>NC_081252.1:5708913-6958913 GCF_030490865.1 Poecile atricapillus
TGACAACTTAGAAGAGTTATAGATTAGTCTTAATTCTCCAGCAGCAACTTGAGATATGTGGAACTTAATTAGACTGGCATCACGAGTGCGAGAAACATAAAGGCATACCAGAATGTGGTTTGGGGTTCTTGGAGTGTTCATATATTTCATTAAGAAAAGTCTAGTTTGTTTTCTTGATGTCTCGAGAAGTTGTTAGAGTTTTTCATCTGAATCTTTTGGCTCTGGCTCAAAATGTGTTAGAGGTTTTCCAGAATCAGAAATGTAGGGATGAAATATGGATACACTTGGAGCTGAGTTTCACGCATTAGAACTCAGCTAGGGCACTCATGTCTTCTACTGGCAGTGCCTGCCTTGTCGTGGGTTATTCTTATTTCCCAGATATCAGGGGAGAACATGCTGCTGGTGGTCTGCTTCAGCATCAAGTGCTGATTTGCAACAACATCAACAGCAAAAATGCTGCTCAGTCCTCCAGTCAAATTAAAAAAAAGTAAAGAAACCCAGCTAGATTCCCTGACTGCTGACTTGGTCCAGCTATACAGTGTCTTTTCCAGCTTCTCTTTTCCCCTCTTTATGTCTGGACACACTTGTACAGATGATAAAGGCAAATCAGTGCATACCAGTTCTGTAATGACCTTTATCTTACACTTTTATTCCTCTGTAAGATACCTTTGATATCCTAGTGTGGCTTTGTTCCTGTATGGCTTTGGATGTATTAGTTTCAGAGAGTGTGCTGATAGAAACTAATGTGGAAACATCTGTTAAACCAACATCCATTCATTTACATCTAGCATTAGAGCTGCTCCACATATCTCTAATTACATTACTGTTTTATGTCTTAAGTGCTTACTCAACTCTGAAAATATAAACTGTGGGGTTCTAAGTACTCTTATTGAGATAGCATCAAAGCAAGAAATGAGTTGGTGCTTAATCCACAGCCTGATCTTTGTCACCACTTCCCGTGTGACACCGAGACAAGGGCTCGTGATGTGTGAGAGAGATGGATGGATGGCTTTGTGTATCCATAAAGCTTCTTGGGCTCTGTCCCACGATTCTCCTGACAGAATCCTTCCCAGGTTTTGCTTTGGCCTGAAGTAGCAGACAGCTCCTGGGAAGTCAAAAGGGGTAGGAGTGGAGCTTAGAGAGAGAAGAGGTTTTTCCTAGGCCTTGCTTCAATGTCATAGGAGAGAGTGAAGCAGTAAGCAGATTTCAGCTCTGCTCAGCCCTCTTGTCATTTGTTGTTTGCACCTGTAACACTGTGGAAGAGCTGCATCCCCTTTGGTCTGTTTCCATCATGACTCTTTTTGTGACCTCCCTGCTGATAAGCAAGTCAGTCTAGTTTTGTAAATCCTTGCACAAGCAAGACCAAAAGCAGGTCCAAGTCCCATTCATCCAAGTGCCTCAGGCAGAAAAGCTGGCTGCTGCCCCTCCTCCATTGCAGATTGTCACAGACACTAATCCAGGAACTTGGGTTGTGCCCCCATTTTCCCTTTTTTGTGTGAACATAGAGAACCATTTGCTGTGTGACTCACAAGGGTTGTGTTCCATCAGAGACCATGCCAGGGTTTCTCTGGTCCCCAGTGCTGCAGGCAGAAGTGTTGTCACCCCGTTGTGCATCTGCTCCCAGTCCGAGTTCAGGCTGGCCGAGGGAGTGATCAGAAGGGGAACAGGTTTTGTGCAGCACTGCTCTACAGCAAGGGGCTCCTTCCAGGGCTGGGCAGTGCTCTGCTGTTCCCTGCATCAGCTCCAGCAGAAACATTCCCCAGCTCCTGATGGTCTCCAGCCAAGCCAGCAGCAAAATGCTGACTGATGGTTTCCATGGGCTGGGACTGTTGTCTCTGGGTAACACCAGCATTCTGCTGTCACCTCAGCTGCGTGTCTGAGCTGTAGCAGGGCTGCTGAGATGGGCAGGGGAAAGGGGGCTTCTTCTAAAGAGCAATGCAGGTCAGCTGCTGGCAAAGCAATGATCATAAAGAGGATCATCCATAAAGTGCAGTGATAGCTTACAAATCTCAAGCCCAAGCGTTTCTTCTTTGATTATTAAAAACAAAGGGGCTTGAACTCTCGGTTTGATGTATTAAGTGATATTTTTTTAGAAGACTAACTCAAGTTAGTCAAACGGGAATGATTCACAAAGCAGCTTAATTAGACCAGAGCTCCAGTGGGAGTCCCCTTTAACATGTCTACAGAGACTCTTTTAATACTCTAATCCACTTCTGAATAAAAGGTGAAACCAGGAATGGTAGTTTCAAAGGAGGAACTACAAAGAACATTTATCTTTCTCTTTTTGCTCTTCTGTCCTTGCCATCTAGATATCAAGCTTCCATTGCATTCTGAGGATGACTTTTTTTCTAGGTTAGCTTGCACAAGCAGAGCTTTTTATATACCATCATTTAAACCTTAAAGAACCCTCAAAGTGAAAAATTGGATACTAAAGCACCACCAAACCGGTGTTCTAGAATTACTGTCATGAATTCATCCTGTTGTACAGTGTTTTGTTTCACCTCCTAGCAAGTTTTTTAAAAAACTTTTAGGTCGCCCTCTTATAATTTGTTTTCCGCTTTATCCGGTGCTATAGGAGGAGGCTTCGTGCTAATGCTCCAGTAGGGTGGGAAATCCTGAAATGGGAAATGGAAGTGTGCCCTGAGGTCTGTTTTTAGACTGATGTGACTAGGCTGTGCTTCAAAATAAAATGAAAAATAACCCACACAGACCTGGGTTCAGCAAAAGGGAGGCTAAAGACTTGAAAATGCTGTAGTCTGACAAGGGAAATCAAGATCATGATGTTATATTTACTTTGCACTGGGCTTCTTTAGAGATGTGCAATCTCTCTACAACATCTGCTGGAACAGAGTTAATAAGCTAAAGCAATGCTTTTAATGTCTAACTACTATTGATTCCCTTTTCTTGAGGTAGGAATTGCTTACAGGCTTTCAGCACTAACATTAAAATATCAGGATGGTAGCAGAAGGAATGGTTGGGTTTTTGGTTGGAATATGCAATGCAGTTCCAGGTGAACAATGCCCAGTGGTGATTGCTCTCCAATCATCTTTTGAGTGAGGGGTTTTTTTTTGACAATATCTTTTTCTCATGGAAGGAAAACAAAGGTGACTTAATTAAAATGAGGAAAGAAAAATATGGATGGAATAATTCACTCCAAGTGAATAAGAACTTGGTACTTAACCACTGTACCTCTTCATCTTGCTCATTCCTACTTTCCTGCTTTCCTAATGTTCAGCAGGTTCCATTTCAAAATATCTGCCGTGATATTTTGGAGTGGCATCTTTGCTCTCAGAAGACTTTGGGGCACTTGAGAAATAATTTTCCAAATGCTGTTTGCCTACCCATCCCAGTGATGTGGCACTTTGGGTCTCAGTTTTGTTCATTTGCTGGTTTTAAGTGTGCCTGAAATGCTGACACACACAGAGCAGCAGGGCTTATGTGAACTGAAATGGTCACCTAAAACGTAAATAGCAGTAGCAGAGATACCTGTTAAACAATTTGAAGTGCAGGCTTGAAAGAAATAAATTAAATGGTGAGAGGATAGTAAGTTGATTTCTCCTGGTGGCATAAAGCTTTTATGTTCAAGAGGAGTGTTTTAGGAAAGTAGATCCTATGCCCAAAAAAATGGAATAGGAGCAAAGAGCATCAGCATCCGTATTTCTGTTGTAGATCTGTTACATCTTGGGGCTCCCATAGAGGGCAATGTTGTATAAAAGATAGTTTTAAGCCATGCATTAGGGGTCTGCCGATTCATCTGTGTTGATAGACCTTAAGGAAAATTGCTGTTCAAGTCAATTGAACTTCCAAGTGTGAGAAACTGGAAGAGACTTCAGGGGACACGACGCTGTTTAATGGGGCAGAAACTGAGAGACAAGTGAACTGCAGTGTGGGGTGATTTGCATTTTTCCAAGATGATTTGTAGAAGGTGAAAAGTTGCAGATGAAATGCTTTGATTTGCCTTTATCTCACTCTGCCTGTGCACTTGTGTTGTTCATTTCATGCAATAACCCCTACTAAACAGTCAGAGGCTGCAGCATCATTTTGTTGACCTTAAATTAAGGCAGAAAGCTGCAGTTTTGGAATTTGAAGTTTGTAGTATCTAATTGGCTAAAGGGCAAAAGAAAGAAGTAAAGATGAATGACAACTTTTCATATCAGATGAAAAATCAAGGCTCATGCATCAGGGAACTTCAAAACAATTAGTTTCATATCATTTCAGCCTAGGTCTCAATCCTAAAAGTGCATTAAAATGACACTCTCTAAGTCTCATTCCGTGGAGCTTAGATGAGCCTCAGATTTTAGGTGTTCCCAGGATGGGAGTTACAGGAATTGATTTCTTTGCAATGTGAAGTGCCTAAAATAGGAAACAGTGGCAGTTTGGGGGCCTCTTGCTGCTTTCTTCCCTTTTTATTCCTTTCTATCCAACATGGCAGAAATGCCATCTAAGTGAGTAGCAGGAAGGCAACCTACATTGTTAGCAAGTGAGGGGAAAAAAAAAGGTTAATCTTTCAGGCTTTGGAGGAGCTGATAGCAGGAGAAAAACTGTGCCTGCAATACAAAGGCAAAAGTTATCAACTATCCTGAGAGTTGTTTTCACCAATCAACAAAGAACATAAACTAGGGGAAAAAAACAAAAGGAAGCATTGCTCTGGTCTTTGTCCCTAAGATGAGAAACTGAAAAGCTGTGAGTATAAAGCAGGTATGAGCTGGTTGTCAGTGGAATGTCAGCTTCCAGCAGAACAGGAATAACTCAGGAGTCTGGAGATGAGTCTCTGCTGCCTTGCACAGTGTTTTAATCAAAGCCCTGAAGGAGCAGTTCCCAGCCAGCCACAAAGCACCACGTCAGGCCGTGCAGAAAGAGGATTGCAGCACAACTGGGGCTTCACCAGATCTGTCTGAGATCTAGAACTGCTACTAGGTGAGGCTCAACTTGAATAATTTTCTTAGTTCCTTCTTTTGTCCTCTCACCCCAAATACAGCTTGTATTTTGCTTCAGCATGCTTCTGTAAATCCTCAGAGGATCCATCTTGGAAGCACTTCCAGGATGGAAATGCTCTGACCTTTAGATGTTGACAGATGAGGTGCATATTCTCCTGTTCTGTATTTATTGACAATAATGGCAGCTCTTCCTTTTTTAATTTTTTTTTTTTTTGTGAACGATGTAACTTTGACATATTTGTATGACTTCATTGTATAGCTGCCCTCCTGTAACATATTCTATATGTGCCAATTCTTTTACTCCAGGGATGTAAATGCAGTACCACATATTGATGAACACACTGTACCATTTAAACCACTGTCTGCACCATCACCCTTCAGAAATGAGACCTGCACAGCACTCTGCAATTCAATCAAATGAAAAAGGCCATGAATTTATCCACAGAGGCAGCATGGCTGATAAAGCAGCTCCTGTCTCCTGTGCTCAGAGGTGATTCCTGTTCCAGACCAGCTCTGTGCTGGACCTGCCTTTTGCAGATGTTGTGGGGCTGCTGCCACATGATGTGTGGTGGCTTTGTACGGGGGAGTCTCCTCCAGTGAGGATTGCACAGCACCACCAGTCATCCCAGTTAGCACTTGGATGAAATGGAGAACTGAACTCCAGAGGCAGGAACCAATTCTACTCTATTCCATTGCTTGAAATGTTTTCCTTAGAGTGTGTTCAGGGGAGGAGGGGAGATAGACCTTTTTACCTTTCTGGTTTTGTCTCTTTCCATGGTGTATCATATCCACCCTTGCCATAGCTGAGCTAGTAGGGCTGTGCTTTCTGAGAGGAATTCAACAGGAAAACGTTCCATCTTTTGTCCCCCGGGAAGAAGCAGCAGTTTTTGGGGCAATCTGTCTTCAAATGCTTCTGTAAAATTTTCCTTTTAGTTCTTGATCCTGCTCAGACACATCAGAGCGATACAAAACCCTCTGAGTAACGTCACCAGCCTCAGCAGAATGTCTAAACTCTCTAAACTCCAACTTTGTGTTACCACACCATCATTACATTAAAATGATGAACATAATGATGGCAGGTTCGAGGTCATTGGCTTTCAATCTTCCTGCTTAGGGCTGACCATAGCATTTGTCTGGATTTTCTTGTCTCAGGGACCGATCACTCCACGTTTCCTTAAGGGACCAAGCGCTTGCTCTCCACAGCTCCTTGGAGCTGAAGGTGCTTGCCCACACTGAGTGAGACTCTGTGATGTTTCTATTTGCAGATGTGCTGCTGTGATGGAAATTTCTGTTCCAGCACACTTCCACACCAAGAGAAATAGAGGAAAAAGAAAAGAGAAAGGAGTTAAAAGCCAGAAGGCATCATTTAAATGCCAGTGTGGCAACCAAAGAGGTAAGGGAATGAAACACCGACAGAGGGAGGAGAGGAAGGTCACTGTCCCCAGGGACAGCAACGCCAGATGGCCACAAGCACAAATCAAGAATTCCACAGACAGGAGTTTTACTCTCACCCTTTGATTTTTTTTTTTTCAGCATCATTTGCATTGCAGTTTATTTTCATGGCCATTGGGAGGTTGGCAAAGGGCCAGATTGCCCTGAAGGGAGGACATGTTAATGTAATACGTGCAGGGGGCTGTTCTGAGCTATTGTCAGCACTAAACCTGCTCAGAGCAGCTCTCTTTGCTGGGGTGACAGCAGCAATGAAAGATCCACCTGAGGATCTCTTCCACCTGAGATGCAAATACCCTCTCCTTCCCTCGTGCAGTCCTAAAGCTTGCACATACATTTCCTGCATGGGGGCTGGACACTGCTTCCACTTGGATTTAATTGCATTTCCCTGCTGGGTGGAAACTTCCAGTGGCCAAGTGAGAATATTCTGGCTTGAAATAAGAAGAGACATTTCTTAGTAACAACCATTGACTATTGCACATCTCTCCTGGCAAAAATAAAAGAACTGACCTGAATGGTGATTGCCAGGGAATATTCCCAGCTTTACATTTGAGACACTTGCCTTTCCAGCCCCTTTTGCCTCCCTCCAGGAAAGCTGATGTTGCACAAAGAAGAGTCAGGTAAATTGCTGTTCCTGTTAGTTCTGTGTAACTGGAGCACCAGTATCCCACATTCTGGGTAACTTCGCAACCTTTGGAGTTTCCCTTCCGCTGCATTGCATTTGTTTTCTGGATGTACTCAGTTTTGCTGGCACAGGAGACAAAAATTATAAAAGGAAGTTTATGATAGAAGAGCAGGAAACAAATGACACTTGTGCATTTGTCATTGATCCTTGAAAAATTAGCTGAGCCCCAGACTTGCTTTTGGATTTCTCTCTGCTTCTTGCACTCATGTGTTAGGGTGTTCCCAAAGAATCCTAAAGAAACAAATTCTCTGGTTTGCCTCCTATTCATGGAAAGGGCAAAGATGAAGTATCAGATTCAGTTGCTTAAAAATCTGATAAACCTGTAGGAGAAAGATGTTTTCTGCTGCACTGTTTGTCATAAACAAAATTAAGATTTCAAAAAAGCCCCACAACCTTAACAGCCTTTTCCAGAAATGAGGCAGATGCAGCAATCTTGAAGCAGTCATTGCTTCAGTCTTTCTATAACTCTGAAGACAACTAAATTAACACAGAAACCAGAGCTCTCACACACCCTACAGCCAACAGCTCCCAAAATTATTAAAACCCTTCTTGATTCAGTTTATTGCAGATGCTGTCCTGAAGCAGAAAAGGTGATTCTGCACTTCCTTAGTCCTTTTCCCTTGGACTGAGGTTTGGTTTGGCCTTGTGTGGTCCCGCTGAAGAGCAACAGAGAGCAGTGACAAGGCTTCCTTAAGCCTGGGATCATAAAATCTTGTTGTTTGGGCAGAGACAAATCCCCCCCTGGCTACAGCCTCCTGTCAGCTCCAGGGGACAGGACCAGGTCTCCCCTGAGTCTCACTGAGTACTTGGTTTATGCAAAACATTTGGGCTCGTTCCGTTTGCTGAGAAGAAGAGCCAAAGATGACAAACCTTGGGCACCGTCCCCTCCTCACCCCAAAGTGCCCCCCAGGATGGCCTGTGGCTCATCAAGGAACATTTCTGCAATCAGGCATTGCCAAAAGTGTTTCCAGCAACACATTCCATCACTTCTTGTCACTTTTGATTCAGTGCAAGCATGAAAATGTCTGAGATAGACAATGAAAGGCAGTACATAAAATCCAAGACAAGCGATCATAAATGGCCCTGCTGAGAAAGCAGATCCCAAGGAACTGAATGGAGGTGGAAGGTCACTCCTGACACATGAAATAGAACAGGCAGAGCAGATCCTGATGTCACCGTGATACTGAGATAGAAAAATCACCTGCTTCAAATCATTGAAAAGGAGAACAAGAAGCAGGAGGACAGGTGGGTAGGTGTGTTGTTAACTCTGTTAAACACAGTTTAAAAACCCCCAAAATGCAGTAGTTATTAACCAGATATTTGAGGAGCCACAGATCTCTGCAGAACATTTACAAAGTGCTTGACAAATGGAAAGCTGGATCTTTTTCAGCAAGTGCCATGGGTGCTGTGCACCCAGACCTGCAGCACCAGGGCCATCCATCTGCCTCAGGAGTCCTGCTTTCATCCTTGGAGTGTGCATCCTTCCATCCTCCAGTGTGCACCGGCACTTCAGATTGAGGTAAGGACAGCATTTAATAGGGGAAAAAGAACAGGAGCTGCTACCTCCATTAAATATTGGCATCACCATGGGACACATTCACTTGAAGACGAGCACAAAGGGATTACAACACAATTGTCCCCGTACAGAACACAAACCAAGCTTCTCCTGCTGCTCTGGGCGGTCCCTAAACACAAGAAGGAGCTGTGGGTTTTCTCCATCGCTGCTGGTGCAGCTGAAGAAGTTCCTTAAGCCTTTCCTGTTTCCCTGAGTTGCCTCTGATTTCCATCACCCCAAAATGGGCATCTGTGGCACTATGAGAAAGAGCAGCATTTTCCTTGGGAAACAGCCAGAAAAGAAGCAGAGCAGGTCCCAGACTGGGGGCTGCCCCTTCCCGGGGATTATGTGTCAGCTCTGTTGGAATTGCTAATTATTTAGGCACCTCCTTGGCTTTGAGGAGTGGATGGGGGGAGATGGAAAGCCAAGGCCTGGGCTGAAGGCCGTGCCCGAGGTGTGCCCAGCTCCCTGCACACCTTTTCCCCCCAGGTGCAGAGCAGGTGCAGACGCTGCCCATGGAAGGCAAGGAGAGCTGGGAGCCAAGAGAGGAGCGGTTTCTCCCGGAACACCGGGAGCCGTTCCATGGCAGCAGCTCATTCCCAGCCCCTGCCCCACTCTCTGCTCCCAAAGGTCACCAGGAGCTCGCCCAAGGCACGGGGGGCTGGCCAGGGCTTTCCCACCTGGGCCGAGTGCCACAGGAGGGGCCCCTGCAGGATTTCTGTCTTGCTCGGCTTCCAGCAGCTCAGACTGGCTCCTGCATCCAGCAGGGATTGCCTGGGCATTTGCTTGGGGTTTTTGGTTTGTTGCTTTGGCTTTTAGTTATTTGGAGAGTGCTTTGAGGGTCACTTTTGCTGCTTCATCAGCTTTACCCCCTGCCCAGCTGCCTGTTGTGTGCATGGAAGGCTTCAATCTGCATTTCGCTTCTTCTGCACCCCTACTTTATTATTTTAGGCTCTTTATTTTACTTTTTCTCTTTTCCTTTTTACTGTTTTTCCCCCATTTCTTTCCCCTTTTTTAAATATTTTCTGCTGTGGGTTTTTTTTTCCCCTTCTCTTACCCTCAGTGCTTTCCCGTCTTTTTGTAAATTTTTCTTTTTTTTTTTTATTTTATTTTTTTCTCTTCTCCTGAGCAGAAGCACCTGGGGCAGCTGCACAGCCGGGGCCACTCCTGGCTGTTAGAGAAGCCGGGAGCTGACTGCTCCACGGGATTTGTTTGCTCCCAGCTCTGCGGCTCGGGGCTCTCTCTCATCGTGTTTTATCAAATAAAGTTGGTGTGGCATTCCTGGCTTTGACGATGGTGTTTTATTGGGATGTGCCAAGCCTGGATTCCCCGGGAAGCAGCAGTACGGGTTTGCCTGTGCCTAAGGACAGCCCCGGAGCCGCGCAGTGCAGAGAGAAGCCGTTCCTAAGCCACTGCTGATGATCATAACCAAGTTGAAATTAGAAGAAATGACAAGTCCCAGCTGAAACCGATGCAAAAGCAAGTTTGGATTGATTTTCAGACCCTCCTGCTTCATCTGCTTTGCCTTAGGAGCCGGAGAAATGGCTCTGATTCCCCTCCCGATGCTGCTGCTGGTGCGGAGCTGCCGGCCGGGCTTCAGGGATGCTGCGGCTCCCAGAGTCAGCCGGCGCTGCCTTTGGGGGCTCGGAGCTGAGCCCCAGTCCTGCAGCTGTGCCTCACAGAGACCCTTGGCTGTGTTTTGGGAGCTCAGAACCCGACTCACCCCATCAGTTTTGGGCTTCACAAAGGGCGGCGAGTGCCGCGTTTGAGGGGCTCAAAATTCAGGCTCAGAGCTTCAAACCAGAGACCGAATCCTGCGTTTTGGACTCTGAAACCGGGCTCGTGTCCGGGCTGGATTTGGGGTTCAGGCACAGTGACTGAGCCCTGGTTTCGGGGTTTCGGTCCGAGCAAGCGAGTCCAGGCTTCAGAGACCAAGTGCCGCCGATTGACTCTCAAAGCCAGGCTGCGCTGGCCAAGTGCAGACAGCGATGAACCGAGCTGAGATTTGGGGATGTGAAACCCCGCTCCCTCCGAGAGATCTGGGCTCACAGAGAGCAAGTTCTGCATTTCAGGGGCTCGAGGCAGAGACCAAGTCCCGCGTTCTGGGGATTTGGCTTCACAGAGCCTCGTGTTCGGGGGGCTTGAAGTAAACGCCAGCTGCGGTGCTTTGGTGTTCAGAGCGGGCTCGTTCGGGCAGCGTCAGTCGCAGCCGCTCAGCTCTAAGGGCCGCCTTTGGCCCGGCCCCACGGAGAGCTCGGAGCCGGCGACTCGGAGCTGCCTCTGGGGCCGGCGGCGGAGCCGCGTTTGGGGCTGAGAGCGGAGCCCGAACGCCGCGTTCGGGGCCAGCGGCAGAGCCCGGCCCGGCGCGTCGGGCTCCGCTCGGGGCCCCGGGGGCTGCCCCGGCACCGGCAGAGCCCCGGCTCCCCGCGGCCGGAGCGGGACCGTGCCCGGGGCCCCGAGCGGCCGGAGCGGGAGCCGGGCGCGAACCTCCGGCTCCCGGCCCGGCCCCGCCGCAGCGCCCCGGGCTCGGAGCGGCCCCGCCGAGAGCGCCCGGGCCGGGCCGGGGCCCGCACAGCGCCGAGCGGGGATCCCGAGCGAGACCCCCGGGACAGCGGCACCCGCGGGGCGGGACAGGGGCGGGATGGGACAGGGATGGGACAGGGATGAGATGGGGGCGGGTCGGGATAGAGGCGGGACACTGCGGGATAGGGGCGGGACCGGGGCGGGTCGGGATGGAACAGGGGCGGGATGGGACAGGGATGAGATGGGGGCGGGACAGGGACAGGGACAGGGACGGGGCGGGACCGGGGCGGGATGGGACAGGGGCGGGATGGAACAGGGGCGGGACCGGGGCGGGTCGGGATGGGACAGGGATGGGACAGGGGCGGGACCGGGGCGGGTCGGGATGGGACAGGGGCGGGCCAAGGGCCGGGGCGGGGCCGGGCAGGTGCTCGGGGTTTGGGGCGGGCGGGGCCGGGCAGGTGCGCGGGGCCCCAGGGCGGCTGCGCGGGGCGGGGCCGAGGGGATTTAAGGCCCGGAAGTCGCTCCCGGCGCCATTTGCTCCCCAGCGCTCGGAGGTGCCGGCACGGGCCGGGCCGGGCTCCCCGGCGGGGCCCAGGTGAGGCGCGGGAGCCTCGGCTTCCCGCCCCTGCTTCTCTCTTCCCCTTCTTTCCTCCCTTCCTTTCTCCCGCTCACCTCCGTCTCCTCCCTCCTCTCCGCAAACCCCCCCTTTCCTCTCCCCCGCTGCTCTTCTCTTCCTCCCCTGCACCTGGGTCCTGTCTCTCCTCCCTGCACAGCCCGACCCTCCAGTGTATCCCTCCTCCTCCCCCCGCTCCTTCTCCCCTCGCTCCTTCTCCCCTCGCTCCTTCTCCCCTCCTGAGCTCCCCATCCCTCCTCTCCCTGCCCCATCCTGCGCACCCCGACCGCCCCCAGCCCTCCTTCCTCCCCTCTCCTTCCCCCGGGCACCCAGCCCGAGCGCCCCCCATTCCCGCTCGGCCTTTCCCAGCTGCACCTCCCTCTCGTGCTTCCCTACAAACGGCGAGCCCGATTCTGTTCCTCTTTCCCCTTCTCCCTCCGCTCTGTGCCCCCGCTGAGCTCCGCTCCTGCTCCCTTCTGCCTCCCTCCCTGTGCGCTGTCTCTCGGCCCTGTCCCTCTGTGTCCCCGTGTCCCCTTCTCCCCTTGGTCTCTGTTTGCCCTTTGCAGAGAAGCCGCGAGGTTCGGGGCGCCGGATAATAAAGCCCCGAGGGCCGGAGCCGGCGCCCCCGGCGGGAATCCCCTCACGGGGCCGGAGCCCGCGGTGCGGGTCCCCCCACGCACAACACCGCCCCACACTGCCGGGTGTCCCCACATCACACTGGGGGCTGAGGGGGGCCGGGGCTGGGAGGGGGGCTCAGGGTGGGCCCCTCCTCCGGAGGGGTCTGGGGTGGGGTAGCGAGGGTTGGGGGGCCGGGGGGGTTTGGGAAGGGCCCCCTCGTTAGGAGGGGGTCCCGGGTGGGGGGTGCGGGGGGGTTTAGGGTGGGCCCCCTCCTCTGGAGGGGGTCCTGGGGGGGAGGGTTTGGGAAGGGCCCCCTCGTTAGGAGGGGGTCCCGGGTGGGGGGTGGGTCAGGGAGGGCCCCCTCCGGAGGAGGGGTCCCGGGGAGGGGCTGGGGGGCGGGGCCCCCTCCGGAGGGGGGGGGTCCGGGGTGGGAGGGGCTGGGGGGTTCCGCCCCCCTAAGCCCCTCCCACCTTGGCCCCTCCCCTCCGGGCGGGGCCCGGCCCGGCCCCTCCCCAGGACCCCTCCTCCGGACAGGGGCCCTGGGGGGGAGGGGGGCGGGGTGGGTGGGGGGGCAGCCTGCGGGGTCACGTCACTCTGAACCGTAATCGCACATTTGTGTCAAACGACCGCACTCCCCCTCCTATTCCCCCCCACCCACCCCGCCCCCCTCCCCCCCCAGGGCCCCTGTCCGGAGGAGGGGTCCTGGGGAGGGGTCGGGCCGGGCCCCGCCCGGAGGGGAGGGGCCAAGGTGGGAGGGGCTTAGGGGGGCAGAACCCCCCAGCCCCTCCCACCCCGGACCCCCCCCTCCGGAGGGGGCCCCGCCCCCCGCCCCTCCCCGGGACCCCTCCTCCGGAGGGGGCCCCCCCCTGACCCACCCCCCACCCGGGACCCCCTCCTAACGAGGGGGCCCTTCCCAAACCCTCCCCCCCAGGACCCCCTCCAGAGGAGGGGGCCCACCCTAAGCCCCCCCTCTCCCCACCCGGGACCCCCTCCTAACGAGGGGGCCCTTCCCAAACCCCCCCATCCCAAACCCCCCCGGCCCCCCAACCCTCGCTACCCCACCCCAGGACCCCTCCGGAGGAGGGGCCCACCCCGAGCCCCCCTCCCAGCCCCGGCCCCCCTCAGCCCCCAGTGTGATGTGGGGACACCCGGCAGTGTGGGGCGGTGTTGTGCGTGGGGGGACCCGCACCGCGGGCTCCGGCCCCGTGTGGGGATTCCCGCCGGGGGCGCCGGCTCCGGCCCTCGGGGCTTTATTATCCGGCGCCCCGAACCTCGCGGCTTCTCTGCAAAGGGCAAACAGAGACCAAGGGGAGAAGGGGACACGGGGACACAGAGGGACAGGGCCGAGAGACAGCGCACAGGGAGGGAGGCAGAAGGAAGCAGGAGCGGAGCTCAGCGGGGGCACAGAGCGGAGGGAGAAGGGGAAAGAGGAACAGAAGCGGGCTCGGCGTTTGTAGGGAAGCACGAGAGGGAGGTGCAGCTGGGAAAGGCCGAGCGGGAATGGGGGGCGCTCGGGCTGGGTGCCCGGGGGAAGGAGAGGGGAGGAAGGAGGGCTGGGGGCGGTCGGGGTGCGCAGGATGGGGCAGGGAGAGGAGGGAAGGGGAGCTCAGGAGGGGAGAAGGAGCGGGGGGAGAAGGAGCGGGGGGAGGAGGAGGGATACACTGGAGGGTCGGGCTGTGCAGGGAGGAGAGACAGGACCCAGGTGCAGGGGAGGAAGAGAAGAGCAGCGGGGGAGAGGAAAGGGGCGTTTGCGGAGAGGAGGGAGGAGACGGAGGTGAGCGGGAGAAAGGAAGGGAGGAAAGAAGGGGAAGAGAGAAGCAGGGGCGGGAAGCCGAGGCTCCCGCGCCTCACCTGGGCCCCGCCGGGGAGCCCGGCCCGGCCCGTGCCGGCACCTCCGAGCGCTGGGGAGCAAATGGCGGCGGGAGCGACTTCCGGGCCTTAAATCCCCTCGGCCCCGCCCCGCGCAGCCGCCCTGGGGCCCCGCGCACCTGCCCGGCCCCGCCCCGCGCACCTGAGCCCGGCCCCGCCCGCCCCAAACCCCGAGCACCTGCCCGGCCCCGCCCCGGCCCTTGGCCCGCCCCTGTCCCATCCCGACCCGCCCCGGTCCCGCCCCTGTTCCATCCCGCCCCTGTCCCTGTCCCTGTCCCGCCCCGGTCCCGCCCCTATCCCGCAGTGTCGCGCCTCTATCCCGACCCGCCCCTGTCCGATCCCTGTCCCATCCCGCCCCTGTCCCGCCCCGCGGGTGCCGCTGTCCCGGGGGTCTCGCTCGGGATCCCCGCTCGGCGCTGTGCGGGCCCCGGCCCGGCCCGGGCGCTCTCGGCGGGGCCGCTCCGAGCCCGGGGCGCTGCGGCGGGGCCGGGCCGGGAGCCGGAGGTTCGCGCCCGGCTCCCGCTCCGGCCGCTCGGGGCCCCGGGCACGGTCCCGCTCCGGCCGCGGGGAGCCGGGGCTCTGCCGGTGCCGGGGCAGCCCCCGGGGCCCCGAGCGGAGCCCGACGCGCCGGGCCGGGCTCTGCCCCTGGCCCCGAACGCGGCGTTCGGGCTCCGCTCTCAGCCCCAAACGCGGCTCCGCCGCCGGCCCCAGAGGCAGCTCCGAGTCGCCGGCTCCGAGCTCTCCGTGGGGCCGGGCCAAAGGCGGCCCTTAGAGCTGAGCGGCTGCGACTGACGCTGCCCGAACGAGCCCGCTCTGAACACCAAAGCACCGCAGCTGGCGTTTACTTCAAGCCCCCCGAACACGAGGCTCTGTGAAGCCAAATCCCCAGAACGCGGGACTTGGTCTCTGCCTCAAGCCCCTGAAATGCAGAACTTGCTCTCTGTGAGCCCAGATCTCTCGGAGGGAGCGGGGTTTCACATCCCCAAATCTCAGCTCGGTTCATCGCTGTCTGCACTTGGCCAGCGCAGCCTGGCTTTGAGAGTCAATCGGCGGCACTTGGTCTCTGAAGCCTGGACTCGCTTGCTCGGACCGAAACCCCGAAACCAGGGCTCAGTCACTGTGCCTGAACCCCAAATCCAGCCCGGACACGAGCCCGGTTTCAGAGTCCAAAACGCAGGATTCGGTCTCTGGTTTGAAGCTCTGAGCCTGAATTTTGAGCCCCTCAAACGCGGCACTCGCCGCCCTTTGTGAAGCCCAAAACTGATGGGGTGAGTCGGGTTCTGAGCTCCCAAAACACAGCCAAGGGTCTCTGTGAGGCACAGCTGCAGGACTGGGGCTCAGCTCCGAGCCCCCAAAGGCAGCGCCGGCTGACTCTGGGAGCCGCAGCATCCCTGAAGCCCGGCCGGCAGCTCCGCACCAGCAGCAGCATCGGGAGGGGAATCAGAGCCATTTCCCCGGCTCCTAAGGCAAAGCAGATGAAGCAGGAGGGCCTGAAAATCAATCCAAACTTGCTTTTGCATC
The DNA here is from genome assembly GCF_030490865.1 of Poecile atricapillus. Classification (NCBI taxonomy): domain Eukaryota; kingdom Metazoa; phylum Chordata; class Aves; order Passeriformes; family Paridae; genus Poecile; species Poecile atricapillus. Next base: position 5,724,684 of record NC_081252.1, read on the forward strand.
GGTTTCAGCTGGGACTTGTCATTTCTTCTAATTTCTACTTGGTTATGATCATCAGCAGTGCCTTAGGAACGGCTTCTCTCTGCACTGCGCGGCTCCGGGGCTGTCCTTAGGCACAGGCAAAGCCGTACTGCTGCTTCCCGGGGAATCCAGGCTTGGCACATCCCAATAAAACACCATCGTCAAAGCCAGGAATGCCACACCAACTTTATTTGATAAAACACGATGAGAGAGAGCCCCGAGCCGCAGAGCTGGGAGCAAACAAATCCCGTGGAGCAGTCAGCTCCCGGCTTCTCTAACAGCCAGGAGTGGCCCCGGCTGTGCAGCTGCCCCAGGTGCTTCTGCTCAGGAGAAGAGAAAAAAAAGAAAAAAAAGAGAAAAATTGACAAAAAAGAAATATTTTTAAAAGGGGAAAGAAAGGGGGAAAAACAGTAAAAAGGAAAAGAGAAAAAGTAAAATAAAGAGCCTAAAATAATAAAGTAGGGGTGCAGAAGAAGCGAAATGCAGATTGAAGCCTTCCATGCACACAACAGGCAGCTGGGCAGGGGGTAAAGCTGATGAAGCAGCAAAAGTGACCCTCAAAGCACTCTCCAAATAACTAAAAGCCAAAGCAACAAACCAAAAACCCCAAGCAAATGCCCAGGCAATCCCTGCTGGATGCAGGAGCCAGTCTGAGCTGCTGGAAGCCGAGCAAGACAGAAATCCTGCAGGGGCCCCTCCTGTGGCACTCGGCCCAGGTGGGAAAGCCCTGGCCAGCCCCCCGTGCCTTGGGCGAGCTCCTGGTGACCTTTGGGAGCAGAGAGTGGGGCAGGGGCTGGGAATGAGCTGCTGCCATGGAACGGCTCCCGGTGTTCCGGGAGAAACCGCTCCTCTCTTGGCTCCCAGCTCTCCTTGCCTTCCATGGGCAGCGTCTGCACCTGCTCTGCACCTGGGGGGAAAAGGTGTGCAGGGAGCTGGGCACACCTCGGGCACGGCCTTCAGCCCAGGCCTTGGCTTTCCATCTCCCCCCATCCACTCCTCAAAGCCAAGGAGGTGCCTAAAGAATTAGCAATTCTAACAGAGCTGACACATAATCCCCGGGAAGGGGCAGCCCCCAGTCTGGGACCTGCTCTGCTTCTTTTCTGGCTGTTTCCCAAGGAAAATGCTGCTCTTTCTCATAGTGCCACAGATGCCCATTTGGAGGTGATGGAAATCAGAGGCAACTCAGGGAAACAGGAAAGGCTTAAGGAACTTCTTCAGCTGCACCAGCAGCGATGGAGAAAACCCACAGCTCCTTCTTGTGTTTAGGGACCGCCCAGAGCAGCAGGAGAAGCTTGGTTTGTGTTCTGTACGGGGACAATTGTGTTGTAATCCCTTTGTGCTCGTCTTCAAGTGAATGTGTCCCATGGTGGTGCCAATATTTCATGGAGGTAGCAGCTCCTGTTCTTTTTCCCCTATTAAATGCTGTCCTTAGCTCAATCTGAAGTGCTGGTGCACACTGGAGGATGGAAGGATGCACACTCCAAGGATGAAAGCAGGACTCCTGAGGCAGATGGATGGCCCTGGTGCTGCAGGTCTGGGTGCACAGCACCCATGGCACTTGCTGAAAAAGATCCAGCTTTCCATTTGTCAAGCACTTTGTAAATGTTCTGCAGAGATCGGTGGCTGTGGCTCCTCAAATATCTGGTTAATAACTACTGCGTTTTGGGGGTTTTTAAACTGTGTTTAACAGAGTTAACAACACACCTACCCACCTGTCCTCCTGCTTCTTCTTCTCCTTTTCAATGATTTGAAGCAGGTGATTTTTCTATCTCAGTATCACGGTGACATCAGGATCTGCTCTGGCTGTTCTATTTCATGTGTCAGGCGTCACCTTCCAGCTCCATTCAGTTCCTTGGGATCTGCTTTCTCAGCAGGGCCATTTATGATCGCTTGTCTTGGATTTTATGTATTGCCTTTCATTGTCTATCTCAGACATTTTCATGCTTGCACTGAATCAAAAGTGACAAGAAGTGATGGAATGTGTTGCTGGAAACACTTTTGGCAATGCCTGATTGCAGAAATGTTCCTTGATGAGCCACAGGCCATCCTGGGGGGCACTTTGGGGTGAGGAGGGGACGGTGCCCAAGGTTTGTCATCTTTGGCTCTTCTTCTCAGCAAACGGAACGAGCCCAAATGTTTTGCATAAACCAAGTACTCAGTGAGACTCAGGGGAGACCTGGTCCTGTCCCCTGGAGCTGACAGGAGGCTGTAGCCAGGGGGGGATTTGTCTCTGCCCAAACAACAAGATTTTATGATCCCAGGGTTAAGGAAGCCTTGTCACTGCTCTCTGTTGCTCTTCAGCGGGACCACGCAAGGCCAAACCAAACCTCAGTCCAAGGGAAAAGGACTAAGGAAGTGCAGAATCACCTTTTCTGCTTCAGGACAGCATCTGCAATAAACTGAATCAAGAAGGGTTTTAATAATTTTGGGAGCTGTTGGCTGTAGGGTGTGTGAGAGCTCTGGTTTCTGTGTTAATTTAGTTGTCTTCAGAGTTATAGAAAGACTGAAGCAATGACTGCTTCAAGATTGCTGCGTCTGCCTCATTTCTGGAAAAGGCTGTTAAGGTTGTGGGGCTTTTTTGAAATCTTAATTTTGTTTATGACAAACAGTGCAGCAGAAAACATCTTTCTCCTACAGGTTTATCAGATTTTTAAGCAACTGAATCTGATACTTCATCTTTGCCCTTTCCATGAATAGGAGGCAAACCAGAGAATTTGTTTCTTTAGGATTCTTTGGGAACACCCTAACACATGAGTGCAAGAAGCAGAGAGAAATCCAAAAGCAAGTCTGGGGCTCGGCTAATTTTTCAAGGATCAATGACAAATGCACAAGTGTCATTTGTTTCCTGCTCTTCTATCATAAACTTCCTTTTATAATTTTTGTCTCCTGTGCCAGCAAAACTGAGTACATCCAGAAAACAAATGCAATGCAGCGGAAGGGAAACTCCAAAGGTTGCGAAGTTACCCAGAATGTGGGATAGTGGTGCTCCAGTTACACAGAACTAACAGGAACAGCAATTTACCTGACTCTTCTTTGTGCAACATCAGCTTTCCTGTAGGGAGGCAAAAGGGGCTGGAAAGGCAAGTGTCTCAAATGTAAAGCTGGGAATATTCCCTGGCAATCACCATTAAGGTCAGTTCTTTTATTTTTGCCAGGAGAGATGTGCAATAGTCAATGGTTGTTACTAAGAAATGTCTCTTCTTATTTAAAGCCAGAATATTCTCACTTGGCCACTGGAAGTTTCCACCCAGCAGGGAAATGCAATTAAATCCAAGTGGAAGCAGTGTCCAGCCCCCATGCAGGAAATGTATGTGCAAGCTTTAGGACTGCACGAGGGAAGGAGAGGGTATTTGCATCTCAGGTGGAAGAGATCCTCAGGTGGATCTTTCATTGCTGCTGTCACCCCAGCAAAGAGAGCTGCTCTGAGCAGGTTTAGTGCTGACAATAGCTCAGAACAGCCCCCTGCACGTATTACATTAACATGTCCTCCCTTCAGGGCAATCTGGCCCTTTGCCAACCTCCCAATGGCCATGAAAATAAACTGCAATGCAAATGATGCTGAAAAAAAAAAATCAAAGGGTGAGAGTAAAACTCCTGTCTGTGGAATTCTTGATTAGTGCTTGTGGCCATCTGGCGTTGCTGTCCCTGGGGACAGTGACCTTCCTCTCCTCCCTCTGTCGGTGTTTCATTCCCTTACCTCTTTGGTTGCCACACCGGCATTTAAATGATGCCTTCTGGCTTTTAACTCCTTTCTCTTTTCTTTTTCCTCTATTTCTCTTGGTGTGGAAGTGTGCTGGAACAGAAATTTCCATCACAGCAGCACATCTGCAAATAGAAACATCACAGAGTCTCACTCAGTGTGGGCAAGCACCTTCAGCTCCAAGGAGCTGTGGAGAGCAAGCGCTCGGTCCCTTAAGGAAACGTGGAGTGATCGGTCCCTGAGACAAGAAAATCCAGACAAATGCTATGGTCAGCCCTAAGCAGGAAGATTGAAAGCCAATGACCTCGAACCTGCCATCATTATGTTCATCATTTTAATGTAATTATGGTGTGATAACGCAAAGTTGGAGTTTAGAGAGTTTAGACATTCTGCTGAGGCTGGTGACGTTACTCAGAGGGTTTTGTATCGCTCTGATGTGTCTGAGCAGGATCAAGAACTAAAAGGAAAATTTTACAGAAGCATTTGAAGACAGATTGCCCCAAAAACTGCTGCTTCTTCCAGGGGGACAAAAGATGGAACGTTTTCCTGTTGAATTCCTCTCAGAAAGCACAGCCCTACTAGCTCAGCTATGGCAAGGGTGGATATGATACACCATGGAAAGAGACAAAACCAGAAAGGTAAAAAGGTCTATCTCCCCTCCTCCCCTGAACACACTCTAAGGAAAACATTTCAAGCAATGGAATAGAGTAGAATTGGTTCCTGCCTCTGGAGTTCAGTTCTCCATTTCATCCAAGTGCTAACTGGGATGACTGGTGGTGCTGTGCAATCCTCACTGGAGGAGACTCCCCCGTACAAAGCCACCACACATCATGTGGCAGCAGCCCCACAACATCTGCAAAAGGCAGGTCCAGCACAGAGCTGATCTGGAACAGGAATCACCTCTGAGCACAGGAGACAGGAGCTGCTTTATCAGCCATGCTGCCTCTGTGGATAAATTCATGGCCTTTTTCATTGGATTGAATTGCAGAGTGCTGTGCAGGTCTCATTTCTGAAGGGTGATGGTGCAGACAGTGGTTTAAATGGTACAGTGTGTTCATCAATATGTGGTACTGCATTTACATCCCTGGAGTAAAAGAATTGGCACATACAGAATATGTTACAGGAGGGCAGCTATACAATGAAGTCATACAAATATGTAAAAGTTACACTGTTCACAAAAAAAAAAAAAATAAAAAAAGGAAGAGCTGCCATTATTGTCAATAAATACAGAACAGGAGAATATGCACCTCATCTGTCAACATCTAAAGGTCAGAGCATTTCCATCCCAGAAGTGCTTCCAAGATGGATCCTCTGAGGATTTACAGAAGCATGCTGAAGCAAAATACAAGCTGTATTTGGGGTGAGAGGACAAAAGAAGGAACTAAGAAAATTCTTCAAGTTGAGCCTCACCTAGTACCAGTTCTAGATCTCAGACAGATCTGGTGAAGCCCCAGTTGTGCTGCAATCCTCTTTCTGCACGGCCTGACGTGGTGCTTTGTGGCTGGCTGGGAACTGCTCCTTCAGGGCTTTGATTAAAACACTGTGCAAGGCAGCAGAGACTCATCTCCAGACTCCTGAGTTATTCCTGTTCTGCTGGAAGCTGACATTCCACTGACAACCAGCTCATACCTGCTTTATACTCACAGCTTTTCAGTTTCTCATCTTAGGGACAAAGACCAGAGCAATGCTTCCTTTTGTTTTTTTCCCCTAGTTTATGTTCTTTGTTGATTTGTGAAAACATCTCTCAGGATAGTTGATAACTTTTGCCTTTGTATTGCAGGCACAGTTTTTCTCCTGCTATCAGCTCCTCCAAAGCCTGAAAGATTAACCTTTTTTTTTCCCCTCACTTGCTAACAATGTAGGTTGCCTTCCTGCTACTCACTTAGATGGCATTTCTGCCATGTTGGATAGAAAGGAATAAAAAGGGAAGAAAGCAGCAAGAGGCCCCCAAACTGCCACTGTTTCCTATTTTAGGCACTTCACATTGCAAAGAAATCAATTCCTGTAACTCCCATCCTGGGAACACCTAAAATCTGAGGCTCATCTAAGCTCCACGGAATGAGACTTAGAGAGTGTCATTTTAATGCACTTTTAGGATTGAGACCTAGGCTGAAATGATATGAAACTAATTGTTTTGAAGTTCCCTGATGCATGAGCCTTGATTTTTCATCTGATATGAAAAGTTGTCATTCATCTTTACTTCTTTCTTTTGCCCTTTAGCCAATTAGATACTACAAACTTCAAATTCCAAAACTGCAGCTTTCTGCCTTAATTTAAGGTCAACAAAATGATGCTGCAGCCTCTGACTGTTTAGTAGGGGTTATTGCATGAAATGAACGACACAAGTGCACAGGCAGAGTGAGATAAAGGCAAATCAAAGCATTTCATCTGCAACTTTTCACCTTCTACAAATCATCTTGGAAAAATGCAAATCACCCCACACTGCAGTTCACTTGTCTCTCAGTTTCTGCCCCATTAAACAGCGTCGTGTCCCCTGAAGTCTCTTCCAGTTTCTCACACTTGGAAGTCCAATTGACTTTAACAGCAATTTTCCTTAAGGTCTATCAACACAGATGAATGGGCAGACCCCTAATGCATGGCTTAAAACTATCTTTTATACAATATTGCCCTCTATGGGAGCCCCAAGATGTAACAGATCTACAACAGAAATACGGATGCTGATGCTCTTTGCTCCTATTCCATTTTTTTGGGCATAGGATCTACTTTCCTAAAACACTCCTCTTGAACATAAAAGCTTTATGCCACCAGGAGAAATCAACTTACTATCCTCTCACCATTTAGTTTATTTCTTTCAAGCCTGCACTTCAAATTGTTTAACAGGTATCTCTGCTACTGCTATTTACGTTTTAGGTGACCATTTCAGTTCACAGAAGCCCTGCTGCTCTGGGTGTGTCAGCATTTCAGGCACACTTAAAACCAGCAAATGAACAAAACTGAGACCCAAAGTGCAACATCACTGGGATGGGTAGGCAAACAGCATTTGGAAGATTATTTCTCAAGTGCCCCAAAGTCTTCTGAGAGCAAAGATGCCACTCCAAAATATCACGGCAGATATTTTGAAATGGAACCTGCTGAACATTAGGAAAGCAGGAAAGTAGGAATGAGCAAGATGAAGAGGTACAATGGTTAAGTACCAAGTTCTTATTCACTTGGAGTGAATTATTCCATCCATGTTTTTCTTTCCTCATTTTAATTAAGTCACCTTTGTTTTCCTTCCATGAGAAAAAGATATTGTCAAAAAAAACCCCTCACTCAAAAGATGATTGGAGAGCAATCACCACTGGGCATTGTTCACCTGGAACTGCATTGCATATTCCAACCAAAAACCCAACCATTCCTTCTGCTACCATCCTGATATTTTAATGGTAGTGCTGAAAGCCTGTAAGCAATTCCTACCTCAAGAAAAGGGAATCAATAGTAGTTAGACATTAAAAGCATTGCTTTAGCTTATTAACTCTGTTCCAGCAGATGTTGTAGAGAGATTGCACATCTCTAAAGAAGCCCAGTGCAAAGTAAATATAACATCATGATCTTGATTTCCCTTGTCAGACTACAGCATTTTCAAGTCTTTAGCCTCCCTTTTGCTGAACCCAGGTCTGTGTGGGTTATTTTTCATTTTATTTTGAAGCACAGCCTAGTCACATCAGTCTAAAAACAGACCTCAGGGCACACTTCCATTTCCCATTTCAGGATTTCCCACCCTACTGGAGCATTAGCACGAAGCCTCCTCCTATAGCACCGGATAAAGCCGAAAACAAATTATAAGAGGGCGACCTAAAAGTTTTTTAAAAAACTTGCTAGGAGGTGAAACAAAACACTGTACAACAGGATGAATTCATGACAGTAATTCTAGAACACCGGTTTGGTGGTGCTTTAGTATCCAATTTTTCACTTTGAGGGTTCTTTAAGGTTTAAATGATGGTATATAAAAAGCTCTGCTTGTGCAAGCTAACCTAGAAAAAAAGTCATCCTCAGAATGCAATGGAAGCTTGATATCTAGATGGCAAGGACAGAAGAGCAAAAAGAGAAAGATAAATGTTCTTTGTAGTTCCTCCTTTGAAACTACCATTCCTGGTTTCACCTTTTATTCAGAAGTGGATTAGAGTATTAAAAGAGTCTCTGTAGACATGTTAAAGGGGACTCCCACTGGAGCTCTGGTCTAATTAAGCTGCTTTATGAATCATTCCAGTTTGACTAACTCAAAATGTCTTCTAAAAAAATATCACTTAATACATCAAACCGAGAGTTCAAGCCCCTTTGTTTTTAATAATCAAAGAAGAAACGCTTGGGTTTGAGATTTGTAAGCTATCACTGCACTTTATGGATGATCCTCTTGATGATCATTGCTTTGCCAGCAGCTGACCTGCATTGCTCTTTAGGAGAAGCCCCCTTTCCCCTGCCCATCTCAGCAGCCCTGCTACAGCTCAGACACGCAGCTGAGGTGACAGCAGAATGCTGGTGTTACCCAGAGACAACAGTCCCAGCCCATGGAAACCATCAGTCAGCATTTTGCTGCTGGCTCGGCTGGAGACCATCAGGAGCTGGGGAATGTTTCTGCTGGAGCTGATGCAGGGAACAGCAGAGCACTGCCCAGCTCTGGAAGGAGCCCCTTGCTGTAGAGCAGTGCTGCACAAAACCTGTTCCCCTTCTGATCACTCCCTCGGCCAGCCTGAACTCGGGCTGGGAGCAGATGCACAACGGGGTGACAACACTTCTGCCTGCAGCACTGGGGACCAGAGAAACCCTGGCATGGTCTCTGATGGAACACAACCCTTGTGAGTCACACAGCAAATGGTTCTCTATGTTCACACAAAAAAGGGAAAATGGGGGCACAACCCAAGTTCCTGGATTAGTGTCTGTGACAATCTGCAATGGAGGAGGGGCAGCAGCCAGCTTTTCTGCCTGAGGCACTTGGATGAATGGGACTTGGACCTGCTTTTGGTCTTGCTTGTGCAAGGATTTACAAAACTAGACTGACTTGCTTATCAGCAGGGAGGTCACAAAAAGAGTCATGATGGAAACAGACCAAAGGGGATGCAGCTCTTCCACAGTGTTACAGGTGCAAACAACAAATGACAAGAGGGCTGAGCAGAGCTGAAATCTGCTTACTGCTTCACTCTCTCCTATGACATTGAAGCAAGGCCTAGGAAAAACCTCTTCTCTCTCTAAGCTCCACTCCTACCCCTTTTGACTTCCCAGGAGCTGTCTGCTACTTCAGGCCAAAGCAAAACCTGGGAAGGATTCTGTCAGGAGAATCGTGGGACAGAGCCCAAGAAGCTTTATGGATACACAAAGCCATCCATCCATCTCTCTCACACATCACCAGCCCTTGTCTCGGTGTCACACGGGAAGTGGTGACAAAGATCAGGCTGTGGATTAAGCACCAACTCATTTCTTGCTTTGATGCTATCTCAAGAAGAGTACTTAGAACCCCACAGTTTATATTTTCAGAGTTGAGTAAGCACTTAAGACATAAAACAGTAATGTAATTAGAGATATGTGGAGCAGCTCTAATGCTAGATGTAAATGAATGGATGTTGGTTTAACAGATGTTTCCACATTAGTTTCTATCAGCACACTCTCTGAAACTAATACATCCAAAGCCATACAGGAACAAAGCCACACTAGGATATCAAAGGTATCTTACAGAGGAATAAAAGTATAAGATAAAGGTCATTACAGAACTGGTATGCACTGATTTGCCTTTATCATCTGTACAAGTGTGTCCAGACATAAAGAGGGGAAAAGAGAAGCTGGAAAAGACACTGTATAGCTGGACCAAGTCAGCAGTCAGGGAATCTAGCTGGGTTTTTTTCACTTTTTTTTAATTTGACTGGAGGACTGAGCAGCATTTTTGCTGTTGATGTTGTTGCAAATCAGCACTTGATGCTGAAGCAGACCACTAGCAGCATGTTCTCCCCTGATATCTGGGAAATAAGAATAACCCACGACAAGGCAGGCACTGCCAGTAGAAGACATGAGTGCCCTAGCTGAGTTCTAATGCGTGAAACTCAGCTCCAAGTGTATCCATATTTCATCCCTACATTTCTGATTCTGGAAAACCTCTAACACATTTTGAGCCAGAGCCCAAAGATTCAGATGAAAAACTCTAACAACTTCTTGAGACATCAAGAAAACAAACTAGACTTTTCTTAATGAAATATATGAACACTCCAAGAACCCCAAACCACATTCTGGTATGCCTTTATGTTTCTCGCACTCGTGATGCCAGTCTAATTAAGTTCCGCATATCTCAAGTTGCTGCTGGAGAATTAAGACTAATCTATAACTCTTCTAAGTTGTCATAGTTCCTCTGAAATCAATGGATGTTTTGACAGCTTACACCATCTGAGGAACTGCTCTGTGTGTCGAGTAAGACACAGTGCTGTTTAATTACAGGGAGGTTCAGAAGCAGTCTCCACAGCTCAAGAAAAAACCAGTTCTTCCAGGAATAGTCATTTCTTGTTTCTATCCAACTCATTATGAACTTCAGTGTCAAAAGCCATCTTTCCTTCAGTGAAGACCATCACTGTGTCTCCAGCTGAAAGAAAAGGTTCTATCTCTTGCAGTAAATTTTGAAACACGCCCTTGGTGCTGCGAGGAGAAGTAAGGAGCCCCTATTCCAGTGTCATCAGAGCACTGAGATAACAGTGGGGAGACTGGGAGCAGCCAGACTACAGAAACTCCACACAGGAGCAGCAGGACATGGATCCAGATATTCCAGTGGAAGTTTTCAGACAGTCTGGAAGAGCAAACCAGGGGGATACTGTGTGTTTACACACAAACTTCTGAGAGGATTGACTTGCTCTGCCTCATATTTAGGAACATGATTTGCTAGTAGGCTTGGCAGTGCTGGATTAATAGTTGGACCCCATCATCTCAAAGGTCTATTCCAAACTACATGGTTATAGCATTCTATGTTTCTAACCACAGAACTGCAGGAATTGTGTTTTCCACATTTGGGGATGCAAAGATGAAAACTTTAAAAATGTTCACAGACATTGTAGCGATTGGTGTGTAAGCTGCAAGATTTGGACAGAGCACAGCAACACTTCCTTACACCAAACCAACAAAGCACAACAACAAACAACCACCTAAAAAACCCCCTCCAAAACCCAAAAAACCCAACCACCATCAAAGCCACAGTTCCAAATCCAGAAACAGATGTTTTTCAGAAAGTGTTGTTCTAAGTAATGGTATGTTTTATCTACAAGCTTTGCACTACCAAAATCAGTAGAATCAACTGTTGTGATTGCCTGCCTATACAGGGAGGAAATGGACCACATGAGGATTAACAGGTACAGAATAATGTACACCACCTAATGCAAAATCTGTGCCGCAGGTTAAGAGCCAGAAAAACATACATGTTTTTATTAGAAATGTGTGCCTAGTGGAAATGAGCGAATCTTGAGTACTGAAATGATACAAAGTCTACATTTAGAACCTCTTTTCACACTTGCAGCGCCCAATTCTCTGTCACAGTCACTGCAGCAGAACTCACTAAAACTCTTGTTTAATGAGATGTCATTTATCTGCAAATACACTTTACAATAACGTGTTTCCAACTACTGCAAACTGATTTTGTTTCATTCCTTCCACATGTCATTGTGCCACCGAGGAGAACTCCTTTGATATTAATAGCAATGAAGATGCATTGCATCTGACAGCCCTAACAACATGTTTAATACAACATTTTAACTCTAAGTAGATGAAGACTCAGAAGGGAACACTTTTTTCAGATTCCATTGTTTCAGAACACAGTTCTGTATAAATGAAATTATCCCACTTAAAAGTTATTACCACTTTGATATTACTTCTATTTAATGGGACAGTTTTATTTTGGGAAGATTACTTTCTGACATACTGCAAATTATTTTCCCCAAACAATATGGTTTATCCTTCTCTATCTGCTGTAACCAAATTTGTCTCAATAGTCTCCTGCTTCTGGTATATAACTCTGGCAATTCAACATCCCAACTTCTTTTAAAATGACAATCCTAAGGTGTCACTTGCAAAGACAAACAATACAAAACGTGCTGTCTCCGACTGCTACTGCACAACTCAGTGATGGATTTATTCAGGCTTTATTTCAGCCACTTTGTTACCAGAAAGTTCTGCTCCTGCAGAACAACACAAGTTCTGCCAGTGATGCTGGCCAGACTTGACTTTTTTCCTGCCATCTGAGTTTGCATTCAGGAGACTCTCCAAGGATGCTCACTCACCTAACTCAAACACTGCCATCCTCTTCTCCATGGAAAAACCATTTAGGAAGCTTCACCTTTATTTCTGCTCTCTCCCATGGGATTTGTTTGCCTAAGGAAAACACCTACTTAACAAGGAGGTAAATCTCATTTTTAAGTGCATGGACAGAGAATGTTTTGGCAAAGAGCAAATGCAATTTTAAAGCAAATTAAAAGTTTAACCGCAGGGTCAAACCTTTCATTTAAGAGAGCAAAGAATGCAGAGCTGCTGTGGCTTGACAAGTGTATTAACACTGAAGAAACCCAAAAACTTGGTTAAAAATGAAACAAAAATGACCCACTGCATGCAGTGCTGTCCTTGTCTTTCCTTCTTGCACTTCCTCATCCCATTAACAAACTTCTAAGAAAACATTCTCCCTTATCTTTAGTGCAAACAGGGCAACAATCAGGATGTTAGAGATTTGCAGCTTCTAGACCAAGTTGAGAAAGGTGATCTCCTATTTCCTGCTTTGGGACAACACTCCTCACAAAAAGCACACAAGAAACACAGGAAGAAATAATGGGAAGATGTTAGTGCCACTGACCAACCACTGTCACCTCACTTGAACAGCACAACAGAGTGGAAAAGGACCTTCAGGAATGTACAGCTCTAAACATTCAAATGGAAATTGTCCAGTCATTTACTGACAGCTTTTAAGAGCAATATTAGCACAAACCCTCCCTGCAAGCAAGTGCCATAAAACAGAGATGAGAGAGGTGAAATGCTGCAAACAACTCCTGACATCCAAACCTATCTCAAACAGCCAATAACCCAGTCCACTCTTCACATTTGATGCTGCCATTTACTGCTGCTCACCACATTCACCTCCTGCTTGTAAGACTCACAACAAGTGCAATAAATATGAACAGCTCCTGAGTGGAGCCCTCCAGTTCCAACCATGAACAACTATTCACTTTCAGATGAAAATACCGCTTTGCTGCATTGACCATCAGTTTGTGCACATACTTTACCTCTACATCGTTGGTGTTCATCCTTGTTCCATCCTTGCCAACGAAGATATCATCTATGTCAACCAGAATGTACCTATCCAAGGATAGGGTGAGTTTCTTTCCAGACAGGAAAGAGATGGCATCTATGAAAATCAGCTTGTGCAGCCAAAAATTCAAGTTACTGCCGAAAAGGACTCGCTGAATCCCATCGTGGAGCCCCAAGTCATGTATTACTGTGGCATAGAGAGCACCTAGAGCAGCAGGTGGAGAAAGGTTTTCTGGTGTCTTTACTTTTGCAAATATCACTGGTTGATAAGTTGTGTGATTAACCTGGAAAACGGCCCAGTCATTTCCAAGCAAGGGCCCTTCCTCAAGCTTAGAAGGTTTAGTCACATGGAACAGTGGGGAATGAGGGTTAATGCAACAGTCCTGAACACCCAGATTGCTGTGGACATGGAAAGGAAAACCCTTCAACTCAAAGCTCTGCAAGCTGTTCTCAGTGCCTTTGTGAAATCCAATCACACCTACACCGTACTCCAGGCAGTACTTATCTAGAAGGCCTCTGTTCCAAGAGTCCATATTCACCTACTTCAGAATATTTTCATACACTATGAGAGCGTATTTGCCTCTGCTTTTGTCTATAAGCACTGGGAGGTCACCTTTCCCAGATGCAATCTCAAGGTGAAACTGAAACCTGCTGGATTCCAGAATGCTTATTATATCTTGGCCTAAGCTTGAGTGCTGGCTTTCCACAAACACCAGCACTACCAGGTCTGTCCTCAGGGGATCGATGGGCTTCGTGCTCTTCATCTCCATCAGCTTGGATGGCAACGGTTGAGGATCACCACATTCCACTTCTGAAGAGGTTTCAGGAAGCTCATTCTCCTCTTTGTAGCCATTATACAAGTAGTAGGCAGAAATAACTATGCTCACCATACAAAAAGTGGCCAGCAAAATTACTCTTCTTTGGAAATGTCTGTGAAGTTTCAGGATAAAACTCATGCTGTTTACTTGCCTTAGATAGCTCTCAACAGCAGCATGAAAAACAAACACAGATTCTCAACAACTTGTTCCAGTCCTCTGAAATATTTCTGTCACCATTGCAGCACACACATCTGTCTTCCACAGAGCTTTACCCAAGGTATGGCCTAGAAGAAAAGAAAATCAGAGATTTAATTGAGGCAGCACCTTGTGAAGTATCACCTGCTTAAACTAATGGGGAGTAAAGAAACCACTGCCAGCCAGAGAGTTGGAGACCAACAGCTCCAAATCTTGCAATAATGTATTTTTTTGCCTGCTCCCACTACTTGCCACGTGCATTTGAATGTCTCTGAATCTCACAGGTTCCTCAGCTCAGAGGATCAAATAAAGTAGGAAGAGGTACTGAAAAGCAAGGCGTAAAAGCAAAGTATTTACTGTGCTTTAGAAATTATTTTCACCTAAAGATAAAAGTTAATTCCCAAGTAGACAGCTGCTAACAACCAAAATACTGAAGAAAATTTATCAACTTCTTCCTTCTACTCCTAAAAAGCTGGGGGAACATGATTAAACAAATTTTATCTTTTATTAGTTTTCCCAAGAACTAAGAACGTACACAACTGTTGTACAAACATACAGTGATGCACTCTATATTACATCTACTGTAGGAATGTTTTCAAAGCAAAACCTCCTTCCTGCAACATCAGAGGAAAACAAAGCATTTCTCTGGACTGTGGAGTCTTGCAGACTGTTAGAAGCACTTGCCAATTCTTTGCATTAAAAGAAATACAATAATCAAGCTCTTAAATTGGAGAAGAGAAAGTCATAACTCAAAAGTTAAACCTAACAGGCAGATCACCTAAGGATATACTTATGCTTTATCTTGTATTTAAGGAAAGAATAATTTTTCAAGCCAGCAGTACAACTGCTGTCAAAACTCCCTAGTAAAACAACTGGATGGTGTGACAAGCATAAAATAATGATCATAAGTCATAAACAAAGCTTCAAAGCAGATCTTGGAAAATATTAGGTGTGTGAAGATCTAGAACATGGCCACTCTAACTTCAGCGTAGTTTGCACCCAGGTCCATTTGGAAATGGGATTAGGATAAGGTGTGGCATTAACATGGTCATTTCCCAACTGAGAGCTTAATCCTTCCAGTCCTGGTTGGTTTCTTTTTTTATTCCTACATTGTAAGCAAATTGGTCTTTCGCTCCAGATTTTCAAAAAAGCTAAAAAATATGATGTACTTAACAGTACCTATGTCATGTCCACAAATTTAATGAAACCCTGAAGACAGATCTTCCCGGTGCCAAGATGAGCATCAAGTAAAACTAAACGAGAAAGATCAGATGAGGGAGAGGAAAAGAAACTCCAAGGCATTCTATTCATCAAAACCGCAAAATTCAGCATCAAGAGCGAGCGTACGTGAGCCGTCTCATTCATAGTTAAGAGTCAGAGCAAGATTCCTGCTGTCTGCATAGATTTTACTCTCCTCACTGTCTACTCAGATACCTCTTTATCAATCCCTTCTCTTCTGGGAAGACTTGAACCCAGCCTTGAACCTGACCTGCAGCTGCACAAAGTCCTGCTCAAAGCTTTTGGGCAGGAAACCTGCCCTTCACCCACGCTCACTAATCAGTGCTTCACTAAAATAACACAACCCCAGCTTCTCGGTTTCTGTCTGAAAAAAAACCTGAGGAATGCAGAAAGACCAAACAACAACATGGAAGTACCTTTAGAAGAAATTAACATTCTTAAGCATTGAAATGTCTGATCCTTGCCACACCAGCTTCAAGAATTTCAGTCTGGATGGCATAACAGAGACATTTAATATGGGAACAAGTCAGGTGACAAAGAGAAGTTCCACCCTGAAGGAGTTAACACCAGACAGAGGCTTCCAGACAGATGATTTTTCATTACACACACCAAGGGTTCTCTTCATCTTGGGTTTCCAGCTCAGCTGACTGAATGCCAAGAAACACATCATTTTAGTGCCTAAAATTATCACTGACTGCATTCTGCAGGAAAGCTCTACATACACCTACTTGTCTTTGACAACCACAGACCTGGCTGGTCCAGATACAGAAAAAGTGAGAACTGACACTGACCTAAGCTCAGAGCAAGGAAGGGCCGATGAGACAGAGCTGCTTGAACTGGGTATTACACAAGGGTTGCAACCCAAGAAACACTTGCAGCAAGGACACGGTTCCTAATGCCATTCCATAGAGAGGAAAATCTGGAGCCAGCCCAGAAACCCGTGTCTGCTTCAAGAAAAGCCCAGTCATTGTATCCTCAGCTCCTAATTGCAGGCACCCCCGTGGGGCTATAGCGGGCAGCTGCAAGAGGAGTGGCTGGAACTGCCAAGACAGATGTGAGGTTCCTCTGTGAGGAATGAGGAACTCTCTGAGGCAGCAGGACACAGCCAGACTTGGCACAGTCCCTGCTGAAGACAGTCAGGAAGCAGGACGGAACAGAGCAAGGCACAAGTTTTAAATGCACGCTCTCTTGTATCAGCTTGAGGCTCACGTAATTTTCACTTGCTGGTTTGGATGGCAGGAGTTCAAAAGAACGCAGGAAGAAGAAAACAAACAATTCAAAGAGTTCTCTAAGCCTTGACAAGATACAGTTCCTTTCCTCCAGGGACAGCAGCATTTTCCCCTGAGCAACAGAACTTGCTGGATACTCTAGTGCTGTATTACAGCTAAAATAACTCACAGTGCACCCCTGACAGCGCCATCCTTGGGATGCTCCTCACATGACACACCGTGGGACCTATGGAGATTGGGACAGCGACCTTTATCACATCTCTAGACGTGGCTTCAGGGAAGATGGTCCTTGCTCACTATCATTTCCTACAGTAAAACCAGACAAAAGGTCTAATTCTCAATGTACCTACAGTGAGTGTGTGAGAAGCAGCATTTCAGAAGAGGACAGTACCTGAAGAGTCTCACTTTCATTACAAAAGAACACAATACTTTACTAAAGGAAGGAGAATTCATGATAGCTTTGACATCAATAAAAAATATCCAAGAATAAGAAAAAGGCTTAAAGGAAAAAACCAGAAAGAGTCTAGAAAGTCTTCACAAGAGTTCAAGCTTGTTAGTATTGTTCTAGTGAAAAAAAACATGAAAAAACCCCCATAGATAGCATAAGCAGTCTCAGCTCTTTTTGATTTCTACAGTCATGGAATTCAGTGACAGAGGAATGTGGTCCCACCTGTACCTCAAAGCACTTGAGAACAGGTGTCAGATATTATATGAATCCAAAGTTCCACAAAGCTGATGTCACAATGAATTTTACCTATAGAATAATCCGTATGGTATTTTTCCATGGTTTGAAGCAATAAAATTTGCATGTTTTTTTTTTTATCTAGAACTTCATTGCTTTAAAAGAACCTTCATTTGTTCTCCTACAACCTGCATTTGATGTCCTATTTTGCATTTTCATGCCACCATGTTAAAATTCAGACCAGAACCCTTTACCTCTGCTGTTCAAAGTAGCAGGTGCCAAAATGCTCATTTTAAGGTGAAAATTAGCATCTTTGAATATTCAGAATTTGGTTTTTCACTTACAGTTTCACTATGGAGAAGATCTTGCTAAGAGAAAGCTGAGTCACGGAAGCAAGTGTTGCATTTTGTTATGAACACAGACAGCAAGGCTCAGTGCTCCTGTCATCTACTGCAGAAGCCCAGAACTAGTTCACATGAAAATCTTGCTGGCAGTATAAAGAAATATCACCTTCTTAAGCAGAAGATTTAGCACTCTGAACAGCACTGCTGGGCAGTCACAATTACAGGCATCTGCAGGCAACCAGCACAAAATAGCTGCATCTGAATAGAGATCTTCAGTTTGGATTGGCTTGGGGGGTTTATCATTGCTCTGCTTGTTCTGTTTCAGGTTTTTAAATTCACTAACAAAGTGCCACTGATGACAGAACAAATACTGTGAGGAACCCCAAAGACATGAAGCACACCTCGAGTTCCTACCACTTGCAGCTTTCTTTCGTTTGTTGTTTCATTGGTAAGAATAAAGGACCAAATTCTTGACTTCTGTAAATCACGTCACCCTGATAATTTAATGGAAACTCTTCCAGGGAACACAGCCTACTAAATTCTTCACAGGAGTTCTCAATCCAGTAAAAAAAGATGCTCAAGTAAGAAACTAGGTACCTGCACAGGCACAAAGAACTGCACAGAATTTAAAAATAAAAAGTCTATTAAAGTTGAGTCATGACTATCAACACAATTTTTAAAATGACAAGAAACTTTTCTGCACTGTGGTAATACCAAGACCAAAGCAATCGGCTCAACTGAAATATCCATAAATAAGTGAGGAATTGTTCTCAAATCAAATTTGTCAAAGCCCAGTAGGAAAACTCTGGTTTAGTCTTACCTCAGGCCCGTGCTAGGGCAACTGCTTACTGTGACCCTTGAGTAGAAACAATACAGCTGGGTCAAATTTATAAGTAAAAACATCCTGTTAAAGGGTAACAAAAACCCTTTTCATCAAGAACTACTAAAAGAGAGCTAGTTCTGGGTTGAGTATCCATCAATATTATTCAGGTAGATCACATTTTTCTGGGGACATATTTTAAATAATTCTCTTCTAATAATCCCCATCATTCTCATCCTGTTCTTTACCTGCCTGGACAGTGCCACAGTGCTGGTGACATGCTGGTGATTTATTACACAAAGGATGAGTTTTAAATGAAGAGCAGAAAAAAAGGAGGCATATCGTTTAGTGTATTACTACAGACATTTAAGTCTCACATGATTAGAATGCTGCTTAACTGCTTTGAACATAAAGGTCTGCTCTGGCCAGTCACTAAGAAATACAAGTTCCTCAAAGGAAGCATTCTGAAGTCATTTTAGCATTACTAAAATGGAAATCTTTGGATATAGAGATGATATGGTAGGAAGCAGCAAAGTGCAACTGAACACAACCAAACCTGGGGTGAACAGCAGGGCTCAGATTGTTAAATCAGTTACAAAAACACCAAACAAGCGTCCAAACCCTGAGCATGCCTACTTACAGCATTATTTTACTGACTGAAGTATTCAACAGCTCAAAGGAGTAAATCCAGGCTGAGAATGAGACCTTACAACTGCATATTAAAAAGATATTTTCAGCTTGTAAAAAATGTGATATGAGACATGACAAGGGAAGTCTTTGAGACCCTTTAATATCACATAACAAACTCTGCAATGTGTGAATATTGAAGGGCTTATATTCTCTCATAGCTGTGAAGGAAATAAAAAAAAAAAAAAAAGGCAATGGTTTAGGCAGCACAGCAATTCTGGTGGATAGAAATTCTTTTCATTCTTTTTCAAGTCCTTGAGGTAAGCAGTTCTCAGTTTCTACTGTAACATCCTTAGCTCCATGCTGCATTGCCTAATGCAGCACTAGAGACACCTTTGAAAAGTCTCTAGTGATAGAGATCCAGGATAGAGATCCATACATGACAGTTTGTCAAGAAAAAATATTTATAACCATTAAACGTACAATGTTTAAAAATAGTTTAAAAGAAGGCTCTGAAGACTTCAACAGAACACAGAAGTTTGGTTTAGTCTTCACATCACTCTTCACCTTCACACAAAACTTTCTACAGGAAGAGCTTTAAGCTCCTGACATCACACAATTTTTCTGAGATAAACCCTGTAATTCTTCAGCAATTGCAGAAACTTCACTATCTAAACAGTAAATGATTTGCTCAAGGTCTCTGAGATACATGTCCAGCACACTGTCTGGTCCATGCCCATACCATTACTTCCCTTTTCTCCTACAGCTGCCAAGAATAAAGAGTTAATAAGGCAGAGTTCAGCACCATTCCTTCAGAGAGAACTGCCTGGGATGCTGAGAGCGAGAGAAACCCCGTTTCTTTCACTTACCATTTTCTTAGGAAGAGAAAACGCCACCACACCAAACCCTGAAGCAATTATCCAGCACAGCACACCAGGGAGTGAATTGAATAATAGAAAAGTTTTCTGCCATTTCCCGAGGGTTGCACATGACAGCTGAAACGAGCAGCAACACACATCCATTTCTGATGGCATCTGGGGAATCCAAGCAGCTATAACCACCTGAAGTTATGAAGAATTACCGCACTAGGCTGACAAATTTTGCTCCCCAACAGAGCCATAACCAATTCTCACAAACACCAGAGGGCAACAGCGTCGCGCAGAACGCCGCGAGGAGAGCGAAAGGGAAAAGCCCGGCCACTGAAGGGCTGCTGCGGGCACCGCGCCGGGCAGATGCCGAGTGCGCCGGGAAACAAGAAAAACCAACCCAAAGCCCAAGAAACACCAGCGAACAGCCCCGCAAACGCTGCCTCCGCAGCGGGAGCCTCAGCGCCGGGCAGCCGCCCCGTCCCGCCGCGCTCCCGGCCCGGGCGGTGCCCGCAGCGGAGCGGGAGCCTGCGGCCGGCTCGGGCACAACTTTGCCGGGATCAGGGGGCCGGCGAGCGCCGACTTGTGCGGCTCGGCCGCGCCGGGCCCGCGGGCACCGCCCGCCCCGCTGCTCACCTCCAGCCGCGCTCCGCCGACATGTCCCCCCGCGCTGCCTCAGAGCCCGCTGCCGGCCGTGCCCTCAGCACAGGCTCCTCCGGGACAGGCGCCGGCACCCGGCGGGCGCGGAGTCGCCCCGGGCGCGGAGGTGCGGCGGGGCTGCCGCCGGGGGTGCAGCACCGCCCGCCAGCCTCGCCGCGCCCTCCCGGAGGAGGAGCCGCGCTCGCCGGCCAGGGGCGGCCGGGGGCTCCGCCGCGCCTCCTCCCGCATCGCCCGCCCTCCTCCGAGGCTCGGCCGGGCCGGGGGCGGCCCCGGGCCCGGGCCCTCAGGCTGCTGCCGCCCTCAGGCTGCTCCCGCCCTCAGCGAGCCGCGGGCCCGCCCCTCACGGCACCTGCCGCGCCCCCCTCCCACACGAGGGCCGCCGCGCCCTCCCTTGTGGGATTCTTAATCCCTGTCTTAAATAAAGTAGGATTTAGTATTTTTCTTCCGCGCTCCTCCGAAACCAATTTAGGAAGCCCGTGCTGCAGGCGCGCTGAGGGGAAGTTGAAGTCGCACCCTCCCGCCCAATCCCCCGCTCTCGGAGCACCTTTAGGCCGATTTCTGAGCCGGTCTAAAGGCAAGGGTGGAAATTCCGTGAGGTCAATTCCATTTTGTCAAGACAATGTAGGGTTAAAATCTTGAGAGAATGCCAGTTAATGTGTTTGCAGCCTCGCTGCTTTTCTTGATTGAATTTCCTAACCCTATGTTAAACACAGTTAGTCCCACTGCATTTTTCACTGATACCCTGCATCCCTCGCTCTGGAGATGGAGCTGCTCCATTACTGCAGGTGAGGGAGTTACGGTTCCCCGTCTGAACTGCAGTAGCTTCCACAAATGGGAAATAAAATTAATAAATTTTACAAGTGCCCTCTTGATCCAGCTAATTTACCTACAATTGCCCAGTGATTGTTAGCTCACCTAATGGCTGACAGTTCAATACATCGGATTAACTCCATCACTGGTGCTTGTCTCTCCAAACCTTCCTTTCTGTGACTGATGCAAGGCAAAAACTTCAAGGAGAAAAGTCACCCGAACGTTGCCTTTCCAAACATCAGGAGAATTGACAGCTTGTAATTCAAGAATACTGTCATTTACTTTCTCCTCTTTTTCTCCCTTTAATTCTCATGACACACTGAATACCCCAAATTTTACTGTCTTCTAAGCTAAAAAACAGCGCAAGGTCCATCAGCTAGACTTAGAGCAGAAAAGAGAACTTGTCAAAAGGGTTTACTATGTATAAGGTTATTAATCCTTGGAATAGAGACTCCATCTGAAATCCTGTTGCCCTCTCAGTATTCTACAGAAAGGGATTTTCTCCCAGATTAAGCTTCTCGACCGGCAGAATATCCTGACAGAGCCTTGTTTTGGGGACTCTACTTTTCTTAGAACAGGCTAGGAAGCATGGGGTGGAAGTCAAGTGACTAAAACTCTCAGCTGTGAGCTCAAACTCACGGTTTCTCTCCTACCCTTCTCTCTGAGCAGCTGTTTTTAGGTTATCGCTGGCCAGCCTGGACAGAAACGTGTCGGAGAGCGCTTGTCCTCGGAAGCACTTGGTTGCTCACCGAGATGTGCCAGACACCTCACAGCTGAGGGCTGCGGTGCTCAGCGTCACCAGCTGCAGCGCCGTGCGCTTCTGGCAGGAATATTAACAGCTTTCATCATCCTTGGTGCTACTTTTCAGGTTTTTTGCTCTTGAGCTGTCAATGCAGCGTGAACTGGGAGTGATGTCTTAGCTGTTCTTTGAGCAATACATCTTAGGACACCGCTGACTGCGCTTCTGGCCAAGATTTCTGCCTGGCACACAGTACTTGACAAAAAAAATAGGAAAATGAGTAGTAAATCCAGACAAGAAATCAGGGAGGAGGAAAACCTACTGAACTGCAGGCAAAACAGAGACACATCTAGACAACTGCTAGACTCCACCGTGAACTAAGGACTCAGCTTTCTGCCTTTCTCACTGCTGGCCTCTACACACAAATGCTCCCTTTCCCACTCATGTTTTGCTTCCAGCTCAAGTCTTCACCTGTTCCACGTCCTTCTGCACCGTCAGCAATCTCTCTTCCTCAAATGAACTGAATCCCACCCTGTCTCAGGGTCTCAGCACTTTCAGGCAATTGCTGCAAGAAACGCTTCTAACCACTGCATGGCTCTACATCTGCAAATGAACTCCTGGTCCTGCTGAAACCTGTGCAAAATTTTGGTTATTTTTGGTATGGTGATCATTACTCCAACTCCCAGCACAGATTGCTCTTACCATGTACAGACTGATTACACTGCACGTCAGAAGGGTCGTCACCGTTTGGAGCGTTACTTGTAATAGCAACACTTTTCCATTAATAAAGAAATACTTTTTCCAGTCCTGCCACTTCAAAGTTTAGAGACATCTTTTAACCAAACACTCATGTTTATTTGTATTATTTTTGTTGGCAATTTCTTGCAGGAAGACATTAAATTGAGATAGGTATTTGAAAACAAGGAGCATCAAGGCACTTGCTTGTTATTAGTCATTTCATGATTACTTTTTTAAAGCTATTACAAATGCTGCTAGTCAAAAGGCAAACTTATTGTAGATTTATAATGCTCTTCGGATTAATCAGAAACTCATGAAACTGGAAAAGGTTTTTTTTACAAGTTGCATCTATATAATGAGGAGAAAAATGTGGCCTAACATTTAAGAAATGCTTGTGGTCCAAAATGTAATCAGCTAAGAGGCTATCTCGGAAAAGAAAAAACCCCAACACTGTTCAAGTTTACAACTGAGCTACATTTTTCCATTATTGTGATTACAATACCCTTCACTTGTGAAGTGTGTAATGACTATTCTGCAGCAAACAATACAGGAAACCAGCCACACTTAGGGATTTTCCCTATAAAGCCACTGGCTTTCAGATGGAAAACCCATTTATTGTTTCTTTTCAGAACTTTCTATTTAATTTTCAATAACTTAGCCTAAAAAATCTCACTATCTGCATACATGATAGTAATGTCTTTCAAACCAGTGGAAGGAAGTTGCTCATTGCATGCTGTGGGTGCTGACTGCTTGGCAGCAGAAAGGCAGTTTTATCTCCAGGCTTAGAATAAACTATTGTTATAAATATGTTTTGTTCCACATTCATCAGGGTATCGAGACAACTGTCATCTTTGCACAATGATCAAATGGGCAGCTCTGGAATTCAAGCAGCTCAGGAATTCATTAGGTGTGTGTGAGCTGCAAACCCACCCTTTACTGCTCAAGTCATGCCATGTGAAGTGTAAGACAGATCCATTAATGAGGAGGACTGAGCATTTTCCATTGCAATTTACCAAGAAATTTGCTTATGAAAAGAGAGAAAAGACTCTTCCTTCCCATTATATCAGGGTCAGAGGTTCCAAGATAATAAATATACAAAAAAAAATAAATAATAGCAGCATTGATTCAGAATGTATTAATTTTAGTGAGTTTTTTCAAATGTATGTCAATTTGAGTGAAAGCTCCTTAGCAATATTGAAATTGGTTACAGGAAAGGGATAATGGGGATGGAAGAAAATTAAAAAGAAACCAAGTCTCTGCAAGCACAACCAACAATCTGGAGCATCTCTGCCCTTTGAAAGAAAGTAATGTGTAATTAAAACTTCTGTTAAAAATTGATTTTAGAATATGTAATAAAATAGAGTTAAGAATCTGTGTTATTACCCTAAAATCCATTTGTTTTCCACACCAATAACAAAAGAGAAGTTCTAAAATAGTCTTGTACATTGCAAAGAGGGAAAACATTCAAACTGCTATATCCAGCACTTCAGTTGAGCAGTAATACAAACACTTCCCAAAGCAGAATGTCATTCACAGTCAGCTGGAAAAATCAGCATAGTTTCATCTTTCATCTGCAGGATCAATGGCAGCACTGTCTGCTCCAAACTGAGAGCTCATCAGCTGGCAATCACTGAGGTGAGAAAGGACGTGGGGACCAGTCAAAGTTAGGGATTGTCTGTCAGCAGCCAAAGTGATGTGTCTGGAAAATACTGCAAGCAGTTTTCAGACAGGAAAAGAAGAGGTGGATGTATGGAAGTGTTGATGCTGTTTCATATGGCTGAGGTACACCCTCACTTGGAAGGCTGGTTAAAGTTTGGGGAAAGTGATTCCAAGCGGAAGAGGTGGAGAGAAGAGCTGTCCCCATGATCAGGTGAATACACAGCATGATAGTCGAGGTGAAGGTTGAGAGCTGATATAGCTGCAGCACTCGAGGGGGAGACATTAATATGCAGTGGTAGCTCACAACTATTTAAGAAAAAGAGATTTTTGGCATAATAACAATTGGGTAAAATTGGTGCAGAAAGTTAGGATGGAAATTAGAAGAAGCCCTTAAATCACCAGAGCGAAGCAGACGCATTCTGTGAGCAGTGAGGGCAAAAAGTGTGGTTAACCTGGAGATGGAGCTTGAGTGACCATCACACATTGCTCATCACGGTGCTGGCCCGGCCTTGATGGAGGATTCAGAGCATCCATCCATCAGTGAGCCCAGAGTTTTTATAGTGCTGGGAGATCAAACCCAACAAGAACAGGAATAAATCCTCATCACTGATGCTGGAGTTGCTATCGGCTGTTTCAGCTGTGGTTTGTTTGTCACACTGGTTCTTTCAGGCTGTCTGTGGGCACTAGAGAAGAGGAGCACCTGCACTCTGTTCACATGAATATGAACATCTCCTCACAAGTCATCATTTTTTAATGAAAGCCTGTATTCTGGAACATAAGATGTTAGCCTCCAGGGAAACATATCAGCTTGTCATCTGTCCCACAAGTCAACAGGTAAAGAAAAAAAAGGGAGAAATTGTTTTCTTTCCTGCTAGAATTCATTTGAATACCAGATCTTTCTGCTTATTAATATTTCAGTTCTCCCCAAACATGAAATGGATTGAAATATCAGCTAAACCGGTAGAACTCTTATGTTTATCATGTATTATTTTGATTTAATCTTAAGAAATTACGTCAATAGGTTGCCCATATGTAATCATGCACCATGCACAGAGATCTTAATTACCCTGTTCATCAATATTCATGATAGCCCATATTATGCAGGTTATTATCCTATATTGTTATAGGTGATGCCCCATGAATACCATATGGGAGAGGGATTTAAAAAAGGTTACAGGCTAATAAGTCTATTTTATTCCACTCAGAAAACTCAAGAGAAACAGTTCTTTTCAAAGATCCAGAGACTGTAATTACATGCAAAATGTTAAGTCACCTTAAAGGCAAATGCTAACCCAGACAGACTGAAGATCTAAATTAAAAGCTAAAACTTCCTATTGTTAACAGTGCCCCACTGCACTAGATCTTGTGCAAATATATGAAAAAGGGGACTACCATCACAAGGAGTTGAATTCTACCTTTCAGTTTGGTTGTTCCAGAGCAGAAATTGTAGTAGGTTTAAGCTAGCAGCTGGTGGTCATCTAATAGCAGTGAATTATAACACTTTATAATGCCACAAATATTGTATGCAATTCCCTGTCAAGTTTCCTAGGAGCTGTGCCTAGAAAATGCTGCTTTGGCATGTCAGCCTTACCACTTAATTTCATTTACCCATGTGTCGCCCTGAAAACTCAGCTTCTGAGCTTGCTAACATAGTTTACTAAAGACTTTCCCAGGACAGTAACTGTAAACATAGATATGTGTTTAAAAAAATAAAAAAAAAAAAAAAATTTAAAAAATAGCATAAATACCCTGACATGCTTTCCTGATACCAACATTAAAGATTCTTTAGGAACTCTGTATCAGCCCACTATCCTACCTGGGAACAGAAGAGCAGCAAACATGAAGAATGATTTTATCCTAAATTTCAGTTTTTAGGATTCCACTCCGAGTTTTTCCAGAATGAAGAATCCCTTTGACTATCCACCTGTCAGACAGGCACATTTAGCACCGCCTCTATTTCTAAGCACAGACACTTAGATATTGCTATGTAAATGAAAAATACATTAATAGTCAAGATCCCTTTTTTTTTGCTCCGTGTATTTGAGCAAATGCAACCATAACACATTAAAGACTTGGAAGGTGGAAGTAAAGTATAAATCGAAGTTGCATCTCTTTATAATTTTCTATTACAGCAGTCCAATAATGGAATTAATAAAACTCGCATTTTCATGCTGTCAAGTTACATTAAAAAGCATTATTTAGCCCTCTCCAAACCTACACTCTAATAAATGTCAAGTTCCGTGTTATTAGGTATTTCAATATTTGTACAAAGATATAACGCAGATAATGAGAACACACACTGCAGACATGTGTGCTGTTATAATATTAACCTGAGATAAATAACCTGGGACAATTATTCCCAGTCTTAATAAAGCTGATTTTCTGATCAAATGTCAATAAAATGACTTGTTTTTAATATGGACACAATTTCAGTAATAACTTTGACTCACTGAATAATAACTTTCAGAATGAACAAGGAAGCACTGCTAATTTTTTTAAGACACTGTTCATTCTCCAACTGGCTTCCTTCACCTCAAGCACTCAGAACCCTCTCCATCCACTAAGGCAGTCCAAGGCTGGCACTTCACTTTCACTGCCATCTTTGTCCCTGTCACAGGAGAAGTGACAAGCAAGAAGATGGGAGATAACAGAATAAAGGGAATAGTTTATAGGGCAGCATCTTTGGTTTGTAGTCCATTTCACTGCTCACCAGCCAGGTCTCTGTTTTCAATTAGATTGTTCCAGTGCTTTTCCATAAGAAAGAAGATGAGCAAATTCCTGTAGTACACCTTCCCTGGCTCAGTCCTTCATTTGGCTGTCTGCTGGATGCATTCAGTTTTCTAGGAGAAGCTGACAAACTGAAAGTCAGTGTAATACCACGGGACAGGAATTACAAAGCAACTAAATGCAAACTGGCAATAGCAGCAGAGGTGATGCAAATCTTATGTCTTCAGGGCTCCTGACAGCTTGGAGTACTAATTTGGACCTTGACCGTAATTCTTCTCCTAATTCAAGAGCTTTCCTTTTTATTCTAGTCATTAACAATAAAATGGAATTTTTAAATGAATTTACATAGTCAAAGAGGGCGACATGTTTTCAACTTCAAACATTTGCATATTCTTAAGGGACTTGCTCATGTACCCTGCTGGTGAACCATCGAGGAAAAGATGGTTACCGTGTTACAAAAGCAATAAAACATGCAATTTACTAAAACACTGTCTGAAATATTATCCATGGAAGAACGAGTCTGATTAGCTAACAGGAACAGATAGGTTTATGATTGCAAGTTTTATGACTATTTGATAACATAAAGCACTTTTTTTTCTCAAAAGGAAGTTGCAGCACTTAATGCATTTGCTGAGCTTAGTCTTGTCAGCACTATAAATCACTCAAGTTGCACTCCTCAGAAATAAAATCTGCACTACATGGTTAGAAAATTACAGTGTGCTAACAAACTCCTTGAGAGATAATTTCTGATTTTCAATATCTAGTCCAAAGAACACTTATTCCTACAGTCAAAGGCATTTAGTGCTGATAAAAATATAAATAATATCACCGGTTACTTACATTTAATAATGACCATAACTGACCTGGAGCAAGTTATTCCTTACATTTAAAATCAGAAAAAGATGATCATCTTTGATGATGGGTTTCAATTACACTTGCAAGATGCAGTAATACAAGACAACTAGGCAATACACTTGGCTGACAGTTTTTCATAACATTTCCCTGGTTGGAAATTAAAAAAAAACAAAAAAACCAAACTTGTTTTCTAGTCTTTCCTCAGCTTTTGGCCAGACTGAATTATTCAGTTGCTTCAATGCATCCACAAATCACATTTTCTCAGTGTTTGGTTCAAGCTCTGTTGTGTTGATTCTATCACAAACAAATATTAATGGAATGCCACAATCACACTTGCACAGCAAGGAAACCTTGAGGCATTACATCCTGGCACTGTCATACAGTTCCCAAGGGCAAGGGAGTCCTTGACTTCAGGAATAATATTTGTTATTTCTCTATTATGGCTATTTTAAAGACTGATGTTTATTTGAGGACTACTAATTATTATTTTAATGCCACATCAAACAACTTACTGACAAAACAGTGTTTGATATTAGAATGAACTTAAATTAAAATTACTGCAACATCATCTCTAAAAGTACCTGTTCGACCTGATTTTATATTAAGGAAAAATTAGGCAGAGCACAGCTGAATAGGTGATGGCAGATCAGAATTATCCAAGCACTAAAGAAAAGCAATTAAGAAACAATAACCTGGCAGCCAATTTAGTAGAAATGACAGGATAACCTTTTCTAGGTATGTGGTCTGAAGTTCCATTAAGGCAGAAGTTCCCAGACTATTTTCACTGGAGATGCAGGTATTGAGACTGCAGATGTTCCACAGACAGCTCATTAGTCACACAGTGATTCCATTCACCAGGTTCCTTCCAGCTGACAAACTCAAAAGACATACAACAAAAAAAATATTAAAAACTGTGTTAATGATGTCACATTTGTCTATGAGCCATCTTCATTATTACAGAGAGGCCTCTGTGCCAAAGGAGAAACTTTCAGAGTGTCTCAGAGACACACTAAGTCTTCCTGGAACAATCTCTATTAAAAACAGGGCTCGTCCTGCAGAAATCTTCTGCATCCTCACTTCCAGCTGCTCCATTTGCCTCGTGGACACATCTCACTTCAGCCATATGGAAGCACCCGTTCACTCAGTCTGCTTCCCTCCCATCTCACTTGCATTAACTGCTCATCACCTAACCCAGAGATCAGTCCTGTCCCATTCTTTCAGCACCAGCCCTGCTGATGCTAACAACAACAGCTTTCCTCTCAATTCTGACACCAAGGCTCATGCTGAGCACTACAAATGAATTTTTCATTTTGTTAAATCTTGAAGGAGCACAATAAGATAGGCAAACAAAGGCTGTAGAACTCTGGAGTGCCTGATGTTGGAATGATGAGCTACAAACATCTGAAGGAATTGAACAAGATCCTTTGGTTAGTCTGAATTGTATTTTAAAAAGTATAAAAAAATATCCAGATTCCTCTCAAATTCATCACAGTTTTACCTTGCAATACTCTGGTCTCTCTGACACACAAATCTGCAGATTAATTAGTCCTCCAAAGGAGCTATGTGGGCACAAGGTTTCTGCCTAAGACCCCTTCCAAGCCGTTTTCCCTGCTTCTGTGGCTCAAGAAACCACCCATTAAACTGGAAACAACAGATTATCAGCCCATAAGTGCAGCTGCTTGCGTGCTGTCTGGTCTATTTACATATCCTTGAAACTATTATGCCCAATTTGTAGTTTGGATTGTTTCTCCCTTCTAGTGGTAAGAAGGGAAAAGTCTCTTTAAAAATGTCATCTCTCTTAGGCTTTCCACTGAATATGCCACTCAGCCACCCTTAGGCCACTGCTATAAGGTAAAAAGCTGTGCCTTTATAAACCAGGTGCTGTTTTTCCCTGTACCTAGTTGTCTGTGCTGGGTGCATGCACTCCACTGTACAGATACTGCCAGCTGAGTACACTCCATAGTTAACAACCTGAAAGCAACTGTAATTTAAATTACTCCAATATTATATGCACATTCACCCTCCAGAAACATAGAGTACTTGTCAAATATCACTTTGAAGAACCTTTGTTTAGCTGCTGAAACACCTACACACCTAAAAAAAATCTATTATAGCTTGTACAATTTTACGTTTTACTTCATGGCTACCGTAAAACAAAACAAATTATTTTGGTGCTGGATGGAATATTTTAACTGGAACATTTCAAATAAGTATTATCTTGGATAGCACTAGAGCATCAAAATACTTAGGGCTGTGAAGGAGCTGCCTTTTGTTCATAGCAGGCAAGGAAAGACTACACAATACTCTATTAAATACTCAGACGTACGTGTTCCTCAGGCCAGTTTTATTCATCAGCTACACAGAACTCCTGTGTCTTAATTCCCCCTGAAATCATGACTCCCTGCAGTCCTCTCCCAAGAAAAGAAGACACATACTAAACTCCCAGCTCAGAGAGTGCTGCCACCCAGGATTGTCAGCACAACCCTCAGAGGGAGCTGGCCAAGGAGCTGTTCCTCCCAAAGTGCTGGAGGGAAGGCTGGCAGAGGGCAAGGTATCTTAGAGCCCATCCTATGGGGCTGCTCCTGAACAGGAATTAATAAATCTATCAGTACTAGACTCCTCTGCGTGTCTGGGAAGGAGTTTAGCATTCTCTTTACCTGAGTTAACCAGACTACTCCGTGTGTTCTCCCCATCTGTTCTCCTCCCTCAAGTGCTGTTATCAATCATCTCTGAGGCTGAATTCCCTTTGCTAGGGCAGTGTCACTTTTGTTTCCTAGCATCAAGTCTTTGGGACCTTCTGTTGGGTGATTTCTGTGCAGAAGATTTGAATCACTGAACCATTTGAATTCCCTGTCAAAATGGCCTCTGGAGACGAGTGATGGGCACCACCAAAACCTCTGGAATGACCAGCAGCTGTAGAAGCTGGGATTCTTCACTCTCCAGACCTGGAATCTGCCTTGCTTGGAGGAGAAGTTTCCATGCTGCTGTCAGCACAGCAGCTTAAGGAGAACATCACAACTGGTGTCTCACATGGTGATCCCCCTCCTCTTTATCGTCTAACACAACTACAAACAAACCAAATGATACATTTCACAAGGAATAAGGGATGGTTAAAAGCAAATCTCTAAACTAAGCCTGCCAGGCTCACCCAGGAGTTCAACACAGCAAGGCAGGCACTCTGCACTACCTAGTTCATGGGAAGAGATGTCTAAACTCCACCAAAAGAAGTTAAGAAATGAAACAGAGAGCAATAGAACCATATTTTAATTCATTTAAAGGGATGGAATAACACAGAATCTTTGCCATGAAACTAGGGGATTTTTCTCCCTTATCTAGTGCCTGAGGAAGATTAGAAATTGGGAAAAAAAAACCACTGAAACTGTAAATGCATTATGCCACCGGATAGAAACAAAAGGTAATTATTTGAAAACTAGAAAAAACTCCAAGAGGAAACATAAAACATGATGGAATATGGATTATTTTGATCCCCAAGAATTCCCCATGTTAAAGGCACGGAGAAAACCATCATTCACAAGTGGGAAAACAGAGGGAGTGTAAAAGTGAAATGGAGTTCTGACAAATGATGCTGTGTAGAATATGGGTTCCCAAAGCAACAGAAAAAAGGCACCCCGACAGCAGCAGCCTCAGAGATTGTATATTGCAGCGGGTTGCACGCGGGTTTCTGGAGATTCACCTTCTCAACTGGCACACTTGCTTGCCAAGGCTGCTCAACTTCTTTCATCTTCAACCACAAAACCTCCCAGTCCTTCCACAGCAATCACTCCATCAAATCAAGAGAGACCAAAAAATGTTCTTTTCGCTGTTCACAAGAATATCAAGTTCTGTGCCCAAGAGATACCATTTGAAGTCAGAAGGAACAAGCCAGCAAGTGTAGAAAACTGCTATTTGAAGAAGTGATAAAAGACAGCAAACTGAAGCCCGTGGTTAATACAAAACCCCATGATTAATAGAACACAAATGCAGAGGGATATGAGAAGCTTGCATTATCAAAGCAAAAATCATTTCTAACAAAAATCACCAAATTTCCAAGAATTGCACAGCACTTGTGGTGGCCACTCCTGATCTCTACATAATATGGCAGCAGTTCAATTGGCACTAATCTGTTCTTCTGGATACAAGCAGGGAAGAAGTCAAGGTCCCAGTGATATGCAATCCTGGAACTTCATTAGAAACCTTGCATCTTTCAATAGTTTAAATCCAAGCCAGAAAAGAACCTGCTTTGACACCAACTATCCTTAGGAGCAACATTTTGCAGCACCCAATTTGAAAAGGTTAACCTGCCAGGCAATAATACATACAAGAAAAATGAAAAGGAGGGCAAGGAAAATCATCTGCTGCTGAAACTGCTCTTCTACAAAAACAAAGTGATAGGAAGATTCAGCCCGTGAACAACACATTCCTCAAGCAGGAGAGAAAAAACACAATTCTTAAAAATCTCTTCGCTACATTAGAGATAGAAAATTGACTACAAATCAGCTGTTCAGGACTTGTTGCTTGTTCACTACTCAGACATCAGAATTACTACCACAATATTAGAAGAACAATCCAATCAGCATCTTCCAGGGATGCATTTGAATTCATTTGCTGGTGCCAGCCATGCTGGGCTTTGCTTCTATCCATCCATCCTGCTGCAAAAAGCTTCAATTCTGTTCTCACCATCACGTCAGATCAGCTCTTGGACTCACAGCTCACCACAGACCTCGAAACAGGAGGCAAAGATCAACACCAGTTGGCCTTTCACAACTTCTCACCCATCTATTACCTTTCTGGGGCCAGCTGCAGAAAATGGGGGGGAAGCCATTCCAAAGAACACTACCAAGGAAATCACACAGCACTCGGCACTTTTTCCAGGCATCAAATTTTTAATGGATGATGTGAAGTAACACAGAAGCAATTCCTGTCCACAGAAAAAAAGATTTCAAATGGTTTTGTCTCAAGGACAATCACTGGATGTTGACAATTTCTGGTGCTGAAAGTTACATGAGGTCCTCAACATTGAGCAATCAATATCCCCACAATCTAAACGGTGAAATTACGACCTTGGCAAGGAGAAAAGTTTCAGGATTTGCAACTCATCTCCAAAGCTTAGTAGAACTAAACCAGCAGAATTTCCCTGAGATAGCACTGTGTTCTGGAACCCCTCAAATACTCACTAAAACAGACTTGACTTTCACTAGGACAGCCGTTCATGAAAATCTGGGGGAAAACCTAGGGGAAGTGGCCATGTGCACGCACATCCCTTCCCACAGCCGGCACAACCAAATCCTCCTTTGAATGGCCTCAAAGTTGAGCAGCACTCATTGGCACAGCCTCTTCTCCCACACACAGGCCAGGGAGCAACACGGCAGCGCCAGCCAGATGGGCAAGGACAAGAGAGAGCAGATGCCAACGAGGCTTTCAAGCTGTGCCAAGGGAGGTTGACGCTGGGCATTGGCAAGAACTTGTGCCCAGCAAGGGCCATTAGATCCTGCAATGGCCTGACAGGGGGCTGCTGCAGCAGTCATCATTGTGGCACGTGTGCAAGGCAAGCCAGGCCGCAGCGCTCGGGCCCCGCTCTGCTGGCCATGCTTGCCGCCATGGCTCACAGCTTGGACTCAACATTCTCTTCTCAGGGCTCTCTGCAGCCAGGGCCTTCTGTGCTTCTGTGACATCACAGCCCCTGGGCACGGCACGCTGGCTGGCAACTGTCCCCAGCTGTTGCTGCGCCCCAGAGCCCAGGCAGAGCTGCTTGCACACAGACGCCCAGAGCCTTTCTGCTGCTGCCACAGCACTATGGCTGCTCACGGCTCTTCCGCGCTCCTGCAGCTTTACCTGCTGCTGCTCTTGGCCCATCCCCTCGACCCATCCACCAAACCCGAGCGGAGCACGGATGTCTCTGCGACGGTTCCGGAGGATTTCCACCTGGAGGAGACGGACTCTGCGCTCATCTGGTGGGCGTCCAGGACACTCCTCCTCATCGACGTGCTCCTCATAGGAATGGCCATGGGATGGGCCCTTGGGAGAAGATTTCAGAGACGCTGGGGAGAGGTGAGGCACGGGTGGGGGGTCAGGCAGGCGGGATGGGGCAGACCTTGAGGGCCTCTTGGGCACCCTTTGGCCAATGCCCTGCGGCAGAAGGGGCCTGAGCTCCTGGCTGGGCAATCCGGCCCAGGGGCTGAGCCCCATGGACAGCACCAAGCAGAGGCGGCCAGAGCTCTGCCTGCTGCAGCCTCTTCCCCGGGGCAGCCCAGCCCAACTCAGCCCGAGTCTCTGTCTCCCAGGCCAAAGGCAGCCCCACACGTGCCGGCCCCGCTCTGCCCCTCTGCCTCTTCCATGGCGATCCCTGTGCTTTGCCTTGCAGCGCAATCTCCAGAGCCCTTCCGGCCCTGCAGGGCCCCGCCGCCATCCAAGACTCGGCTGACCCACGAAGTCGATGCAGCTGCTCAGGAAAAACCGTGACCTGATGCGGCTGCTCCTTCGCTCCAGCTCTCAGCCGAGGAGGCCAACCACCAAGACGGCGGCAAAAGAGGGCATTGGCAGGAGACTCCGCACCTCCCCGCAGCTCTGACCTCCAGCGCGGCACTCCGTCCTGCAGAACCTTACGGGGAACGGGTGACCAGTGCCCAGCCCAGGCACTGCGACGTTCCCCACTTTAGAAGTTAGACACACCCCTGTTGTTCGTTGTTGGATTCCCCACCACGTTTCCCCCAAGAAGTTGACCTTTCCCTTAGTGTTCAATTCTAAACAGTTCAAGTCTTGAAGATTTTTAGGCTTAAGATTCTTACCCCATAGTCTTCTAGAAACGTTGGATTGTAGATTTTACAAGTAGTCAAGTGAATAAAGTTCACGTTTTCTACACGTTGCTGCGTCATTTTCTTGATGTTGCACCTGAGACCTGGGGACTCCTTGAGAGATGGGTTTGCATGGCAGCTCCAGACTGCCTGCAATGGAGAGCCCCAGTGCCCCAGCAGGCTTTGCAAGAGTCCGGAGGGCAGCGGGAAAGAAGAAGGTGGCCAATGTTCACCTGCCTCCACCTTCCAAGGAAGCTTGGAGTCAAACCCTGTCTGCACTTTAGGGGGGACCCTAAAGGCCCCGGCAGGCATCAGGATGGCCCCAGGACGGGGGGCTCACAGGACTCTGGGGCACCACGAAAGGAGCAGGATCATCCCTGCAATGCTGCGAGAGAAATCCAGAGACGGCTCCCCTGGCATCCAGGCAAGGCCTGAATTCAGGCAGGCAATTCGATCCACAGGCTGCCTGGGCTGTGGCAGCTATCAGTCCTGCTTCATACATTTCTGGGGGGTTCATATATATAGATCTGTATTTAGTTCTTTGTATTTATCCTGGTGACCCTCAAAATAGGATTAGATTTCATTTTCCTACAAAACAAAACATCCGTTTTTTGATTTCTAGGAATCAACCATCTGTGCTCCCAGTTCAAATCACTTCTCTCGAACTTCTTCTGCATCTTGCTCCTTTACAGCACCATCAAATACCTCTGTTAAAATACAGAGCATCAGTGCAAGGACCACAGTCTTGTTACTTTCTGAAGAAAGTTAACTTGGATGACATACCTGCTTTTAAAAGTCCAATAGGAACAAAACCTACAGATCAGCTTTAGAATTTCAAAAGCTGGTTCCTCAACTCTTCCACACCACTTTACTTTTTGGCGACATTCAGCAGCCATACCAAACAAGCACAGAAAAGAAATGGAAGAAGAAATGCAGATAGTCAGCAGCAGACCACCTACCAAAATACATTTGAAATACAGCTCCAAGTTCTCAAAGAGCAAGTTTGAAGTGTAAATGGAGACACTCACAGAAAATTACTACCAGTTGCTACTTTTGGCATTTCCTCTGGGTTTCCTCTTCATTTTTTTATCTCTCACCTAGGGGAAGAGAAAAAAACCCAAACAAACACAACCTTTCAGGCAGAGAAAAGATGGGATTGCTCTTGAAGAAAGCATTGGATTCTGCCTGTAGAAGAACCTGTTGGGAAAAATATTAGCTTTTAGCAAAATGCCACTGTGCTGTTGCACTTGTTCTACCACTGGGAGAAAGAACAGGCACGTCTGTAAGGCTCCTGCAGCTCACCCTGGCTGAGGCTCATTGACCACTTAGCACTGCAATAACCATGGTGGAAAATGGGGAGGGAGCTGGAGAAATAAATGCTTGCCATTGCCTTAGCAAAAAAAAAAAACCATCAAAAACAACCCACCCTCAAAACAAAGCTATGAAAATAGTTTGCCTCTGAATTCAAAGAACTAAAATTAACTAGATGATGTCTGCTTTTGGTTCAGCATTCATCAATCTGAATCTGAATATGCATAGGGTAATGAAAGGTAACTGAACCTTAAAAATCATGTCTATTTACTTGTTCATAGCCTATACTGAAGCACATTAAAAAGCAGTGTTTTGCTTGAAATCTGCGTGGTATTAACTCCATTCAATCTTATACTCACTAGGTAATTAAATACATGAAGAAATAGATATTTTTTTCAATGAAGAATGCATTATTAATTAGGAAGGCGTGGCTTTATCAGTCTGCTGATACCAACATTACTGAGCTAAGTTCAAAGTATTAACACAAGAACTTGATGACAGAAGCAATGTTCATCACAGCCTCAACAATAAAGTTGCAGTTCCAAGTTTTTCACATGTCCTACACTTGCTAAGGCATCTCCAGAAAGAGGAGTCAACTGAAAATAGCACAGGAAATTTGAAACCCATTTCTCCTTTTTTTTTTTTTCCCCTGGACTTTCTTGTGGGCAACAGAAAACTCCTAATATGTGGAATGAAATGTAGTTTTTATGCCTGAGTCATGAATCATCCCCTCAGTTCCAACCTGATCCAATGCTCACTTGAATCTTGGAAATCAGGGTCAAAGCAGAAATATGAAATTGCAATTGTATTCATGAAAGGAGCTCTTTTTTCTCCATTCCCCTCCCTCCCCCAAATACATCAACACCAAGTGAGAAAGGCTCGAGTTGAAAGATAATTATTACAGAATTCAACTTGGACATAGCTAGCTTGCTACAAGTTCCAGCAGATAGAGAAACGAGAGCAGAATCAGAGGTTATCAAACTCA
Organism: Poecile atricapillus; assembly: GCF_030490865.1. Taxonomy (NCBI): domain Eukaryota; kingdom Metazoa; phylum Chordata; class Aves; order Passeriformes; family Paridae; genus Poecile; species Poecile atricapillus. The sequence goes on from NC_081252.1 coordinate 5,761,755, forward strand.
ATAGAAATTCCAGCTCATGCTTTCCCCAAAAGCCTCATTTAATTGATCCAGGATTAAAAAGAAAAGAGAAATGAAAAAAATCACATAAAAGCATTTCACACAGTATATAGTGAAATACTATCATTTCCACCTGAAAGATTCATCATTATTATGTTTTTCCATAGTAAATTACAAAGTCTCCTGCACCCATCTTCCCAATAGCTGATTCTAAGAGCTTGCTAGTTTCATCCCTTAGGAAGCAAAAGGAGCCCCAAGTGTCTCTGGATCAACAGAAACTAAACAACAAAGCTTGACAAAGTCTATTCAATTGTCAAGAAACTCAAGAAAGATTTTCCACTCCAGAGATAGCTATCACCAGCTGATGAATTTTGCTAGGGCAGGTTTAGTGAAGAAAAACTAGGTCTTTATTACCAAATCAGGTAGGAGTTGTTCTACCGTACTGCCAGGAGGATGGGAGTAGAAACACCATATTCTTCACAGCCTCATCCACAAAGAATTCCACCTGAAAATTAAGGCTGCTTTTCAGTTTGACCAAACAAATGAAAATTCACTCCTAAAACACAGTGATGGCAGCACGCTCAGTCTTTGCAATACAAAACTGGGAACTAACAGCAGATTCCTGATCACATCTCCAAGGCTGAGTGTACAGAACTGGCGTGGTGGCCAGGCCCTCGCTGACTGCCAAACCTCCAGCCACCATCCCTTCCTCTCACAGGGACAGGGCAGAAAATAACAACAGCAGAAACTAGCTTTTTAGCTTCAGCTAAAATCAGGAAGGTCATGGATGAAACAGACTGGAGTGGTTTAGAAAGTAGCACGCAGATTTAGCTTCAAACAAATCTTAATGATCAGCAATTGCAATGAATACTTCATTCTATTATGATGCATTATTATTAGACAGTCAGAGACAGCCAAGCTGACCTCAAGCATGCTGAAGCATCGGGGCCAGGCAGTGCACATCTTCCCAGGAGCTGATTTACCCCTCCTTCTCAAGTCAATTCACCTGCACACAGCCCCACAGCAGAACTGCTAGGCTGCAAAATCAAAACATAGCTCTGCTTAAGAGTCAAACCCCAGGACACAGACCATAGTAAAGGAAGAATGACACCTGCAGCATTTGATGGACCTTCAAGGCCCTGAGAAGATGACAAATACCCCAAGATGAACACGTTCCCAAAATACAAAGCAAAGGACTGATTTTGATGGATCAAATGTTAAATAGGCCTGTGAAATTGGAGTTGTTAGGTTGCACATGAAAGAAGGGAAAAAAAAACCCCACCCCAACCCTCAAATGCAATTTTAGATCCCTCTTGGAAAATTTGCATTAAAAAGAGAGAGGAATGGATACAATCTTCCCCTCACCTGGAGATTTTCATCCATTCAAGCCATTTCAAATCTGGCAAGAAAGCCCTACCACAGTCCCCGTCAAACAACATTTGCTTTCATTTTTGCTTCTCATTACTCCTTCAGAGCACTCTAAATAACAGCAAAGAAGGAAATTCAAGTTGCAATTCAAACACTAAGCTCTGGAATCCCACATTGCCTTCAAACAACTCTATGAAACACTAACTTCATGCTTCATGCTCTCCAATACATAGAAGCCATTTCTTTGCACATCCTTTGGCTGCTAAAGCTGGAACTCGCATTTCTATCAGCAGATGGGCCTGATTCTCACCTTCCCCTGATACACATGAGCACTGTGGGCCCTGACTTTCTGGGCAGCTCACACTTCCTTGATTCAAACTCTTGACTTTGCTCTCTGGAACACCGCCCTTCCTGAATCCAGCCGAAGGTACGAAGCAGCCACACACCTTCTCAAGTTTCCATTCTTGAGATCTGCCTCTCTTTCCCATTAGGATGCTTTGCAAAAACAATTAGCATCCCATGTTGCCCGTGTCTGCTGCAAGGACGAGCTCGCTGGCTTTTTTACTCCTATTTTTACAACATTCTCTTTCTAAGCTCATGACAGCTGTGGACAAATCCAGAGCAACACCTTGAAGCATTAAGAAACAGAAGCAACAGAACACAGAAGCTGCTGCTGCATTTCCTGTGGCCATTTGAGGCTGCAATTGCAAGTGTGAAAATATTGCAGTTCTGTCATTCAGGAAGAAGTACACCTTCCAAAGGAAATCCATTCAAAGCAGATTATACAGCATCGATTTGTTACCCATTTGAAGTTCTTACTGGAAGCCAAAGAAAGATTTCTTTGGTAGCCTCACAGCTTTACCTTCACCATTTAGAACGGAACTGTTACTCTGCTTGAAATTTAAATGGTTTTTTCCCCCAACAGTTTCATCTACCTCCTCACCAAGCTGATACGGAATAGAGGAGCACAGGTAGTGTGAGGAACAGATTTGGAATTACATAAATGGACTTACCATGTGGCTACAACTGATATTTCCAGCTCTGTGGGCTAAGAGCATCCATCCAATGTCCTGCCAGTCCAGCACTTCCTGATGCTATTTGCAGCCACTGCTTCCACACAAGTTAGAACAATGCACTTTGATGTCATGTGGCTGCTGCAAGTGCAACAACGGAGACACCAATTTCTAGTTGCAAGGTCAGGATTACAAATTTAAAACCTTACTCTTACAAAAGGTCAAGACTCTCCAATCCTGCTGGAAACAAGAGCTTTGAAGAAACCTAACTCTTCCAACTTCAGCCTGCTTCCAACTTTATGGTATTAGCTTTTTCAGATAATAAAGGATTGTCTGTAGATTACTGTGGATTAAAATTATAACTGCAGACCTGAGTATTAGTCTCAAGTTTGATGGTATGAGGAAGGTGATGGTCTTCTTATCCATCCCTGTAATCACCATGATGCACTGTCTCGACTATCTCCAACAGGTTGTTTTTTGTTTCAACGTGGATAAACTGTTTTATGAAGGTTGGAACAGGGAGAATGGCTGCCTTCCATACCAATCAAACAGGTTCGATTTTCAAGTGATTCAAATTGGATCAAAGTCTTCAGACCCAAATAGGTGTAGCCTCGGTGAAATACAGAAGCCCTTATGAAAGGCTCACTCAGAAGGCGTGAATAGAATAAATCAGAAATTCATCATAAAAAAATGAAGAAGGAAAAAACCTCCATTCCCTAACACTGCAGAATTCCAGCCGAGTAAAATCTCACTCACTTTACAATGAAAGGAAAATAGTTTAGTGGTGGTGCCAGGGACAAGGCAAGGATATACGGTGCCAGGGAGGATTCTGCACTTAGAGATGCTGAGTATCCAGCCAAGAGACAGAAATTCGATTGCCAAGGCATTTGAATGAAGTCAATTAAGTCACATCATCTTTTCTATCTCAGTGATTCCATCTGACAAGAAAGCAAAGGCGGGCAGCAGAAAGCAGGGGAGCTGCTGCACTCAGGGGGAGGGATCAAATGAAGTACGATGGTTCCACATGCACTATGGGAAAAGCAGGAGGAAGAGAGGAATAGCTCTAAAATCAAGATGGAATTTTAACCTCTTCCTTCTCTGTTGACACTGACTGTAGGGTTGTCTAACAGCTTTTCAGGCAATTGGGTTTGATTTTGTTCCACAAACCTCACCTAGATCCATATTCACTAGCTGACTCTCTGCTGCCATCAAAATTGAGGGAAGTAACACCGTTTAGCACTGCCTAGAAACAGAGGAGATCAAACTAAACTCTGCAGCTCCAATGAGCTAAGGAATTACGTCCTATCCACCTTCATGAAGTCGCAAAGACCAAAATCTCTTGAGAGCATGCCATTTCCTTTCAGCCTTGTGCACTGAGCCTTCAGCTCATCATGGATCAAAAGATGCTTCACTAAATGACAAGAAAAATGACTGCATTCTCTTTAGTTGCAATCCTGCTAGTCATAACAAATCTTGTGGGCATCAGCTGGGCTCCACAAAAATCATATGCAACAGCAACACCATCTTCAGAGCCTCTCCCACTACCTTACCTAATCATTGCTCCGGGACTGTACAAGACTTGTCCCCACCCTTCACACCTCCAGCAACAAACCTACAAATCTTCCAAAGAGTTCTTAAATTCCACATCCCTACGGAACATTCCCGCTTAAAACCGCACAGCTGCCCACGGGACAAAGGTCCAGTGTTACAAGCTTCTGCTCTCCCTCCACACAAACCCCTTACACATCTTGCACTGCTGCTCTGAAACTGCAAAAGTTGTCAGCAGCGCCATTAGACTCACAAGTGGGGAAACAATTCCTTCTGCTGGCTTAAGTTGGAAACAGTTCAAGCTACAGGAGTTATTAATTATTCATCCTCATGGAATGCCCCTGCCCTTCAGAGCTCAAGCACTACTGTGCAGAGCATTTCATGGAGCCAAACAGAAAGGACTGCTGTCCCAAAAGAAGAGGCTGGGAGGAACTGCCAGTGTCCTTCATGCCTTGAGAAAATTAAGGAGCACTCACTGTTGGCCTAAAGGGTACAAATTCAGTTCAGATGACAAATTTTCCAGGGTGATCCCCCTCCTCTTTATCTTCTAACACAACTACAAACAAACCAAATGACAGATTGCACAAGGAATAAGGGATGGTTAAAAGAAAATCTCTAAACTAAGCCTGCCAGGCTCACCCAGGAGTTCAACACATCAAGGCAGGCACTCTGCACTACCTAGTTCATGGGAAGAGATTTCTAAACTCTACCAAATGAAGTTAAGAAATGAAACAGGGAGCAATAGAACCATATTTTAATTCATTTAAAGGGATGGAATAACACAGAATCTTTGCCATGAAACTAGGGGATTTTTCTCCCTTAGCTAGTGCCCAAGTAAGATTAGAAATTGGGAAAAAAAACCAACTGAAACTGTAAATGCATTTTGCCCCCGGATAGAAACAAAAGGTAATTATTGGAAAACTAGAAAAAACTCCAAGAGGAAACATAAAACATGATGGAATATGGATTATTTTGATCCCCGAGAATTCCCCATGTTCAAGGCATGGAGAAAACCATCATTCACAAGTGGGAAAACAGAGGGACTGGAAAAGTGAAATGGAGTTCTGACAAATGATGCTGTGTAGAATATGGGTTCCCAAACCAACAGAAAAAAAGCACCCTGCTTTTTTTCTGATATTTATAATTATTCATAATAGGTACCAGAATCACAATATTCCAGTATTGCTGCTACTGCCAATTTAATTTTAGCAAAGTCAAAGCTCTCAACTGTGCTCAACTACACTATTTGGTTCAGAGTTTTCCAAGATGTACAGCAAGAGACATCTGAAGGATAGTTCACCCCACAGTTTCAACTCTTACGTGCCTGCCCAAATCATTGCCACGTGAGCTACAGGAATGGCTGCTAGACTGAAAGAGGAAATGCCAGTGGCTCTCTTACCTGCCTCAGAAAAATTCTTTCTGCTTTGAGGTTTTTGAGTGAAGAGCGTCATTGAAGATCACAAAGAGCAGCGATTTCTAGATTAGTCCAGGTAGATGTCTACAGATTCATTTTTCTGTAATGGAGAATACAGAGCTCTGTAAATCTAAAACTGTATTTCAAGGGGGCAAGGGAGAGCAGAGTTGGCAATATTTTCCATTTGAATAAAGCTTCCATTTTTATTTCGAGTTACAAAAAAATGATCATTTTTTAGTTATGGCTTCTTACAGTGTCACAATGGAAAAAGCGAGCACAGTAAACCATTTGCAATCAAAAAATGTAACAGGGAAAAGTTATGGAGAGTAACAATAAAAGCACATTAAACAATGGCTGAATGCTTCAACGGAACTTAAAGGAAGACAGCTTTTAAAAATTTTCTTCTAACATTTACTGTACAGTCACACCAAATGTGAAGCTTTTAAGTTCTAGGAAGTTTTGTTGCTCCCTGCCTTCTCCTAGTTTACTGCACAGTGCATTATTTACATAAAACAGAATTTCTTCCATGGGAAAGGCTTGCATGGTACTTCAAAGCCTGAATAAATCAGGGACTTCAGCTAGAATCTACAAAAAAATCATCCCAAAAATTCCTTTCAATATCTGCATTCTATTACCTTATCATGCTACCTGTCTAGCTGAGTTATTCAGGTATCCACACCAGAAATGCCAGACAATGTCTCTCTAGGATGATGTGATGTTACTTCAAATGAAAAAAAACAATAAATAAAAAATCACAGATTAATTTCCCATACAAATGGTAACTCACTACTCCCAAATCCTTCCTATAGCAGGATGCTCACTTCAGTCTGGAAGTCTTCATGTTGCAGCCTGCAGGAATCAGCTGATTTCCTGTAAAGGGCTGGAAAGCCTTACAGGAACTGGTTTTGGTTGAAGAACTTCTCCAAGGTGCTTACCTGTGGGACTTATCCAGGTGAGGGATGTTAGCTCCCTCTTCTTTGAGGTTCAGTGTCCAACCACTCCTACTGCTGTAAGAAGAACAGAAGAAACATCCGCCTATAGCAAGGACTGCACTGGTGGGCAAAGTCCAAATTCCATCCTTCAGGGAAAAAGAAACCAAGACTGAGGAATTCATGTCTGTTCAAAATTTCATCCTTGACTACTGAAAGCACTGGAAGCACATGTGTAGGTTTAAAAATGGAATTGTCCTAATTTAAGACTAAAAATAATTTGATCCCATCACCATTTCTCTTGGTCCAATCCTGAACTGGAGATCCAAACAGCTGAGAAAGCATGGAATCATCTGCTGGACAACATTAAAATGAACAACTCCTGTATCTTCCCAAGTTAAGAATACAAATCACAAAGAAAGGCACTGTGAGAAAAAAATTTCTTAAAGGAAGACCTCAATTATTTTCCAGCAAGACAGGTAATATGCATTTGGATATTTCTCAAAAAAACCCAAAAAACCAAAAAAACTGTTTTCATACAAGATTTTACTCATATATTAACTATTACATATTTTGCAAAACAAGAACCATAGCAAAGTAAAATCCCAGATATTTCCTATATTTAAACTGTGATAGTATTTCTGAAATGGGAATCCAGAGCCTCACCAGATTAATATCACCACTTTGACCAGGGAATTTGCCATATCCACTTCTGGTTTCGTTCAGTTGGAGTTTCTGTTTCTACAGTGATGGCTCTTGAACATTTCAGGATTTAAAGTAGTCCCTGAAGAGATAGCTGACAAAAATATGATGTTACTTTTAAGATGCTTTCTAATTATTTCTACCCTCATCCAGAAGCTGCAAACATCTGATCTCCTTCACTATGCTCCAAGCTCATTAAAATTGGAACGCTAAATAAGAATATTCAAAATATTTTGTTTTGCATTGCTAAAGGCACCACTACAGGTACTTGACTCATCCTTCAGACTGTAAATAAATAAATGAAGTCTAGGAGAAATCAAATAAAGACACTATGTCTTCTAGGTTTTGTTGGGGTCTTTTTTAGAAGACTTAGTAGATTTGAAACAGGTCTATTATTAAGGAATAGTTCCAAAGGGACTTGACTTAGAGAAATTCATTTATACTTGGCAGTCCATCTCATTGATTGCAGTTCCTTTTTTTTCCAAATATAATCCAACATTTTCACTACCAGGTGTGGTGGTTGGAAATGTTGGGACTGTAGAACACTGCAAGGCTAAATTCTCCTCCGGTCTCCATTATTTTTATGTAGCTCAGCACTTTCTCATCCTTACTGAGATCTGCTGCAAATTTAAAACACCCTAACAGGGCTGAGAGAGTCTTGCAGCAGTGTTTATCTACTCTATCATTAGAGTTCTTGTTACCATAATTCCACGGTTCTGAGCAACAACTCTCATTTTATGGGCAGGTAATTGAGCTCTATGATACATGAATTGATTTGCAGGGAAAATACATTAAAACCTGGTTGGAAAAGCAAATTATTCAGGATCTTCACTCTCATTGCCTTTTAGAGCTACCACTCTAGGACCACTGAAAGAGTTTACTTTAGCTCGTGTCAATGAAGCTGCAATTCAGTGTTTGTCCAAAAAATGTTCACATTCTAAAATGAAGGTGAGGTTACTGTGGTTTCATGAATTATAAAGACAGAATTAGAGATTACTGCAGATTCTTAGATCAGGACCACTTCCCAGCTCAAGAACTATTTAGTGGGAAGAGCCAAGGCAAAAGGGAAAATTCAAGCAAGTGTTGCTGATAAAGTGAGTTATGGGTTCTACATGAAAATGTTAGCAAGGGTGATCCAGTCAGATCTCATGTCTGCCTGTGGTTCAGCACTGCAGCTGGTAACACCCAGAGCACCAGATCCAATCCCTCCTGGGGAGCAGGTTTGTTAAAGCAAGCACTGTTGTTTCAGGACCAGTGAAAGACAGGACAGAGACAAAATTCATAGGACTCCCTCAGTGCAAACACAACTTGCCCAGCAACAAATTTCCTCCTCTCTGGCCCTACTTGTAACATCCCTGTTTTCAAATTCCTATTTTTAGCAGCTTCTCATAAAAGGCATTCTTACTCAAAGAAGTGAATGTTACAAGTGTTCATTTGAATGAAGCCAACAATTAAGCAACATCTTCTAACAAGTGATTTTGTAAAAGTTATGGTTTAGCTTTCTTCCTAATTGCTTGGAAAAATCGGATCGGTGCAGGAAATGGGAAGGGTTGGCTCAAAGGGATGGGAACCAGCCAGTAACTCCTGCTGCTGCTGACCTGCTGCAACTCCCAGGTAAGAGGACAAGTGCTTCATTTGTAATCAAGTCTATCTAAAAGACAAAAAAGGCAGAAGGACAAACCTGGTTCATAAAGGCAGCAGTCTGTGACCAAAAGCAGCAGAGTCAGCAGCCAGTGTTTCACTCCTGATGAGAGCCCACTTGCAAAAGTTCCACTTGAGCACCTGCTGGAGAGCAGAGGCTGTTCTTCTTTGATGTGTCCAACCATAAGAGCCATACTTCTGTTGCTATTCAAAGAACAGGGATAAACTCTGGGGTTTGTTAGGTTTTAAATAGTTCCCAATTTCAGGCCTAATAGATGGCAAAATGGAAAATATCACATGTAATAGGACTTAAAAATAGAAATGTGGAAGAACACAATGTTATACTCATGTTACCTATCACTTTTTTCAGCTGAGCAAAGCCTTCACAAACATTGTAAATACATATATTTTTTCCCCAATGATAAAAAAAAAATAATACTTATACTAATAAAAAAATCTGTCTTGTAACCTGAAAGAAAAGACATAAAACCAAAGCAAACCTGATTCTTGTAAACAGAAACTGTTGCTTAAAAATTCAGTTTGGGGAGCATAAATAGTTAATTGCCTTGAGCATGTCTTAGAAGTTCAGATTTACTCAAAATAGTGTCAAGAGCAAACAAAACTGCAAAACAATCTCTTTTAGTAGGAAATACCTTGTGAGAATCAAGTGTTTTCTTATCATCTTTCACTGTTTCACTTTATGTCTGAATCTTGTAACTCCAGCTCCTATAACAGCATCAGTGGGGGAGAGAGACAATGAACACTCCTTCTGGTATTTGACTGACTGCAAGGTTTTGACATGTACAATATTAATAAAAATAATTTATTCTCACAGGGCTTTATTACAATAACAAGCTGGTAGCTTTAGATATGTTTAAGAAACAGAAAGAAACATCTGAAGTAGCAGGACAAAACCTTCATAAAAAGGTATATATCAGATATACATATTTATATTCATATCTATATCTCCAATTTCCCAAAGCATTGCTCTAAGAATTACACAAAACTGGCTACAAAATTTACATTTTTTAGGTTATTTATTGACTGCAAAGTGCATCCTGATTGATAATAAATATCACTGGGGAGCATTAATTATTAAATATACATTGTCCAGTCTTTAATAAATCAACTTTAGTAGGAACAATTTTAAATCTAAAATTAAAAACAATTTCTAGGACACTTATTTTAAGTAATTGCACTAATAAATAATAAGACCTTATATACAATTAAATGACTAGCAGCTAACTCACAGGATCATAGTAAGAATAATATATATGTACTGCAATTTTAAGTGTTATGACTTCAAGAATTTGTAGTAATATCCAAGCATTACTTGCTAAATAACACAAGATTTGTCTGATTAAGTCTTTGTTTAAGAAAATAGGCAATGGGAATAAATAATAGCTGAATTTAATGGTAAGTGCTAGCTTGTAAAGACAGAAATTTACTTCTGACAAGTAGGAAAACATGCAATATATTCCTAGAGTTAACACATGTTCATAGTGCAGACATTACTTTTAATAAATTTCAGGTTAAAATTGACAAATGCGACATGTTTTGCTATATGGAATTTTTTCAAGTGACTATTGTTCTGTCTGACAACACAGACTAGAAAATGTCCTGCCTCTCAGAAATATTATTCTGTTTCTACTTTTTACTTGATATTTCTCCGTTTTAGAAAAACACAGAATTTTATTTTTACTTTTTTCTTTTTAGTTTTAGAAAAATATAGGACAAAAACAAGGCTTCTGTTGCATTTCTGGTTTTGTGGCTCAAAGTCATTGCTGCTATTATCATTATTATTAATAATTATTTATTTTAAATTACCTCCAATTAATTTGGATGAATTCTTGAAACAAACAAACCAACTCACGTATTTCAAAACCCGCATTTTAAAGTGTGATATTCCAAATAATCCAGCTCTATGCAGCTCCTCAGGGTTCACTTCCATGCATATTTTCTGAGTTCAGAAGAAATTTGTCAACTGTTTTACCTGGGTTGAACAAGACATATAGATTTTGAGGGGTGACTATGGCTCTCATATCATATTCTCAGCGATGATAATTTGATTTTTTTCTCTGCACAGGTTATTTTCATTCTAGCAGCAGCCAACCAGTTGGAAATGGTCAATCACTTTGTGCTGCTCCCCAGGCACAGCTCATCATGGGAATCTAATCTGCTCAAATGAACCCTCTTGCTGCACTTCCACAGACAATTAACCCTTGTATTGCCATGGGTTGTGCAAATCAAATCTCACCCATCACCGTCATCTGCACATTGCTCCAGGAGCCATAATTGCAAACAACAGCTCTTCTTTTCCATGATTACTCCTGAGGTTTGAATCATGTCTGGGTACAATTCTGAGCAAAACAGACACCCCCAAATCCATCCATCATCTCAACACGTCCCAATGTCATTTCCAGGTCAGCTCCAAAGCTGTGCCAGGGAAGCAGCCCCGTTTGCTGGTTTCCCAGGACAGCCTGGGATGTGAGGATGTTTTCCTAGGGCAGCCTAACGTGGCTGAGGACAAAATCCTCTCCCCACAGCTACTTCAGCAGTGCCTTTGACATTGCTTGTGCTTCATGGCCTATTAGGTGGCACTTCAGAGAACATATTAGAACTCACCACCAGACAGACTGTTCACCTTCTTGACAATTAGTTTCACTTCCCCAGGACTTAGCTGAGTAAAAAAATCACTGCCCTTTGTCTATGACTCATGTCTTTGTCCAAGACAGTAAGAAATAAGACCAAAGAAGATTTCCTCCTGGTCAAAATTCGTACCCTTATCTGTGTGTCTCTCAAATCCCTGGTTTGGAGAAGGATCTAAATTGTATTTGTTTACATAAATACCTGAACTGACAAACAAGAGGCAATAAAATCTCCTTGAATAGCCAATGTTTTGTCCTCTGGTGAGTTTTCCTGACACTGGACCAAGCTTGCAGAGTCATGAGAGAAAGAATTTCCCAGAACAGAGACAACAGAGAGTAGAACAAGACACCAAAGAAAGGAAGGCTCTGGGAAAAGGTATAAAAAACACATTTTGTGATATATACTGAAATGAATATTGACCATCCTTGGGCGTCAAGAGACATCCTGATGAGCTGAATAACACATGGCCATAGAGAATCCAAGCCGAGGGATGGGATGGGGGAATCTCCTTGACTATCTGTGTGATCCTCAGGTATTGATTTATCACACAAGTAGATAGAAAGCTGGCAGTAGCTAAACAGAGTTTGAGATTTTATGACAGATACATGAACCCAGAGACACATTCCAGATTGTGGACTGCTTACAAATAGCTCACAAAAAGGAACTCTAAAATTAGCTCCCACAAATTCTATGGCAAAAATCCTTTATCTCATGTCCTTCTGCACGTTATACAGAAATTATTTCTTTCCAACTAGTCATATTTAAAAACTGAGTTTCTTTAATGTTAAAAAGGATATTTTGTGGGGTAAAATCTGCTGCTTAAATTAGCATGGCTCGTGAAATCAGGTTTTTTCAACTGTGTTTAAAGCCTATCAGACCTTATTTGCAGATAATATCACATAACCACAGACTACATGCATTTAAATTCTTGAAGGGTACTTTTGTAACTTTCTTGCACTACACTGCATTGGCAACATTTTCATTCAGTACAAGACACAGAGTTTCAAAATTGATATAGAGCAAGCCCTGCACTCAGCAGCAACAGGGAATTTTGGAAGCAATGGCTGTTAGAAGCACATGGAGGAGCCCCCTTGCATTACAGCTTACTACTCTAAGGCATTTCTAGAAATGGATGGAAAAAAATACAAATTACATTTCAACAGCCATTTCCTGGGTTGCACTTTCATAGGCCAATGCAATGATTAGCTCTGCCACGCTCTGAGCAACTTCAAAGTCATCATTAGTTGACAGGAAATAACCAGAATACTGCTTAAAAGACAAAATAGTTACCAACATATTCCTAATGTTTTTACTCTAAGAGATTATTTGAAGATCACAGGATAATGGCTGAGTCCCTTGATGATTTTTTCCATCTGACACTGCATCCCCACGCTTGATGGTCTGACACATAACTCAGCTTCATGCTGCATTATCAACACTTTTGGGGCAGCAGAGATATTAAACCAGTCTGAACACATTGATGTGCAGGTTCCTGCCTCACTGTCCATTCAGTCATCCCTTTCAATTAGAAGCATTCACCATTCTGCCATACACAGGGAGGAGTTTGTGTTGCCTTGTTGAGTGCTTTAAGAAATCTGTCTCTGCAGGCAACAACGGTCTGCAAACACAGAGATACAGAAAAGCTCAGACATTTGAGAAAATCAGAAAGTTTGGTTGTCTCCCTGCATTTAGCCTGAGACAGAAATGATAAGTCAAAATTCTCTTGCAATTACCAAGCTAAAAGCAAGAAATAATGGGAGAAGAAATCAAAGCAATGCTACAACATTTTAACCTATTCTATCCAAATGTTATCACTTTTCCATCACATTATTCTGTGTTCAACTTGAGTATTAAGCTGACCTTTTGGACACCAAAAGGATAAAAATGCACTAAAACTTCTTGTCTTTCAATCACAAAGACACATCCAGTTACTTGTCTTTCATCAGGGACAACTCCTTAAGCCTTAGGTTGAAATTTTTCCTGCCAAACTCTAACAACACACTTTTGCCTTCAATCCTCTCTTATTTGTTCTCCCCAAAGGCCCAAGAGCTGGGATCAAATGAAGCTTTTCTAATGCTCTTTGCTGCACGGCTCATGACTTAGAAAGGATAACAGTGGAGCTTATATGACATTCACCTTAACTCGAATTTACACGGAAGGAATTACATCCCAACAACAGCGTTTGGTTTTCTAAATCTGATCTAGCAGAGCAAGTGCTACAGTTCCTGACTTCAGTCATCAAGCTCAAAGCACAACAATCACAAGTATCTGGAGCAATCCAAGAGTCTGGGGGGAAAAAAGCAAAACAATATGCAGCAGTACCAACACAGAGCAACTGAGCAACTCTCAGGAAGACATTTAAGAGCCCTCAGATTGCAATTAGACTCCGCCAAACGCTCCAAGAAATCTGTGTATGCAAAGTGTTCTGCACACTGCACGTAAAGATCAATCTTCATTTGTGGGGAGGCCTGTTTGGAATACTTGAGTCCCAAATCAGCTACAATTGTGGGATCAAGTGTTAATTTCTTTATGGCATTAAATTAAGAACTTCGTCTTTGTCTTGGAAATGTTCTCAACTAATTCCACTTTTAAATATGGAATGGTAAAACCATATCTGGGCTGGAGGGCACCAAAAATTCACAAGGATATGAACACATCTTACAGGAAGCTGTCCAGCACCACTGCAGCTGTATCCCAGGAATCCCCCTAACAGAGCTCAAACAGAGTTCTTCACCTTGTCTGTTTTACTGTGGGGATCACTTGAGTATTCCCAGGTCAGGACTCTGCTGTGAAAACCCACAGAAAATTAGTCACTGCTGCAGAGTTCGCAACCTGAAATTAAAGCCAAGAATTAATTCAGCATGAGAACACAGAACACAATGATAAGACAGCTGTGGTCACAAGGCTGGGATGCAGTGGCAAATATATGCCAATTGAGCATTGGGGTGGCTTCTTTTGGACATAACACCAGTGAGGAGTTACAGGAAAAGATTTGTGAAATGGGAGGAGTGAACTGATGACAGATTTCTGGGCAGCTGGCATCAAAGAAATAGAAAACTATAACAGAAATACTTTTCTTGTGAGAAACTCCATAGATTAGCAGAAGAAGACTTCTGTTTCTCTACAAAGACTGATAAAGAGACTCTAGCAAGAATTGGGACTGTTTTAAACACCAAACTTCCAAAGCTGTTTGTCTCTATGTTGTCATGTGAACAAGGGAATGGTGGGTAGTGGGGGATAAAAGGGTTTTCTGGAAGTTTATTCTGGTGTTCTTATTCTTGTACTTTTGTTAATAACCTTTCTTGATTCCTTTTAAGTTTTAAGCCTGTTTTGCTCTTGCTCAAATCCATATCTCACAGCAAGAAATAAGTTTTCTAGTAATTTTTTAGTTACTGCTTTAAAACCACAACAATTCTGTTTTCACCATCACGTCAGATCAGCTCTTGGACTCACAACTCACCACAGACCTCAAAACAGGAGGCAAAGATCAACACCAGTTGGCCTTTCAGAACTACTCACCCATCTATTACCTTTCTGGGGCCAGCTGCAGAAAATGGGGGGAAAGCCATTCCAAAGAACACGACCAAGGAAATCACACAGCACTCGGCACTTTTTCCAGGCATCAAATTTTTAATGGATGATGGGAAGTAACACAGAAGCAATTCCTGTCCACAGAAAAAAAGATTTCAAATGGTTTTGTCTCAAGGACAATCACTGGAGGTTGACAATTTCTGGTGCTGAAAGTCACATGAGGTCCTCAACACTGAGCAATCAATATCCCCACAATCTAAACGGTGAAATTACAACCTTGGCAAGGAGAAAAGTTTCAGCATTTGCAACTCATCTCCAACCCTCAGTAGAACTAAACCAGCAGAATTTCCCTGAGATGGCACTGTGTTCTGGAACCCCTCAAATACTCACTAAAACAGACTTGACTTTCACTAGGACAGCCGTTCATGAAAATCTGGGGGAAAACCTAGGGGAAGTGGCCATGTGCACGCACATCCCTTCCCACAGCAGGCACAACCAAATCCTCCTTTGAATGGCCTCAAAGTTGAGCAGCACTCATTGGCACAGCCTCTTCTCCCACACACAGGCCAGGGAGCAACACGGCAGCGCCAGCCAGATGGGCAAGGACAAGAGAGAGCAGATGCCAACGAGGCTTTCAAGCTGTGCCAAGGGAGGTTGACGCTGGCCATTGGCAAGAACTTGTGCCCAGCAAGGGCCATTAGATCCTGCAATGGCCTGACAGGGGGCTGCTGCTGCAGTCATCATTGTGGCACGTGTGCAAGGCAAGCCAGGCCGCAGCGCTCGGGCCCCGCTCCGCTGGCCATGCTTGCCGCCATGGCTCACAGCTTGGACTCAACATTCTCTTCTCAGGGCTCTCTGCAGCCAGGGCCTTCTGTGCTTCTGTGACATCACAGCCTCTGGGCACGGCACGCTGGCTGGCAACTGTCCCCAGCTGTTGCTGCGCCCCAGAGCCCAGGCAGAGCTGCTTGCACACAGACGCCCAGAGCCTTTCTGCTGCTGCCACAGCACTATGGCTGCTCACGGCTCTTCCGCGCTCCTGCAGCTTTACCTGCTGCTGCTCTTGGCCCATCCCCTCGACCCATCCACCAAACCCGAGCGGAGCACGGATGCCTCTGCGACGGTTCCGGAGGATTTCCACCTGGAGGAGACGGACACTGCGCTCATCTGGTGGGCGTCCAGGACACTCCTCCTCATCGACGTGCTCCTCATAGGAATGGCCATGGCATGGGCCCTTGGGAGAAGATTTCAGAGACGCTGGGGAGAGGTGAGGCAGGGGTGGGGGGTCAGGCAGGCGGGATGGGGCAGACCTTGAGGGCCTCTTGGGCACCCTTTGGCCAATGCCCTGCGGCAGAAGGGGCCTGAGCTCCTGGCTGGGCAATCCGGCTCAGGGGCTGAGCCCCATGGACAGCACCAAGCAGAGGCGGCCAGAGCTCTGCCTGCTGCAGCCTCTTCCCCGGGGCAGCCCAGCCCAACTCAGCCCGAGTCTCTGTCTCCCAGGCCAAAGGCAGCCCCACACGTGCCGGCCCCGCTCTGCCCCTCTGCCTCTTCCATGGCGATCCCTGTGCTTTGCCTTGCAGCGCAATCTCCAGAGCCCTTCCGGCCCTGCAGGGCCCCGCCGCCATCCAAGACTCGGCTGACCCACGAAGTTGATGCAGCTGCTGAGGGAAAACCGTGACCTGATGCGGCTGCTCCTTCGCTCCAGCTCTCAGCCGAGGAAGCCAACCACCAAGACGGCGGCAAAAGAGGGCATTGGCAGGAGACTCCGCACCTCCCCGCAGCTCTGACCTCCAGCGCGGCACTCCGTCCTGCAGATCCTTACGGGGAACGGGTGACCAGTGCCCAGCCCAGGCACTGCGACGTTCCCCACTTTACAAGTTAGACACACCCCTGTTGTTCGTTTTAGGATTCCCCACCACGTTTCCCCCAAGAAGTTGACCTTTCCCTTAGTGTTCAATTCTAAACAGTTCAAGTCTTGAAGATTTTTAGGCTTAAGATTCTTACCCCATAGTCTTCTAGTAACGTTGGATTGTAGATTTTACAAGTAGTCAAGTGAATAAAGTTCACGTTTTCTGCACGTTGCCGTGTCATTTTCTTGATGTTGCACCTGAGACCTGGGGACTCCTTGAGAGATGGGTTTGCATGGCAGCTCCAGACTGCCTGCAATGGAGAGCCCCAGTGCCCCAGCAGGCTTTGCAAGAGTCCGGAGGGCAGCGGGAAAGAAGAAGGTGGCCAATGTTCACCTGCCTCCACCTTCCAAGGAAGCTTGGAGTCAAACCCTGTCTGCACTTTAGGGGGGACCCTAAAGGCCCCGGCAGGCATCAGGATGGCCCCAGGACGGGGGGCTCGCAGGACTCTGGGGCACCACGAAAGGAGCAGGATCATCCCTGCAATGCTGCGAGAGAAATCCAGAGACGGCTCCCCTGGCATCCAGGCAAGGCCTGAATTCAGGCCTTGAATAATTTTTCCCTGACAATTAGCATGCACTAACCCACTAATGGTACGTGCACAATCAAACAATGCACTGGACTCAGGAAACTATCCTTCTGGAAGTACATGCCAGCTCCAAACTATCACAGAGACGGGTCTGAAAGAATAATATTAAAATATGTGCTATGGTATTGACCAAATTAGTTACTGTTTCCTGTTGAAAGCAAAGGCTGTATTTCAATTTAAAGGGGAGAAGAAAAATTATAGAAGAAAAATTGATTTTTACTCTCTTAGATTTGTTTGCCTGTGGGAATATTGGCTTCACATTTGAAAGCCTGCATCTTCACACACAAGTCATAACCTTCTATTTCATGCCCCAACCTTGGCAGTAAGCCTCGCTCATCATTTACCACTTTTGGCTGCTTCAATAGAAAACACCACACAAGATTACTACCTGGCTTATCGAAAAACAGAAGAGTTTACAGGCTGGGAATCTCCATTTTTAGGAATGTATCGAGAAACTCTTGGTATAACTGGTCTCACTGCATTTCCATATCTACAGTCTTTAATTAAAGAACCTCAAAAGCGTTTGTGTCGCCAGGCACCTTCAAGACCATCTCGTTCCAACACTCCTGTCATAGTCCCAGTTTCTTAATGCCAAATATTCTCTCAGCCATAACTTAAGTGCTTTGTTGGTGCTGTAAATAGAAATACACAAAGAAGTAGTTGCTTAAGCGCCACCACACACATTAAGCTGTGGCACAGTCTCGTGCAGAGACACAGAAGAAATTTTGCTAACAATTATACCTTTGAGTTTATGATTTAAACCACCACGAAGCAGATATTAATATCTGCTGTGGATGTTCTTCCAATTGAATTGCAAAGGTGATATCAGTCAAGATATAACTTGAAACGGGATAAAGACTTGGCATAAATATTAATCCTTTTACTCTGAATGAATAATAAAGAATAATAAATAATAAAGAGCTGTGAAGAACTTTCTAATATAGGCCACTTCCTATTTTACATTTTAAGAGCATGATCTGCTTATAGTGCGTTTCTATAATGAAATGTGCACTGCTAACGAGATTTTTTTCTTTCGCACAACACTTTAAAAATATTACCTTCAATTTCTGAGCTAATTATTAAAAACTGCTTTCAGTGAGAGAAAATGCTCAAAAGCACCATCTGTTTTCATAGAAATAACTGTATTTTAAATAGGAACTATTCTTTTATTTTTTTGTCAAAAACTGAATGGTCGTGCTGCACAATAATTTATATCATGTGGTATGCATGAATTATTTTTTTACCATTTCATTAGATCTCTATGCAGTTTTCTGAAGCAAATGCCATTCATAAGCAATGAATGTTTGAATCAAGTAATTGCCCAGAAAACCTCCAGTATTATCGTGAACTAGGGAAGAGGAGTCTTCCTTTTAGTACTGGCATGTCAGCAAAACAGCTCATCGCCCATTTACTGCCTCATTCCCTTGTGTTTCACAACCATGCTCAATCTGTATGAAATGAAGAAAAGCAATCTCACTATGGGTGCCTTGACTACAAAAAGAAACCCACATCTTCTCTTCAGTGTCTGCAGCTCCTAATGTTGAATTTCCTGTACAGCACACGCTATGCGGTACGCGATTTGAGAAAGGTGGACTTGTCCAAAAGTCAACACACCTACAGAATACGTTTGATTGCTGTTCAGAAAAACAAACGACAGTCAGCTGATTACAAAAATCATTAATCTTAAAAAAAAAGTCTCTCACTGTGCTTAAGCCCCATAAATATCTAAAATTTGCTTGGATAGAAACTTCACCATCCGTACCGCTTGTATTGCATAATAACCAGTTCCTGCTTCAGAGTAACTGAAGAAATGGCAATCATGATTTTAGATAAATATCCTGATTGTCATGGGGCTGTAAATCTGTGGGGAGACAAAGCTCTCTTGCTGCAGAGAACAGTAAAATACCACCTGTGTTTCCAATTACACTTGTCTGCTTGGGCAAGGTGGGATTTTTCTCACCCTTCAAAGCTACTCCTTTAGGAGAAACAATGAAAGAAGTTATGACTGGGACACTAATCCTACCAAGCAGGTTTACACCAAATTTAAGGACTAACACCTAAAAAAAAGTATATCTATTCCTTCATCTCATCATCAAATAGTTGTGGCAAGTTGATCTTGTCCAGATGTGAGCACCCCACACCCAGCCAGCCACTCTCTCTCCACAACACAACAGGCTGATAAGATGAAAAGGCCCTTGAGTCAAGATAAAGACAGGGTGATTATTTTCCACTTATTAGCACAGGCAAAACAGATCTAAGGATAAATTAGTTTAATGTAACACCAGTTAAAAATAAAGATGGATGATGAGGAAAAAAATTAAAAGAAAAAAGTTAAAAGAACTTCCCCAGCCACCATCCCTTCTTTCCAGAGCAAACACCAATCCTTCATTCCCTATTCCTTTTCCTCCTCCTCCCACAACTGAGTGGCACACAGGGCATGAGGAATGGGGGGATGTGTTTAATCAATAACATCTCTTTCCTCTTGTTCCTTCCTCCTATTTTCCCTTGACTTCAGCATGGGTCTTCCTCATGGGCCGCAGCCCTTTGGGATAAACCAGGAACGGGTCCCTCCAAAGGCCGACCTGATATTTCATGTCTGACAGACAGGATTTCACCTGTGTTGAAGGCATGAGCTTGTCTCAAGCCATTTCATTCACTTTATCTCATCCTAGGAACGGTACACAACCTCATGAAGTTCAAGTTTAGTTCCTCAAATCTGCAAGACCTTGACAACACTGGATTGGAAGCAGAAATAATGGACTAATTATTTGGCACATACTTCCTGAAAGACACTTCTGCCAAGTAGCTCACCATCTTGAAAACCACCCAAAAACTCAGTAATCCAAACTCCCTTCAAATAAAGCTGCTATGAAGCAGGCAAATTCTGGCCATTACTCTAAGTAGTCTATGTCAAGACAGGGCTTGTGATAATAACTTGAGATCAATTAGAGATAGAAAAAACGTGATGGGACAAAAAACACATTCCTGTCTATCTTAATATTTCTCCAAGCAAGCTCTTACCTGTCCATGTCATTCAATTACCAGTGATGTTACAAGCTCGGGAGCCAAGGACTTCATTTGCAGCTGTCAATCACTTTCAAAGAGCCCTGTTCAAAGATGAAAAAGACACAAATTGAACAATGACATGTCCTTGGTAGTGCTGGCAGTGACAGAAGCTCTTCTCCAGTCTTTTAGAGACAAAGAAACCCTACATTTTCTCCACTTAGAAATAATCAACAACTTGAGTGTAGGTTGAGTTTATCTCAACAGGTCACCTGATGCAATTCTAGGGGTCTTGCTAAGGGGAGTCACCAAGTTTGCTGCTAACACACTGCACCTCACGGCTACAATACAGGCTTCATACGAAAATAAATTCTTTTTCTCAAGATGAAGCACATTACTCCTAGAACCATTTGAAATGTGCATTTTACCAGCTTTTACCTGTTCAGTTTTACACATCAAAGTCATTGAAAACCTTCTGGGATGTTTCTACACTGCATTTCTCACACTTTAACCAGAGCAGTAAAAAATTTCCTTCAAAGAAACAAAGGTTCACCAAAAGAGAAATTCTGAATGATGCAGTAATATGGAGGTATGAAGTTCATTTTAATGCAACTTCGTTTCTTCTCTTAAACACACTGAAAAGATATCATCCAAAGCATTTCCTTATGCAAAGAAAACACACAACAATTTCATTTCTCATACAATATAAGACATAGCTAAAATTTCAGCAAACATTCAGAAACAAAATGCATCTGCAATGTAAAATGGTAGAAGGACACCAATGAGAAGACTCAGATCTCCTTTCTATAAAGGAGGTGGGAATTCATCTTTAAATCCTCTAGCTTATCAGATGTAGAGACAATGGCAGACTACAGTTCAAAAGTCACCTCTGCTTGAATATTCACTCTTCTTTTGCACTTCAAAATCCTTATTAAGGAGCGAGACCTCAGAACTTCAGCTACAGGAAAACAACTCTTCTCTGTAGGTGAGAAGGCACCACATTCTCAGCTTTTCTCATCTCCAAAGAAACTTACACCTCCCCACATAATTCTCCACGTCCCAGGAGACTGACAAGCACAGAAATCTACAGCTGTAAGGATTTCAAGGCTCAGAAGGCCCAGCAAGTAGGAGAACTTCTCCTGCTCAAGCATTCACAGTGCGTGGGTAATGTGCTCTGCTCCTCAGGCACCAGCTGGCTCTGAAGGAAAGAGCTCTACCACTCAACCCTGGGACTTGCTCAGTAGAAGGAAGAGGTTAAAACTCATGTAAAATTACATTTACCACAGTAATAAAAGGTGGTTCATTTAACAGGGGCTACACCACAATACATTAACTTACCTACCCAAATCACCGGACAATACAAAATCAATTTCTCCTTTTCTTCTTGCCTTCAGGGTTTTTTTAAGCAATTCTATTAGAGAAGAATAAATATATAGTATATACTATAAAATATATACCTCTAAGAAAACATGGAATACATTCCAGGACTTCTAGTGCTGGTCAACTGACAGGCTAAGAGGCCTGCCATGCTAAATAACAGCAAACAAAATTGTTCCCTATTTTTATCCCTGTCAGAAGACACAACTCTCACAGCTACACAGGTAGGATATTAAAAAGACACTGTCAATATACATGGATACTTTAGTGATTAATTATGGCACCTCAAAGAATACAAACTAATGATGCCATGTTACTGAATTTTTTAGCAGCCTCATCTGCTATAAAACAATTCTACTTGGCAAAAACAAGCTTCTCTTTTCTTATCTTTAGCAAGCAAGCATTGAAAAAGATACAGCTCTAAAGTTTACAGCATATAGAGAGATGTACACAACCATGATTACTTCTTACAAACCTCAGCCATGAGTGGAACAAGGAAGTTTAAAACTTGGCATTTTCCACAGCAGCCACCATGCAAAGAAAACAGGAGCTTGGGAAGAGATGCATCACACAACTTCTGCAATCTTCTGTGTTTCCCATGAAGGATTACTGTCATGACATGGAACGTAAAGCTCAGTGCCAGCTTCCTTCGTTATTCACTGATTCCTTGCTGCAATTTAAAATGGCAAAAAAAAAAATCAGCTGAACGTGTACCTTATGTTTTGGGGGTTCAGGATCTGTTGGTAACTTATTCCAAATCAAAACTTCCCTCACTCAATCCCCATTGCTCTTCTCTTAGCCCTGGCAGTATCAAGAGCCAGCAGCAGAGCACAGCAAGTCCTTAAATCCTGAGAAAAACAAAGGAAAGGCAACAAATCCCTTCCTCATCCTAACTCAAGGCATTCACCATTTAGTCACAGCTCACCAGCACAGATGTAGCTAAAAAACAAGAATCCAGACCCACTCCTCCTTTCCTCATATCTGTCTGTCTAAAAGGAAAAGACACAAAACACACTTCTTTCCTTCCAGTCAGCCACAGGTGCTTATTGAATCGATGACAGCAGACATCAGCCACCAAATAAAAAAGGTTTCTGTTGTTACATTACTAAATATAAGCAGGGTGACAAGTTAAAAGCCCTCTCTCTGTGCTTTTCTTCCAGGTAGCAGGTCAACAAAATGGGAATAAATGGAAATGTCCCTTTTTTTCATTCATCATAAATCAAACTACCTTGATATTATTTAAGAATGCTGCTCAACTACTATATCCACTGTTCCTGAAACTAATAACCTGCAAAAGTATTGGAAATAGTTCAGGATACATCATATTCAGTAATTGCATGAAAAAGCAAACAAAATTATCTCCCAGTTTTTTCTCAGCCGGCAAAACCAACTAGTTAGGCAACTAATCAAAAAACACCATTTAGTTCCAACCAGAAACTTTGATACTTAAATACTGCAACCTTCCTTATATATCCAGTTTCTACACATCTAGGGCTGTTCCTTTTGCATTTTAGCAAGAAAAAGCAGGAAAAAAACCTAAAAATTTTCATTTTAAAAACTAAACAAGCTCATCTTAAACTGGGAGAAGCTAGAAAACACAAAGGAAACAAACAGGTGGGGAAAACAATTAAATCAGTTTTGCTCCACAACTGTAAACTACAAAGAACAAGTACTCACTCTTTTCTTACAGAAATGGCTTCAAGTCACAGGGACTACAGCAAATATGCAGTAACTGCATCGTCAGTGTGACTGCAATTGTACACACAGATGTCATCCCCTAAAATCTAAAACTATAGACAACCTCTGTCATTGAAGCTGCATAAATAACCAAAACCACACTGACTGTAGTCACCAACAGCAGAAATTTTATCTGCCATTTCAAGTGAGATCAGAAAGAGGCGAGATGCACCCAACACACCAACCCAAGAGACAGTCCATCTGAACTAGATTTCAACTGCAAAGAAATTGAAATCTGTCTGGCATTCTTACACTTGATACAGCCTTGGCAAACTCATTTCCACCAGTCCCTGACAAATCAGTGCTGTTTAAACCCAGGCTTTTGCCTTTCAGACTGGCTTCAAGAACTCACCGCATCATCCAGACAACGTGAAGCAAATCCACATTAAGAGGAAATCTGTGTTAAGACCTACAGTTTACAGGCTGAGCATAAAAATTACTTGTTTCAACACTGGAAGGAATATAAGCAAGTAGAATATTCATAAAATGGTATTTTCTTGAGAGTGAGCATGATTGCTCTAGTGACCAAACTGATTTGTTGACAGCCTTCAAGGAACTTCAAACTAACACCCTTTAGGATTTTTCTTAACCTTTCCCAATCACCTCAAGTATAGCACCTCATTATAGTGAAAGATGTAGACTCCCATGTTGCACAAAGAAAAAAAACATCCATGAATTCTGATAAAAATGCAAATGGGTACATGCAGGAAACTAAACAAGCACTAAACAGCACCAGGCTCCATTTGCCCAAGTATTTCCTATTCTGCAGTTTTACAGTCAAGCAAAACAATACCAGCAATTTAAGCTGCATTTGGCTCCTTCAGTTACCAAACATCTTCTGGATTCAGGAATGCAAGCATTACCAAGTGACAGACAACTGTGCAAGCTGCTAATGTAACACTAGAGAGCAAACAGCTCTAGTTTTACTGTCATGAAAGTTAAACTACACCTTTTATATTAGTGAATTGGAATTATGTCTAACTAAAGTTTCCAGATATCTTTTTTCCTATTTTCATATGACCATTATCCAAAATAAGTTTATAAAAAGAGTACAGTTGTATTCAATCATTCTTATTTTGCTGGTGTTGAAGGGAACACCCAAAAGGATTTCTTGTAGAGTGGATATACTCCTCCTACCAAGCATGGTGTCTGGTCACACAGAGCTCTTGGCAGGATAATTGTCTAATATGGTAAATTATTCATTTTTTTGTTTGATAGTTACTTCTAGAAAACCGTTCAGTACTTTGTGCATTGGGGAAAGTCCTGGAGAATAAAATTATGAAGTGCAAATGTAGCAACACGGCTTTATCACAGCAAAGAACACCACTAAAAAAGGAAAAAAAATTACTTGGTTTCTTTACAACTCTGTCAACAGAGAAACTAATTAGTACTAATTAGCTTCTATAGAATAACAACTGCTTTACAGAATACATTCAAACAGACACTGTTCTGACCTTGATGCTATTCATCAGGGGTGTCCCTGTAACAGCAGCTAAAAGCTATGAACAAGATGTCAGCTTTTCTCTGTATTATATGGACACACACTAAAAGGAGACCTTGACCTCGGACTTAATGCTATGAACTGGACACAAGTTACAAAACCATGGCTGAGGGAGACTGAGGAAAAGAAAAATACAAGTGGACTTGATTTAAAGAGAATTTCTCATCTTAAGATTAAGAATCAAATCTTTCCTGAAGCAGGAAATGCTGAAGCCTCTTGCCTATCACTTTTCCAAGCACCTGCTAAAAGCCAAGCATTTGTTAAATCACAACCCTGAACTTGTGTAATGAGCAGCAAACCTCAACCCCATTATGTTGCTCTTTCTCTGTTGATTTGAAATGTGCATTGTATCAGCTTTTACCTTTTCAGTTTTACAGATGAAAGTCATTGAAAACCTTCTGGGATGTTTCTATACTGCATTTCTCACACAAATTTCTCAGGCAAACCTCTGAAGCTGCAAAGCAGAAAAGTATTTTTGCTGCTGTAATATAAACTACACCTGAGCATAGATGTACACCTAAGCATCGTAAGGAATAGGATTCCTGGCTTGCCTGACTCATCGTCCCAAAGAAACTGAGAAGGACAACAAGCTCATGAAGACAGTGGGATGCCTGGTAGCTGGACCACACTGGGGAAATATTGCCAAATTTTTCAGCTCCTGACTTGCTATCACACTGGAGAAGTCAACACATCTCAAGGCACAGAGGCACCACACCACAGTCACATAAGCTTGCTACCCTTGCTGCTGCTTTACCAAAACTGCTACCCAACAGCAACTCAGACAGACTGCACTGCATTTGGGCACTGAGATGGACTAGGAAAACACAGCTGACCTCATTTCTTTCCCTTCCTCCCTGATGCCTCGCCCAAAAGTAGGGCACCAGTGCCTAGACAGCAACTTCACACCAGCTCATAGGAGAAAATATAGCCTTGGATAGGAGGCAGGTTTGTGTACAACAGAAGAGAATAATGCTAAGTGAATGATTCCCAAAATGGGATTAGAGGACGCCTTTTAGGGATCAGCACAGAAATGATTTGTTGCACACTACCAAGTCTCTCTCATTCTTAGG
Organism: Poecile atricapillus; assembly: GCF_030490865.1. Lineage (NCBI taxonomy): Eukaryota > Metazoa > Chordata > Aves > Passeriformes > Paridae > Poecile > Poecile atricapillus. The sequence continues at coordinate 5,787,728 of NC_081252.1, forward strand.
CAGCTCTTGTCATTTTACTCATGTTTGTGCTCGTGTGAGCACTCAGATTTTGACATGTTAGGACTTGATGCTCGGCTAAAGCAGCTTAGTTCATGACATTGGCACTATACAAATCCTCCTCTTCCACACACAGAAAATGAGGTGCCAAAGACAAGGATTTGTGATGTACACTCAAGGACATCCCTCAGTCCCGCAAGAGGGAAAGCTGAAGAGTGAGGAACAACCGGATGCCTGTACCTCTAGGGAAATCTACAATCCCAGTGATTCAGAAGATCAATGCCACCTGCACTAAGCCATACTTGTTTTCTTGTACCCAAACACTGACTCGTTTTCTCTTCAGCACACAAGAGATTTATTCACATTTCCCAAAGTTCTTAGAGCACTTTGCTAGAGACCATCAACACCTGGCTTCATCTCCCTCTGTGCCTACCCCAGCTGGGACTTGTAGTCCTGGGAGAGAGAGCCAGCTGCCAGTTCCTGCTCAGCAAGATGGGGACTCCTGTGGTAAAAGATTTCAGCCTTGTACAGTATCTATTGGCTTCGCATCTCTTCTCTGTGACCATTAGTGATCCGCGGCTCACAGCCAAAGGAGGCAAAAAAATAGAATCTGAAAGTGAGGAGGAGCAAGCAAAGCATTAGGCAGCTTCATGCACTTAGAGCCACCAGAAGGGGAACTAATTGCCTGCTCTTTTCATATGATTCTTCAATATTTACTTTGGTTGGGTGTCTGAGTATCTACAAGAAAGACGATTATGCTCACTGCTGAGGGAGAAGAAAGGCAAGAAGGCCATGCTTCCCAAATGCACAAAACACAAATCTAGTGTGTGCAACAGGGGTGTAAATCTCCCATGATCTCATTTCATGTTTGAGTCTCATGTTGTGTACTACTTTGTAGTTCCTCTAAGTGGAAATTCAAAGATTATTTTCATCTCCTCACTGTAACACTACCCTCACATCAATGTCCCTGAAAATTGCACAGAAATGCTGGTTTTAGGATTTTGCTATTCAATTAACATCTGTAGAAAAAAAAAACCCTAACTTTTTTTTATGAAGACTTGTGCTGGAGAAGCCACCTGTCATCTGCCAAGTCAAAAAGGGACTTTGTTAACAAGCTAAAACATCCCGTTGCACTCCAAAAAGAAGTGCAAGTTTGAGACCTTGGTAATGACAGGAGCTGGCAGCTTGTCACCTCAAATCCTTGCCACCAAAAAATAAAAACCCAAACCTAGAGAATTTTAATATTTCTGCTAATTCAGCCTTGGAGTTTGACAACTGATCGATACCATTATCAACAAGTGACATTCTACTCTGTTGACTCATGAGTGGAAAAGGAAAAACTGCAGTGAGGGCTGAGGGTTTTTTAAACAGAGCCTGTAAGAGCAATGTTCATCAACCACCGATGAGCAAACAATGTCAGACAGCTTCTCTGAACAGTATTGAACAGTTTGACACTCAGAAGCTTCGGTTTGAATGCCATGTGTGGAGGCAACATCTGAATAGCAACAGTTTCAAACCTACACGGAACAGAGGAATAGAAATCTGCAGCACACGGCAAAAGAGAGCAAATTGCAAGGAGGAGAGGTCTCCAGATGTACTACCAAAGCACCAATCCTCATCTTTCAAGAGTGTCCCTCAGTAATAAATCTATCAGAGGAAAAGGCATAGAGAAGTATTGATTTAGAACCAAAACACTGGGATTTTGCCCCGTCATCCTTCAAGTAAGTTTGTTCCTGAGCCAAGAGCAGCCACTTGGAAATGTGTCCATCCTTTCATTCTCTTTGACACTGACAGAACAGCAGAGTTCTCAGCAAGGACCTGGAGCCTATTCTGATTTCACTCCAGCAAAAGCTTCATTATCCTGAGATTATTCCTATCACTCAAGTAAGATTTCAAAGAATTAATCAATCTGCTCCTGAGAATTTACTGTGAATCCTTAAGTGTTTTGATGCACATTCAGCCTTTAGATTAAATAATTGATTATCATTAAATTAGACTATCAGACTGAGCATCACACATAACATACTAAAGCCTACCCTTAGTCTTCCCTACTTCCAAATATATCAAAATCTCAAACTGGTAGATTTTTTGAGCTCTGTTACCAAAACAACATGCCAATACCCCTTCTAACCAAAAGATTTACCCACATGCTAGACATTAACTAAGATATTAACTAAGTTCCCTCCTTAATAATTCAGAAAAGTTCTTGTGCAGTATTTTAACAAGTTAACTACTAAGGACAGTTATCATTTGTTAATCATTTACGGAAGTAGAACTGTCAATGCAAAAATTCACATTGTTCAGTCCAGGAGATAAAAATGCCAAGATACACCCATCCCGTTCATCTCTTGGAATTGTCTCAAGTTTTAAATTACAGGCAGCTGTCATTTAAAATAATGGTAAAGCACCATCAATTATTTGCCTGCACTTAACTGAAGCTGAGTCTGTTCACATCAGTAAGCTGACTTGCCCTAAATCTAAAATACATTTTTACAAGTTGCTTGCCTTTCCTTCCAAGCAATCATCTACTGAATTCAGCATTCATAGATTCTCTCCTGGTCTCAGCTAAATGCCACCCCTGAAAACAGAGATTTCTCCTTTCAGAGAAAGCAGACAGTGCTTACTTGTCCATGTAAGTCAAAGACAGAAGTTTATTTCTAACTAAAAAGAAGGAATCATTGCCCAAATACTTTACTTTTATGGGCAAAACTCAAGGATTAATCATGGCATGTTATTGACTCTGGTCCATTTTCATACACTCTTCTTGTTACAGTCTTTGGACATTACATCAGCAAGATGAGGAGTTCCCATAAAGCCATTTAAGGAAGGCAGCTAAATAAAATCAGGGTGGTTGCATCATCTGTGTAGTATTGGATGACACAGCAGTATAAAAACAATCAAGGTAAGATGTGAGAAGAGGATTAAATTACCCAGAAGCCTGACAGGACAGATGACAGAGTTTATGCCAACTTTATGCCACTATTATGACAGCTGTGGGAAGACAAATGATTCATGGTCCAGAATAAAATAAGGAGGGGTTGGACAGATGCTGCCCTGACAAAGACTCTGGACAAAGAAGCCTGGTGCATAAAAACCACTGCAACATCTTAGAGCCTGCTCCAGGGAGGGTTTGTGTTGAAACAACTTTGGACTTCATTTCTTGAGTGCTAATGCCAGATTTACCGCATGACTCGCTCTGAGGCCATGTGCAGAGAGATCTTACCAGACTGAATGCAGAAATATCCAAGTCTATTTCCTTCCATTCAACACCAGTGACTTTCATGTCAGTAAGCATGAGAAATTTAGCACACAGCTTTATTCATCAAAGGCTCACAGAATAAATCAGCTGTGAAAGCACCTCTAAAAGGCATTTAGTCCAATGCCAGCTCTCAAAGAAATACTACCTAGCTGAGAAAGCTCAGGGCCTCTCCAACCCAGCTCTGATCTCCAAGGACTGAGGCTTTGAGTTTGCTGACAGTGTCTGCTTTCCCTCAGATGAAAAAGTTCTGCCTTCTACTCTCCCATATTAAAACTTTCAGAATTTTCTGCTCCAAATTTTGTTGTTATTAGCCAGCAATTTAAAATAATTCAGCACAGAGTGACACAAACTGATCACCGGTCAGATCTCACAACTTAGATTTACTGGACGTGGTAAATTTACAACTTACCAGTCATGGCAGCCAGAAAACGATCGATTTAACAGAATGCTTTGGAGAGATTATTCACTACATGTAAAAACCAAACAGTAGTAGCTATTGTTGCTCAAAGACTCAGCAAACCCTGGGATTTAAGGTGCACAGAAGGCTGACACATATGAGTATGACGAGCAGCAGGTGACTGTAAATCAAAAAGACTTTTTCAAAGTGTAGAAATCAGAACTGATTACCTTCAGCAATTACCTTGCCAGATTTTATCAGGACCTGGATGCTGAGGCCTCCACAGACTCATCTCCTCCCACCTGCTGACCTCAATTCCTGGCACACAACAGTGCTCGCAAACCAGCGCCCAAATGGCTCCACATCTCTTTTTATCATCTCAGAGCTCATTCACTTAATTTTCAAAACCTTGGCAAATAACCTGTACCAGCTCTCATTTATGAACTGAAAGCCACAATATTCTCTCTTTGTCCAAAGACTTGTTATGGATACAGTGAGGAGGGGAAAAATAGAAATAGAACTTATGGATTCCATAACTTCCCATAAGACCAAGTTTTAAGCATTATCATTTAATCATCCTGCTACAAGTACTTGCTAATTATGTGCCTTTAGATCATAGTTTGCTATTTTTTGTATAGGAGCGGTGTTCTCTTCCAGGTGTTCTGCCACAGCTGTACAGAAATTAAAATACACCGGGGCATGGTTTTGATTGATCTTGCCATCAGCTGACTGTGTCTTAGTCTGCTTAGAAAGAGTCACTGGCAGTACCTCAAAAAGCACCAGATGCACCATTTACACAAGCAGGGCGTTATAGGTGAGCTCTTTCCTTCTCTTTTTCCATGGCTGCAGATTTATGGTAGTAAATGGGTTTGTTCACAGATGGACAAGAAATTACTGAGAACCTCCTAAATGTCAGTGAGCTCACCAAGTAACCAGGAGCACACCCAGCTCTGTTGGACAGGCTGTGATGGAGTCACAGCGCAAAGTATTTCAAGTAGTAAGTTCCAATGTTGTTGTGCTGTTCAGTAATCTCAATATAGTATCCAGAAATGCGTGTGTTCAAAAACATCTCATTCAGTTAAAGTTTTCAACATTTCCTTCAGTCCTCAAAAATAAAAAATAACTAAAGACAGTTGCACAAAGAGAAGTGGATAAAAGCTCAAAAAGGTGCCAAACTTTGGGATTTTCTTAACAAAAAGAAGTATTTTTACAACTTGAAAAAAAAGTTGGGAATAAAAACAGAATTGCCATTAAGGCAGTAATAGGGAACTCTACAAAAACACATTAATCAGGAACAGATTAATAAAAACTAATATTTCAGAAAACTATTCAGTAATTACCAATAAAACCAACAAGTCTCCTATAGGGAGCTGGTTTAACCATAAAACTGAGCCAAAGAGAAAAAAGAATTCCGTACCACAAATCCCTTTTGCAAAAGTAGTCATAGTGATGGAAAGCCCAAGCCATAACTTTATGGTGAATAGTTGAGGAACCCTGCAATTATAGGAGAATTTGCCTTGTATCAGGCTCATTAAAAACATAAGGATGAAAATGACTTTTCACTTGGTAGTAACTGCATTTTGCCAGTTCCAGCAAGCCCCAAGCAGCTTACAGAGAAGTAAAACACAACTGTAGGAACTATTTAAGTGTTTGAAAAACTATAAGAACATAAAATTTAATGTATCTTGATTGTCTATCCCTATCTCTTACACATATGGACAGTATACATGGAAATGCTCCTTGACAGAGAAATAACACTGTCACACCAGTAACAGTAGCTGACCACAGCAACATTTTTATCTCTTACTTTGGATTAACTTTGGAACTGAGCAATGAAAAGACAAAAACAAAGCTCTCCTTCCAAGCACTTACCTGAAAATGGTGAAGTTGCCATCTACCAGAGAAGTTCTACAGTAACACTCTGGATTTACTGCCATTAAGTGCACTCAAAATCACAACACGAATAAGGCAAGGAAATAGAGGACACCCTTTTAGTAAAGCACGAGGGTCAAACCTCAGCTATTCTGAATTTTATGGGACAAACTCACTACTTTTTGACCTTTAATTTTTTTACAGCTGCAGGCCAGCAGAGGCTGTAAAAGATGGCTTGAATAGGCATAAAGCAGGATGTTCCCAAAAAGCCAAGCAAGCTCTTTGAAAACAGGCACTCTGAAATGACAAAATACATACAATTACCTTTCACACAGATTCACATTTCCACTTCAACAAAACAAACTAGCTACTAAACTAGCATAGAAGCCAATTATGCTGGCCATATTCACTCAGCTTTATACTAAAAGCTTGATCTAATCATAATGAAACACAAATCATGTCAAATATTGGCAGCTTCCCTAAGCCCTTAAAGGAACAAAATTCTATAAAATCAATGCAATAGAAGTATTAACATTGAAAGTCTTCTGGTTGATGCCATAGGATCCGTCTACACATACACATATGGTGCTAATGTTGGAAACTTTCCATTTTGAAGTCATTAATGGTATTTAATACAAGATTACTATTTGTTTTGTCTATGGAAGCGAGTTAAACACCATTTGATGCTTCTTCTCAACCTACACTTTCTACTTTCAAACAAAAGTTCTACTTTCTCCTCATCTCTCCTTCTAACATGATTTCTTTTTATTCAGATGAATAGATGTCAGCAAATAAAATGCTTATATCCACTGTGTATAATTTGGTTTTGGACAATGGAAATCATATTGGAGATGGCCTTTCTGACACCTCTTTGGCTGATGCTGCTCTTGAACCCCGGCAGGGTCAAGGACTACCACAGACTTCACCCTGGAAGGCTGCCAGCAGCAACAAGTGTTCATTTCCAGGCAAAGATTGCTTTGGTAAGGCCATTTCAGGGAGAAAGTACCAGCAATTCACATATTTGGGCCCCCTGTCAAAACTAACAAACAGGAAAACTCAAACAAAATACACACACCCACTTTTCTCTGCCTAATTCTAATCACCAGAAGGAACAGTAACAAAAACAAAATTCCAAAATATAGAAAAATAATATCGTACTGCTGTGTAAGAGCCCTCTGTGCTACAGAAATAATATACATTTACCAATGCAGCAAGCAAATGTTTTACTTTCTAGTGGCCTGTATCTGCTGTTCAAATATCAAATAATAAAAGGTGAGGCAGTTGGCCATTTCATGTATCTTTAATATTTTAAGTAGGTATCTTCAATAAAGCAGCACCCAGAGCTAAAAATAACAACCTGAAACAGCACTATTCTAACAAAACGCTTTTGTAAAGCCATGGGGCTGCTGCTTTTTTAATCAAATTTCATTTTGCAGCAATAATTTTAATAGCTACTTTAAACCCACCCCACTCCCTCAAGGCAATGTTGGGGTCTGATAAAACTAAAATCATGGACTTGTTTGCTTTTGTGAGAGAAAAAAAGCTTCAGTAATCGCTATTTCTTTTATTTGCACCCTACTGGTTGGTTTATTAAGTATATAAGATAAGGGAAACAATCATCCCTCACACATCAGGTCGACAAGGAATGTTAACCTTCACCTGCCTGAAAGTGCTCAGCAGTGTCTTTACTCCAGCCTCAGAAGCCGACAAATATATATATACAAATATAGAGCGTGTGTAGATACAAGTATTTGTGCAAAAGTTCATAACTAAATATATAAAACCAACAGCAGAAGGAAAGGAACGACCTCGCACCTCACGCAACGCCACAGCCAAAAGCAAGGCAGCCGCAAGGGGAGGGGGCACGGACCTGCCTTAAACAGCCCCTCAGAGCGCTACTCTATTTAAAATATAAATTTTTACATTCCTGCGACAGAGAAGGGAGACAGCTCCTCCCAGCCACACGCAGTTCATAGCCAAGGAAACCCCCACTAACCTGCCGGGAGAACACCAGTCCCTCTCCACAGCCCTGAGGAGCCGGCTCTCAGGCGCTCCCTCACAGCCCAGCAGCCCTGAGGAAAGGAGCTACAAAGGCTCAAAAAAAGGGTCAAGACGCCTTACCCCACAACTTTCACCCTCACAAACCTCACAAAGGGCAGGAAACCTTGAAAGGAGGGGGCGCCCGTGGCCCCAGAAGTCTTAAAAAGGGCGGGAGCACCGCCCCCCTCACGGCCTCCCGCCCTCAGAAAGCTTCAAAATGGCGGGAAGCCGTGAGGGGCCGCCTTCCCCCTCTCGGTCTCGCCTCAGGATCGGCGAACAGGTGGGGATGTGCCGGCGATGCCTTGCCAGTGTCTTGTCTGCTTCCCCCAATGCAAGTTCATTTTTAGCGATCTCTTTCTGTGTGGTTTTTTTCTATCTGGTTTTGCTTTTTTGTTGGTTTTTTGTTGTTGTTGTTGTTTTTTGTTTGGGTTTTGTGGGTTTTTTGTGCTTTTGTTTTTTGGGTTTTTTTGCCCCAAAAGCCCCCTCAGAGCCTTGTGGGCAGCCTCAAGGGAGAACCGGGTGTGTCTCCTGACAGGGTTGTCAAGGTGAACCAGCCCTTCCATGGGGTGCCTCCCTCAGCCCCCAAACCACAATAAAACACCCTCACAATGTCCCATTAAACACACAGAACAGGCTTTTCACTGTTCCTAGAGCATTTAACGAGAATCTTTTCTGATGTTCCTCAAATGCGAGAAGCGTTCCTCCAGTGGTAGAAGGCAGATCAGCATGAAAAGTGGTTTAAAAACAGGCTGGAATCACTGCGTTCTCAGTCTAAATAAGTTTGGGGGAGATATACAGGGACTAACAACAAAGAGTTGCACTGCCCATGCAAATTACACTAGAAAAATTGTGGATGCATTTCTTTATTGTAGACAATTGCTGAAATGGAGCAAAGAAATATCACAGCAGCATTGGCATGGAACTTACAAAGGAAAAGGATTGATTTCTACAATGTGTGCAGGTGTGTATTCTGAGGGGTTTATTAATAAAATGAGTTATATTTATCAAGCCTGAGTTTTATTGATAAAATCTGAAGAAACAGGGAAAAGCAGAAACTGAGAATTCATTTTAACATAACATCTCCAACACTGAATGCTATTTTATGCGTTGTTTGCTTTCCGAAGTAATTTAATCAATACATTTTTAAATATGTCATCTATTATCTATCTCCTGCACGTTTAATGACTGCTATATAGTTAGAAGTCTGGAGGATTCTATGGGATTTCTTATACACGGCTTACAAATCTTTTTACTTAGACCACAATTGTTCCTATTTTCAGTCTGAACTTAGAGCAGTGTGTGGAAGTCTAATGGCAGTGCTGCCTCATTGCAGTCTCACAGTATCTCATCTTTAATAAAAGACTCGGAATTGTTTTGCTTGTCCCATTTTTCTCTGATAGTGTTACAAGCACATCCCTTTTACTTCCATCTGTCTTCTTTTCATGAATTTAAAAATCTTGTTCTTGCTTTTGATTACTTCTCAAATATCTCTGCTAGTATTTGACCCACTATATTCTGCATTTGTGAATTCTGATTAATTAACTTAACTTTTTAGAGGAATAGTTTTATTCATGATTGGAATAGTTTTATTCATGATTATTGCCAGCTAGAGGTCATTTCCAGACCTAAGCATTCCCCAGCACCTGTTAGATTTCCCAGAGAGTGATAAAAGTAATATCTCAATATATAAAATTCATACTCATTTCTAGTAGCTAAGGTTCTAATGAGAGATGGAGCAGATTGTTTTACCCCAAGAAGTTGCTCTAATTCCAAATCAACTTATACTGATATTATTTAATGCTGTCTCTTCACTTTTGCACTGAGCTCCTGGCCCAGATCCAAAAGACCAAACTGCAGCGCTAAACTGGCAGGTCGTTGTATCTAATAGCAGATACAAGGAAGCATTTAGTAACTCTAAAGCTTTCATGTCCTTTAGGGTGTCCTTTTTCCTTACATGTGTCACAAACACGGGAAACACAGCTGGAAATATCACTGTACGAGCACGGGAAGCTTCTACCCAGCCATTTAATCAGTTCAGTCTTACTATGTGCTGATGTAACTGTGAAATGTGTTCTCTTTGCACTCCTAATTACCCTAGAACAGATGGGAAGGCTGCTAGTTTAAAGCAAAAAGCCTGTTTTACAGAGTCTGTGGTAATTCCACACTCTTAAAAGAGTTTACTGTGGTCTGTGAGCGTGTGTGGGGAAAAAGCGATTGAGAAAGGTTTATTATGAATCCCCTCTGCATATAAAGCTACCACTGACCTTTGAGAATTTTTTGCATTATAGGACCAAGTCTCAGATGGTGATGATTTCCAACTGGTGTGGACACGAGCCAGCTTCAAACATCAGCTCTAGAAGCAAAAAGCCCTGTGAGGGTAATGATGCCCTTAAGACACACACTTGTATAGGTTTTTCCTTTAAAAACAATGAATCACATCCCTTTTCCTAGCCTTCAAATAAAAAGAACAATACTTTTCCATAGACTTGTAAGGCTGCACTCCAACACGATCTAACAAGAGTGATGCCAACTCCTGCATGCTTCGAAGGACTATTGCACAGAAAACGTCCCCTGTTCTGTAGCAGACATTCCCTAGTGCAATGTTTTTTCTTTCAGCCTTAATTGAATTTTGCAGCATTTGCTTGTACATGTTGTTGTTGTCCATAAAAGCTTTCCTTTCTCTCTTTTTTTTTTTTTAATTAGATGTGCCATTTACAATTCGCCTTCTACCAGGTCAAAAACCAGAACAGAAATCCAACTTTGCATAACAACCGTCAATTCAAATTGCTAAATCAAGCCAAGAGTCAGTATAATGCAATGTTAATTTTCATAGGGTAGACAGAATATGAAATATTTTTATATCCCTAGTCATTAACAGAGTACATCAGGTTTATGTTTTGAAATCAGATTGTTACCAAGAGCTCTGTGTTTAGAGCTATTTTATGAAGCCAAGAAAGGAAAAATCCAAGACTTACTGGGGAGCTGGGAAATTGTCACCATGCTGAACACTCTGTTATTCCTGTCCTGAATTGGCAGCTTGGGCAGCGTTCTTATTGGAGAACTGGGAGAACATGAACCCTCCTGCCATCTCATGCTCAGATGCCTGTGAACAAAACAGATATTTAAATTATCATTTAAATGAATGAGTTCAGTTGGACTTATTTCCTTCCACTGCTGACCAGGAGCAGTAGGGCTTCAGGAATTCTCTCTCCTCTTGTGCTCCTTGTAATTCTACATTTTCTGAACTGCCATTTGTACTTTACTGTGCACAAGAGGGAGAAGGGCTCTATCAGCTGGGGGTCTGGGTATACTCAAACTTTGTGTGGGCTCTCCAGTGGGTGTCCAGAGATCATTCAGTGCTCAGTGTCAGTACTGGAAGCCAGCTTTATTCTCTTCCCTCTCCCAGCTGTGCAGGTATGCACAGTCTCACAGGTGTAGACATGATGGAAAATGCCAAGCACAAGAACACAAATCAGAAAGGCCCCTGTGCTTGCAATGATGAGCTTTTGAAGTCACAGCATCTGATACTATTTTGTCCTTTCCAAACTGAAACTACTGGCAAGAGCCTTAAAAACTCTTGTTGAGCTGAGAACAAATTGCACACATACAACCAGCCCCATGGCAGTCTGCATGCATGTGTTCACTGCTAACTTTCAGTTATGTCATCTGCTCTTCAGAAACACGTCCTGTTTTCTGGAAAACATCCTTGGATCCTTCCTCCATTGTTTTATCTCCATGGCTCATCAATTAGCCTCTACTGAATGTGATGAAGGACTTGTACACTTTGTTTATCAAAAACCACGTGACCCTTTCTTTGATCCTTTTACAGGACAGCAGAGTTACTGGGATAAAGTATCTTTGTTCAAAATGTTCATAATGTGCACTTCTCCAACATTCATCAGAGTTAATGGCATCCCGCTTAAACCAAGTGAATAAAAACATCAGTATCATGTTTTTCACCAAGTTTGAACTTTGCAGTCACCCACACTGCCTGACAAATAATAAATAATAAACTCCCTTGACCTCATATTCCCAGGACTTTTCTATTTTTATCTTTTTTTAAAGTTTTTATACAGAGTGGGGCACACAAAAAAAGACAACCTGGTCTGTCAAGTGTCTGAAAAACATCTACTAAGCCTTATCCAAATGCTCCTACATAATGAAACCTCTCCTGTACTCCTGTCAGTCCCTGAGATTGAAGTTCAAGTCTTAAAGGCTCATTTTCAATATCTCCTCAGGTAGTAGAAATCCAGGAAGAGATTTCTTTTGAGAGTAAGCACAGCCTGTGTCCATGTTGCTGCTGAATTTCATCTACCTCTATGAGAAATAACTGTTTTCCTTTCCGGGAATTGCAAATCATAGAATACATTGGTTTTCTATTCTTCCATTCCTCTTTTAAATGAAGTTGTAGTTTAACTACATCTTAAAAAACAGAGCAGACAGAAACATTTTTAAAAGGGTAACAGTTTCATAACAATTGTAAAATCTTAAAGGTGGCTTGTTTCTTAACCTTTTACCAATCTGCATTGCTGTGTTCTTTTCACTGAGGTGGTGTGTACAGTGTTAATGAATTCATTCTTTTGGACAGGTTACTGCATCATTTAGAGTAAGGTACTGCACAACTTCCCTGTGTGTCTGTTAAGGCCATAAAAGAACAAGCATAACTACGGTGCCATAGGTTCAGTGATAAGCAGGAAGATGCGATAGAAAATATTTATTATTATTAAAATTATTATTATTATTGGAAAAATGGAAAAGAGCAACGGTAGGTTGAAAGTGAATACCTATAAACTTTGTTTTAAGTACTAGTGGCCTTTTAAATTTATTTTCATGAACTGAGATTATTGTTAGCAACTCTCTTTCCTGATTTGGACAAGGCATGTCAAAGAAACCTTTTTAAAAAGAAATCTTTTTTAAAAGACTAGAACAACTCATAGCCATTATTACTATGAACACCATCTTGCAAATGAAAATTTCAAATCATTTCTCTCACCGACTTCCTAGTCAAAGAAAGTACTTCTGCTATGCAGGCAGTTATCAACAGGTGCAGTTAAAATCTTGCTAGAGCACTTCAAAGCAACCTTAGTGACTTACTCAGTTTTATTTCTTCTCTACAAGGAGAAACAAAAAATCATAAGAGATCCCTTCAAAAATGTTTTCTTTTCTCAAACTGTTCACCACTGACAATCTAGTCTTGAAACTTAGATTAAAGCAACACCCCTCCTCTAAAAATCTCCACTGGTACTGTTGAAACTGTCCTTTACTTAAATTGAAATAAAAGATGTTTTGTTACAAAATGCAGTTCCAGTTACACTGTTGCTTTACTTTCATGCACTAGATGATTTACAGGAATTCAGTCTAATAAAAGTCAGCTCAGTTAAAAGGATAACTTGACCAGCAGTTCAGTCTGCCTCTTATTTTAAGCTTTATATTGCCCTTTTTTTTAAATCAAGCAGTTCTCTGTTAGGTATCTTGTCTCTGAATGATTTTTGAGCAAACACTCCGATTATTAGTACTGCTCCCCCGTTTAATTCTAAGCTGAGGATTCTTGAAAAGCCACGATACACATGTAAAATAAAAAAATAAATATATTGTAATATTTATTAATCATGGATGGACTAAATGGTCATCTCAGAAATAGCAGGGGATTTCTCTGGTTGCCTTGTTCTGCATAGAGCAGCAGAGATGTGTGGACCATGCTTGTATTTTTAAAAAAATCATCCCTCATTAAATTTTAAGACATTTACATTTAGTTTTTCACTTTAATCAAGGCAGGTCGTATTTGCAGCAGATAATGTTATGATAATAATAATTATGCAAAGGGAAGAAACAGACAAGCATTAAGCCCAAAGTGTTTCCCAGAGTGCAAGAACCCTTTAAAAAACCCTGTTCCTTCTCCTGATTTTACCTTCACCTAAGTAATCTGGAGATATTAATATGAATTTCTTCCATTTGCTTCTGATGGACTAAAACGTGGCAGTAGCTGTTGGGAGGCAGCCTGAAGATGCAGGCCAGGCAGTTCCATAGTAAATCTATGTTTGTTTAAAGGCAGATACACAGCAAGTGGAGATAAGACACAATGTTTTGAGAAGATGTGCCTTGAACTGACATTTTTGGGCTTACAACTAAATGGCAGGAGGACAACCATCCACCTAGAAATTATCCCTTCCAGTACAGCGAGGCAAAAAAAGGAAGAAAAGCGCAGAAAGTGAACAGCAGTGCAAGAAGTAGACCCATCTTACTTTTAAAAAGTGCTAATGAGAAGGTAAGAGACTCATGCTAAACAACCAGAAGCCACTTTTAAACCTTTTGCATTACACAATCTTTAATGAACAGACAATTACCCTTGCACTGCTGGTTTTATGCCCTCATTTTTCTCCTTTAGAGGATAGACAAATATTTCCACAAGCTGCCACTTTCTGGCTGATTAATCCATCTGACAGTTTGGCATTTACACAATCAAATTAAGCAGTCCTCAGAAATTTCCTGTGTGAAGGATGGCCTGGGTGTTGTGGCTGCAGTGAAAGCCTTTCATTCATATGTGGCCTGCACTGCTTTAGGAGCCTTCACAGACTTGCACAACTAAAGCCAGCCTGCTGTTTATTACATTCCTAGTTTCATTTCACCTCCTTTTGGCACCTTCTCCATCACTTTCCATGTCCACACTCTTGCCTTTCCACTACATTTATGAGAAGAAGAGAAGTCACAATGTGTTTCCCAAGCTTTAAGGCTCCTTCTCTATGGGAATAATTGTGATTCATTGGAGGATTTTTTTTTTTTTTTTGTCTATAAGCCCATTATATTGATCAGTATCATCTAAATTTCTTTTCACTTCAGGAGATCTGCTTTTTGAATGAAAATTCAAAACATAAACTTTGCTGTACTTTCAGGCTTTTTTGACTAGCTGTATACTGGCCTAACAATGCCAAACTCATTCTTGAAGCGCTTGCTGCTGGCTTCCAGCACCTTGGCGAGTCATGCAGTGATAATTTCTCATTCCAGTTCCTGATGATTGATTACAGCACATTAATACAAAGCCAGAGCACCCTGAATCCTTTCTTATCTTGCCCAAACCTGACTTCCTGATCCATCAGCACCATTTATAGTGAGGTACCTACTGAGCTGCCAAGCATGGAATTCTGGCCTGCGTGACTGAGGAGGAGGAGATCACACTCATCATTCCTCTCCTGGTCCCTGGTGGGATGAAAACTCCACCAATGAGCTGCATTAATCAGACAGATGAAGTAATAACTTAAAAATAGATATTTTGAGCTCACACCTATGAATTAAAAATACCACAATACTACTAAATATTAGACATTGCACATTCTTTAGAGATCTACAAGTTGCCTTCTCTTGGCCGCCGTCTGGGACAGCATCTGGCTAAAAACAGGTTTCCTAGGGGTGGATTGGCCCTTAATTTTCAGGATAAAATGTGTTACTGCCACCCCTGCAAGTGTGCAGTCCACTACAGCAGGCAATGAGAACCTATCTGTCTGTGGTAGCAATCTGCACTGAAAGCAATCTCTCATCAAGTCCACACTCTCCCACCGGATGCTTTAATGAAAACAAAATAAAGCAGCTGGAACACAATCCCTAAATATTCCCCGTTTCTCCAAAGGAAAGAAAATCACGAGAGCCAAATGGACCCCAGAGAGGCAGATCACTCCTCACAAGAAGGCATTCTGCTAAAGGACAGCTGCTCACTTTCCAGAGGAGATGGCACAAGTTTAGCTGCAAGGTCCAACCCAGTGTTTATGAACCAGCAGACAAAAAACTCACCTTGAGAATCTCTTGTTCTGGTGTAGCCGTGGGCACCAGGTCAGGTGCTGACGAGGAAGTCGTTTAAAGACGTCATCCTGGGTCCAAATATAGGCAACAAAATCTATATTTAAAAAGAGTGTGAGAATAAAACAGTTGAATTTTTATGTGAAAAGAATGAAATACCATTCTTACATATGAGATGTTTTGTAGGGAAAAAAAAAGATTTTTTACAGTGGATACACACAATCTATTCAGTGCTACCAGGAAAAGTGTAAATCTATGGATATCCTGAAACCACGTAACCTCCCAAGTGCAATGATAAGGACTGATGAATAAAAAGCAGAAATACATTAGGAAAGTGCTTAGAGAAACATATCTCTTACCTCATGAAGAAAAAGGAAAAACAAAATATTGGCTAAGATTTCCAGTCCCAGTGTACTCACTCTAAATTTCTTCTGAAAATCAGAATTATGTTACGTATATTTTCCCCTCAACAATTGTAAGCTCGTGTAACACCTATAGAATTAGACCAGTAAGACTGAATTAAGAACAAAAGCAGAATTACACAGCTTCAGGCAAGATCTTCATGACCCTATTTTATTTTATTTTTAGGTTCTCTTTCTGTCCTGTCCATGTCATTTCTCTTTCCTTTTTTTTTTTTCTCCCTCCTTTTCCAAGTACCCTTGCATCCATCATCCCTGGGTGATCTTCTGGGAAGCTTTCACATGTGGAAGTGGAGCCAGAGAGCTGCTAAGTCTGTGCTGAGAGCTGAGGCTGATCCAGCTACAGTGAGGAGAAGACTGCCTGCCTGCAGATGGGCAGAACTGGCCAAGCTCCATCTCCACACACAGAAAGCTGAAGGGTGAAGCGAGACCTCCTTTCAGCTAGGATGCTTCTCTGGAAAATCAAGTTGGGTGAAAATCGACACAGTGAGAAAGGCTTCTCTATTGCCTTTGTGTAAAAAGGCAAAAACAAAAAGGGGAAGACCTGCTGGTTTTCTCTCAGTGAGCACAGATTCCTGACACATTCTCATGGGCCGTGGCAAGAATCAGGTACAGCAGCTTTTGTAAATGCTGGTAGCACTTTCAGCTGTGAATTGCTACAACAGAGTTCCAGTAGAGATGAGCTTCCAGATGTGCCAAAACCACGGGAGCTCCCTGTCTGTAGTGCCAAATATCTAATGCAGTTTTAGAGATCAAAGAGTGTTTTCAAGCCAATTCCACACAGCGAATTTCTATGCTTTCAGTTTACTTGTGAAGTCATGAGACACGAACAAAGCTTGGGCCAAGGACTGCAGTGCACAGATGAAACTCAACAGAATGCAGAAGAAATTAATTGCAAAAGCGCTGTAATTTATATTTTGCTTGCTCTCAGTGTGTTTTAACTGATCTATATAAAACCAAAACATGCACTGCAAATAAAAATTAAAACCAAATGAAGGATGGTACAGAGCAGACAGGGCAGTAGCCAGTGGGTCACTACCAAAAAGAAACATGAAGAGAAAAAAAAGGGCCAGGGAAACCTTCAGTGAGCAGAAAAGATCAGTGGGAATTCTGAACTGAGCCTGTCACTCTTTCTGTGTGTGGGAAATGTATTCAGCAGACTTACATTGCAATGCCACTGTTAATCTGCACAGGTAGTACTGTAGGGATGAAATGGGTACAGACTAAACCTTCACACAAAATTATCTCACTAAGACTTCCCAAAAAGCCTTTCCTGAGCTAGGGGTTTCCAGCATGGAATTCATGGATAGGATTTCAAAAGGGACATTATATATTTGTTATTACATAATAACATTTTTGACAGAACTGATAAGCAGAGATAGACCTACTTTGTAATATGTTAATTTTGACACAAGGTTTTGTTTTCATGAATGAAAAGCAGAATATTAAACCCAGTTATCAGTATAAAGTTGTTCTACAGGTTTTTCAGAACTGGAGAGAGTATTACAAATTTCCTAAGATCTTTCCTCTGCAATTAGAAGAAAATTGTACTCTAGAACAGATGATTTCTTCTCTGGAAACTGTTCATATCTAGCAAGAACCATTGAAAATGTACTGGAGTTATTTAGAATGTTAGGTCAGTAACATGAAAGCAAATTTTTAAAAAATTAACAAAAACAACAACGAAATCCAAACCTTTTTCCCCACACACACTCACAGACCACAGTAAACTCTTTTAAGAGTGTGGAATTACCACAGACTCTGTAAAACAGGCTTTTTGCTTTAAACTAGCAGCCTTCCCATCTGTTCTAGGGTAATTAGGAGTGCAAAGAGAACACATTTCACAGTTACATCAGCACATAGTAAGACTGAACTGATTAAATGGCTGGGTAGAAGCTTCCCGTGCTCATACAGTGATATTTCCAGCTGTGTTTCCCGTGTTTGTGACACATGTAAGGAAAAAGGACACCCTAAAGGACATGAAAGCTTTAGAGTTACTAAATGCTTCCTTGTATCTGCTATTAGATACAACGACCTGCCAGTTTAGCGCTGCAGTTTGGCCTTTTGGATCTGGGCCAGGAGCTCAGTGCAAAAGTGAAGAGACAGCATTAAATAATATCAGTATAAGTTGATTTGGAATTAGAGCAACTTCTTGGGGTAAAACAATCTGCTCCATCTCTCATTAGAACCTTAGCTACTAGAAATGAGTATGAATTTTATATATTGAGATATTACTTTTATCACTCTCTGGGAAATCTAACAGGTGCTGGGGAATGCTTAGGTCTGGAAATGACCTCTAGCTGGCAATAATCATGAATAAAGCTATTCCAATCATGAATAAAACTATTCCTGTAAAAAGCTAAGTTAATTAATCAGAATTCACAAATGCAGAATATAATGGGTCAAATACTAGCAGAGATATTTGAGAAGTAATCAAAAGCAAGAACAAGATTTTTAAATTCATGAAAAGAAGACAGATGGAAGTAAAAGGGATGTGCTTGTAACACTATCAGAGAAAAACGGGACAAGCAAAACAATTCTCAGGCTTTTATTAAAGATGAGATACTGTGAGACTGCAATGAGGCAGCACTGCCATTAGACTTCCACACACTGCTCTAAGTTCAGACTGAAAATAGGAACAATTGTGGTCTAAGTAAAAAGATTTGTAAGCCATGTATAAGAAATTGCATAGAATCCTCCAGCCTTCTAACTATATAGCAGTCATTAAACGTGCAGGAGATAGATAATAGATGACATATTTAAAAATGTATTGATTAAATTACTTCGGAAAGCAAACACCGCATAAAATAGCATTCAGTGTTGGAGATGTTATGTTAAAATGAATTCTCAGTTTCTGCTTTTCCCTGTTTCTTCAGATTTTATCAATAAAACTCAGGCTTGATAAATATAACTCATTTTATTAATAAACCCCTCAGAATACACACCTGCACACATTGTAGAAATCAATCCTTTTCCTTTGTAAGTTCCATGCCAATGCTGCTGTGATATTTCTTTGCTCCATTTCAGCAATTGTCTACAACAAAGAAATGCATCCACAATTTTTCTAGTGTAATTTGCATGGGCAGTGCAACTCTTTGTTGTTAGTCCCTGTATATCTCCCCCAAACTTATTTAGACTGAGAACGCAGTGATTCCAGCCTGTTTTTGAACCACTTTTCATGCTGATCTGCCTTCTACCACTGGAGGAACGCTTCTCGCATTTGAGGAACATCAGAAAAGATTCTCGTTAAATGCTCTAGGAACAGTGAAAAGCCTGTTCTGTGTGTTTAATGGGACATTGTGAGGGTGTTTTATTGTGGTTTGGGGGCTGAGGGAGGCACCCCATGGAAGGGCTGGTTCACCTTGACAACCCTGTCAGGAGACACACCCGGTTCTCCCTTGAGGCTGTCCACAAGGCTCTGAGGGGGCTTTTGGGGCAAAAAAACCCAAAAAACAAAAGCACAAAAAAACCACAAAACCCAAACAAAAAACAACAACAACAAAAAACCAACAAAAAAGCAAAACCAGATAGAAAAAAACCACACAGAAAGAGATTGCTTAAAATGAACTTGCATTGGGGGAAGCAGACAAGACACCGGCAAAGCATGGCCGGCACATCCCCACCTGTTCGCCGATCCTGAGGCGAGACCGAGAGGGGGAAGGGGGCCCCTCACGGCTTCCCGCCATTTTGAAGCTTTCTGAGGGCGGGAGGCCGTGAGGGGGGCGGTGCTCCTGCCCTTTTTAAGACTTCTGGGGCCACGGGCGCCCCCTCCTTTCAAGGTTTCCTGCCCTTTGTGAGGTTTGTGAGGGTGAAAGTTGTGGGGTAAGGCGTCTTGACCCTTTTTTTGAGGCTTTGTAGCTCCTTTCCTCAGGGCTGCTGGGCTGTGAGGGAGCGCCTGAGAGCCGGCTCCTCAGGGCTGTGGAGAGGGACTGGTGTTCTCCCGGCAGGTTAGTGGGGGTTTCCTTGGCTATGAACTGCGTGTGGCTGGGAGGAGCTGTCTCCCTTCCCTGCCTCAGGAATGTAAAAATTTTAGTTTTTAAGTAGAGTAGCGCTCTGAGGGGCTGTTTAAGGCAGGTCCGTGCCCCCTCCTCTTGCGGCTGCCTTGCTTTTGGCTGTGGCGTTGCGTGAGGTGCGAGGTCGTTCCTTTCCTTCTGCTGGTGGTTTTATATATTTAGTTATGAACTTTTTCACAAATACTTGTATCTACACACGCTCTATATTTGTATATATATATTTGTCAGCTTCTGAGGCTGGAGTAAAGACACTGCTGAGCACTTTGAGGCAGGTGAGTGTTAACACTCCTTGTCGACCTGATGTGTGAGGGATGTTTGTTTCCCTTATCTTATATACTTAAGAAACCAACCAGTAGGGTGCAAATAAAAGAAATAGCTATTATTGAAGCTTTTTTTCTCTCACAGAAGAAAACAAGTCCATGATTTTAGTTTTATCAGACCCCAACATTGCCTTGAGGGAGTGGGGTGGGTTTAAAGTAGCTATTAAAATTATTGCTGCAAAATGAAATTTGATTAAAAAAGCAGCAGCCCCATGGCTTTACAAAAGCATTTTGTTAGAATAGTGCTGTTTCAGGTTGTTATTTTTCGCTCTGGGTGCTGCTTTATTGAAGATGTGTACTTAAAATATGACAGATATGAAATGGCAAACTGCCTCACCTTTTATTATTTGATATTTGAACAACAGATACAGGCCACTAGAAAGTAAAAGATTTGCTTGCCGCATTGGTAAATGTGTATTATTTCTGTAGCACAGAGGGCTCTTACACAGCAGTACGATATTATTTTTCTATATTTTGGAATTTTGTTTTTGTTACTGTTCCTTCTGGTGATTAGAATTAGGCAGAGAAAAGTGGGTGTGTGTATTTTGTTTGAGTTTTCCTGTTTGTTAGTTTTGAAAGGGGGCCCAAATATGTGAATTGCTGGTACTTTCTCCCTGAAATGGCCTTACCAAAGCAATCTTTGTCTGGAAATGAACACTTGTTGCTGCTGGCAGCCTTCCAGGGTGAAGTCTGTGGTAGTCCTTGACCCTGCCAGGGTTCAAGAGCAGCATCAGCCAAAGAGGTGTCAGAAAAGCCGTTTCCATTTATTATATTATTTTATCATTTGTAGAATGATTTCCATTGTCCAAAACCAAATTATACACAGTGGATATAAGCATTTTATTTGCTGACGTTTATTCATCTGAGTAAAAAGAAATCATGTTAGAAGGAGAGATGAGGAGAGTTGTTTGAAAGTAGAAAGTGTAGGTTGAGAAGAAGCATCAAATGGTGTTTAAGTAACTTTCATACCCAAAACAAATAGTAATCTTGTATTAAATACCATTAATGACTTCAAAATGGAAAGTTTCCAACATTAGCACCATATGTGTATGTGTAGATGTATCCTATGGCATCAACCAGAAGACTTTCAATGTTAATACTTTTATTGCATTGATTTTATAGAATTTTGTTCCTTTTTAGGGATTAGGGAAGCTGCCAATATTTGACATGACTTGTGTTTCATTATGATTAGATCAAGCTTTTAGTATAAAGCTGAGTGAATATGGCCAGCATATTTGGCTTCTATGCTAGTTTAGTAGCTAGTTTGTTTTGTTGAAGTGGAAATATGACTCTATGTGAAAGGTAATTGTATGTATTTTCTCATTTCAGAGTGCCTGTTTTCAAAGCGCTTGCTTGGCTTTTTGGGAACATCCTGCTTTATGCCTATTCAAGCCATCTTTTACAGCCTCTGCTGGCCTGCAGCTGTAAAAAAATTAAAGGACAAAAAGTAGTGAGTTTGTCGCATAAAATTCAGAACAGCTGAGGTTTGACCCTCGTGCTTTACTAAAAGGGTGTCCTCTATTTCCTTGCCTTATTCGTGTTGTGATTTTGAGTGCACTTAATGGCAGTAAATCCAGAGTGTTACTGTAGAACTTCTCTGGTAGATGCCAACTTCACCATTTTCAGGTAAGTGCTTGGAAGGAGAGCTTTGTTTTTGTCTTTTGATTGCTCAGTTCTAAAGTTAATCCAAAGTAAGAGATAAAAATGTTGCTGTGGTCAGCTACTGTTACTGGTGTGACAGTGTTATTTCTCTGTCAAGGAGCATTTCCATGTATACTGTCCATATGTGTAAGAGATAGGGGTAGACAATCAAGATACTTTAAATTTTATGTTCTTATAGTTTTTCAAACAGTTAAATAGTTCCTACAGTTGTGTTTTACTTCTCTGTAAGCTGCTTGGGGCTTGCTGGAACTGGCAGGCTCCAAGCAGGGCCACCAGGTTAGAGGCTTGTTCACAGCTCATTGAGCAGTTACTGGCTTGGTTCTTCCCTTGATCGAGGTGCCAGATTTGGGGGCCCAAATTAGGTATTTAACTACAGGGTGTGAGTATGAAACCTTTTTCTGGCATGCCAGATCTCATGGTATTGGCTGTGTGATGGAATATAGTCAACCTATGGTGCTTGGGAGGATTTGTCTCGTGGTTGATAGTGGCTCTCAGAAAGAGAATATGCATTAATAAGCCTTTTTAGTCATTCTAAAATGATAACTTGAATGAATACTGGCTATTGTATTTACCCATTTATGCCTCGCTGTAAATCATTGTAGAATTATTCAGATACATTAAAGCAAACCCAGACCTCTCCAGTTTGTCTGGGACAGAAATGGAGACTGGTGAGTCAGTAAGGGAAATCAGCTCATTTTCTTCATGTAATGTGTTTTAGCAGAACCACTTGACATCATCCTGATTTGTGATGAGTGATTTCTAAGTCTGAAGTAGACCATGAGGAGTATAAAATCCTTCATGGTTACAATTTTGTTCTGCACTGCTATTCAGTAAAGCTTAATATTCATTGCAGTTCCTGCCTGAAAAGGATGGGAGTTGTGTT
Source organism: Poecile atricapillus (assembly GCF_030490865.1). Classification (NCBI taxonomy): domain Eukaryota; kingdom Metazoa; phylum Chordata; class Aves; order Passeriformes; family Paridae; genus Poecile; species Poecile atricapillus. The sequence continues at coordinate 5,810,378 of NC_081252.1, forward strand.
GCTGGTTTAGCACCATTTTTCAGCTGAAGTTTTAGGCAGAAGGGTGATAATGTCTGTGCGTGCTATGAAATTGATGCTGTGCTGCAGAACTTGTTTTGGCACCATCAAATAAGGGTGAATTTCTATCTGCTTTAATTCTCCTAAGTTAAAGGAGAGAAGACAGAAGAAGTTAAACATTAAGGCAGTATTTATTTCATACTTATAAACAGTAGATTAGCTTTTTCAGATTGATACTTGAAAAAGAAATGGCTTTAGTGGAAAAGTTCTATATTCAGTAAATAAAAAAAAATAAAAAAATCTGTTTGCCAAGAAAATAAATTATATGACAGAAACGAAATCAGTTCCTAGTATTTCTCCTCTGTGTGATGGATGTCTGACAGGACCTATATTCTGTCTTGCCCATGACTAAAGCACAAAATGAAATATTTTCTTGTCTTTCATGGCAAATATGTATTCTTGGTTTCTTGTTATTTTATGACCTTACCTGAGCTGTGCTGGCTTTGCTCCCTTTTCCCTGCAGCCACCATCTTTGCACAGCTCAGCTGAGCGGTTTTGGCTGAGCCAGGGAGGAAAAGGAAGCAGAGACTCTGAACCTTTATCTCATATAACTACGATGGGCTCTCCTCAGAGACAGCAAGTATCCAAGGTCTAAATTCATATCAACGTGGTAGTCTCTATTATGTCTTATATTTACCTGGGAATATGAAAGAGTTGCATAAAATAAAAACATTTAAAAATAAATAATTGGTTCATCTATTCTTGTCTACACTGTGGGGCTAGCTGGTAACACTGTCATTTTCTCATGCATGGAAATCCTGCTTTCAGATCATTTCACTTTTTCAGCCCTGGTATAATGCACAAGACTATCACGATTAAATGATGGGACTAGATTAAATGTGAAATGCAAACTTGTAAAGGAATTGGCTGGCTCTATACAGGGGCATTATTTTATTAGTCTGAAAACATAATAAACCCTTAACTTCTACAGTACAAATGCATCTGCATAATTTCTTACTGCTGTTGGGTATTTTTCTTCAACAAAGCCAATAATTCTCGAATGCCTAAATTGAGCTTTTTCATGGTTAAAAGGAAGGTTGGAATAAGGTTTGGCATGGTCTTAGTCCTGTTTTGAACTCAGGGTCTAAAATGTACTGTTTCTCATAGGAATAATAGGCAAATTTTAAACATACTTCAAGGACTGTATTATTCATATATTCTTTGTTTGGTTCTTTCCCTTTATTTATTTATTTATATCTTATTTATTATTATTAGATTTTTAGTCAGTTCTGTACTGTTTTTTCTCTGAGAACTGCCATTTTTTGTTAAGCCTAGGTATCTTTCCCTTAGGCTCACAGATGTGCTAGGGTTTAATGATACAAATATGTATGATTTCTCTTTAACTTGGTTGCTGTTAGTAATGTGAGTATTTAGGAACTAATTATAAGTGTAATAGGTAACAGGTTTTTTGTCATGGAGTTTCCTACCAGGAAGGAATAAGGCATGGAATAATGGGGGTAAAACCAAGAGCTTTATCTTGGACTCAGTAATTTTTTTGCTTCACTTAGGCTTGCCTGTTGTACTTTCAAGTTATTTACTAGAGATAATTATTGTAGTGCTCTTGAATGACAGGAGCCATAATATATAATTTAGAACTTAACTTGCAAGCAGCTTTTGTGTTGTACAAGTGCCATAAGGGAAAGCAAATCTGCTGTAGGAATAAGGAACACGGAGGCTGATGTTACAAGAGATTACATGGCTGTTCCCGTTCTCAGCAAAAATATAGAAAATTCTATTCAAATGACTGAATTTCCAAATTAAGGAGAACTGTGTCTTCTCTTCTAAAACTAAATGCACCACAGTGTTGACTGTAACACTGGGACGGGAAAAGCAACTGGCAGTAGACAAAAATGTATGTCATGAATCCACTGGGTTAAAAGTAGCCTGAGTGAATTTATTCTTTTTCTTGGAACAATGTGAAATAAACAGGGAGTTGCTTAATACAAATCCATCATAGCACGCTGCAGAAAAGAGCCATTATTAATCTGTATAATGAAACAAGTCAGGTTCTGTTGAACAAGTTTGTATTCCTGCTGAAATTGAACATTCATCTACAACTGTTTCTAGTTATTGCTCCCATCAGAGAATGGTAAAATGCCAGTAAAAGTTGAGTGATCTGTAATGAGAAAGACTCATTACAACATGGTACCTTCTTCATTTCCCTGGTTCTGCAGGGCTGTTTGTGCCATTATTTCCCTGGATGTATTTCCTGCTTTCTCTTCTTGCCAGTCACAGATATCTGAAGTTGTTGTTTGCTGATGAGTCAAACAACCTTATTGAGCCAAGGTTGTAGTAAGGAGACACAGTTCCAGAGGTGTCTTTTACTTGGTTGAAGTGCTTCAGAAGATTTATTTTTTATCTAATAGAAGAATGTATTTCTTGCTCCAGGGGATGTGTCCTCCTTTAGAAGAAGGGATATGGTCATTTACAATCAGGAGGGGACTCCAGGCAGGGGATGAAGGCTGGATGTTTTGAGGCTCTCATGAAAAACTCCTATCTGAGAGTAAAATTCTTCTGATTTGAAATCTGTCTTAACTGCAGCTCAGTGATCCCATTGGTGAGTAATACAGTAATTTCCTGAAATCAATATGATATTGCTCTTCAGGTGCTCTCTATGTTGCTGTGCCACTGAAAGAAGCTGACAGTCCCTACATGCCACAGATGGGGTAAAGGCATTCCTGTGTGATCTTCCAGTCCCTTTTGATCTTGCAGGAAGAGCGTGGCGTGTTTAAACTGTACTGCTGCTCTGGTGACCCTTGGCTTTCAGGATCTGCTTCAGCAGCTTGGAGTGGTTGAATGCTGCCCGCCTCAGCCTAAACCAAAGATGTGTGCCTACGTATTGGCAATGCTAATGGTAAGAAATGTCTTGCTGTGGTAAAATACTGAGACTGAGTGTAGCCCTCTTTGAATGCAGTCTGTGCCAGAATAATTTAAAATAAATTGTTCTTTCTATCATCAAAGAAAATTGTACAAAATTTGTCACATTTCACAATATTTTCATAAGTTACAGACTCCTGTGCAAAATTTTGAATCAATGCTAACAACTGAATTTAGAAGACACGATGAGATCCTACCAGGATCCTGGGGGGGGTGTTACCAGAAAGCATTTCTTAGTTAAAAGTATAAAGTGTGTAGTAAAATTAGCTTGTCCTGCAGCCATCTCCACTACAATTAGGTGTCATGAATAATGCAGTGTTGAAAAAGTTTGCATAAGAAATGCAGAGCATTAATATTTTATTGTCACTAATAGGCTTTGATTTCAGTTCACGTTTTCTGACTCGAGCAAGGGAAAAGTGGTTTTTAACAGTGTTTTTTCCATATGAGTAGAGAAGTATTAATCACTTTCTCAGGAAAACCCCCAGGGGAACTAGCACATGGGTAAGGCTTATTTTCAGGCTTCTTTCTCATTCAGGTTTGTTCTGATTAACCTTATGTGAGCCTTTTCCTTGAAATTCAGCGTGTGAAATCTTGTCCTGCCAAAGCCCGAGGCACAAATTCCCTGGTTATGTTTGGAATGAAATTGCAACCCTATTAATAATCAAAGATTTGACAAATGCCCATGTGCTGAACGAGATCTGAACACAAAAGCTCCTTCCTTATAACCAATTTCTAACAGCTGATCACTGCAGTCCTTTGCAGTAGCTGGAGGCCACCCAGCCCCAGAGAATGTTCACCTGTGTAACTTTATCAAAAGTAGTCACGTGGACTTTGTGATGACTCACAGTGGCTGATGGAGTTTGATACAGAAGAGGAATCTGTCAAATGCAAATTCAAGCAGAAGGGAGTATTTTTGTATTTGAGTAGAGCTAAGGCAGGAAGATTTGTGTGCTCTGTTGCTGGATGTGCATAAGCTGGAGCCTGTCTATGAAAAGCATCATCAGAAACCAGAATCTTTGTGAAACTGTATAAACTGAGTAATAGGTGTGATTCCCACAAAACCCTGACTTAAAACACCGACACGAGACTTGTTTGAGGTCAGTGGGTGTGAGCTGGTGGCAGAAATAGTTTGATAGTATAGTTGTTTTATGATGAATTTATTCTTCACAGATACTTCAAGTGTTTCTTTTCGCTGTGAATCTTGCATTAAGATGACTTTGAAATAATTGATCTCTGTAATTACCTATTCTGATCACCAAAGAAAACATTAGTCTTGTGTCCTGTAGTAATTTCAATGAAGTTAGGATTTCATAGCTATTTAATTGTTAAAGGAGTTAGTAAAGCATTGTTTATGGAATTCTGCTGCACCCATAAAAAAGGCTATTTCTTTGAAAGATAAAAATTCTATTGCTTTGAGTTGCCATTGAAATGAGAATGCCTCTTCACTGCAGTGGTAATGTCATTAAGTCTCAAAAGAATCTTTTATTACCTATTCTCTTTATTTTTTTAAGCTGACATTCTGTAGAAATCAGTAACATTCTGAGGTTTTGTGGCAGTGTAAAGCTATTCTAGCAAGTATTTGATTAGGAAAAACCAAGTAATTTTTTTTCGTTTTTTAGTGGTGTCCTTCACTGTGATAAAGCCATGTTGGTACATTTGCACTTCTTAATTTTATTCTCCAGGACTTTCCCCAATGCACAAAGTACTAAAAGCTTTTCTAGAAGTAACTATCAAACAAAAAAATGAATAATTTACCATATTAGACAATTATCCTGCCAAGAGCTCTGTGTGACCAGACACCATGCTTGGTAGGAAGAGTATATCCACTCTCTAAGAAATCCTTTTGGGTGTTCCCTTCAACACCAGCAAAATAAGAGTGATTGAATACAGCTGTACTCAATATTAAAACTTATTTTGGATCATGATCATATGAAAATAGGAAAAAAGAGATCTGGAAATTTTAGTTAGTCATAATTCCAATTCACTAATATAAAAGGTTGTTGAGGGTTAGGTGGGAATTTTTACCCATTATGTGCTGGGAAACCTAACTACTGGTACTTAAGGGTGCTCACAAAAGACAAAGAGTAGCCGGGCCCAGGGTGGTGGGGAAGGGGGCAGAAAAAGGAGGGTGGGGACAGTTTTTAGCTGGCTTTTTCCTCGGCTTCGGGGAAGAAGGACGTTCGTGCGCTGGGTCGCGGAGCTGCTTCTTCTCATTCTCCCCTCTTGGTTGGTGGCCTCGCACCCGCTGTCCTGCCAGGCATCGCCATGGAGCTGCTGATACACCTCATCCACCAGCCCAGGATCTCAGCTCATCCCTGCTGTTCCAGCTGACTGTTTCCTTGGAGCCCTGCAGGAGCACCGGGACTGACTGCCCGAGGGGTTTGTGAAAACAAAGCCTCTCCTCCATCCCGTCTTAGCCGAAAAAGCTGTCCCGGGGTCCCTGGTTCTGTTTTCTTGTTATTGCTGTAGTTATTGTTTGTTTGTTTACCTGGTTATACTAGTAAAGAACTGTTATTCCTATCCCCAGATCTCTGCCTGAAAGCCCCTTGATTTCAAAATTATAATAATTCGGAGGGAGGGGGTCTACATTCTTTCATCCCAAGGGAGGCTCCTGCTCTCCCTAGCAGACACCTGTCTTCTAGAACCAAGACAAAGGTGTAGTTGAACTTCATGACAGTAAAGCTAGAGCTGTTTGCTCTCTAGTGTTACATTAGCAGCTTGCACAGTTGTCTGTCACTTGGTAATGCTTGCATTCCTGAATCCAGAAGATGTTTGGTAACAGAAGGAGCCAAATGCAGCTTAAATTGCTGGTATTGTTTTGCTTGACTGTAAAATTGCAGGATAGGAAATATCTGGGCAAATGGAGCCTGGTGCTGTTTAGTGTTTGTCTTTGCTTGCATAAACTGTCCTCCTTTTCAGAGAGTAGACTGATGAACTTTCAAGTATGTGTGCAATTTTAAAATATTTGTTTTCGGTGACAAAGAATTCTCTCTAGAATTTGTTTCCTGCATGTACCCATTTGCATTTTTATCAAAATTCATGGATGTTTTTTTCCTTTGTACAACATGGGAGTCTACATCTTTCACTATAATCAAGTGCTATACTTGAGGTGATTGGGAAAGGTTAAGAAAAATCCTAAAGGGTGTTAGTCTGAAGTTCCTTGAAGGCTGTCAAGAAATCAGTTTGGTCACTAGAGCAATCATGCTCACTCTCAAGAAAATACCATTTAATGAATATTCTACTTGTTTATATTCCTTCCAGTGTTGAAACAAGTAATTTTTATGCTCAGCCTGTAAACTGTAGGTCTTAACAGAGATTTCCTCTTAACGTGGATTTGCTTCACGTTGTCTGGATGATGCGGTGAGTTCTTGAAGCCAGTCTGAAAGGCAAAAGCCTGGGTTTAAACAGCACTGATTTGTCAGGGACAGGTGGAAATGAGTTTGCCAAGGCTGTATCAAGTGTAAGAATGCCAGACAGATTTCAATTTCTTTGCAGTTGAAATCTAGTTCAGATGGACTGTCTCTTTGGTTGGTGTGTTGGGTGCATCTCGCCTCTTTCTGATCTCACTTGAAATGGCAGATAAAATTTCTGCTGTTGGTGACTACAGTCAGTGTGGTTTTGGTTATTTATGCAGCTTCAATGACAGAGGTTGTCTATAGTTTTAGATTTTAGGGGATGACATCCGTGTGTACAATTGCAGTCACACTGATGATGTAGTTCCTGAATATTTGCTGTAGTCCCTGTGACTTGAAGCCATTTCTGTAAGAAAAGAGTGAGTACTTGTTCTTTGTAGTTAAAAGTGGTGGAGCAAAATTGATTTAATTGTTTTTCCCACCAATTTGTTTCCTTTGTGTTTTCTAGCCTCTCCCAGTTTAAGATGAGCTTGTTTAGCTTTTAAAATGAAAATTTTTAGGTTTTTTCCTGCTTTTTCTTGCTAAAATGCAAAAGGAACAGCCCTAGATGTGTAGAAACTGGATATATAATGAAGGTTGTAATATTTAAGTATCAAAGTTTCTGGTTGGAACTAAATGGTGTTTTTTGATTAGTTGCCTAACTAGTTGGTTTTGCCACCTGAGAAAAAACTGGGAGATAATTTTGTTTGCTTTTTCATGCAATTACTGAATATGATGTATCCTGAACTATTTCCAATACTTTTGCAGGTTATTAGTTTCAGGAACAGTGGCTATAGTAGTTGAGCAGCATTCTTAAATAATATCAAGGTAGGTTGATTTATGATGAATGAAAAAAAGGGACATTTGCATTTATTCCCATTTTGTTGACCTGCTACCTGGAAGAAAAGCACAGAGAGAGGGCTTTTAACTTGTCACCCTGCTTATATTTGGTAATGTAACAACAGAAACCTTTTTTATTTGGTGGCTGATGTCTGCTGCCATCGCTTCAATAAGCACCTGTGGCTGACTGGAAGGAAAGAAGTGTGTTTTGTGTCTTTTCCTTTTAGACAGACAGATACGAGGAAAGGAGGAGTGGGTCTGGATTCTTGTTTCTTAGCTACATCTGTGCTGGTGAGCTGTGACTAAATGGTGAATGCCTTGAGTTAGGATGAGGAAGGGATTTGTTGCCTTTCCTTTGTTTTTCTCAGGATTTAAGGACTTGCTGTGCTCTGCTGCTGGCTCTTGATACTGCCAGGGCTAAGAGAAGAGCAATGGGGATTGAGTGAGGGAAGTTTTGATTTGGAATAAGTTACCAACAGATCCTGAACCCCCAAAACATAAGGTACATGTTCAACTGATTTTTTTTTGCCATTTTAAATTGCAGCAAGGAATCAGTGAATAACGAAGGAAGCTGGCACTGAGCTTTACATTCCATGGCATGACAGTAATCCTTCATGGGAAACACAGAAGATTGCAGAAGTTGTGTGATGCATCTCTTCCCAAGCTCCTGTTTTCTTTGCATGGTGGCTGCTGTGGAAAACGCCAAGTTTTAAACTTCCTTGTTCCACTCATGGCTGAGGTTTGTAAGAAGTAATCATGGTTGTGTACATCTCTCTATATGCTGTAAACTTTAGAGTTGTATCTTTTTCAATGCTTACATGCTAAGGATAAGAAAAGAGAAGCTTGTTTTTGCCAAGTAGAATTGTTTGATAGCAGATGAGGCTGCTAAAAAATTCAGTAGCATGGCATCATTAGTTTTAAATCTTTGAGGTGCCATAATTAATTACTAAAGTATCCATGTATATTGACAGTGTCTTTTTAATATCCTACCTGTGTAGCTGTGAGAGTTGTGTCTTCTGAGAGGGATAAAAATAGGGAACAATTTTGTTTGCTGTTATTTAGCATGTCAGGCCTCTTAGCCTGTCAGTTGACCCGCTCTAGAAGTCCTGGAATGTATTCCATGTTTTCTTAGTAGTATATATTATATAGTATATACTATATATTTATTCTTCTCTAATAGAATTGCTTAAAAAACCCCTGAAGGCAAGAAGAAAAGGAGAGATTGATTTTGTATTGTCCGGTGATTTGGGTAGGTAAGTTAATGTATTGTGGTGTAGCCCCTGTTAAATGAACCACCTTTTATTACTGTGGTAAGTGTAATTTTACATGAGTTTTAACCTCTTCCTTCTACTGAGCAAGTCCCAGGGTTGAGTGGTAGAGCTCTTTCCTTCAGAGCCAGCTGGTGCCTGAGGAGCAGAGCACATTACCCACGCACTGTGAATGCTTGAGCAGGAGAAGTTCTCCTACTTGCTGGGCCTCCTGAGCCTTGAAATCCTTACAGCTGTAGATTTCTGTGCTTGTCAGTCTCCTGGGACGTGGAGAATTATGTGGGGAGGTGTAAGTTTCTTTGGAGATAAGAAAAGCTGAGAATGTGGTGCCTTCTCACCTACAGAGAAGAGTTGTTTTCCTGTAGCTGAAGTTCTGAGGTCTCGCTCCTTATTAAGGATTTTGAAGTGCAAAAGAAGAGTGAATATTCGAGCAGAGGTGACTTTTGAACTGTAGTTTGCCATTGTCTCTACATCTGATAAGCTAGAGGATTTAAAGATGAATTCCCACCTCCTTTATAGAACGGAGATCTGAGTCTTCTCATTGGTGTCCTTCCACCATTTTACATTGCAGATGCATTTTGTTTCTGAATGTTTGCTGAAATTTTAGGTGTGCCTTATATTGTGTGAGAAATGAAGTTGTTGTGTGTTTTCTTTGCATAAAGAAATGCTTTGGATGATATCTTTTCGGTGTGTTTAAGAGAAGAAACGAAGTTGCATTAAAATGAACTTCATACCTCCATATTACTGCATCATTCAGAATTTCTCTTTTGGTGAACCTTTGTTTCTTTGAAGGAAATTTTTTACTGCTCTGGTTAAAGTGTGAGAAATGCAGTGTAGAAACATCCCAGAAGGTTTTCAATGACTTTGATGTGTAAAACTGAACAGGTAAAAGCTGGTAAAATGCACATTTCAAATGGTTCTAGGAGTAATGTACTTCATCTTGAGAAAAAGAATTTATTTTCGTATGAAGCCTGTATTGTAGCCGTGAGGTGCAGTGTGTTAGCAGCAAACTTGGTGACTCCCCTTAGCAAGACCCCTAGAATTGCATGAGGTGACCTGTTGAGATAAACTCAACCTACACTCAAGTTGTTGATTATTTCTAAGTGGAGAAAATGTAGGGTTTCTTTGTCTCTAAAAGACTGGAGAAGAGCTTCTGTCACTGCCAGCACTACCAAGGACATGTCATTGTTCAATTTGTGTCTTTTTCATCTTTGAACAGGGCTCTTTGAAAGTGATTGACAGCTGCAAATGAAGTCCTTGGCTCCCGAGCTTGTAACATCACTGGTAATTGAATTACATGGACAGGTAAGAGCTTGCTTGGAGAAATATTAAGATAGACAGGAATGTGTTTTTTGTCCCATCACATTTTTTCTGTCTCTAATTCATCTCAAGTTATTATCACAAGCCCTGTCTTGACATAGACTACTTAGAGTAATGGCCAGAATTTGCCTGCTTCATAGCAGCTTTATTTGAAGGGAGTTTGGATTACTGAGTTTTTGGGTGGTTTTCAAGATGGTGAGCTACTTGGCAGAAGTGTCTTTCAGGAAGTATGTGCCAAATAATTAGTCCATTATTTCTGCTTCCAATCCAATGTTGTCAAGGTCTTGCAGATTTGAGGAACTAAACTTGAACTTCATGAGGTTGTGTGCCGTTCCTAAAATGAGATAAAGTGAATGAAATGGCTTGAGACAAGCTCATGCCTTCAACACAGGTGAAATCCTGTCTGTCAGACATGAAATATCAGGTTGGCCTTTGGAGGGACCCATTCCTGGTTTATCCCGAAGGGCTGTGGTGCATGCTAATTGTCAGGGAAAAGTTATTCAAGGGCCTGAATTCAGGCCTTGCCTGGATGCCAGGGGAGCCGTCTCTGGATTTCTCTCGCAGCATTGCAGGGATGATCCTGCTCCTTTCGTGGTGCCCCGGAGTCCTGCGAGCCCCCCGTCCTGGGGCCATCCTGATGCCTGCCGGGGCCTTAAGGGTCCCCCCTAAAGTGCAGACAGGGTTTGACTCCAAGCTTCCTTGGAAGGTGGAGGCAGGTGAACATTGGCCACCTTCTTCTTTCCCGCTGCCCTCCGGACTCTTGCAAAGCCTGCTGGGGCACTGGGGCTCTCCATTGCAGGCAGTCTGGAGCTGCCATGCAAACCCATCTCTCAAGGAGTCCCCAGGTCTCAGGTGCAACATCAAGAAAATGACACAGCAACGTGTAGAAAACGTGAACTTTATTCACTTGACTACTTGTAAAATCTACAGTCCAACGTTACTAGAAGACTATGGGGTAAGAATCTTAAGCCTAAAAAACTTCAAGACTTGAACTGTTTAGAACTGAACACTAAGGGAAAGGTCAACTTCTTGGGGGAAACGTGGTGGGGAATCCTAAAACGAACAACAGGGGTGTGTCTAACTTCTAAAGTGGGGAACGTCGCAGTGCCTGGGCTGGGCACTGGTCACCCGTTCCCCGTAAGGTTCTGCAGGACGGAGTGCCGCGCTGGAGGTCAGAGCTGCGGGGAGGTGCGGAGTCTCCTGCCAATGCCCTCTTTTGCCGCCGTCTTGGTGGTTGGCCTCCTCGGCTGAGAGCTGGAGCGAAGGAGCAGCCGCATCAGGTCACGGTTTTTCCTGAGCAGCTGCATCGACTTCGTGGGTCAGCCGAGTCTTGGATGGCGGCGGGGCCCTGCAGGGCCGGAAGGGCTCTGGAGATTGCGCTGCAAGGCAAAGCACAGGGATCGCCATGGAAGAGGCAGAGGGGCAGAGCGGGGCCGGCACGTGTGGGGCTGCCTTTGGCCTGGGAGACAGAGACTCGGGCTGAGTTGGGCTGAGCTGCCCCGGGGAAGAGGCTGCAGCAGGCAGAGCTCTGGCCGCCTCTGCTTGGTGCTGTCCATGGGGCTCAGCCCCTGGGCCGGATTGCCCAGCCAGGAGCTCAGGCCCCTTCTGCCGCAGGGCATTGGCCAAAGGGTGCCCAAGAGGCCCTCAAGGTCTGCCCCATCCCGCCTGCCTGACCCCCCACCCCTGCCTCACCTCTCCCCAGCGTCTCTGAAATCTTCTCCCAAGGGCCCATCCCATGGCCATTCCTATGAGGAGCACGTCGATGAGGAGGAGTGTCCTGGACGCCCACCAGATGAGCGCAGGGTCCGTCTCCTCCAGGTGGAAATCCTCCGGAACTGTCGCAGAGGCATCCGTGCTCCGCTCGGGTTTGGTGGATGGGTCGAGGGGATGGGCCAAGAGCAGCAGCAGGTAAAGCTGCAGGAGCGCGGAAGAGCCGTGAGCAGCCATAGTGCTGTGGCAGCAGCAGAAAGGCTCTGGGCGTCTGTCTGCAAGCAGCTCTGCCTGGGCTCTGGGGCGCAGCAACAGCTGGGGACAGTTGCCAGCCAGCGTGCCGTGCCCAGAGGCTGTGATGTCACAGAAGCACAGAAGGCCCTGGCTGCAGAGAGCCCTGAGAAGAGAATGTTGAGTCCAAGCTGTGAGCCATGGCGGCAAGCATGGCCAGCAGAGCAGGGCCCGAGCGCTGCGGCCTGGCTTGCCTTGCACACGTGCCACAATGATGACTCCAGCAGCAGCCCCCTGTCAGGCCATTGCAGGATCTAATGGCCCTTGCTGGGCACAAGTTCTTGCCAATGCCCAGCGTCAACCTCCCTTGGCACAGCTTGAAAGCCTCGTTGGCATCTGCTCTCTCTTGTCCTTGCCCATCTGGCTGGCGCTGCCGTGTTGCTCCCTGGCCTGTGTGTGGGAGAAGAGGCTGTGCCAATGAGTGCTGCTCAACTTTGAGGCCATTCAAAGGAGGATTTGGTTGTGCCTGCTGTGGGAAGGGATGTGCGTGCACATGGCCACTTCCCCTAGGTTTTCCCCCAGATTTTCATGAACGGCTGTCCTAGTGAAAGTCAAGTCTGTTTTAGTGAGTATTTGAGGGGTTCCAGAACACAGTGCCATCTCAGGGAAATTCTGCTGGTTTAGTTCTACTGAGGGTTGGAGATGAGTTGCAAATCCTGAAACTTTTCTCCTTGCCGAGGTAGTAATTTCACCGTTTAGATTGTGGGGATATTGATTGCTCAATGTTGAGGACCTCATGTAACTTTCAGCACCAGAAATTTTCAACCTCCAGTGATTGTCCTTGAGACAAAACCATTTGAAATCTTTTTTTCTGTGGACAGGAATTGCTTCTGTGTTACTTCCCATCATCCATTAAAAATGTGATGCCTGGAAAAAGTGCCGAGTGCTGTGTGATTTCCTTGGTCGTGTTCTTTGGAATGGCTTCCCCCCCCATTTTCTGCAGCTGGCCCCAGAAAGGTAATAGATGGGTGAGAAGTTGTGAAAGGCCAACTGGTGTTGATCTTTGCCTCCTGTTTCGTGGTCAGTGGTGAGCTGTGAGTCCAAGAGCTGATCTGACGTGATGGTGAAAACAGAATTGTAGTGGTTTTAAAGCAGTAACTAAGAAATTACTAGAAAACGTACTTATTTCTTGCTGTGAGATATGGATTTGAACAAGAGCAAAACAGGCTTAAAACTTAAAAGGAATCAAGAAAGGTTATTAACAAAAGTACAGGAATAAGAACACCAGAATAAACTTCCAGAAAACCCTTTTATCCCCCACTACCCACCATTCCCTTGTTCACATGACAACATAGAGACAAACAGCTTTGGAAGTTTGGTGTTTAAAACAGTCCCAATTCTTGCTAGAGTCTCTTTATCAGTCTTTGTAGAGAAACAGAAGTCTTCTTCTGCTAATCTATGGAGTTTCTCACAAGAAAAGTATTTCTGTTATAGTTTTCTATTTCTTGGATGCCAGCTGCCCAGAAATCTGTCGTCTGTTCACTCCTCCCATTTCACATCACTCTGAGGTGTGTATGCGCCATGAGTCTAGGGATATCATTTTTTAAGGATGAGTTATTCAAAGGTAAAAGTCCTCATCATCTGTCTCTGTGAGCTTCGCTGGAAAACAGTTTTCTCATTGCCCTCAAGGCCTCAAATCTTTGCTCCACTCTGTTTCAGCACCTCACTGTATCACAATTACTCTACTTTTTGCTCAAAATCCACTCTTTGAACACTCCATTCCTCGCTATATACTGTCATAAATTAAAGGAGGTTTTTTTCAGAACATTATTGTCCATCTCCATAGCTTTAACAGAAAAATATTTCAGCTTATAAAGCATCTCCTTATTCTCTCTTCCCCATGTAAAACTTAACTCTTTTCTTCACTCTCTTTGATGGTTTTTATGATGTCTTCATGTTGATTATCTCTCTCTCTGTCTCTCTGGGAAAAAGGAGCAATCTGTACGGTATATCTAGGTAGAAAAAGAATTAAAGTCTTGGAAAAGCTGCAAGTGTTCATGGTGTCAGGTTTCAGTCCAGCAGCAGAAACTACAAACTAAACCAGGCTGGCCGGCTCCGTTTCTCCCCCCTCACCCTCTGCGGCCTTGTTCGGCCTGGAGGTGGGGGGGAAAGAGGCTGAGACAGAGCCTTGTTACCTTGTCAGAAGCCAGAAACCCAAAGAGAACAAGAGAGCTCTGGCTTTACATCTTAAGGCGGTGTTCACAGGTTGATGTCACTTTTCAATGGTCAAAACTGCTGTCAGTTCTTAGAAATGACCGATAATTGGTCAGGAGAAAAGACTCCCATCAGTCACCAGCAGCTTCAACTTCCTTAGCTCTCAAAACTATCTTAAAGGTGAAGTCACCCCATGACATGGAGTCTGGACAAAAGACCAGTAATGATGTTTTTGAAATTAATAGTCATAGAAATAATGAAAGTTGGAGTTGCTTTTTAATTCTCAAGACATTTTAGTGGAATTGAAGGGATTTTAAAGGACCAAATCCCATAGGAACGTTCTGAAGTCACAACTCTAATCAGTGCCTCTGTTTTTTGTTGTCAGCTTAGTAGTGGAGAGGAATACCTTGGCGTCTGCAAATGCTCAATGGCTTCAGAATTAAAAACAAGACCTGCAGGGTCTTATCAGATCTGCTTTGTTTCTGTACAGGATCCTGTGTTTATATTTGTGTTTCTGGCTCTGAGAGGTAACTGCTGTAATGCAGCTCCACACCTCAAAGCAGGGGCTGTGACAGAGTTGGTTTTTTGCTTTTGTTTACTCATTAAATAAAACAGATGAAAAATGAATGATCCCAGAGGCAGATTTTATAGCCTTTCCTTTTACATTTTTCATGTTAATTGACCAATTCCAGAATGAATGGAAAGTTACTCCTAAAGAAACACAAGGCCAGTTTTGCGCAAGGAAAGAATTCCTCATGTAATCTTTCCTACCTCTGTGGGAAGAATATAGGTCAAGTTTTCTACTTGCTTATTCTGCCCAGCCATTGTCAGGGGACATAGCCTCCTCCTCTCTATTGCTTTTTCTGGTTTTCTGCTAGGGATCAGAGTTAATCACATTTCCCTCCTTGCTCTCTGAAATTTATCTCCTCATGGTATCATGTATCAGAAAGGGTCTTGTCCGCTCTTCCTGGGTACTTGTGTTGCTTAGCTTTACTTCAATTGTCATTAAAAAGTTGATGCCAAACCTGTGATACCATACTTCATCATCCATTTCATTGCTGCAAAAAAAAAATGCTGTTTTCACCATTAGCTTTCTAAATCTCTGCAAACTGATTGAATCGCCTTCCTTCAAATCTTTTCCTGTAACTCCTCACTGGTGTTATGTCTAAAAGAAGCCACCCCAATGCTCAATTGGCATATATTTGCCACTGCATCCCAGCCTTGTGACCACAGCTGTCTTATCATTGTGTTCTGTGTTCTCATGCTGAATTAATTCTTGGCTTTAATTTCAGGTTGCGAACTCTGCAGCAGTGACTAATTTTCTGTGGGTTTTCACAGCAGAGTCCTGACCTGGGAATGCTCAAGTGATCCCCACAGTAAAACAGACAAGGTGAAGAACTCTGAGCTCTGTTAGGGAGATTCCTGGGATACAGCTGCAGTGGTGCTGGACAGCTGCCTGTAAGATGTGTTCATATCCTTGTGAATTTTTGGTGCCCTCCAGCCCAGATATGGTTTTACCATTCCATATTTAAAAGTGGAATTAGTTGAGAACATTTCCAAGACAAAGACGAAGTTCTTAATTTAATGCCATAAAGGAATTAACACTTGATCCCACAATTGTAGCTGATTTGGGACTCAAGTATTCCAAACAGGCCTCCCCACAAATGAAGATTGATCTTTACGTGCAGTGTGCAGAACACTTTCCATACACAGATTTCTTGGAGCGTTTGGCGGAGTCTAATTGCAATCTGAGGGCTCTTAAATGTCTTCCTGAGAGTTGCTCAGTTGCTCTGTGTTGGTACTGCTGCATATTGTTTTGCTTTTTTTTCCCCAGACTCTTGGATTGCTCCAGATACTTGTGATTGTTGTGCTTTGAGCTTGATGACTGAAGTCAGGAACTGTAGCACTTGCTCTGCTAGATCAGATTTAGAAAACCAAACGCTGTTGTTGGGATGTAATTCCTTCCGTGTAAATTCGAGTCAAGGTGAATGTCATATAAGCTCCACTGTTATCCTTTCTAAGTCATGAGCCGTGCAGCAAAGAGCATTAGAAAAGCTTCATTTGATCCCAGCTCTTGGACCTTTGGGGAGAACAAATAAGAGAGGATTGAAGGCAAAAGTGTGTTGTTAGAGTTTGGCAGGAAAAATTTCAACCTAAGGCTTAAGGAGTTGTCCCTGATGAAAGACAAGTAACTGGATGTGTCTTTGTGATTGAAAGACAAGAAGTTTTAATGCATTTTTATCCTTTTGGTGTCCAAAAGGTCAGCTTAATACTCAAGTTGAACACAGAATAATGTGATGGAAAAGTGATAATGTTTGGATAGAATAGGTTAAAATGTTGTAGCGTTGCTTTGATTTCTTCTCCCATTACTTCTTCCTTTTAGCTTGGTAATTGCAAGAGAATTTTGACTTATCATTTCTGTCTCGGGCTAAATGCAGGGAGACAACCAAACTTTCTGATTTTCTCAAATGTCTGAGCTTTTCTGTATCTCTGTGTTTGCAGACCGTTGTTGCCTGCAGAGAGAGATTTCTTAAACCACTCAACAAGGCAACACAAACTCCTCCCTGTGTATGGCAGAATGGTGAATGCTTCTAATTGAAAGGGATGACTGAATGGACAGTGAGGCAGGAACCTGCACATCAATGTGTTCAGACTGGTTTAATATCTCTGCTGCCCCAAAAGTGTTGATAATGCAGCATGAAGCTGAGTTATGTGTCAGACCACCAAGCGTGGGGATGCAGTGTCAGATGGAAAAATCATCAAGGGACTCAGCCATTATCCTGTGATCTTCAAATAATCTCTCAGAGTAAAAACATTAGGAATATGTTGGTAACTATTTTGTCTTTTAAGCAGTATTCTGGTTATTTACTGTCAACTAATGATGACTTTGAAGTTGCTCAGAGCGTGGCAGAGCTAATCATTGCATTGGCCTATGAAAGTGCAACCCAGGAAATGGCTGTTGAAATGTAATTTGTATTTTTTTCCACCCATTTCTAGGTATGCCTTAGAGTAGTAAGCTGTAATGCAAGGGGGCTCCTCCATGTGCTTCTAACAGCCACTGCTTCCAAAATTCCCTGTTGCTGCTGAGTGCAGGGCTTGCTCTATATCAATTTTGAAACTCTGTGTCTTGTACTGAATGAAAATGTTGCCAATGCAGTGTAGTGCAAGAAAGTTACAAAAGTACCCTTCAAGAATTTAAATGCATGTAGTCTGTGGTTATATGATATTATCTGTAAATAAGGTCTGATAGGCTTTGAACACAGTTGAAAAAACCTGATTTCACGAGCCATGCTAATTTAAGCAGCAGATTTTACCCTGCAAAATCTCCTTTTTAACATTAACGAAACTCAGTTTTTAAATATGACTAGTTGGAAAGAAATAATTTCTGTATAACGTGCAGAAGGACATGAGATAAAGGATTTTTGCCATAGAATTTGTGGAAGCTAATTTTAGAGGTCCTTTTTGTGAGCTATTTGTAAGCAGTCCACAGTCTGGAATGTGTCTCTGGGTTCATGTATCTGTCATAAAATCTCAAACTCTGTTTAGCTACTGCCAGCTTTCTATCTACTTGTGTGATAAATCAATACCTGAGGATCACACAGATAGTCAAGGAGATTCCCCCATCCCATCCCTCGGCTTGGATTCTCTATGGCCATGTGTTATTCAGCTCATCAGGATGTCTCTTGACGCCCAAGGATGGTCAATATTCATTTCAGTATATATCACAAAATGTGTTTTTTATACCTTTTCCCAGAGCCTTCCTTTCTTTGGTGTCTTGTTCTACTCTCTGTTGTCTCTGTTCTGGGAAATTCTTTCTCATGACTCTGCAAGCTTGGTCCAGTGTCAGGAAAACTCACCAGAGGACAAAACATTGGCTATTCAAGGAGATTTTATTGCCTCTTGTTTGTCAGTTGAGGTATTTATGTAAACAAATACAATTTAGATCCTTCTCCAAAGCAGGGATTTGAGAGACACACAGATAAGGGTACGGATTTTGACCAGGAGGAAATCTTCTTTGGTCTTATTTCATACTGTCTTGGACAAAGACATGAGTCATAGACAAAGGGCAGTGATTTTTTTACTCAGCTAAGTCCTGTGGAAGTGAAACTAATTGTCAAGAAGGTGAACAGTCTGTCTGGTGGTGAGTTCTAATATGTTCTCTGAAGTGCCACCTAATAGGCCATGAAGCACAAGCAATGTCAAAGGCACTGCTGAAGTAGCTGTGGGGAGAGGATTTTGTCCTCAGCCACGTTAGGCTGCCCTAGGAAAACATCCTCACATCCCAGGCTGTCCTGGGAAACCAGCAAACGGGGCTGCTTCCCTGGCACAGCTTTGGAGCTGACCTGGAAATGACACTGGGACGTGTTGAGATGATGGATGGATTTGGGGGTGTCTGTTTTGCTCAGAATTGTACCCAGACATGATTCAAACCTCAGGAGTAATCATGGAAAAGAAGAGCTGTTGTTTGCAATTATGGCTCCTGGAGCAATGTGCAGATGAGGGTGATGGGTGAGATTTGATTTGCACAACCCATGGCAATACAAGGGTTAATTGTCTGTGGAAGTGCAGCAAGAGGGTTCATTTGAGCAGATTAGATTCCCATGATGAGCTGTGC
Source organism: Poecile atricapillus (assembly GCF_030490865.1). Lineage (NCBI taxonomy): Eukaryota > Metazoa > Chordata > Aves > Passeriformes > Paridae > Poecile > Poecile atricapillus. The sequence continues at coordinate 5,828,902 of NC_081252.1, forward strand.
CTGGGGAGCAGCACAAAGTGATTGACCATTTCCAACTGGTTGGCTGCTGCTAGAATGAAAATAACCTGTGCAGAGAAAAAAATCAAATTATCATTGCTGAGAATATGATATGAGAGCCATAGTCACCCCTCAAAATCTATATGTCTTGTTCAACCCAGGTAAAACAGTTGACAAATTTCTTCTGAACTCAGAAAATATGCATGGAAGTGAACCCTGAGGAGCTGCATAGAGCTGGATTATTTGGAATATCACACTTTAAAATGCGGGTTTTGAAATACGTGAGTTGGTTTGTTTGTTTCAAGAATTCATCCAAATTAAATGGAGGTAATTTAAAATAAATAATTATTAATAATAATGATAATAGCAGCAATGACTTTGAGCCACAAAACCAGAAATGCAACAGAAGCCTTGTTTTTGTCCTATATTTTTCTAAAACTAAAAAAAAAAAATTCTGTGAAAAGTGAAAAATATGAAGTAAAAAGTAGAAACAGAATAATATTTCTGAGAGGCAGGACATTTTCTAGTCTGTGTTGTCAGACGGAACAATAGTCACTTGAAAAAATTCCATATAGCAAAACATGTCGCATTTGTCAATTTTAACCTGAAATTTATTAAAAGTAATGTCTGCACTATGAACATGTGTTAACTCTAGGAATATATTGCATGTTTTCCTACTTGTCAGAAGTAAATTTCTGTCTTTACAAGCTAGCACTTACCATTAATTTCAGCTCTTAGTTATTCCCATTGCATATTTTCTTAAACAAAGACTTAATCAGACAAATCTTGTGTTATTTAGCAAGTAATGCTTGGATATTACTACAAATTCTTGAAGTCATAACACTTAAAATTGCAGTACATATATATTATTCTTACTATGATCCTGTGAGTTAGCTGCTAGTCATTTAATTGTATATAAGGTCTTATTATTTATTAGTGCAATTACTTAAAATAAGTGTCCTAGAAATTGTTTTTAATTTTAGATTTAAAATTGTTCTTACTAAAGTTGATTTATTAAAGACTGGACAATGTATATTTAATAATTAATGCTCCCCAGTGATATTTATTATCAATCAGGATGCACTTTACAGTCAATAAATAACCTAAAAAATGTAAATTTTGTAGCCAGTTTTGTGTAATTCTTAGAGCAATGCTTTGGGAAATTGGAGATATAGATATGAATATAAATATGTATATCTGATATATACCTTTTTATGAAGGTTTTGTCCTACTACTTCAGATGTTTCTTTCTGTTTCTTAAACATATCTAAAGCTACCAGCTTGTTATTGTAATAAAGCCCTGTGAGAATAAATTATTTTTATTAATATTGTACATGTCAAAACCTTGCAGTCAGTCAAATACCAGAAGGAGTGTTCATTGTCTCTCTCCCCCACTGATGCTGTTATAGGAGCTGGAGTTACAAGATTCAGTCATAAAGTGAAACAGTGAAAGATGATAAGAAAACACTTGATTCTCACAAGGTATTTCCTACTAAAAGAGATTGTTTTGCAGTTTTGTTTGCTCTTGACACTATTTTGAGTAAATCTGAACTTCTAAGACATGCTCAAGGCAATTAACTATTTATGCTCCCCAAACTGAATTTTTAAGCAACAGTTTCTGTTTACAAGAATCAGGTTTGCTTTGGTTTTATGTCTTTTCTTTCAGGTTACAAGACAGATTTTTTATTTTTTTTATTTTTTTTTCATTGGGGAAAAAGATACGTATTTGTAATATTTGTGAAGACTTTGCTCAGCTGAAAAAAGTGATAGGTAACATGAGTATAACATTGTGTTCTTCCATATTTCTATTTTTAAGGCCTATTACATGTGATATTTTCCGTTTTGCCTTCTATTAGGCCTGAAATTGGGAACTATTTAAAACCTAACAAACCCCAGAGTTTATCCCTGTTCTTTGAATAGCAACAGAAGTATGGCTCTTATGGTTGGACACATCAAAGAAGAACAGCCTCTGCTCTCCAGCAGGTACTCAAGTGGAACTTTTGCAAGTGGGCTCTTATCAGGAGTGAAACACTGGCTGCTGACTCTGCTGCTTTTGGTCACAGACTGCTGCCTTTATGAACCAGGTTTGTCCTTCTGCCTTTTTTGTCTTTTAGATAGACTTGATTACAAATGAAGCACTTGTCCTCTTACCTGGGAGTTGCAGCAGGTCAGCAGCAGCAGGAGTTACTGGCTGGTTCCCATCCCTTTGAGCCAACCCTTCCCATTTCCTGCACCGATCCGATTTTTCCAAGCAATTAGGAAGAAAACTAAACCATAACTTTTACAAAATCACTTGAGAGAAGATGTTGCTTAATTGTTGGCTTCATTCAAATGAACACTTGTAACCTTCACTTCTTTGAGTAAGAATGCCTTTTATGAGAAGCTGCTAAAAATAGGAATTTGAAAACAGGGATGTTACAAGTAGGGCCAGAGAGGAGGAAATTTGTCGCTGGGCAAGTTGTGTTTGCACTGAGGGAGTCCTATCAATTTTGTCTCTGTCCTGTCTTTCACTGGTCCTGAAACAACAGTGCTTGCTTTAACAAACCTGCTCCCCAGGAGGGATTGGATCTGGTGCTCTGGGTGTTACCAGCTGCAGTGCTGAACCACAGGCAGACATGAGATCTGACTGGATCACCCTTGCTAACATTTTCATGTAGAACCCATAACTCACTTTATCAGCAACACTTGCTTGAATTTTGCCTTTTGCCTTGGCTCTTCCCACTAAATAGCTCTTGAGCTGGGAAGTGGTCCTGATCTAAGAATCTGCAGTAATCTCTAATTCTGCCTTTATAACTCATGAAACCACAGTAACCTCACCTTCATTTTAGAATGTGAACATTTTTTGGACAAACACTGAATTGCAGCTTCATTGACACGAGCTAAAGTAAACTCTTTCAGTGGTCCTAGAGTGGTAGCTCTAAAAGGCAATGAGAGTGAAGATCCTGAATAATTTGCTTTTCCAACCAGGTTTTAATGTATTTTCCCTGCAAATCAATTCATGTATCATAGAGCTCAATTACCTGCCCATAAAATGAGAGTTGTTGCTCAGAACTGTGGAACTATGGTAACAAGAACTCTAATGATAGAGTAGATAAACACTGCTGCAAGACTCTCTCAGCCCTGTTAGGGTGTTTTAAATTTGCAGCAGATCTCAGTAAGGATGAGAAAGTGCTGAGCTACATAAAAATAATGGAGACCGGAGAAGAAATTAGCCTTGCAGTGTTCTACAGTCCCAACATTTCCAACCACCACACCTGGTAGTGAAAATGTTGGATTATATTTGGAAAAAAAAGGAACTGCAATCAATGAGATGCACTGCCAAGTATAAATGAATTTCTGTAAGTCAAGTCCCTTTGGAACTATTCCTTAATAATAGACCTGTTTCAAATCTACTAAGTCTTCTAAAAAAAACCCCCCAACAAAACCTAGAAGACATAGTGTCTTTATTTGATTTCTTCTAGACTTCATTTATTTATTTACAGTCTGAAGGATGAGTCAAGTACCTGTAGTGGTGCCTTTAGCAATGCAAAACAAAATATTTTGAATATTCTTATTTAGCGTTCCAATTTTAATGAGCTTGGAGCATAGTGAAGGAGGTCAGATGTTTGCAGGTTCTGGGTGAGGGTTGAAATAATTAGAAAGCATCTTAAAAGTAACATCATATTTTTGTCAGCTATCTCTTCAGGGACTACTTTAAATCCCAAAATGTTCAAGAGCCATCACTGTAGAAACAGAAACTCCAACTGAACGAAACCAGAAGTGGATATGGCAAATTCCCTGGTCAAAGTGGTGATATTAATCTGGTGAGGCTCTGGATTCCCATTTCACAAATACTATCACAGTTTAAATATAGGAAATATCTGGGATTTTACTTTGCTATGGTTCTTGTTTTGCAAAATATGTGATAGTTAATATATGAGTAAAATCTTGTATGAAAACAGTTTTTTTGGTTTTTTGGGTTTTTTTGAGAAATATCCAAATGCATATTACCTGCCTTGCTGGAAAATAATTGAGGTCTTCCTCTAAGAAATTTTTTTCTCAGAGTGCCTTTCTTTGTGATTTGTATTCTTAACTTGGGAAGATACAGGAGTTGCTCATTTTAATGTTGTCCAGCAGACTATTCCATGCTTTCTCAGCTGTTGGATCTCCAGTTCAGGATTGGACCAAGAGAAATGGTGATGGGATCAAATTATTTTTTGTTCTTAAATTAGGACAATTCCATTTTTAAACCTACACATGTGCTTCCAGTGCTTTCAGTAGTCAAGGATGAAATTTTGAACAGACATGAATTCCTCAGTCTTTGTTTCTTTTTCCCTGAAGGATGGAATTTGGACTTTGCCCACCAGTGCAGTCCTTGCTATAGGCAGATGTTTCTTCTGTTCTTCTTACAGCAGTAGGAGTGGTTGGACACTGAACCTCAAAGAAGAGGGAGCTAACATCCCTCACCTGGATAAGTCCCACAGGTAAGCACCTTGGAGAAGTTCTTCAACCAAAACCAGTTCCTGTAAGGCTTTCCAGCCCTTTACAGGAAATCAGCTGATTCCTGCAGGCTGCAACATGAAGACTTCCAGACTGAAGTGAGCATCCTGCTATAGGAAGGATTTGGGAGTAGTGAGTTACCATTTGTATGGGAAATTAATCTGTGATTTTTTATTTATTGGTTTTTTTTCATTTGAAGTAACATCACATCATCCTAGAGAGACATTGTCTGGCATTTCTGGTGTGGATACCTGAATAACTCAGCTAGACAGGTAGCATGATAAGGTAATAGAATGCAGATATTGAAAGGAATTTTTGGGATGATTTTTTTGTAGATTCAAGCTGAAGTCCCTGATTTATTCAGGCTTTGAAGTACCATGCAAGCCTTTCCCACGGAAGAAATTCTGTTTTATGTAAATAATGCACTGTGCAGTAAACTAGGAGAAGGCAGGGAGCAACAAAACTTCCTAGAACTTAAAAGCTTCACATTTGGTGTGACTGTACAGTAAATGTTAGAAGAAAATTTTTAAAAGCTGTCTTCCTTTAAGTTCCATTGAAGCATTCAGCCATTGTTTAATGTGCTTTTATTGTTACTCTCCATAAGTTTTCCCTGTTACATTTTTTTGATTGCAAATGGTTTACTGTGCTAGCTTTTTCCATTGTGACACTGTAAGAAGCCATAACTAAAAAATGATCATTTTTTTGTAACTCGAAATAAAAATGGAAGCTTTATTCAAATGGAAAATATTGCCAACTCTGCTCTCCCTTGCCCCCTTGAAATACAGTTTTAGATTTACAGAGCTCTGTATTCTCCATTACAGAAAAATGAATATGTAGACATCTACCTGGACCAATCTAGAAATCGCTGCTCTTTGTGATCTTCAATGACGCTCTTCACTCAAAAACCTCAAAGCAGAAAGAATTTTTCTGAGGCAGGTAAGAGAGCCACTGGCATTTCCTCTTTCAGTCTAGCAGCCATTCCTGTAGCTCACGTGACAATGATTTGGGCAGGCACGTAAGAGTTGAAACTGTGGGGTGAACTATCCTTCAGATGTCTCTTGCTGTACATCTTGGAAAACTCTGAACCAAATAGTGTAGTTCAGCACAGTTGAGAGCTTTGACTTTGCTAAAATTAAATTGGCAGTAGCAGCAATACTGGAATATTGTGATTCTGGTACCTATTATGAATAATTATAAATATCAGAAAAAAAGCAGGGTGCTTTTTTTCTGTTGGTTTGGGAACCCATATTCTACACAGCATCATTTGTCAGAACTGCATTTCACTTTTACACTCCCTCTGTTTTCCCACTTGTGAATGATGGTTTTCTCCATGCCTTGAACATGGGGAATTCTCGGGGATCAAAATAATCCATATTCCATCATGTTTTATGTTTCCTCTTGGAGTTTTTTCTAGTTTTCCAATAATTACCTTTTGTTTCTATCCGGGGGCAAAATGCATTTAGAGTTTCAGTGGGTTTTTTTCCCAATTTCTAATCTTTCTCGGGCACTAGCTAAGGGAGAAAAATCCCCTAGTTTCATGGCAAAGATTCTGTGTTATTCCATCCCTTTAAATGAATTAAAATATGGTTCTATTGCTCTCTGTTTCATTTCTTAACTTCACTTGGTAGAGTTTAGAAATCTCTTCCCATGAACTAGGTAGTGCAGAGTGCCTGCCTTGATGTGTTGAACTCCTGGGTGAGCCTGCCAGGCTTAGTTTAGAGATTTGCTTTTAACCATCCCTTATTCCTTGTGCAATCTGTCATTTGGTTTGTTTGTAATTGTGTTAGAAGATAAAGAGGAGGGGGATCACCCTGGAAAATTTGTCATCTGAACTGAATTTGTACCCTTTAGGCCAACAGTGAGTGCTCCTTAATTTTCTCAAGGCATGAAGGACACTGGCAGTTCCTCCCAGCCTCTTCTTTTGGGACAGCAGTCCTTTCTGTTTGGCTCCATGAAATGCTCTGCACAGTAGTGCTTGAGCTCTGAAGGGCAGGGGCATTCCATGAGGATGATAATAAATAACTCCTGTAGCTTGAACTGTTTCCAACTTAAGCCAGCAGAAGGAATTGTTTCCCCACTTGTGAGTCTAATGGCGCTGCTGACAACTTTTGCAGTTTGAGAGCAGCAGTGCAAGATGTGTAAGGGGCTTGTGTGGAGGGAGAGCAGAAGCTTGTAACACTGGACCTTTGTCCCGTGGGCAGCTGTGCGTTTTTAAGCGGGAATGTTCCATAGGGATGTGGAATTTAAGAACTCTTTGGAAGATTTGTAGGTTTGTTGCTGTAGGTGTGAAGGGTGGGGACAAGTCTTGTACAGTCAGGGAGCAATGATTAGGTAAGGTAGTGGGAGAGACTCTGAAGATGGTGTTGCTGTTGCATATGATTTTTGTGGAGCCCAGCTGATGCCCACAAGATTTGTTATGACTAGCAGGATTGCAACTAAAGAGAATGCAGTCATTTTTCTTGTCATTTAGTGAAGCATCTTTTGATCCATGGTGAGCTGAAGGCTCAGTGCACAAGGCTGAAAGGAAATGGCATGCTCTCAAGAGATTTTGGTCTTTGCGACTTCATGAAGGTGGATAGGACATAATTCCTTAGCTCATTGGAGCTGCAGAGTTTAGTTTGATCTCCTCTGTTTCTAGGCAGTGCTAAAAGGTGTTACTTCCCTCAATTTTGATGGCAGCAGCGAGTCAGCTAATGAATATGGATCTAGGTGAGGTTTGTGGAACAAAATCAAACCCAATGGTCTGAAAAGCTGTTAGACAACCCTACAGTCAGTGTCAACAGAGAAGGAAGAGGTTAAAATTCCGTCTTGATTTTAGAGCTATTCCTCTCTTCTGCCTGCTTTTCCCATAGTGCATATGGAACCACCAGACTTCATTTGATCCCTCCCCCTGAGTGCAGCAGCTCCCCTGCTTTCTGCTGCCCGCCTTTGCTTTCTTGTCAGATGGAATCACTGAGATAGAAAAGATGATGTGACTTAACTGACTTCATTCAAATGCCTTGGCAATTGAATTTCTGTCTCTTGGCTGGATACTCAGCATCTCTAAGTGCAGAATCCTCCCTGGCACCGTATATCCTTGCCTTGTCCCTGGCACCACCACTAAACTATTTTCCTTTCATTGTAAAGTGAGTGAGATTTCACTCGGCTGGAATTCTGCAGTGTTAGGGAATGGAGGTTTTTTCCTTCTTCATTTTTTTATGATGAATTTCTTATTTATTCTATTCACGCCTTCTGAGTGAGGCTTTCATAAGGGCTTCTGTATTTCACCGAGGCTACACCTATTTGGGTCTGAAGACTTTGATCCAATTTGAATCACTTGAAAATCGAACCTGTTTGATTGGTATGGAAGGCAGCCATTCTCCCTGTTCCAACCTTCATAAAACAGTTTATCCACGTTGAAACAAAAAACAACCTGTTGGAGATAGTCGAGACAGTGCATCATGGTGATTACAGGGATGGATAAGAAGACCATCACCTTCCTCATACCATCAAACTTGAGACTAATACTCAGGTCTGCAGTTATAATTTTAATCCACAGTAATCTAGAGACAATCCTTTATTATCTGAAAAAGCTAATACCATAAAGTTGGAAGCAGGCTGAAGTTGGAAGAGTTAGGTTTCTTCAAAGCTCTTGTTTCCAGCAGGATTGGAGAGTCTTGACCTTTTGTAAGAGTAAGGTTTTAAATTTGTAATCCTGACCTTGCAACTAGAAATTGGTGTCTCCGTTGTTGCACTTGCAGCAGCCACATGACATCAAAGGTGTTGGAGTCTGAAATACAGACTGTGTGCCCTTGTTTTTAGTGTTTAGTTCTGAGATTCAAGAGAACACTGAATTTCATATAATATGAAATTCATGAGCATGTTTTCATAGTGATACATGAAAACATATGTTAAAGTTAGATAAGAAAGGTAGGTGTGTAGATTAGAAAGTTTCTTAAATCACTGGGTGAAAAAGTAGTTTAGAGAACAAGAGACAAGATGGAGGATTTAGGGTGTTGTCTCTTGTCCTTCTTCTTTCTTCTTCATGTTCTTCTCCTAGAGGTTTTTGGGTAATAGTTAGTAATTGGATAGAAAATGCCACAGTGCATCACAGAGGTGATGGGTCATTGGGTCATTAAGAAAAATAATACACGTGTCTATTGTTAATTGGATAAAAATAAGTATAAAGATAAAAGAACTGCGTAGCTCGAGGCCATTTTCTATATCAGACATGAAGTGTGCCACAAGGCCTTGTTTGTACCATCAGAAGAAAGAAATGTACCAGATTGCAAAGATTAACCTTGTAACCAGCCTGGAGAGACCTGTTAAGATTTGTAAGGATCCTGCAATAAACACGAGAAACAAGATTCTAACGAGCTTGAGAGTTTACTTCAAATAATGAGAATTGAGATAAGTGGAACTCCCCACGAGGGATGATCCCGGGAGAATTCCGCCCAGAGGAGGCTGGGGAATTAGAGAAGAACTGTATTCACAGAGAATTCAGCCCAGTAAAGGCTGAGAGACTAAAGAAAAGATATATCTACAGAGAACAGAGCCCAAAGGAGGCAAAGAAAAGAGAGACAGAGGTAACAAAAGGAGAAGTGCATTGTTCTAACTTGTGTGGAAGCAGTGGCTGCAAATAGCATCAGGAAGTGCTGGACTGGCAGGACATTAGATGGATGCTCTTAGCCCACAGAGCTGGAAATATCAGTTGTAGCCACATGGTAAGTCCATTTATGTAATTCCAAATCTGTTCCTCACACTACCTGTGCTCCTCTATTCCGTATCAGCTTGGTGAGGAGGTAGATGAAACTGTTGGGGGAAAAAACCATTTAAATTTCAAGCAGAGTAACAGTTCCGTTCTAAATGGTGAAGGTAAAGCTGTGAGGCTACCAAAGAAATCTTTCTTTGGCTTCCAGTAAGAACTTCAAATGGGTAACAAATCGATGCTGTATAATCTGCTTTGAATGGATTTCCTTTGGAAGGTGTACTTCTTCCTGAATGACAGAACTGCAATATTTTCACACTTGCAATTGCAGCCTCAAATGGCCACAGGAAATGCAGCAGCAGCTTCTGTGTTCTGTTGCTTCTGTTTGTTAATGCTTCAAGGTGTTGCTCTGGATTTGTCCACAGCTGTCATGAGCTTAGAAAGAGAATGTTGTAAAAATAGGAGTAAAAAAGCCAGCGAGCTCGTCCTTGCAGCAGACACGGGCAACATGGGATGCTAATTGTTTTTGCAAAGCATCCTAATGGGAAAGAGAGGCAGATCTCAAGAATGGAAACTTGAGAAGGTGTGTGGCTGCTTCGTACCTTCGGCTGGATTCAGGAAGGGCGGTGTTCCAGAGAGCAAAGTCAAGAGTTTGAATCAAGGAAGTGTGAGCTGCCCAGAAAGTCAGGGCCCACAGTGCTCATGTGTATCAGGGGAAGGTGAGAATCAGGCGCATCTGCTGATAGAAATGCGAGTTCCAGCTTTAGCAGCCAAAGGATATGCAAAGAAATGGCTTCTCTGTATTGGAGAGCATGAAGCATGAAGTTAGTGTTTCATAGAGTTGTTTGAAGGCAATGTGGGATTCCAGAGCTTAGTGTTTGAATTGCAACTTGAATTTCCTTCTTTGCTGTTATTTAGAGTGCTCTGAAGGAGTAATGAGAAGCAAAAATGAAAGCAAATGTTGTTTGACGGGGACTGTGGTAGGGCTTTCTTGCCAGATTTGAAATGGCTTGAATGGATGAAAATCTCCAGGTGAGGGGAAGATTGTATCCATTCCTCTCTCTTTTTAAAGCAAATTTTCCAAGAGGGATCTAAAATTGCATTTGAGGGTTGGGGTCTGGTTTTCTTTCCTTTCTTTCATGTGCAACCTAACAACTCCAATTTCACAGGCCTATTTAACATTTGATCCATCAAAATCAGTCCTTTGCTTTGTATTTTGGGAACTTGTTCATCTTGGGGAATTTGTCATCTTCTCAGGGCCTTGAAGGTCAATCAAATGCTGCAGGTGTCATTCTTCCTTTACTATGGTCTGTGTCCTGGGGTTTGACTCTTAAGCAGAGCTATGTTTTGATTTTGCAGCCTAGCAGTTCTACTGTGGGGCTGTGTGCAGGTGAATTGACTTGAGAACGATGGGTAAATCAGCTCCTGGGAAGATGTGCACTGCCTGGCCCCAATGCTTCAGCATGCTTGAGGTCAGCTTGGCTGTCTCTGACTGTCTAATAATAATGCATCATAATAGAATGAAGTATTCATTGTCATTGCTGATCAATAAGATTTGTTTGAAGCTAAATCTGCGTGCTACTTTCTAAACCACTCCAGTCTGTTTCATCCATGGCCTTCCTGATTTTAGCTGAAGCTAAAAAGCTAGTTTCTGCTGTTGTTATTTTCTGCCCTGTCCCTGTGAGAGGAAGGGATGGTGGCTGGAGGTTTGGCAGTCAGCGAGGGCCTGGCCACCACTCCAGTTCTGTACACTCAGCCTTGGAGATGTGATCAGGAATCTGCTGTTAGTTCCCAGTTTTGTATTGCAAAGACTGAGCGTGCTGCCATCACTGTGTTTTAGGAGTGAATTTTCATTTGTTTGGTCAAACTGAAAAGCAGCCTTAATTTTCAGGTGGAATTCTTTGTGGATGAGGCTGTGAAGAATATGGTGTTTCTACTCCCATCCTCCTGGCAGTACGGTAGAACAACTCCTACCTGATTTGGTAATAAAGACCTAGTTTTTCTTCACTAAACCTGCCCTAGCAAAATTCATCAGCTGGTGATAGCTATCTCTGGAGTGGAAAATCTTTCTTGAGTTTCTTGACAATTGAATAGACTTTGTCAAGCTTTGTTGTTTAGTTTCTGTTGATCCAGAGACACTTGGGGCTCCTTTTGCTTCCTAAGGGATGAAACTAGCAAGCTCTTAGAATCAGCTATTGGGAAGATGGGTGCAGGAGACTTTGTAATTTACTATGGAAAAACATAATAATGATGAATCTTTCAGGTGGAAATGATAGTATTTCACTATATACTGTGTGAAATGCTTTTATGTGATTTTTTTCATTTCTCTTTTCTTTTTAATCCTGGATCAGTTAAATGAGGCTTTTGGGGCAAGCATGAGCTGGAATTTCTATTGAGTTTGATAACCTCTGATTCTGCTCTCGTTTCTCTATCTGCTGGAACTTGTAGCAAGCTAGCTATGTCCAAGTTGAATTCTGTAATAATTATCTTTCAAATCGAGCCTTTCTCACTTGGTGTTGATGTATTTGGGGGAGGGAGGGGAATGGAGAAAAAAGAGCTCCTTTCATGAATACAATTGCAATTTCATATTTCTGCTTTGACCCTTATTTCCAAGATTCAAGTGAGCATTGGATCAGGTTGGAACTGAGGGGATGACTCATGACTCAGGCATCAAAACTACATTTCATTCCACATATTAGGAGTTTTCTGTTGCCCACAAGAAAGTTCAGGGAAAAAAAAAAAAGGAGAAATGGGTTTCAAATTTCCTGTGCTATTTTCAGTTGACTCCTCTTTCTGGAGATGCCTTAGCAAGTGTAGGACATGTGAAAAACTTGGAACTGCAACTTTATTGTTGAGGCTGTGATGAACATTGCTTCTGTCATCAAGTTCTTGTGTTAATACTTTGAACTTAGCTCAGTAATGTTGGTATCAGCAGACTGATAAAGCCACGCCTTCCTAATTAATAATGCATTCTTCATTAAAAAATATATCTATTTCTTCATGTATTTAATTACCTAGTGAGTATAAGATTGATTGGAGTTAATACCACGCAGATTTCAAGCAAAACACTGCTTTTTAATGTGCTTCAGTATAGGCTATGCACAAGTAAATAGACATGATTTTTAAGCTTCAGTTACCTTTCATTCCCCTATGCATATTCAGATTCAGATTGATGAATACTGAACCAAAAGCAGACATCATCTAGTTAATTTTAGTTCTTTGAATTCAGAGGCAAACTATTTTCATAGCTTTGTTTTGAGGGTGGGTTGTTTTTGATGTTTTTTTTTTTTTGCTAAGGCAGTGGCAAGCATTTATTTCTCCAGCTCCCTCCCCATTTTCCACCATGGTTATTGCCAGTGATGCCTGCAGTGCTAAGTGGTCAATGAGCCTCAGCCAGGGTGAGCTGCAGGAGCCTTACAGACGTGCCTGTTCTTTCTCCCAGTGGTAGAACAAGTGCAACAGCACAGTGGCATTTTGCTAAAAGCTAATATTTTTCCCAACAGGTTCTTCTACAGGCAGAATGCAATGCTTTCTTCAAGAGCAACCCCATCTTTTCTCTGCCTGAAAGGTTGTGTTTGTTTGGGTTTTTTTCTCTTCCCTTAGGGTGAGAGATAAAAAAAATGAAGAGGAAACCCAGAGGAAATGCCAAAAGTAGCAACTGGTAGTAATTTTCTGTGAGTGTCTCCATTTACACTTCAAACTTGCTCTTTGAGAACTTGGAGCTGCATTTCAAATGTATTTTGGTAGGTGGTCTGCTGCTGACTATCTGCATTTCTTCTTCCATTTCTTTTCTGTGCTTGTTTGGTATGGCTCCTGAATGTCCCCAAAAAGTAAAGTGGTGTGGAAGAGTTGAGGAACCAGCTTTTGAAATTCTAAAGCTGATCTGTAGGTTTTGTTCCTATTGGACTTTTAAAAGCAGGTATGTCATCCAAGTTAACTTTCTTCAGAAAGTAACAAGACTGTGGTCCTTGCACTGATGCTCTGTATTTTAACAGAGGTATTTGATGGTGCTGTAAAGGAGCAAGATGCAGAAGAAGTTCGAGAGAAGTGATTTGAACTGGGAGCACAGATGGTTGATTGCTAGAAATCAAAAAACGGATGTTTTGTTTTGTAGGAAAATGAAATCTAATCCTATTTTGAGGGTCACCAGGATAAATACAAAGAACTAAATACAGATCTATATATATGAACCCCCCAGAAATGTATGAAGCAGGACTGATAGCTGCCACAGCCCAGGCAGCCTGTGGATCGAATTGCCTGCCTGAATTCAGGCCTTGCCTGGATGCCAGGGGAGCCGTCTCTGGATTTCTCTTGCAGCATTGCAGGGATGATCCTGCTCCTTTCGTGGTGCCCCAGAGTCCTGCGAGCCCCCCGTCCTGGGGCCATCCTGATGCCTGCCAGGGCCTTTAGGGTCCCCCCTAAAGTGCAGACAGGGTTTGACTCCAAGCTTCCTTGGAAGGTGGAGGCAGGTGAACATTGGCCACCTTCTTCTTTCCCGCTGCCCTCTGGACTCTTGCAAAGCCTGCTGGGGCACTGGGGCTCTCCATTGCAGGCAGTCTGGAGCTGCCATGCAAACCCATCTCTCAAGGAGTCCCCAGGTCTCAGGTGCAACATCAAGAAAATGACACGGCAACGTGCAGAAAACGTGAACTTTATTCACTTGACTACTTGTAAATTCTACAGTCCAACGTTACTAGAAGACTATGGGGTAAGAATCTTAAGCCTAAAAATCTTCAAGACTTGAACTGTTTAGAACTGAACACTAAGGGAAAGGTCAACTTCTTGGGGGAAACGTGGTGGGGAATCCTAAAACGAACAACAGGGGTGTGTCTAACTTCTAAAGTGGGGAACGTCGCAGTGCCTGGGCTGGGCACTGGTCACCCGTTCCCCGTAAGGTTCTGCAGGACGGAGTGCCGCGCTGGAGGTCAGAGCTGCGGGGAGGTGCGGAGTCTCCTGCCAATGCCCTCTTTTGCCGCCGTCTTGGTGGTTGGCCTCCTCGGCTGAGAGCTGGAGCGAAGGAGCAGCCGCATCAGGTCACGGTTTTCCCTCAGCAGCTGCATCGACTTCGTGGGTCAGCCGAGTCTTGGATGGCGGCGGGGCCCTGCAGGGCCGGAAGGGCTCTGGAGATTGCGCTGCAAGGCAAAGCACAGGGATCGCCATGGAAGAGGCAGAGGGGCAGAGCGGGGCCGGCACGTGTGGGGCTGCCTTTGGCCTGGGAGACAGAGACTCGGGCTGAGTTGGGCTGGGCTGCCCCGGGGAAGAGGCTGCAGCAGGCAGAGCTCTGGCCGCCTCTGCTTGGTGCTGTCCATGGGGCTCAGCCCCTGGGCCGGATTGCCCAGCCAGGAGCTCAGGCCTCTTCTGCTGCAGGGCATTGGCCAAAGGGTGCCCAAGAGGCCCTCAAGGTCTGCCCCATCCCGCCTGCCTGACCCTCCACCCCTGCCTCACCTCTCCCCAGCGTCTCTGAAATCTTCTCCCAAGGGCCCATCCCATGGCCATTCCTATGAGGAGCACGTCGATGAGGAGGAGTGTCCTGGACGCCCACCAGATGAGCGCAGGGTCCGTCTCCTCCAGGTGGAAATCCTCCGGAACCGTCGCAGAGGCATCCGTGCTCCGCTCGGGTTTGGTGGATGGGTCGAGGGGATGGGCCAAGAGCAGCAGCAGGTAAAGCTGCAGGAGCGCGGAAGAGCCGTGAGCAGCCATAGTGCTGTGGCAGCAGCAGAAAGGCTCTGGGCGTCTGTGTGCAAGCAGCTCTGCCTGGGCTCTGGGGCGCAGCAACAGCTGGGGACAGTTGCCAGCCAGCGTGCCGTGCCCAGGGGCTGTGATGTCACAGAAGCACAGAAGGCCCTGGCTGCAGAGAGCCCTGAGAAGAGAATGTTGAGTCCAAGCTGTGAGCCATGGCGGCAAGCATGGCCAGCAGAGCGGGGCCCGAGCGCTGCGGCCTGGCTTGCCTTGCACACGTGCCACAATGATGACTGCAGCAGCAGCCCCTTGTCAGGCCATTGCAGGATCTAATGGCCCTTGCTGGGCACAAGTTCTTGCCAGTGCCCAGCGTCAACCTCCCTTGGCACAGCTTGAAAGCCTCGTTGGCATCTGCTCTCTCTTGTCCTTGCCCATCTGGCTGGCGCTGCCGTGTTGCTCCCTGGCCTGTGTGTGGGAGAAGAGGCTGTGCCAATGAGTGCTGCTCAACTTTGAGGCCATTCAAAGGAGGATTTGGTTGTGCCTGCTGTGGGAAGGGATGTGCGTGCACATGGCCACTTCCCCTAGGTTTTCCCCTAGATTTTCATGAACAGCTGTCCTAGTGAAAGTCAAATCTGTTTTAGTGAGTATTTGAGGGGTTCCAGAACACAGTGCCATCTCAGGGAAATTCTGCTGGTTTAGTTCTACTGAGGTTTGGAGATGAGTTGCAAATGCTGAAACTTTTCTCCTTGCCGAGGTCGTAATTTCACCGTTTAGATTGTGGGGATATTGATTGCTCAGTGTTGAGGACCTCATGTAACTTTCAGCACCAGAAATTGTCAACATCCAGTGATTGTCCTTGAGACAAAACCATTTGAAATCTTTTTTTCTGTGGACAGGAATTGCTTCTGTGTTACTTCCCATCATCCATTAAAAATGTGATGCCTGGAAAAAGTGCCGAGTGCTGTGTGATTTCCTTGGTCGTGTTCTTTGGAATGGCTTCCCCCCCATTTTCTGCAGCTGGCCCCAGAAAGGTAATAGATGGGTGAGAAGTTGTGAAAGGCCAACTGGTGTTGATCTTTGCCTCCTGTTTCGAGGTCTGTGGTGAGCTGTGAGTCCAAGAGCTGATCTGACGTGATGGTGAGAACAGAATTGAAGCTTTTTGCAGCAGGATGGATGGATAGAAGCAAAGCCCAGCATGGCTGGCACCAGCAAATGAATTCAAATGCATCCCTGGAAGATGTTGATTGGATTGTTCTTCTAATATTGTGGTAGTAATTCTGATGTCTGAGTAGTGAACAAGCAACAAGTCCTGAACAGCTGATTTGTAGTCAATTTTCTATCTCTAATGTAGCAAAGAGATTTTTAAGAATTGTGTTTTTCTCTCCTGCTTGAGCAATGTGATGTCCACGGGCTGAATCTTCCTATCACTTTGTTTTTGTAGAAGAGCAGTTTCAGCAGCAGATGATTTTCCTTGCCCTCCTTTTCATTTTTCTTGTATGTATTATTGCCTGGCAGGTTAACCTTTTCAAATTGGGTGCTGCAAAATGTTGCTCCTAAGGATAGTTGGTGTCAAAGCAGGTTCTTTTCTGGCTTGGATTTAAACTATTGAAAGATGCAAGGTTTCTAATGAAGTTCCAGGATTGCATATCACTGGGACCTTGACTTCTTCCCTGCTTGTATCCAGAAGAACAGATTAGTGCCAGTTGAACTGCTGCCATATTATGTAGAGATCAGGAGTGGCCACCACAAGTGCTGTGCAATTCTTGGAAATTTGGTGATTTTTGTTAGAAATTATTTTAGCTTTGATAATGCAAGCTTCTCATATCCCTCTGCATTTGTGTTCCATTAATCATGGGGTTTTGTATTAACCACGGGCTTCAGTTTGCTGTCTTTTATCACTTCTTCAAATAGCAGTTTTCTACACTTGCTGGCTTGTTCCTTCTGACTTCAAATGGTATCTCTTGGGCACAGAACTTGATATTCTTGTGAACAGCGAAAAGAGCATTTTTTGGTCTGTCTTGATTTGATGGAGTGATTGCTGTGGAAGGACTGGGAGGTTTTGTGGTTGAAGATGAAAGAAGTTGAGCAGCCTTGGCAAGTAAGTGTGCCAGTTGAGAAGGTGAATCTCCAGAAACCCGCCTGCTTCAGCTGCAATATACAATATCTGAGGCTGCTGCTGTCGGGGTGCCTTTTTTCTGTTGCTTTGGGAACCCATATTCTACACAGCATCATTTGTCAGAACTCCATTTCACTTTTACACTCCCTCTGTTTTCCCACTTGTGAATGATGGTTTTCTCCATGCCTTTAACATGGGGAATTCTCAGTGATCAAAATAATCCATATTCCATCATGTTTTATGTTTCCTCTTGGAGTTTTTTCTAGTTTTCCAATAATTACCTTTTGTTTCTATCCGGTGGCATAATGCATTTACAGTTTCAGTGGGTTTTTTTTCCCAATTTCTAATCTTCCTCAGGCACTAGATAAGGGAGAAAAATCCTCTAGTTTCATGGCAAAGATTCTGTGTTATTCCATCCCTTTAAATGAATTAAAATATGGTTCTATTGCTCTCTCTTTCATTTCTTAACTTCATTTGGTGGAGTTTAGACATCTCTTCCCATGAACTACGTAGTGCAGAGTGCCTGCCTTGCTGTGCTGAACTCCTGGGTGAGCCTGCCAGGCTTAGTTTAGAGATTTGCTTTTAACCATCCCTTATTCCTTGTGCAATGTATCATTTGGTTTGTTTGTAGTTGTGTTAGAAGATAAAGAGGAGGGGGATCACCATGTGAGACCCCAGTCGTGATGCTCTCCTTAAGCTGCTGTGCTGACAGCAGCATGGAAACTTCTCCTCAAAGCAAGGCAGATTCCAGGTCTGGAGAGTGAAGAATCCCAGCTTCTACAGCTGCTGGTCATTCCAGAGGTTTTGGTGGTGCTCATCACCCGTCTCCAGAGGCCATTTTGACAGGGAATTCAAATGGTTCAATGATTCAAATCTTCTGCACAGAAATCACCCAACAGAAGGTCCCAAAGACTTGATGCTAGGAAACAAAAGTGACACTGCCCTAGCAAAGGGAATTCAGCCTCAGAGATGATTGATAACAGCACTTGAGGGAGGAGAACAGATGGGGAGAACACACGGAGCAGTCTGGTTAACTCAGGTAAAGAGAATGCTAAACTCCTTCCCAGACACACAGAGGAGTCTAGTACTGATAGATTTATTAATTCCTGTTCAGGAGCAGCCCCATAGGATGGGCTCTATGATACCTTGCCCTCTGCCAGCCTTCCCTCCAGCACTTTGGGAGGAACAGCTCCTTGGCCAGCTCCCTCTCAGGGTTGTGCTGACAATCCTGGGTGGCAGCACTCTCTGAGCTGGGAGTTTAGTATGTGTCTTCTTTTCTTGGGAGAGGACTGCAGGGAGTCATGATTTCAGGGGGAATTAAGACACAGGAGTTCTGTGTAGCTGATGAATAAAACTGGCCTGAGGAACACGTACGTCTGAGTATTTAATAGAGTATTGTGTAGTCTTTCCTTGCCTGCTATGAACAAAAGGCAGCTCCTTCACAGCCCTAAGTATTTTGATGCTCTAGTGCTATCCAAGATAATACTTATTTGAAATGTTCCTGTTAAAATATTCCATCCAGCACCAAAATAATTTGTTTTGTTTTACGGTAGCCATGAAGTAAAACGTAAAATTGTACAAGCTATAATAGATTTTTTTTAGGTGTGTAGGTGTTGCAGCAGCTAAACAAAGGTTCTTGAAAGTGATATTTGACAAGTACTCTACGTTTCTGGAGGGTGAATGTGCATATAATATTGGAGTAATTTAAATTAGAGTTGCTTTCAGGTTGTTAACTATGGAGTGTACTCAGCTGGCAGTATCTGTACAGTGGAGTGCATGCACCCAGCACAGACAACTAGGTACAGGGAAAAACAGCACCTGGTTTGTAAAGGCACAGCTTTTTACCTTATAGCAGTGGCCTAAGGGTGGCTGAGTGGCATATTCAGTGGAAAGCCTAAGAGAGATGACATTTTTAAAGAGACTTTTCCCTTCTTACCACTAGAAGGGAGAAACAATCCAAACTACAAATTGGGCATAATAGTTTCAAGGATATGTAAATAGACCAGACAGCATGCAAGCAGCTGCACTTATGGGCTAATAATCTGTTGTTTCCAGTTTAACGGGTGGTTTCTTGAGCCACAGAAGCAGGGAAAACGGCTTGGAAGGGGTCTTAGGCAGAAACCTTGTGCCCACATAGCTCTTTTGGAGGACTAATTAATCTGCAGATTTGTGTGTCAGAGAGACCAGAGTATTGCAAGGTAAAACTGTGATGAATTTGAGAAGAATCTGAATATTTTTTTATACTTTTTAAAATACAATTCAGACTAACCAAAGGATATTGTTCAATTCCTTCAGATGTTTGTAGCTCATCATTCCAACATCAGGCACTCCAGAGTTCTGCAGCCTTTGTTTGCCTATCTTATTGTGCTCCTTCAAGATTTAACAAAATGAAAAATTCATTTGTAGTGCTCAGCATGAGCCTTGGTGTCAGAATTGAGAGGAAAGCTGTTGTTGTTAGCATCAACAGGGCTGGTGCTGAAAGAATGGGACAGGACTGATCTCTGGGTTAGGTGATGAGCAGTTAATGCAAGTGAGATGGGAGGGAAGCAGACTGAGTGAACGGGTGCTTCCATATGGCTGAAGTGAGATGTGTCCACGAGGCAAATGGAGCAGCTGGAAGTGAGGATGCAGAAGATTTCTGCAGGACGAGCCCTGTTTTTAATAGAGATTGTTCCAGGAAGACTTAGTGTGTCTCTGAGACACTCTGAAAGTGTCTCCTTTGGCACAGAGGCCTCTCTGTAATAATGAAGATGGCTCATAGACAAATGTGACATCATTAACACACTTTTTAATATTTTTTTTGTTGTATGTCTTTTGAGTTTGTCAGCTGGAAGGAACCTGGTGAATGGAATCACTGTGTGACTAATGAGCTGTCTGTGGAACATCTGCAGTCTCAATACCTGCATCTCCAGTGAAAATAGTCTGGGAACTTCTGCCTTAATGGAACTTCAGACCACATACCTAGAAAAGGTTATCCTGTCATTTCTACTAAATTGGCTGCCAGGTTATTGTTTCTTAGATTGCTTTTCTTTAGTGCTTGGAGAATTCTGATCTGCCATCACCTATTCAGCTGTGCTCTGCCTAATTTTTCCTTAATATAAAATCAGGTCAAACAGGTACTTTTAGAGATGATGTTGCAGTAATTTTAATTTAAGTTCATTCTAATATCAAACTCTGTTTTGTCAGTAAGTTGTTTGATGTGGCATTAAAATAATAATTAGTAGTCCTCAAATAAACATCAGTCTTTAAAATAGCCATAATAGAGAAATAACAAATATTATTCCTGAAGTCAAGGACTCCCTTGCCCTTGGGAACTGTATGACAGTGCCAGGATGTAATGCCTCAAGGTTTCCTTGCTGTGCAAGTGTGATTGTGGCATTCCATTAATATTTGTTTGTGATAGAATCAACACAACAGAGCTTGAACCAAACACTGAGAAAATGGGATTTGTGGATGCATTGAAGCAACTGAATAATTCAGTCTGGCCAAAAGCTGAGGAAAGACTAGAAAACAAGTTTGGTTTTTTTGTTTTTTTTTAATTTCCAAGCAGGGAAATGTTATGAAAAACTGTCAGCCAAGTGTATTGCCTAGTTGTCTTGTATTACTGCATCTTGCAAGTGTAATTGAAACCCATCATCAAAGATGATCATCTTTTTCTGATTTTAAATGTAAGGAATAACTTGCTCCAGGTCAGTTATGGTCATTATTAAATGTGAGTAACTGGTGATATTATTTATATTTTTATCAGCACTAAATGCCTTTGACTGTAGGAATAAGTGTTCTTTGGGCTAGATATTGAAAATCAGAAATTATCTCTCAAGGAGTTTGTTAGCACACTGTAATTTTCTAACCATGTAGTGCAGATTTTATTTCTGAGGAGTGCAACTTGAGTGATTTATAGTGCTGACAAGACTAAGCTCAGCAAATGCATTAAGTGCTGCAACTTCCTTTTGAGAAAAAAAAGTGCTTTATGTTATCAAATAGTCATAAAACTTGCAATCATAAACCTATCTGTTCCTGTTAGCTAATCAGACTCGTTCTTCCATGGATAATATTTCAGACAGTGTTTTAGTTTTATTGCTTTTGCAACACGGTAACCATCTTTTCCTCGATGGTTCACCAGCAGGGTACATGAGCAAGTCCCTTAAGAATATGCAAATGTTTGAAGTTGAAAACATGTCGCCCTCTTTGACTATGTAAATTCATTTAAAAATTCCATTTTATTGTTAATGACTAGAATAAAAAGGAAAGCTCTTGAATTAGGGGAAGAATTACGGTCAAGGTCCAAATTAGTACTCCAAGCTGTCAGGAGCCCTGAAGACATAAGATTTGCATCACCTCTGCTGCTATTGCCAGTTTGCATTTAGTTGCTTTGTAATTCCTGTCCCGTGGTATTACACTGACTTTCAGTTTGTCAGCTTCTCCTAGAAAACTGAATGCATCCAGCAGACAGCCAAATGAAGGACTGAGCCAGGGAAGGTGTACTACAGGAATTTGCTCATCTTCTTCCTTATGGAAAAGCACTGGAACAATCTAATTGAAAACAGAGACCTGGCTGGTGAGCAGTGAAATGGACTACAAACCAAAGATGCTGCCCTATAAACTATTCCCTTTATTCTGTTATCTCCCATCTTCTTGCTTGTCACTTCTCCTGTGACAGGGACAAAGATGGCAGTGAAAGTGAAGTGCCAGCCTTGGACTGCCTTAGTGGATGGAGAGGGTTCTGAGTGCTTGAGGTGAAGGAAGCCAGCTGGAGAATGAACAGTGTCTTAAAAAATTTAACAGTGCTTCCTTGTTCATTCTGAAAGTTATTATTCAGTGAGTCAAAGTTATTACTGAAATTGTGTCCATATTAAAAACAAGTCATTTTATTGACATTTGATCAGAAAATCAGCTTTATTAAGACTGGGAATAATTGTCCCAGGTTATTTATCTCAGGTTAATATTATAACAGCACACATGTCTGCAGTGTGTGTTCTCATTATCTGCGTTATATCTTTGTACAAATATTGAAATACCTAATAACAGGGAACTTGACATTTATTAGAGTGTAGGTTTGGAGAGGGCTAAATAATGCTTTTTAATGTAACTTGACAGCATGAAAATGCGAGTTTTATTAATTCCATTATTGGACTGCTGTAATAGAAAATTATAAAGAGATGCAACTTCGATTTATACTTTACTTCCACCTTCCAAGTCTTTAATGTGTTATGGTTGCGTTTGCTCAAATACATGGAGCAAAAAAAAAGGGATCTTGACTATTAATGTATTTTTCATTTACATAGCAACATCTAAGTATCTGTGCTTAGAAATAGAGGCGGTGCTAAATGTGCCTGACTGACAGGTGGATAGTCAAAGAGATTCTTCATTCTGGAAAAACTCGGAGTGGAATCCTAAAAACTGACATTTAGGATAAAATCATTCTTCATGTTTGCTGCTCTTCTGTTCCCAGGTAGGATAGTGGGCTGATACAGAGTTCCTAAAGAATCTTTAATGTTGGTATCAGGAAAGCATGTCAGGGTATTTATGCTATTTTTTAAATTATTATTATTTTTTTTATTTTTTTAAACACATATCTATGTTTACAGTTACTGTCCTGGGAAAGTCTTTAGAAAACTATGTTAGCAAGCTCAGAAGCTGAGTTTTCAGGGCGACACATGGGTAAATGAAATTAAGTGGTAAGGCTGACATGCCAAAGCAGCATTTTCTAGGCACAGCCCCTAGGAAACTTGACAGGGAATTGCATACAATATTTGTGGCATTATAAAGTGTTATAATTCACTGCTATTAGATGACCACCAGCTGCTAGCTTAAACCTACTACAATTTCTGCTCTAGAACAACCAAACTGAAAGGTAGAATTCAACTCCTTGTGATGGTAATCCCCTTTTTCATATATTTGCACAATATCTAGTGCAGTGGGGCACTGTTAACAATAGGAAGTTTTAGCTTTTAATTTTAATCTTCAGTCTGTCTGGGTTAGCATTTGCCTTTAAGGTGACTTAACATTTTGCATGTAATTACAGTCTCTGGATCTTTGAAAAGAGCTGTTTCTCTTGAGTTTTCTGAGTGGAATAAAATACACTTATTAGCCTGTAACCTTTTTTAAATCCCTCTCCCATATGGTATTCATGGGGCATCACCTATAACAATATAGGATAATAACCTGCATAATATGGGCTATCATGAATATTGATGAACAGGGTAATTAAGATCTCTGTGCATGGTGCATGATTACATATGGGCAACCTATTGACGTAATTTCTTAAGATTAAATCAAAATAATACATGATAAACATAAGAGTTCTACCGGTTTATCTGATATTTCAATCCATTTCATGTTTGGGGAGAACTGAAATATTAATAAGCAGAAAGATCTGGTATTCAAATGAATTCTAGCAGGAAAGAAAACAATTTCTCCCTTTTTTTTCTTTACCTGTTGATTTGTGGGACAGATGACAAGCTGATATGTTTCCCTGGAGGCTAACATCTTATGTTCCAGAATACAGGCTTTCATTAAAAAATGATGACTTGTGAGGAGATGTTCATATTCATGTGAACAGAGTGCAGGTGCTCCTCTTCTCTAGTGCCCACAGACAGCCTGAAAGAACCAGTGTGACAAACAAACCACAGCTGAAACAGCCGATAGCAACTCCAGCATCAGTGATGAGGATTTATTCCTGTTCTTGTTGGGTTTGGTCTCCCAGCACTATAAAAACTCTGGGCTCACTGATGGATGGATGCTCTGAATCCTCCATCAAGGCCGGGCCAGCACCGTGATGAGCAATGTGTGATGGTCACTCAAGCTCCATCTCCAGGTTAACCACACTTTTTGCCCTCACTGCTCACAGAATGCGTCTGCTTCGCTCTGGTGATTTAAGGGCTTCTTCTAATTTCCATCCTAACTTTCTGCACCAATTTTACCCAATTGTTATTATGCCAAAAATCTCTTTTTCTTAAATAGTTGTGAGCTACCACTGCATATTAATGTCTCCCCCTCGAGTGCTGCAGCTATATCAGCTCTCAACCTTCACCTCGACTATCATGCTGTGTATTCACCTGATCATGGGGACAGCTCTTCTCTCCACCTCTTCCGCTTGGAATCACTTTCCCCAAACTTTAACCAGCCTTCCAAGTGAGGGTGTACCTCAGCCATATGAAACAGCATCAACACTTCCATACATCCACCTCTTCTTTTCCTGTCTGAAAACTGCTTGCAGTATTTTCCAGACACATCACTTTGGCTGCTGACAGACAATCCCTAACTTTGACTGGTCCCCACGTCCTTTCTCACCTCAGTGATTGCCAGCTGATGAGCTCTCAGTTTGGAGCAGACAGTGCTGCCATTGATCCTGCAGATGAAAGATGAAACTATGATGATTTTTCCAGCTGACTGTGAATGACATTCTGCTTTGGGAAGTGTTTGTATTACTGCTCAACTGAAGTGCTGGATATAGCAGTTTGAATGTTTTCCCTCTTTGCAATGTACAAGACTATTTTAGAACTTCTCTTTTGTTATTGGTGTGGAAAACAAATGGATTTTAGGGTAATAACACAGATTCTTAACTCTATTTTATTACATATTCTAAAATCAATTTTTAACAGAAGTTTTAATTACACATTACTTTCTTTCAAAGGGCAGAGATGCTCCAGATTGTTGGTTGTGCTTGCAGAGACTTGGTTTCTTTTTAATTTTCTTCCATCCCCATTATCCCTTTCCTGTAACCAATTTCAATATTGCTAAGGAGCTTTCACTCAAATTGACATACATTTGAAAAAACTCACTAAAATTAATACATTCTGAATCAATGCTGCTATTATTTATTTTTTTTTGTATATTTATTAACTTGGAACCTCTGACCCTGATATAATGGGAAGGAAGAGTCTTTTCTCTCTTTTCATAAGCAAATTTCTTGGTAAATTGCAATGGAAAATGCTGTCCTCCTCATTAATGGATCTATCTGTCTTACACTTCACATGGCATGACTTGAGCAGTAAAGGGTGGGTTTGCAGCTCACACACACCTAATGAATTCCTGAGCTGCTTGAATTCCAGAGCTGCCCATTTGATCATTGTGCATAGATGACAGTTGTCTCGATACCCTGATGAATGTGGAACAAAACGTATTTATAACAATAGTTTATTCTAAGCCTGGAGATAAAACTGCCTTTCTGCTGCCAAGCAGTCAGCACCCACAGCATGCAATGAGCAACTTCCTTCCACTGGTTTGAAAGACATTACTATCATGTATGCAGATAGTGAGATTTTTTAGGCTAAGTTATTGAAAATTAAATAGAAAGTTCTGAAAAGAAACAATAAATGGGTTTTCCATCTGAAAGCCAGTGGCTTTATAGGGAAAATCCCTAAGTGTGGCTGGTTTCCTGTATTGTTTGCTGCAGAATAGTCATTACACACTTCACAAGTGAAGGGTATTGTAATCACAATAATGGAAAAATGTAGCTCAATTGTAAACTTGAACAGTGTTGGGGTTTTTTCTTTTCTGAGATAGCCTCTTAGCTGATTACATTTTGGACCACAAGCATTTCTTAAATGTTAGGCCACATTTTTCTCCTCATTATATAGATGCAACTTGTAAAGAAAACCTTTTCCAGTTTCACGAGTTTCTGATTAATCCGAAGAGCATTATAAATCTACAATAAGTTTGCCTTTTGACTAGCAGCATTTGTAATAGCTTTAAAAAAGTCATCATGAAATGACTAATAACAAGCAATTGCCTTGATGCTCCTTGTTTTCAAATACCTATCTCAATTTAATGTCTTCCTGCAAGAAATTGCCAACAAAAATAATACAAATAAAAATGAGTGTTTGGTTAAAAGATGTCTCTAAACTTTGAAGTGGCAGGACTGGAAAAAGTATTTCTTTATAAATGGAAAAGTGTTGCTATTACAAGTAACGCTCCAAACGGTGACGACCCTTCTGACGTGCAGTGTAATCAGTCTGTACATGGTATGAGCAATCTGTGCTGGGAGTTGGAGTAATGATCACCATACCAAAAATAACCAAAATTTTGCACAGGTTTCAGCAGGACCAGGAGTTCATTTGCAGATGTAGAGCCATGCAGTGGTTAGAAGCGTTTCTTGCAGCAATTGCCTGAAAGTGCTGAGACCCTGAGACAGGGTGGGATTCAGTTCATTTGAGGAAGAGAGATTGCTGATGGTGCAGAAGGACGTGGAACAGGTGAAGACTTGAGCTGGAAGCAAAACATGAATGGGAAAGGGAGCATTTGTGTGTAGAGGCCGGCAGTGAGAAAGGCAGAAAGCTGAGTCCTTAGTTCACGGTGGAGTCTAGCAGTTGTCTAGCTGTGTCTCTGTTTTGCCTGCAGTTCAGTAGGTTTTCCTCCTCCCTGATTTCTTGTCTGGATTTACTACTCATTTTCCTATTTTTTTGTCAAGTACTGTGTGCCAGGCAGAAATCCTGGCCAGAAGCGCAGTCAGCGGTGTCCTAAGATGTATTGCTCAAAGAACAGCTAAGACATCACTCCCAGTTCACGCTGCATTGACAGCTCAAGAGCAAAAAACCTGAAAAGTAGCACCAAGGATGATGAAAGCTGTTAATATTCCTGCCAGAAGCGCACGGCGCTGCAGCTGGTGACGCTGAGCACCGCAGCCCTCAGCTATGAGGTGTCTGGCACATCTCGGTGAGCAACCAAGTGCTTCCGAGGACAAGCGCTCTCCGACACGTTTCTGTCCAGGCTGGCCAGCGATAACCTAAAAACAGCTGCTCAGAGAGAAGGGTAGGAGAGAAACCGTGAGTTTGAGCTCACAGCTGAGAATTTTAGTCACTTGACTTCCACCCCATGCTTCCTAGCCTGTTCTAAGAAAAGTAGAGTCCCCAAAACAAGGCTCTGTCAGGATATTCTGCCGGTCGAGAAGCTTAATCTGGGAGAAAATCCCTTTCTGTAGAATACTGAGAGGGCAACAGGATTTCAGCTGGAGTCTCTGTTCCAAGGATTAATAACCTTATACATTGTAAACCCTTTTGACAAGTTCTCTTTTCTGCTCTAAGTCTAGCTGATGGACCTTGCGCTGTTTTTTAGCTTAGAAGACAGTAAAATTTGGGGTATTCAGTGTGTCATGAGAATTAAAGGGAGAAAAAGAGGAGAAAGTAAATGACAGTATTCTTGAATTACGAGCTGTCAATTCTCCTGATGTTTGGAAAGGCAACGTTCGGGTGACTTTTCTCCTTGAAGTTTTTGCCTTGCATCAGTCACAGAAAGGAAGGTTTGGACAGACAAGCACCAGTGATGGGGTTAATCCGATGTATTGAACTGTCAGCCATTAGGTGAGCTAACAATCACTGGGCAATTGTAGGTAAATGAGCTCGATCAAGAGGGCACTTGTAAAATTTATTAATTTTATTTCCCATTTGTGGAAGCTGATGCAGTTCAGACGGGGAACCGTAACTCCCTCACCTGCAGTAATGGAGCAGCTCCATCTCCAGAGCGAGGGATGCAGGGTATCAGTGAAAAATGCAGTGGGACTAACTGTGTTTAACATAGGGTTAGGAAATTCAATAAAGGAAAGCAGCGAGGCTGCAAACACATTAACTGGCATTCTCTCAAGATTTTAACCCTACATTGTCTTGACAAAATGGAATTGACCTCACGGAATTTCCACCCTTGCCTTTAGACCGGCTCAGAAATCGGCCTAAAGCTGCTCCGAGAGCGGGGGATTGGGCGGGAGGGTGCGACTTCAACTTCCCCTCAGCGCGCCTGCAGCACGGGCTTCCTAAATTGGTTTCGGAGGAGCGGGGAAGAAAAATCCTAAATCCTACTTTATTTAAGACAGGGATTAAGAATCCCACAAGGGAGGGCGCGGCGGCCCTCGTGTGGGAGGGGGGCGCGGCAGGTGCCGTGAGGGGCGGGCCCGCGGCTCGCTGAGGGCGGGAGCAGCCTGAGGGCGGCAGCAGGCTGAGGGCCCGGGCCCGGGGCCGCCCCCGGCCCGGCCGAGCCTCGGAGGAGGGCGGGCGATGCGGGAGGAGGCGCGGCGGAGCCCCCGGCCGCCCCTGGCCGGCGAGCGCGGCTCCTCCTCCGGGAGGGCGCGGCGAGGCTGGCGGGCGGTGCTGCAGCCCCGGCGGCAGCCCCGCCGCACCTCCGCGCCCGGGGCGACTCCGCGCCCGCCGGGTGCCGGCGCCTCTCCCGGAGGAGCCTGTGCTGAGGGCACGGCCGGCAGCGGGCTCTGAGGCAGCGCGGGGGGACATGTCGGCGGAGCGCGGCTGGAGGTGAGCAGCGGGGCGGGCGGTGCCCGCGGGCCCGGCGCGGCCGAGCCGCACAAGTCGGCGCTCGCCGGCCCCCTGATCCCGGCAAAGTTGTGCCCGAGGCGGCCGCAGGCTCCCGCTCCGCTGCGGGCACCGCCCGGGCCGGGAGCGCGGCGGGACGGGGCGGCTGCCCGGCGCTGAGGCTCCCGCTGCGGAGGCAGCGTTTGCGGGGCTGTTCGCTGGTGTTTCTTGGGCTTTGGGTTGGTTTTTCTTGTTTCCCGGCGCACTCGGCATCTGCCCGGCGCGGTCCCCGCAGCAGCCCTTCAGTGGCCGGGCTTTTCCCTTTCGCTCTCCTCGCGGCGTTCTGCGCGACGCTGTTGCCCTCTGGTGTTTGTGAGAATTGGTTATGGCTCTGTTGGGGAGCAAAATTTGTCAGCCTAGTGCGGTAATTCTTCATAACTTCAGGTGGTTATAGCTGCTTGGATTCCCCAGATCCCATCAGAAATGGATGTGTGTTGCTGCTCGTTTCAGCTGTCATGTGCAACCCTCGGGAAATGGCAGAAAACTTTTCTATTATTCAATTCACTACGTGGTGTGCTGTGCTGGATAATTGCTTCAGGGTTTGGTGTGGTGGCGTTTTCTCTTCCTAAGAAAATGGTAAGTGAAAGAAACGGGGTTTCTCTCGCTCTCAGCATCCCAGGCAGTTCTCTCTGAAGGAATGGTGCTGAACTCTGCCTTATTAACTCTTTATTCTTGGCAGCTGTAGGAGAAAAGGGAAGTAATGGTATGGGCATGGACCAGACAGTGTGCTGGACATTTATCTCAGAGACCTTGAGCAAATCATTTACTGTTTAGATAGTGAAGTTTCTGCAATTGCTGAAGAATTACAGGGTTTATCTCAGAAAAATTGTGTGATGTCAGGAGCTTAAAGCTCTTCCTGTAGAAAGTATTTTGTGAAGGTGAAGAGTGATGTGAAGACTAAACCAAACTTCTGTGTTCTGTGTTGAAGTCTTCAGAGCCTTCTTCTAAACTATTTTTAAACATTGTACGTTTAATGGTTATAAATATTTTTTCTTGACAAACTGTCATGTATGGATCTCTATCCTGGATCTCTATCACTAGAGACTTTTCAAAGGTGTCTCTAGTGCTGCATTAGGCAATGCAGCATGGAGCTAAGGATGTTACAGTAGAAACTGAGAACTGCTTACCTCAAGGACTTGAAAAAGAATGAAAAGAATTTCTATCCACCAGAATTGCTGTGCTGCCTAAACCATTGCCTTTTTTTTTTTTATTTCCTTCACAGCTATGAGAGAATATAAGCCCTTCAATATTCACACATTGCAGAGTTTGTTATGTGATATTAAAGGGTCTCAAAGACTTCCCTTGTCATGTCTCATATCACCATTTTTACAAGCTGAAAATATCTTTTTAATATGCAGTTGTAAGGTCTCATTCTCAGCCTGGATTTACTCCTTTGAGCTGTTGAATACTTCAGTCAGTAAAATAATGCTGTAAGTAGGCATGCTCAGGGTTTGGACGCTTGTTTGGTGTTTTTGTAACTGATTTAACAATCTGAGCCCTGCTGTTCACCCCAGGTTTGGTTGTGTTCAGTTGCACTTTGCTGCTTCCTACCATATCATCTCTATATCCAAAGATTTCCATTTTAGTAACGCTAAAATGACTTCAGAATGCTTCCTTTGAGGAACTTGTATTTCTTAGGGACTGGCCAGAGCAGACCTTTATGTTCAAAGCAGTTAAGCAGCATTCTAATCATGTGAGATTTAAATGTCTGTAGTAATACACTAAACAATATGCCTCCTTTTTTTCTGCTCTTCATTTAAAACTCATCCTTTGTGTAATAAATCACCAGCATGTCACCAGCACCGTGGCACTGTCCAGGCAGGTAAAGAACAGGATGGGAATGATGGGGATTATTAGAAGAAAATTATTTAAAATATGTCCCCAGAAAAATGTGATCTACCTGAATAATACTGATGGATACTCAACCCAGAACTGGCTCTGTTTTAGTAGTTCTTGATGAAAAGGGTTTTTGTTACCCTTTAACAGGATGTTTTTACTTTTAAATTTGACCCAGCTGTATTGTTTCTACTCAAGGGTCACAGTAAGCAGTTGCCCTAGCACGGGCCTGAGGTAACACTAAACCAGAGTTTTCCTACTGGGCTTTGACAAATTTGATTTGAGAATAATTCCTCACTTATTTATGGATATTTCAGTTGAGCCCATTGCTTTGGTCTTGGTATTACCACAGTGCAGAAAAGTTTCTTGTCATTTTAAAAATTGCGTTGATACTCATGACTCAACTTTAATAGATTTTTTTTAAAATTCTCTGCAGTTTTATGTGCCTGTGCAGGTACCTAGTTTCTTACTTGAGCGTCTTTTTTTACTGGATTGAGAACTGCTGTGAAGAATTTAGTAGGCTGTGTTCCCTGGAAGAGTTTCCATTAAATTATCAGGGTGACGTGATTTACAGAAGTCAAGAATTTGGTCATTTATTCTTACCAATGAAACAACAAACGAAAGAAAGCTGCAAGTGGTAGGAACTCGAGGTGTGCTTCATGTCTTTGGGGTTCCTCACAGTATTTGTTCTGTCATCAGTGGCACTTTGTTAGTGAATTTAAAAACCTGAAACAGAACAAGCAGAGCCATGATAAACCCCCCAAGCCAATCCAAACTGAAGATCTCTATTCAGATGCAGCTATTTTGTGCTGGTTGCCTGCAGATGCCTGTAATTGTGACTGCCCAGCAGTGCTGTTCAGAGTGCTAAATCTTCTGCTTAAGAAGGTGATATTTCTTTATCCTGCCAGCAAGATTTTCATGTGAACTAGTTCTGGGCTTCTGCAGTAGATGACAGGAGCACTGAGCCTTGCTGTCTGTGTTCATAACAAAATGCAACACTTGCTTCCGTGACTCAGCTTTCTCTTAGCAAGATCTTCTCCATAGTGAGACTGTAAGTGAAAAACCAAATTCTGAATATTCAAAGATGCTAATTTTCACCTTAAAATGAGCATTTTGGCACCTGCTACTTTGAGCAGCAGAGGTAAAGGGTTCTGGTCTGAATTTTAACATGGTGGCATGAAAATGCAAAATAGGACATCAAATGCAGGTTGTAGGAGAACAAATGCAGGTTCTTTTAAAGCAATGAAGTTCTAGATAAAAAAAAAATGCAAATTTTATTGCTTCAAACCATGGAAAAATACCATATGAATTATTCTCTAGGTAAAATTTATTGTGACATCAGCTTTGTGGAACTTTGGATTCATATAATATCTGACACCTGTTCTCAAGTGCTTTGAGGTACAGGTGGGACCACATTCCTCTGTCACTGAATTCCATGACTGTAGAAATCAAAAAGAGCTGAGACTGCTTATGCTATCTATGGGGTTTTTTTCATGGTTTTTTTCACTAGAACAATACTAACAAGCTTGAACTCTTGTGAAGACTTTCTAGACTCTTTCTGTTTTTTTCCTTTAAGCCTTTTTCTTATTCTTGGATATTTTTTATTGATGTCAAAGCTATCATGACTTCTCCTTCCTTTAATAAAGTATTGTGTTCTTTTGTAATGAAAGTGAGACTCTTCAGGTACTGTCCTCTTCTGAAATGCTGCTTCTCACACACTCACTGTAGGTACATTGAGAATTAGACCTTTTGTCTGGTTTTACTGTAGGAAATGATAGTGAGCAAGGACCATCTTCCCTGAAGCCATGTCTAGAGATGTGATAAAGGTCGCTGTCCCAATCTCCATAGGTCCCACGGTGTGTCATGTGAGGAGCATCCCAAGGATGGCACTGTCAGGGGTGCACTGTGAGTTATTTTAGCTGTAATACAGCACTAGAGTATCCAGCAAGATCTGTTGCTCAGGGGAAAATGCTGCTGTCCCTGGAGGAAAGCAACTGTATCTTGTCAAGGCCTTGAGACTGTTGATACTGTAAAATGCATGTTCTCTTTGAATTGTTTGTTTTCTTCTTCCTGCGTTCTTTTGAACTCCTGCCATACAAACCAGCAAGTGAAAATTACGTGAGCCTCAAGCTGATACAAGAGAGCGTGCATTTAAAACTTGTGCCTTGCTCTGTTCCGTCCTGCTTCCTGACTGTCTTCAGCAGGGACTGTGCCAAGTCTGGCTGTGTCCTGCTGCCTCAGAGAGTTCCTCATTCCTCACAGAGGAACCTCACATCTGTCTTGGCAGTTCCAGCCACTCCTCCTTGCAGCTGCCCGCTGTAGCCCCACGGGGGTGCCTGCAATTAGGAGCTGAGGATACAATGACTGGGCTTTTCTTGAAGCAGACACGGGTTTCTGGGCTGGCTCCAGATTTTCCTCTCTATGGAATGGCATTAGGAACCGTGTCCTTGCTGCAAGTGTTTCTTGGGTTGCAACCCTTGTGTAATACCCAGTTCAAGCAGCTCTGTCTCATCGGCCCTTCCTTGCTCTGAGCTTAGGTCAGTGTCAGTTCTCACTTTTTCTGTATCTGGACCAGCCAGGTCTGTGGTTATCAAAGACAAGTAGGTGTATGTAGAGCTTTCCTGCAGAATGCAGTCAGTGATAATTTTAGGCACTAAAATGATGTGTTTCTTGGCATTCAGGCAGCTGAGCTGGAAACCCAAGATGAAGAGAACCCTTGGTGTGTGTCATGAAAAATCATCTGTCTGGAAGCCTCTGTCTGGTGTTAACTCATTCAGGGTGGAACTTCTCTTTGTCACCTGACTTGTTCCCATGTTAAATGTCTCTGTTATGCCATCCAGACTGAAATTCTTGAAGCTGGTGTGGCAAGGATCAGACATTTCAATGCTTAAGAATGTTAATTTCTTCTAAAGGTACTTCCATGTTGTTGTTTGGTCTTTTTGCATTCCTCAGGTTTTTTTTCAGACAGAAACCGAGAAGCTGGGGTTGTGTTATTTTAGTCCAGCACTGATTAGTGAGCGTGGGTGAAGGGCAGGTTTCCTGCCCAAAAGCTTTGAGCAGGACTTTGTGCAGCTGCAGGTCAGGTTCAAGGCTGGGTTCAAGTCTTCCCAGAAGAGAAGGGATTGATAAAGAGGTATCTGAGTAGACAGTGAGGAGAGTAAAATCTATGCAGACAGCAGGAATCTTGCTCTGACTCTTAACTATGAATGAGACGGCTCACGTACGCTCGCTCTTGATGCTGAATTTTGCGGTTTTGATGAATAGAATGCCTTGGAGTTTCTTTTCCCCTCCCTCATCTGATCTTTCTCGTTTAGTTTTGCTTGATGCTGATCTTGGCACCAGGAAGATCTGTCTTCAGGGTTTAATTAAATTTGTGGACATGACATAGGTACTGTTAAGTACATCATATTTTAGCTTTTTTGAAAATCTGGAGCGAAAGACCAATTTGCTTACAATGTAGGAATAAAAAAAGAAACCAACCAGGACTGGAAGGATTAAGCTCTCAGTTGGGAAATGACCATGTTAATGCCCCACCTTATCCTAATCCCATTTCCAAATGGACCTGGGTGCAAACTACGCTGAAGTTAGAGTGGCCATGTTCTAGATCTTCACACACCTAATATTTTCCAAGATCTGCTTTGAAGCTTTGTTTATGACTTATGATCATTATTTTATGCTTGTCACACCATCCAGTTGTTTTACTAGGGAGTTTTGACAGCAGTTGTACTGCTGGCTTGAAAAATTATTCTTTCCTTAAATACAAAATAAAGCATAAGTATATCCTTAGGTGATCTGCCTGTTAGGTTTAACTTTTGAGTTATGACTTTCTCTTCTCAAATTTAAGAACTTGATTATTGTATTTTGTTTTTAATGCAAAGAATTGGCAAGTGCTTCTAACAGTCTGCAAGACTCCACAGTCCAGAGAAATGCTTTGTTTTCCTCTGATGTTGCAGGAAGGAGGTTTTGCTTTGAAAACATTCCTACAGTAGATGTAATCTAGAGTGCATCAGTGTATGTTTGTACAACAGTTGTGTACGTTCTTAGTTCTTGGGAAAACTAATAAAAGATAAAATTTGTTTAATCATGTTCCCCCAGCTTTTTAGGAGTAGAAGGAAGAAGTTGATAAATTTTCTTCAGTATTTTGGTTGTTAGCAGCTGTCTACTTGGGAATTAACTTTTATCTTTAGGTGAAAATAATTTCTAAAGCACAGTAAATACTTTGCTTTTATGCCTTGCTTTTCAGTACCTCTTGCTACTTTATTTGATCCTCTGAGCTGAGGAACCTGTGAGATTCAGAGACCTTCAAATGCAGGTGGCAAGTAGTGGGAGCAGGGAAAAAAATACATTATTGCAAGACTTGGAGCTGTTGGTCTCCAACTCTCTGGCTGGCAGTGGTTTCTTTACTCCCCAT
This sequence comes from Poecile atricapillus, assembly GCF_030490865.1. Taxonomy (NCBI): domain Eukaryota; kingdom Metazoa; phylum Chordata; class Aves; order Passeriformes; family Paridae; genus Poecile; species Poecile atricapillus. The sequence continues at coordinate 5,863,404 of NC_081252.1, forward strand.
TAGTTTAAGCAGGTGATACTTCACAAGGTGCTGCCTCAATTAAATCTCTGATTTTCTTTTCTTCTAGACCATACCTTGGGTAAAGCTCTGTGGAAGACAGATGTGTGTGCTGCAATGGTGACATAAATATTTCAGAGGACTGGAACAAGTTGTTGAGAATCTGTGTTTGTTTTTCATGCTGCTGTTGAGAGCTATCTAAGGCAAGTAAACACCATGAGTTTTATCCTGAAACTTGACAGACATTTCCAAAGAAGAGTAATTTTGCTGGCCACTTTTTGTATGGTGAGCATAGTTATTTCTGCCTACTACTTGTATAATGGCTACAAAGAGGAGAATGAGCTTCCTGAAACCTCTTCAGAAGTGGAATGTGGTGATCCTCAACCGTTGCCATACAAGCTGATGGAGATGAAGAGCACGAAGCCCATCGATCCCCTGAGGACAGAGCTGGTAGTGCTGGTGTTTGTGGAAAGCCAGCACTCAAGCTTAGGCCAAGGTATAAGAACCATTCTGGAATCCAGCAGGTTTCAGTTTCACCTTGAGATTGCATCTGGGAAAGGTGACCTCCCAGTGCTTCTAGACAAAAGCAGAGGCAAATACGCTCTCATAGTGTATGAAAATATTCTGAAGTAGGTGAATATGGACTCTTGGAACAGAGGCCTTCTAGATAAGTACTGCCTGGAGTACGGTGTAGGTGTGATTGGATTTCACAAAGGCACTGAGAACAGCTTGCAGAGCTTTGAGTTGAAGGGTTTTCCTTTCCATGTCCACAGCAATCTGGGTGTTCAGGACTGTTGCATTAACCCTCATTCCCCACTGCTCCATGTGACTAAACCTTCTAAGCTTGAGGAAGGGCCCTTGCTTGGAAATGACTGGGCCGTTTTCCAGGTTAATCACACAACTTATCAACCAGTGATATTTGCAAAAGTAAAGACACCAGAAAACCTTTCTCCACCTGCTGCTCTAGGTGCTCTCTATGCCACAGTAATACATGACTTGGGGCTCCACGATGGGATTCAGCGAGTCCTTTTCGGCAGTAACTTGAATTTTTGGCTGCACAAGCTGATTTTCATATATGCCATCTCTTTCCTGTCTGGAAAGAAACTCACCCTATCCTTGGATAGGTACATTCTGGTTGACATAGATGATATCTTCGTTGGCAAGGATGGAACAAGGATGAGCACCAACGATGTACAGGTAAAGTATGTGCACAAACTGATGGTCAATGCAGCAAAGCGGTATTTTCATCTGAAAGTGAATAGTTGTTCATGGTTGGAACTGGAGGGCTCCACTCAGGAGCTGTTCATATTTATTGCACTTGTTGTGAGTCTTACAAGCAGGAGGTGAATGTGGTGAGCAGCAGTAAATGGCAGCATCAAATGTGAAGAGTGGACTGGGTTATTGGCTGTTTGAGATAGGTTTGGATGTCAGGAGTTGTTTGCAGCATTTCACCTCTCTCATCTCTGTTTTATGGCACTTGCTTGCAGGGAGGGTTTGTGCTAATATTGCTCTTAAAAGCTGTCAGTAAATGACTGGACAATTTCCATTTGAATGTTTAGAGCTGTACATTCCTGAAGGTCCTTTTCCACTCTGTTGTGCTGTTCAAGTGAGGTGACAGTGGTTGGTCAGTGGCACTAACATCTTCCCATTATTTCTTCCTGTGTTTCTTGTGTGCATTTTGTGAGGAGTGTTGTCCCAAAGCAGGAAATAGGAGATCACCTTTCTCAACTTGGTCTAGAAGCTGCAAATCTCTAACATCCTGATTGTTGCCCTGTTTGCACTAAAGATAAGGGAGAATGTTTTCTTAGAAGTTTGTTAATGGGATGAGGAACTGCAAGAAGGAAAGACAAGGACAGCACTGCATGCAGTGGGTCATTTTTGTTTCATTTTTAACCAAGTTTTTGGGTTTCTTCAGTGTTAATACACTTGTCAAGCCACAGCAGCTCTGCATTCTTTGCTCTCTTAAATGAAAGGTTTGACCCTGCGGTTAAACTTTTAATTTGCTTTAAAATTGCATTTGCTCTTTTCCAAAACATTCTCTGTCCATGCACTTAAAAATGAGATTTACCTCCTTGTTAAGTAGGTGTTTTCCTTAGGCAAACAAATCCCATGGGAGAGAGCAGAAATAAAGGTGAAGCTTCCTAAATGGTTTTGCCATGGAGAAGAGGATGGCAGTGTTTGAGTTAGGTGAGTGAGCATCCTTGAAGAGTCTCCTGAATGGAAACTCAGATGGCAGGAAAAAAGTCAAGTCTGGCCAGCATCACTGGGAGAACTTGTGTTGTTCTGCAGGAGCAGAACTTTCTGGTAACAAAGTGGCTGAAATAAAGCCTGAATAAATCCATCACTGAGTTGTGCAGTAGCAGTCGGAGACAGCACGTTTTGTATTGTTTGTCTTTGCAAGTGACACCTTAGGATTGTCATTTTAAAAGAAGTTGGGATGTTGAATTGCCAGAGTTATATACCAGAAGCAGGAGACTATTGAGACAAATTTGGTTACAGCAGATAGAGAAGGATAAACCATATTGTTTGGGGAAAATAATTTGCAGTATGTCAGAAAGTAATCTTCCCAAAATAAAACTGTCCCATTAAATAGAAGTAATATCAAAGTGGAAATAACTTTTAAGTAGGATAATTTCATTTATACAGAACTGTGTTCTGAAACAATGGAATCTGAAAAAAGTGTTCCCTTCTGAGTCTTCATCTACTTAGAGTTAAAATGTTGTATTAAACATGTTGTTAGGGCTGTCAGATGCAATGCATCTTCATTGCTATTAATATCAAAGGAGTTCTCCTCGGTGGCACAATGACATGTGGAAGGAATGAAACAAAATCAGTTTGCAGTAGTTGGAAACACGTTATTGTAAAGTGTATTTGCAGATAAATGACATCTCATTAAACAAGAGTTTTAGTGAGTTCTGCTGCAGTGACTGTGACAGAGAATTGGGCGCTGCAAGTGTGAAAAGAGGTTCTAAATGTAGACTTTGTATCATTTCAGTACTCAAGATTCGCTCATTTCCACTAGGCACACATTTCTAATAAAAACATGTATGTTTTTCTGGCTCTTAACCTGCGGCACAGATTTTGCATTAGGTGGTGTACATTATTCTGTACCTGTTAATCCTCATGTGGTCCATTTCCTCCCTGTATAGGCAGGCAATCACAACAGTTGATTCTACTGATTTTGGTAGTGCAAAGCTTGTAGATAAAACATAGCATTACTTAGAACAAAACTTTCTGAAAAACATCTGTTTCTGGATTTGGAACTGTGGCTTTGATGGTGGTTGGGTTTTTTGGGTTTTGGAGGGGGTTTTTTAGGTGGTTGTTTGTTGTTGTGCTTTGTTGGTTTGGTGTAAGGAAGTGTTGCTGTGCTCTGTCCAAATCTTGCAGCTTACACACCAATCGCTACAATGTCTGTGAACATTTTTAAAGTTTTCATCTTTGCATCCCCAAATGTGGAAAACACAATTCCTGCAGTTCTGTGGTTAGAAACATAGAATGCTATAACCATTTAGTTTGGAATAGACCTTTGAGATGATGGGGTCCAACTATTAATCCAGCACTGCCAAGCCTACCAGCAAATCATGTTCCTAAATATGAGGCAGAGCAAGTAAATCCTCTCAGAGGTTTGTGTGTAAACACACAGTATCCCCCTGGTTTGCTCTTCCAGACTATCTGAAAACTTCCACTGGAATATCTGGATCCATGTCCTGCTGCTCCTGTGTGGAGTTTCTGTAGTCTGGCTGCTCCCAGTCTCCCCACTGTTATCTCAGTGCTCTGATGACACTGGAATAGGGGCTCCTTACTTCTCCTCGCAGCACCAAGGGCGTGTTTCAAAATTTACTGCAAGAGATAGAACCTTTTCTTTCAGCTGGAGACACAGTGATGGTCTTCACTGAAGGAAAGATGGCTTTTGACACTGAAGTTCATAATGAGTTGGATAGAAACAAGAAATGACTATTCCTGGAAGAACTGGTTTTTTCTTGAGCTGTGGAGACTGCTTCTGAACCTCCCTGTAATTAAACAGCACTGTGTCTTACTCGACACACAGAGCAGTTCCTCAGATGGTGTAAGCTGTCAAAACATCCATTGATTTCAGAGGAACTATGACAACTTAGAAGAGTTATAGATTAGTCTTAATTCTCCAGCAGCAACTTGAGATATGCAGAACTTAATTAGACTGGCATCACGAGTGTGAGAAACATAAAGGCATACCAGAATGTGGTTTGGGGTTCTTGGAGTGTTCATATATTTCATTAAGAAAAGTCTAGTTTGTTTTCTTGATGTCTCGAGAAGTTGTTAGAGTTTTTCATCTGAATCTTTTGGCTCTGGCTCAAAATGTGTTAGAGGTTTTCCAGAATCAGAAATGTAGGGATGAAATATGGATACACTTGGAGCTGAGTTTCACGCATTAGAACTCAGCTAGGGCACTCATGTCTTCTACTGGCAGTGCCTGCCTTGTCGTGGGTTATTCTTATTTCCCAGATATCAGGGGAGAACATGCTGCTAGTGGTCTGCTTCAGCATCAAGTGCTGATTTGCAACAACATCAACAGCAAAAATGCTGCTCAGTCCTCCAGTCAAATTAAAAAAAAGTGAAAAAAACCCAGCTAGATTCCCTGACTGCTGACTTGGTCCAGCTATACAGTGTCTTTTCCAGCTTCTCTTTTCCCCTCTTTATGTCTGGACACACTTGTACAGTTGATAAAGGCAAATCAGTGCATACCAGTTCTGTAATGACCTTTATCTTACACTTTTATTCCTCTGTAAGATACCTTTGATATCCTAGTGTGGCTTTGTTCCTGTATGGCTTTGGATGTATTAGTTTCAGAGAGTGTGCTGATAGAAAGTAATGTGGAAACATCTGTTAAACCAACATCCATTCATTTACATCTAGCATTAGAGCTGCTCCACATATCTCTAATTACATTACTGTTTTATGTCTTAAGTGCTTACTCAACTCTGAAAATATAAACTGTGGGGTTCTAAGTACTCTTCTTGAGATAGCATCAAAGCAAGAAATGAGTTGGTGCTTAATCCACAGCCTGATCTTTGTCACCACTTCCCGTGTGACACCGAGACAAGGGCTCGTGATGTGTGAGAGAGATGGATGGATGGCTTTGTGTATCCATAAAGCTTTTTGGGCTCTGTCCCACGATTCTCCTGACAGAATCCTTCCCAGGTTTTGCTTTGGCCTGAAGTAGCAGACAGCTCCTGGGAAGTCAAAAGGGGTAGGAGTGGAGCTTAGAGAGAGAAGAGGTTTTTCCTAGGCCTTGCTTCAATGTCATAGGAGAGAGTGAAGCAGTAAGCAGATTTCAGCTCTGCTCAGCCCTCTTGTCATTTGTTGTTTGCACCTGTAACACTGTGGAAGAGCTGCATCCCCTTTGGTCTGTTTCCATCATGACTCTTTTTGTGACCTCCCTGCTGATAAGCAAGTCAGTCTAGTTTTGTAAATCCTTGCACAAGCAAGACCAAAAGCAGGTCCAAGTCCCATTCATCCAAGTGCCTCAGCCAGAAAAGCTGGCTGCTGCCCCTCCTCCATTGCAGATTGTCACAAATACTAATCCAGGAACTTGGGTTGTGCCCCCATTTTCCCTTTTTTGTGTGAACATAGAGAACCATTTGCTGTGTGACTCACAAGGGTTGTGTTCCATCAGAGACCATGCCAGGGTTTCTCTGGTCCCCAGTGCTGCAGGCAGAAGTGTTGTCACCCCGTTGTGCATCTGCTCCCAGCCCGAGTTCAGGCTGGCCGAGGGAGTGATCAGAAGGGGAACAGGTTTTGTGCAGCACTGCTCTACAGCAAGGGGCTCCTTCCAGGGCTGGGCAGTGCTCTGCTGTTCCCTGCATCAGCTCCAGCAGAAACATTCCCCAGCTCCTGATGGTCTCCAGCCGAGCCAGCAGCAAAATGCTGACTGATGGTTTCCATGGGCTGGGACTGTTGTCTCTGGGTAACACCAGCATTCTGCTGTCACCTCAGCTGCGTGTCTGAGCTGTAGCAGGGCTGCTGAGATGGGCAGGGGAAAGGGGGCTTCTCCTAAAGAGCAATGCAGGTCAGCTGCTGGCAAAGCAATGATCATCAAGAGGATCATCCATAAAGTGCAGTGATAGCTTACAAATCTCAAACCCAAGCGTTTCTTCTTTGATTATTAAAAACAAAGGGGCTTGAACTCTCGGTTTGATGTATTAAGTGATATTTTTTTAGAAGACTAACTCAAGTTAGTCAAACTGGAATGATTCATAAAGCAGCTTAATTAGACCAGAGCTCCAGTGGGAGTCCCCTTTAACATGTCTACAGAGACTCTTTTAATACTCTAATCCACTTCTGAATAAAAGGTGAAACCAGGAATGGTAGTTTCAAAGGAGGAACTACAAAGAACATTTATCTTTCTCTTTTTGCTCTTCTGTCCTTGCCATCTAGATATCAAGCTTCCATTGCATTCTGAGGATGACTTTTTTTCTAGGTTAGCTTGCACAAGCAGAGCTTTTTCTATACCATCATTTAAACCTTAAAGAACCCTCAAAGTGAAAAATTGGATACTAAAGCACCACCAAACCGGTGTTCTAGAATGACTGTCATGAATTCATCCTGTTGTACAGTGTTTTGTTTCACCTCCTAGCAAGTTTTTTAAAAAACTTTTAGGTCGCCCTCTTATAATTTGTTTTCCGCTTTATCCGGTGCTATAGGAGGAGGCTTCGTGCTAATGCTCCAGTAGGGTGGGAAATCCTGAAATGGGAAATGGAAGTGTGCCCTGAGGTCTGTTTTTAGACTGATGTGACTAGGCTGTGCTTCAAAATAAAATGAAAAATAACCCACACAGACCTGGGTTCAGCAAAAGGGAGGCTAAAGACTTGAAAATGCTGTAGTCTGACAAGGGAAAACAAGATCATGATGTTATATTTACTTTGCACTGGGCTTCTTTAGAGATGTGCAATCTCTCTACAACATCTGCTGGAACAGAGTTAATAAGCTAAAGCAATGCTTTTAATGTCTAACTACTATTGATTCCCTTTTCTTGAGGTAGGAATTGCTTACAGGCTTTCAGCACTAACATTAAAATATCAGGATGGTAGCAGAAGGAATGGTTGGGTTTTTGGTTGGAATATGCAATGCAGTTCCAGGTGAACAATGCCCAGTGGTGATTGCTCTCCAATCATCTTTTGAGTGAGGGGTTTTTTTTGACAATATCTTTTTCTCATGGAAGGAAAACAAAGGTGACTTAATTAAAATGAGGAAAGAAAAACATGGATGGAATAATTCACTCCAAGTGAATAAGAACTTGGTACTTAACCACTGTACCTCTTCATCTTGCTCATTCCTACTTTCCTGCTTTCCTAATGTTCAGCAGGTTCCATTTCAAAATATCTGCCGTGATATTTTGGAGTGGCATCTTTGCTCTCAGAAGACTTTGGGGCACTTGAGAAATAATTTTCCAAATGCTGTTTGCCTACCCATCCCAGTGATGTGGCACTTTGGGTCTCAGTTTTGTTCATTTGCTGGTTTTAAGTGTGCCTGAAATGCTGACACACCCAGAGCAGCAGGGCTTCTGTGAACTGAAATGGTCACCTAAAATGTAAATAGCAGTAGCAGAGATACCTGTTAAACAATTTCAAGTGCAGGCTTGAAAGAAATAAACTAAATGGTGAGAGGATAGTAAGTTGATTTCTCCTGGTGGCATAAAGCTTTTTTGTTCAAGAGGAGTGTTTTAGGAAAGTAGATCCTATGCCCAAAAAAATGGAATAGGAGCAAAGAGCATCAGCATCCGTATTTCTGTTGTAGATCTGTTACATCTTGGGGCTCCCACAGAGGGCAATATTGTATAAAAGATAGTTTTAAGCCATGCATTAGGGGTCTGCCGATTCATCTGTGTTGATAGACCTTAAGGAAAATTGCTGTTAAAGTCAATTGAACTTCCAAGTGTGAGAAACTGGAAGAGACTTCAGGGGACACGACGCTGTTTAATGGGGCAGAAACTGAGAGACAAGTGAACTGCAGTGTGGGGTGATTTGCATTTTTCCAAGATGATTTGTAGAAGGTGAAAAGTTGCAGATGAAATGCTTTGATTTGCCTTTATCTCACTCTGCCTGTGCACTTGTGTTGTTCATTTCATGCAATAACCCCTACTAAACAGTCAGAGGCTGCAGCATCATTTTGTTGACCTTAAATTAAGGCAGAAAGCTGCAGTTTTGGAATTTGAAGTTTGTAGTATCTAATTGGCTAAAGGGCAAAAGAAAGAAGTAAAGATGAATGACAACTTTTCATATCAGATGAAAAATCAAGGCTCATGCATCAGGGGACTTCAAAACAATTAGTTTCATATCATTTCAGCCTAGGTCTCAATCCTAAAAGTGCATTAAAATGACACTCTCTAAGTCTCATTCTGTGGAGCTTAGATGAACCTCAGATTTTAGGTGTTCCCAGGATGGGAGTTACAGGAATTGATTTCTTTGCAATGTGAAGTGCCTAAACTAGGAAACAGTGGCAGTTTGGGGGCCTCTTGCTGCTTTCTTCCCTTTTTATTCCTTTCTATCCAACATGGCAGAAATGCCATCTAAGTGAGTAGCAGGAAGGCAACCTACATTGTTAGCAAGTGAGGGGAAAAAAAAAGGTTAATCTTTCAGGCTTTGGAGGAGCTGATAGCAGGAGAAAAACTGTGCCTGCAATACAAAGCCAAAAGTTATCAACTATCCTGAGAGATGTTTTCACCAATCAACAAAGAACATAAACTAGGGGAAAAAAACAAAAGGAAGCATTGCTCTGGTCTTTGTCCCTAAGATGAGAAACTGAAAAGCTGTGAGTATAAAGCAGGTATGAGCTGGTTGTCAGTGGAATGTCAGCTTCCAGCAGAACAGGAATAACTCAGGAGTCTGGAGATGAGTCTCTGCTGCCTTGCACAGTGTTTTAATCAAAGCCCTGAAGGAGCAGTTCCCAGCCAGCCACAAAGCACCACGTCAGGCCGTGCAGAAAGAGGATTGCAGCACAACTGGGGCTTCACCAGATCTGTCTGAGATCTAGAACTGGTACTAGGTGAGGCTCAACTTGAATAATTTTCTTAGTTCCTTCTTTTGTCCTCTCACCCCAAATACAGCTTGTATTTTGCTTCAGCATGCTTCTGTAAATCCTCAGAGGATCCATCTTGGAAGCACTTCCAGGATGGAAATGCTCTGACCTTTAGATGTTGACAGATGAGGTGCATATTCTCCTGTTCTGTATTTATTGACAATAATGGCAGCTCTTCCTTTTTTTATTTTTTTTTTTTTTTGTGAACAATGTAACTTTTACATATTTGTATGACTTCATTGTATAGCTGCCCTCCTGTAACATATTCTATATGTGCCAATTCTTTTACTCCAGGGATGTAAATGCAGTACCACATATTGATGAACACACTGTACCATTTAAACCACTGTCTGCACCATCACCCTTCAGAAATGAGACCTGCACAGCACTCTGCAATTCAATCAAATGAAAAAGGCCATGAATTTATCCACAGAGGCAGCATGGCTGATAAAGCAGCTCCTGTCTCCTGTGCTCAGAGGTGATTCCTGTTCCAGATCAGCTCTGTGCTGGACCTGCCTTTTGCAGATGTTGTGGGGCTGCTGCCACATGATGTGTGGTGGCTTTGTACGGGGGAGTCTCCTCTAGTGAGGATTGCACAGCACCACCAGTCATCCCAGTTAGCACTTGGATGAAATGGAGAACTGAACTCCAGAGGCAGGAACCAATTCTACTCTATTCCATTGCTTGAAATGTTTTCCTTAGAGTGTGTTCAGGGGAGGAGGGGAGATAGACCTTTTTACCTTTCTGGTTTTGTCTCTTTCCATGGTATATCATATCCACCCTTGCCATAGCTGAGCTAGTAGGGCTGTGCTTTCTGAGAGGAATTCAACAGGAAAACGTTCCATCTTTTGTCCCCCGGGAAGAAGCACCAGTTTTTGGGGCAATCTGTCTTCAAATGCTTCTGTAAAATTTTCCTTTTAGTTCTTGATCCTGCTCAGACACATCAGAGCGATACAAAACCCTCTGAGTAACGTCACCAGCCTCAGCAGAATGTCTAAACTCTCTAAACTCCAACTTTGCGTTATCACACCATAATTACATTAAAATGATGAACATAATGATGGCAGGTTGGAGGTCATTGGCTTTCAATCTTCCTGCTTAGGGCTGACCATAGCATTTGTCTGGATTTTCTTGTCTCAGGGACCGATCACTCCACGTTTCCTTAAGGGACCAAGCGCTTGCTCTCCACAGCTCCTTGGAGCTGAAGGTGCTTGCCCACACTGAGTGAGACTCTGTGATGTTTCTATTTGCAGATGTGCTGCTGTGATGGAAATTTCTGTTCCAGCACACTTCCACACCAAGAGAAATAGAGGAAAAAGAAAAGAGAAAGGAGTTAAAAGCCAGAAGGCATCATTTAAATGCCAGTGTGGCAACCAAAGAGGTAAGGGAATGAAACAGGGACAGAGGGAGGAGAGGAAGGTCACTGTCCCCAGGGACAGCAACGCCAGAGGGCCACAAGCACAAATCAGGAATTCCACAGACAGGAGTTTTACTCTCACCCTTTGATTTTTTTTTCAGCATCATTTGCATTGCAGTTTATTTTCATGGCCATTGGGAGGTTGGCAAAGGGCCAGATTGCCCTGAAGGGAGGACATGTTAATGTAATACGTGCAGGGGGCTGTTCTGAGCTATTGTCAGCACTAAACCTGCTCAGAGCAGCTCTCTTTGCTGGGGTGACAGCAGCAATGAAAGATCCACCTGAGGATCTCTTCCACCTGAGATGCAAATACCCTCTCCTTCCCTCGTGCAGTCCTAAAGCTTGCACATACATTTCCTGCATGGGGGCTGGACACTGCTTCCACTTGGATTTAATTGCATTTCCCTGCTGGGTGGAAACTTCCAGTGGCCAAGTGAGAATATTCTGGCTTTAAATAAGAAGAGACATTTCTTAGTAACAACCATTGACTATTGCACATCTCTCCTGGCAAAAATAAAAGAACTGACCTTAATGGTGATTGCCAGGGAATATTCCCAGCTTTACATTTGAGACACTTGCCTTTCCAGCCCCTTTTGCCTCCCTACAGGAAAGCTGATGTTGCACAAAGAAGAGTCAGGTAAATTGCTGTTCCTGTTAGTTCTGTGTAACTGGAGCACCAGTATCCCACATTCTGGGTAACTTCACAACCTTTGGAGTTTCCCTTCCGCTGCATTGCATTTGTTTTCTGGATGTACTCAGTTTTGCTGGCACAGGACACAAAAATTATAAAAGGAAGTTTATGATAGAAGAGCAGGAAACAAATGACACTTGTGCATTTGTCCTTGATCCTTGAAAAATTAGCTGAGCCCCAGACTTGCTTTTGGATTTCTCTCTGCTTCTTGCACTCATGTGTTAGGGTGTTCCCAAAGAATCCTAAAGAAACAAATTCTCTGGTTTGCCTCCTATTCATGGAAAGGGCAAAGATGAAGTATCAGATTCAGTTGCTTAAAAATCTGATAAACCTGTAGGAGAAAGATGTTTTCTGCTGCACTGTTTGTCATAAACAAAATTAAGATTTCAAAAAAGCCCCACAACCTTAACAGCCTTTTCCAGAAATGAGGCAGACGCAGCAATCTTGAAGCAGTCATTGCTTCAGTCTTTCTATAACTCTGAAGACAACTAAATTAACACAGAAACCAGAGCTCTCACACACCCTCCAGCCAACAGCTCCCAAAATTATTAAAACCCTTCTTGATTCCGTTTATTGCAGATGCTGTCCTGAAGCAGAAAAGGTGATTCTGCACTTCCTTAGTCCTTTTCCCTTGGACTGAGGTTTGGTTTGGCCTTGTGTGGTCCCGCTGAAGAGCAACAGAGAGCAGTGACAAGGCTTCCTTAAGCCTGGGATCATAAAATCTTGTTGTTTGGGCAGAGACAAATCCGCCCCTGGCTACAGCCTCCTGTCAGCTCCAGGGGACAGGACCAGGTCTCCCCTGAGTCTCACTGAGTACTTGGTTTATGCAAAACATTTGGGCTCGTACCGTTTGCTGAGAAGAAGAGCCAAAGATGACAAACCTTGGGCACCGTCCCCTCCTCACCCCAAAGTGCCCCCCAGGATGGCCTGTGGCTCATCAAGTAACATTTCTGCAATCAGGCATTGCCAAAAGTGTTTCCAGCAACACATTCCATCACTTCTTGTCACTTTTGATTCAGTGCAAGCATGAAAATGTCTGAGATAGACAATGAAAGGCAATAGATAAAATCCAAGACAAGCGATCATAAATGGCCCTGCTGAGAAAGCAGATCCCAAGGAACTGAATGGAGGTGGAAGGTCACTCCTGACACATGAAATAGAACAGCCAGAGCAGATCCTGATGTCACCGTGATACTGAGATAGAAAAATCACCTGCTTCAAATCATTGAAAAGGAGAACAAGAAGCAGGAGGACAGGTGGGTAGGTGTGTTGTTAACTCTGTTAAACACAGTTTAAAAACCCCCAAAACGCAGTAGTTATTAACCAGATATTTGAGGAGCCACAGCCACAGATCTCTGCAGAACATTTACAAAGTGCTTGACAAATGGAAAGCTGGATCTTTTTCAGCAAGTGCCATGGGTGCTGTGCACCCAGACCTGCAGCACCAGGGCCATCCATCTGCCTCAGGAGTCCTGCTTTCATCCTTGGAGTGTGCATCCTTCCATCCTCCAGTGTGCACCGGCACTTCAGATTGAGGTAAGGACAGCATTTAATAGGGGAAAAAGAACAGGAGCTACTACCTCCATTAAATATTGGCACCACCATGGGACACATTCACTTGAAGACGAGCACAAAGGGATTCCAACACAATTGTCCCCGTACAGAACACAAACCAAGCTTCTCCTGCTGCTCTGGGCGGTCCCTAAACACAAGAAGGAGCTGTGGGTTTTCTCCATCGCTGCTGGTGCAGCTGAAGAAGTTCCTTAAGCCTTTCCTGTTTCCCTGAGTTGCCTCTGATTTCCATCACCTCCAAATGGGCATCTGTGGCACTATGAGAAAGAGCAGCATTTTCCTTGGGAAACAGCCAGAAAAGAAGCAGAGCAGGTCCCAGACTGGGGGCTGCCCCTTCCCGGGGATTATGTGTCAGCTCTGTTAGAATTGCTAATTCTTTAGGCACCTCCTTGGCTTTGAGGAGTGGATGGGGGGAGATGGAAAGCCAAGGCCTGGGCTGAAGGCCGTGCCCGAGGTGTGCCCAGCTCCCTGCACACCTTTTCCCCCCAGGTGCAGAGCAGGTGCAGACGCTGCCCATGGAAGGCAAGGAGAGCTGGGAGCCAAGAGAGGAGCGGTTTCTCCCGGAACACCGGGAGCTGTTCCATGGCAGCAGCTCATTCCCAGCCCCTGCCCCACTCTCTGCTCCCAAAGGTCACCAGGAGCTCGCCCAAGGCACGGGGGGCTGGCCAGGGCTTTCCCACCTGGGCCGAGTGCCACAGGAGGGGCCCCTGCAGGATTTCTGTCTTGCTCGGGTTCCAGCAGCTCAGACTGGCTCCTGCATCCAGCAGGGATTGCCTGGGCATTTGCTTGGGGTTTTTGGTTTGTTGCTTTGGCTTTTAGTTATTTGGAGAGTGCTTTGAGGGTCACTTTTGCTGCTTCATCAGCTTTACCCCCTGCCCAGCTGCCTGTTGTGTGCATGGAAGGGTTCAATCTGCATTTCGCTTCTTCTGCACCCCTACTTTATTATTTTAGGCTCTTTATTTTACTTTTTCTCTTTTCCTTTTTACTGTTTTTCCCCCTTTCTTTCCCCTTTTAAAAATATTTCTTTTTTGTCAATTTTTCTCTTTTTTTTCTTTTTTTTCTCTTCTCCTGAGCAGAAGCACCTGGGGCAGCTGCACAGCCGGGGCCACTCCTGGCTGTTAGAGAAGCCGGGAGCTGACGGCTCCACGGGATTTGTTTGCTCCCAGCTCTGCGGCTCGGGGCTCTCTCTCATCGTGTTTTATCAAATAAAGTTGGTGTGGCATTCCTGGCTTTGACGATGGTGTTTTATTGGGATGTGCCAAGCCTGGATTCCCCGGGAAGCAGCAGTACGGGTTTGCCTGTGCCTAAGGACAGCCCCGGAGCCGCGCAGTGCAGAGAGAAGCCGTTCCTAAGGCACTGCTGATGATCATAACCAAGTTGAAATTAGAAGAAATGAGAAGTGCCAGCTGAAACCGATGCAAAAGCAAGTTTGGATTGATTTTCAGACCCTCCTGCTTCATCTGCTTTGCCTTAGGAGCCGGGGAAATGGCTCTGATTCCCCTCCCGATGCTGCTGCTGGTGCGGAGCTGCCGGCCGGGCTTCAGGGATGCTGCGGCTCCCAGAGTCAGCCGGCGCTGCCTTTGGGGGCTCGGAGCTGAGCCCCAGTCCTGCAGCTGTGCCTCACAGAGACCCTTGGCTGTGTTTTGGGAGCTCAGAACCAGACTCACCCCATCAGTTTTGGGCTTCACAAAGGGCGGCGAGTGCCGCGTTTGAGGGGCTCAAAATTCAGGCTCAGAGCTTAAAACCAGAGACCGAATCGTGCGTTTTGGACTCTGAAACCGGGCTCGTGTCCGGGCTGGATTTGGGGTTCAGGCACAGTGACTGAGCCCTGGTTTCGGGGTTTCGGTCCGAGCAAGCGAGTCCAGGCTTCAGAGACCAAGTGCCGCCGATTGACTCTCAAAGCCAGGCTGCGCTGGCCAAGTGCAGCCAGCGATGAACCGAGCTGAGATTTGGGGATGTGAAACCCCGCTCCCTCCGAGAGATCTGGGCTCACAGAGAGCAAGTTCTGCATTTCAGGGGCTTGAGGCAGAGACCAAGTCCCGCGTTCTGGGGATTTGGCTTCACAGAGCCTCGTGTTCGGGGGGCTTGAAGTAAACGCCAGCTGCGGTGCTTTGGTGTTCAGAGCGGGCTCGTTCGGGCAGCGTCAGTCGCAGCCGCTCAGCTCTAAGGGCCGCCTTTGGCCCGGCGCCACGGAGAGCTCGGAGCCGGCGACTCGGAGCTGCCTCTGGGGCCGGCGGCGGAGCCGCGTTTGGGGCTGAGAGTGGAGCCCGAACGCCGCGTTCGGGGCCAGGGGCAGAGCCCGGCCCGGCGCGTCGGGCTCCGCTCGGGGCCCCGGGGGCTGCCCCGGCACCGGCAGAGCCCCGGCTCCCCGCGGCCGGAGCGGGACCGTGCCCGGGGCCCCGAGCGGCCGGAGCGGGAGCCGGGCGCGAACCTCCGGCTCCCGGCCCGGCCCCGCCGCAGCGCCCCGGGCTCGGAGCGGCCCCGCCGAGAGCGCCCGGGCCGGGCCGGGGCCCGCACAGCGCCGAGCGGGGATCCCGAGCGAGACCCCCGGGACAGCGGCACCCGCGGGGCGGGACAGGGGCGGGACAGGGATGGGACAGGGGCGGGTCGGGATAGAGGCGGGACACTGCGGGATAGGGGCGGGACCGGGGCGGGTCGGGATGGGACAGGGGCGGGATGGGACAGGGGCGGGACCGGGGCGGGTCGGGATGGGACAGGGGCGGGCCAAGGGCCGGGGCGGGGCCGGGCAGGTGCTCGGGGTTTGGGGCGGGTGGGGCCGGGCTCAGGTGCGCGGGGCGGGGCCGGGCAGGTGCGCGGGGCCCCAGGGCGGCTGCGCGGGGCGGGGCCGAGGGGATTTAAGGCCCGGAAGTCGCTCCCGGCGCCATTTGCTCCCCAGCGCTCGGAGGTGCCGGCACGGGCCGGGCCGGGCTCCCCGGCGGGGCCCAGGTGAGGCGCGGGAGCCTCCGCTTCCCGCCCCTGCTTCTCTCTTCCCCTTCTTTCCTCCCTTCCTTTCTCCCGCTCACCTCCGTCTCCTCCCTCCTCTCCGCAAACCCCCCCTTTCCTCTCCCCCGTTGCTCTTCTCTTCCTCCCCTGCACCTGGGTCCTGTCTCTCCTCCCTGCACAGCCCGACCCTCCAGTGTATCCCTCCTCCTCCCCCCGCTCCTTCTCCCCCCGCTCCTTCTCCCCTCCTGAGCTCCCCTTCCCTCCTCTCCCTGCCCCATCCTGCGCACCCCGACCGCCCCCAGCCCTCCTTCCTCCCCTCTCCTTCCCCCGGGCACCCAGCCCGAGCGCCCCCCATTCCCGCTCGGCCTTTCCCAGCTGCACCTCCCTCTCGTGCTTCCCTACAGACGCCGAGCCCGCTTCTGTTCCTCTTTCCCCTTCTCCCTCCGCTCTGTGCCCCCGCTGAGCTCCGCTCCTGCTCCCTTCTGCCTCCCTCCCTCCCTGTGCGCTGTCTCTCGGCCCTGTCCCTCTGTGTCCCCGTGTCCCCTTCTCCCCTTGGTCTCTGTTTGCCCTTTGCAGAGAAGCCGCGAGGTTCGGGGCGCCGGATAATAAAGCCCCGAGGGCCGGAGCCGGCGCCCCCGGCGGGAATCCCCACACGGGGCCGGAGCCCGCGGTGCGGGTCCCCCCACGCACAACACCGCCCCACACTGCCGGGTGTCCCCACATCACACTGGGGGCTGAGGGGGGCCGGGGCTGGGAGGGGGGCTCAGGGTGGGCCCCTCCTCCGGAGGGGTCCTGGGGTGGGGTAGCGAGGGTTGGGGGGCCGGGGGGGTTTGGGAAGGGCTCCCTCGTTAGGAGGGGGTCCCGGGTGGGGGGTGCGGGGGGGTTTAGGGTGGGCCCCCTCCTCTGGAGGGGGTCCTGGGGGGGAGGGTTTGGGAAGGGCCCCCTCGTTAGGAGGGGGACCCGGGTGGGGGGTGGGTCAGGGAGGGCCCCCAACGGAGGAGGGGTCCCGGGGAGGGGCGGGGGGCGGGGCCCCCTCCGGAGGGGGGGGTCCGGGGTGGGAGGGGCTGGGGGGGGGGTTCCGCCCCCCTAAGCCCCTCCCACCTTGGCCCCTCCCCTCCGGGCGGGGCCCGGCCCGGCCCCTCCCCAGGACCCCTCCTCCGGACAGGGGCCCTGGGGGGGAGGGGGGCGGGGTGGGTGGGGGGGAATAGGAGGGGGAGTGCGGTCGTTTGACACAAATGTGCGATTACGGTTCAGAGTGACGTGACCCCGCAGGCTGCCCCCCCACCCACCCCGCCCCCCTCCCCCCCAGGGCCCCTGTCCGGAGGAGGGGTCCTGGGGAGGGGCCGGGCCGGGCCCCGCCCGGAGGGGAGGGGCCAAGGTGGGAGGGGCTTAGGGGGGCGGAGCCCCCCCAGCCCCTCCCACCCCGGACCTCCCCCCTCCGGAGGGGGCCCCGCCCCCCGCCCCTCCCCGGGACCCCTCCTCCGGAGGGGGCCCTCCCTGACCCACCCCCCACCCGGGTCCCCCTCCTAACGAGGGGGCCCTTCCCAAACCCTCCCCCCCAGGACCCCCTCCAGAGGAGGGGGCCCACCCTAAACCCCCCCTCTCCCCACCCGGGACCCCCTCCTAACGAGGGGGCCCTTCCCAAACCCCCCCGGCCCCCCAACCCTCGCTAACCCACCCCAGACCCCTCCGGAGGAGGGGCCCACCCTGAGCCCCCCTCCCAGCCCCGGCCCCCCTCAGCCCCCAGTGTGATGTGGGGACACCCGGCAGTGTGGGGCGGTGTTGTGCGTGGGGGGACCCGCACCGCGGGCTCCGGCCCCGTGTGGGGATTCCCGCCGGGGGCACCGGCTCCGGCCCTCGGGGCTTTATTATCCGGCGCCCCGAACCTCGCGGCTTCTCTGCAAAGGGCAAACAGAGACCAAGGGGAGAAGGGGACACGGGGACACAGAGGGACAGGGCCGAGAGACAGCGCACAGGGAGGGAGGGAGGCAGAAGGGAGCAGGAGCGGAGCTCAGCGGGGGCACAGAGCGGAGGGAGAAGGGGAAAGAGGAACAGAAGCGGGCTCGGCGTTTGTAGGGAAGCACGAGAGGGAGGTGCAGCTGGGAAAGGCCGAGCGGGAATGGGGGGCGCTCGGGCTGGGTGCCCGGGGGAAGGAGAGGGGAGGAAGGAGGGCCGGGGGCGGTCGGGGTGCGCAGGATGGGGCAGGGAGAGGAGGGAAGGGGAGCTCAGGAGGGGAGAAGGAGCGGGGGGAGAAGGAGCGGGGGGAGGAGGAGGGATACACTGGAGGGTCGGGCTGTGCAGGGAGGAGGGACAGGACCCAGGTGCAGGGGAGGAAGAGAAGAGCAACGGGGGAGAGGAAAGGGGGGTTTGCGGAGAGGAGGCAGGAGACGGAGGTGAGCGGGAGAAAGGAAGGGAGGAAAGAAGTGGAAGAGAGAAGCAGGGGCGGGAAGCCGAGGCTCCCGCGCCTCACCTGGTCCCCGCCGGGGAGCCCAGCCCGGCCCGTGCCGGCACCTCCGAGCGCTGGGGAGCAAATGGCGCCGGGAGCGACTTCCGGGCCTTAAATCCCCTCGGCCCCGCCCCGCGCAGCCGCCCTGGGGCCCCGCGCACCTGCCCGGCCCCGCCCCGCGCACCTGAGCCCGGCCCCGCCCGCCCCAAACCCCGAGCACCTGCCCGGCCCCGCCCCGGCCCTTGGCCCGCCCCTGTCCCATCCCGACCCGCCCCGGTCCCGCCCCTGTCCCATCCCGTGCCTGTCCCTATCCCTCCCCTGTCCCGTCCCGTCCCTGTCCCGCCCCCATCTCATCCCTGTCCCATCCCGCCCCTGTCCCGCCCCGCGGGTGCCGCTGTCCCGGGGGTCTCGCTCGGGATCCCCGCTCGGCGCTGTGCGGGCCCCGGCCCGGCCCGGGCGCTCTCGGCGGGGCCGCTCCGAGCCCGGGGCGCTGCGGCGGGGCCGGGCCGGGAGCCGGAGGTTCGCGCCCGGCTCCCGCTCCGGCCGCTCGGGGCCCCGGGCACGGTCCCGCTCCGGCCGCGGGGAGCCGGGGCTCTGCCGGTGCCGGGGCAGCCCCCGGGGCCCCGAGCGGAGCCCGACGCGCCGGGCCGGGCTCTGCCCCTGGCCCCGAACGCGGCGTTCGGGCTCCGCTCTCAGCCCCAAACGCGGCTCCGCCGCCGGCCCCAGAGGCAGCTCCGAGTCGCCGGCTCCGAGCTCTCCGTGGGGCCGGGCCAAAGGCGGCCCTTAGAGCTGAGCGGCTGCGACTGACGCTGCCCGAACGAGCCCGCTCTGAACACCAAAGCACCGCAGCTGGCGTTTACTTCAAGCCCCCCGAACACGAGGCTCTGTGAAGCCAAATCCCCAGAACGCGGGACTTGGTCTCTGCCTCGAGCCCCTGAAATGCAGAACTTGCTCTCTGTGAGCCCAGATCTCTCGGAGGGAGCGGGGTTTCACATCCCCAAATCTCAGCTCGGTTCATCGCTGGCTGCACTTGGCCACCGCAGCCTGGCTTTGAGAGTCAATCGGCGGCACTTGGTCTCTGAAGCCTGGACTCGCTTGCTCGGACCGAAACCCCGAAACCAGGGCTCAGTCACTGTGCCTGAACCCCAAATCCAGCCCGGACACGAGCCCGGTTTCAGAGTCCAAAACGCAGGATTCGGTCTCTGGTTTTAAGCTCTGAGCCTGAATTTTGAGCCCCTCAAACGCGGCACTCGCCGCCCTTTGTGAAGCCCAAAACTGATGGGGTGAGTCGGGTTCTGAGCTCCCAAAACACAGCCAAGGGTCTCTGTGAGGCACAGCTGCAGGACTGGGGCTCAGCTCCGAGCCCCCAAAGGCAGCGCCGGCTGACTCTGGGAGCCGCAGCATCCCTGAAGCCCGGCCGGCAGCTCCGCACCAGCAGCAGCATCGGGAGGGGAATCAGAGCCATTTCCCCGGCTCCTAAGGCAAAGCAGATGAAGCAGGAGGGTCTGAAAATCAATCCAAACTTGCTTTTGCATCGGTTTCAGCTGGCACTTCTCATTTCTTCTAATTTCAACTTGGTTATGATCATCAGCAGTGCCTTAGGAACGGCTTCTCTCTGCACTGCGCGGCTCCGGGGCTGTCCTTAGGCACAGGCAAACCCGTACTGCTGCTTCCCGGGGAATCCAGGCTTGGCACATCCCAATAAAACACCATCGTCAAAGCCAGGAATGCCACACCAACTTTATTTGATAAAACACGATGAGAGAGAGCCCCGAGCCGCAGAGCTGGGAGCAAACAAATCCCGTGGAGCCGTCAGCTCCCGGCTTCTCTAACAGCCAGGAGTGGCCCCAGCTGTGCAGCTGCCCCAGGTGCTTCTGCTCAGGAGAAGAGAAAAAAAAGAAAGAAAAGAGAAAAATTGACAAAAAAGAAATATTTTTAAAAGGGGAAAGAAAGGGGGAAAAACAGTAAAAAGGAAAAGAGAAAAAGTAAAATAAAGAGCCTAAAATAATAAAGTAGGGGTGCAGAAGAAGCGAAATGCAGATTGAACCCTTCCATGCACACAACAGGCAGCTGGGCAGGGGGTAAAGCTGATGAAGCAGCAAAAGTGACCCTCAAAGCACTCTCCAAATAACTAAAAGCCAAAGCAACAAACCAAAAACCCCAAGCAAATGCCCAGGCAATCCCTGCTGGATGCAGGAGCCAGTCTGAGCTGCTGGAACCCGAGCAAGACAGAAATCCTGCAGGGGCCCCTCCTGTGGCACTCGGCCCAGGTGGGAAAGCCCTGGCCAGCCCCCCGTGCCTTGGGCGAGCTCCTGGTGACCTTTGGGAGCAGAGAGTGGGGCAGGGGCTGGGAATGAGCTGCTGCCATGGAACAGCTCCCGGTGTTCCGGGAGAAACCGCTCCTCTCTTGGCTCCCAGCTCTCCTTGCCTTCCATGGGCAGCGTCTGCACCTGCTCTGCACCTGGGGGGAAAAGGTGTGCAGGGAGCTGGGCACACCTCGGGCACGGCCTTCAGCCCAGGCCTTGGCTTTCCATCTCCCCCCATCCACTCCTCAAAGCCAAGGAGGTGCCTAAATAATTAGCAATTCTAACAGAGCTGACACATAATCCCCGGGAAGGGGCAGCCCCCAGTCTGGGACCTGCTCTGCTTCTTTTCTGGCTGTTTCCCAAGGAAAATGCTGCTCTTTCTCATAGTGCCACAGATGCCCATTTGGAGGTGATGGAAATCAGAGGCAACTCAGGGAAACAGGAAAGGCTTAAGGAACTTCTTCAGCTGCACCAGCAGCGATGGAGAAAACCCACAGCTCCTTCTTGTGTTTAGGGACCGCCCAGAGCAGCAGGAGAAGCTTGGTTTGTGTTCTGTACGGGGACAATTGTGTTGGAATCCCTTTGTGCTCGTCTTCAAGTGAATGTGTCCCATGGTGGTGCCAATATTTAATGGAGGTAGTAGCTCCTGTTCTTTTTCCCCTATTAAATGCTGTCCTTACCTCAATCTGAAGTGCCGGTGCACACTGGAGGATGGAAGGATGCACACTCCAAGGATGAAAGCAGGACTCCTGAGGCAGATGGATGGCCCTGGTGCTGCAGGTCTGGGTGCACAGCACCCATGGCACTTGCTGAAAAAGATCCAGCTTTCCATTTGTCAAGCACTTTGTAAATGTTCTGCAGAGATCTGTGGCTGTGGCTCCTCAAATATCTGGTTAATAACTACTGCGTTTTGGGGGTTTTTAAACTGTGTTTAACAGAGTTAACAACACACCTACCCACCTGTCCTCCTGCTTCTTGTTCTCCTTTTCAATGATTTGAAGCAGGTGATTTTTCTATCTCAGTATCACGGTGACATCAGGATCTGCTCTGGCTGTTCTATTTCATGTGTCAGGAGTGACCTTCCACCTCCATTCAGTTCCTTGGGATCTGCTTTCTCAGCAGGGCCATTTATGATCGCTTGTCTTGGATTTTATCTATTGCCTTTCATTGTCTATCTCAGACATTTTCATGCTTGCACTGAATCAAAAGTGACAAGAAGTGATGGAATGTGTTGCTGGAAACACTTTTGGCAATGCCTGATTGCAGAAATGTTACTTGATGAGCCACAGGCCATCCTGGGGGGCACTTTGGGGTGAGGAGGGGACGGTGCCCAAGGTTTGTCATCTTTGGCTCTTCTTCTCAGCAAACGGTACGAGCCCAAATGTTTTGCATAAACCAAGTACTCAGTGAGACTCAGGGGAGACCTGGTCCTGTCCCCTGGAGCTGACAGGAGGCTGTAGCCAGGGGCGGATTTGTCTCTGCCCAAACAACAAGATTTTATGATCCCAGGCTTAAGGAAGCCTTGTCACTGCTCTCTGTTGCTCTTCAGCGGGACCACACAAGGCCAAACCAAACCTCAGTCCAAGGGAAAAGGACTAAGGAAGTGCAGAATCACCTTTTCTGCTTCAGGACAGCATCTGCAATAAACGGAATCAAGAAGGGTTTTAATAATTTTGGGAGCTGTTGGCTGGAGGGTGTGTGAGAGCTCTGGTTTCTGTGTTAATTTAGTTGTCTTCAGAGTTATAGAAAGACTGAAGCAATGACTGCTTCAAGATTGCTGCGTCTGCCTCATTTCTGGAAAAGGCTGTTAAGGTTGTGGGGCTTTTTTGAAATCTTAATTTTGTTTATGACAAACAGTGCAGCAGAAAACATCTTTCTCCTACAGGTTTATCAGATTTTTAAGCAACTGAATCTGATACTTCATCTTTGCCCTTTCCATGAATAGGAGGCAAACCAGAGAATTTGTTTCTTTAGGATTCTTTGGGAACACCCTAACACATGAGTGCAAGAAGCAGAGAGAAATCCAAAAGCAAGTCTGGGGCTCAGCTAATTTTTCAAGGATCAAGGACAAATGCACAAGTGTCATTTGTTTCCTGCTCTTCTATCATAAACTTCCTTTTATAATTTTTGTGTCCTGTGCCAGCAAAACTGAGTACATCCAGAAAACAAATGCAATGCAGCGGAAGGGAAACTCCAAAGGTTGTGAAGTTACCCAGAATGTGGGATACTGGTGCTCCAGTTACACAGAACTAACAGGAACAGCAATTTACCTGACTCTTCTTTGTGCAACATCAGCTTTCCTGTAGGGAGGCAAAAGGGGCTGGAAAGGCAAGTGTCTCAAATGTAAAGCTGGGAATAGTCCCTGGCAATCACCATTAAGGTCAGTTCTTTTATTTTTGCCAGGAGAGATGTGCAATAGTCAATGGTTGTTACTAAGAAATGTCTCTTCTTATTTAAAGCCAGAATATTCTCACTTGGCCACTGGAAGTTTCCACCCAGCAGGGAAATGCAATTAAATCCAAGTGGAAGCAGTGTCCAGCCCCCATGCAGGAAATGTATGTGCAAGCTTTAGGACTGCACGAGGGAAGGAGAGGGTATTTGCATCTCAGGTGGAAGAGATCCTCAGGTGGATCTTTCATTGCTGCTGTCACCCCAGCAAAGAGAGCTGCTCTGAGCAGGTTTAGTGCTGACAATAGCTCAGAACAGCCCCCTGCACGTATTACATTAACATGTCCTCCCTTCAGGGCAATCTGGCCCTTTGCCAACCTCCCAATGGCCATGAAAATAAACTGCAATGCAAATGATGCTGAAAAAAAAAAATCAAAGGGTGAGAGTAAAACTCCTGTCTGTGGAATTCTTGATTTGTGCTTGTGGCCATCTGGCCTTGCTGTCCCTGGGGACAGTGACCTTCCTCTCCTCCCTCTGTCCGTGTTTCATTCCCTTACCTCTTTGGTTGCCACACTGGCATTTAAATGATGCCTTCTGGCTTTTAACTCCTTTCTCTTTTCTTTTTCCTCTATTTCTCTTGGTGTGGAAGTGTGCTGGAACAGAAATTTCCATCACAGCAGCACATCTGCAAATAGAAACATCACAGAGTCTCACTCAGTGTGGGCAAGCACTTTCAGCTCCAAGGAGCTGTGGAGAGCAAGCGCTTGGTCCCTTAAGGAAACGTGGAGTGATCGGTCCCTGAGACAAGAAAATCCAGACAAATGCTATGGTCAGCCCTAAGCAGGAAGATTGAAAGCCAATGACCTCGAACCTGCCATCATTATGTTCATCATTTTAATGTAATTATGGTGTGATAACGCAAAGTTGGAGTTTAGAGAGTTTAGACATTCTGCTGAGGCTGGTGACGTTACTCAGAGGGTTTTGTATCGGTCTGATGTGTCTTAGCAGGATCAAGAACTAAAAGGAAAATTTTACAGAAGCATTTGAAGACAGATTGCCCCAAAAACTGCTGCTTCTTCCCGGGGGACAAAAGATGGAACGTTTTCCTGTTGAATTCCTCTCAGAAAGCACAGCCCTACTAGCTCAGCTATGGCAAGGGTGGATATGATACACCATGGAAAGAGACAAAACCAGAAAGGTAAAAAGGTCTATCTCCCCTCCTCCCCTGAACACACTCTAAGGAAAACATTTCAAGCAATGGAATAGAGTAGAATTGGTTCCTGCCTCTGGAGTTCAGTTCTCCATTTCATCCAAGTGCTAACTGGGATGACTGGTGGTGCTGTGCAATCCTCACTAGAGGAGACTCCCCCGTACAAAGCCACCACACATCATGTGGCAGCAGCCCCACAACATCTGCAAAAGGCAGGTCCAGCACAGAGCTGATCTGGAACAGGAATCACCTCTGAGCACAGGAGACAGGAGCTGCTTTATCAGCCATGCTGCCTCTGTGGATAAATTCATGGCCTTTTTCATTTGATTGAATTGCAGAGTGCTGTGCAGGTCTCATTTCTGAAGGGTGATGGTGCAGACAGTGGTTTAAATGGTACAGTGTGTTCATCAATATGTGGTACTGCATTTACATCCCTGGAGTAAAAGAATTGGCACATATAGAATATGTTACAGGAGGGCAGCTATACAATGAAGTCATACAAATATGTAAAAGTTACACTGTTCACAAAAAAAAAAAAAAAATTAAAAAAGGAAGAGCTGCCATTATTGTCAATAAATACAGAACAGGAGAATATGCACCTCATCTGTCAACATCTAAAGGTCAGAGCATTTCCATCCTGGAAGTGCTTCCAAGATGGATCCTCTGAGGATTTACAGAAGCATGCTGAAGCAAAATACAAGCTGTATTTGGGGTGAGAGGACAAAAGAAGGAACTAAGAAAATTATTCAAGTTGAGCCTCACCTAGTACCAGTTCTAGATCTCAGACAGATCTGGTGAAGCCCCAGTTGTGCTGCAATCCTCTTTCTGCACGGCCTGACGTGGTGCTTTGTGGCTGGCTGGGAACTGCTCCTTCAGGGCTTTGATTAAAACACTGTGCAAGGCAGCAGAGACTCATCTCCAGACTCCTGAGTTATTCCTGTTCTGCTGGAAGCTGACATTCCACTGACAACCAGCTCATACCTGCTTTATACTCACAGCTTTTCAGTTTCTCATCTTAGGGACAAAGACCAGAGCAATGCTTCCTTTTGTTTTTTTCCCCTAGTTTATGTTCTTTGTTGATTGGTGAAAACATCTCTCAGGATAGTTGATAACTTTTGGCTTTGTATTGCAGGCACAGTTTTTCTCCTGCTATCAGCTCCTCCAAAGCCTGAAAGATTAACCTTTTTTTTTCCCCTCACTTGCTAACAATGTAGGTTGCCTTCCTGCTACTCACTTAGATGGCATTTCTGCCATGTTGGATAGAAAGGAATAAAAAGGGAAGAAAGCAGCAAGAGGCCCCCAAACTGCCACTGTTTCCTAGTTTAGGCACTTCACATTGCAAAGAAATCAATTCCTGTAACTCCCATCCTGGGAACACCTAAAATCTGAGGTTCATCTAAGCTCCACAGAATGAGACTTAGAGAGTGTCATTTTAATGCACTTTTAGGATTGAGACCTAGGCTGAAATGATATGAAACTAATTGTTTTGAAGTCCCCTGATGCATGAGCCTTGATTTTTCATCTGATATGAAAAGTTGTCATTCATCTTTACTTCTTTCTTTTGCCCTTTAGCCAATTAGATACTACAAACTTCAAATTCCAAAACTGCAGCTTTCTGCCTTAATTTAAGGTCAACAAAATGATGCTGCAGCCTCTGACTGTTTAGTAGGGGTTATTGCATGAAATGAACAACACAAGTGCACAGGCAGAGTGAGATAAAGGCAAATCAAAGCATTTCATCTGCAACTTTTCACCTTCTACAAATCATCTTGGAAAAATGCAAATCACCCCACACTGCAGTTCACTTGTCTCTCAGTTTCTGCCCCATTAAACAGCGTCGTGTCCCCTGAAGTCTCTTCCAGTTTCTCACACTTGGAAGTTCAATTGACTTTAACAGCAATTTTCCTTAAGGTCTATCAACACAGATGAATCGGCAGACCCCTAATGCATGGCTTAAAACTATCTTTTATACAATATTGCCCTCTGTGGGAGCCCCAAGATGTAACAGATCTACAACAGAAATACGGATGCTGATGCTCTTTGCTCCTATTCCATTTTTTTGGGCATAGGATCTACTTTCCTAAAACACTCCTCTTGAACAAAAAAGCTTTATGCCACCAGGAGAAATCAACTTACTATCCTCTCACCATTTAGTTTATTTCTTTCAAGCCTGCACTTGAAATTGTTTAACAGGTATCTCTGCTACTGCTATTTACATTTTAGGTGACCATTTCAGTTCACAGAAGCCCTGCTGCTCTGGGTGTGTCAGCATTTCAGGCACACTTAAAACCAGCAAATGAACAAAACTGAGACCCAAAGTGCCACATCACTGGGATGGGTAGGCAAACAGCATTTGGAAAATTATTTCTCAAGTGCCCCAAAGTCTTCTGAGAGCAAAGATGCCACTCCAAAATATCACGGCAGATATTTTGAAATGGAACCTGCTGAACATTAGGAAAGCAGGAAAGTAGGAATGAGCAAGATGAAGAGGTACAGTGGTTAAGTACCAAGTTCTTATTCACTTGGAGTGAATTATTCCATCCATGTTTTTCTTTCCTCATTTTAATTAAGTCACCTTTGTTTTCCTTCCATGAGAAAAAGATATTGTCAAAAAAAACCCCTCACTCAAAAGATGATTGGAGAGCAATCACCACTGGGCATTGTTCACCTGGAACTGCATTGCATATTCCAACCAAAAACCCAACCATTCCTTCTGCTACCATCCTGATATTTTAATGTTAGTGCTGAAAGCCTGTAAGCAATTCCTACCTCAAGAAAAGGGAATCAATAGTAGTTAGACATTAAAAGCATTGCTTTAGCTTATTAACTCTGTTCCAGCAGATGTTGTAGAGAGATTGCACATCTCTAAAGAAGCCCAGTGCAAAGTAAATATAACATCATGATCTTGTTTTCCCTTGTCAGACTACAGCATTTTCAAGTCTTTAGCCTCCCTTTTGCTGAACCCAGGTCTGTGTGGGTTATTTTTCATTTTATTTTGAAGCACAGCCTAGTCACATCAGTCTAAAAACAGACCTCAGGGCACACTTCCATTTCCCATTTCAGGATTTCCCACCCTACTGGAGCATTAGCACGAAGCCTCCTCCTATAGCACCGGATAAAGCGGAAAACAAATTATAAGAGGGCGACCTAAAAGTTTTTTAAAAAACTTGCTAGGAGGTGAAACAAAACACTGTACAACAGGATGAATTCATGACAGTCATTCTAGAACACCGGTTTGGTGGTGCTTTAGTATCCAATTTTTCACTTTGAGGGTTCTTTAAGGTTTAAATGATGGTATAGAAAAAGCTCTGCTTGTGCAAGCTAACCTAGAAAAAAAGTCATCCTCAGAATGCAATGGAAGCTTGATATCTAGATGGCAAGGACAGAAGAGCAAAAAGAGAAAGATAAATGTTCTTTGTAGTTCCTCCTTTGAAACTACCATTCCTGGTTTCACCTTTTATTCAGAAGTGGATTAGAGTATTAAAAGAGTCTCTGTAGACATGTTAAAGGGGACTCCCACTGGAGCTCTGGTCTAATTAAGCTGCTTTATGAATCATTCCAGTTTGACTAACTTGAGTTAGTCTTCTAAAAAAATATCACTTAATACATCAAACCGAGAGTTCAAGCCCCTTTGTTTTTAATAATCAAAGAAGAAACGCTTGGGTTTGAGATTTGTAAGCTATCACTGCACTTTATGGATGATCCTCTTGATGATAATTGCTTTGCCAGCAGCTGACCTGCATTGCTCTTTAGGAGAAGCCCCCTTTCCCCTGCCCATCTCAGCAGCCCTGCTACAGCTCAGACACGCAGCTGAGGTGACAGCAGAATGCTGGTGTTACCCAGAGACAACAGTCCCAGCCCATGGAAACCATCAGTCAGCATTTTGCTGCTGGCTCGGCTGGAGACCATCAGGAGCTGGGGAATGTTTCTGCTGGAGCTGATGCAGGGAACAGCAGAGCACTGCCCAGCCCTGGAAGGAGCCCCTTGCTGTAGAGCAGTGCTGCACAAAACCTGTTCCCCTTCTGATCACTCCCTCGGCCAGCCTGAACTCGGGCTGGGAGCAGATGCACAACGGGGTGACAACACTTCTGCCTGCAGCACTGGGGACCAGAGAAACCCTGGCATGGTCTCTGATGGAACACAACCCTTGTGAGTCACACAGCAAATGGTTCTCTATGTTCACACAAAAAAGGGAAAATGGGGGCACAACCCAAGTTCCTGGATTAGTGTCTGTGACAATCTGCAATGGAGGAGGGGCAGCAGCCAGCTTTTCTGGCTGAGGCAGTTGGATGAATGGGACTTGGACCTGCTTTTGGTCTTGCTTGTGCAAGGATTTACAAAACTAGACTGACTTGCTTATCAGCAGGGAGGTCACAAAAAGAGTCATGGTGGAAACAGACCAAAGGGGATGCAGCTCTTCCACAGTGTTACAGGTGCAAACAACAAATGACAAGAGGGCTGAGCAGAGCTGAAATCTGCTTACTGCTTCACTCTCTCCTATGACATTGAAGCAAGGCCTAGGAAAAACCTCTTCTCTCTCTAAGCTCCACTCCTACCCCTTTTGACTTCCCAGGAGCTGTCTGCTACTTCAGGCCAAAGCAAAACCTGGGAAGGATTCTGTCAGGAGAATCGTGGGACAGAGCCCAAGAAGCTTTATGGATACACAAAGCCATCCATCCATCTCTCTCACACATCACGAGCCCTTGTCTCGGTGTCACACGGGAAGTGGTGACAAAGATCAGGCTGTGGATTAAGCACCAACTCATTTCTTGCTTTGATGCTATCTCAAGAAGAGTACTTAGAACCCCACAGTTTATATTTTCAGAGTTGAGTAAGCACTTAAGACATAAAACAGTAATGTAATTAGAGATATGTGGAGCAGCTCTAATGCTAGATGTAAATGAATGGATGTTGGTTTAACAGATGTTTCCACATTAGTTTCTATCAGCACACTCTCTGAAACTAATACATCCAAAGCCATACAGGAACAAAGCCACACTAGGATATCAAAGGTATCTTACAGAGGAATAAAAGTGTAAGATAAAGGTCATTACAGAACTGGTATGCACTGATTTGCCTTTATCATCTGTACAAGTGTGTCCAGACATAAAGAGGGGAAAAGAGAAGCTGGAAAAGACACTGTATAGCTGGACCAAGTCAGCAGTCAGGGAATCTAGCTGGGTTTCTTAACTTTTTTTAATTTGACTGGAGGACTGAGCAGCATTTTTGCTGTTGATGTTGTTGCAAATCAGCACTTGATGCTGAAGCAGACCACTAGCAGCATGTTCTCCCCTGATATCTGGGAAATAAGAATAACCCACGACAAGGCAGGCACTGCCAGTAGAAGACATGAGTGCCCTAGCTGAGTTCTAATGCGTGAAACTCAGCTCCAAGTGTATCCATATTTCATCCCTACATTTCTGATTCTGGAAAACCTCTAACACATTTTGAGCCAGAGCCAAAAGATTCAGATGAAAAACTCTAACAACTTCTCGAGACATCAAGAAAACAAACTAGACTTTTCTTAATGAAATATATGAACACTCCAAGAACCCCAAACCACATTCTGGTATGCCTTTATGTTTCTCGCACTCGTGATGCCAGTCTAATTAAGTTCCACATATCTCAAATTGCTGCTGGAGAATTAAGACTAATCTATAACTCTTCTAAGTTGTCATAGTTCCTCTGAAATCAATGGATGTTTTGACAGCTTACACCATCTGAGGAACTGCTCTGTGTGTCGAGTAAGACACAGTGCTGTTTAATTACAGGGAGGTTCAGAAGCAGTCTCCACAGATCAAGAAAAAAACCAGTTCTTCCAGGAATGGTCATTTCTTGTTTCTATCCGACTCATTATGAACTTCAGTGTCAAAAGCCATCTTTCCTTCAGTGAAGACCATCACTGTGTCTCCAGCTGAAAGAAAAGGTTCTATCTCTTGCAGTAAATTTTGAAACACGCCCTTGGTGCTGCGAGGAGAAGTAAGGAGCCCCTATTCCAGTGTCATCAGAGCACTGAGATAACAGTGGGGAGACTGGGAGCAGCCAGACTACAGAAACTCCACACAGGAGCAGCAGGACATGGATCCAGATATTCCAGTGGAAGTTTTCAGACAGTCTGGAAGAGCAAACCAGGGGGATACTGTGTGTTTACACACAAACCTCTGAGAGGATTTACTTGCTCTGCCTCATATTTAGGAACATGATTTGCTGGTAGGCTTGGCAGTGCTGGATTAATAGTTGGACCCCATCATCTCAAAGGTCTATTCCAAACTACATGGTTATAGCATTCTATGTTTCTAACCACAGAACTGCAGGAATTGTGTTTTCCACATTTGGGGATGCAAAGATGAAAACTTTAAAAATGTTCACAGACATTGTAGCGATTGGTGTGTAAGCTCCAAGATTTGGACAGAGCACAGCAACACTTCCTTACACCAAACCAACAAAGCACAACAACAAACAACCACCTAAAAAACCCCCTCCAAAACCCAAAAAACCCAACCACCATCAAAGCCACAGTTCCAAATCCAGAAACAGATGTTTTTCAGAAAGTTTTGTTCTAAGTAATGCTATGTTTTATCTACAAGCTTTGCACTACCAAAATCAGTAGAATCAACTGTTGTGATTGCCTGCCTATACAGGGAGGAAATGGACCACATGAGGATTAACAGGTACAGAATAATGTACACCACCTAATGCAAAATCTGTGCCGCAGGTTAAGAGCCAGAAAAACATACATGTTTTTATTAGAAATGTGTGCCTAGTGGAAATGAGCTAATCTTGAGTACTGAAATGATACAAAGTCTACATTTAGAACCTCTTTTCACACTTGCAGCGCCCAATTCTCTGTCACAGTCACTGCAGCAGAACTCACTAAAACTCTTGTTTAATGAGATGTCATTTATCTGCAAATACACTTTACAATAACGTGTTTCCAACTACTGCAAACTGATTTTGTTTCATTCCTTCCTCATGTCATTGTGCCACCGAGAACTCCTTTGATATTAATAGTAATGAAGATGCATTGCATCTGACAGCCCTAACATGTTTAATACAATATTTTAACTCTAAGTAGATGAAGACTCAGAAGGGAACACTTTTTTCAGATTCCATTGTTTCAGAACACAGTTCTGTATAAATGAAATTATCCTACTTAAAAGTTATTTCCACTTTGATATTACTTCTATTTAATGGGACAGTTTTATTTTGGGAAGATTACTTTCTGACATACTGCAAATTATTTTCCCCAAACAATATGGTTTATCCTTCTCTATCTGCTGTAACCAAATTTGTCTCAATAGTCTCCTGCTTCTGGTATATAACTCTGGCAATTCAACATCCCAACTTCTTTTCAAATGACAATCCTAAGGTGTCACTTGCAAAGACAAACAATACAAAACGTGCTGTCTCCGACTGCTACTGCACAACTCAGTGATGGATTTATTCAGGCTTTATTTCAGCCACTTTGTTACCAGAAAGTTCTGCTCCTGCAGAACAACACAAGTTCTGCCAGTGATGCTGGCCAGACTTGACTTTTTTCCTGCCATCTGAGTTTGCATTCAGGAGACTCTCCAAGGATGCTCACTCACCTAACTCAAACACTGCCATCCTCTTCTCCATGGCAAAACCATTTAGGAAGCTTCACCTTTATTTCTGCTCTCTCCCATGGGATTTGTTTGCCTAAGGAAAACACCTACTTAACAAGGAGGTAAATCTCATTTTGAAGTGCATGGACAGAGAATGTTTTGGAAAAGAGCAAATGCAATTTTAAAGCAAATTAAAAGTTTAACCGCAGGGTCAAACCTTTCATTTAAGAGAGCAAAGAATGCAGAGCTGCTGTGGCTTGACAAGTGTATTAACACTGAAGAAACCCAAAAACTTGGTTAAAAATGAAACAAAAATGACCCACTGCATGCAGTGCTGTCCTTGTCTTTCCTTCTTGCAGTTCCTCATCCCATTAACAAACTTCTAAGAAAACATTCTCCCTTCTCTTTAGTGCAAACAGGGCAACAATCAGGATGTTAGAGATTTGCAGCTTCTAGACCAAGTTGAGAAAGGTGATCTCCTATTTCCTGCTTTGGGACAACACTCCTCACAAAAAGCACACAAGAAACACAGGAAGAAATAATGTGAAGATGTTAGTGCTACTGACCAACCACTGTCACCTCACTTGAACAGCACAACAGAGTGGAAAAGGACCTTCAGGAATGTACAGCTCTAAACATTCAAATGGAAATTGTCCAGTCATTTACTGACAGCTTTTAAGAGCAATATTAGCACAAACCCTCCCTGCAAGCAAGTGCCATAAAACAGAGATGAGAGAGGTGAAATGCTGCAAACAACTCCTGACATCCAAACCTATCTCAAACAGCCAATAACCCAGTCCACTCTTCACATTTGTTGCTGCCATTTACTGCTGCTCACCACATTCACCTCCTGCTTGTAAGACCCACAACAAGTGCAATAAATATGAACAGCTCCTGAGTGGAGCCCTCCAGTTCCAACCATGAACCACTATTCACTTTCAGATGAAAATACCGCTTTGCTGCATTGACCATCAGTTTGTGCACATACTTTACCTGTACATCGTTGGTGTTCATCCTTGTTCCATCCTTGCCAACGAAGATATCATCTATGTCAACCAGAATGTACCTATCCAAGGATAGGGTGAGTTTCTTTCCAGACAGGAAAGAGATGGCATCTATGAAAATCAGCTCGTGCAGCCAAAAATTCAAGTTATTGCCGAAAAGGACTCGTTGAATCCCATCGTGGAGCCCCAAGTCATGTATTACTGTGGCATAGAGAGCACCTAGAGCAGCAGGTGGAGAAAGGTTTTCTGGTGTCTTTACTTTTGCAAATATCACTGGTTGATAAGTTGTGTGATTAACCTGGAAAACGGCCCAGGCATTTCCAAGCAAGGGCCCTTCCTCAAGCTTAGAAGGTTTAGTCACATGGAGCAGTGGGGAATGAGGGTTAATGCAACAGTCCTGAACACCCAGATTGCTGTGGACACGGAAAGGAAAACCCTTCAACTCAAAGCTCTGCAAGCTGTTCTCAGTGCCTTTGTGAAATCCAATCACACCTACACCGTACTCCAGGCAGTACTTATCTAGAAGGCCTCTGTTCCAAGAGTCCATATTCACCTACTTCAGAATATTTTCATACACTATGAGAGCGTATTTGCCTCTGCTTTTGTCTATAAGCACTGGGAGGTCACCTTTCCCAGATGCAATCTCAAGGTGAGACTGAAACCTGCTGGATTCCAGAATGGTTCTTATATCTTGGCCTAAGCTTGAGTGCTGGCTTTCCACAAACACCAGCACTACCAGGTCTGTCCTCAGGGGATCGATGGGCTTCGTGCTCTTCATCTCCATCAGCTTGTATGGCAACGGTTGAGGATCACCACATTCCACTTCTGAAGAGGTTTCAGGAAGCTCATTCTCCTCTTTGTAGCCATTATACAAGTAGTAGGCAGAAATAACTATGCTCACCATACAAAAAGTGGCCAGCAAAATTACTCTTCTTTGGAAATGTCTGTGAAGTTTCAGGATAAAACTCATGGTGTTTACTTGCCTTAGATAGCTCTCAACAGCAGCATGAAAAACAAACACAGATTCTCAACAACTTGTTCCAGTCCTCTGAAATATTTCTGTCACCATTGCAGCACACACATCTGTCTTCCACAGAGCTTTACCCAAGGTATGGTCTAGAAGAAAAGAAAATCAGAGATTTAATTGAGGCAGCACCTTGTGAAGTATCACCTGCTTAAACTAATGGGGAGTAAAGAAACCACTGCCAGCCAGAGAGTTGGAGACCAACAGCTCCAAACCTTGCAATAATGTATTTTTTTCCCTGCTCCCACTACTTGCCACGTGCATTTGAAGGTCTCTGAATCTCACAGGTTCCTCAGCTCAGAGGATCAAATAAAGTAGGAAGAGGTACTGAAAAGCAAGGCATAAAAGCAAAGTATTTACTGTGCTTTAGAAATTATTTTCACCTAAAGATAAAAGTTAATTCCCAAGTAGACAGCTGCTAACAACCAAAATACTGAAGAAAATTTATCAACTTCTTCCTTCTACTCCTAAAAAGCTGGGGGAACATGATTAAACAAATTTTATCTTTTATTAGTTTTCCCAAGAACTAAGAACGTACACAACTGTTGTACAAACATACACTGATGCACTCTAGATTACATCTACTGTAGGAATGTTTTCAAAGCAAAACCTCCTTCCTGCAACAGCAGAGGAAAACAAAGCATTTCTCTGGACTGTGGAGTCTTGCAGACTGTTAGAAGCACTTGCCAATTCTTTGCATTAAAAACAAAATACAATAATCAAGTTCTTAAATTGGAGAAGAGAAAGTCATAACTCAAAAGTTAAACCTAACAGGCAGATCACCTAAGGATATACTTATGCTTTATCTTGTATTTAAGGAAAGAATAATTTTTCAAGCCAGCAGTACAACTGCTGTCAAAACTCCCTAGTAAAACAACTGGATGGTGTGACAAGCATAAAATAATGATCGTAAGTCATAAACAAAGCTTCAAAGCAGATCTTGGAAAATATTAGGTGTGTGAAGATCTAGAACATGGCCACTGTAACTTCAGCGTAGTTTGCACCCAGGTCCATTTGGAAATGGGATTAGGATAAGGTGTGGCATTAACATGGTCATTTCCCAACTGAGAGCTTAATCCTTCCAGTCCTGGTTGGTTTCTTTTTTTATTCCTACATTGTAAGCAAATTGGTCTTTCGCTACAGATTTTCAAAAAAGCTAAAATATGATGTACTTAACAGTACCTATGTCATGTCCACAAATTTAATGAAACCCTGAAGACAGATCTTCCTGGTGCCAAGATGAGCATCAAGTAAAACTAAACGAGAAAGATCAGATGAGGGAGGGGAAAAGAAACTCCAAGGCATTCTATTCATCAAAACCGCAAAATTCAGCATCAAGAGCGAGCGTACGTGAGCCGTCTCATTCATAGTTAAGAGTCAGAGCAAGATTCCTGCTGTCTGCATAGATTTTACTCTCCTCACTGTCTACTCAGATACCTCTTTATCAATCCCTTCTCTTCTGGGAAGACTTGAACCCAGCCTTGAACCTGACCTGCAGCTGCACAAAGTCCTGCTCAAAGCTTTTGGGCAGGAAACCTGCCCTTCACCCACGCTCACTAATCAGTGCTGGACTAAAATAACACAACCCCAGCTTCTCGGTTTCTGTCTGAAAAAAAACCTGAGGAATGCAGAAAGACCAAACAACAACATGGAAGTACCTTTAGAAGAAATTAACATTCTTAAGCATTGAAATGTCTGATCCTTGCCACACCAGCTTCAAGAATTTCAGTCTGGATGGCATAACAGAGACATTTAATATGGGAACAAGTCAGGTGACAAAGAGAAGTTCCACCCTGAATGAGTTAACACCAGACAGAGGCTTCCAGACAGATGATTTTTCATTACACACACCAAGGGTTCTCTTCATCTTGGGTTTCCAGCTCAGCTGCCTGAATGCCAAGAAACACATCATTTTAGTGCCTAAAATTATCACTGACTGCATTCTGCAGGAAAGCTCTACATACACCTACTTGTCTTTGACAACCACAGACCTGGCTGGTCCAGATACAGAAAAAGTGAGAATTGACACTGACCTAAGCTCAGAGCAAGGAAGGGCCGATGAGACAGAGCTGCTTGAACTGGGTATTACACAAGGGTTGCAACCCAAGAAACACTTGCAGCAAGGACACGGTTCCTAAAGCCATTCCATAGAGAGGAAAATCTGGAGCCAGCCCAGAAACCCGTGTCTGCTTCAAGAAAAGCCCAGTCATTGTATCCTCAGCTCCTAATTGCAGGCACCCCCGTGGGGCTACAGCGGGCAGCTGCAAGGAGGAGTGGCTGGAACTGCCAAGACAGATGTGAGGTTCCTCTGTGAGGAATGAGGAACTCTCTGAGGCAGCAGGACACAGCCAGACTTGGCACAGTCCCTGCTGAAGACAGTCAGGAAGCAGGACGGAACAGAGCAAGGCACAAGTTTTAAATGCACGCTCTCTTGTATCAGCTTGAGGCTCACGTAATTTTCACTTGCTGGTTTGTACGGCAGGAGTTCAAAAGAACGCAGGAAGAAGAAAACAAACAATTCAAAGAGAACATGCATTTTACAGTATCAACAGTCTCAAGGCCTTGACAAGATACAGTTCCTTTCCTTTAGGGACAGCAGCATTTTCCCCTGAGCAACAGATCTTGCTGGATACTCTAGTGCTGTATTACAGCTAAAATAACTCACAGTGCACCCCTGACAGCGCCATCCTTGGGATGCTCCTCACATGACACACCATGGGACCTATGGAGATTGGGACAGCGACCTTTATCACATCTCTAGACGTGGCTTCAGGGAAGATGGTCCTTGCTCACTATCATTTCCTACAGTAAAACCAGACAAAAGGTCTAATTCTCAATGTACCTACAGTGAGTGTGTGAGAAGCAGCATTTCAGAAGAGGACAGTACCTGAAGAGTCTCACTTTCATTACAAAAGAACACAATACTTTACCAAAGGAAGGAGAAGTCATGATAGCTTCGACATCAATAAAAAATATCCAAGAATAAGAAAAAGGCTTAAAGGAAAAAAACAGAAAGAGTCTAGAAAGTCTTCACAAGAGTTCAAGCTTGTTAGTATTGTTCTAGTGAAAAAAAAACATGAAAAAACCCCCATAGATAGCATAAGCAGTCTCAGCTCTTTTTGATTTCTACAGTCATGGAATTCAGTGACAGAGGAATGTGGTCCCACCTGTACCTCAAAGCACTTGAGAACAGGTGTCAGATATTATATGAATCCAAAGTTCCACAAAGCTGATGTCACAATAAATTTTACCTATAGAATAATCCGTATGGTATTTTTCCATGGTTTGAAGCAATAAAATTTGCATGTTTTTTTTTTATCTAGAACTTCATTGCTTTAAAAGAACCTGCATTTGTTCTCCTACAACCTGCATTTGATGTCCTATTTTGCATTTTCATGCCACCATGTTAAAATTCAGACCAGAACCCTTTACCTCTGCTGCTCAAAGTAGCAGGTGCCAAAATGCTCATTTTAAGGTGAAAATTAGCATCT
Source organism: Poecile atricapillus (assembly GCF_030490865.1). Classification (NCBI taxonomy): domain Eukaryota; kingdom Metazoa; phylum Chordata; class Aves; order Passeriformes; family Paridae; genus Poecile; species Poecile atricapillus. The sequence continues at coordinate 5,900,533 of NC_081252.1, forward strand.
TTGAATATTCAGAATTTGGTTTTTAACTTACAGTCTCACTATGGAGAAGATCTTGCTAAGAGAAAGCTGAGTCACGGAAGCAAGTGTTGCATTTTGTTATGAACACAGACAGCAAGGCTCAGTGCTCCTGTCATCCACTGCAGAAGCCCAGAACTAGTTCACATGAAAATCTTGCTGGTAGGATAAAGAAATATCACCTTCTTAAGCAGAAGATTTAGCACTCTGAACAGCACTGCTGGGCAGTCACAATTACAGGCATCTGCAGGCAACCAGCACAAAATAGCTGCATCTGAATAGAGATCTTCAGTTTGGATTGGCTTGGGGGGTTTATCATGGCTCTGCTTGTTCTGTTTCAGGTTTTTAAATTCACTAACAAAGTGCCACTGATGACAGAACAAATACTGTGAGGAACCCCAAAGACATGAAGCACACCTCGAGTTCCTACCACTTGCAGCTTTCTTTCGTTTGTTGTTTCATTGGTAAGAATAAATGACCAAATTCTTGACTTCTGTAAATCACGTCACCCTGATAATTTAATGGAAACTCTTCCAGAGAATGCAGCCTACTAAATTCTTCACAGCAGTTCTCAATCCAGTAAAAAAAGACGCTCAAGTAAGAAACTAGGTACCTGCACAGGCACAAAGAACTGCACAGAATTTAAAACTAAAAAGTCTATTAAAGTTGAGTCATGACTATCAACACAATTTTCAAAATGACAAGAAACTTTTCTGCACTGTGGTAATACCAAGACCAAAGCAATGGGCTCAACTGAAATATCCATAAATAAGTGAGGAATTGTTCTCAAATCAAATTTGTCAAAGCCCAGTAGGAAAACTCTGGTGTAGTCTTACCTCAGGCCCATGCTAGGGCAACTGCTTACTGTGACCCTTGAGTAGAAACAATACAGCTGGGTCAAATTTATAAGTAAAAACATCCTGTTAAAGGGTAACAAAAACCCTTTTCATCAAGAACTACTAAAACAGAGCCAGTTCTGAGTTGAGTATCCATCAATATTATTCAGGTAGATCACATTTTCTGGGGACATATTTTAAATAATTCTCTTCTAATAATCCCCATCATTCCCATCCTGTTCTTTACCTGCCTGGACAGTGCCACAGTGCTGGTGACATGCTGGTGATTTATTACACAAAGGATGAGTTTTAAATGAAGAGCAGAAAAAAAGGAGGCATATTGTTTAGTGTATTACTACAGACATTTAAATCTCACATGATTAGAATGCTGCTTAACTGCTTTGAACATAAAGGTCTGCTCTGGCCAGTCACTAAGAAATACAAGTTCCTCAAAGGAAGCATTCTGAAGTCATTTTAGCGTTACTAGAATGGAAATCTTTGGATATAGAGATGATATGGTAGGAAGCAGCAAAGTGCAACTGAACACAACCAAACCTGGGGTGAACAGCAGGGCTCAGATTGTTAAATCAGTTACAAAAACACCAAACTAGCGTCCAAACCCTGAGCATGCCTACTTACAGCATTATTTTACTGACTGAAGTATTCAAGAGCTCAAAGGAGTAAATCCAGGCTGAGAATGAGACCTTACAACTGCATATTAAAAAGATATTTTCAGCTTGTAAAAATGGTGATATGAGACATGAAAAGGGAAGTCTTTGAGACCCTTTAATATCACATAACAAACTCTGGAATGTGTGAATATTGAAGGGCTTATATTCTCTCATAGCTGTGAAGGAAATAAAAAAAAAAAAGGCAATGGTTTAGGCAGCACAGCAATTCTGGTGGATAGAAATTCTTTTCATTCTTTTTCAAGTCCTTGAGGTAAGCAGTTCTCAGTTTCTACTGTAACATCCTTAGCTCCATGCTGCATTGCCTAATGCAGCACTAGAGACACCTTTGAAAAGTCTCTAGTGATAGAGATCCAGGATAGAGATCCATACATGACAGTTTGTCAAGAAAAAATATTTATAACCATTAAACGTACAATGTTTAAAAATAGTTTAAAAGAAGGCTCTGAAGACTTCAACAGAACACAGAAGTTTGGTTTAGTCTTCACATCACTCTTCACCTTCACACAATACTTTCTACAGGAAGAGCTTTAAGCTCCTGACATCACACAATTTTTCTGAGATAAACCCTGTAATTCTTCAGCAATTGCAGAAACTTCACTATCTAAACAGTAAATGATTTGCTCAAGGTCTCTGAGATAAATGTCCAGCACACTGTCTGGTCCATGCCCATACCATTACTTCCCTTTTCTCCTACAGCTGCCAAGAATAAAGAGTTAATAAGGCAGAGTTCAGCACCGTTCCTTCAGAGAGAACTGCCTGGGATGCTGAGAGCGAGAGAAACCCCGTTTCTTTCACTTACCATTTTCTTAGGAAGAGAAAACGCCACCACACCAAACCCTGAAGCAATTATCCAGCACAGCACACCACGCAGTGAATTGAATAATAGAAAAGTTTTCTGCCATTTCCCGAGGGTTGCACATGACAGCTGAAACGAGCAGCAACACACATCCATTTCTGATGGGATCTGGGGAATCCAAGCAGCTATAACCACCTGAAGTTATGAAGAATTACCGCACTAGGCTGACAAATTTTGCTCCCCAGCAGAGCCATAACCAATTCTCACAAACACCAGAGGGCAACAGCGTCGCGCAGAACGCCGCGAGGAGAGCGAAAGGGAAAAGCCCGGCCACTGAAGGGCTGCTGCGGGCACCGCGCCGGGCAGATGCCGAGTGCGCCGGGAAACAAGAAAAACCAACCCAAAGCCCAAGAAACACCAGCGAACAGCCCCGCAAACGCTGCCTCCGCAGCGGGAGCCTCAGCGCCGGGCAGCCGCCCCGTCCCGCCGCGCTCCCGGCCCGGGCGGTGCCCGCAGCGGAGCGGGAGCCTGCGGCCGGCTCGGGCACAACTTTGCCGGGATCAGGGGGCCGGCGAGCGCCGACTTGTGCGGCTCGGCCGCGCCGGGCCCGCGGGCACCGCCCGCCCCGCTGCTCACCTCCAGCCGCGCTCCGCCGACATGTCCCCCCGCGCTGCCTCAGAGCCCGCTGCCGGCCGTGCCCTCAGCACAGGCTCCTCCGGGAGAGGCGCCGGCACCCGGCGGGCGCGGAGTCGCCCCGGGCGCGGAGGTGCGGCGGGGCTGCCGCCGGGGCTGCAGCACCGCCCGCCAGCCTCGCCGCGCCCTCCCGGAGGAGGAGCCGCGCTCGCCGGCCAGGGGCGGGCGGGGGCTCCGCCGCGCCTCCTCCCGCATCGCCCGCCCTCCTCCGAGGCTCGGCCGGGCCGGGGGCGGCCCCGGGCCCGGGCCCTCAGGCTGCTGCCGCCCTCAGGCTGCTCCCGCCCTCAGCGAGCCGCGGGCCCGCCCCTCACGGCACCTGCCGCGCCCCCCTCCCACACGAGGGCCGCCGCGCCCTCCCTTGTGGGATTCTTAATCCCTGTCTTAAATAAAGTAGGATTTAGGATTTTTCTTCCCCGCTCCTCCGAAACCAATTTAGGAAGCCCGTGCTGCAGGCGCGCTGAGGGGAAGTTGAAGTCGCACCCTCCCGCCCAATCCCCCGCTCTCGGAGCAGCTTTAGGCCGATTTCTGAGCCGGTCTAAAGGCAAGGGTGGAAATTCCGTGAGGTCAATTCCATTTTGTCAAGACAATGTAGGGTTAAAATCTTGAGAGAATGCCAGTTAATGTGTTTGCAGCCTCGCTGCTTTTCTTGATTGAATTTCCTAACCCTATGTTAAACACAGTTAGTCCCACTGCATTTTTCACTGATACCCTGCATCCCTCGCTCTGGAGATGGAGCTGCTCCATTACTGCAGGTGAGGGAGTTACGGTTCCCTGTCTGAACTGCAGTAGCTTCCACAAATGGGAAATAAAATTAATAAATTTTACAAGTGCCCTCTTGATCGAGCTAATTTACCTACAATTGCCCAGTGATTGTTAGCTCACCTAATGGCTGACAGTTCAATACATCGGATTAACTCCATCACTGGTGCTTGTCTGTCCAAACCTTCCTTTCTGTGACTGATGCAAGGCAAAAACTTCAAGGAGAAAAGTCACCCGAACGTTGCCTTTCCAAACATCAGGAGAATTGACAGCTCGTAATTCAAGAATACTGTCATTTACTTTCTCCTCTTTTTCTCCCTTTAATTCTCATGACACACTGAATACCCCAAATTTTACTGTCTTCTAAGCTAAAAAACAGCGCAAGGTCCATCAGCTAGACTTAGAGCAGAAAAGAGAACTTGTCAAAAGGGTTTACTATGTATAAGGTTATTGATCCTTGGAACAGAGACTCCATCTGAAATCCTGTTGCCCTCTCAGTATTCTACAGAAAGGGATTTTCTCCCAGATTAAGCTTCTCGACCGGCAGAATATCCTGACAGAGCCTTGTTTTGGGGACTCTACTTTTCTTAGAACAGGCTAGGAAGCATGGGGTGGAAGTCAAGTGACTAAAATTCTCAGCTGTGAGCTCAAACTCACGGTTTCTCTCCTACCCTTCTCTCTGAGCAGCTGTTTTTAGGTTATCGCTGGCCAGCCTGGACAGAAACGTGTCGGAGAGCGCTTGTCCTCGGAAGCACTTGGTTGCTCACCGAGATGTGCCAGACACCTCACAGCTGAGGGCTGCGGTGCTCAGCATCACCAGCTGCAGCGCTGAGCGCTTCTGGCAGGAATATTAACAGCTTTCATCATCCTTGGTGCTACTTTTCAGGTTTTTTGCTCTTGAGCTGTCAATGCAGCGTGAACTGGGAGTGATGTCTTAGCTGTTCTTTGAGCAATACATCTTAGGACACCGCTGACTGCGCTTCTGGCCAGGATTTCTGCCTGGCACACAGTACTTGACAAAAAAAATAGGAAAATGAGTAGTAAATCCAGACAAGAAATCAGGGAGGAGGAAAACCTACTGAACTGCAGGCAAAACAGAGACACATCTAGACAACTGCTAGACTCCACCGTGAACTAAGGACTCAGCTTTCTGCCTTTCTCACTGCCGGCCTCTACACACAAATGCTCCCTTTCCCACTCATGTTTTGCTTCCAGCTCAAGTCTTCACCTGTTCCACGTCCTTCTGCACCGTCAGCAATCTCTCTTCCTCAAATGAACTGAATCCCACCCTGTCTCAGGGTCTCAGCACTTTCAGGCAATTGCTGCAAGAAACGCTTCTAACCACTGCATGGCTCTACATCTGCAAATGAACTCCTGGTCCTGCTGAAACCTGTGCAAAATTTTGGTTATTTTTGGTGTGGTGATCATTACTCCAACTCCCAGCACAGATTGCTCATACCATGTACAGACTGATTACACTGCACGTCAGAAGGGTCGTCACCGTTTGGAGCGTTACTTGTAATAGCAACACTTTTCCATTAATAAAGAAATACTTTTTCCAGTCCTGCCACTTCAAAGTTTAGAGACATCTTTTAACCAAACACTCATGTTTATTTGTTTATTTATTTTTGTTGGCAATTTCTTGCAGGAAGACATTAAATTGAGATAGGTATTTGAAAACAAGGAGCATCAAGGCAATTGCTTGTTATTAGTCATTTCATGATGACTTTTTTAAAGCTATTACAAATGCTGCTAGTCAAAAGGCAAACTTATTGTAGATTTATAATGCTCTTCGGATTAATCAGAAACTCGTGAAACTGGAAAAGGTTTTTTTTACAAGTTGCATCTATATAATGAGGAGAAAAATGTGGCCTAACATTTAAGAAATGCTTGTGGTCCAAAATGTAATCAGCTAAGAGGCTATCTCAGAAAAGAAAAAACCCCAACACTGTTCAAGTTTACAACTGAGCTACATTTTTCCATTATTGTGATTACAATACCCTTCACTTGTGAAGTGTGTAATGACTATTCTGCAGCAAACAATACAGGAAACCAGCCACACTTAGGGATTTTCCCTATAAAGCCACTGGCTTTCAGATGGAAAACCCATTTATTGTTTCTTTTCAGAACTTTCTATTTAATTTTCAATAACTTAGCCTAAAAAATCTCCCTATCTGCATACATGATAGTAATGTCTTTCAAACCAGTGGAAGGAAGTTGCTCATTGCATGCTGTGGGTGCTGACTGCTTGGCAGCAGAAAGGCAGTTTTATCTCCAGGCTTAGAATAAACTATTGTTATAAATATGTTTTGTTCCACATTCATCAGGGTATCGAGACAACTGTCATCTATGCAAAATGATCAAATGGGCAGCTCTGGAATTCAAGCAGCTCAGGAATTCATTAGGTGTGTGTGAGCTGCAAACCCACCCTTTACTGCTCAAGTCATGCCATGTGAAGTGTAAGACAGATCCATTAATGAGGAGGACTGAGCATTTTCTATTGCAATTTACCAAGAAATTTGCTTATGAAAAGAGAGAAAAGACTCTTCCTTCCCATTATATCAGGGTCAGAGGTTCCAAGATAATAAATATACAAAAAAAAAATAAATAATAGCAGCATTGATTCAGAATGTATTAATTTTAGTGAGTTTTTTCAAATGTATGCCAATTTGAGTGAAAGCTCCTTAGCAATATTGAAATTGGTTACAGGAAAGGGATAATGGGGATGGAAGAAAATTAAAAAGAAACCAAGTCTCTGCAAGCACAACCAACAATCTGGAGCATCTCTGCCCTTTGAAAGAAAGTAATGTGTAATTAAAACTTCTGTTAAAAATTGATTTTAGAATATGTAATAAAATAGAGTTAAGAATCTGTGTTATTACCCTAAAATCCATTTGTTTTCCACACCAATAACAAAAGAGAAGTTCTAAAATAGTCTTGTACATTGCAAAGAGGGAAAACATTCAAACTGCTATATCCAGCACTTCAGTTGAGCAGTAATACAAACACTTCCCAAAGCAGAATGTCATTCACAGTCAGCTGGAAAAATCAGCATAGTTTCATCTTTCATCTGCAGGATCAATGGCAGCACTGTCTGCTCCAAACTGAGAGCTCATCAGCTGGCAATCACTGAGGTGAGAAAGGACGTGGGGACCAGTCAAAGTTAGGGATTGTCTGTCAGCAGCCAAAGTGATGTGTCTGGAAAATACTGCAAGCAGTTTTCAGACAGGAAAAGAAGAGGTGGATGTATGGAAGTGTTGATGCTGTTTCATATGGCTGAGGTACACCCTCACTTGGAAGGCTGGTTAAAGTTTGGGGAAAGTGATTCCAAGCGGAAGAGGTGGAGAGAAGAGCTGTCCCCATGATCAGGTGAATACACAGCATGATAGTCGAGGTGAAGGTTGAGAGCTGATATAGCTGCAGCACTCGAGGGGGAGACATTAATATGCAGTGGTAGCTCACAACTATTTGAGAAAAAGAGATTTTTGGCATAATAACAATTGGGTAAAATTGGTGCAGAAAGTTAGGATGGAAATTAGAAGAAGCCCTTAAATCACCAGAGCGAAGCAGACGCATTCTGTGAGCAGTGAGGGCAAAAAGTGTGGTTAACCTGGAGATGGAGCTGAAGTGACCATCACACATTGCTCATCACGGTGCTGGCCCAGCCTTGATGGAGGATTCAGAGCATCCATCCATCAGTGAGCCCAGAGTTTTTATAGTGCTGGGAGATCAAACCCAACAAGAACAGGAATAAATCCTCATCACTGATGCTGGAGTTGCTATCGGCTGTTTCAGCTGTGGTTTGTTTGTCACACTGGTTCTTTCAGGCTGTCTGTGGGCACTAGAGAAGATGAGCACCTGCACTCTGTTCACATGAATATGAACATCTCCTCACAAGTCATCATTTTTTAATGAAAGCCTGTATTCTGGAACATAAGATGTTAGCCTCCAGGGAAACATATCAGCTTGTCATCTGTCCCACAAGTCAACAGGTAAAGAAAAAAAAGGGAGAAATTGTTTTTGTTCCTGCTAGAATTCATTTGAATACCAGATCTTTCTGCTTATTAATATTTCAGTTCTCCCCAAACATGAAATGGATTGAAATATCAGATAAACCGGTAGAACTCTTATGTTTATCATGTATTATTTTGATTTAATCTTAAGAAATTACGTGAATAGGTTGCCCATATGTAATCATGCACCATGCACAGAGATCTTAATTACCCTGTTCATCAATATTCATGATAGCCCATATTATGCAGGTTATTATCCTATATTGTTATAGGTGATGCCCCATGAATACCATATGGGAGAGGGATTTAAAAAAGGTTACAGGCTAATAAGTGTATTTTATTCCACTCAGAAAACTCAAGAGAAACAGCTCTTTTCAAAGATCCAGAGACTGTAATTACATGCAAAATGTTAAGTCACCTTAAAGGCAAATGCTAACCCAGACAGACTGAAGATTAAAATGAAAAGCTAAAACTTCCTATTGTTAACAGTGCCCCACTGCACTAGATATTGTGCAAATATATGAAAAAGGGGACTACCATCACAAGGAGTTGAATTCTACCTTTCAGCTTGGTTGTTCTAGAGCAGAAATTGTAGTAGGTTTAAGCTAGCAGCTGGTGGTCATCTAATAGCAGTGAATAATAACACTTTATAATGCCACAAATATTGTATGCAATTCCCTGTAAAGTTTCCTCGGAGCTGTGCCTAGAAAATACTGCTTTGGCATGTCAGCCTTACCACTTAATTTCATTTACCCATGTGTCGCCCTGAAAACTCAGCTTCTGAGCTTGCTAACATAGTTTTCTAAAGACTTTCCCAGGACAGTAACTGTAAACATAGATATGTGTTTAAAAAAATAAAAAAAATAATAATAATTTAAAAAATAGCATAAATACCCTGACATGCTTTCCTGATACCAACATTAAAGATTCTTTAGGAACTCTGTATCAGCCCACTATCCTACCTGGGAACAGAAGAGCAGCAAACATGAAGAATGATTTTATCCTAAATTTCAGTTTTTAAGATTCCACTCCGAGTTTTTCCAGAATGAAGAATCTCTTTGACTATCCACCTGTCAGACAGGCACATTTAGCACCGCCTCTATTTCTAAGCACAGATACTTAGATGTTGCTATGTAAATGAAAAATACATTAATAGTCAAGATCCCTTTTTTTTTGCTCCGTGTATTTGAGCAAATGCAACCATAACACATTAAAGACTTGGAAGGTGCAAGTAAAGTATAAATCGAAGTTGCATCTCTTTATAATTTTCTATTACAGCAGTCCAATAGTGGAATTAATAAAACTCGCATTTTCATGCTGTCAAGTTACACTAAAAAGCATTATTTAGCCCTCTCCAAACCTACACTCTAATAAATGTCAAGTTCCCTGTTATTAGGTATTTCAATATTTGTACAAAGATATAACGCAGATAATGAGAACACACACTGCAGACATGTGTGCTGTTATAATATTAACCTGAGATAAATAACCTGGGACAATTATTCCCAGTCTTAATAAAGCTGATTTTCTAATCAAATGTCAATAAAATGACTTGTTTTTAATATGGACACAATTTCAGTAATAACTTTGACTCACTGAATAATAACTTTCAGAATGAACAAGGAAGCACTGTTAAATTTTTTAAGACACTGTTCATTCTCCAACTGGCTTCCTTCACCTCAAGCACTCAGAATCCTCTCCATCCACGAAGGCAGTCCAAGGCTGGCACTTCACTTTCACTGCCATCTTTGTCCCTGTCACAGGAGAAGTGACAAGCAAGAAGATGGGAGATAACAGAATAAAGGGAATAGTTTATAGGGCAGCATCTTTGGTTTGTAGTCCATTTCACTGCTCACCAGCCAGGTCTCTGTTCTCAATTAGATTGTTCCAGTGCTTTTCCATAAGAAAGAAGATGAGCAAATTCCTGTAGTACACCTTCCCTGGCTCAGTCCTTCATTTGGCTGTCTGCTGGATGCATTCAGTTTTCTAGGAGAAGCTGACAAACTGAAAGTCAGTGTAATACCACGGGACAGGAATTACAAAGCAACTAAATGCAAACTGGCAATAGCAGCAGAGGTGATGCAAATCTTATGTCTTCAGGGCTCCTGACAGCTTGGAGTACTAATTTGGACCTTGACCGTAATCCTTCTCCTAATTCAAGAGCTTTCCTTTTTATTCTAGTCATTAACAATAAAATGGAATTTTTAAATGGATTTACATAGCCAAAGAGGGCGACATGTTTTCAACTTCAAACATTTGCATATTCTTAAGGGACTTGCTCATGTACCCTGCTGGTGAACCATCGAGGAAAAGATGGTTACCGTGTTACAAAAGCAATAAAACATGCAATTTACTAAAACACTGTCTGAAATATTATCCATGGAAGAACGAGTCTGATTAGCTAACAGGAACAGATAGGTTTATGATTGCAAGCTTTATGACTATTTGATAACATAAAGCACTTTTTTTTCTCAAAAGGAAGTTGCAGCACTTAATGCATTTGCTGAGCTTAGTCTTGTCAGCACTATAAATCACTCAAGTTGCACTCCTCAGAAATAAAATCTGCACTACATGGTTAGAAAATTACAGTGTGCTAACAAACTCCTTGAGAGATAATTTCTGATTTTCAATATCTAGCCCAAAGAACACTTATTCCTACAGTCAAAGGCATTTAGTGCTGATAAAAATATAAACAATATCACCAGTTACTTACATTTAATAATGACCATAACTCACCTGGAGCAAGTTATTCCTTACATTTAAAATCAGAAAAAGATGATCATCTTTGATGATGGGTTTCAATTACACTTGCAAGATGCAGTAATACAAGACAACTAGGCAATACACTTGGCTGACAGTTTTTCATAACATTTCCCTGGTTGGAAATTAAAAAAAAACAAAAAAACCAAACTTGTTTTCTAGTCTTTCCTCAGCTTTTGGCCAGACTGAATTATTCAGTTGCTTCAATGCATCCACAAATCACATTTTCTCAGTGTTTGGTTCAAGCTCTGTTGTGTTGATTCTATCACAAACAAATATTAATGGAATGCCACAATCACACTTGCACAGCAAGGAAACCTTGAGGCACTACATCCTGGCACTGTCATACAGTTCCCAAGGGCAAGGGAGTCCTTGACTTCAGGAATAATATTTGTTATTTCTCTATTATGGCTATTTTAAAGACTGATGTTTATTTGAGGACTACTAATTATTATTTTAATGCCACATCAAACAACTTACTGACAAAACAGAGTTTGATATTAGAATGAACTTAAATTAAAATTACTGCAACATCATCTCTAAAAGTACCTGTTTGACCTGATTTTATATTAAGGAAAAATTTGGCAGAGCACAGCTGAATAGGTGATGGCAGATCAGAATTCTCCAAGCACTAAAGAAAAGCAATGTCAGAAACAATAACCTGGCAGCCAATTTAGTAGAAATGACAGGATAACCTTTTCTAGGTATGTGGTCTGAAGTTCCATTAAGGCAGAAGTTCCCAGACTATTTTCACTGGAGATGCAGGTATTGAGACTGCAGATGTTCCACAGACAGCTCATTAGTCACACAGTGATTCCATTCACCAGGTTCCTTCCAGCTGACAAACTCAAAAGACATACAACAAAAAAAATATTAAAAACTGTGTTAATGATGTCACATTTGTCTATGAGCCATCTTCATTATTACAGAGAGGCCTCTGTGCCAAAGGAGACACTTTCAGAGTGTCTCAGAGACACACTAAGTCTTCCTGGAACAATCTCTATTAAAAACAGGGCTCGTCCTGCAGAAATCTTCTGCATCCTCACTTCCAGCTGCTCCATTTGCCTCGTGGACACATCTCACTTCAGCCATATGGAAGCACCCGTTCACTCAGTCTGCTTCCCTCCCATCTCACTTGCATTAACTGCTCATCACCTAACCCAGAGATCAGTCCTGTCCCATTCTTTCAGCACCAGCCCTGTTGATGCTAACAACAACAGCTTTCCTCTCAATTCTGACACCGAGGCTCATGCTGAGCACTACAAATGAATTTTTCATTTTGTTAAATCTTGAAGGAGCACAATAAGATAGGCAAACAAAGGCTGCAGAACTCTGGAGTGCCTGATGTTGGAATGATGAGCTACAAACATCTGAAGGAATTGAACAATATCCTTTGGTTAGTCTGAATTGTATTTTAAAAAGTATAAAAAAATATTCAGATTCCTCTCAAATTCATCACAGTTTTACCTTGCAATACTCTGGTCTCTCTGACACACAAATCTGCAGATTAATTAGTCCTCCAAAGGAGCTATGTGGGCACAAGGTTTCTGCCTAAGACCCCTTCCAAGCCGTTTTCCCTGCTTCTGTGGCTCAAGAAACCACCCATTAAACTGGAAACAACAGATTATTAGCCCATAACTGCAGCTGCTTGCATGCTGTCTGGTCTATTTACATATCCTTGAAACTATTATGCCCAATTTGTAGTTTGGATTGTTTCTCCCTTCTAGTGGTAAGAAGGGAAAAGTCTCTTAAAAAATGTCATCTCTCTTAGGCTTTCCACTGAATATGCCACTCAGCCACCCTTAGGCCACTGCTATAAGGTAAAAAGCTGTGCCTTTACAAACCAGGTGCTGTTTTTCCCTGTACCTAGTTGTCTGTGCTGGGTGCATGCACTCCACTGTACAGATACTGCCAGCTGAGTACACTCCATAGTTAACAACCTGAAAGCAACTCTAATTTAAATTACTCCAATATTATATGCACATTCACCCTCCAGAAACGTAGAGTACTTGTCAAATATCACTTTGAAGAACCTTTGTTTAGCTGCTGAAACACCTACACACCTAAAAAAAATCTATTATAGCTTGTACAATTTTACGTTTTACTTCATGGCTACCGTAAAACAAAACAAATTATTTTGGTGCTGGATGGAATATTTTAACAGGAACATTTCAAATAAGTATTATCTTGGCTAGCACTAGAGCATCAAAATACTTAGGGCTGTGAAGGAGCTGCCTTTTGTTCATAGCAGGCAAGGAAAGACTACACAATACTCTATTAAATACTCAGACGTACGTGTTCCTCAGGCCAGTTTTATTCATCAGCTACACAGAACTCCTGTGTCTTAATTCCTCCTGAAATCATGACTCCCTGCAGTCCTCTCCCAAGAAAAGAAGACACATACTAAACTCCCAGCTCAGAGAGTGCTGCCACCCAGGATTGTCAGCACAACCCTCAGAGGGAGCTGGCCAAGGAGCTGTTCCTCCCAAAGTGCTGGAGGGAAGGCTGGCAGAGGGCAAGGTATCTTAGAGCCCATCCTATGGGGCTGCTCCTGAACAGGAATTAATAAATCTATCAGTACTAGACTCCTCTGTGTGTCTGGGAAGGAGTTTAGCATTCTCTTTACCTGAGTTAACCACACTACTCCGTGTGTTCTCCCCATCTGTTCTCCTCCTTCAAGTGCTGTTATCAATCATCTCTGAGGCTGAATTCCCTTTGCTAGGGCAGTGTCACTTTTGTTTCCTAGCATCAAGTCTTTGGGACCTTCTGTTGGGTGATTTCTTCGCAGAAGATTTGAATCATTGAACCATTTGAATTCCCTGTCAAAATGGCCTCTGGAGACAGGTGATGAGCACCACCAAAACCTCTGGAATGACCAGCAGCTGTAGAAGCTGGGATTCTTCACTCTCCAGACCTGGAATCTGCCTTGCTTGGAGGAGAAGTTTCCATGCTGCTGTCAGCACAGCAGCTTAAGGAGAACATCACGACTGGGGTCTCACATGGTGATCCCCCTCCTCTTTATCGTCTAACACAACTACAAACAAACCAAATGATAGATTGCACAAGAAATAAGGGATGTTTAAAAGCAAATCTCTAAACTAAGCCTGGGATGCTCACCCAGGAGTTCAGCACAGCAAGGCAGGCACTCTGCACTACCTAGTTCATGGGAAGAGATTTCTAAACTCTACCAAATGAAGTTAAGAAATGAAAGAGAGAGCAATAGAACCATATTTTAATTCATTTAAAGGGATGGAATAACACAGAATCTTTGCCATGAAACTAGAGGATTTTTCTCCCTTATCTAGTGCCCGAGGAAGATTAGAAATTGGGGAAAAAAACCCACTGAAACTGTAAATGCATTATGCCACTGGATAGAAACAAAAGGTAATTATTTGAAAACTAGAAAAAACTCCAAGAGGAAACATAAAACATGATGGAATATGGATTATTTTGATCCCCAAGAATTCCCCATGTTAAAGGCACGGAGAAAACCATCATTCACAAGTGGGAAAACAGAGGGAGTGTAAAAGTGAAATGGAGTTCTGACAAATGATGCTGTGTAGAATATGGGTTCCCAAAGCAACAGAAAAAAGGCACCCCGACAGCAGCAGCCTCAGAGATTGTATATTGCAGCTGAAGCAGGCGGGTTTCTGGAGATTCACCTTCTCAACTGGCACACTTACTTGCCAAGGCTGCTCAACTTCTTTCATCTTCAACCACAAAACCTCCCAGTCCTTCCACAGCAATCACTCCATCAAATCAAGAGAGACCAAAAAATGTTCTTTTCGCTGTTCACAAGAATATCAAGTTCTGTGCCCAAGAGATACCATTTGAAGTCAGAAGGAACAAGCCAGCAAGTGTAGAAAACTGCTATTTGAAGAAGTGATAAAAAGACAGCAAACTGAAGCCCATGGTTAATACAAAACCCCATGATTAATGGAACACAAATGCAGAGGGATATGAGAAGCTTGCATTATCAAAGCAAAAATCATTTCTAACAAAAATCACCAAATTTCCAAGAATTGCACAGCACTTGTGGTGGCCACTCCTGATCTCTACATAATATGGCAGCAGTTCAATTGGCACTAATCTGTTCTTCTGGATACAAGCAGGGAAGAAGTCAAGGTCCCAGTGATATGCAATCCTGGAACTTCATTAGAAACCTTGCATCTTTCAATAGTTTAAATCCAAGCCAGAAAAGAACCTGTTTTGACACCAACTATCCTTAGGAGCAACATTTTGCAGCACCCAATTTGAAAAGGTTAACCTGCCAGGCAATAATACATACAAGAAAAACGAAAAGGAGGGCAAGGAAAATCATCTGCTGCTGAAACTGCTCTTCTACAAAAACAAAGTGATAGGAAGATTCAGCCCGTGAAGAACACATTCCTCAAGCAGGAGAGAAAAAACACAATTCTTAAAAATCTCTTCGCTACATTAGAGATAGAAAATTGACTACAAATCAGCTGTTCAGGACTTGTTGCTTGTTCACTACTCAGACATCAGAATTACTACCACAATATTAGAAGAACAATCCAATCAACATCTTCCAGGGATGCATTTGACTTCATTTGCTGGTGCCAGCCGTGCTGGGCTTTGCTTCTATCCATCCATCCTGCTGCAAAAAGCTTCAATTCTGTTCTCACCATCACGTCAGATCAGCTCTTGGACTCACAGCTCACCACAGACCTCAAAACAGGAGGCAAAGATCAACACCAGTTGGCCTTTCACAACTTCTCACCCATCTATTAACTTTCTGGGGCCAGCTGCAGAAAATGGGGGGGAAGCCATTCCAAAGAACACGACCAAGGAAATCACACAGCACTCGGCACTTTTTCCAGGCATCACATTTTTAATGGATGATGGGAAGTAACACAGAAGCAATTCCTGTCCACAGAAAAAAAGATTTCAAATGGTTTTGTCTCAAGGACAATCACTGGATGTTGACAATTTCTGGTGCTGAAAGTTACATGAGGTCCTCAACATTGAGCAATCAATATCCCCACAATCTAAACGGTGAAATTACCACCTTGGCAAGGAGAAAAGTTTCAGCATTTGCAACTCATCTCCAACCCCTCAGTAGAACTAAACCAGCAGAATTTCCCTGAGATGGCACTGTGTTCTGGAACCCCTCAAATACTCACTAAAACAGACTTGACTTTCACTAGGACAGCTGTTCATGAAAATCTGGGGGAAAACCTAGGGGAAGTGGCCATGTGCACGCACATCCCTTCCCACAGCAGGCACAACCAAATCCTCCTTTGAATGGCCTCAAAGTTGAGCAGCACTCATTGGCACAGCCTCTTCTCCCACACACAGGCCAGGGAGCAACACGGCAGCGCCAGCCAGATGGGCAAGGACAAGAGAGAGCAGATGCCAACGAGGCTTTCAAGCTGTGCCAAGGGAGGTTGACGCTGGGCATTGGCAAGAACTTGTGCCCAGCAAGGGCCATTAGATCCTGCAATGGCCTGACAGGGGGCTGCTGCTGGAGTCATCATTGTGGCACGTGTGCAAGGCAAGCCAGGCCGCAGCGCTCGGGCCCCGCTCTGCTGGCCATGCTTGCCGCCATGGCTCACAGCTTGGACTCAACATTCTCTTCTCAGGGCTCTCTGCAGCCAGGGCCTTCTGTGCTTCTGTGACATCACAGCCTCTGGGCACGGCACGCTGGCTGGCAACTGTCCCCAGCTGTTGCTGCGCCCCAGAGCCCAGGCAGAGCTGCTTGCACACTGACGCCCAGAGCCTTTCTGCTGCTGCCACAGCACTATGGCTGCTCACGGCTCTTCCGCGCTCCTGCAGCTTTACCTGCTGCTGCTCTTGGCCCATCCCCTCGACCCATCCACCAAACCCGAGCGGAGCACGGATGCCTCTGCGACGGTTCCGGAGGATTTCCACCTGGAGGAGACGGACCCTGCGCTCATCTGGTGGGCGTCCAGGACACTCCTCCTCATCGACGTGCTCCTCATAGGAATGGCCATGGGATGGGCCCTTGGGAGAAGATTTCAGAGACGCTGGGGAGAGGTGAGGCAGGGGTGGGGGGTCAGGCAGGCGGGATGGGGCAGACCTTGAGGGCCTCTTGGGCACCCTTTGGCCAATGCCCTGCGGCAGGAGGGGCCTGAGCTCCTGGCTGGGCAATCCGGCCCAGGGGCTGAGCCCCATGGACAGCACCAAGCAGAGGCGGCCAGAGCTCTGCCTGCTGCAGCCTCTTCCCCGGGGCAGCCCAGCCCAACTCAGCCCGAGTCTCTGTCTCCCAGGCCAAAGGCAGCCCCACACGTGCCGGCCCCGCTCTGCCCCTCTGCCTCTTCCATGGCGATCCCTGTGCTTTGCCTTGCAGCGCAATCTCCAGAGCCCTTCGGGCCCTGCAGGGCCCCGCCGCCATCCAAGACTCGGCTGACCCACGAAGTCGATGCAGCTGCTGAGGGAAAACCGTGACCTGATGCGGCTGCTCCTTCGCTCCAGCTCTCAGCCGAGGAGGCCAACCACCAAGACGGCGGCAAAAGAGGGCATTGGCAGGAGACTCCGCACCTCCCTGCAGCTCTGACCTCCAGCGCGGCACTCCGTCCTGCAGAACCTTACGGGGAACGGGTGACCAGTGCCCAGCCCAGGCACTGCGACGTTCCCCACTTTAGAAGTTAGACACACCCCTGTTGTTCGTTTTAGGATTCCCCACCACGTTTCCCCCAAGAAGTTGACCTTTCCCTTAGTGTTCAATTCTAAACAGTTCAAGTCTTGAAGTTTTTTAGGCTTAAGATTCTTACCCCATAGTCTTCTAGTAACGTGGGATTGTAGATTTTACAAGTAGTCAAGTGAATAAAGTTCACGTTTTCTGCACGTTGCCGTGTCATTTTCTTGATGTTGCACCTGAGACCTGGGGACTCCTTGAGAGATGGGTTTGCATGGCAGCTCCAGACTGCCTGCAATGGAGAGCCCCAGTGCCCCAGCAGGCTTTGCAAGAGTCCGGAGGGCAGCGGGAAAGAAGAAGGTGGCCAATGTTCACCTGCCTCCACCTTCCAAGGAAGCTTGGAGTCAAACCCTGTCTGCACTTTAGGGGGGACCCTAAAGGCCCCGGCAGGCATCAGGATGGCCCCAGGACGGGGGGCTCGCAGGACTCTGGGGCACCACGAAAGGAGCAGGATCATCCCTGCAATGCTGCGAGAGAAATCCAGAGACGGCTCCCCTGGCATCCAGGCAAGGCCTGAATTCAGGCAGGCAATTCGATCCACAGGCTGCCTGGGCTGTGGCAGCTATCAGTCCTGCTTCATACATTTCTGGGGGGTTCATATATATAGATCTGTATTTAGTTCTTTGTATTTAGCCTGGTGACCCTCAAAATAGGATTAGATTTCATTTTCCTACAAAACAAAACATCCGTTTTTTGATTTCTAGGAATCAACCATCTGTGCTCCCAGTTCAAATCACTTCTCTCGAACTTCTTCTGCATCTTGCTCCTTTACAGCACCATCAAATACCTCTGTTAAAATACAGAGCATCAATGCAAGGACCACAGTCTTGTTACTTTTTGAAGAAAGTTAACTTGGATGACATACCTGCTTTTAAAAGTCCAATAGGAACAAAACCTACAGATCAGCTTTAGAATTTCAAAAGCTGGTTCCTCAACTCTTCCACACCACTTTACTTTTTGGGGACATTCAGGAGCCATACCTAACAAGCACAGAAAAGAAATGGAAGAAGAAATGCAGATAGTCAGCAGCAGACCACCTACCAAAATACATTTGAAATACAGCTCCAAGTTCTCAAAGAGCAAGTTTGAAGTGTAAATGGAGACACTCACACAAAATTACTACCAGTTGCTACTTTTGGCATTTCCTCTGGGTTTCCTCTTCATTTTTTTATCTCTCACCTAGGGGAAGAGAAAAAAACCCAAACAAACACAACCTTTCAGGCAGAGAAAAGATGGGATTGCTCTTGAAGAAAGCATTGGATTCTGCCTGTAGAAGAACCTGTTGGGAAAAATATTAGCTTTTAGCAAAATGCCACTGTGCTGTTGCACTTGTTCTACCACTGGGAGAAAGAACAGGCACGTCTGTAAGGCTCCTGCAGCTCACCCTGGCTGAGGCTCATTGACCACTTAGCACTGCAGGCATCACTGGCAATAACCATGGTGGAAAATGGGGAGGGAGCTGGAGAAATAAATGCTTGCCATTGCCTTAGCAAAAAAAAAAAAACATCAAAAACAACCCACACTCAAAACAAAGCTATGAAAATAGTTTGCCTCTGAATTCAAAGAACTAAAATTAACTAGATGATGTCTGCTTTTGGTTCAGCATTCATCAATCTGAATCTGAATATGCATAGGGTAATGAAAGGTAACTGAAGCTTAAAAATCATGTCTATTTACTTGTGCATAGCCTATACTGAAGTACATTAAAAAGCAGTGTTTTGCTTGAAATCTGCATGGTATTAACTCCATTCAATCTTATACTCACTAGGTAATTAAATACATGAAGAAATAGATATATTTTTTAATGAAGAATGCATTATTAATTAGGAAGGCGTGGCTTTATCAGTCTGCTGATACCAACATTACTGAGCTAAGTTCAAAGTATTAACACAAGAACTTGATGACAGAAGCAATGTTCATCACAGCCTCAACAATAAAGTTGCAGTTCCAAGTTTTTCACATGTCCTACACTTGCTAAGGCATCTCCAGAAAGAGGAGTCAACTGAAAATAGCACAGGAAATTTGAAACCCATTTCTCCTTTTTTTTTTTTTTCCCCTGGACTTTCTTGTGGGCAACAGAAAACTCCTAATATGTGGAATGAAATGTAGTTTTTATGCCTGAGTCATGAGTCATCCCCTCAGTTCCAACCTGATCCAATGCTCACTTGAATCTTGGAAATCAGGGTCAAAGCAGAAATAGGAAATTGCAATTGTATTCATGAAAGGAGCTCTTTTTTCTCCATTCCCCTCCCTCCCCCAAATACATCAACACCAAGTGAGAAAGGCTCGATTTGAAAGATAATTATTACAGAATTCAACTTGGACATAGCTAGCTTGCTACAAGTTCCAGCAGATAGAGAAACGAGAGCAGAATCAGAGGTTATCAAACTCAATAGAAATTCCAGCTCATGCTTGCCCCAAAAGCCTCATTTAATTGATCCAGGATTAAAAAGAAAAGAGAAATGAAAAAAATCACATAAAAGCATTTCACACAGTATATAGTGAAATACTATCATTTCCACCTGAAAGATTCATCATTATTATGTTTTTCCATAGTAAATTACAAAGTCTCCTGCACCCATCTTCCCAATAGCTGATTCTAAGAGCTTGCTAGTTTCATCCCTTAGGAAGCAAAAGGAGCCCCAAGTGTCTCTGGATCAACAGAAACTAAACAACAAAGCTTGACAAAGTCTATTCAATTGTCAAGAAACTCAAGAAAGATTTCCCACTCCAGAGATAGCTATCACCAGCTGATGAATTTTGCTAGGGCAGGTTTAGTGAAGAAAAACTAGGTCTTTATTACCAAATCAGGTAGGAGTTGTTCTACCGTACTGCCAGGAGGATGGGAGTAGAAACACCATATTCTTCACAGCCTCATCCACAAAGAATTCCACCTGAAAATTAAGGCTGCTTTTCAGTTTGACCAAACAAATGAAAATTCACTCCTAAAACACAGGGATGGCAGCACGCTCAGTCTTTGCAATACAAAACTGGGAACTAACAGCAGATTCCTGATCACATCTCCAAGGCTGAGTGTACAGAACTGGCGTGGTGGCCAGGCCCTCGCTGACTGCCAAACCTCCAGCCACCATCCCTTCCTCTCACAGGGACAGGGCAGAAAATAACAACAGCAGAAACTAGCTTTTTAGCTTCAGCTAAAATCAGGAAGGCCATGGATGAAACAGACTGGAGTGGTTTAGAAACTAGCACGCAGATTTAGCTTCAAACAAATCTTAATGATCAGCAATGACAATGAATACTTCATTCTATTATGATGCATTATTATTAGACAGTCAGAGACAGCCAAGCTGACCTCAAGCATGCTGAAGCATCGGGGCCAGGCAGTGCACATCTTCCCAGGAGCTGATTTACCCCTCCTTCTCAAGTCAATTCACCTGCACACAGCCCCACAGCAGAACTGCTAGGCTGCAGAATCAAAACATAGCTCTGCTTAAGAGTCAAACCCCAGGACACAGACCATAGTAAAGGAAGAATGACACCTGCAGCATTTGATTGACCTTCAATGCCCTGAGAAGATGACAAATTCCCCAAGATGAACAAGTTCCCAAAATACAAAGCAAAGGACTGATTTTGATGGATCAAATGTTAAATAGGCCTGTGAAATTGGAGTTGTTAGGTTGCACATGAAAGAAGGGAAAAAAAAACCCCACCCCAACCCTCAAATGCAATTTTAGATCCCTCTTGGAAAATTTGCTTTAAAAAGAGAGAGGAATGGATACAATCTTCCCCTCACCTGGAGATTTTCATCCATTCAAGCCATTTCAAATCTGGCAAGAAAGCCCTACCACAGTCCCCGTCAAACAACATTTGCTTTCATTTTTGCTTCTCATTACTCCTTCAGAGCACTCTAAATAACAGCAAAGAAGGAAATTCAAGTTGCAATTCAAACACTAAGCTCTGGAATCCCACATTGCCTTCAAACAACTCTATGAAACACTAACTTCATGCTTCATGCTCTCCAATACATAGAAGCCATTTCTTTGCACATCCTTTGGCTGCTAAAGCTGGAACTTGCATTTCTATCAGCAGATGCGCCTGATTCTCACCTTCCCCTGATACACATGAGCACTGTGGGCCCTGACTTTCTGGGCAGCTCACACTTCCTTGATTCAAACTCTTGACTTTGCTCTCTGGAACACCGCCCTTCCTGAATCCAGCCGAAGGTACGAAGCAGCCACACACCTTCTCAAGTTTCCATTCTTGAGATCTGACTCTCTTTCCCATTAGGATGCTTTGCAAAAACAATTAGCATCCCATGTTGCCCGTGTCTGCTGCAAGGACGAGCTCGCTGGCTTTTTTACTCCTATTTTTACAACATTCTCTTTCTAAGCTCATGACAGCTGTGGACAAATCCAGAGCAACACCTTGAAGCATTAACAAACAGAAGCAACAGAACACAGAAGCTGCTGCTGCATTTCCTGTGGCCATTTGAGGCTGCAATTGCAAGTGTGAAAATATTGCAGTTCTGTCATTCAGGAAGAAGTACACCTTCCAAAGGAAATCCATTCAAAGCAGATTATACAGCATCGATTTGTTACCCATTTGAAGTTCTTACTGGAAGCCAAAGAAAGATTTCTTTGGTAGCCTCACAGCTTTATCTTCACCATTTAGAACGGAACTGTTACTCTGCTTGAAATTTAAATGGTTTTTTCCCCCAACAGTTTCATCTACCTCCTCACCAAGCTGATACGGAATAGAGGAGCACAGGTAGTGTGAGGAACAGATTTGGAATTACATAAATGGACTTACCATGTGGCTACAACTGATATTTCCAGCTCTGTGGGCTAAGAGCATCCATCCAATGTCCTGCCAGTCCAGCACTTCCTGATGCTATTTGCAGCCACTGCTTCCACACAAGTTAGAACAATGCACTTCTCCTTTGATGTCATGTGGCTGCTGCAAGTGCAACAACGGAGACACCAATTTCTAGTTGCAAGGTCAGGATTACAAATTTAAAACCTTACTCTTACAAAAGGTCAAGACTCTCCAATCCTGCTGGAAACAAGAGCTTTGAAGAAACCTAACTCTTCCAACTTCAGCCTGCTTCCAACTTTATGGTATTAGCTTTTTTAGATAATAAAGGATTGTCTCTAGATTACTGTGGATTAAAATTATAACTGCAGACCTGAGTATTAGTCTCAAGTTTGATGGTATGAGGAAGGTGATGGTCTTCTTATCCATCCCTGTAATCACCATGATGCACTGTCTCGACTATCTCCAACAGGTTGTTTTTTGTTTCAACGTGGATAAACTGTTTTATGAAGGTTGGAACAGGGAGAATGGCTGCCTTCCATACCAATCAAACAGGTTCGATTTTCAAGTGATTCAAATTGGATCAAAGTCTTCAGACCCAAATAGGTGTAGCCTCGGTGAAATACAGAAGCCCTTATGAAAGGCTCACTCAGAAGGCGTGAATAGAATAAATCAGAAATTCATCATAAAAAAATGAAGAAGGAAAAAACCTCCATTCCCTAACACTGCAGAATTCCAGCTAAGTAAAATCTCACTCACTTTACAATGAAAGGAAAACAGTTTAGTGGTGGTGCCAGGGACAAGGCGAGGATATACGGTGCCAGGGAGGATTCTGCACTTAGAGATGCTGAGTATCCAGCCAAGAGACAGAAATTCATAGCAGAGAAAGCTTCTACACACTGAAAATATGCTTGGCTCAGGTAGGTTTCAGGCCACAACTTTGATCCTCCAGAGGCAAAAATAAAGAACAGTTCAGTCCTTTTTCCTCCCCAACTCATTCCTTGGTCCACTCCTCCACAGCTGGTAAAAGAGAAAAAGAGTCTCATACAGAACAAGGATGTAGGAGCTTTTCCCCCTGTTGCAATTAATGTGAAAAAGGTGAAAGAAAAATACCTGCTATACATCTTGTGTAAATCTGCCATTTTAAACCACATTCTGAGTTCATCTGTTCTCAGAGGTACTTTCTAAATTTTACTTTTATTTTTTGGGTCCAAAAGGTATTACTACAAGTAAACTTCCTCCTGAACAGTCTGCCAGAGAGGAAGAAACAGCAGTGTTCGCTATCTGCCACCAAATTTTACATCCTGTCCTATAATCTTATTTCCATAAGCTCCAAGTCATTGGGGAAGGCTGAGAAGGGTCTACATTTGTGCATCCTAGCAGGATTCTGTGCTGGAAAATATCTCTACCGAGTGTTCTTGGGTTAGTGGATCCAAATGACTTTATAGCACTGAGGGTCTGCACGCATTTGTACTAAATGAATGTAAGGACACTTCCATTGGAAATACAAATTTACAAATGCATTGCCCCACAGGCTTGTAGGAGTAGCTTTACTTTAGGGGCATTATCAGATGATATGGCTGAAGATAATTTATGGTATCTGTCTTACGAACACATTCCTACAGCCTTGGAATAGAGTTTCTAGCAATAAAGTATTTGGCATGCAATATGGAATGGTGGCCAAAAAGAAAATTAATGTCACCAAAGTTAAGGGACCCTACCATCATTTTAAGAGAAGCCTTATTAAGATGAAATTCTCTATTTCAGCTCATTGTGAAGTTGTTTGATGTTTCAGGGTCACATCTAATACTCCTGATCAATAACACGAGACACTGCACACAGGTTTCAGTGAGTGCAAAGATGTGTTTCTATGCATCAGTTTTCTACTGGAGTAACCATTATGAGAAACTCTGCTGTTAACCTGTCTTTGGATTTATGCATCTTTTCTCTGCTTTTGATCAAATCTAGGATAATTTTTATAAGATAAAACAGAGAGAGAGGCTGGAAGAATAGCTCATCTGAATGCAAATGAGCTCCTTCTCCCCCCTACACATCTCTCAAGGCTTATCTTTTTATTACTCTCACAGAAAGCAGGACGGTCTGCTTAGAGCCAGGGGCTAAATCAGAAATGACTTGACAATCCACTGATAACATGGCATTTTCAGAATATATTCTCTACTCTAAGCTCCAGTGACTAAGGGTGAATCATAAAATTGTACAAGTCGATCAGCTTAGGATCTGTTTTTTACATGAAGACTTATGAAAATTTAAGTGTACTTTATCACCTGAAATGAACTTTTATCTTGAACATCTACAACACACTACAGTCATAGGCCAGAAATACGACTGCCAGGGAATAGAAATGAAAAAGAACTTTTACTTACTAGATTTGGGGTTTTTTGCCTTGCTTTAATAATTTGAACTCTGCCATGGTGCCAGTGATGCAGTAGTAGTAGCTGGGTTTCCCAAGAGTCCTATAATTTTTATTTAGGTTCCCAGAGGAAATAGAAGTGAAGAGCTAAATCAGTATCACACATCATAAAGCTGGGCATGCACAGATGTATGCAAACACACTCAAGCTTTCCAAAGCACCAGCTTTCTACCCCACCTCCAAACCCTAAAGGAGCACCCAGACCAGGCACCACAAGGAGCTGATGGTTGCAGCTCTTGTCTCTTTGAAGCCTACACCAAGTAGTCAATAATTCCACCTAAAATCCATTCTGCATCTACTGTTCACCTCTGGAGTTTTGCTGCTACGAAACAGCACCCAGCAACAATTTCATTACAAATGTACTGATGCTACAATTCACTTCAAAACAATACATGGGCCTGCTTCTTTTCAAAGCCTGTTCAATTTTTAATTTAAAACAGAAAAATAACCACTCTTCACACGCATCATCACTGTTAAGCCTTGTCTACGTTCTCAGCTTTTCTTATTTCACTTACAGGATAATTAAACATATTGAAATGGGATTTCAAGGCAGGTGGTAGACAAGGTATGGGAAGGTATGTGTTGTTTGAGAATCCTCAATATCAGCAGATAATTTGCTGAAGCTGAATCATTTTTTTCCCAAGCAAAATAACCACTTAGTGTTTTTATCCTCCCTGGCGTTTCCAGCAAGAGCACTATTAGCTTTGTAAATACAGAGTTACTGGCTATTTGAATATACACATTTAACAAACTATTTCATTATTAGGACACTGTGCTGAAGCAGTATTTTATTTTTAAAAATGCTTTAACAAAATACTTGCTTTATGAAGGAAAAGTGTTTCGAACCACAATTTTGCCCTCCTTTATCCTTATTAAACAGCATTGATTTCCTAGTCTATGGGTAAATGGTTAAACTGAATGTGGCACAGATTTGCTGTTGCTGCTGAATACATCTTCCGCTATACTGCAAATTATCAGAGGAAAATTTAAAATCAAAAGATGTTGTTAAGAAAAATAACAAACATTATTTCTGCTTGACCCTTGAGTGCTAAGGTTACTTTTCAATCTCTTCTATTATTCCTCACTCTCAGAACAGAGCAAGCCTGCTCTTGTTATATCTAATCCAACTCCGAGTGCCATTTTTTTCCAACTAATTTTCACAACTTACACCTCTTTCAGTTGTGACTTTTTTATCATTTGTAGGTTTTGTTTGTTTGTTTCCCTTCAGCCACAGGTAACAAATACTAGGTCATGTGAAATATAAACCAGATAGATGCAGTACATCAGCTATGGGGGGTTTGGGTTTCTTTTCCTTTTCTGGATAGTTATCATAGGTAACAACAATTTCCCTACTTCTCCCACACAAAAACCAGCACAAGCTTCCCAAAATGCAGTTTTTGAAAAGGCATGCATGTAGGACCATAATTACATGTAGACCAGTGGAATTGCTTCACCAAAGGGGAAAATTAAAGGAGACCAACTAACCAATAGGTTAGCAAAAGGGGAGCGTTAATGGATCGATTGATCAATTTAAGTGCCAAGTGTCCAAAGAAGCTTTCAAAGGTGATAACTGATTTTAGTATCACTGTAGGGACAGATTTTAATTGTGCACTATAACAGCACTGTTTCAGCCAGTATATGACTGAATTATTACTATTTCTGTAACAGTTTGGATGTAAAACTTGACTCTGGGCTGAATTGCGTCACTTAAGGGAATTCAGGAGGAAATAATTTTACACGTTCAATGAAATTAAATGTATTTTGCATTCCTGATGTCACCATTTGCCAACCTTGAACAAATTCTGTGCCAAGCTTGTTATACAAAACCCATGCACTGGCATAACCTATGCTGGTATCTTCCAGACAAGGGGAGAACCAGAAGGAAGCCTCAGTGTGCCCTAAGAGGTTTAAATCCATGCGTTCATTAAGAGAGCAGAGAAGAAACGAATCAAGGAAATAAACAGGAAGAGAGCGAGGTAGGCTGACATAAACACTTTTGCATAACTCAGGTTATACCTCCACAAATCCATATGCAGATACAGTAATTCTATGAACAAATTCTAACCTCTCCCTGCCCCTCCCAAGTAAATTAGCAGGTCTAAACTTTAGAGCAGGTAAGACAGAAATCTCCAAAGGCTTCGTGGCTTCATCTGTTATAATTATACCCTGATACACCAAGTTCCTTAATCAATATTTACTCCTCCTCTTTCTGTTTTAAAATTAGAAAGCAAGCACCATATCCATAACACAATGTTTCTGAAACCTAAGAGCTAAGACTCTCCTCCCAGTTAAAATGCAGCAAGCAGATTGGTTTTAACACTCAGTGGCATTCTTTTTATGGACTCTTATTCCTTCACAGACCACACCGTTATAAATAATCCATGCATAGAGCAATTAGGCATTTTTCTTGTTTTATGAGTTTCAGACTCTGTGCCTGTGCAAGTGTCATAAAATAGTCTAAACCACTACAATGCAAAAAACCACATTTAAATCCCTACATTAAGAGTAATTGAATAATTTTGATATTTAATTGCTCTTCTTTTGTCATATGATTACAGTCCTTTGAGCAAATCACACAATTACTGAGTGCAGACCAAAGAATGACTGTTACCCAAAGTCATTTTAGACAAGGGCATCTTTAGCACCTGTAAAGGATTAAATGTGATGATCGAGTAGGACACTGACAAATTTGAGGACCTGAAATACTCACACAAACGAATCAGAACTGAAACAACAGAAAGTGACTTCCTCACTTTTCATGGTAGAGAAGCAATAGTTTGGATTTATTTTCTAAGACTGATCTCATGTGCTTATAGGATCCTGTGAATGACAAGAGAGTTGGGTGAGTGAAACCAGAGAGAAAACTCTGCTTCAGTGGCCTCACACCAAGATTCACATGGTTCTTCTATTCTGTGCAGAACTTAGAATTAAACTGAGGCAGAGGGGAAGCCACAGAAGAGATGTACACTTGGCTTTGCCTTTATTATTTCAAGCTAAAATTTCTACTGTCCTTCCTCTGCTCTTGCAGAAATGCTTTTTATAACTTTTATACTTTAAACATACAGTAGGCTAAATGGAATTATACAAGATAAATATCTGTAGAGATGCTTTAGGAGACTTTGCAGCAACAACTGACATCTTTGCCCTCCTCTATGCAGAAAAGATTCAATACAGCCTGGGGAATCATACTGATGGACAGAAATGGAGTGAGAAAAATCTTTCTTAATAATTTTCCAAAATAAATTTAGGCTGTGAAAGACTGGGAAGAATATTAATCTGTTTGATTGATACACACTCTCTTTTAAGACAAATTAATTATGCAGCAGAAGCATTTAGCATAAAAATACAAGCTTTGAAAAGTGAGTGCTAAGTGTAGTACAGGGAAATGAAACTGATAGAAGGAGATGGAAAGAGGCTAATTAGAAAATGTCTCCAAGAGCATAACCATTTGACAAAAAGTACATAAGATAAAGCACTGTGGGCTTTAGCAGATTATTAATGGTTTGCAAGATTTAGTATCCAATCACCTTTGGAGATCAGTTTTTTTCCCACCCAATTTAGTCTCAACTACAAAAATGCAAAATAGCAAATGCAACTGTTGGTTATAATGAGGTCACAAGCTAATTGTGTTCTCATTTCAAATTTTTGAGTAACAGCCCTAGGAATATAGTGCCTTAAAATAAACCCTAGTTCAACAAGCAAAAACTCTAAACTGGAAAATTCTGACCACATTCTCATCTTCCTTGGTTTTTCATAAAAGGTGAGCATAAAATCTTTGTTCTTCAGTGGGTCTCAATCCCATTGAAGGTATTAATGCTCTGGGAGGAATTCCCTTTAGTAGGTCTAAGCAGATTCCATTACTGCCATGATTTTTTCCCCAAGGAAAAATAGAATAGCTCATGTTTCACTCCAGCAGTCGCTCATTTAGTCACATGGCTGAGGAATATTACTTCTCTGTGTGCAAGGTTCTAAAACCAGACCCATAAGAAGAGTGACTTGAGACCTCACTACCAATTTTGAGTGGAAGTTGTGTAATAGCAAAGCCTTCAGAAATTATGTAGCAATTTTAAGCAAAACTAGAAGATTTAAATTCATTAGTTTCTCCATTTAAAGGAAACAGTACTTTGGATATTTGGGGGCAGATTAAAAAGATGACTTCTGCATCCTCTGACCCCATATTTTGCCTATTAATCAGTTTTAATAAGCAGGAGAATGTTACTGACATTACACATTAGAACAGGGAGTCAAGTAGAAGTGGATGTAAATTACTGACCTAATGAATAAATCTGCAGTGCTCTGCCACTCCTGTGAGCCAGCTCTTCTGATTTACCTGAGAGCTTTACATTGCAGAAAATTAATACAAGCGGTTTTTTCTCAAATTTTCAAGCCCACTGGCTTATTGTTGATCACGACACAGCATTATTTGTTAATAATCACACTCTGGGCTCACCACAGAATTACAATCACCTAGCAAGAATCCCATATGCAGTTAGATACAATACACAGATGCACTTCTGTTAATTATTCAGAAGTAAATAAAAAAGTAGAAGGACTAGAGTTTCATGAATGCTTGTGTTTCACTTACTAAAACATAGGCAGGGTGCCACTGGGAATATCCAAAGCAGGCATGTTTCTGGAATTACAGCCCTACCTCTGTGAGAACTCTGAAGTGCATGGGTTTTATTTTTCTATGCAAGCATTAACCATTCACAAAAACCCATTTTGATAGAACATTCATAGCAAGAGATTCCATATCATAGTAGTGTAATGTTCATATGAAGAAATGCTTGAAGCATTTAGGCACTTCATGAAAGAACTGAGTGAAGCACACAGCGTCACTCAAGGAATTTTTCCAAGTGACTCAAAGGTGGTAGCTCTTTCATAAAATGACTGGTGTCAGAATATGACCAACATAAATATCATTTCTCCTGTTTGTTTCAAAAATCTGCAGTAGCACACCAGAGAATCAGACCCGCACTGTGCCACGTCATGACCTTGAAAACAGAAACCAAACCCTGGCACAGGAACTATTGGTGTTTTGTCAGCCATAGATAGTGTTCACAATAATTTAAAGCACAAATGGCTGCTAGGAAGAAGAACAGAAGGCAAGGATGATAAAAACGGGGCTATTTTCCAAGAGAAGTCCAAGAGCTGTCTATTACTCCAACAGCAACCTCAAGTTGATCAAGTTCTACAAGCACTGTTTTGTCTGGAGGATGGAATGAATTCATGTCCAACAATGCAAAACTTCCCGAGGAGTTCTTAATAAAACAATGAGGGTTTTGGACAAAAATAAATAACAGAATATACTACTTTTTAAGCTAAATATTGAAACAAGGACTTATTTTCAGAGTGCTTTTCAAATATTCAAGATTTGTTTTGAAAACAGAAAAAAAACCCTACTGATTTGCATGTGGTATTTACAATAAACTGATTAAGTGGCAGCAACATTATGTACACATTTGTAACTGTTGCCATTAAAAAAAGGAAATGATGAAATTTAGTTTCAGCCCTTCCCTGAAGTTATTTTTGTAGGGTGAGTTAGATCCTTAGTGCATGCAATAGTGGTGGGAGGGAGAGGGGGAAGTTGCAATATTCGTGGATGATTAGGAGTCTTTTTACAAATGTCGCCATCTGCGTTAATAAAATGTACATACTTTTATTTTGCTTAGAAACCCTGAAAATGGCATTCATGTGGGCATATTTCATGGCTGGGGCTCTCTAAGTTATAAAATAGTTTGCAAAATACTGATCCTCAGCACCATTCATCAGAGGATCCAAACATGCATTAGCTCTTCAAACTAATTGGTGCTGGGCATCTTGCTTAAAAATTCCACAGCAACACTTTCTGTGTGAGGTCTCCTGGGATAAAGTTTGCAGAATCATATCCCTTGCTTTTCACAATTCAATAAAAGTCCTGCAGAGAATCAGGTATGAATGATCTTATATTAATTATCACATACAGCTTTACCTTTGAGACCTGCCACCCTGGAATTTAAAATTAATCTCTAAGTATGTGATAGGGGAAAAAAAAGTTATGCATTACCTTATGGATGTTTCCCACTGAAACACGTCCTTGTTCCTTAACTATTTAAATTGACTTCACTTGGGTTCTGGTTTTATTCTTGGATTTAGTATGTTTTAATGGTTACAGGGCTATTAAACGGTGAAATAGCTGTGATCTCAATTTTCCTTTTTTGATCTCATCCATGGAGATGACAAAAGTCGGGTCAGTTCTACTAAAAGAACGTTGACCCTGCAGAGATGCTGAATCCAGGCTCTCCAGCTCCATCTTCTGGTACAAAGGTACCTAAGAAAGCAGTACTCCCGTAGGTAATTTTACCAGCCATAATGTCTTTAATTTAGTGCAGGATTCCAGCAAAAATGAGATTATTCATAATGTATGACAAGATCTGAGTTGGTACTTACTTCATTGAAAGACAATAATTGGCTCTCCTCATTTCTCACATAATTTCCCCATTTCTTCTTATCCCCAATATATAATGTAATTAGTCTCAAAGATGCTTCAATCCACAGGGACCAACCACTCCTACTGCTGTAAGAAGAACAGAAGAAACATCTGCCTATAGCAAGGACTGCACTGGTGGGCAAAGTCCAAATTCCATCCTTCAGGGAAAAAGAAACCAAGACTGAGGAATTCATGTCTGTTCAAAATTTCATCCTTGACTACTGAAAGCATTGGAAGCACATCTGTATGTTTAAAAATGGAATTGTCCTAATTTAAGAACAAAAAAAACTTGATTCCAGCACCGTTTTTCCTTGTCCAATCCTGAACTGGAGATCCAACAGCTGAGACAGCATGGAATAGTCTGCTGGAACACATTAAAATGAGCAACTCCTGTATCTTCCCAAGTTAAGAATACAAATCACAAAGAAAGGCACTCTGAGAAAAAATTTCTTAGAGGAAGACCTCAATTTTTTTCCAGCAAGGCAGGTAATATGCATTTGGATATTTCTCAAAAAAAAAAACCAAAAAAAACAGTTTTATACAAGATTTTACTCATATATTAACTATTACATATTTTGCAAAACAAGAACGACCACAGCAAAGTAAAATCCCAAGTATTTCCTATATTTAAACAGTGATAGTATTTCTGAAATGGGAATCCAGAGCCTCACCAGATTAATATCACCACTTTGACCAGGGAATTTGCCATATCCACTTCTGGTTTCATTCAGTTGGAGCTTCTGTTTCTACAGTGATGGCTCTTGAACATTTCAGGATTTAAAGTAGTCCCTGAAGAGATAGCTGACAAAAATATGATGTTACTTTTAAGATGCTTTCTAATTATTTCAACCCTCACCCAGAACCTGCAAACATCTGATCTCCTTCACTATGCTCCAAGCTCATTAAAATTGGAACGCTAAATAAGAATATTCAAAATATTTTGTTTTGCATTGCTAAAGGCACCACGACAGGTACTTGACTCATCCTTCAGACTGTAAATAAATAAATGAAGTCTAGGAGAGATCAAATAAAGACACTATGTCTTCTAGGTTTTGCTGGGGTTTTTTTTAGAAGACTTAGTAGATTTGAAACAGGTCTTTTATTAAGGAATAGTTCCAAAGGGACTTGACTTACAGAAATTCATTTATACTTGGGAGTGCATCTCATTGATTGCAGTTCCTTTTTCTTCCAAATATAATCCAACATTTTCACTACCAGGGGTGGTGGTTGGAAATGTTGGGACTGTAGAACACTGCAAGGCTAATTTCTCCTCCGGTCTCCATTACTTTTATGCAGCTCAGCACTTTCTCATCCTTACTGAGATCTGCTGCAAATTTAAAACACCCTAACAGGGCTGAGAGAGTCTTGCAGCAGTGTTTATCTACTATATCATTAGAGCTCTTCTTACCATAATTCCATGGTTCTGAGCAACAACTCTCATTTTATGGGCAGGTAATTGAGCTCTATGATACATGAATTGATTTGCAGGGAAAATACATTAAAACCTGGTTGGAAAAGCAAATTATTCAGGATCTTCACTCTCATTGCCTTTTAGAGCTACCACTCTAGGACCACTGAAAGAGTTTACTTTAGCTCGTGTCAATGAAGCTGCAATTCAGTGTTTGTCCAAAAAATGTTCACATTCTAAAATGAAGGTGAGGTTACTGTGGTTTCATGAGTTATAGAGGCAGAATTAGAGATTACTGCAGATTCTTAGATCAGGACCACTTCCCAGCTCAAGAGCTATTTAGTGGGAAGAGCCAAGGCAAAAGGCAAAATTCAAGCAAGTGTTGCTGATAAAGTGAGTTATGGGTTCTACATGAAAATGTTAGCAAGGGTGATCCAGTCAGATCTCATGTCTGCCTGTGGTTCAGCACTGCAGCTGGTAACACCCAGAGCACCAGATCCAATCCCTCCTGGGGAGCAGGTTTGTTAAAGCAAGCACTGTTGTTTCAGGACCAGTGAAAGACAGGACAGAGACAAAATTCATAGGACTCCCTCAGTGCAAACAGAACTTGCCCAGCGACAAATTTCCTCCTCTCTGGCCCTACTTGTAACATCCCTGTTTTCAAATTCCTATTTTTAGCAGCTTCTCATAAAAGGCATTCTTACTCAAAGAAGTGAATGTTACAAGTGTTCATTTGAATGAAGCCAACAATTAAGCAACATCTTCCCTAAAGTGATTTTGTACAAGTTATGGTTTAGTTTTCTTCCTAATTGCTTGGAAAAATCGGATCGGTGCAGGAAATGGGAAGGGTTGGCTCAAAGGGATGGGAACCAGCCAGTAACTCCTGCTGCTGCTGACCTGCTGCAACTCCCAGGTAAGAGGACAAGTGCTTCATTTGTCATCAAGTCTATCTAAAAGACAAAAAAGGCAGAAGGACAAACCTGGTTCATAAAGGCAGCAGTCTGTGACCAAAAGCAGCAGAGTCAGCAGCCAGTGTTTCACTCCTGATGAGAGCCCACTTGCAAAAGTTCCACTTGAGCACCTGCTGGAGAGCAGAGGCTGTTCTTCTTTGATGTGTCAAACCATAAGAGCCATACTTCTGTTGCTATTCAAAGAACAGGGATAAACTCTGGGGTTTGTTAGGTTTTAAATAGTTCCCAATTTCAGGCCTAATAGAAGGCAAAACGGAAAATATCACATGTAATAGGACTTAGAAATATGGAAGAACACAATGTTATACTCATGTTACCTATCACTTTTTTCAGCTGAGCAAAGCCTTCACAAACATTATAAATACATATCTTTTTCCCCAATGAAAAAAAAAAAAAAAAAAAAAAAATCTGTCTTGTAACCTGAAAGAAAAGACATAAAACCAAAGCAAACCTGATTCTTGTAAACAGAAACTGTTGCTTAAAAATTCAGTTTGGGGAGCATAAATAGTTAATTGCCTTGAGCATGTCTCAGAAGTTCAGATTTACTCAAAATAGTGTCAAGAGCAAACAAAACTGCAAAACAATCTCTTTTAGTAGGAAATACCTTGTGAGAATCAAGTGTTTTCTTATCATCTTTCACTGTTTCACTTTATGTCTGAATCTTGTAACTCCAGCTCCTATAACAGCATCAGTGGGGGAGAGAGACAATGAACACTCCTGGTATTTGACTGACTGCAAGGTTTTGACATGTACAATATTAATAAAAATCATTTATTCTCACAGGGCTTTATTACAATAACAAGCTGGTAGCTTTAGATATGTTTAAGAAACAGAAAGAAACATCTGAAGTAGGAGGACAAAACCTTCATAAAAAAGGTATATATCAGATATACATATTTATATTCATATCTGTATCTCCAATTTCCCAAAGCATTGCTCTAAGAATTACACAAAACTGGCTACAAAAGTTACATTTTTTAGGTTATTTATTGACTGTAAAGTGCATCCTGATTGATAATAAATATCACTGAGGAACATTAATTATTAAACATACATTGTCCAATCTTTAATAAATCAACTTTAGTAAGAACAATTTTAAATCTAAAATTAAAAACAATTTCTAGGACACTTATTTTAAGTAATTGCACTAATAAATAATAAGACCTTATATACAATTAAATGACTAGCAGCTAACTCACATGATCATAGTAAGAATAATATATATGTACTGCAATTTTAAGTGTTATGACTTCAAGAATTTGTAGTAATAACCAAGCATTACTTGCTAAATAACACAAGATTTGTCTGATTAAGTCTTTGTTTAAGAAAATAGGCAATGGGAATAACTAAGAGCTGAAATTAATGGTAAGTGCTAGCTTGTAAAGACAGAAATTTACTTCTGACAAGTAGGAAAACATGCAATATATTCCTAGAGTTAACACATGTTCATAGTGCAGACATTACTTTTAATAAATTTCAGGTTAAAATTGACAAATGTGACATGTTTTGCTATATGGAATTTTGTCAAGTGACTATTGTTCTGTCTGACAACACAGACTACAAAATGTCCTGCCTCTCAGAAATATTATTCTGTTTCTACTTTTTACTTGATATTTCTCAGTTTTAGAAAAACACAATTTTTTTTAACTTTTTTTTTTTAGTTTTAGAAAAATATAGGACAAAAACAAGGCTTCTGTTGCATTTCTGGTTTTGTGGCTCAAAGTCATTGTTGCTATTATCATTATTATTAATAATTATTTATTTTAAATTACCTCCATTTAATTTGGATGAATTCTTGAAACAAACAAACCAACTCACGTATTTCAAAACCCGCATTTTAAAATGTGATATTCCAAATAATCCAGCTCTATGCAGCTCCTCAGGGTTCACTTCCATGCATATTTTCTGAGTTCAGAAGAAATTTGTCAACTGTTTTACCTGGGTTGAACAAGACATATAGATTTTGAGGGGTGACTATGGCTCTCATATCATATTCTCAGCAATGATAATTTGATTTTTTTCTCTGCACAGGTTATTTTCATTCTAGCAGCAGCCAACCAGTTGGAAATGGTCAATCACTTTGTGCTGCTCCCCAGGCACAGCTCATCATGGGAATCTAATCTGCTCAAATGAACCCTCTTGCTGCACTTCCACAGACAATTAACCCTTGTATTGCCATGGGTTGTGCAAATCAAATCTCACCCATCACCGTCATCTGCACATTGCTCCAGGAGCCATAATTGCAAACAACAGCTCTTCTTTTCCATGATTACTCCTGAGGTTTGAATCATGTCTGGGTACAATTCTGAGCAAAACAGACACCCCCAAATCCATCCATCATCTCAACACGTCCCAATGTCATTTCCAGGTCAGCTCCAAAGCTGTGCCAGGGAAGCAGCCCCGTTTGCTGGTTTCCCAGGACAGCCTGGGATGTGAGGATGTTTTCCTAGGGCAGCCTAACGTGGCTGAGGACAAAATCCTCTCCCCACAGCTACTTCAGCAGTGCCTTTGACATTGCTTGTGCTTCATGGCCTATTAGGTGGCACTTCAGAGAACATATTAGAACTCACCACCAGACAGACTGTTCACCTTCTTGACAATTAGTTTGACTTCCCCAGGACTTAGCTGAGTAAAAAATCACTGCCCTTTGTCTATGACTCATGTCTTTGTCCAAGACAGTAAGAAATAAGACCAAAGAAGATTTCCTCCTGGTCAAAATTCGTACCCTTATCTGTGTGTCTCTCAAATCCCTGCTTTGGAGAAGGATCTAAATTGTATTTGTTTACATAAATACCTGAACTGAAAAACAAGAGGCAATAAAATCTCCTTGAATAGCCAATGTTTTGTCCTCTGGTGAGTTTTCCTGACACTGGACCAAGCTTGCAGAGTCATGAGAGAAAGAATTTCCCAGAACAGAGACAACAGAGAGTAGAACAAGACACCAAAGAAAGGAAGGCTCTGGGAAAAGGTATAAAAAACACATTTTGTGATATATACTGAAATGAATATTGACCATCCTTGGGCGTCAAGAGACATCCTGATGAGCTGAATAACACATGGCCATAGAGAATCCAAGCCAAGGGATGGGATGGGGGAATCTCCTTGACCATCTGTGTGATCCTCAGGTATTGATTTATCACACAAGTAGATAGAAAGCTGGCAGTAGCTAAACAGAGTTTGAGATTTTATGACAGATACATGAACCCAGAGACACATTCCAGACTGTGGACTGCTTACAAATAGCTCACAAAAAGGACCTCTAAAATTAGCTTCCACAAATTCTATGGCAAAAATCCTTTATCTCATGTCCTTCTGCACGTTATACAGAAATTATTTCTTTCCAACTTGTCATATTTAAAAACTGAGTTTCTTTAATGTTAAAAAGGAGATTTTGCAGGGTAAGATCTGCTGCTTAAATTAGCATGGCTCGTGGAATCAGGTTTTTTCAACTGTGTTTAAAGCCTATCAGACCTTATTTGCAGATAATATCATATAACCACAGACTACATGCATTTAAATTCTTGAAGGGTACTTTTGTAACTTTCTTGCACTACACTGCATTGGCAACATTTTTATTCAGTACAAGACACAGAGTTTCAAAATTGATATAGAGCAAGCCCTGCACTCAGCAGCAACAGGGAATTTTGGAAGCAGTGGCTGTTAGAAGCACATGGAGGAGCCCCCTTGCATTACAGCTTACTACTCTAAGGCATATCTAGAAATGGGTGGAAAAAAATACAAATTACATTTCAACAGCCATTTCCTGGGTTGCACTTTCATAGGCCAATGCAATGATTAGCTCTGCCACGCTCTGAGCAACTTCAAAGTCATCATTAGTTGACAGTAAATAACCAGAATACTGCTTAAAAGACAAAATAGTTACCAACATATTCCTAATGTTTTTACTCTGAGAGATTATTTGAAGATCACAGGATAATGGCTGAGTCCCTTGATGATTTTTTCCATCTGACACTGCATCCCCACGCTTGGTGGTCTGACACATAACTCAGCTTCATGCTGCATTATCAACACTTTTGGGGCAGCAGAGATATTAAACCAGTCTGAACACATTGATGTGCAGGTTCCTGCCTCACTGTCCATTCAGTCATCCCTTTCAATTAGAAGCATTCACCATTCTGCCATACACAGGGAGGAGTTTGTGTTGCCTTGTTGAGTGCTTTAAGAAATCTCTCTCTGCAGGCAACAACGGTCTGCAAACACAGAGATACAGAAAAGCTCAGACATTTGAGAAAATCAGAAAGTTTGGTTGTCTCCCTGCATTTAGCCTGAGACAGAAATGATAAGTCAAAATTCTCTTGCAATTACCAAGCTAAAAGGAAGAAGTAATGGGAGAAGAAATCAAAGCAACGCTACAACATTTTAACCTATTCTATCCAAACATTATCACTTTTCCATCACATTATTCTGTGTTCAACTTGAGTATTAAGCTGACCTTTTGGACACCAAAAGGATAAAAATGCACTAAAACTTCTTGTCTTTCAATCACAAAGACACATCCAGTTACTTGTCTTTCATCAGGGACAACTCCTTAAGCCTTAGGTTGAAATTTTTCCTGCCAAACTCTAACAACACACTTTTGCCTTCAATCCTCTCTTATTTGCTCTCCCCAAAGGCCCAAGAGCTGGGATCAAATGAAGCTTTTCTAATGCTCTTTGCTGCACGGCTCATGACTTAGAAAGGATAACAGTGGAGCTTATATGACATTAACCTTAACTCGAATTTACACGGAAGGAATTACATCCCAACAACAGCGTTTGGTTTTCTAAATCTGATCTAGCAGAGCAAGTGCTACAGTTCCTGACTTCAGTCATCAAGCTCAAAGCACAACAATCACAAGTATCTGGAGCAATCCAAGAGTCTGGGGAAAAAAAAGCAAAACAATATGCAGCAGTACCAAAACAGAGCAACTGAGCAACTCTCAGGAAGACATTTAAGAGCCCTCAGATTGCAATTAGACTCCGCCAAACGCTCCAAGAAATCTGTGTATGGAAAGTGTTCTGCACACTGCACGTAAAGATCAATCTTCATTTGTGGGGAGGCCTGTTTGGAATACTTGAGTCCCAAATCAGCTACAATTGTGGGATCAAGTGTTAATTCCTTTATGGCATTAAATTAAGAACTTCGTCTTTGTCTTGGAAATGTTCTCAACTAATTCCACTTTTAAATATGGAATGGTAAAACCATATCTGGGCTGGAGGGCACTAAAAATTCACAAGGATATGAACACATCTTACAGGCAGCTGTCCAGCACCACTGCAGCTCTATCCCAGGAATCCCCCTAACAGAGCTCAAACAGAGTTCTTCACCTTGTCTGTTTTACTGTGGGGATCACTTGAGTATTCCCAGGTCAGGACTCTGCTGTGAAAACCCACAGAAAATTAGTCACTGCTGCAGAGTTCCCAACCTGAAATTAAAGCCAAGAATTAATTCAGCATGAGAACACAGAACACAATGATAAGACAGCTGTGGTCACAAGGCTGGGATGCAGTGGCAAATATATGCCAATTGAGCATTGGGGTGGCTTCTTTTAGACATAACACCAGTGAGGAGTTACAGGAAAAGATTTGTGAAATGGGAGGAGTGAACTGATGACAGATTTCTGGGCACCTGGCATCAAAGAAATAGAAAACTATAACAGAAATACTTTTCTTGTGAGAAACTCCATAGATTAGCAGAAGAAGACTTCTGTTTCTCTACAAAGACTGATAAAGAGACTCTAGCAGGAATTGGGACTGTTTTAAACACCAAACTTCCAAAGTTTGTCTCTATGTTGTCATGTGAACAAGGGAATGGTGGGTAGTGGGGGATAAAAGGGTTTTCTGGAAGTTTATTCTGGTGTTCTTATTCTTGTACTTTTGTTAATAAACTTTCTTGATTCCTTTTAAGTTTTAAGCCTGTTATGCTCTTGCTCAAATCCATATCTCACAGCAAGAAATAAGTACGTTTTCTAGTAATTTCTTAGTTACTGCTTTAAAACCACTACAATTCTGTTTTCACCATCACGTCAGATCAGCTCTTGGACTCACAGCTCACCACAGACCTCAAAACAGGAGGCAAAGATCAACACCAGTTGGCCTTTCACAACTTCTCACCCATCTATTACCTTTCTGGGGCCAGCTGCAGAAAATGGGGGGGAAGCCATTCCAAAGAACACTACCAAGGAAATCACACAGCACTCGGCACTTTTTCCAGGCATCACATTTTTAATGGATGATGGGAAGTAACACAGAAGCAATTCCCTTCCACAGAAAAAAAGATTTCAAATGGTTTTGTCTCAAGGACAATCACTGGATGTTGACAATTTCTGCTGCTGAAAGTCAAATGAGGTCCTCAACACTGAGCAATCAATATCCCCACAATCTAAACGGTGAAATTATGACCTTGGCAAGGAGAAAAGTTTCAGCATTTGCAACTCATCTCCAAACCTCAGTAGAACTAAACCAGCAGAATTTCCCTGAGATGGCACTGTGTTCTGGAACCCCTCAAATACTCACTAAAACAGACTTGACTTTCACTAGGACAGCTGTTCATGAAAATCTGGGGGAAAACCTAGGGGAAGTGGCATGTGCACGCACATCCCTTCCCACAGCAGGCACAACCAAATCCTCCTTTGAATGGCCTCAAAGTTGAGCAGCACTCATTGGCACAGCCTCTTCTCCCACACACAGGCCAGGGAGCAACACGGCAGCGCCAGCCAGATGGGCAAGGACAAGAGAGAGCAGATGCCAACGAGGCTTTCAAGCTGTGCCAAGGGAGGTTGACGCTGGGCATTGGCAAGAACTTGTGCCCAGCAAGGGCCATTAGATCCTGCAATGGCCTGACAGGGGGCTGCTGCTGGAGTCATCATTGTGGCACGTGTGCAAGGCAAGCCAGGCCGCAGCGCTCGGGCCCCGCTCTGCTGGCCATGCTTGCCGCCATGGCTCACAGCTTGGACTCAACATTCTCTTCTCAGGGCTCTCTGCAGCCAGGGCCTTCTGTGCTTCTGTGACATCACAGCCTCTGGGCACGGCACGCTGGCTGGCAACTGTCCCCAGCTGTTGCTGCGCCCCAGAGCCCAGGCAGAGCTGCTTGCAGACAGACGCCCAGAGCCTTTCTGCTGCTGCCACAGCACTATGGCTGCTCACGGCTCTTCCGCGCTCCTGCAGCTTTACCTGCTGCTGCTCTTGGCCCATCCCCTCGACCCATCCACCAAACCCGAGCGGAGCACGGATGCCTCTGCGACGGTTCCGGAGGATTTCCACCTGGAGGAGACGGACCCTGCGCTCATCTGGTGGGCGTCCAGGACACTCCTCCTCATCGACGTGCTCCTCATAGGAATGGCCATGGGATGGGCCCTTGGGAGAAGATTTCAGAGACGCTGGGGAGAGGTGAGGCAGGGGTGGGGGGTCAGGCAGGCGGGATGGGGCAGACCTTGAGGGCCTCTTGGGCACCCTTTGGCCAATGCCCTGCGGCAGGAGGGGCCTGAGCTCCTGGCTGGGCAATCCGGCCCAGGGGCTGAGCCCCATGGACAGCACCAAGCAGAGGCGGCCAGAGCTCTGCCTGCTGCAGCCTCTTCCCCGGGGCAGCCCAGCCCAACTCAGCCCGAGTCTCTGTCTCCCAGGCCAAAGGCAGCCCCACACGTGCCGGCCCCGCTCTGCCCCTCTGCCTCTTCCATGGCGATCCCTGTGCTTTGCCTTGCAGCGCAATCTCCAGAGCCCTTCGGGCCCTGCAGGGCCCCGCCGCCATCCAAGACTCGGCTGACCCACGAAGTTGATGCAGCTGCTCAGGAAAAACCGTGACCTGATGCGGCTGCTCCTTCGCTCCAGCTCTCAGCCGAGGAGGCCAACCACCAAGACGGCGGCAAAAGAGGGCATTGGCAGGAGACTCCGCACCTCCCCGCAGCTCTGACCTCCAGCGCGGCACTCCGTCCTGCAGAACCTTACGGGGAACGGGTGACCAGTGCCCAGCCCAGGCACTGCGACGTTCCCCACTTTAGAAGTTAGACACACCCCTGTTGTTCATTGTTGGATTCCCCACCACGTTTCCCCCAAGAAGTTGACCTTTCCCTTAGTGTTCAATTCTAAACAGTTCAAGTCTTGAAGTTTTTTAGGCTTAAGATTCTTACCCCATAGTCTTCTAGTAACGTTGGACTGTAGATTTTACAAGTAGTCAAGTGAATAAAGTTCACGTTTTCTGCACGTTGCCGTGTCATTTTCTTGATGTTGCACCTGAGACCTGGGGACTCCTTGAGAGATGGGTTTGCATGGCAGCCCCAGACTGCCTGCAATGGAGAGCCCCAGTGCCCCAGCAGGCTTTGCAAGAGTCCGGAGGGCAGCGGGAAAGAAGAAGGTGGCCAATGTTCACCTGCCTCCACCTTCCAAGGAAGCTTGGAGTCAAACCCCGTCTGCACTTTAGGGGGGACCCTAAAGGCCCCGGCAGGCATCAGGATGGCCCCAGGATGGGGGGCTCGCAGGACTCTGGGGCACCACAAAAGGAGCAGGATCATCCCTGCAATGCTGCGAGAGAAATCCAGAGACGGCTCCCCTGGCATCCAGGCAAGGCCTGAATTCAGGCCCTTGAATAACTTTTCCCTGACAATTAGCATGCACTAACCCACTAATGGTACGTGCACAATCAAACAATGCACTGGACTCAGGAAACTATCCTTCTGGAAGTACATGCCAGCTCCAAACTATCACAGAGCTGGGTCTGAAAGAATAATATTAAAATATGTGCTATGGTATTGACCAAATTAGTTACTGTTTCCTGTTGAAAGCAAAGGCTGTATTTCAATTTAAAGGGGAGAAGAAAAATAATAGAAGAAAAATTGATTTTTACTCTCTTAGATTTGTTTGCCTGTGGGAATATTGGCTTCAAATTTGAAAGCCTGCATCTTTCCATACAAGTCATAACCTTCTATTTCATGCCCCAACCTTGGCAGTAAGCCTCACTCATCATTTACCACTTTTGGCTGCTTCAATAGAAAACACCACACAAGATTACTACCTGGCTTATCAAAAAACAGAAGAGTTTATAGGCTGGGAATCTCCATTTTCAGGAATGTATCGAGAAAGTCTTGGTATAACTGGTCTCACTGCATTTCCATATCTACAGTCTTTAATTAAAGAACCTCAAAAGCGTTTGTGTCGCCAGGCACCTTCAAGACCATCTCGTTCCAACACTCCTGTCATAGTCCCAGTTTCTTAATGCCAAATATTCTTCCAGCCATAACTTAAGCGCTTTGTTGGTGCTGTAAATAGAAATACACAAACAAGAAGTTGCTTAAGCGCCACCACACACATTAAGCTGTGGCACAGTCTCGTGCAGAGACACAGAAGAAATTTTGCTAACAATTATACCTTTGAGTTTATGATTGAAACCACCACGAAGCAGATATTAATATCTGCTGTGGATGTTCTTCCAACTGAATTGCAAAGGTGATATCAGTCAAGATAGAACTTTTCATGGAATTAAGACTTGGCATAAATATGAATCCTTTTACACTGAATGAATAATAAAGAATAATTAATAATAAAGAGCTGTGAAGAACTTCCGAATATAGGCCACTTCCTATTTTACATTTTAAGAGCATGATCTGCTTATAGTGCATTTCTATAATGAAATGTGCACTGCTAAGGTGATTTTTTTCTTTTGCACAACACTTTAAAAACAGGGCAGGAGGAATGGAAGGGATGTGTTTAATCAATAACATCTCTTTCCTCTTGTTCCTTCCTCCTATTTTCCCTTGACTTCAGCATGGGTCTTCCTCATGGGCCACAGCCCTTCGGAATAAACCAGGAATGGGTCCCTCCAAAGGCCAACCTGATATTTCATGTCTGACAGACAGGATTTCACCTGTGTTGAAGGCATGAGCTTGTCTCAAGCCATTTCATTCACTTTATCTCATCCTAGAAACGGTACACAAGCTCATGAAGTTCAAGTTTAGTTCCTCAAATCTGCAAGACCTTGACAACACTGGATTGGAAGCAGAAATAATGGACTAATTACTTGGGCACATACTTCCTGAAAGACACTTCTGCCAAGTAGCTCACCATCTTGAAAACCACCCAAAAACTCAGTAATCCAAACTCCCTTCAAATAAAGCTGCTATGAAGCAGGCAAATTCTGGCCATTACTCTAAGTAGTCTATGTCAAGACAGGGCTTGTGATAATAACTTGAGATCAATTAGAGATAGAAAAAACGTGATGTGACAAAAAACACATTCCTGTCTATCTTAATATTTCTCCAAGCAAGCTCTTACCTGTCCATGTAATTCAATTACCAGTGATGTTACAAGCTCGGGAGCCAAGGACTTCATTTGCAGCTGTCAATCACTTTCAAAGAGCCCTGTTCAAAGATGAAAAAGACACAAATTGAACAATGACATGTCCTTGGTAGTGCTGGCAGTGACAGAAGCTCTTCTCCAGTCTTTTAGAGACAAAGAAACCCTACATTTTCTCCACTTAGAAATAATCAACAACTTGAGTGTAGGTTGAGTTTATCTCAACAGGTCACCTGATGCAATTCTAGGGGTCTTGCTAAGGGGAGCCACCAAGTTTGCTGCTAACACACTGCACCTCACGGCTACAATACAGGCTTCATACGAAAATAAACTATTTTTCTCAAGATGAAGCACATTACTCCTAGAACCATTTGAAATGTGCATTTTACCAGCTTTTACCTGTTCAGTTTTACACATCAAAGTCATTGAAAACCTTCTGGGATGTTTCTACACTGCATTTCTCACACTTTAACCAGAGCAATAAAAAATTCCTTCAAAGAAACAAAGGTTCACCAAAAGAGAAATTCTGAATGATGCAGTAATATGGAGGTATGAAGTTCATTTTAATGCAACTTCGCTTCTTCTCTTAAACACACCAAAAAGATATCATCCAAAGCATTTCCTTATGCAAAGAAAACACACAACAACTTCATTTCTCATACAATATAAGGCACACCTAAAATTTCAGCAAACATTCAGAAACAAAATGCATCTGCAATGTAAAATGGTAGAAGGACACCAATGAGAAGACTCAGATCTCCGTTCTATAAAGGAGGTGGGAATTCATCTTCAAATCCTTTAGCTTATCAGATGCAGAGACAATGGCAGACTACAGTTCAAAAGTCACCTCTGCTCGAATATTCACTCTTCTTTTGCACTTCAAAATCCTTACTAAGGAGCGAGACCTCAGAACTTCAGCTACAGGAAAACAACTCTTCTCTGTAGGTGAGAAGGCACCACATTCTCAGCTTTTCTTATCTCCAAAGAAACTTACACCTCCCCACATAATTCTCCACGTCCCAGGAGACTGACAAGCACAGAAATCTACAGCTGTAAGGATTTCAAGGCTCAGGAGGCCCAGCAAGTAGGAGAACTTCTCCTGCTCAAGCATTCACAGTGCGTGGGTAATGTGCTCTGCTCCTCAGGCACCAGCTGGCTCTGAAGGAAAGAGCTCTACCACTCAACCCTGGGACTTGCTCAGTAGAAGGAAGAGGTTAAAACTCATGTAAAATTACACTTACCACAGTAATAAAAGGTGGTTCATTTAACAGGGGCTACACCACAATACATTAACTTACCTACCCAAATCACCGGACAATACAAAATCAATTTCTCCTTTTCTTCTT
The DNA here is from genome assembly GCF_030490865.1 of Poecile atricapillus. Lineage (NCBI taxonomy): Eukaryota > Metazoa > Chordata > Aves > Passeriformes > Paridae > Poecile > Poecile atricapillus. Next base: position 5,945,457 of record NC_081252.1, read on the forward strand.
GCCTTCAGGGGTTTTTTAAGCAATTCTATTAGAGAAGAATAAATATATAGTATATACTATAAAATATATGCTTCTAAGAAAACATGGAATACATTCCAGGACTTCTAGTGCTGGTCAACTGACAGGCTAAGAGGCCTGCCATGCTAAATAACAGCAAACAAAATTGTTCCCCATTTTTATCCCTGTCAGAAGACACAACTCTCACAGCTACACAGGTAGGATATTAAAAAGACACTGTCAATATACATGGATACTTTAGTAATTAATTATGGCACCTCAAAGATTTAAAACTAATGATGCCATGCTACTGAATTTTTTAGCAGCCTCATCTGCTATAAAACAATTCTACTTGGCAAAAACAAGCTTCTCTTTTCTTATCCTTAGCAAGCAAGCATTGAAAAAGATACAGCTCTAAAGTTTACAGCATATAGAGAGATGTACACAACCATGATTACTTCTTACAAACCTCAGCCATGAGTGGAACAAGGAAGTTTAAAACTTGGCATTTTCCACAGCAGCCACCATGCAAAGAAAACAGGAGCTTGGGAAGAGATGCATCACACAACTTCTGCAATCTTCTGTGTTTCCCATGAAGGATTACTGTCATGCCATGGAATGTAAAGCTCAGTGCCAGCTTCCTTCGTTATTCACTGATTCCTTGCTGCAATTTAAAATGGTAAAAAAAAATCAGTTGAACATGTACCTTATGTTTTGGGGGTTCAGGATCTGTTGGTAACTTATTCCAAATCAAAACTTCCCTCACTCAATCCCCATTGCTCTTCTCTTAGCCCTGGCAGTATCAAGAGCCAGCAGCAGAGCACAGCAAGTCCTTAAATCCTGAGAAAAACAAAGGAAAGGCAACAAATCCCTTCCTCATCCTAACTCAAGGCATTCACCATTTAGTCACAGCTCACCACCACAGATGTAGCTAAGAAACAAGAATCCAGACCCACTCCTCCTTTCCTCATATCTGTCTGTCTAAAAGGAAAAGACACAAAACACACTTCTTTCCTTCCAGTCAGCCACAGGTGCTTATTGAATCGATGGCAGCAGACATCAGCCACCAAATAAAAAAGGTTTATGTTGTTACATTACTAAATATAAGCAGGGTGACAAGTTAAAAGCCCTCTCTCTGTGCTTTTCTTCCAGGTAGCAGGTCAACAAAATGGGAATAAATGCAAATGTCCCTTTTTTTCATTCATCATAAATCAAACTACCTTGATATTATTTAAGAATGCTGCTCAACTACTATAGCCACTGTTCCTGAAACTAATAACCTGCAAAAGTATTGGAAATAGTTCAGGATACATCATATTCAGTAATTGCATGAAAAAGCAAACAAAATTATCTCCCAGTTTTTTCTCAGCCGGCAAAACCAACTAGTTAGGCAACTAATCAAAAAACACCATTTAGTTCCAACCAGAAACTTTGATACTTAAATATTACAACCTTCCTTATATATCCAGTTTCTACACATCTAGGGCTGTTCCTTTTGCATTTAACCAAGAAAAAGCACGAAAAAACCTAAAAATTTTCATTTTAAAAGCTAAACAAGCTCATCTTAAACTGGGAGAGGCTAGAAAACACAAAGGAAACAAACTGGTGGGGAAAACAAATCAATTTTGCTCCATGACTGTAAACTACAAAGAACAAGTACTCACTCTTTTCTTACAGAAATGGCTTCAAGTCACAGGGACTACAGCAAATATTCAGTAACTGCATCATCAGTGTGACTGCAGTTGTACACACGGATGTCATCCCCTAAAATCTAAAACTATAGACAACCTCTGTCATTGAAGCTGCATAAATAACCAAAACCACATTGACTGTAGTCACCAACAGCAGAAATTTTATCTGCCATTTCAAGTGAGATCAGAAAGAGGCGAGATGCACCCAACACACCAACCCAAGAGACAGTCCATCTGAACTAGATTTCAACTGCAAAGAAATTGAAATCTGTCTGGCATTCTTACACTTGATACAGCCTTGGCAAACTCATTTCCACCAGTCCCTGACAAATCAGTGCTGTTTAAACCCAGGCTTTTGCCTTTCAGACTGGCTTCAAGAACTCACCGCATCATCCAGACAACGTGAAGCAAATCCACGTTAAGAGGAAATCTGTGTTAAGACCTACAGTTTACAGGCTGAGCATAAAAATTACTTGTTTCAACACTGGAAGGAATATAAGCAAGTAGAATATTCATAAAATGGTATTTTCTTGAGAGTGAGCATGATTGCTCTAGTGACCAAACTGATTTCTTGACAGCCTTCAAGGAACTTCAGACTAACACCCTTTAGGATTTTTCTTAACCTTTCCCAATCACCTCAAGTATAGCACTTGATTATAGTGAAAGATGTAGACTCCCATGTTGTACAAAGGAAAAAAACATCCATGAATTTTGATAAAAATGCAAATGGGTACATGCAGGAAACAAATTCTAGAGAGAATTCTTTGTCACCAAAAACAAATATTTTAAAATTGCACACATACTGGAAAGTTCATCAGTCTACTCTCTGAAAAGGAGGACAGTTTATGCAAGCAAAGACAAACACTAAACAGCACCAGGCTCCATTTGCCCAGATATTTCCTATCCTGCAATTTCACAGTCAAGCAAAACAATACCAGCAATTTAAGCTGCATTTGGCTCCTTCTGTTACCAAACATCTTCTGGATTCAGGAATGCAAGCATTACCAAGTGACAGACAACTGTGCAAGCTGCTAATGTAACAGTAGAGAGCAAACAGCTCTAGTTTTACTGTCATGAAAGTTAAACTACACCTTTTATATTAGTGAATTGGAATTATGTCTAACTAAAGTTTCCAGATATCTTTTTTCCTATTTTCATATGACCATTATCCAAAATAAGTTTAAAAAAAGAGTACAGTTGTATTCAATCATTCTTATTTTGCTGGTGTTGAAGGGAACACCCAAAAGGATTTCTTATAGAGTGCATATACTCCTCCTGCCAAGCATGGTGTCTGGTCACACAGAGCTCTTGGCAGGATAATTGTCTAATATGGTAAATTATTCATTTTTTTGTTTGATAGTTACTTCTAGAAAACCGTTCAGTACTTTGTGCATTGGGGAAAGTCCTGGAGAATAAAATTAAGAAGTGCAAATGTACCAACATGGCTTTATCACAGCAAAGAACACCACTAAAAAAGGAAAGAAAATTACTTGGCTTCTTTACAACTCTGTCAACAGAGAAACTAATTAGTACTAATTAGCTTCTATAGAATAACAACTGCTTTACAGAATACATTCAAACAGACACTGTTCTGACCTTGATGCTATTCATCAGGGGTGTCCCTGTAACAGCAGCTAAAAGCTATGAACAAGATGTCAGTTTTCCTCTGTATTATATGGACACACACTAAAAGGAGACCTTGACCTCGGACTTAATGCTATGAACTGGACACAAGTTACAAAACCATGGCTGAGGGAGACTGAGGAAAAGAAAAATACAAGTGGACTTGATTTAAAGGAGAATTTCTCATCCTAAGATTAAGAATAAAATCTTTCCTGAAGCAGGAAATGCTGAAGCCTCTTGCCTATCACTTTTCCAAGCACCTGCTAAAAGCCAAGCATTTGTTAAATCACAACTCTGAACTTGTGTAATGAGCAGCAAACCTCAACCCCATTATGTTGCTCTCTCTCTGTTGATGCAAACCCTTGAAGCTGCAAAGCAGAAAAGTATTTTTGCTGCTGTAATATAAACTACACCTGAGCATAGATGTACACCTAAGCATCGTAAGGAATAGGATTCCTGGCTTGCCTGACTCATCGTCCCAAAGAAACTGAGAAGGACAACAAGCTCATGAAGACAGTGGGATGCCTGGCAGCTGGACCACACTGGGGAAATATTGCCAAATTTTTCAGCTCCTGACTTGCTATCACACTGGAGAAGTCAACACATCTCAAGGCACAGAGGCACCACACCACAGTCACATAAGCTTGCTACCCTTGCTGCTGCTTTACCCAAACTGCTACCCAACAGCAACTCAGACAGACTGCACTGCATTTGGGCACAGAGATGGACTAGGAAAACACAGCTGACCTCATTTCTTTCCCTTCCTCCCTGATGCCTCGCCCAAAAGTAGGGCACCAGTGCCTAGACAGCAACTTCACACCAGCTCATAGGAGAAAATATAGCCTTGGATAGGAGGCAGGTTTGTGTACAACAGAAGAGAATAATGCTAAGTGAATGATTCCCAAAATGGGAGTAGAGGACGCCTTTTAGTGATCAGCACAGAAATGATTTGTTGCACACTACCAAGTCTCTCTCATTCTTAGGCAGCTCTTGTCATTTAACTCATGTTTGTGCTCATGTGAGCACTCAGATTTTGACATGTTAGGACTTGATGCTCGGCTAAAGCAGCTTAGTTCATGACATTGGCAGTATACAAATCCTCCTCTTCCACACACAGAAAATGAGGTGCCAAAGACAAGGATTTGTGATGTACACTCAAGGACATCCCTCAGTCCCGCAAGAGGGAAAGCTGAAGAGTGAGGAACAACCGGACGCCTGTACCTCTAGGGAAATCTGCAATCCCAGTGATTCAGAAGATCACTGCCTCCTGCACTAAGCCATACTTGTTTTCTTGTACCCAAACACTGACTCGTTTTCTCTTCAGCACACAAGAGATTTATTCACATTTCCCAAAGTTCTTAGAGCACTTTGCTAGAGACCATCAACACCTGGCTTCATCTCCCTCTGTGCCTACCCCAGCTGGGACTTGTAGTCCTGGGAGAGAGAGCCAGCTGCCAGTTCCTGCTCAGCAAGATGGGGACTCCTGTGGTAAAAGATTTCAGCCTTGTACAGTATCTATTGGCTTCGCATCTCTTCTCTGTGACCATCAGTGATCCGCGGCTCACAGCCAAAGGAGGCAAAAAAAATAGAATCTGAAAGTGAGGAGAAGGAGCAAGCAAAGCATTAGGCAGCTTCATGCACTTAGAGCCACCAGAAGGGGAACTAATTGCCTGCTCTTTTCATATGATTCTTCAATATTTACTTTGGTTGGGTGTCTGAGTATCTACAAGAAAGATGATTATGCTCACTGCTGAGGGAGAAGAAAGGCAAGAAGGCCATGCTTCCCAAATGCACAAAACACAAATTTAGTGTGTGCAACAGGGGTGTAAATCTCCCATGATCTCATTTCATGTTTGAGTCTCATGTTGTGTACTACTTTGTAGTTCCTCTAAGTGGAAATTCAAAGATTATTTTCATCTCCTCACTGTAACACTACCCTCACATCAATGTCCCTGAAAATTGCACAGAAATGCTGGTTTTAGGATTTTGCTATTCAATTAACATCTGTAGAAAAAAAAAACCCTAACTTTTTTTTATGAAGACTTGTGCTGGAGAAGCCACCTGTCATCTGCCAAGTCAAAAAGGGACTTTGTTAACAAGCTAAAACATCCCGTTGAACTCCAAAAAGAAGTGGATGTTTGAGACCTTGGTAATGACAGGAGCTGGCAGCTTGTCACCTCAAATCCTTGCCACCAAAAAATAAAAACCCAAACCTAGAGAATTTTAATATTTCTGCTAATTCAGCCTTGGAGTTTGACAACTGATCTATACCATTATCAACAAGTGACATTCTACTCTGTTGACTCACGAGGGGAAAAGGAAAAACTGCAGTGAGGGCTGAGGGTTTTTTAAACAGAGCCTGTAAGAGCAATGTTCATCAACCACCGATGAGCAAGCACTGTCAGACAGCTTCTCTGAACAGTATTGAACAGCTTGACACTCATAAGCTTCGGTTTGAATGCCATGTGTGGAGGCAACATCTGAATAGCAACAGTTTCAAACCTACACGGAACAGAGGAATAGAAATCTGCAGCACACGGCAAAAGAGAGCAAATTGCAAGGAGGAGAGGTCTCCAGATGTACTACCAAAGCACCAATCCTCATCTTTCAAGAGTGTCCCTCAGTAATAAATCTATCAGAGGAAAAGGCATAGAGAAATATTAATTTAGAAACAAAACACTGGGATTTTGCCCCGTCATCCTTCAAGTAAGTTTGTTCCTGAGCCAAGAGCAGCCACTTGGAAATGTGTCCATCCTTTCATTCTCTTGGACACTGACAGAACAGCAGAGTTCTCAGCAAGGACCTGGAGCCTATTCTGATTTCACTCCAGCAAAAGCTTCATTATCCTGAGATTATTCCTATCACTCAAGTAAGATTTCAAAGAATTAATCAATCTGCTCCTGAGAATTTACTGTGAATCCTTAAGTGTTTTGATGCACGTTCAGACTTTAGATTGAATAATTGATTATCATTAAATTAGACTATCAGACTGAGCATCACACAACATACTAAAGCCTACCCTTAGTCTTCCCTACTTCCAAATATATCAGAATCTCAAATTGGTAGATTTTTTGAGCTCTGTTACCAAAACAACATGCCAATACCCCTTCTAACCAAAAGATTTACCTACATGCTAGACATTAACTAAGATATTAACTAAGCTCCCTCCTTAATAATTCAGAAAAGTTCTTGTGCAGTATTTTAACAAGTTAACTACTAAGGACAGTTATCATTTGTTAATCATTTACGGAAGTAGAACTGTCAATGCAAAAATTCACATTGTTCAGTCCAGGAGATAAAAATGCCAAGATACACCCATCCCGTTCATCTCTTGGAATTGTCTCAAGTTTTAAATTACAGGCAGCTGTCATTTAAAATAATGGTGAAGCACCATCAATTATTTGCCTGCACTTAACTGAAGCTGAGTCTGTTCACATCAGTAAGCTGACTTGCCCTAAATCTAAAATACATTTTTACAAGTTGCTTGCCTTTCCTTCCAAGCAATCATCTACTGAATTCAGCATTCATAGATTCTCTCCTGGTCTCAGCTAAATGCCACCCCTGAAAATAGAGATTTCTCCTTTCAGAGAAAGCAGACAGTGCTTACTAGTCCATGCAAGTCAAAGACAGAAGTTTATTTCTAACTAAAAAGAAGGAATCTTTGCCCAAATACTTTACTTTTATGGGCAAAACTCAAGGATTAATCATGGCATGTTATTGACTCTGGTCCATTTTCATACACTCCTCTTGTTACAGTCTTTGGACATTACATCAGCAAGATGAGGAGTTCCCATAAAGCCATTTAAGGAAGGCAGCTAAATAAAATCAGGGTGGTTGCATCATCTGTGTAGTATTGGATGACACAGCAGTATAAAAGCAATCAAGGTAAGATGTGAGAAGAGGATTAAATTACCCAGAAGCCTGACAGGACAGATGACAGAGTTTATGCCAACTTTATGCCACTATTATGACAGCTGTGGGAGGACAAATGATTCATGGTCCAGAATAAAATAAGGAGGGGTTGGACAGATGCTGCCCTGACAAAGACTCTGGACAAAGAAGCCTGGTGCATAAAAACCACTGCAACATCTTGGAGCCTGCTCCAGGGAGGGTTTGTGTTGAAACAACTTTGGACTTCATTTCTTGAGTGCTAATGCCAGATTTACCGCATGACTCGCTCTGAGGCCATGTGCAGAGAGATCTTACCAGACTGAATGCAGAAATATCCAAGTCTATTTCCTTCCATTCAACACCAGTAACTTTCATGTCAGTAAGCATGAGAAATTTAGCACACAGCTTTATTCATCAAAGGCTCACAGAATAAATCAGCTGTGAAAGCACCTCTAAAAGGCATTTAGTCCAATGCCAGCTCTCAAAGAAATACTACCTAGCTGAGAAAGCTCAGGGCCTCTCCAACCCAGCTCTGATCTCCAAGGACTGAGGCTTTGAGTTTGCTGACAGTGTCTGCTTTCCCTCAGATGAAAAAGTTCTGCCTTCTACTCTCCCATATTAAAACTTTCAGAATTTTCTGCTCCAAATTTTGTTGTTATTAGCCAGCAATTTAAAATAATTCAGCACAGAGTGACACAAACTGATCACCGGTCAGATCTCACAACTTAGATTTACTAGACATAGTAAATTTACAACTTACCAGTCATGGCAGCCAGAAAATGATCGATTTAACAGAATGCTTTGGAGAGATTATTCACTACATGTAAAAACCAAACAGTAGTAGCTATTGTTGCTAAAAGACTCAGCAAACCCTGGGATTTAAGGTGCACAGAAGGCTGACACATATGAGTATGATGAGCAGCAGGTGACTGTAAATCAAAAAGACTTTTTCAAAGTGTAGAAATCAGAACTGATTACCTTCAGCAATTACCTTGCCAGATTTTATCAGGACCTGGATGCTGAGGCCTCCACAGACTCATCTCCTCCCACCTGCTGACCTCAATTCCTGGCACACAACAACAGTGCTCGCAAACCAGCGCCCAAATGGCTCCACATCTCTTTTTATCATCTCAGAGCTCATTCACTTAATTTTCAAAACCTTGGCAAATAACCTGTACCAGCTCTCATTTATGAACTGAAAGCCACAATATTCTCTCTTTGTCCAAAGACTTGTTATGGATACAGTGAGGAGGGGAAAAATAGAAATAGAACTTATGGATTCCATAACTTCCCATAAGACCAAGTTTTAAGCATTAAGACATCCTGGTACAAGTAAGTGTATTACTCACTAATTATGTGCCTTTAGATCATAGTTTGCTATTTTTTGTATAGGAGCGGTGTTCTCTTCCAGGTGTTCTGCCACAGTTGTACAGAAATTAAAATACACCGGGGCATGGTTTTGATTGATCTTGCCATCAGCTGACTGTGTCTTAGTCTGCTTAGAAAGAGTCACTGGCAGTACCTCAAAAAGCACCAGATGCACCATTTACACAAGCAGGGCGTTATAGGTGAGCTCTTTCCTTCTCTTTTTCCATGGCTGCAGATTTATGGTAGTAAATGGGTTTGTTCACAGAGGGACAAGAAATTACTGAGAACCTCCTAAATGTCAGTGAGCTCACCAAGTAACCAGGAGCACACCCAGCTCTGTTGGACAGGCTGTGATGGAGTCACAGCGCAAAGTATTTCAAGTAGTAAGTTCCAATGTTGTTGTGCTGTTCAGTAATCTCAATATAGTATCCAGAAATGCGTGTGTTCAAAAACATCTCATTCAGTTAAAGTTTTCAACATTTCCTTCAGTCCTCAAAAATAAAAAATAACTAAAGACAGTTGCACAAAGAGAAGTGGATAAAAGCTCAAAAAGGTGCCAAACTTTGGGATTTTCTTAACAAAAAGAAGTATTTTTACAACTTGAAAAAAAAGTTGGGAATAAAAACATAGAATTGCCATTAAGGCAGTAATAGGGAACTCTACAAAAACACATTAATCAGGAACAGATTAATAAAAACTAATATTTCAGAAAACTATTCAGTAATTACCAATAAAACCAACAAGTCTCCTATAGGGAGCTGGTTTAACCATAAAACTGAGCCAAAGAGAAAAAAGAATTCCGTACCACAAATCCCTTTTGCAAAAGTAGTCATAGTGATGGAAAGCCCAAGCCATAACTTTATGGTGAATAGTTGAGGAACCCTGCAATTATAGGAGAATTTGCCTTGTATCAGGCTCATTAAAAACATAAGGACGAAAATGACTTTTCACTTGGTAGTAACTGCATTTTGCCAGTTCCAGCAAGCCCCAAGCAGCTTACAGAGAAGTAAAACACAACTGTAGGAACTATTTAAGTGTTTGAAAAACTATAAGAACATAAAATTTAAAGCATCTTGATTGTCTACCCCTATCTCTTACACATATGGACAGTATACATGGAAATGCTCCTTGACAGAGAAATAACACTGTCACACCAGTAACAGTAGCTGACCACAGCAACATTTTTATCTCTTACTTTGGATTAACTTTGGAACTGAGCAATGAAAAGACAAAAACAAAGCTCTCCTTCCAAGCACTTACCTGAAAATGGTGAAGTTGGCATCTACCAGAGAAGTTCTACAGTAACACTGAGGATTTACTGCCATTAAGTACACTCAAAATCACAACACGAATAAGGCAAGGAAATAGAGGACACCCTTTTAGTAAAGCACGAGGGTCAAACCTCAGCTATTCTGAATTTTATGGGACAAACTCACTACTTTTTGACCTTTAATTTTTTTACAGCTGCAGGCCAGCAGAGGCTGTAAAAGATTGCTTGAATAGGCATAAAGCAGGATGTTCCCAAAAAGCCAAGCAAGCTCTTTGAAAACAGGCACTCTGAAATGAGAAAATACATACAATTACCTTTCACACAGATTCACATTTCCACTTCAACAAAACAAACTAGCTACTAAACTAGCATAGAAGCCAATTATGCTGGCCATATTCACTCAGCTTTATACTAAAAGCTTGATCTAATCATAATGAAACACAAGTCATGTCAAATATTGGCAGCTTCCCTAAGCCCTTAAAGGAACAAAATTCTATAAAATCAATGCAATAGAAGTATTAACATGGAAAGTCTTCTGGTTGATGCCATAGGATCCATCTACACATACACATATGGTGCTAATGTTGGAAACTTTCCATTTTGAAGTCATTAATGGTATTTAATACAAGATTACTATTTGTTTTGTCTATGGAAGCGAGTTAAACACCATTTGATGCTTCTTCTCAACCTACACTTTCTACTTTCAAACAAAAGTTCTACTTTCTCCTCATCTCTCCTTCTAACATGATTTCTTTTTATTCAGATGAATAGATGTCAGCAAATAAAATGCTTACATCCACTGCGTATAATTTGGTTTTGGACAATGGAAATCATATTGGAGATGGCCTTTCTGACACCTCTTTGGCTGATGCTGCTCTTGAACCCCGGCAGGGTCAAGGACTACCACAGACTTCACCCTGGAAGGCTGCCAGCAGCAACAAGTGTTCATTTCCAGGCAAAGATTGCTTTGGTAAGGCCATTTCAGGGAGAAAGTACCAGCAATTCACATATTTGGGCCCCCTGTCAAAACTAACAAACAGGAAAACTCAAACAAAATACACACACCCACTTTTCTCTGCCTAATTCTAATCACCAGAAGGAACAGTAACAAAAACAAAATTCCAGAATATAGAAAAATAATATCGTACTGCTGTGTAAGAGCCCTCTGTGCTACAGAAATAATACACATTTACCAATGCAGCAAGCAAATCTTTTACTTTCTAGTGGCCTGTATCTGTTGTTCAAATATCAAATAATAAAAGGTGAGGCAGTTTGCCATTTCATATCTGTCCTATTTTAAGTACATGTCTTCAATAAAGCAGCACCCAGAGCTAAAAATAACAACCTGAAACAGCACTATTCTAACAAAACGCTTTTGTAAAGCCATGGGGCTGCTGGTTTTTTAATCAAATTTCATTTTGCAGCAATAATTTTAATAGCTACTTTAAACCCACCCCACTCCCTCAAGGCAATGTTGGGGTCTGATAAAACTAAAATCATGGACTTGTTTGCTTTTGTGAGAGAAAAAAAGCTTCAGTAATCGCTATTTCTTTTATTTGCACCCTACTGGTTGGTTTATTAAGTATATAAGATAAGGGAAACAATCATCCCTCACACATCAGGTCGACAAGGAATGTTAACCTTCACCTGCCTGAAAGTGCTCAGCAGTGTCTTTATTCCAGCCTCAGAAGCTGACAAATATATATACAAATATAGAGCGTGTGTAGATACAAGTATTTGTGCAAAAGTTCATAACTAAATATATAAAACCAACAGCAGAAGGAAAGGAACGACCTCGCACCTCACGCAACGCCACAGCCAAAAGCAAGGCAGCCGCAAGAGGAGGCGGCACGGACCGGCCTGAAACAGCCCCTCAGAGCGCTACTCTATTTAAAAACTAAAATTATTACATTCCTGAGGCAGGGAAGGGAGACAGCTCCTCCCAGCCATATGCAGCTCATAGCCAAGGAAACCCCCACTAACCTGCCGGGAGAACACCAGTGCCTCTCCACAGCCCTGAGGAGCCGGCTCTCAGGTGCTCTCTCACAGCCCAGCAGCCCTGAGGAAATGAGCTACAAAGGCTCAAAAAAAGGGCCAAGACGCCTTACCCCACAACTTTCACCCTCACAAACCTCACAAAGGGCAGGAAATCCTGAAAGGAGGGAGGCAGGGGAGGGCGCCCGTGGCCGCAGAAGTCTTAAAAAGGGCGGGAGCACCGCCCCTCACGGCCTCCCGCCCTCAGAAAGCTTCAAAATGGCGGGAAGCCGTGAGGGGCCGCCTTCCCCCTCTCGGTCTCGCCTCAGGATCGGCGAACAGGTGGGGATGTGCCGGCCATGCCTTGCCGGTGTCTTGTCTGCTTCCCCCAATGCAAGTTCATTTTTAGCGATCTCTTTCTGTGTGGTTTTTTTTATCTGGTTTTGCTTTTTTGTTGGTTTTTTGTTGTTGTTGTTTTTTGTTTGGGTTTTGTGGTTTTTTTGTGCTTTTGTTTTTTGGGTTTTTTTGCCCCAAAAGCCCCCTCAGAGCCTTGTGGACAGCCTCAAGGGAGAACCGGGTGTGTCTCCTGATAGGGTTGTCAAGGTGAACCAGCCCTTCCATGGGGTGCCTCCCTCAGCCCCCAAACCACAATAAAACACCCTCACAATGTCCCATTAAACACACAGAACAGGCTTTTCACTGTTCCTAGAGCATTTAACGAGAATCTTTTCTGATGTTCCTCAAATGCGAGAAGCGTTCCTCCAGTGGTAGAAGGCAGATCAGCATGAAAAGTGGTTTAAAAACAGGCTGGAATCACTGCGTTCTCAGTCTAAATAAGTTTGGGGGAGATATACAGGGACTAACAACAAAGAGTTGCACTGCCCATGCAAATTACACTAGAAAAATTGTGGATGCATTTCTTTATTGTAGAAAATTGCTGAAATGGAGCAAAGAAATATCACAGCAGCATTGGCATGGAACTTACAAAGGAAAAGGATTGATTTCTACAATGTGTGCAGGTGTGTATTCTGAGGGGTTTATTAATAAAATGAGTTATATTTATAAAGCCTGAGTTTTATTGATAAAATCTGAAGAAACAGGGAAAAGCAGAAACTGAGAATTCATTTTAACATAACATCTCCAACACTGAATGCTATTTTATGCGGTGTTTGCTTTCCGAAGTAATTTAATCAATACATTTTTAAATATGTCATCTATTATCTATCTCCTGCACGTTTAATGACTGCTATATAGTTAGAAGTCTGGAGGATTCTATGCAATTTCTTATACATGGCTTACAAATCTTTTTACTTAGACCACAATTGTTCCTATTTTCAGTCTGAACTTAGAGCAGTGTGTGGAAGTCTAATGGCAGTGCTGCCTCATTGCAGTCTCACAGTATCTCATCTTTAATAAAAGCCTGAGAATTGTTTTGCTTGTCCCGTTTTTCTCTGATAGTGTTACAAGCACATCCCTTTTACTTCCATCTGTCTTCTTTTCATGAATTTAAAAATCTTGTTCTTGCTTTTGATTACTTCTCAAATATCTCTGCTAGTATTTGACCCATTATATTCTGCATTTGTGAATTCTGATTAATTAACTTAGCTTTTTACAGGAATAGTTTTATTCATGATTGGAATAGCTTTATTCATGATTATTGCCAGCTAGAGGTCATTTCCAGACCTAAGCATTCCCCAGCACCTGTTAGATTTCCCAGAGAGTGATAAAAGTAATATCTCAATATATAAAATTCATACTCATTTCTAGTAGCTAAGGTTCTAATGAGAGATGGAGCAGATTGTTTTACCCCAAGAAGTTGCTCTAATTCCAAATCAACTTATACTGATATTATTTAATGCTGTCTCTTCACTTTTGCACTGAGCTCCTGGCCCAGATCCAAAAGACCAAACTGCAGCGCTAAACTGGCAGGTCGTTGTATCTAATAGCAGATACAAGGAAGCATTTAGTAACTCTAAAGCTTTCATGTCCTTTAGGGTGTCCTTTTTCCTTACATGTGTCACAAACACGGGAAACACAGCTGGAAATATCACTGTATGAGCACGGGAAGCTTCTACCCAGCCATTTAATCAGTTCAGTCTTACTATGTGCTGATGTAACTGTGAAATGTGTTCTCTTTGCACTCCTAATTACCCTAGAACAGATGGGAAGGCTGCTAGTTTAAAGCAAAAAGCCTGTTTTACAGAGTCTGTGTAATTCCACACTCTTAAAAGAGTTTACTGTGATCTGTGAGTGTGTGTGGGGAAAAAGGTTTGGATTTCGTTGTTGTTTTTGTTAATTTTTTAAAAATTTGCTTTCATGTTACTGACCTAACATTCTAAATAACTCCAGTACATTTTCAAAGGTTCTTGCTAGATATGAACAGTTTCCAGAGAAGAAATCATCTGTTCTAGAGTACAATTTTCTTCTAATTGCAGAGGAAAGATCTTAGGAAATTTGTAATACTCTCTCCAGTTCTGAAAAACCTGTAGAACAACTTTATACTGATAACTGGGTTTAATATTCTGCTTTTCATTCATGAAAACAAAACCTTGTGTCAAAATTAACATATTACAAAGTAGGTCTATCTCTGCTTATCAGTTCTGTCAAAAATGTTATTATGTAATAACAAATATATAATGTCCCTTTTGAAATCCTATCCATGAATTCCATGCTGGAAACCCCTAGCTCAGGAAAGGCTTTTTGGGAAGTCTTAGTGAGATAATTTTGTGTGAAGGTTTAGCCTGTACCCATTTCATCCCTACAGTACTACCTGTGCAGATTAACAGTGGCATTGCAATGTAAGTCTGCTGAATACATTTCCCACCCACAGAAAGAGTGACAGGCTCAGTTCAGAATTCCCACTGATCTTTTCTGCTCACTGAAGGTTTCCCTGGCCCTTTTTTTTCTCTTCATGTTTCTTTTTGGTAGTGACCCACTGGCTACTGCCCTGTCTGCTCTGTACCATCCTTCATTTGGTTTTAATTTTTATTTGCAGTGCATGTTTTGGTTTTATATAGATCAGTTAAAACACACTGAGAGCAAGCAAAATATAAATTACAGCGCTTTTGCAATTAATTTCTTCTGCATTCTGTTGAGTTTCATCTGTGCACTGCAGTCCTTGGCCCAAGCTTTGTTCGTGTCTCATGACTTCACAAGTAAACTGAAAGCATAGAAATTCGCTGTGTGGAATTGGCTTGAAAACACTCTTTGATCTCTAAAACTGCATTAGATATTTGGCACTACAGACAGGGAGCTCCCGTGGTTTTGGCACATCTGGAAGCTCATCTCTACTGGAACTCTGTTGTAGCAATTCACAGCTGAAAGTGCTACCAGCATTTACAAAAGCTGCTGTACCTGATTCTTGCCACGGCCCATGAGAATGTGTCAGGAATCTGTGCTCACTGAGAGAAAACCAGCAGGTCTTCCCCTTTTTGTTTTTGCCTTTTTACACAAAGGCAATAGAGAAGCCTTTCTCACTGTGTCGATTTTCACCCAACCTGATTTTCCAGAGAAGCATCCTAGCTGAAAGGAGGTCTCGCTTCACCCTTCAGCTTTCTGTGTGTGGAGATGGAGCTTGGCCAGTTCTGCCCATCTGCAGGCAGGCAGTCGTCTCCTCACTGTAGCTGGATCAGCCTCAGCTCTCAGCACAGACTTAGCAGCTCTCTGGCTCCACTTCCACATGTGAAAGCTTCCCAGAAGATCACCCAGGGATGATGGATGCAAGGGTACTTGGAAAAGGAGGGAGAAAAAAAAAAAAGGAAAGAGAAATGACATGGACAGGACAGAAAGAGAACCTAAAAATAAAATAAAATAGGGTCATGAAGATCTTGCCTGAAGCTGTGTAATTCTGCTTTTGTTCTTAATTCAGTCTTACTGGTCTAATTCTATAGGTGTTACACGAGCTTACAATTGTTGAGGGGAAAATATACGTAACATAATTCTGATTTTCAGAAGAAATTTAGAGTGAGTACACTGGGACTGGAAATCTTAGCCAATATTTTGTTTTTCCTTTTTCTTCATGAGGTAAGAGATATGTTTCTCTAAGCACTTTCCTAATGTATTTCTGCTTTTTATTCATCAGTCCTTATCATTGCACTTGGGAGGTTACGTGGTTTCAGGATATCCATAGATTTACACTTTTCCTGGTAGCACTGAATAGATTGTGTGTATCCACTGTAAAAAATCTTTTTTTTTCCCTACAAAACATCTCATATGTAAGAATGGTATTTCATTCTTTTCACATAAAAATTCAACTGTTTTATTCTCACACTCTTTTTAAATATAGATTTTGTTGCCTATATTTGGACCCAGGATGACGTCTTTAAACGACTTCCTCGTCAGCACCTGACCTGGTGCCCACGGCTACACCAGAACAAGAGATTCTCAAGGTGAGTTTTTTGTCTGCTGGTTCATAAACACTGGGTTGGACCTTGCAGCTAAACTTGTGCCATCTCCTCTGGAAAGTGAGCAGCTGTCCTTTAGCAGAATGCCTTCTTGTGAGGAGTGATCTGCCTCTCTGGGGTCCATTTGGCTCTCGTGATTTTCTTTCCTTTGGAGAAACGGGGAATATTTAGGGATTGTGTTCCAGCTGCTTTATTTTGTTTTCATTAAAGCATCCGGTGGGAGAGTGTGGACTTGATGAGAGATTGCTTTCAGTGCAGATTGCTACCACAGACAGATAGGTTCTCATTGCCTGCTGTAGTGGACTGCACACTTGCAGGGGTGGCAGTAACACATTTTATCCTGAAAATTAAGGGCCAATCCACCCCTAGGAAACCTGTTTTTAGCCAGATGCTGTCCCAGACGGCGGCCAAGAGAAGGCAACTTGTAGATCTCTAAAGAATGTGCAATGTCTAATATTTAGTAGTATTGTGGTATTTTTAATTCATAGGTGTGAGCTCAAAATATCTATTTTTAAGTTATTACTTCATCTGTCTGATTAATGCAGCTCATTGGTGGAGTTTTCATCCCACCAGGGACCAGGAGAGGAACGATGAGTGTGATCTCCTCCTCCTCAGTCACGCAGGCCAGAATTCCATGCTTGGCAGCTCAGTAGGTACCTCACTATAAATGGTGCTGATGGATCAGGAAGTCAGGTTTGGGCAAGATAAGAAAGGATTCAGGGTGCTCTGGCTTTGTATTAATGTGCTGTAATCAATCATCAGGAACTGGAATGAGAAATTATCACTGCATGACTCGCCAAGGTGCTGGAAGCCAGCAGCAAGCGCTTCAACAATGAGTTTGGCATTGTTAGGCCAGTATACAGCTAGTCAAAAAAGCCTGAAAGTACAGCAAAGTTTATGTTTTGAATTTTCATTCAAAAAGCAGATCTCCTGAAGTGAAAAGAAATTTAGATGATACTGATCAATATAATGGGCTTATAGACAAAAAAAAAAAAAAAAATCCTCCAATGAATCCCAATTATTCCCATAGAGAAGGAGCCTTAAAGCTTGGGAAACACATTGTGACTTCTCTTCTTCTCATAAATGTAGTGGAAAGGCAAGAGTGTGGACATGGAAAGTGATGGAGAAGGTGCCAAAAGGAGGTGAAATGAAACTAGGAATGTAATAAACAGCAGGCTGGCTTTAGTTGTGCAAGTCTGTGAAGGCTCCTAAAGCAGTGCAGGCCACATATGAATGAAAGGCTTTCACTGCAGCCACAACACCCAGGCCATCCTTCACACAGGAAATTTCTGAGGACTGCTTAATTTGATTGTGTAAATGCCAAACTGTCAGATGGATTAATCAGCCAGAAAGTGGCAGCTTGTGGAAATATTTGTCCATCCTCTAAAGGAGAAAAATGAGGGCATAAAACCAGCAGTGCAAGGGTAATTGTCTGTTCATTAAAGATTGTGTAATGCAAAAGGTTTAAAAGTGGCTTCTGGTTGTTTAGCATGAGTCTCTTACCTTCTCATTAGCACTTTTTAAAAGTAAGATGGGTCTACTTCTTGCACTGCTGTTCACTTTCTGCGCTTTTCTTCCTTTTTTTGCCTCGCTGTACTGGAAGGGATAATTTCTAGGTGGATGGTGGTCCTCCTGCCATTTAGTTGTAAGCCCAAAAATGTCAGTTCAAGGCACATCTTCTCAAAACATTGTGTCTTATCTCCACTTGCTGTGTATCTGCCTTTAAACAAACATAGATTTACTATGGAACTGCCTGGCCTGCATCTTCAGGCTGCCTCCCAACAGCTACTGCCACGTTTTAGTCCATCAGAAGCAAATGGAAGAAATTCATATTAATATCTCCAGATTATTTAGGTGAAGGTAAAATCAGGAGAAGGAACAGGGTTTTTTAAAGGGTTCTTGCACTCTGGGAAACACTTTGGGCTTAATGCTTGTCTGTTTCTTCCCTTTGCATAATTATTATTATCATAACATTATCTGCTGCAAATACGACCTGCCTTGATGAAAGTGAAAAACTAAATGTAAATGTCTTAAAATTTAATGAGGGATGATTTTTTTAAAAATACAAGCATGGTCCACACATCTCTGCTGCTCTATGCAGAACAAGGCAACCAGAGAAATCCCCTGCTATTTCTGAGATGACCATTTAGTCCATCCATGATTAATAAATATTACAATATATTTATTTTTTTATTTTACATGTGTATCGTGGCTTTTCAAGAATCCTCAGCTTAGAATTAAACGGGGGAGCAGTACTAATAATCGGAGTGTTTGTTCAATAATCATTCAGAGACAAGATACCTAACAGAGAACTGCTTGATTTAAAAAAAGGGGCAATATAAAGCTTAAAATAAGAGGCAGACTGAACTGCTGGTCAAGTTATCCTTTTAACTGAGCTGACTTTTATTAGACTGAATTCCTGTAAATCATCTAGTGCATGAAAGTAAAGCAACAGTGTAACTGGAACTGCATTTTGTAACAAAACATCTTTTATTTCAATTTAAGTAAAGGACAGTTTCAACAGTACCAGTGGAGATTTTTAGAGGAGGGGTGTTGCTTTAATCTAAGTTTCAAGACTAGATTGTCAGTGGTGAACAGTTTGAGAAAAGAAAACATTTTTGAAGGGATCTCTTATGATTTTTTGTTTCTCCTTGTAGAGAAGAAATAAAACTGAGTAAGTCACTAAGGTTGCTTTGAAGTGCTCTAGCAAGATTTTAACTGCACCTGTTGATAACTGTCTGCATAGCAGAAGTACTTTCTTTGACTAGGAAGTCGGTGAGAGAAATGATTTGAAATTTTCATTTGCAAGATGGTGTTCATAGTAATAATGGCTATGAGTTGTTCTAGTCTTTTAAAAAAGATTTCTTTTTAAAAAGGTTTCTTTGACATGCCTTGTCCAAATCAGGAAAGAGAGTTGCTAACAATAATCTCAGTTCATGAAAATAAATTTAAAAGGCCACTAGTACTTAAAACAAAGTTTATAGGTATTCACTTTCAACCTACCGTTGCTCTTTTCCATTTTTCCAATAATAATAATAATTTTAATAATAATAAATATTTTCTATCGCATCTTCCTGCTTATCACTGAACCTATGGCACCGTAGTTATGCTTGTTCTTTTATGGCCTTAACAGACACACAGGGAAGTTGTGCAGTACCTTACTCTAAATGATGCAGTAACCTGTCCAAAAGAATGAATTCATTAACACTGTACACACCACCTCAGTGAAAAGAACACAGCAATGCAGATTGGTAAAAGGCTAAGAAACAAGCCACCTTTAAGATTTTACAATTGTTATGAAACTGTTACCCTTTTAAAAATGTTTCTGTCTGCTCTGTTTTTTAAGATGTAGTTAAACTACAACTTCATTTAAAAGAGGAATGGAAGAATAGAAAACCAATGTATTCTATGATTTGCAATTCCCGGAAAGGAAAACAGTTATTTCTCATAGAGGTAGATGAAATTCAGCAGCAACATGGACACAGGCTGTGCTTATTCTCAAAAGAAATCTCTTCCTGGATTTCTACTACCTGAGGAGATATTGAAAATGAGCCTTTAAGACTTGAACTTCAATCTCAGGGACTGACAGGAGTACAGGAGAGGTTTCATTATGTAGGAGCATTTGGATAAGGCTTAGTAGATGTTTTTCAGACACTTGACAGACCAGGTTGTCTTTTTTTGTGTGCCCTACTCTGTATAAAAACTTTAAAAAAAAAAAAAAAATAGAAAAGTCCTGGGAATATGAGGTCAAGGGAGTTTATTATTTATTATTTGTCAGGCAGTGTGGGTGACTGCAAAGTTCAAACTTGGTGAAAAACATGATACTGATGTTTTTATTCACTTGGTTTAAGCGGGATGCCATTAACTCTGATGAATGTTGGAGAAGTGCACATTATGAACATTTTGAACAAAGATACTTTATCCCAGTAACTCTGCTGTCCTGTAAAAGGATCAAAGAAAGGGTCACGTGGTTTTTGATAAACAAAGTGTACAAGTCCTTCATCACATTCAGTAGAGGCTAATTGATGAGCCATGGAGATAAAACAATGGAGGAAGGATCCAAGGACGTTTTCCAGAAAACAGGACGTGTTTCTGAAGAGCAGATGACATAACTGAAAGTTAGCAGTGAACACATGCATGCAGACTGCCATGGGGCTGGTTGTGTGTGCAATTTGTTCTCAGCTCAACAAGAGTTTTTAAGGCTCTTGCCAGTAGTTTCAGTTTGGAAAGGACAAAATAGTATCAGATGCTGTGACTTCAAAAGCTCATCATTGCAAGCACAGGGGCCTTTCTGATTTGTGTTCTTGTGCTTGGCATTTTCCATCATGTCTACACCTGTGAGACTGTGCATACCTGCACAGCTGGGAGAGGGAAGAGAATAAAGCTGGCTTCCAGTACTGACACTGAGCACTGAATGATCTCTGGACACCCACTGGAGAGCCCACACAAAGTTTGAGTATACCCAGACCCCCAGCTGATAGAGCCCCTCTCCCTCTTGTGCACAGTAAAGTACAAATGGCAGTTCAGAAAATGTAGAATTACAAGGAGCACAAGAGGAGAGAGAATTCCTGAAGCCCTACTGCTCCTGGTCAGCAGTGGAAGGAAATAAGTCCAACTGAACTCATTCATTTAAATGATAATTTAAATATCTGTTTTGTTCACAGGCATCTGAGCATGAGATGGCAGGAGGGTTCATGTTCTCCCAGTTCTCCAATAAGAACGCTGCCCAAGCTGCCAATTCAGGGCAGGAATAACAGAGTGTTCAGCATGGTGACAATTTCCCAGCTCCCCAGTAAGTCTTGGATTTTTCCTTTCTTGGCTTCATAAAATAGCTCTAAACACAGAGCTCTTGGTAACAATCTGATTTCAAAACATAAACCTGATGTACTCTGTTAATGACTAGGGATATAAAAATATTTCATATTCTGTCTACCCTATGAAAATTAACATTGCATTATACTGACTCTTGGCTTGATTTAGCAATTTGAATTGACGGTTGTTATGCAAAGTTGGATTTCTGTTCTGGTTTTTGACCTGGTAGAAGGCGAATTGTAAATGGCACATCTAATTAAAAAAAAAAAAGAGAGAAAGGAAAGCTTTTATGGACAACAACAACATGTACAAGCAAATGCTGCAAAATTCAATTAAGGCTGAAAGAAAAAACATTGCACTAGGGAATGTCTACTACAGAACAGGGGACGTTTTCTGTGCAATAGTCCTTCGAAGCATGCAGGAGTTGGCATCACTCTTGTTAGATCGTGTTGGAGTGCAGCCTTACAAGTCTATGGAAAAGTATTGTTCTTTTTATTTGAAGGCTAGGAAAAGGGATGTGATTCATTGTTTTTAAAGGAAAAACCTATACAAGTGTGTGTCTTAAGGGCATCATTACCCTCACAGGGCTTTTTGCTTCTAGAGCTGATGTTTGAAGCTGGCTCGTGTCCACACCAGTTGGAAATCATCACCATCTGAGACTTGGTCCTATAATGCAAAAAATTCTCAAAGGTCAGTGGTAGCTTTATATGCAGAGGGGATTCATAATAAACCTTTCTCAATCGCTTTTTCCCCACACATGCTCACAGACCACAGTAAACTCTTTTAAGAGTGTGGAATTACCACAGACTCTGTAAAACAGGCTTTTTGCTTTAAACTAGCAGCCTTCCCATCTGTTCTAGGGTAATTAGGAGTGCAAAGAGAACACATTTCACAGTTACATCAGCACATAGTAAGACTGAACTGATTAAATGGCTGGGTAGAAGCTTCCCGTGCTCATACAGTGATATTTCCAGCTGTGTTTCCCGTGTTTGTGACACGTGTAAGGAAAAAGGACACCCTAAAGGACATGAAAGCTTTAGAGTTACTAAATGCTTCCTTGTATCTGCTATTAGATACAACGACCTGCCAGTTTAGCGCTGCAGTTTGGCCTTTTGGATCTGGGCCAGGAGCTCAGTGCAAAAGTGAAGAGACAGCATTAAATAATATCAGTATAAGTTGATTTGGAATTAGAGCAACTTCTTGGGGTAAAACAATCTGCTCCATCTCTCATTAGAACCTTAGCTACTAGAAATGAGTATGAATTTTATATATTGAGATATTACTTTTATCACTCTCTGGGAAATCTAACAGGTGCTGGGGAATGCTTAGGTCTGGAAATGACCTCTAGCTGGCAATAATCATGAATAAAACTATTCCAATCATGAATAAAACTATTCCTCTAAAAAGTTAAGTTAATTAATCAGAATTCACAAATGCAGAATATAGTGGGTCAAATACTAGCAGAGATATTTGAGAAGTAATCAAAAGCAAGAACAAGATTTTTAAATTCATGAAAAGAAGACAGATGGAAGTAAAAGGGATGTGCTTGTAACACTATCAGAGAAAAATGGGACAAGCAAAACAATTCCGAGTCTTTTATTAAAGATGAGATACTGTGAGACTGCAATGAGGCAGCACTGCCATTAGACTTCCACACACTGCTCTAAGTTCAGACTGAAAATAGGAACAATTGTGGTCTAAGTAAAAAGATTTGTAAGCCGTGTATAAGAAATTGCATAGAATCCTCCAGCCTTCTAACTATATAGCAGTCATTAAACGTGCAGGAGATAGATAATAGATGACATATTTAAAAATGTATTGATTAAATTACTTCGGAAAGCAAACAGTGCATAAAATAGCATTCAGTGTTGGAGATGTTATGTTAAAATGAATTCTCAGTTTCTGCTTTTCCCTGTTTCTTCAGATTTTATAAATAAATCTCAGGCTTTATAAATATAACTCATTTTATTAATAAACCCCTCAGAATACACAACTTCACACATTGTAGAAATCAATCCTTTTCCTTTGTAAGTTTCATGCCAATGCTGCTGTGATATTTCTTTGCTCCATTTCAGCAATTGTCTACAACAAAGAAATGCATCCACAATTTTTCTAGTGGATTTTGCATAGGCAGTGCAAGTCATTGTTGTTAGTCCCTGTATATTTTCCCCAAACTTATTTAGACTGAGAACCCAGTGATTCCAGCCTGTTTTTGAACCACTTTTCATGCTGATCTGCCTTCTACCACTGGAGGAACGCTTCTCGCATTTGAGGAACATCAGAAAAGATTCTCGTTAAATGCTCTAGGAACAGTGAAAAGCCTGTTCTGTGTGTTTAATGGGACATTCTGAGGGTGTTTTATTGTGGTTTGGGGGCTGAGGGAGGCACCCCATGGAAGGGCTGGTTCACCTTGACAACCCTGTCAGGAGACACACCCGGTTCTCCCTTGAGGCTGCCCACAAGGCTCTGAGGGGGCTTTTGGGGCAAAAAAACCCAAAAAACAAAAGCACAAAAAACCCACAAAACCCAAACAAAAAACAACAACAACAACAAAAAAACAACAAAAAAGCAAAACCAGATAGAAAAAAACCACACAGAAAGAGATCGCTAAAAATGAACTTGCATTGGGGGAAGCAGACAAGACACCGGCAAGGCATGGCCGGCACATCCCCACCTGTTCGCCGATCCTGAGGCGAGACCGAGAGGGGGAAGGCGGCCCCTCACGGCTTCCCGCCATTTTGAAGCTTTCTGAGGGGAGGCCGTGAGGGGCGGTGCTCCCGCCCTTTTTAAGACTTCTGCGGCCACGGGCGCCCTCCCCTGCCTCCCTCCTTTCAGGATTTCCTGCCCTTTGTGAGGTTCGTGAGGGTGAAAGTTGTGGGGTAAGGCGTCTTGACCCTTTTTTTGAGCCTTTGTAGCTCCTTTCCTCAGGACTGCTGGGCTGTGAGGGAGCGCCTGAGAGCCGGCTCCTCAGGGCTGTGGAGAGGGACTGGTGTTCTCCCGGCAGGTTAGTGGGGGTTTCCTTGGCTATGAACTGCGTGTGGCTGGGAGGAGCTGTCTCCCTTCTCTGTCGCAGGAATGTAAAAATTTATATTTTAAATAGAGTAGCGCTCTGAGGGGCTGTTTAAGGCAGGTCCGTGCCCCCTCCCCTTGCGGCTGCCTTGCTTTTGGCTGTGGCGTTGCGTGAGGTGCGAGGTCGTTCCTTTCCTTCTGCTGTTGGTTTTATATATTTAGTTATGAACTTTTGCACAAATACTTGTATCTACACACGCTCTATATTTGTATATATATATTTGTCGGCTTCTGAGGCTGGAGTAAAGACACTGCTGAGCACTTTCAGGCAGGTGAAGGTTAACATTCCTTGTCGACCTGATGTGTGAGGGATGATTGTTTCCCTTATCTTATATACTTAATAAACCAACCAGTAGGGTGCAAATAAAAGAAATAGCGATTACTGAAGCTTTTTTTCTCTCACAAAAGCAAACAAGTCCATGATTTTAGTTTTATCAGACCCCAACATTGCCTTGAGGGAGTGGGGTGGGTTTAAAGTAGCTATTAAAATTATTGCTGCAAAATGAAATTTGATTAAAAAAGCAGCAGCCCCATGGCTTTACAAAAGCGTTTTGTTAGAATAGTGCTGTTTCAGGTTGTTATTTTTAGCTCTGGGTGCTGCTTTATTGAAGATATCTACTTAAAATATTAAAGATACATGAAATGGCCAACTGCCTCACCTTTTATTATTTGATATTTGAACAGCAGATACAGGCCACTAGAAAGTAAAAGATTTGCTTGCTGCATTGGTAAATGTATATTATTTCTGTAGCACAGAGGGCTCTTACACAGCAGTACGATATTATTTTTCTATATTTTGGAATTTTGTTTTTGTTACTGTTCCTTCTGGTGATTAGAATTAGGTAGAGAGAAGTGGGTGTGTGTATTTTGTTTGAGTTTTCCTGTTTGTTAGTTTTGACAGGGGGCCCAAATATGTGAATTGCTGGTACTTTCTCCCTGAAATGGCCTTACCAAAGCAATCTTTGCCTGGAAATGAACACTTGTTGCTGCTGGCAGCCTTCCAGGGTGAAGTCTGTGGTAGTCCTTGACCCTGCCGGGGTTCAAGAGCAGCATCAGCCAAAGAGGTGTCAGAAAGGCCATCTCCAATATGATTTCCATTGTCCAAAACCAAATTATACACAGTGGATATAAGCATTTTATTTGCTGACATCTATTCATCTGAATAAAAAGAAATCATGTTAGAAGGAGAGATGAGGAGAAAGTAGAACTTTTGTTTGAAAGTAGAAAGTGTAGGTTGAGAAGAAGCATCAAATGGTGTTTAACTCGCTTCCATAGACAAAACAAATAGTAATCTTGTATTAAATACCATTAATGACTTCAAAATGGAAAGTTTCCAACATTAGCACCATATGTGTATGTGTAGATGGATCCTATGGCATCAACCAGAAGACTTTCAATGTTAATACTTCTATTGCATTGATTTTATAGAATTTTGTTCCTTTAAGGGCTTAGGGAAGCCCTTGAGTATTGCCCATAAAAGTAAAGTATTTGGGCAAAGATTCCTTCTTTTTAGTTAGAAATAAACTTCTGACTTTGACTTACATGGACTAGTAAGCACTGTCTGCTTTCTCTGAAAGGAGAAATCTCTGTTTTCAGGGGTGGCATTTAGCTGAGACCAGGAGAGAATCTATGAATGCTGAATTCAGTAGATGATTGCTTGGAAGGAAAGGCAAGCAACTTGTAAAAATGTATTTTAGATTTAGGGCAAGTCAGCTTACTGATGTGAACAGACTCAGCTTCAGTTAAGTGCAGGCAAATAATTGATGGTGCTTTACCATTATTTTAAATGACAGCTGCCTGTAATTTAAAACTTGAGACAATTCCAAGAGATGAACGGGATGGGTGTATCTTGGCATTTTTATCTCCTGGACTGAACAATGTGAATTTTTGCATTGACAGTTCTACTTCTGTAAATGATTAACAAATGATAACTGTCCTTAGTAGTTAACTTGTTAAAATACTGCACAAGAACTTTTCTGAATTATTAAGGAGGGAGCTTAGTTAATATCTTAGTTAATGTCTAGCATGTGGGTAAATGTTTTGGTTAGAAGGGGTATTGGCATGTTGTTTTGGTAACAGAGCTCAAAAAATCTACCAGTTTGAGATTTTGATATATTTGGAAGTAGGAAAGACTAAGGGTAGGCTTTAGTATGTTATGTGTGATGCTCAGTCTGATAGTCTAATTTAATGATAATCAATTATTTAATCTAAAGGCTGAACGTGCATCAAAACACTTAAGGATTCACAGTAAATTCTCAGGAGCAGATTGATTAATTCTTTGAAATCTTACTTGAGTGATAGGAATAATCTCAGGATAATGAAGCTTTTGCTGGAGTGAAATCAGAATAGGCTCCAGGTCCTTGCGGAGAACTCTGCTGTTCTGTCAGTGTCAAAGAGAATGAAAGGATGGACACATTTCCAAGTGGCTGCTCTTGGCTCAGGAACAAACTTACTTGAAGGATGACGGGGCAAAATCCCAGTGTTTTGGTTCTAAATCAATACTTCTCTATGCCTTTTCCTCTGATAGATTTATTACTGAGGGACACTCTTGAAAGATGAAGATTGGTGCTTTGGTAGTACATCTGGAGACCTCTCCTCCTTGCAATTTGCTCTCTTTTGCCGTGTGCTGCAGATTTCTATTCCTCTGTTCCGTGTAGGTTTGAAACTGTTGCTATTCAGATGTTGCCTCCACACATGGCATTCAAACCGAAGCTTCTGAGTGTCAAACTGTTCAATACTGTTCAGAGAAGCTGTCTGACAGTGCTTGCTCATCGGTGGTTGATGAACATTGCTCTTACAGGCTCTGTTTAAAAAACCCTCAGCCCTCACTGCAGTTTTTCCTTTTCCCCTCGTGAGTCAACAGAGTAGAATGTCACTTGTTGATAATGGTATAGATCAGTTGTCAAACTCCAAGGCTGAATTAGCAGAAATATTAAAATTCTCTAGGTTTGGGGATTTTTTATTTTTTGGTGGCAAGGATTTGAGGTGACAAGCTGCCAGCTCCTGTCATTACCAAGGTCTCAAACTTGCACTTCTTTTTGGAGTGCAACGGGATGTTTTAGCTTGTTAACAAAGTCCCTTTTTGACTTGGCAGATGACAGGTGGCTTCTCCAACACAAGTCTTCATAAAAAAAACGTTAGGGTTTTTTTGTTCTACAGATGTTAATTGAATAGCAAAATCCTAAAACCAGCATTTCTGTGCAATTTTCAGGGACATTGATGTGAGGGTAGTGTTACAGTGAGGAGATGAAAATAATCTTTGAATTTCCACTTAGAGGAACTACAAAGTAGTACACAACATGAGACTCAAACATGAAATGAGATCATGGGAGATTTACACCCCTGTTGCACACACTAAATTTGTGTTTTGTGCATTTGGGAAGCATGGCCTTCTTGCCTTTCTTCTCCCTCAGCAGTGAGCATAATCATCTTTCTTGTAGATACTCAGACACCCAACCAAAGTAAATATTGAAGAATCATATGAAAAGAGCAGGCAATTAGTTCCCCTTCTGGTGGCTCTAAGTGCATGAAGCTGCCTAATGCTTTGCTTGCTCCTCCTCACTTTCAGATTCTATTTTTTTGCCTCCTTTGGCTGTGAGCCGCGGATCACTGATGGTCACAGAGAAGAGATGCGAAGCCAATAGATACTGTACAAGGCTGAAATCTTTTACCACAGGAGTCCCCATCTTGCTGAGCAGGAACTGGCAGCTGGCTCTCTCTCCCAGGACTACAAGTCCCAGCTGGGGTAGGCACAGAGGGAGATGAAGCCAGGTGTTGATGGTCTCTAGCAAAGTGCTCTAAGAACTTTGGGAAATGTGAATAAATCTCTTGTGTGCTGAAGAGAAAACGAGTCAGTGTTTGGGTACAAGAAAACAAGTATGGCTTAGTGCAGGTGGCATTGATCTTCTGAATCACTGGGATTGCAGATTTCCCTAGAGGTACAGGCATCCAGTTGTTCCTCACTCTTCAGCTTTCCCTCTTGCGGGACTGAGGGATGTCCTTGAGTGTACATCACAAATCCTTGTCTTTGGCACCTCATTTTCTGTGTGTGGAAGAGGAGGATTTGTATAGTGCCAATGTCATGAACTAAGCTGCTTTAGCCGAGCATCAAGTCCTAACATGTCAAAATCTGAGTGCTCACATGAGCACAAACATGAGTTAAATGACAAGAGCTGCCTAAGAATGAGAGAGACTTGGTAGTGTGCAACAAATAATTTCTGTGCTGATCCCTAAAAGTCGTCCTCTACTCCCATTTTGGGAATCATTCACTTAGCATTATTCTCTTCTGTTGTACACAAACCTGCCTCCTATCCAAGGCTATATTTTCTCCTATGAGCTGGTGTGAAGTTGCTGTCTAGGCACTGGTGCCCTACTTTTGGGCGAGGCATCAGGGAGGAAGGGAAAGAAATGAGGTCAGCTGTGTTTTCCTAGTCCATCTCAGTGCCCAAATGCAGTGCAGTCTGTCTGAGTTGCTGTTGGGTAGCAGTTTGGGTAAAGCAGCAGCAAGGGTAGCAAGCTTCTGTGACTGTGGTGTGGTGCCTCTGTGCCTTGAGATGTGTTGACTTCTCCAGTGTGATAGCAAGTCAGGAGCTGAAAAATTTGGCAATATTTCCCCAGTGTGGTCCAGCTGCCAGGCATCCCACTGTCTTCATGAGCTTGTTGTCCTTCTCAGTTTCTTTGGGACGATGAGTCAGGCAAGCCAGGAATCCTATTCCTTACGATGCTTAGGTGTACATCTATGCTCAGGTGTAGTTTATATTACAGCAGCAAAAATACTTTTCTGCTTTGCAGCTTCAGAGGTTTGCCTGAGAAATTTGTGTGAGAAATGCAGTATAGAAACATCCCAGAAGGTTTTCAATGACTTTCATCTGTAAAACTGAAAAGGTAAAAGCTGATACAATGCACATTTCAAATCAACAGAGAAAGAGCAACATAATGGGGTTGAGGTTTGCTGCTCATTACACAAGTTCAGGGTTGTGATTTAACAAATGCTTGGCTTTTAGCAGGTGCTTGGAAAAGTGATAGGCAAGAGGCTTCAGCATTTCCTGCTTCAGGAAAGATTTGATTCTTAATCTTAAGATGAGAAATTCTCTTTAAATCAAGTCCACTTGTATTTTTCTTTTCCTGAGTCTCCCTCAGCCATGGTTTTGTAACTTGTGTCCAGTTCATAGCATTAAGTCCGAGGTCAAGGTCTCCTTTTAGTGTGTGTCCATATAATACAGAGAAAAGCTGACATCTTGTTCATAGCTTTTAGCTGCTGTTACAGGGACACCCCTGATGAATAGCATCAAGGTCAGAACAGTGTCTGTTTGAATGTATTCTGTAAAGCAGTTGTTATTCTATAGAAGCTAATTAGTACTAATTAGTTTCTCTGTTGACAGAGTTGTAAAGAAACCAAGTAATTTTTTTTCCTTTTTTAGTGGTGTTCTTTGGTGTGATAAAGCCGTGTTGCTACATTTGCACTTCATAATTTTATTCTCCAGGACTTTCCCCAATGCACAAAGTACTGAACGGTTTTCTAGAAGTAACTATCAAACAAAAAAATGAATAATTTACCATATTAGACAATTATCCTGCCAAGAGCTCTGTGTGACCAGACACCATGCTTGGTAGGAGGAGTATATCCACTCTACAAGAAATCCTTTTGGGTGTTCCCTTCAACACCAGCAAAATAAGAATGATTGAATACAACTGTACTCTTTTTATAAACTTATTTTGGATAATGGTCATATGAAAAGAGGAAAAAAGATATCTGGAAACTTTAGTTAGACATAATTCCAATTCACTAATATAAAAGGTGTAGTCGAACTTCATGACAGTAAAACTAGAGCTGTTTGCTCTCTAGTGTTACATTAGCAGCTTGCACAGTTGTCTGTCACTTGGTAATGCTTGCATTCCTGAATCCAGAAGATGTTTGGTAACTGAAGGAGCCAAATGCAGCTTAAATTGCTGGTATTGTTTTGCTTGACTGTAAAACTGCAGAATAGGAAATACTTGGGCAAATGGAGCCTGGTGCTGTTTAGTGCTTGTTTAGTTTCCTGCATGTACCCATTTGCATTTTTATCAGAATTCATGGATGTTTTTTTTCTTTGTGCAACATGGGAGTCTACATCTTTCACTATAATGAGGTGCTATACTTGAGGTGATTGGGAAAGGTTAAGAAAAATCCTAAAGGGTGTTAGTTTGAAGTTCCTTGAAGGCTGTCAACAAATCAGTTTGGTCACTAGAGCAATCATGTTCACTCTCAAGAAAATACCATTTTATGAATATTCTACTTGCTTATATTCCTTCCAGTGTTGAAACAAGTAATTTTTATGCTCAGCCTGTAAACTGTAGGTCTTAACACAGATTTCCTCTTAACGTGGATTTGCTTCACGTTGTCTGGATGATGCGGTGAGTTCTTGAAGCCAGTCTGAAAGGCAAAAGCCTGGGTTTAAACAGCACTGATTTGTCAGGGACTGGTGGAAATGAGTTTGCCAAGGCTGTAGCAAGTGTAAGAATGCCAGACAGATTTCAATTTCTTTGCAGTTGAAATCTAGTTCAGATGGACTGTCTCTTGGGTTGGTGTGTTGAGTGCATCTCGCCTCTTTCTGATCTCACTTGAAATGGCAGATAAAATTTCTGCTGTTGGTGACTACAGTCAGTGTGGTTTTGGTTATTTATGCAGCTTCAATGACAGAGGTTGTCTATAGTTTTAGATTTTAGGGGTTGACATCCGTGTGTACAATTGCAGTCACACTGATGATGCAGTTCCTGAATATTTGCTGTAGTCCCTGTGACTTGAAGCCATTTCTGTAAGAAAAGAGTGAGTACTTGTTCTTTGTAGTTTACAGTGGTGGAGCAAAACTGATTTGTTTTCCCCACCTGTTTGTTTCCTTTGTGTTTTCTAGCTTCTCCCAGTTTAAGATGAGCTTGTTTAGTTTTTAAAATGAAAATTTTTAGGTTTTTTTCCTGCTTTTTCTTGCTAAAATGCAAAAGGAACAGCCCTAGATGTGTAGAAACTGGATATATAAGGAAGGTTGCAGTATTTAAGTATCAAAGTTTCTGGTTGGAACTAAATGGTGTTTTTTGATTAGTTGCCTAACTAGTTGGTTTTGCCGGCTGAGAAAAAACTGGGAGATAATTTTGTTTGCTTTTTCATGCAATTACTGAATATGATGTATCCTGAACTATTTCCAATACTTTTGCAGGTTATTAGTTTCAGGAACAGTGGCTATAGTAGCTGAGCAGCATTCTTAAATAATATCAAGGTAGTTTGATTTATGATGAATGAAAAAAAGGGACATTTGCATTTATTCCCATTTTGTTGACCTGCTACCTGGAAGAAAAGCACAGAGAGAGGGCTTTTAACTTGTCACCCTGCTTATATTTAGTAATGTAACAACATAAACCTTTTTTATTTGGTGGCTGATGTCTGCTGCCATCGATTCAATAAGCACCTCTGGCTGACTGGAAGGAAAGAAGTGTGTTTTGTGTCTTTTCCTTTTAGACAGACAGATATGAGGAAAGGAGGAGTGGGTCTGGATTCTTGTTTCTTAGCTACATCTGTGGTGGTGAGCTGTGACTAAATGGTGAATGCCTTGAGTTAGGATGAGGAAGGGATTTGTTGCCTTTCCTTTGTTTTTCTCAGGATTTAAGGACTTGCTGTGCTCTGCTGCTGGCTCTTGATACTGCCAGGGCTAAGAGAAGAGCAATGGGGATTGAGTGAGGGAAGTTTTGATTTGGAATAAGTTACCAACAGATCCTGAACCCCCAAAACATAAGGTAGACGTTCAGCTGATTTTTTTTTTTGCCATTTTAAATTGCAGCAAGGAATCAGTGAATAACGAAGGAAGCTGGCACTGAGCTTTACATTCCATGGCATGACAGTAATCCTTCATGGGAAACACAGAAGATTGCAGAAGTTGTGTGATGCATCTCTTCCCAAGCTCCTGTTTTCTTTGCATGGTGGCTGCTGTGGAAAATGCCAAGTTTTAAACTTCCTTGTTCCACTCATGGCTGAGGTTTGTAAGAAGTAATCATGGTTGTGTACATCTCTCTATATGCTGTAAACTTTAGAGCTGTATCTTTTTCAATGCTTGCTTGCTAAAGATAAGAAAAGAGAAGCTTGTTTTTGCCAAGTAGAATTGTTTTATAGCAGATGAGGCTGCTAAAAAATTCAGTAACATGGCATCATTAGTTTTAAATCTTTCAGGTGCCATAATTAATCACTAAAGTATCCATGTATATTGACAGTGTCTTTTTAATATCCTACCTGTGTAGCTGTGACAGTTGTGTCTTCTGACAGGGATAAAAATAGGGAACAATTTTGTTTGCTGTTATTTAGCATGGCAGGCCTCTTAGCCTGTCAGTTGACCAGCACTAGAAGTCCTGGAATGTATTCCATGTTTTCTTAGAGGTATATATTTTATAGTATATACTATATATTTATTCTTCTCTAATAGAATTGCTTAAAAAAACCCTGAAGGCAAGAAGAAAAGGAGAAATTGATTTTGTATTGTCCGGTGATTTGGGTAGGTAAGTTAATGTATTGTGGTGTAGCCCCTGTTAAATGAACCACCTTTTATTACTGTGGTAAATGTAATTTTACATGAGTTTTAACCTCTTCCTTCTACTGAGCAAGTCCCAGGGTTGAGTGGTAGAGCTCTTTCCTTCAGAGCCAGCTGGTGCCTGAGGAGCAGAGCACATTACCCACGCACTGTGAATGCTTGAGCAGGAGAAGTTCTCCTACTTGCTGGGCCTTCTGAGCCTTGAAATCCTTACAGCTGTAGATTTCTGTGCTTGTCAGTCTCCTGGGACGTGGAGAATTATGTGGGGAGGTGTAAGTTTCTTTGGAGATGAGAAAAGCTGAGAATGTGGTGCCTTCTCACCTACAGAGAAGAGTTGTTTTCCTGTAGCTGAAGTTCTGAGGTCTCGCTCCTTAATAAGGATTTTGAAGTGCAAAAGAAGAGTGAATATTCGAGCAGAGGTGACTTTTGAACTGTAGTCTGCCATTGTCTCTACATCTGATAAGCTAGAGGATTTAAAGATGAATTCCCACCTCCTTTATAGAACGGAGATCTGAGTCTTCTCATTGGTGTCCTTCTATCATTTTACATTGCAGATGCATTTTGTTTCTGAATGTTTGGTGAAATTTTAGCTATGCCTTATATTGTATGAGAAATGAAGTTGTTGTGTGTTTTCTTTGCATAAGGAAATGCTTTGGATGATATCTTTTCAGTGTGTTTAAGAGAAGAAGCGAAGCTGTATTAAAATGAAGTTCATACCTTCATGTTACTGCATCATTCAGAATTTCTCTTTTGGTGAACCTTTGTTTCTTTGAAGGAAATTTTTTACTGCTCTGGTTAAAGTGTGAGAAATGCAGTGTAGAAACATCCCAGAAGGTTTTCAATGATGTGTAAAACTGAACAGGTAAAAGCTGGTAAAATGCACATTTCAAATGGTTCTAGGAGTAATGTTCTTCATCTTGAGAAAAATAATTTATTTTCGTATGAAGCCTGTATTGTAGCCGTGAGGTGCAGTGTGTTAGCAGCAAACTTGGTGGCTCCCCTTAGCAAGACCCCTAGAATTGCATCAGGTGACCTGTTGAGATAAACTCAACCTACACTCAAGTTGTTGATTATTTCTAAGTGGAGAAAATGTAGGGTTTCTTTGTCTCTAAAAGACTGGAGAAGAGCTTCTGTCACTGCCAGCACTACCAAGGACATGTCATTGTTCAATTTGTGTCTTTTTCATCTTTGAACAGGGCTCTTTGAAAGTGATTGACAGCTGCAAATGAAGTCCTTGGCTCCCGAGCTTGTAACATCACTGGTAATTGAATGACATGGACAGGTAAGAGCTTGCTTGGAGAAATATTAAGATAGACAGGAATGTGTTTTTTGTCACATCACGTTTTTTCTATCTCTAATTGATCTCAAGTTATTATCACAAGTCCTGTCTTGACATAGACTACTTAGAGTAATGGCCAGAATTTGCCTGCTTCATAGCAGCTTTATTTGAAGGGAGTTTGGATTACTGAGTTTTTGGGTGGTTTTCAAGATGGTGAGCTACTTGGCAGAAGTGTCTTTCAGGAAGTATGTGCCAAATAATTAGTCCATTATTTCTGCTTCCAATCCAATGTTGTCAAGGTCTTGCAGATTTGAGGAACTAAACTTGAACTTTATGAGCTTGTGTACCGTTTCTAGGATGAGATAAAGTGAATGAAATGGCTTGAGACAAGCTCATGCCTTCAACACAGGTGAAATCCTGTCTGTCAGACATGAAATATCAGGTTGGCCTTTGGAGGGACCCATTCCTGGTTTATCCCGAAGGGCTGAGGCCCATGAGGAAGACCCATGCTGAAGTCAAGGGAAAATAGGAGGAAGGAACAAGAGGAAAGAGATGTTATTGATTAAACACATCCCTTCCATTCCTCCTGCCCTGTTTTTAAAGTGTTGTGCAAAAGAAAAAAATCACCTTAGCAGTGCACATTTCATTATAGAAATGCACTATAAGCAGATCATGCTCTTAAAATGTAAAATAGGAAGTGGCCTATATTCGGAAGTTCTTCACAGCTCTTTCTTATTCATTATTCTTTATTATTCATTCAGTGTAAAAGGATTCATATTTATGCCAAGTCTTAATTCCATGAAAAGTTCTATCTTGACTGATATCACCTTTGCAATTCAGTTGGAAGAACATCCACAGCAGATATTAATATCTGCTTCGTGGTGGTTTCAATCATAAACTCGATGGTATAATTGTTAGCAAAATTTCTTCTGTGTCTCTGCACGAGACTGTGCCACAGCTTAATGTGTGTGGTGGCGCTTAAGCAACTACTTCTTTGTGTATTTCTATTTACAGCACCAACAAAGCACTTAAGTTATGGCTGAAAGAATATTTGGCATTAAGAAACTGGGACTATGACAGGAGTGTTGGAACGAGATGGTCTTGAAGGTGCCTGGCGACACAAACGCTTTTGAGGTTCTTTAATTAAAGACTGTAGATATGGAAATGCAGTGAGACCAGTTATACCAAGAGTTTCTCGATACATTCCTGAAAATGGAGATTCCCAGCCTATAAACTCTTCTGTTTTTCGATAAGCCAGGTAGTAATCTTGTGTGGTGTTTTCTATTGAAGCAGCCAAAAGTGGTAAATGATGAGTGAGGCTTACTGCCAAGGTTGGGGCATGAAATAGAAGGTTATGACTTGTATGGAAAGATGCAGGCTTTCAAATTTGAAGCCAATATTCCCACAGGCAAACAAATCTAAGACAGTAAAAATCAATTTTTCTTCTATTATTTTTCTTCTCCCCTTTAAATTGAAATACAGCCTTTGCTTTTAACAGGAAACAGTAACTAATTTGGTCAATACCACAGCACATATTTTAATATTATTCTTTCAGACCCAGCTCTGTGATAGTTTGGAGCTGGCATGTACTTCCAGAAGGATAGTTTCCTGAGTCCAGTGCATTGTTTGATTGTGCACGTACCATTAGTGGGTTAGTGCATGCTAATTGTCAGGGAAAAGTTATTCAAGGGCCTGAATTCAGGCCTTGGCTGGATGCCAGGGGAGCCGTCTCTGGATTTGTCTCGCAGCATTGCAGGGATGATCCTGCTCCTTTCGTGGTGCCCCAGAGTCCTGCGAGCCCCCCGTCCTGGGGCCATCCTGATGCCTGCCAGGGCCTTTAGGGTCCCCCCTAAAGTGCAGACAGGGTTTGACTCCAAGCTTCCTTGGAAGGTGGAGGCAGGTGAACATTGGCCACCTTCTTCTTTCCCGCTGCCCTCCGGACTCTTGCAAAGCCTGCTGGGGCACTGGGGCTCTCCATTGCAGGCAGTCTGGAGCTGCCATGCAAACCCATCTCTCAAGGAGTCCCCAGGTCTCAGGTGCAACATCAAGAAAATGACACGGCAACGTGTAGAAAACGTGAACTTTATTCACTTGACTACTTGTAAAATCTACAGTCCAACGTTACTAGAAGACTATGGGGTAAGAATCTTAAGCCTAAAAAACTTCAAGACTTGAACTGTTTAGAATTGAACACTAAGGGAAAGGTCAACTTCTTGGGGGAAACGTGGTGGGAAATCCTAAAACGAACAACAGGGGTGTGTCTAACTTCTAAAGTGGGGAACGTCGCAGTGCCTGGGCTGGGCACTGGTCACCCGTTCCCCGTAAGGTTCTGCAGGACGGAGTGCCGCGCTGGAGGTCAGAGCTGCGGGGAGGTGCGGAGTCTCCTGCCAATGCCCTCTTTTGCCGCCGTCTTGGTGGTTGGCCTCCTCGGCTGAGAGCTGGAGCGAAGGAGCAGCCGCATCAGGTCACGGTTTTTCCTGAGCAGCTGCATCAACTTCGTGGGTCAGCCGAGTCTTGGATGGCGGCGGGGCCCTGCAGGGCCGGAAGGGCTCTGGAGATTGCGCTGCAAGGCAAAGCACAGGGATCGCCATGGAAGAGGCAGAGGGGCAGAGCGGGGCCGGCACGTGTGGGGCTGCCTTTGGCCTGGGAGACAGAGACTCGGGCTGAGTTGGGCTGGGCTGCCCCGGGGAAGAGGCTGCAGCAGGCAGAGCTCTGGCCGCCTCTGCTTGGTGCTGTCCATGGGGCACAGCCCCTGGGCCGGATTGCCCAGCCAGGAGCTCAGGCCCCTCCTGCCGCAGGGCATTGGCCAAAGGGTGCCCAAGAGGCCCTCAAGGTCTGCCCCATCCCGCGTGCCTGACCCCCCACCCCTGCCTCACCTCTCCCCAGCGTCTCTGAAATCTTCTCCCAAGGGCCCATCCCATGGCCATTCCTATGAGGAGCACGTCGATGAGGAGGAGTGTCCTGGACGCCCACCAGATGAGCGCAGAGTCCGTCTCCTCCATGTCGAAATCCTCCGGAACCGTCGCAGAGGCATCCGTGCTCCGCTCGGGTTTGGTGGATGGATCGAGGGGATGGGCCAAGAGCAGCAGCAGGTAAAGCTGCAGGAGCGCGGAAGAGCCGTGAGCAGCCATAGTGCTGTGGCAGCAGCAGAAAGGCTCTGGGCGTCTGTCTGCAAGCAGCTCTGCCTGGGCTCTGGGGCGCAGCAACAGCTGGGGACAGTTGCCAGCCAGCGTGCCGTGCCCAGAGGCTGTGATGTCACAGAAGCACAGAAGGCCCTGGCTGCAGAGAGCCCTGAGAAGAGAATGTTGAGTCCAAGCTGTGAGCCATGGCGGCAAGCATGGCCAGCAGAGCGGGGCCCGAGCGCTGCGGCCTGGCTTGCCTTGTACACGTGCCACAATGATGACTGCAGCAGCAGCCCCCTGTCAGGCCATTGCAGGATCTAATGGCCCTTGCTGGGCACAAGTTCTTGCCAATGCCCAGCGTCAACCTCCCTTGGCACAGCTTGAAAGCCTCGTTGGCATCTGCTCTCTCTTGTCCTTGCCCATCTGGCTGGCGCTGCCGTGTTGCTCCCTGGCCTGTGTGTGGGAGAAGAGGCTGTGCCAATGAGTGCTGCTCAACTTTGAGGCCATTCAAAGGAGGATTTGGTTGTGCCTGCTGTGGGAAGAGATGTGCGTGCACATGGCCACTTCCCCTAGGTTTTCCCCCAGATTTTCATGAACGGCTGTCCTAGTGAAAGTCAAGTCTGTTTTAGTGAGTATTTGAGGGGTTCCAGAACACAGTGCCATCTCAGGGAAATTCTGCTGGTTTAGTTCTACTGAGGTTTGGAGATGAGTTGC
Source organism: Poecile atricapillus (assembly GCF_030490865.1). NCBI lineage: Eukaryota > Metazoa > Chordata > Aves > Passeriformes > Paridae > Poecile > Poecile atricapillus. The sequence continues at coordinate 5,983,219 of NC_081252.1, forward strand.
AAATGCTGAAACTTTTCTCCTTGCCGAGGTCGTAATTTCACCGTTTAGATTGTGGGGATATTGATTGCTCAGTGTTGAGGACCTCATGTAACTTTCAGCACCAGAAATTTTCAACCTCCAGTGATTGTCCTTGAGACAAAACCATTTGAAATCTTTTTTTTCTGTGGACAGGAATTGCTTCTGTGTTACTTCCCATCATCCATTAAAAATTTGATGCCTGTAAAAAGTGCTGAGTGCTGTGTGATTTCCTTGGTAGTGTTCTTTGGAATGGCTTTCCCCCCATTTTCTGCAGCTGGCCCCAGAAAGGTAATAGATGGGTGAGAAGTTGTGAAAGGCCAACTGGTGTTGATCTTTGCCTCCTGTTTTGAGGTCTGTGGTGAGTTGTGAGTCCAAGAGCTGATCTGACGTGATGGTGAAAACAGAATTGTTGTGGTTTTAAAGCAGTAACTAAAAAATTACTAGAAAACTTATTTCTTGCTGTGAGATATGGATTTGAGCAAGAGCAAAACAGGCTTAAAACTTAAAAGGAATCAAGAAAGGTTATTAACAAAAGTACAAGAATAAGAACACCAGAATAAACTTCCAGAAAACCCTTTTATCCCCCACTACCCACCATTCCCTTGTTCACATGACAACATAGAGACAAACTTTGGAAGTTTGGTGTTTAAAACAGTCCCAGTTCTTGCTAGAGTCTCTTTATCAGTCTTTGTAGAGAAACAGAAGTCTTCTTCTGCTAATCTATGGAGTTTCTCACAAGAAAAGTATTTCTGTTATAGTTTTCTATTTCTTTGATGCCAGCTGCCCAGAAATCTGTCGTCTGTTCACTCCTCCCATTTCACATCACTCTGAGGTGTGTATGCGCCATGAGTCTAGGGCTGTCATTTTTTAAGGATGAGTTATTCAAAGGTAAAAGTCCTCATCATCTGTCTCTGTGAGCTTTGCTGGAAAACAGTTTTCTCATTGCCCTCAAGGCCTCAAATCTTTGCTCCACTCTGTTTCAGCACCTCACTGTATCACAATTACTCTACTTTTTGCTCAAAATCCACTCTTTGAACACTCCATTCCTCGCTATATACTCTGTCATAAATTAAAGGAGGTTTTTTCAGAACATTATTGTCCATCTCCATAGCTTTAACAGAAAAATATTTCAGCTTATAAAGCATCTCCTTATTCTCTCTTCCCCATGTAAAACTTAACTCTTTTCTTCACTCTCTTTGATGGTTTTTATGATGTCTTCATGTTGATTATCTCTCTCTCTGTCTCTCTGGGAAAAAGGAGCAATCTGTAGGGTTTATCTAGGTAGAAAAAGAATTAAAGTCTTGGAAAAGCTGCAAGTGTTCATGGTGTCAGGTTTCAGTCCAGCAGCAGAAACTACAAACTAAACCAGGCTGTCCGGCTCCGTTTCTCCCCCCTCACCCTCTGCGGCCTTGTTCGGTCTGGAGGTGGGGGGGAAAGAGGCTGAGACAGAGCCTTGTTACCTTGTCAGAGGCCAGAAACCCAAAGAGAACAAGAGAGCTCTGGCTTTACATCTTAAGGCGGTGTTCACAGGTTGATGTCACTTTTCAATGGTCAAAACTGCTGTCAGTTCTTAGAAATGACCGATAATTGGTCAGGAGAAAAGACTCCCATCAGTCACCAGCAGCTTCAACTTCCTTGGCTCTCAAAACTATCTTAAAGGTGAAGTCACCCCATGACATGGAGTCTGGACAAAAGACCAGTAATGATGTTTTTGAAATTAATAGTCATAGAAATAATGGAAGTTGGAGTTGCTTTTTAATTCTCAAGACATTTTAGTGGAATTGAAGGGATTTTAAAGGACCAACTCCCATAGGAACGTTCTGAAGTCACAACTTTAATCAGTGCCTCTGTTTTTTGTTGTCAGCTTAGTTGTGGAGAGGAATACCTTGGTGTCTGCAAATGCTCAATGGCTTCAGAATTAAAAACAAGACCTGCAGGGTCTTATTAGATTTTGCTTTGTTTCTGTACAGGATCCTGTGTTTATATTTGTGTTTCTGGCTCTGAGAGGAAACTGCTGTAATGCAGCTCCACACCTCAAAGCAGGGGCTGTGACAGAGTTGGTTTTTTGCTTTTGTTTACTCATTAAATAAAACAGATGAAAAATGAATGATCCCAGAGGCAGATTTTATAGCCTTTCCTTTTACATTTTTCATGTTAATTGACCAATTCCAGAATGAATGGAAAGTTACTCCTAAAGAAACACAAGGCCAGTTTTCCGCAAGGAAAGAATTCCTCATGTAATCTTTCCTACCTCTGTGGGAAGAATATAGGTCAAGTTTTCTACTTGCTTATTCTGCCCAGCCATTGTCAGGGGACATAGCCTCCTCCTCTCTATTGCTTTTTCTGGTTTTCTGCTAGGGATCAGAGTTAATCACATTTTCCTCCTTGCTCTCTGAAATTTATCTCCTCATGGTATCATGTATCAGAAAGGGTCTTGTCCGCTCTTCCTGGGTACTTGTGTTGCTTAGCTTTACTTCAATTGTCATTAAAAAGTTGATGCCAAACCTGTGATACCATCCTTCATCATCCATTTCATTGCTGCAAAAAAAAAATGCTGTTTTCACCATTAGCTTTCTAAATCTCTGCAAACTGATTGAATCGCCTTCCTTCAAATCTTTTCCTGTAACTCCTCACTGGTGTTATGTCCAAAAGAAGCCACCCCAATGCTCAATTGGCATATATTTGCCACTGCATCCCAGCCTTGTGACCACAGCTGTCTTATCATTGTGTTCTGTGTTCTCATGCTGAATTAATTCTTGGCTTTAATTTCAGGTTGCGAACTCTGCAGCAGTGACTAATTTTCTGTGGGTTTTCACAGCAGAGTCCTGACCTGGGAATACTCAAGTGATCCCCACAGTAAAACAGACAAGGTGAAGAACTCTGTTTGAGCTCTGTTAGGGGGATTCCTGGGATACAGCTGCAGTGGTGCTGGACAGCTGCCTGTAAGATGTGTTCATATCCTTGTGAATTTGTAGTGCCCTCCAGCCCAGATATGGTTTTACCATTCCATATTTAAAAGTGGAATTAGTTGAGAACATTTCCAAGACAAAGACGAAGTTCTTAATTTAATGCCATAAAGGAATTAACACTTGATCCCACAATTGTAGCTGATTTGGGACTCAAGTATTCCAAACAGGCCTCCCCACAAATGAAGATTGATCTTTACGTGCAGTGTGCAGAACACTTTCCATACACAGATTTCTTGGAGCGTTTGGCGGAGTCTAATTGCAATCTGAGGGCTCTTAAATGTCTTCCTGAGAGTTGCTCAGTTGCTCTGTGTTGGTACTGCTGCATATTGTTTTGCTTTTTTTTCCCCAGACTCTTGGATTGCTCCAGATACTTGTGATTGTTGTGCTTTGAGCTTGATGACTGAAGTCAGGAACTGTAGCACTTGCTCTGCTAGATCAGATTTAGAAAACCAAACGCTGTTGTTGGGATGTAATTCCTTCCGTGTAAATTCGAGTTAAGGTGACTGTCATATAAGCTCCACTGTTATCCTTTCTAAGTCATGAGCCGTGCAGCAAAGAGCATTAGAAAAGCTTCATTTGATCCCAGCTCTTGGGCCTTTGGGGAGAACAAATAAGAGAGGATTGAAGGCAAAAGTGTGTTGTTAGAGTTTGGCAGGAAAAATTTCAACCTAAGGCTTAAGGAGTTGTCCCTGATGAAAGACAAGTAACTGGATGTGTCTTTGTGATTGAAAGACAAGAAGTTTTAGTGCATTTTTATCCTTTTGGTGTCCAAAAGGTCAGCTTAATACTCAAGTTGAACACAGAATAATGTGATGGAAAAGTGATAATGTTTGGATAGAATAGGTTAAAATGTTGTAGCGTTGCTTTGATTTCTTCTCCCATTACTTCTTCCTTTTAGCTTGGTAATTGCAAGAGAATTTTGATTTATCATTTCTGTCTCAGGCTAAATGCAGTGAGACAACCAAACTTTCTGATTTTCTCAAATGTCTGAGCTTTTCTGTATCTCTGTGTTTGCAGACCGTTGTTGCCTGCAGAGACAGATTTCTTAAAGCACTCAACAAGGCAACACAAACTCCTCCCTGTGTATGGCAGAATGGTGAATGCTTCTAATTGAAAGGGATGACTGAATGGACAGTGAGGCAGGAACCTGCACATCAGTGTGTTCAGACTGGTTTAATATCTCTGCTGGCCCAAAAGTGTTGATAATGCAGCATGAAGCTGAGTTATGTGTCAGACCACCAAGCGTGGGGATGCAGTGTCAGATGGAAAAATCGTCAAGGGACTCAGCCATTATCCTGTGATCTTCAAATAATCTCTTAGAGTAAAAACATTAGGAATATGTTGGTAACTATTTTGTCTTTTAAGCAGTATTCTGGTTATTTACTGTCAACTAATGATGACTTTGAAGTTGCTCAGAGCGTGGCAGAGCTAATCATTGCATTGGCCTATGAAAGTGCAACCCAGGAAATGGCTGTTGAAATGTAATTTGTATTTTTTTCCATCCATTTCTAGATATGCCTTAGAGTAGTAAGCTGTAATGCAAGGGGGCTCCTCCATGTGCTTCTAACAGCCACTGCTTCCAAAATTCCCTGTTGCTGCTGAGTGCAGGGCTTGCTCTATATCAATTTTGAAACTCTGTGTCTTGTACTGAATGAAAATGTTGCCAATGCACTGTAGTGCAAGAAAGTTACAAAAGTACCCTTCAAGAATTTAAATGCATGTAGTCTGTGGTTATGTGATATTATCTGCAAATAAGGTCTGATAGGCTTTAAACACAGTTGAAAAAACCTGATTTCACGAGCCATGCTAATTTAAGCAGCAGATTTTACCCCACAAAATATCCTTTTTAACATTAAAGAAACTCAGTTTTTAAATATGACTAGTTGGAAAGAAATAATTTCTGTATAACGTGCAGAAGGACATGAGATAAAGGATTTTTGCCATAGAATTTGTGGGAGCTAATTTTAGAGTTCCTTTTTGTGAGCTATTTGTAAGCAGTCCACAGTCTGGAATGTGTCTCTGGGTTCATGTATCTGTCATAAAATCTCAAACTCTGTTTAGCTACTGCCAGCTTTCTATCTACTTGTGTGATAAATCAATACCTGAGGATCACACAGATAGTCAAGGAGATTCCCCCATCCCATCCCTCGGCTTGGATTCTCTATGGCCATGTGTTATTCAGCTCATCAGGATGTCTCTTGACGCCCAAGGATGGTCAATATTCATTTCAGTATATATCACAAAATGTGTTTTTTATACCTTTTCCCAGAGCCTTCCTTTCTTTGGTGTCTTGTTCTACTCTCTGTTGTCTCTGTTCTGGGAAATTCTTTCTCTCATGACTCTGGAAGCTTGGTCCAGTGTCAGGAAAACTCACCAGAGGACAAAACATTGGCTATTCAAGGAGATTTTATTGCCTCTTGTTTGTCAGTTGAGGTATTTATGTAAACAAATACAATTTAGATCCTTCTCCAGACCAGGGATTTGAGAGACACACAGATAAGGGTACGGATTTTGACCAGGAGGAAATCTTCTTTGGTCTTATTTCTTACTGTCTTGGACAAAGACATGAGTCATAGACAAAGGGCAGTGATTTTTTACTCAGCTAAGTCCTGGGGAAGTGAAACTAATTGTCAAGAAGGTGAACAGTCTGTCTGGTGGTCAGTTCTAATATGTTCTCTGAAGTGCCACCTAATAGGCCATGAAGCACAAGCAATGTCAAAGGCACTGCTGAAGTAGCTGTGGGGAGAGGATTTTGTCCTCAGCCACGTTAGGCTGCCCTAGGAAAACATCCTCACATCCCAGGCTGTCCTGGGAAACCAGCAAACGGGGCTGCTTCCCTGGCACACCTTTGGAGCTGACCTGGAAATGACATTGGGACGTGTTGAGATGATGGATGGATTTGGGGGTGTCTGTTTTGCTCAGAATTGTACCCAGACATGATTCAAACCTCAGGAGTAATCATGGAAAAGAAGAGCTGTTGTTTGCAATTATGGCTCCTGGAGCAATGTGCAGATGACGGTGATGGGTGAGATTTGATTTGCACAACCCATGGCAATACAAGGGTTAATTGTCTGTGGAAGTGCAGCAAGAGGGTTCATTTGAGCAGATTAGATTCCCATGATGAGCTGTGCCTGGGGAGCAGCACAAAGTGATTGACCATTTCCAACTGGTTGGCTGCTGCTAGAATGAAAATAACCTGTGCAGAGAAAAAAATCAAATTATCATCGCTGAGAATATGATATGAGAGCCATAGTCACCCCTCAAAATCTATATGTCTTGTTCAACCCAGGTAAAACAGTTGACAAATTTCTTCTGAACTCAGAAAATATACATGGAAGTGAACCCTGAGGAGCTGCATAGAGCTGGATTATTTGGAATATCACATTTTAACATGAGGGTTTTGAAATACGTGAGTTGGTTTGTTTGTTTCGAGAATTCATCCAAATTAAATGGAGGTAATTTAAAATAAATAATTATTAATAATAATGATAATAGCAGCAATGACTTTGAGCCACAAAACCAGAAATGCAACAGAAGCCTTGTTTTTGTCCTATATTTTTCTAAAACTAAAAAGAAAAAAGTAAAAATAAAATTCTGTGTTTTTCTAAAACTGAGAAATATCAAGTAAAAAGTAGAAACAGAATAATATTTCTGAGAGGCAGGACATTTTCTAGTCTGTGTTGTCAGACAGAACAATAGTCACTTGAAAAAATTCCATATAGCAAAACATGTCACATTTGTCAATTTTAACCTGAAATTTATTAAAAGTAATGTCTGCACTATGAACATGTGTTAACTCTAGGAATATATTGCATGTTTTCCTACTTGTCAGAAGGAAATTTCTGTCTTTACAAGCTAGCACGTACCATTAATTTCAGCTCTTACTTATTCCCATTGCCTATTTTCTTAAACAAAGACTTAATCAGACAAATCTTGTGTTATTTAGCAAGTAATGCTTGGATATTACTACAAATTCTTGAAGTCATAACACTTAAAATTGCAGTACATATATATTATTCTTAGTATGATCATGTGAGTTAGCTGCTAGTCATTTAATTGTATATAAGGTCTTATTATTTATTAGTGCAATTACTTAAAATAAGTGTCCTAGAAATTGTTTTTAATTTTAGATTTAAAATTGTTCTTACTAAAGTTGATTTATTAAAGACTGGAGAATGTATGTTTAATAATTAATGTTCCTCAGTGATATTTATTATCAATCAGGATGCACTTTGCAGTTAATAAATAACCTAATAAATGTAAATTTTGTAGCCAGTTTTGTGTAATTCTTAGAGCAATGCTTTGGGAAATTGGAGATATAGATATGAATATAAATATGTATATCTGATATATACCTTTTTTATGAAGGTTTTGTCCTACTACTTCAGATGTTTCTTTCTGTTTCTTAAACATATCTAAAGCTACCAGCTTGTTATTGTAATAAAGCCCTGTGAGAATAAATGATTTTTATTAATATTGTACATGTCAAAACCTTGCAGTCAGTCAAATACCAGGAGTGTTCATTGTCTCTCTCCCCCACTGATGCTGTTATAGGAGCTGGAGTTACAAGATTCAGACATAAAGTGAAACAGTGAAAGATGATAAGAAAACACTTGATTCTCACAAGGTATTTCCTACTAAAAGAGATTGTTTTGCAGTTTTGTTTGCTCTTGACACTATTTTGAGTAAATCTGAACTTCTAAGACATGCTCAAGGCAATTAACTATTTATGCTCCCCAAACTTAATTTTTAAGCAACAGTTTCTGTTTACAAGAATCAGGTTTGCTTTGGTTTTATGTCTTTTCTTTCAGGTTACAAGACAGATTTTTTTTTTTTTTTTTTTTTTTTCATTGGGGAAAAAGATACGTATTTATAATATTTGTGAAGACTTTGCTCAGCTGAAAAAAGTGATAGGTAACATGAGTATAACATTGTGTTCTTCCATATTTCTATTTTTAAGTCCTATTACATGTGATATTTTCCGTTTTGCCTTCTATTAGGCCTGAAATTGGGAACTATTTAAAACCTAACAAACCCCAGAGTTTATCCCTGTTCTTTGAATAGCAACAGAAGTATGGCTCTTATGGTTTGACACATCAAAGAAGAACAGCCTCTGCTCTCCAGCAGGTGCTCAAGTGGAACTTTTGCAAGTGGGCTCTCATCAGGAGTGAAACACTGGCTGCTGACTCTGCTGCTTTTGGTCATAGACTGCTGCCTTTATGAACCAGGTTTGTCCTTCTGCCTTTTTTGTCTTTTAGATAGACTTGATTACAAATGAAGCACTTGTCCTCTTACCTGGGAGTTGCAGCAGGTCAGCAGCAGCAGGAGTTACTGGCTGGTTCCCATCCCTTTGAGCCAACCCTTCCCATTTCCTGCACCGATCCGATTTTTCCAAGCAATTAGGAAGAAAGCTAAACCATAACTTTTACAAAATCACTTGAGAGAAGATGTTGCGTAATTGTTGACTTCATTCAAATGAACACTTGTAACATTCACTTCTTTGAGTAAGAATGCCTTTTATGAGAAGCTGCTAAAAATAGGAATTTGAAAACAGGGATGTTACAAGTAGGGCCAGAGAGGAGGAAATTTGTCGCTGGGCAAGTTGTGTTTGCACTGAGGGAGTCCTATGAATTTTGTCTCTGTCCTGTCTTTCACTGGTCCTGAAACAACAGTGCTTGCTTTAACAAACCTGCTCCCCAGGAGGGATTGGATCTGGTGCTCTGGGTGTTACCAGCTGCAGTGCTGAACCACAGGCAGACATGAGATCTGACTGGATCACCCTTGCTAACATTTTCATGTAGAACCCATAACTCACTTTATCAGCAACACTTGCTTGAATTTTGCCTTTTGCCTTGGCTCTTCCCACTAAATAGCTCTTGAGCTGGGAAGTGGTCCTGATCTAAGAATCTGCAGTAATCTCTAATTCTGTCTTTATAATTCATGAAACCACAGTAACCTCACCTTCATTGTAGAATGTGAACATTTTTTGGACAAACACTGAATTGCAGCTTCATTGACACGAGCTAAAGTAAACTCTTTCAGTGGTCCTAGAGTGGTAGCTCTAAAAGGCAATGAGAGTGAAGATCCTGAATAATTTGCTTTTCCAACCAGGTTTCAATGTATTTTCCCTGCAAATCAATTCATGTATCATAGAGCTCAATTACCTGCCCATAAAATGAGAGTTGTTGCTCAGGACCGTGGAATTATGGTAACAAGAACTCTAATGATACAGTAGATAAACACTGCTGCAAGACTCTCTCAGCCCTGTTAGGGTGTTTTAAATTTGCAGCAGATCTCAGTAAGGATGAGAAAGTGCTGAGCTACATAAAAATAATGGAGACCGGAGGAGAATTTAGCCTTGCAGTGTTCTACAGTCCCAACATTTCCAACCACCACACCTGGTAGTGAAAATGTTGGATTATATTTGGAAAAAAAAGGAACTGCAATCAATTAGATGCACTGCCAAGTATAAATGAATTTCTGTAAGTCAAGTCCCTTTGGAACTATTCCTTAATATAAGACCTGTATCAAATCTACTAAGTTTTCTTAAAAAGACCCCAACAAAACCTAGAAGACATAGTGTCTTTATTTGACCTGTCCTAGACTTCATTTATTTATTTACAGTCTGAAGGATGAGTCAAGTACCTGTAGTGGTGCCTTTAGCAATGCAAAACAAAATATTTTGAATATTCTTATTTAGCGTTCCAATTTTAATGAGCTTGGAGCATAGTGAAGGAGATCAGATGTTTGCAGCTTCTGGATGAGGGTAGAAATAATTAGAAAGCATCTTAAAAGTAACATCATATTTTTGTCAGCTATCTCTTCAGGGACTACTTTAAATCCCAAAATGTTCAAGAGCCATCACTGTAGAAACAGAAACTCCAACTGAACGAAACCAGAAGTGGATATGGCAAATTCCCTGGTCAAAGTGGTGATATTAATCTGGTGAGGCTCTGGATTCCCGTTTCACAAATACTATCACAGTTTAAATATAGGAAATATCTGGGATTTTACTTTGCTATGGTTCTTGTTTTGCAAAATCTGTAATAGTTAATATATGAGTAAAATTTTGTATGAAAACAGTTTTTTTGGTTTTTTGGGTTTTTTTGAGAAATATCCAAATGCATATTACCTGCCTTGCTGGAAAGTAATTGAGGTCTTCCTTTAAGAAATTTTTTTCTCACAGTGCCTTTCTTTGTGATTTGTATTCTTAACTTGGGAAGATACAGGAGTTGTTCATTTTAATGTTGTCCAGCAGACTATTCCATGCTTTCTCAGCTGTTGGATCTCCAGTTCAGGATTGGACCAAGAGAAATGGTGATGGGATCAAATTATTTTTTGTTCTTAAATTAGGACAATTCCATTTTTAAACATACACATGTGCTTCCAGTGCTTTCAGTAGTCAAGGATGAAATTTTGAACAGACATGAATTCCTCAGTCTTTGTTTCTTTTTCCCTGAAGGATGGAATTTGGACTTTGCCCACCAGTGCTGTCCTTGCTATAGGCAGATGTTTCTTCTGTTCTTCTTACAGCAGTAGGAGTGGTTGGACACTGAACCTCAAAGAAGAGGGAGCTAACATCCCTCACCTGGATAAGTCCCACAGGTAAGCACCTTGGAGAAGTTCTTCAACCAAAACCAGTTCCTGTAAGGCTTTCCAGCCCTTTACAGGAAATCAGCTGATTCCTGCAGGCTGCAACATGAAGACTTCCAGACTGAAGTGAGCATCCTGCTATAGGAAGGATTTGGGAGTAGTGAGTTACCATTTGTATGGGAAATTAATCTGTGATTTTTTATTTCTTGTTTTTTTTTCATTTGAAGTAACATCACATCATCCTAGAGAGACATTGTCTGGCATTTCTGGTGTGGATACCTGAATAACTCAGCTAGACAGGTAGCATGATAAGGTAATAGAATGCAGATATTGAAAGGAATTTTTGGGATGATTTTTTTGTAGATTCTAGCTGAAGTCCCTGATTTATTCAGGCTTTGAAGTACCATGCAAGCCTTTCCCACGGAAGAAATTCTGTTTTATGTAAATAATGCACTGTGCAGTAAACTAGGAGAAGGCAGGGAGCAACAAAACTTCCTAGAACTTCAAAGCTTCACATTTGGTGTGACTGTACAGTAAATGTTAGAAGAAAATTTTTAAAAGCTGTCTTCCTTTAAGTTCCATTGAAGCATTCAGCCATTGTTTAATGTGCTTTTATTGTTACTCTCCATAACTTTTCCCTGTTACATTTTTTTGATTGCAAATGGTTTACTGTGCTAGCTTTTTCCATTGTGACACTGTAAGAAGCCATAACTAAAAAATGATCATTTTTTTGTAACTCGAAATAAAAATGGAAGCTTTATTCAAATGGAAAATATTGCCAACTCTGCTCTCCCTTGCCCCCTTGAAATACAGTTTTAGATTTACAGAGCTCTGTATTCTCCATTACAGAAAAATGAATATGTAGACATCTACCTGGACCAATCTAGAAATCACTGCTCTTTGTTATCTTCAATGACGCTCTTCACTCAAAAACCTCAAAGCAGAAAGAATTTTTCTGAGGCAGGTAAGAGAGCCACTGGCATTTCCTCTTTCAGTCTAGCAGCCATTCCTGTAGCTCACGTGACAATGATTTGGGCAGGCACGTAAGAGTTGAAACTGTGGGGTGAACTATCCTTCAGATGTCTCTTGCTGTACATCTTGGAAAACTCTGAACCAAATAGTGTAGTTCAGCACAGTTGAGAGCTTTGACTTTGCTAAAATTAAATTGGCAGTAGCAGCAATACTGGAATATTGTGATTCTGGTACCTATTATGAATAATTATAAATATCAGAAAAAAAGCAGGGTGCTTTTTTTCTGTTGGTTTGGGAACCCATATTCTACACAGCATCATTTGTCAGAACTCCATTTCACTTTTACACTCCCTCTGTTTTCCCACTTGTGAATGATGGTTTTCTCCATGCCTTGAACATGGGGAATTCTCGGGGAGCAAAATAATCCATATTCCATCATGTTTTATGTTTCCTCTTGGAGTTTTTTCTAGTTTTCCAATAATTACCTTTTGTTTCTATCCGGGGGCAAAATGCATTTAGAGTTTCAGTGGGTTTTTTTCCCAATTTCTAATCTTTCTCGGGCACTAGCTAAGGGAGAAAAATCCCCTAGTTTCATGGCAAAGATTCTGTGTTATTCCATCCCTTTAAATGAATTAAAATATGGTTCTATTGCTCTCTGTTTCATTTCTTAACTTCACTTGGTAGAGTTTAGAAATCTCTTCCCATGAACTAGGTAGTGCAGAGTGCCTGCCTTGATGTGTTGAACTCCTAGGTGAGCCTGCCAGGCTTAGTTTAGAGATTTGCTTTTAACCATCCCTTATTCCTTGTGCAATCTGTCATTTGGTTTGTTTGTATTTGTGTTAGAAGATAAAGAGGAGGGGGATCACCCTGGAAAATTTGTCATCTGAACTGAATTTGTACCCTTTAGGCCAACAGTGAGTGCTCCTTAATTTTCTCAAGGCATGAAGGACACTGGCAGTTCCTCCCAGCCTCTTCTTTTGGGACAGCAGTCCTTTCTGTTTGGCTCCATGAAATGCTCTGCACAGTAGTGCTTGAGCTCTGAAGGGCAGGGGCATTCCATGAGGATGATAATAAATAACTCCTGTAGCTTGAACTGTTTCCAACTTAAGCCAGCAGAAGGAATTGTTTCCCCACTTGTGAGTCTAATGGCGCTGCTGACAACTTTTGCAGTTTGAGAGCAGCAGTGCAAGATGTGTAAGGGGCTTGTGTGGAGGGAGAGCAGAAGCTTGTAACACTGGACCTTTGTCCCGTGGGCAGCTGTGCGGTTTTAAGCGGGAATGTTCCGTAGGGATGTGGAATTTAAGAACTCTTTGGAAGATTTGTAGGTTTGTTGCTGGAGGTGTGAAGGGTGGGGACAAGTCTTGTACAGTCCCGGAGCAATGATTAGGTAAGGTAGTGGGAGAGGCTCTGAAGATGGTGTTGCTGTTGCATATGATTTTTGTGGAGCCCAGCTGATGCCCACAAGATTTGTTATGACTAGCAGGATTGCAACTAAAGAGAATGCAGTCATTTTTCTTGTCATTTAGTGAAGCATCTTTTGATCCATGGTGAGCTGAAGGCTCAGTGCACAAGGCTGAAAGGAAATGGCATGCTCTCAAGAGATTTTGGTCTTTGCGACTTCATGAAGGTGGATAGGACATAATTCCTTAGCTCATTGGAGCTGCAGAGTTTAGTTTGATCTCCTCTGTTTCTAACCAGTGCTAAAAGGTGTTACTTCCCTCAATTTTGATGGCAGCAGAGAGTCAGCTAATGAATATGGATCTAGGTGAGGTTTGTGGAACAAAATCAAACCCAATGGTCTGAAAAGCTGTTAGACAACCCTACAGTCAGTGTCAACAGAGAAGGAAGAGGTTAAAATTCCGTCTTGATTTTAGAGCTATTCCTCTCTTCTGCCTGCTTTTCCCATAGTGCATATGGAACCACCGTACTTCATTTGATCCCTCCCCCTGAGTGCAGCAGCTCCCCTGCTTTCTGCTGCCCGCCTTTGCTTTTTTGTCAGATGGAATCACTGAGATAGAAAAGATGATGTGACTTAACTGACTTCATTCAAATGCCTTGGCAATCAAATTTCTGTCTCTTGGCTGGATCCTCAGCATCTCTAAGTGCAGAATCCTCCCTGGCACCGTATATCCTCGCCTTGTCCCTGGCACCACCACTAAACTATTTTCCTTTCATTGTAAAGTGAGTGAGATTTCACTCGGCTGGAATTCTGCAGTGTTAGGGAATGGAGGTTTTTTCCTTCTTCACTTTTTTATGATGAATTTCTTATTTATTCTATTCACACCTTCTGAGTGAGGCTTTCATAAGGGCTTCTGTATTTCACAGAGGCTACACCTATTTGGGTCTGAAGACTTTGATCCAATTTGAATCACTTGAAAATCGAACCTGTTTGTTTGGTATGGAAGGCAGCCATTCTCCCTGTTCCAACCTTCATAAAACAGTTTATCCACGTTGAAACAAAAAACAACCTGTTGGAGATAGTCGAGACAGTGCATCATGGTGATTACAGGGATGGATAAGAAGACCATCACCTTCCTCATACCATCAAACTTGAGACTAATACTCAGGTCTGCAGTTATAATTTTAATCCACAGTAATCTACAGACAATCCTTTATTATCTGAAAAACCTAATAGCATAAAGTTGGAAGCAGGCTGAAGTTGGAAGAGTTAGGTTTCTTCAAAGCTCTTGTTTCCAGCAGGATTGGAGAGTCTTGACCTTTTGTAAGAGTAAGGTTTTAAATTTGTAATCCTGACCTTGCAACTAGAAATTGGTGTCTCCGTTGTTGCACTTGCAGCAGCCACATGACAGCAAAGGTGTTGGAGTCTGAAATACAGACTGTGTGCCCTTGTTTTTAGTGTTTAGTTCTGAGATTCAAGAGAACACTGAATTTCATATAATATGAAATTCATGAGCATGTTTTCATAGTGATACATGAAAACAAATGTTAAAGTTAGATAAGAAAAGTAGGTGTGTAGATTAGAAAGTTTCTTAAATCACTGGGTGAAAAAGTAGTTTAGAGAACAAGAGACAAGATGGAGGATTTAGGGTGTTGTCTCTTGTCCTTCTTCTTTCTTCTTCATGTTCTTCTCCTAGAGGTTTTTGGGTAATAGTTAGTAATTGGATAGAAAATGCCACAGTGCATCACAGAGGTGATGGGTCATTGGGTCATTAAGAAAAATAATACACGTGTCTATTGTTAATTGGATAAAAATAGGTATAAAGATAAAAGAACTGCGTAGCTCGAGGCCATTTTCTGTATCAGACATGAAGTGTGCCACAAGGCCTTGTTTGTACCATCAGAAGAAAGAAATGTACCAGATTGCAAAGATTAACCTTGTAACCAGCCTGGAGAGACCTGTTAAGATTTGTAAGGATCCTGCAATAAACACGAGAAACCAGATTCTAACGAGCTCGAGAGTTTACTTCAAATAATGAGAATTGAGATAAGTGGAACTCCCCACGAGGGATGATCCCGGGAGAATTCAGCCCAGAGGAGGCTGGGGAATTAGAGAAGAACTGTATTCACAGAGAATTCAGCCCAGAGAAGGCTGGGGAACTATAGAAAGGCTGTATCTACAGAAAATTCAGCCCAGAGGAGGCTAAGAGACTATAGAGAGCTGTATTCACAGAGAATTCAGCCCAGAGAAGGCTGGGAGACTAAAGAAAAGATATATCTACAGAGAACAGAGCCCAAAGGAGGCAAAGAAAAGAGAGACAGAGGTAACAAAAGGAGAAGTGCATTGTTCTAACTTGTGTGGAAGCAGTGGCTGCAAATAGCATCAGGAAGTGCTGGACTGGCAGGACATTGGATGGATGCTCTTAGCCCACAGAGCTGGAAATATCAGTTGTAGCCACATGGTAAGTCCATTTATGTAATTCCAAATCTGTTCCTCACACTACCTGTGCTCCTCTATTCCATATCAGCTTGGTGAGGAGGTAGATGAAACTGTTGGGGGAAAAAACCATTTAAATTTCAAGCAGAGTAACAGTTCCGTTCTAAATGGTGAAGGTAAAGCTGTGAGGCTACCAAAGAAATCTTTCTTTGGCTTCCAGTAAGAACTTCAAATGGGTAACAAATCGATGCTGTATAATCTGCTTTGAATGGATTTCCTTTGGAAGGTGTACTTCTTCCTGAATGACAGAACTGCAATATTTTCACACTTGCAATTGCAGCCTCAAATGGCCACAGGAAATGCAGCAGCAGCTTCTGTGTTGTGTTGCTTCTGTTTGTTAATGCTTCAAGGTGTTGCTCTGGATTTGTCCACAGCTGTCATGAGCTTAGAAAGAGAATGTTGTAAAAATAGGAGTAAAAAAGCCAGCGAGCTTGTCCTTGCAGCAGACACGGGCAACATGGGATGCTAATTGTTTTTGCAAAGCATCCTAATGGGAAAGAGAGGCAGATCTCAAGAATGGAAACTTGAGAAGGTGTGTGGCTGCTTCGTACCTTCAGCTGGATTCAGGAAGGGCGGTGTTCCAGAGAGCAAAGTCAAGAGTTTGAATCAAGGAAGTGTGAGCTGCCCAGAAAGTCAGGGCCCACAGTGCTCATGTGTATCAGGGGAAGGTGAGAATCAGGCGCATCTGCTGACAGAAATGCAAGTTCCATCTTTAGCAGCCATAGGATGTGCAAAGAAATGGCTTCTCTGCATTGGAGAGCATGAAGCATGAAGTTAGTGTTTCATAGAGTTGTTTGAAGGCAATGTGGGATTCCAGAGCTTAGTGTTTGAATTGCAACTTGAATTTCCTTCTTTGCTGTTATTTAGAGTGCTCTGAAGGAGTAATGAGAAGCAAAAATGAAAGCAAATGTTGTTTGACGGGGACTGTGGTAGGGCTTTCTTGCCAGATTTGAAATGGCTTGAATGGATGAAAATCTCCAGGTGAGGGAAGATTGTATCCATTCCTCTCTCTTTTTAAAGCAAATTTTCCAAGAGGGATCTAAAATTGCATTTGAGGGTTGGGGTGGGGTTTTTTATTCCTTTCTTTCATGTGCAACCTAACAACTCCAATTTCACAGGCCTATTTAACATTTGATCCATCAAAATCAGTCCTTTGCTTTGTATTTTGGGAACTTGTTCATCTTGGGGAATTTGTCATCTTCTCAGGGCCTTGAAGGTCAATCAAATGCTGCAGGTGTCATTCTTCCTTTACTATGGTCTGTGTCCTGGGGTTTGACTCTTAAGCAGAGCTATGTTTTGATTTTGCAGCCTAGCAGTTCTGCTGTGGGGCTGTGTGCAGGTGAATTGACTTGAGAAGGAGGGGTAAATCAGCTCCTGGGAAGATGTGCACTGCCTGGCCCCAATGCTTCAGCATGCTTGAGGTCAGCTTGGCTGTCTCTGACTGTCTAATAATAATGCATCATAATAGAATGAAGTATTCATTGTCATTGCTGATCAATAAGATTTGTTTGAAGCTAAATCTGCGTGCTACTTTCTAAACCACTCCAGTCTGTTTCATCCATGACCTTCCTGATTTTAGCTGAAGCTAAAAAGCTAGTTTCTGCTGTTGTTATTTTCTGCCCTGTCCCTGTGAGAGGAAGGGATGGTGGCTGGAGGTTTGGCAGTCAGCGAGGGCCTGGCCACCACTCCAGTTCTGTACACTCAGCCTTGGAGATGTGATCAGGAATCTGCTGTTAGTTCCCAGTTTTGTATTGCAAAGACTGAGCGTGCCGCCATCACTGTGTTTTAGGAGTGAATTTTCATTTGTTTGGTCAAACTGAAAAGCAGCCTTAATTTTCAGGTGGAATTCTTTGTGGATGAGGCTGTGAAGAATATGGTGTTTCTACTCCCATCCTCCTGGCAGTACGGTAGAACAACTCCTACCTGATTTGGTAATAAAGACCTAGTTTTTCTTCACTAAACCTGCCCTAGCAAAATTCATCAGCTGGTGATAGCTATCTCTGGAGTGGGAAATCTTTCTTGAGTTTCTTGACAATTGAATAGACTTTGTCAAGCTTTGTTGTTTAGTTTCTGTTGATCCAGAGACACTTGGGGCTCCTTTTGCTTCCTAAGGGATGAAACTAGCAAGCTCTTAGAATCAGCTATTGGGAAGATGGGTGCAGGAGACTTTGTAATTTACTATGGAAAAACATAATAATGATGAATCTTTCAGGTGGAAATGATAGTATTTCACTATATACTGTGTGAAATGCTTTTATGTGATTTTTTTCATTTCTCTTTTCTTTTTAATCCTGGATCAATTAAATGAGGCTTTTGGGGCAAGCATGAGCTGGAATTTCTATTGAGTTTGATAACCTCTGATTCTGCTCTCGTTTCTCTATCTGCTGGAACTTGTAGCAAGCTAGCTATGTCCAAGTTGAATTCTGTAATAATTATCTTTCAAATCGAGCCTTTCTCACTTGGTGTTGATGTATTTGGGGGAGGGAGGGGAATGGAGAAAAAAGAGCTCCTTTCATGAATACAATTGCAATTTCATATTTCTGCTTTGACCCTGATTTCCAAGATTCAAATGAGCATTGGATCAGGTTGGAACTGAGGGGATGACTCATGACTCAGGCATAAAAACTGTTTCTGTGTCTGGGAAATGTATTCAGCAGACTTACATTGCAATGCCACTGTTGATCTGCACAGGTAGTACTGTAGGGATGAAATGGGTACAGGCTAAACCTTCACACAAAATTATCTCACTAAGACTTCCCAAAAAGCCTTTCCTGAGCTAGGGGTTTCCAGCATGGAATTCATGGATAGGATTTCAAAAGGGACATTACATATTTGTTTTACATAATAACATTTTTGACAGAACTGATAAGCAGAGATAGACCTACTTTGTAACACGTTAATTTTGACACAAGGTTTTGTTTTCGTGAATGAAAAGCAGAATATTAAACCCAGTTATCAGTATGAAGTTGTTTTACAGGTATTTCAGAACTTGAGAGGGTGTTACAAATTTCCTAAGATCTTTCCTCTGCAATTAGAAGAAAATCGTACTCTAGATCAGATGATTTCTTCTCTGGATACTGTTCATATCTAGCAAGAACCTTTGAAAACCTACTGGAGCTATTTGGAATGTTAGGTCAGCAACAGGAAGGCAAATTTTAAAAAAATTAACAAAAACAACAATGAAATCCAAACCTTTTTCCCCGCACACACTCACAGATCACAGTAAACTCTTTTAAGAGTGTGGAATTACCACAGACTCTGTAAAACAGGCTTTTTGCTTTAAACTAGCAGCCTTCCCATCTGTTCTAGGGTAATTAGGAGTGCAAAGAGAACACATTTCACAGTTACATCAGCACATAGTAAGACTGAACTGATTAAATGGCTGGGTAGAAGCTTCCCGTGCTCATGCAGTGATATTTCCAGCTGTGCTTCCCGTGTTTGTGACACATGTAAGGAAAAAGGACACCCTAAAGGACATGAAAGTTTTAGTTACTAAATGCTTCCTTGTATCTGCTGTTAGATACAACGACCTGCCAGTTTAGCGCTGCAGTTTGGCCTTTTGGATCTGGACCAGGAGCTCAGTGCAAAAGTGAAGAGACAGCATTAAATAATATCAGTATAAGTTGATTTGGAATTAGAGCAACTTCTTGGGGTAAAACAATCTGCTCCATCTCTCATTAGAACCTTAGCTACTAGAAATGAGTATGAATTTTATATATTGAGATATTACTTTTATCACTCTCTGGGAAATCTAACAGGTGCTGGGGAATGCTTAGGTCTGGAAATGACCTCTAGCTGGCAATAATCATGAATAAAGCTATTCCAATCATGAATAAAACTATTGCTCTAAAAAGCTAAGTTAATTAATCAAAATTCACAAATGCAGAATATAGTGGGTCAAATACTAGCAGAGATATTTGAGAAGTAATCAAAAGCAAGAACAAGATTTTTAAATTCATGAAATGAAGATGGATGGAAGTAAAAGGGATGTGCTTGTAACACTATCAGAGAAAAATGGGACAAGCAAAACAATTCTCAGTCTTTTATTAAAGATGAGATACTGTGAGACTGCAATGAGGCCGCACTGCCATTAGACTTCCACAGACTGCTCTAAGTTCAGACTGAAAATAGGAACAATTGTGGTCTAAGTAAAAAGATTTGTAAGCCGTGTATAAGAAATCCCATAGAATCCTCCAGACTTCTAACTATATAGCAGTCATTAAACGTGCAGGAGATAGAGAATAGATGACATATTTAAAAATGTATTGATTAAATTACTTCGGAAAGCAAACACCGCATAAAATAGCATTCAGTGTTGGAGATGTTATGTTAAAATGAATTCTCAGTTTCTGCTTTTCCCTGTTTCTTCAGATTTTATAAATTAAACGCAGGCTTTATAAATATAACTCATTTTATTAATAAACCCCTCAGAATACACACCTGCACACATTGTAGAAATCAATCCTTTTCCTTTGTAAGTTTCATGCCAATGCTGCTGTGATATTTCTTTGCTCCATTTCAGCAATTATCTACAACAGAGAAATGCATCCACAATTTTTCTAGTGGACTTTGCATAGGCAGTGCAAGTCTTTGTTGTCAGTCCCTGTATATTTTCCCCAAACTTATTTAGACTGAGAACCCAGTGATTCCAGCCTGTTTTTAAACCACTTTTCATGCTGATCTGCCTTCTACCACTGGAGGAACGCTTCTCGCATTTGAGGAACATCAGAAAAGATTCTCGTTAAATGCTCTAGGAACAGTGAAAAGCCTGTTCTGTGTGTTTAATGGGACATTCTGAGGGTGTTTTATTGTGGTTTGGGGGCTGAGGGAGGCACCCCATGGAAGGGCTGGTTCACCTTGACAACCCTGTCAGGAGACACACCCGGTTCTCCCTTGAGGCTGCCCATAAGGCTCTGAGGGTTAGGGCTTTACCCAACAAAACAAAAACAAAAACAAACCCCACAAACAAAAAACAGCAACAACCAAAAAAAAAGCAAAAAAAGAGAGAAAAAAAAAACCACACAGAAAGCGATCGCTAAAAACGAACTTGCCAAACACAACTGGGCGAGCAGACAAAGCACCTGCAAGGCTTCGCCGGCACATCCCCACCTGTTCGCCGATCCTGAGGCGAGACCGAGAGGGGGAAGGCGGCCCCTCACGGCTTCCCGCCATTTTGAAGCTTTCTGAGGGCGGGAGGCCGTGAGGGGGGCGGTGCTCCCGCCCTTTTTAAGACTTCTGAGGCCACGGGCGCCCTCCCCCCCTCCCTCCTTTCAGAATTTCCTGCCCTTTGTAAGGTTTGTGAGGGTGAAAGTTGTGGGGTAAGGCGTCTTGACCCTTTTTTTGAGGCTTTGTAGCTCCTTTCCTCAGGGCTGCTGGGCTGTGAGGGAGCGCCTGAGAGCCGGCTCCTCAGGGCTGTGGAGAGGGACTGGTGTTCTCCCGGCAGGTTAGTGGGGGTTTCCTTGGCTATGAACTGCGTGTGGCTGGGAGGAGCTGTCTCCCTTCCCTGCCTCAGGAATGTAAAAATTTTAGTTTTTAAGTAGAGTAGGGCTCTGAGGGGCTGTTTAAGGCAGGTCCGTGCCCCCTCGTCTTGCGGCTGCCTTGCTTTTGGCTGTGGCGTTGCGTGAGGTGCGAGGTCGTTCCTTTCCTTCTGCTGTTGGTTTTATATATTTAGTTATGAACTTTTGCACAAATACTTGTATCTACACACGCTCTATATTTGTATATATATATTTGTCAGCTTCTGAGGCTGGAGTAAAGACACTGCTGAGCACTTTCAGGCAGTTGAAGGTTAACACTCCTTGTCGACCTGATGTGTGAGGGATGTTTGTTTCCCTTATCTTATATACTTAATAAACCAACCAGTAGGGTGCAAATAAAAGAAATAGCTATTATTGAAGCTTTTTTTCTCTCACAGAAGAAAACAAGTCCATAATTTTAGTTTTATCAGACCCCAACATTGCCTTGAGGGAGTGGGGTGGGTTTAAAGTAGCTATTAAAATTATTGCTGCAAAATGAAATTTGATTAAAAAAGCAGCAGCCCCATGGCTTTACAAAAGCGTTTTGTTAGAATAGTGCTGTTTCAGGTTGTTATTTGAGCTCTGGGTGCTGCTTTATTGAAGATATGTACTTAAAATATGACAGATATGAAATGGCAAACTGCCTCACCTTTTATTATTTGATATTTGAACAACAGATACAGGCCACTAGAAAGTAAAAGATTTGCTTGCCGCATTGGTAAATGTGTATTATTTCTGTAGCACAGAGGGCTCTTACACAGCAGTACGATATTATTTTTCTATATTCTGGAATTTTGTTTTTGTTACTGTTCCTTCTGGTGATTAGAATTAGGCAGAGAAAAGTGGGTGTGTGTATTTTGTTTGAGTTTTCCTGTTTGTTAGTTTTGAAAGGGGGCCCAAATATGTGAATTGCTGGTACTTTCTCCCTGAAATGGCCTTACCAAAGCAATCTTTGTCTGGAAATGAACACTTGTTGCTGCTGGCAGCCTTCCAGGGTGAAGTCTGTGGTAGTCCTTGACCCTGCCAGGGTTCAAGAGCAGCATCAGCCAAAGAGGTGTCAGAAAAGCCGTTTCCATTTATTATATTATTTTATCATTTGTAGAATGATTTCCATTGTCCAAAAACAAATTATACACAGTGGATATAAGCATTTTATTTGCTGACGTTTATTCATCTGAGTAAAAAGAAATCATGTTAGAAGGAGAGATGAGGAGAGTTGTTTGAAAGTAGAAAGTGTAGGTTGAGAAGAAGCATCAAATGGTGTTTAAGTAACTTCCATACCCAAAACAAATAGTAATCTTGTATTAAATACCATTAATGACTTCAAAATGGAAAGTTTCCAACATTAGCACCATATGTGTATGTGTAGATGTATCCTATGGCATCAACCAGAAGACTTTCAATGTTAATACTTTTATTGCATTGATTTTATAGAATTTTGTTCCTTTAAGGGCTTAGGGAAGCTGCCAATATTTGACATGACTTGTGTTTCATTATGATTAGATCAAGCTTTTAGTATAAAGCTGAGTGAATATGGCCAGCATATTTGGCTTCTATGCTAGTTTAGTAGCTAGTTTGTTTTGTTGAAGTGGAAATGTGACTCTGTGTGAAAGGTAATTGTATGTATTTTCTCATTTCAGAGTGCCTGTTTTCAGAGAGCTTGCTTGGCTTTTTGGGAACATCCTGCTTTATGCCTATTCAAGCCATCTTTTACAGCCTCTGCTGGCCTGCAGCTGTAAAAAAATTAAAGGACAAAAAAAAGTAGTGAGTTTGTCGCATAAAATTCAGAATAGCTGAGGTTTGACCCTCGTGCTTTACTAAAAGTGTGTCCTCTATTTCCTTGCCTTATTCGTGTTGTGATTTTGAGTGCACTTAATGGCAGTAAATCCAGAGTGTTACTGTAGAACTTCTCTGGTAGATGCCAACTTCACCATTTTCAGGTAAGTGCTTGGAAGGAGAGCTTTGTTTTTGTCTTTTGATTGCTCAGTTCTAAAGTTAATCCAAAGTAAGAGATAAAAATGTTGCTGTGGTCAGCTACTGTTACTGGTGTGACAGTGTTATTTCTCTGTCAAGGAGCATTTCCATGTATACTGTCCATATGTGTAAGAGATAGGGGTAGACAATCAAGGTACTTTAAATTTTATGTTCTTATAGTTTTTCAAACAGTTAAATAGTTCCTACAGTTGTGTTTTACTTCTCTGTAAGCTGCTTGGAACTTGCTGGAACTGGCAGGCTCCAAGCAGGGCCACCAGGTTAGAGGCTTGTTCACAGCTCATTGAGCAGTTACTGGCTTGGTTCTTCCCTTGATCGAGGTGCCAGATTTGGGGGCCCAAATTAGGTATTTAACTATTAGGTATTTAGGTGTGAGTATGAAACCTTTTTCTGGCATGCCAGATCTCATGGTATTGGCTGTGTGATGGAATATAGTGAACCTATGGTGCTTGGGAGGATTTGTCTCGTGGTTGATAGTGGCTCTCAGAAAGAGAATATGCATTAATAAGGCTTTTTAGTCTTTCTAAAATGATAACTTGAATGAATACTGGCTATTGTATTTACCCATTTATGCCTCACTGTAAATCAATTTAGAATTATTCAGATACATTAAAGCAAACCCAGACCTCTCCAGTTTGTCTGGGACAGAAGTGGAGACTGGTGAGTCAGTAAGGGAAATCAGCTCATTTTCTTCATGTAATGTGTTTTAGCAGAACCACTTGACATCATCCTGATTTGTGATGAGTGATTTCTAAGTCTGAAGTAGACCATGAGGAGTATAAAATCCTTCATGGTTACAATTTTGTTCTGCACTGCTATTCAGTAAAGCTTAATATTCATTGCAGTTCCTGCCTGAAAAGGATGGGAGTTGTGTTGCTGGTTTAGCACCATTTTTCAGCTGAAGTTTTAGGCGGAAGGGTGATAATGTCTGTGCGTGCTATGAAATTGATGCTGTGCTGCAGAGCTTGTTTTGGCACCATCAAATAAGGGTGAATTTCTATCTGCTTTAATTCTCCTAAGTTAAAGGAGAGAAGACAGAAGAAGTTAAACATTAAGGCAGTATTTATTTCATACTTATAAACAGTAGATTAGCTTTTTCAGATTGATACTTGAAAAAGAAATGGCTTTAGTGGAAAAGTTCTATATTCAGTAAATAAAAAAAAATAAAAAAATCTGTTTGCCAAGAAAATAAATTATATGACAGAAACTAAATCAGTTCCTAGTATTTCTCCTCTGTGTGATGGATGTCTGACAGGACCTATATTCTGTCTTGCCCATGACTAAAGCACAAAATGAAATATTTTCTTGTCTTTCATGGCAAATATGTATTCTTGGTTTCTTGTTATTTTATGACCTTACCTGAGCTGTGCTGGCTTTGCTCCCTTTTCCCTGCAGCCACCATCTTTGCACAGCTCAGCTGAGCGGTTTTGGCTGAGCCAGGGAGGAAAAGGAAGCAGAGACTCTGAACCTTTATCTCATATAACTACGATGGGGAGTGTCCTTGCTATCCCACTTAGGTCGCTGTGTTGGATGGAAAGGATGGGTACAGATCCTAAAACAACATTGCCACACTTCAATCAAATTTAAAATGGGCTCTCCTCAGAGACAGCAAGTATCCAAGGTCTAAATTCATATCAACGTGGTAGTCTCTATTATGTCTTATATTTACCTGGGAATATGAAAGAGTTGCATAAAATAAAAACATTTAAAAATAAATAATTGGTTCATCTATTCTTGTCTACACTGTGGGGCTAGCTGGTAACACTGTAATTATCTCATGCATGGAAATCCTGCTTTCAGATCATTTCACTTTTTCAGCCCTGGTATAATGCACAAGACTATCACAATTAAATGATGGGACTAGATTAAATGTGAAATGCAAACCTGTAAAGGAATTGGCTGGCTCTATACAGGGGCATTATTTTATTAGTCTGAAAACATAATAAACCCTTAACTTCTACAGTACAAATGCATCTGCATAATTTCTTACTGCTGTTGGGTATTTTTCTTCAACAAAGCCAATAATTCTCGAATGCCTAAATTGAGCTTTTTCATGGTTAAAAGGAAGGTTGGAATAAGGTTTGGCATGGTCTTAGTCCTGTTTTGAACTCAGGGTCTAAAATGTACTGTTTCTCATAGGAATAATAGGCAAATTTTAAACATACTTCAAGGACTGTATTATTCATATATTCTTTGTTTGGTTCTTTCCCTTTATTTATTTATTTATA
The DNA here is from genome assembly GCF_030490865.1 of Poecile atricapillus. Classification (NCBI taxonomy): domain Eukaryota; kingdom Metazoa; phylum Chordata; class Aves; order Passeriformes; family Paridae; genus Poecile; species Poecile atricapillus. Next base: position 6,008,402 of record NC_081252.1, read on the forward strand.
TCTTATTTATTATTATTAGATTTTTAGTCAGTTCTGTACTGTTTTTTCTCTGAGAACTGCCATTTTTTGTTAAGCCTAGGTATCTTTCCCTTAGGCTCACAGATGTGCTAGGGTTTAATGATACAAATATGTATGATTTCTCTTTAACTTGGTTGCTGTTAGTAATGTGAGTATTTAGGAACTAATTATAAGTGTAATAGGTAACAGGTTTTTTGTCATGGAGTTTCCTACCAGGAAGGAATAAGGCATGGAATAATGGGGGTAAAACCAACAGCTTTATCTTGGACTCAGTAATTTTTTTGCTTCACTTAGGCTTGCCTGTTGTACTTTCAAGTTATTTACTAGAGATAATTATTGTAGTGCTCTTGAATGACAGGAGCCATAATATATAATTTAGAACTTAACTTGCAAGCAGCTTTTGTGTTGTACAAGTGCCATAAGGGAAAGCAAATCTGCTGTAGGAATAAGGAACACGGAGGCTGATGTTACAAGAGATTACATGGCTGTTCCCGTTCTCAGCAAAAATATAGAAAATTCTATTCAAATGACTGAATTTTCAAATTAAGGAGAACTGTGTCTTCTCTTCTAAAACTAAATGCACCACAGTGTTGACTGTAACACTGGGACGGGAAAAGCAACTGGCAGTAGACAAAAATGTATGTCATGAATCCACTGGGTTAAGAGTAGCCTGAGTGAATTTATTCTTTTTCTTGGAACAATGTGAAATAAACAGGGAGTTGCTTAATACAAATCCATCATAGCACACTGCAGAAAAGAGCCATTATTAATCTGTATAATGAAACAAGTCAGGTTCTGTTGAACAAGTTTGTATTCCTGCTGAAATTGAACATTCATCTACAACTGTTTCTAGTTATTGCTCCCATCAGAGAATGGTAAAATGCCAGTAAAAGTTGAGTGATCTGTAATGAGAAAGACTCATTACAACATGGTACCTTCTTCATTTCCCTGGTTCTGCAGGGCTGTTTGTGCCATTATTTCCCTGGATGTATTTCCTGCTTTCTCTTCTTGCCAGTCACAGATATCTGAAGTTGTTGTTTGCTGATGAGTCAAACAACCTTATTGAGCCAAGGTTTTAGTAAGGAGACACAGTTCCAGAGGTGTCTTTTACTTGGTTGAAGTGCTTCAGAAGATTTATTTTTTATCTAATAGAAGAATGTATTTCTTGCTCCAGGGGATGTGTCCTCCTTTAGAAGAAGGGATATGGTCATTTACAATCAGGAGGGGGCTCCAGGCAGGGGATGAAGGCTGGATGTTCTGAGGCTCTCATGAAAAACTCCTATCTGAGAGTAAAATTCTTCTGATTTGAAATCTGTCTTAACTGCAGCTCAGTGATCCCATTGGTGAGTAATACAGTAATTTCCTGAAATCAATATGATATTGCTCTTCAGGTGCTCTCTATGTTGCTGTGCCACTGAAAGAAGCTGACAGTCCCTACATGCCACAGATGGGGCAAAGGCATTCCTGCGTGATCTTCCAGTCCCTTTTGATCTTGCAGGAAGAGCGTGGCGTGTTTAAACTGTACTGCTGCTCTGGTGACCCTTGGCTTTCAGGATCTGCTTCAGCAGCTTGGAGTGGTTGAATGCTGCCCACCTCAGCCTAAACCAAAGATGTGTGCCTACGTATTGGCAATGCTAATGGTAAGAAATGTCTTGCTGTGGTAAAATACTGAGACTGAGTGTAGCCCTCTTTGAATGCAGTCTGTGCCAGAATAATTTAAAATAAATTGTTCTTTCTATCATCAAAGAAAATTGTACAAAATTTGTCACATTTCACAATATTTTCGTAAGTTACAGGCTCCTGTGCAAAATTTTGAATCAATGCTAACAACTGAGTTTAGAAGACACGATGAGATCCTACCAGGATCCTGGGGGGGGTGGGGTGTTACCAGAAAGCATTTCTTAGTTAAAAGTATAAAGTGTGTAGTAAAATTAGCTTGTCCTGCAGCCATCTCCACTACAATTAGGTGTCATTAATAATGCAGTGTTGAAAAAGTTTGCATAAGAAATGCAGAGCATTAATATTTTATTGTCACTGATACGCTTTGATTTCAGTTCACGTTTTCTGACTCGAGCAAGGGAAAAGTGGTTTTTAACAGTGTTTTTTCCATATGAGTAGAGAAGTATTAATCACTTTCTCAGGAAAACCCCCAGGGGAACTAGCACATGGGTGAGGCTTATTTTCAGGCTTCTTTCTCATTCAGGTTTGTTCTGATTAACCTTATGTGAGCCTTTTCCTTGAAATTCAGCGTGTGAAATCTTGTCCTGCCAAAGCCCGAGGCACAAATTCCCTGGTTATGTTTGGAATGAAATTGCAACCCTATTAATAATCAAAGATTTGACAAATGCCCATGTGCTGAACGAGATCTGAACACAAAAGCTCCTTCCTTATAACCAATTTCTAACAGCTGATCACTGCAGTCCTTTGCAGTAGCTGGAGGCCACCCAGCCCCAGAGAATGTTCACCTGTGTAACTTTATCAAAAGTAGTCACGTGGACTTTGTGATGACTCACAGTGGCTGATAGAGTTTGATACAGAAGAGGAATCTGTCAAATGCAAATTCAAGCAGAAGGGAGTATTTTTGTATTTGAGTAGAGCTAAGGCAGGAAGATTTGTGTGCTCTGTTGCTGGATGTGCATAAGCTGGAGTCTGTCTATGAAAAGCATCATCAGAAACCAGAATCTTTGTGAAACTGTATAAACTGAGTAATAGGTGTGATCCCCACAAAACCCTGACTTAAAACACCGACACGAGACTTGTTTGAGGTCAGTGGGTGTGAGTTGGTGGCAGAAATAATTTGATGGTATTGTTGTTTTATGATGAATTTATTCTTTATGGATACTTCAAGTGTTTCTTTTTGCTGTGAATCTTGCATTAAGATGACTTTGAAATAATTAATCTCTGTAATTACCTATTCTGATCACCAAAGAAAACATTAGTCTTATGTCCTGTAGTAATTTCAATGAAGTTAGGATTTCATAGCTATTTAACTGTTAAAGGAGTTATTAAGGCATTGTTTATGGAATTCTACTGCACCCATAAGAAAGGCTATTTCTTTGAAAGATGAAAATTCTATTGCTTTGAGTTGCCATTGAAATGAGAATCCCTTTTCACTGCAGTGGTAATGTCATTAAGTCTCAAAAGAATCTTTTATTACCTCATCTCTTTATTTTCTTAAGCTGACATTGTGTAGAAATCAGTAACATTCTGAGGTTTTGTGGCAGTGTAAAGCTATTCTAGCAAGTATTTGATTAGGGTAATGTAGTAATAATTTGTCAAATTTTTGCCTTTACAGTATTATCAGGTCAACCTTTTACTGATGGAGTTTCCTTGATGGAAAAAAATCTTAATATTGTTACATTACTAAAAATGTTTTTTTTAGTACAAATATGCCACATTCACTGTCTTAAAATGGCATTGCAGAGGGCAATTACTCCAAATATTTATTTACTCAAAAATACTCTAAATGACCTAATTCATTAATTCCTCCCTTATTAATGGTCTTGTCAGCATTTAAGACCAGCATGGCTAATCAGATGTCAACAAAATGCAGTTACTACCAAGCAAAAAGTCATTTTCATCCTTATGTTTTTAATGAGCCTGATACAAGGCAAATTCTTTCATAATTGCAAGGTTCCTCAACTATTCACCATAAAGTTATGGCTTGGGCTTTCCATCACTATGACTACTTTTGCAAAAGGGATTTGTGGTATGGAATTCTTTTTTTCTTTGGCTCAATTTTATGGGTAAACCAGCTCCCTGTAGGAGACTTGTTGGTTTTATTGGTAATTGCTGAATAGTTTTCTGAAATATTAGTTTTTATTAATCTGTTCCTGATTAATTGTTTTTGTAGAGTCTTCTCTTAGGCAGTCTTAACTGCCTTAATGGCAATTCTATGTTTTTATTCCCAACTTTTTTTTCAAGTTCTAAAAATATTTCTTTCTGTTAAGAAAATCCCAAAGTTTGGCACCTTTTTGAGCTTATATCCACTTCTCTTTGTGGAACTGTCTTTAGTTATTTTATAATTTTGAGGACTGAAGGAATGTTGAAAACTTTAACTGAATGAGATGTTTCTGAACACACGCATTTCTGGATAATATATTGAGATTACTGAACAGCACAACAACATTGGAACTTACTACTTGAAATACTTTGCGCTGTGACTCCATCACAGCCTGTCCAACAGAGCTGGGTGTGCTCCTGGTTACTTGGTGAGCTCACTGACATTTAGGAGGTTCTCAGTAATTTCTTGTCCATCTGTGAACAAACCCATTTACTACCATAAATCTGCAGCCATGGAAAAAGAGAAGGAAAGAGCTCACCTATAACGCCCTGCTTGTGTAAATGGTGCATCTGGTGCTTTTTGAGGTACTGCCAGTGACTCTTTCTAAGCAGACTAAGACACAGTCAGCTGATGGCAAGATCAATCAAAACCATGCCCCGGTGTATTTTAATTTCTGTACAACTGTGGGAGAACACTTGGAAGAGAACACCCCCCCTATACAAAAAATAGCAAACTATGATCTAAAGGCACATAATTAGCAAGTACTTGTAGCAGGATGATTAAATGATAATGATTAAAACTTGGTCTTATGGGAAGTTATGGAATCCATAAGTTCTATTTCTATTTTTCCCCCCTCACTGTATCCATAACAAGTCTTTGAACAAAAAGAGAATATTGTGGCTTTCAGTTAATAAATGAGAGCTGGTACAGGTTATTTGCCAAGGTTTTGAAAATTAAGTGAATGAGCTCTGAGATGATAAAAAGAGATGTGGAGCCATTTGGGCGCTGGTTTGTGAGCACTGTTGTTGTGTGCCAGGAATTGAGGTCAGCAGGTGGGAGGAGATGAGTCTGTGGAGGCCTCAGCATCCAGGTCCTGATAAAATCTGGCAAGGTAATTGTTGAAGGTAATCAGTTCTGATTTCTACACTTTGAAAAAGTCTTTTTGATTTACAGTCACCTGCTGCTCGTCCTACTCATTTGTGTCAGCCTTCTGTGCACCTTAAATCCCAGGGTTTGCTGAGTCTTTGAGCAACAATAGCTACTACTGTTTGGTTTTTACATGTAGTGAATAATCTCTCCAAAGCATTCTGTTAAATCGATCGTTTTCTGGCTGCCATGACTGGTAAGTTGTAAATTTACCATGTCTAGTAAATCTAAGTTGTGAGATCTGACCGGTGATCAGTTTGTGTCACTCTGTGCCAAATTATTTTAAATTCCTGGCTAATAACAGCCAGATTTGGAGCAGAAAATTCTGAAAGTTGTAATATGGGAGAGTAGAAGGCAGAACTTTTTCATCTGGGGGAAAGCAGACACTGTCAGCAAACTCCAAGCCTCAGTCCTTGGAGATCAGAGCTGGGTTGGAGAGGCCGTGAGCTTTCTCAGCTAGGTAGTGTTTCTTTGAGAGCTGGCATTGGACTAAATGCCTTTTAGAGGTGCTTTCACAGCTGATTTATTCTGTGAGCCTTTGATGAATAAAGCTGTGTGCTAAATTTCTCATGCTTACTGACATGAAAGTCACTGGTGTTGAATGGAAGGAAATAGACTTGGATATTTCTGCATTCAGTCTGGTAAGATCTCTCTGCACATGGCCTCAGAGCGAGTCATGCGGTAAATCTGGCATTAGCACTCAAGAAATGAAGTCCAAAGTTGTTTCAACACAAACCCTCCCTGGAGCAGGCTCCAAGATGTTGCAGTGGTTTTTATGCACCAGGCTTCTTTGTCCAGAGTCTTTGTCAGGGCAGCATCTGTCCAACCCCTCCTTATTTTATTCTGGATCATGAATCATTTGTCCTCCCACAGCTGTCATAATAGTGGCATAAAGTTGGCATAAACTCTGTCATCTGTCCTGTCAGGCTTCTGGGTAATTTAATCCTCTTCTCACATCTTATCTTGATTGTTTTTATACTGCTGTGTCATCCAATACTACACAGATGATGCAACCACCCTGATTTTATTTAGCTGCCTTCCTTAAATGGCTTTATGGGAACTCCTCATCTTGCTGATGTAATGTCCAAAGACTGTAACAAGAAGAGTGTATGAAAATGGACCAGAGTCAATAACATGCCATGATTAATCCTTGAGTATTGCCCATAAAAGTAAAGTATTTGGGCAAAGATTCCTTCTTTTTAGTTAGAAATAAACTTCTGACTTTGACTTACATGGACTAGTAAGCACTGTCTGCTTTCTCTGAAAGGAGAAATCTCTGTTTTCAGGGGTGGCATTTAGCTGAGACCAGGAGAGAATCTATGAATGCTGAGTTCAGTAGATGATTGCTTGGAAGGAAAGGCAAGCAACTTGTAAAAATGTATTTTAGATTTAGGGCAAGTCAGCTTACTGATGTGAAGAGACTCAGCTTCAGTTAAGTGCAGGCAAATAATTGATGGTGCTTCACCATTATTTTAAATGACAGCTGCCTGTAATTTAAAACTTGAGACAATTCCAATAGATGAACGGGATGGGTGTATCTTGGCATTTTTATCTCCTGGACTGAACAATGTGAATTTTTGCATTGACAGTTCTACTTCTGTAAATGATTAACAAATGATAACTGTCCTTAGTAGTTAACTTGTTAAAATACTGCACAAGAACTTTTCTGAATTATTAAGGAGGGAACTTAGTTAATATCTTAGTTAATGTCTAGCATGTGGGTAAATGTTTTGGTTAGAAGGGGTATTGGCATGTTGTTTTGGTAACAGAGCTCAAAAAATCTACGAATTTGAGATTTTGATATATTTGGAAGTAGGGAAGACTAAGGGTAGGCTTTAGTATGTTATGTGTGATGCTCAGTCTGATAGTCTAATTTAATGATAATCAATTATTTAATCTAAAGGCTGAACGTGCATCAAAACACTTAAGGATTCACAGTAAATTCTCAGGAGCAGATTGATTAATTCTTTGAAATCTTACTTGAGTGATAGGAATAATCTCAGGATAATGAAGTTTTTGCTGGAGTGAAATCAGAATAGGCTCCAGGTCCTTGCTGAGAACTCTGCTGTTCTGCCAGTGTGAAAGAGAATGAAAGGATGGACACATTTCCAAGTGGCTGCTCTTGGCTCAGGAACAAACTTACTTGAAGGATGACAGGGCAAAATCCCAGTGTTTTGGTTCTAAATCAATACTTCTCTATGCCTTTTCCTCTGATAGATTTATTACTGAGGGACACTCTTGAAAGATGAAGATTGGTGCTTTGGTAGTACATCTGGAGACCTCTCCTCCTTGCAATTTGCTCTCTTTTGCCGTGTGCTGCAGATTTCTATTCCTCTGTTCCGTGTAGGTTTGAAACTGTTGCTATTCAGATGTTGCCTCCACACATGGCATTCAAACCGAAGCTTATGAGTGTCAAACTGTTCAATACTGTTCAGAGAAGCTGTCTGACAGTGCTTGCTCATCGGTGGTTGATGAACATTGCTCTTACAGGCTCTGTTTAAAAAACCCTCAGCCCTCACTGCAGTTTTTCCTTTTCCCCTCGTGAGTCAACAGAGTAGAATGTCACTTGTTGATAATGGTATAGATCAGTTGTCAAAGTCCAAGGCTGAATTAGCAGAAATATTAAAATTCTCTAGGTTTGGGTTTTTATTTTTTGGTGGCAAGGATTTGAGGTGACAAGCTGCCAGCTCCTGTCATTACCAAGGTCTCAAACTTGCACTTCTTTTTGGAGTGCAACGGGATGTTTTAGCTTGTTAACAAAGTCCCTTTTTGACTTGGCAGATGACAGGTGGCTTCTCCAGCACAAGACAAAGGAAGAAGTCTTCATTAACAAACTAGGGTGGGTTTTGTTCTACAGATGTTAATTGAATAGCAAAATCCTAAAACCAGCATTTCTGTGCAATTTTCAGGGACATTGATGTGAGGGTAGTGTTACAGTGAGGAGATGAAAATAATCTTTGAATTTCCACTTAGAGGAACTACAAAGTAGTACACAACATGAGACTCAAACATGAAATGAGATCATGGGAGATTTACACCCCTGTTGCACACACTAAATTTGTGTTTTGTGCATTTGGGAAGCATGGCCTTCTTGCCTTTCTTCTCCCTCAGCAGTGAGCATAATCGTCTTTCTTGTAGATACTCAGACACCCAACCAAAGTAAATATTGAAGAATCATATGAAAAGAGCAGGCAATTAGTTCCCCTTCAGGTGGCTCTAAGTGCATGAAGCTGCCTAATGCTTTGCTTGCTCCTTCTCCTCACTTTCAGATTCTATTTTTTTTGCCTCCTTTGGCTGTGAGCCGCGGATCACTGATGGTCACAGAGAAGAGATGCGAAGCCAATAGATACTGTACAAGGCTGAAATCTTTTACCACAGGAGTCCCCATCTTGCTGAGCAGGAACTGGCAGCTGGCTCTCTCTCCCAGGACTACAAGTCCCAGCTGGGGTAGGCACAGAGGGAGATGAAGCCAGGTGTTGATGGTCTCTAGCAAAGTGCTCTAAGAACTTTGGGAAATGTGAATAAATCTCTTGTGTGCTGAAGAGAGAACGAGTCAGTGTTTGGGTACAAGAAAACAAGTATGGCTTAGTCCAGGAGGCAGTGATCTTCTGAATCCCTGGGATTGCAGATTTCCCTAGAGGTACAGGCATCCGGTTGTTCCTCACTCTTCAGCTTTCCCTCTTGCGGGACTGAGGTGTGTCCTTGAGTGCACATCACAAATCCTTGTCTTTGGCACCTCATTTTCTGTGTGTGGAAGAGGAGGATTTGTATAGTGCCAATGTCATGAACTAAGCTGCTTTAGCCGAGCATCAAGTCCTAACATGTCAAAATCTGAGTGCTCACATGAGCACAAACATGAGTAAAATGACAAGAGCTGCCTAAGAATGAGAGAGACTTGGTAGTGTGCAACAAATAATTTCTGTGCTGATCCCTAAAAGTCGTCCTCTACTCCCATTTTGGGAATCATTCACTTAGCATTATTCTCTTCTGTTGTACACAAACCTGCCTCCTATCCAAGGCTATATTTTCTCCTATGAGCTGGTGTGAAGTTGCTGTCTAGGCACTGGTGCCCTACTTTTGGGCGAGGCATCAGGGAGGAAGGGAAAGAAATGAGGTCAGCTGTGTTTTCCTAGTCCATCTCAGTGCCCAAATGCAGTGCAGTCTGTCTGAGTTGCTGTTGGGTAGCAGTTTGGGTAAAGCAGCAGCAAGGGTAGCAAGCTTCTGTGACTGTGGTGTGGTGCCTCTGTGCCTTGAGATGTGTTGACTTCTCCAGTGTGATAGCAAGTCAGGAGCTGAAAAATTTGGCAATATTTCCCCAGTGTGGTCCAGCTGCCAGGCATCCCACTGTCTTCATGAGCTTGTTGTCCTTCTCAGTTTCTTTGGGACGATGAGTCAGGCAAGCCAGGAATCCTATTCCTTATGATGCTTAGGTGTACATCTATGCTCAGGTGTAGTTTATATTACAGCAGCAAAAATACTTTTCTGCTTTGCAGCTTCAAGGGTTTGCATCAACAGAGAGAGAGCAACATAATGGGGTTGAGGTTTGCTGCTCATTACACAAGTTCAGAGTTGTGATTTAACAAATGCTTGGCTTTTAGAAGGTGCTTGGAAAAGTGATAGGCAAGAGGCTTCAGCATTTCCTGCTTCAGGAAAGATTTGATTCTTAATCTTAGGATGGGAAATTCTCCTTTAAATCAAGTCCACTTGTATTTTTCTTTTCCTCAGTCTCCCTCAGCCATGGTTTTGTAACTTGTGTCCAGTTCATAGCATTAAGTCCGAGGTCAAGGTCTCCTTTTAGTGTGTGTCCATATAATACAGAGAAAAGCTGACATCTTGTTCATAGCTTTTAGCTGCTGTTACAGGGACACCCCTGATAAATAGCATCAAGGTCAGAACAGTGTCTGTTTGAATGTATTCTGTAAAGCAGTTGTTATTCTATAGAAGCTAATTAGTACTAATTAGTTTCTCTGTTGACAGAGTTGTAAAGAAGCCAAGTAATTTTCTTTCCTTTTTTAGTGGTGTTCTTTGCTGTGATAAAGCCGTGTTGCTACATTTGCACTTCTTAATTTTATTCTCCAGGACTTTCCCCAATGCACAAAGTACTGAACGGTTTTCTAGAAGTAACTATCAAACAAAAAAATGAATAATTTACCATATTAGACAATTATCCTGCCAAGAGCTCTGTGTGACCAGACACCATGCTTGGCAGGAGGAGTATATCCACTCTACAAGAAATCCTTTTGGGTGTTCCCTTCAACACCAGCAAAATAAGAATGATTGAATACAACTGTACTCTTTTTATAAACTTATTTTGGATAATGGTCATATGAAAATAGGAAAAAAGATATCTGGAAACTTTAGTTAGACATAATTCCAATTCATTAATATAAAAGGTGTAGTTTAACTTCATGACAGTAAAGCTAGAGCTGTTTGCTCTCTACTGTTGCATTAGCAGCTTGCACAGTTGTCTGTCACTTGGTAATGCTTGCATTCCTGAATCCAGAAGATGTTTGGTAACAGAAGGAGCCAAATGCAGCTTAAATTGCTGGTATTGTTTTGCTTGACTGTAAAATTGCAGGATAGGAAATATCTGGGCAAATGGAGCCTGGTGCTGTTTAGTGTTTGTCTTTGCTTGCATAAACTGTCCTCCTTTTCAGAGAGTAGACTGATGAACTTTCCAGTATGTGTGCAATTTTAAAATATTTGTTTTTGGTGACAAAGAATTCTCTCTAGAATTTGTTTCCTGCATGTACCCATTTGCATTTTTATCAAAATTCATGGATGTTTTTTTCCTTTGTACAACATGGGAGTCTACATCTTTCACTATAATCAAGTGCTATACTTGAGGTGATTGGGAAAGGTTAAGAAAAATCCTAAAGGGTGTTAGTCTGAAGTTCCTTGAAGGCTGTCAAGAAATCAGTTTGGTCACTAGAGCAATCATGCTCACTCTCAAGAAAATACCATTTTATGAATATTCTACTTGCTTATATTCCTTCCAGTGTTGAAACAAGTAATTTTTATGCTCAGCCTGTAAACTGTAGGTCTTAACAGAGATTTCCTCTTAACGTGGATTTGCTTCACGTTGTCTGGATGATGCGGTGAGTTCTTGAAGCCAGTCTGAAAGGCAAAAGCCTGGGTTTAAACAGCACTGATTTGTCAGGGACTGGTGGAAATGAGTTTGCCAAGGCTGTATCAAGTGTAAGAATGCCAGACAGATTTCAATTTCTTTGCAGTTGAAATCTAGTTCAGATGGACTGTCTCTTGGGTTGGTGTGTTGGGTGCATCTCGCCTCTTTCTGATCTCACTTGAAATGGCAGATAAAATTTCTGCTGTTGGTGACTACAGTCAGTGTGGTTTTGGTTATTTATGCAGCTTCAATGACAGAGGTTGTCTACAGTTTTAGATTTTAGGGGATGACATCCGTGTGTACAATTGCAGTCACACTGATGATGCAGTTACTGAATATTTGCTGTAGTCCCTGTGACTTGAAGCCATTTCTGTAAGAAAAGAGTGAGTACTTGTTCTTTGTAGTTTACAGCCGTGGAGCAAAATTGATTTAATTGTTTTCCCCACCAGTTTGTTTCCTTTGTGTTTTCTACCCTCTCCCAGTTTAAGATGAGCTTGTTTAGCTTTTAAAATGAAAATCTTTAGGTTTTTTCATGCTTTTTCTTGCTAAAATGCAAAAGGAACAACCCTAGATGTGTAGAAACTGGATATATAAGGAAGGTTGTACTATTTAAGTATCAAAGTTTCTGGTTGGAATTAAATGGTGTTTTTTGATTAGTTGCCTAACTAGTTGGTTTTGCCGGCTGAGAAAAAACTGGGAGATAATTTTGTTTGCTTTTTCATGCAATTACTGAATATGATGTATCCTGAACTATTTCCAATACTTTTGCAGGTTATTAGTTTCAGGAACAGTGGATATAGTGGATATAGTAGTTGAGCAGCATTCTTAAATAATATCAAGGTAGTTTGATTTATGATGAATGAAAAAAAGGGACATTTGCATTTATTCCCATTTTGTTGACCTGCTACCTGGAAGAAAAGCACAGAGAGAGGGCTTTTAACTTGTCACCCTGCTTATATTTAGTAATGTAACAACATAAACCTTTTTTATTTGGTGGCTGATGTCTGCTGCCATCGATTCAATAAGCACCTCTGGCTGACTGGAAGGAAAGAAGTGTGTTTTGTGTCTTTTCCTTTTAGACAGACAGATATGAGGAAAGGAGGAGTGGGTCTGGATTCTTGTTTCTTAGCTACATCTGTGCTGGTGAGCTGTGACTAAATGGTGAATGCCTTGAGTTAGGATGAGGAAGGGATTTGTTCCCTTTACTTTGTTTTTCTCAGGATTTAAGGACTTGCTGTGCTCTGCTGCTGGCTCTTGATACTACCAGGGCTAAGAGAAGAGCAACGGGGATTGAGTGAGGGAAGTTTTGATTTGGAATAAGTTACCAACAGATCCTGAACCCCCAAAACATAAGGTACATGTTCAACTGATTGTTTTTTACCATTTTAAATTGCAGCAAGGAATCAGTGAATAACGAAGGAAGCTGGCACTGAGCTTTACATTCCATGGCATGACAGTAATCCTTCATGGGAAACACAGAAGATTGCAGAAGTTGTGTGATGCATCTCTTCCCAAGCTCCTGTTTTCTTTGCATGATGGCTGCTGTGGAAAACGCCAAGTTTTAAACTTCCTTGTTCCACTCATGGCTGAGGTTTGTAAGAAGTAATCATGGTTGTGTACATCTCTCTATATGCTGTAAACTTTAGAGCTGTATCTTTTTCAATGCTTACTTGCTAAGGATAAAAAAAGAGAAGCTTGTTTTTGCCAAGTAGAATTGTTTTATAGCAGATTAGGCTGCTAAAAAATTCAGTAACACAGCATCAGTAGTTTTAAATATTTGAGGTGCCATAATTAATCACTAAAGTATCCATGTATATTAACAGTGTCTTTTTAATATCCACCCTTTGTAGCTGTGAGAGTTGTGTCTTCTGACAGGGATAAAAATGGGGAACAATTTTGTTTTCTGTTATTTAGCATGGCAGGCCTCTTAGCCTGTCAGTTGACCCGCTCTAGAAGTCCTGGAATGTATTCCATGTTTTCTTAGTAGTATATATTATATAGTATATACTATATATTTATTCTTCTCTAATAGAATTGCTTAAAAAACCCCTGAAGGCAAGAAGAAAAGGAGAGATTGATTTTGTATTGTCCGGTGATTTGGGTAGGTAAGTTAATGTATTGTGGTGTAGCCCCTGTTAAATGAACCACCTTTTATTACTGTGGGAAATGTAATTTTACATGAGTTTTAACCTCTTCCTTCTACTGAGCAAGTCCCAGGGTTGAGTGGTAGAGCTCTTTCCTTCAGAGCCAGCTGGTGCCTGAGGAGCAGAGCACATTACCCACGCACTGTGAATGCTTGAGCAGGAGAAGTTCTCCTACTTGCTGGGCCTCCTGAGCCTTGAAATCCTTACAGCTGTAGATTTCTGTGCTTGTCAGTCTCCTGGGACGTGGAGAATTATGTGGGGAGGTGTAAGTTTCTTTGGAGATGAGAAAAGCTGAGAATGTGGTGCCTTCTCACCTACAGAGAAGAGTTGTTTTCCTGTAGCTGAAGTTCTGAGGTCTCGCTCCTTAATAAGGATTTTGAAGTGCAAAAGAAGAGTGAATATTCTAGCAGAGGTGACTTTTGAACTGTAGTCTGCCATTGTCTCTACATCTGACAAGCTAAAGAATTTAAAGATGAATTCCCACCTCCTTTATAGAACGGAGATCTGAGTCTTCTCATTGGTGTCCTTCCACCATTTTACATTGCAGATGCATTTTGTTTCTGAATGTTTGCTGAAATTTTAGTTATGTCTTATATTGTATGAGAAATGAAGTTGTTGTGTGTTTTCTTTGCATAAGGAAATGCTTTGGATGATATCTTTTCAGTGTGTTTAAGAGAAGAAGCGAAGTTGCATTAAAATGAACTTCATACCTCCATATTACTGCATCATTCAGAATTTCTCTTTTGGTGAACCTTTGTTTCTTTGAAGGAAATTTTTTATTGCTCTGGTTAAAGTGTGAGAAATGCAGTGTAGAAACATCCCAGAAGGTTTTCAATGACTTTGATGTGTAAAACTGAACAGGTAAAAGCTGGTAAAATGCACATTTCAAATGGTTCTAGGAGTAATGTACTTCATCTTGAGAAAAATAATTTATTTTCGTATGAAGCCTGTATTGTAGCCGTGAGGTGCAGTGTGTTAGCAGCAAACTTGGTGGCTCCCCTTAGCAAGACCCCTAGAATTGCATTCAGGTGACCTGTTGAGATAAACTCAACCTACACTCAAGTTGTTGATTATTTCTAAGTGGAGAAAATGTAGGGTTTCTTTGTCTCTAAAAGACTGGAGAAGAGCTTCTGTCACTGCCAGCACTACCAAGGACATGTCATTGTTCAATTTGTGTCTTTTTCATCTTTGAACAGGGCTCTTTGAAAGTGATTGACAGCTGCAAATGAAGTCCTTGGCTCCCGAGCTTGTAACATCACTGGTAATTGAATGACATGGACAGGTAAGAGCTTGCTTGGAGAAATATTAAGATAGACAGGAATGTGTTTTTTGTCACATCACGTTTTTTCTATCTCTAATTGATCTCAAGTTATTATCACAAGCCCTGTCTCGACATAGACTACTTAGAGTAATGGCCAGAATTTGCCTGCTTCATAGCAGCTTTATTTGAAGGGAGTTTGGATTACTGAGTTTTTGGGTGGTTTTCAAGATGGTGAGCTACTTGGCAGAAGTGTCTTTCAGGAAGTATGTGCCAAATAATTAGTCCATTATTTCTGCTTCCAATCCAATGTTGTCAAGGTCTTGCAGATTTGAGGAACTAAACTTGAACTTCATGAGCTTGTGTACCGTTCCTAGGATGAGATAAAGTGAATGAAATGGCTTGAGACAAGCTCATGCCTTCAACACAGGTGAAATCCTGTCTGTCAGACATGAAATATCAGGTTGGCCTTTGGAGGGACCCATTCCTGTTTTATCCCGAAGGGCTGAGGCCCATGAGGAAGACCCATGCTGAAGTCAAGGGAAAATAGGAGGAAGGAACAAGAGGAAAGAGATGTTATTGATTAAACACATCCCCCCATTCCTCCTGCCCTGTTTTTAAAGTGTAGTGCAAAAGAAAAAAATCACCTTAGCAGTGCACATTTCATTATAGAAATGCACTATAAGCAGATCATGCTCTTAAAATGTAAAATAGGAAGTGGCCTATATTCGGAAGTTCTTCACAGCTCTTTCTTATTCATTATTCTTTATTATTCATTCAGTGTAAAAGGATTCATATTTATGCCAAGTCTTAATTCCATGAAAAGTTCTATCTTGACTGATATCACCTTTGCAATTCAGTTGGAAGAACATCCACAGCAGATATTAATATCTGCTTCGTGGTGGTTTCAATCATAAACTCAAAGGTATAATTGTTAGCAAAATTTCTTCTGTGTCTCTGCACGAGACTGTGCCACAGCTTAATGTGTGTGGTGGCGCTTAAGCAACTACTTCTTTGTGTATTTCTATTTACAGCACCAGCAAAGCACTTAAGTTATGGCTGAAAGAATATTTGGCATTAAGAAACTGGGACTATGACAGGAGTGTTGGAACGAGATGGTCTTGAAGGTGCCTGGCGACACAAACGCTTTTGAGGTTCTTTAATTAAAGACTGTAGATATGGAAATGCAGTGAGACCAGTTATACCAAGAGTTTCTCAATACATTCCTGAAAATGGAGATTCCCAGCCTGTAAACTCTTCTGTTTTTCGATAAGCCAGGTAGTAATCTTGTGTGGTGTTTTCTATTGAAGCAGCCAAAAGTGGTAAATGATGAGTGAGGCTTACTGCCAAGGTTGGGGCATGAAATAGAAGGTTATGACTTGTATGGAAAGATGCAGGCTTTCAAATTTGAAGCCAATATTCCCACAGGCAAACAAATCTAAGACAGTAAAAATTAATTTTTCTTCTATTATTTTTCTTCTCCCCTTTAAATTGAAATACAGCCTTTGCTTTTAAGAGGAAACAGTAACTAATTTGGTCAATACCATAGCACATATTTTAATATTATTCTTTCAGACCCAGCTCTGTGATAGTTTGGAGCTGGCATGTACTTCCAGAAGGATAGTTTCCTGAGTCCAGTGCATTGTTTGATTGTGCACGTACCATTAGTGGGTTAGTGCATGCTAATTGTCAGGGAAAAGTTATTCAAGGGCCTGAATTCAGGCCTTGCCTGGATGCCAGGGGAGCCGTCTCTGGATTTCTCTCGCAGCATTGCAGGGATGATCCTGCTCCTTTCGTGGTGCCCCAGAGTCCTGCGAGCCCCCCGTCCTGGGGCCATCCTGATGCCTGCCGGGGCCTTTAGGGTCCCCCCTAAAGTGCAGACAGGGTTTGACTCCAAGCTTCCTTGGAAGGTGGAGGCAGGTGAACATTGGCCACCTTCTTCTTTCCCGCTGCCCTCCGGACTCTTGCAAAGCCTGCTGGGGCACTGGGGCTCTCCATTGCAGGCAGTCTGGAGCTGCCATGCAAACCCATCTCTCAAGGAGTCCCCAGGTCTCAGGTGCAACATCAAGAAAATGACACGGCAACGTGTAGAAAACGTGAACTTTATTCACTTGACTACTTGTAAATTCTACAGTCCAACGTTACTAGAAGACTATGGGGTAAGAATCTTAAGCCTAAAAAACTTCAAGACTTGAACTGTTTAGAATTGAACACTAAGGGAAAGGTCAACTTCTTGGGGGAAACGTGGTGGGGAATCCAACAATGAACAACAGGGGTGTGTCTAACTTCTAAAGTGGGGAACGTCGCAGTGCCTGGGCTGGGCACTGGTCACCCGTTCCCCGTAAGGTTCTGCAGGACGGAGTGCCGCGCTGGAGGTCAGAGCTGCGGGGAGGTGCGGAGTCTCCTGCCAATGCCCTCTTTTGCCGCCGTCTTGGTGGTTGGCCTCCTCGGCTGAGAGCTGGAGCGAAGGAGCAGCCGCATCAGGTCACGGTTTTTCCTGAGCAGCTGCATCAACTTCGTGGGTCAGCCGAGTCTTGGATGGCGGCGGGGCCCTGCAGGGCCGGAAGGGCTCTGGAGATTGCGCTGCAAGGCAAAGCACAGGGATCGCCATGGAAGAGGCAGAGGGGCAGAGCGGGGCCGGCACGTGTGGGGCTGCCTTTGGCCTGGGAGACAGAGACTCGGGCTGAGTTGGGCTGGGCTGCCCCGGGGAAGAGGCTGCAGCAGGCAGAGCTCTGGCCGCCTCTGCTTGGTGCTGTCCATGGGGCTCAGCCCCTGGGCCGGATTGCCCAGCCAGGAGCTCAGGCCCCTCCTGCCGCAGGGCATTGGCCAAAGGGTGCCCAAGAGGCCCTCAAGGTCTGCCCCATCCCGCCTGCCTGACCCCCCACCCCTGCCTCACCTCTCCCCAGCATCTCTGAAATCTTCTCCCAAGGGCCCATCCCATGGCCATTCCTATGAGGAGCACGTCGATGAGGAGGAGTGTCCTGGACGCCCACCAGATGAGCGCAGAGTCCGTCTCCTCCAGGTGGAAATCCTCCGGAACCGTCGCAGAGGCATCCGTGCTCCGCTCGGGTTTGGTGGATGGGTCGAGGGGATGGGCCAAGAGCAGCAGCAGGTAAAGCTGCAGGAGCACGGAAGAGCCGTGAGCAGCCATAGTGCTGTGGCAGCAGCAGAAAGGCTCTGGGCGTCTGTGTGCAAGCAGCTCTGCCTGGGCTCTGGGGCGCAGCAACAGCTGGGGACAGTTGCCAGCCAGCGTGCCGTGCCCAGGGGCTGTGATGTCACAGAAGCACAGAAGGCCCTGGCTGCAGAGAGCCCTGAGAAGAGAATGTTGAGTCCAAGCTGTGAGCCATGGCGGCAAGCATGGCCAGCAGAGCGGGGCCCGAGCGCTGCGGCCTGGCTTGCCTTGCACACGTGCCACAATGATGACTGCAGCAGCAGCCCCCTGTCAGGCCATTGCAGGATCTAATGGCCCTTGCTGGGCACAAGTTCTTGCCAATGCCCAGCGTCAACCTCCCTTGGCACAGCTTGAAAGCCTCATTGGCATCTGCTCTCTCTTGTCCTTGCCCATCTGGCTGGCGCTGCCGTGTTGCTCCCTGGCCTGTGTGTGGGAGAAGAGGCTGTGCCAATGAGTGCTGCTCAACTTTGAGGCCATTCAAAGGAGGATTTGGTTGTGCCTGCTGTGGGAAGGGATGTGCGTGCACATGGCCACTTCCCCTAGGTTTTCCCCCAGATTTTCATGAACAGCTGTCCTAGTGAAAGTCAAGTCTGTTTTAGTGAGTATTTGAGGGGTTCCAGAACACAGTGCCATCTCAGGGAAATTCTGCTGGTTTAGTTCTACTGAGGTTTGGAGATGAGTTGCAAATGCTGAAACTTTTCTCCTTGCCGAGGTCGTAATTTCACCGTTTAGATTGTGGGGATATTGATTGCTCAGGGTTGAGGACCTCATGTAACTTTCAGCAGCAGAAATTGTCAACCTCCAGTGATTGTCCTTGAGACAAAACCATTTGAAATCTTTTTTTCTGTGGAAGGGAATTGTTTCTGTGTTACTTCCCATCATCCATTAAAAATGTGATGCCTGAAAAAAGTGCCGAGTGCTGTGTGATTTCCTTGGTAGTGTTCTTTGGAATGGCTTCCCCCCCATTTTCTGCAGCTGGCCCCAGAAAGGTAATAGATGGGTGAGAAGTTCTGAAAGGCCAACTGGTGTGGATCTTTGCCTCCTGTTTTGAGGTCTGTGGTGAGCTGTGAGTCCAAGAGCTGATCTGACGTGATGGTGAGAACAGAATTGAAGTTTTTGCAGCAGGATGGATGGATAGAAGCAAAGCCCAGCATGGCTGGCACCAGCAAATGAATTCAAATGCATCCCTGGAAGATATTGATTGGGTTGTTCTTCTAATATTGTGGTAGTAATTCTGATGTCTGAGTAGTGAACAAGCAACAAGTCCTGAACAGCTGATTTGTAGTCAATTTTCTATCTCTAATGTAGCAAAGAGATTTTTAAGAATTGTGTTTTTCTGTCCTGGCTGAGGAATGTGTTCTTCACGGGCTGAATCTTCCTATCACTTTGTTTTTGTAGAAGAGCAGTTTCAGCAGCAGATGATTTTCCTTGCCCTCCTTTTCATTTTTCTTGTATGTATTATTGCCTGGCAGGTTAACCTTTTCAAATTGGGTGCTGCAAAATGTTGCTCCTAAGGATAGTTGGTGTCAAAACAGGTTCTTTTCTGGCTTGGATTTAAACTATTGGAAGATGCAAGGTTTCTAATGAAGTTCCAGGATTGCATATCACTGGGACCTTGACTTCTTCCCTGCTTGTATCCAGAAGAACAGATTAGTGCCAGTTGAACTGCTGCCATATTATGTAGAGATCAGGAGTGGCCACCACAAGTGCTGTGCAATTCTTGGAAATTTGGTGATTTTTGTTAGAAATGATTTTTGCTTTGATAATGCAAGCTTCTCATATCCCTCTGCATTTGTGTTCCATTAATCATGGGGTTTTGTATTAACCACGGGCTTCAGTTTGCTGTCTTTTATCACTTCTTCAAATAGCAGTTTTCTACACTTGCTGGCTTGTTCCTTCTGACTTCAAATGGTATCTCTTGGGCACAGAACTTGATATTCTTGTGAACAGCGAAAAGAGCATTTTTTGTTCTGTCTTGATTTGATGGAGTGATTGCTGTGGAAGGACTGGGAGGTTTTGTGGTTGAAGATGAAAGAAGTTGAGCAGCCTTGGCAAGTAAGTGTGCCAGTTGAGAAGGTGAATCTCCAGAAACCCGCGTGCTTCAGCTGCAATATACAATCTCTGAGGCTGCTGCTGTCGGGGTGCCTTTTTTCTGTTGCTTTGGGAACCCATATTCTACACAGCATCATTTGTCAGAACTCCATTTCACTTTTACACTCCCTCTGTTTTCCCACTTGTGAATGATGGTTTTCTCCGTGCCTTTAACATGGGGAATTCTCGGTGATCAAAATAATCCATATTCCATCATGTTTTATGTTTCCTCTTGGAGTTTTTTCTAGTTTTCAAATAATTACCTTTTGTTTCTATCCGGTGGCATAATGCATTTACAGTTTCAGTGGGTTTTTTTCCCCAATTTCTAATCTTCCTCGGGCACTAGATAAGGGAGAAAAATCGTCTAGTTTCATGGCAAAGATTCTGTGTTATTCCATCCCTTTAAATGAATTAAAATATGGTTCTATTGCTCTCTGTTTCATTTCTTAACTTCATTTGGTAGAGTTTAGAAATCTCTTCCCATGAACTAGGTAGTGCAGAGTGCCTGCCTTGCTGTGCTGAACTCCTGGGTGAGCATCCCAGGCTTAGTTTAGAGATTTGCTTTTAAACATCCCTTATTCCTTGTGCAATCTATCATTTGGTTTGTTTGTAGTTGTGTTAGAAGATAAAGAGGAGGGGGATCACCATGTGAGACCCCAGTCGTGATGTTCTCCTTAAGCTGCTGTGCTGACAGCAGCATGGAAACTTCTCCTCAAAGCAAGGCAGATTCCAGGTCTGGAGAGTGAAGAATCCCAGCTTCTACAGCTGCTGGTCATTCCAGAGGTTTTGGTGGTGCTCATCACCCGTCTCCAGAGGCCATTTTGACAGGGAATTCAAATGGTTCAATGATTCAAATCTTCTGCGAAGAAATCACCCAACAGAAGGTCCCAAAGACTTGATGCTAGGAAACAAAAGTGACACTGCCCTAGCAAAGGGAATTCAGCCTCAGAGATGATTGATAACAGCACTTGAGGGAGGAGAAGAGATGGGGAGAACACACGGAGCAGTCTGGTTAACTCAGGTAAAGAGAATGCTAAACTCCTTCCCAGACACACAGAGGAGTCTAGTACTGATAGATTTATTAATTCCTGTTCAGGAGCAGCCCCATAGGATGGGCTCTAAGATACCTTGCCCTCTGCCAGCCTTCCCTCCAGCACTTTGGGAGGAACAGCTCCTTGGCCAGCTCCCTCTGAGGGTTGTGCTGACAATCCTGGGTGGCAGCACTCTCTGAGCTGGGAGTTTAGTATGTGTCTTCTTTTCTTGGGAGAGGACTGCAGGGAGTCATGATTTCAGGGGGAATTAAGACACAGGAGTTCTGTGTAGCTGATGAATAAAACTGGCCTGAGGAACACGTACGTTTGAGTATTTAATAGAGTATTGTGTAGTCTTTCCTTGCCTGCTATGAACAAAAGGCAGCTCCTTCACAGCCCTAAGTATTTTGATGCTCTAGTGCTATCCAAGATAATACTTATTTGAAATGTTCCTGTTAAAATATTCCATCCAGCACCAAAATAATTTGTTTTGTTTTATGGTAGCCACGAAGTAAAACGTGAAATTGTACAAGCTATAATAGATTTTTTTTTAGGTGTGTAGGTGTTTCAGCAGCTAAACAAAGGTTCTTCAAAGTGATATTTGACAAGTACTCTACGTTTCTGGAGGGTGAATGTGCATATAATATTGGAGTAATTTAAATTAGAGTTGCTTTCAGGTTGTTAACTATGGAGTGTACTCAGCTGGCAGTATCTGTACAGTGGAGTGCATGCACCCAGCACAGACAACTAGGTACAGGGAAAAACAGCACCTGGTTTGTAAAGGCACAGCTTTTTACCTTATAGCAGTGGCCTAAGGGTGGCTGAGTGGCATATTCAGTGGAAAGCCTAAGAGAGATGACATTTTTTAAGAGATTTTTCCCTTCTTACCACTAGAAGGGAGAAACAATCCAAACTACAAATTGGGCATAATAGTTTCAAGGATATGTAAATAGACCAGACAGCATGCAAGCAGCTGCAGTTATGGGCTGATAATCTGTTGTTTCCAGTTTAATGGGTGGTTTCTTGAGCCACAGAAGCAGGGAAAACGGCTTGGAAGGGGTCTTAGGCAGAAACCTTGTGCCCACATAGCTCCTTTGGAGGACTAATTAATCTGCAGATTTGTGTGTCAGAGAGACCAGAGTATTGCAAGGTAAAACTGTGATGAATTTGAGAGGAATCTGAATATTTTTTTATACTTTTTAAAATACAATTCAGACTAACCAAAGGATATTGTTCAATTCCTTCAGATGTTTGTAGCTCATCATTCCAACATCAGGCACTCCAGAGTTCTGCAGCCTTTGTTTGCCTATCTTATTGTGCTCCTTCAAGATTTAACAAAATGAAAAATTCATTTGTAGTGCTCAGCATGAGCCTCGGTGTCAGAATTGAGAGGAAAGCTGTTGTTGTTAGCATCAACAGGGCTGGTGCTGAAAGAATGGGACAGGACTGATCTCTGGGTTAGGTGATGAGCAGTTAATGCAAGTGAGATGGGAGGGAAGCAGACTGAGTGAAAGGGTGCTTCCATATGGCTGAAGTGAGATGTGTCCACGAGGCAAATGGAGCAGCTGGAAGTGAGGATGCAGAAGATTTCTGCAGGACGAGCCCTGTTTTTAATAGAGATTGTTCCAGGAAGACTTAGTGTGTCTCTGAGACACTCTGAAAGTGTCTCCTTTGGCACAGAGGCCTCTCTGTAATAATGAAGATGGCTCATAGACAAATGTGACATCATTAACACAGTTTTTAATATTTTTTTTGTTGTATGTCTTTTGAGTTTGTCAGCTGGAAGGAACCTGGTGAATGGAATCACTGTGTGACTAATGAGCTGTCTGTGGAACATCTGCAGTCTCAATACCTGCATCTCCAGTGAAAATAGTCTGGGAACTTCTGCCTTAATGGAACTTCAGACCACATACCTAGAAAAGGTTATCCTGTCATTTCTACTAAATTGGCTGCCAGGTTATTTTTTCTGACATTGCTTTTCTTTAGTGCTTGGATGATTCTGATCTGCCATCACCTATTCAGTTGTGCTCTGCCTAATTTTTCCTTAATATAAAATCAGGTCAAACAGGTACTTTTAGAGATGATGTTGCAGTAATTTTAATTTAAATTCATTCTAATATCAAACTCTGTTTTGTCAGTAAGTTGTTTGATGTGGCATTAAAATAATAATTAGTAGTCCTCAAATAAACATCAGTCTTTAAAATAGCCATAATAGAGAAATAACAAATATTATTCCTGAAGTCAAGGACTCCCTTGCCCTTGGGAACTGTATGACAGTGCCAGGATGTAGTGCCTCAAGGTTTCCTTGCTGTGCAAGTGTGATTGTGGCATTCCATTAATATTTGTTTGTGATAGAATCAACACAACAGAGCTTGAACCAAACACTGAGAAAATGTGATTTGTGGATGCATTGAAGCAACTGAATAATTCAGTCTGGCCAAAAGCTGAGGAAAGACTAGAAAACAAGTTTGGTTTTTTTGGTTTTTTTTAATTTCCAAGCAGGGAAATGTTATGAAAAACTGTCAGCCAAGTGTATTGCCTAGTTGTCTTGTATTACTGCATCTTGCAAGTGTAATTGAAACCCATCATCAAAGATGATCATCTTTTTCTGATTTTAAATGTAAGGAATAACTTGCTCCAGGTCAGTTATGGTCATTATTAAATGTGAGTAACTGGTGATATTATTTATATTTTTATCAGCACTAAATGCCTTTGACTGTAGGAATAAGTGTTCTTTGGGCTAGATATTGAAAATCAGAAATTATCTCTCAAGGAGTTTGTTAGCACACTGTAATTTTCTAACCATGTAGTGCAGATTTTATTTCTGAGGAGTGCAACTTGAGTGATTTATAGTGCTGACAAGACTAAGCTCAGCAAATGCATTAAGTGCTGCAACTTCCTTTTGAGAAAAAAAATGCTTTATGTTATCAAATAGTCATAAAACTTGCAATCATAAACCTACCTGTTCCTGTTAGCTAATCAGACTCGTTCTTCCATGGATAATATTTCAGACAGTGTTTTAGTAAATTGCATGTTTTATTGCGTTTGTAACACGGTAACCATCTTTTCCTCGATGGTTCACCAGCAGGGTACATGAGCAAGTCCCTTAAGAATATGCAAATGTTTGAAGTTGAAAACATGTCGCCCTCTTTGACTATGTAAATTCATTTAAAAATTCCATTTTATTGTTAATGACTAGAATAAAAAGGAAAGCTCTTGAATTAGGAGAAGAATTACGGTCAAGGTCCAAATTAGTACTCCAAGCTGTCAGGAGCCCTGAAGACATAAGATTTGCATCACCTCTGCTGCTATTGCCAGTTTGCATTTAGTTGCTTTGTAATTCCTGTCCCGTGGTATTACACTGACTTTCAGTTTGTCAGCTTCTCCTAGAAAACTGAATGCATCCAGCAGACAGCCAAATGAAGGACTGAGCCAGGGAAGGTGTACTACAGGAATTTGCTCATCTTCTTCCTTATGGAAAAGCACTGGAACAATCTAATTGAAAACAGAGACCTGGCTGGTGAGCAGTGAAATGGACTACAAACCAAAGATGCTGTCCTATAAATTATTCCCTTTATTCTGTTATCTCCCATCTTCTTGCTTGTCACTTCTCCTGTGACAGGGACAAAGATGGCAGTGAAAGTGAAGTGCCAGCCTTGGACTGCCTTTGTGGATGGAGAGGGTTCTGAGTGCTTGAGGTGAAGGAAGCCAGTTGGAGAATGAACAGTGTCTTAAAAAATTTAACAGTGCTTCCTTGTTCATTCTGAAAGTTATTATTCAGTGAGTCAAAGTTATTACTGAAATTGTGTCCATATTAAAAACAAGTCATTTTATTGACATTTGATCAGAAAATCAGCTTTATTAAGACTGGGAATAATTGTCCCAGGTTATTTATCTCAGGTTAATATTATAACAGCACACATGTCTGCAGTGTGTGTTCTCATTATCTGCGTTATATCTTTGTACAAATATTGAAATACCTAATAACAGGGAACTTGACATTTATTAGAGTGTAGGTTTGGAGAGGGCTAAATAATGCTTTTTAATGTAACTTGACAGCATGAAAATGCGAGTTTTATTAATTCCATTATTGGACTGCTGTAATAGAAAATTATAAAGAGATGCAACTTTGATTTATACTTTACTTCTACCTTACAAGTCTTTAATGTGTTATGGTTGCATTTGCTCAAATACATGGAGCAAAAAAAAAGGGATCTTGACTATTAATGTATTTTTCATTTACATAGCAACATCTAAGTATCTGTGCTTAGAAATAGAGGCGGTGCTAAATGTGCCTGTCTGACAGGTGGATAGTCAAAGAGATTCTTCATTCTGGAAAAACTCGGAGTGGAATCCTAAAAACTGAAATTTAGGATAAAATCATTCTTCATGTTTGCTGCTCTTCTGTTCCCAGGTAGGATAGTGGGCTGATACAGAGTTCCTAAAGAATCTTTAATGTTGGTATCAGGAAAGCATGTCAGGGTATTTATGCTATTTTTTAAATTATTATTATTTTTTTTATTTTTCTAAACACATATCTATGTTTACAGTTACTGTCCTGGGAAAGTCTTTAGAAAACTATGTTAGCAAGCTCAGAAGCTGAGTTTTCAGGGCGACACATGGGTAAATGAAATTAAGTGGTAAGGCTGACATGCTAAAGCCGCATTTTCTAGGCACAGCCCCTAGGAAACTTGACAGGGAATTGCATACAATATTTGTGGCATTATAAAGTGTTATTATTCACTGCTATTAGATGACCACCAGCTGCTAGCTTAAACCTACTACAATTTCTGCTCTAGAACAACCAAGCTGAAAGGTAGAATTCAAGTCCTTGTGATGGTAGTCCCCTTTTTCATATATTTGCACAATATCTAGTGCAGTGGGGCACTGTTAACAATAGGAAGTTTTAGCTTTTAATTTTAATCTTCAGTCTGTCTGGGTTAGCATTTGCCTTTAAGGTGACTTAACATTTTGCATGTAATTACAGTCTCTGGATCTTTGAAAAGAACTGTTTCTCTTGAGTTTTCTGAGTGGAATAAAATACACTTATTAGCCTGTAACCTTTTTTAAATCCCTCTCCCATATGGTATTCATGGGGCATCACCTATAACAATATAGGATAATAACCTGCATAATATGGGCTATCATGAATATTGATGAACAGGGTAATTAAGATCTCTGTGCATGGTGCATGATTACATATGGGCAACCTATTGACGTAATTTCTTAAGATTAAATCAAAATAATACATGATAAACATAAGAGTTCTACCGGTTTAGCTGATATTTCAATCCATTTCATGTTTGGGGAGAACTGAAATATTAATAAGCAGAAAGATCTGGTATTCAAATGAATTCTAGCAGGAAAGAAAACAATTTCTCCCTTTTTTTTCTTTACCTGTTGACTTGTGGGACAGATGACAAGCTGATATGTTTCCCTGGAGGCTAACATCTTATGTTCCAGAATACAGGCTTTCATTAAAAAATGATGACTTGTGAGGAGATGTTCATATTCATGTGAACAGAGTGCAGGTGCTCCTCTTCTCTAGTGCCCACAGACAGCCTGAAAGAACCAGTGTGACAAACAAACCACAGCTGAAACAGCCGATAGCAACTCCAGCATCAGTGATGAGGATTTATTCCTGTTCTTGTTGGGTTTGATCTCCCAGCACTATAAAAACTCTGGGCTCACTGATGGATGGATGCTCTGAATCCTCCATCAAGGCCGGGCCAGCACCGTGATGAGCAATGTGTGATGGTCACTCAAGCTCCATCTCCAGGTTAACCACACTTTTTGCCCTCACTGCTCACAGAATGCGTCTGCTTCGCTCTGGTGATTTAAGGGCTTCTTCTAATTTCCATCCTAACTTTCTGCACCAATTTTACCCAATTGTTATTATGCCAAAAATCTCTTTTTCTCAAATAGTTGTGAGCTACCACTGCATATTAATGTCTCCCCCTCGAGTGCTGCAGCTATATCAGCTCTCAACCTTCACCTCGACTATCATGCTGTGTATTCACCTGATCATGGGGACAGCTCTTCTCTCCACCTCTTCTGCTTGGAATCACTTTCCCCAAACTTTAACCAGCCTTCCAAGTGAGGGTGTACCTCAGCCATATGAAACAGCATCAACACTTCCATACATCCACCTCTTCTTTTCCTGTCTGAAAACTGCTTGCAGTATTTTCCAGACACATCACTTTGGCTGCTGACAGACAATCCCTAACTTTGACTGGTCCCCACGTCCTTTCTCACCTCAGTGATTGCCAGCTGATGAGCTCTCAGTTTGGAGCAGACAGTGCTGCCATTGATCCTGCAGATGAAAGATGAAACTATGCTGATTTTTCCAGCTGACTGTGAATGACATTCTGCTTTGGGAAGTGTTTGTATTACTGCTCAACTGAAGTGCTGGATATAGCAGTTTGAATGTTTTCCCTCTTTGCAATGTACAAGACTATTTTAGAACTTCTCTTTTGTTATTGGTGTGGAAAACAAATGGATTTTAGGGTAATAACACAGATTCTTAACTCTATTTTATTACATATTCTAAAATCAATTTTTAACAGAAGTTTTAATTACACATTACTTTCTTTCAAAGGGCAGAGATGCTCCAGATTGTTGGTTGTGCTTGCAGAGACTTGGTTTCTTTTTAATTTTCTTCCATCCCCATTATCCCTTTCCTGTAACCAATTTCAATATTGTTAAGGAGCTTTCACTCAAATTGACATACATTTGAAAAAACTCACTAAAATTAATACATTCTGAATCAATGCTGCTATTATTTTTTTTTTTTTTGTATATTTATTATCTTGGAACCTCTGACCCTGATATAATGGGAAGGAAGAGTCTTTTCTCTCTTTTCATAAGCAAATTTCTTGGTAAATTGCAATGGAAAATGCTCAGTCCTCCTCATTAATGGATCTGTCTTACACTTCACATGGCATGACTTGAGCAGTAAAGGGTGGGTTTGCAGCTCACACACACCTAATGAATTCCTGAGCTGCTTGAATTCCAGAGCTGCCCATTTGATCATTGTGCATAGATGACAGTTGTCTCGATACCCTGATGAATGTGGAACAAAACATATTTATAACAATAGTTTATTCTAAGCCTGGAGATAAAACTGCCTTTCTGCTGCCAAGCAGTCAGCACCCACAGCATGCAATGAGCAACTTCCTTCCACTGGTTTGAAAGACATTACTATCATGTATGCAGATAGTGAGATTTTTTAGGCTAAGTTATTGAAAATTAAATAGAAAGTTCTGAAAAGAAACAATAAATGGGTTTTCCATCTGAAAGCCAGTGGCTTTATAGGGAAAATCCCTAAGTGTGGCTGGTTTCCTGTATTGTTTGCTGCAGAATAGTCATTACACACTTCACAAGTGAAGGGTATTGTAATCACAATAATGGAAAAATGTAGCTCAGTTGTAAACTTGAACAGTGTTGGGGTTTTTTCTTTTCTGAGATAGCCTCTTAGCTGATTACATTTTGGACCACAAGCATTTCTTAAATGTTAGGCCACATTTTTCTTCTCATTATATAGATGCAACTTGTAAAGAAAACCTTTTCCAGTTTCACGAGTTTCTGATTAATCCGAAGAGCATTATAAATCTACAATAAGTTTGCCTTTTGACTAGCAGCATTTGTAATAGCTTTAAAAAAGTAATCATGAAATGACTAATAACAAGCAAGTGCCTTGATGCTCCTTGTTTTCAAATACCTATCTCAATTTAATGTCTTCCTGCAAGAAAATACCAACAAAAATAATACAAATAAAAATGACTGTTTGGTTAAAAGATGTCTCTAAACTTTGAAGTGGCAGGACTGGAAAAAGTATTTCTTTATTAATGGAAAAGTGTTGCTATTACAAGTAACGCTCCAAACGGTGACGACCCTTCTGATGTGCAGTGTAATCAGTCTGTACATGGTATGAGCAATCTGTGCTGGGAGTTGGAGTAATGATCACCACACCAAAAATAACCAAAATTTTGCACAGGTTTCAGCAGGACCAGGAGTTCATTTGCAGATGTAGAGCCATGCAGTGGTTAGAAGCGTTTCTTGCAGCAATTGCCTGAAAGTGCTGAGACCCTGAGACAGGGTGGGATTCAGTTCATTTGAGGAAGAGAGATTGCTGACGGTGCAGAAGGACGTGGAACAGGTGAAGACTTGAGCTGGAAGCAAAACATGAATGGGAAAGGGAGCATTTGTGTGTAGAGGCCGGCAGTGAGAAAGGCAGAAAGCTGAGTCCTTAGTTCACGGTGGAGTCTAGCAGTTGTCTAGATGTGTCTCTGTTTCGCCTGCAGTTCAGTAGGTTTTCCTCCTCCCTGATTTCTTGTCTGGATTTACTACTCATTTTCCTATTTTTTTGTCAAGTACTGTGTGCCAGGCAGAAATCCTGGCCAGAAGCGCAGTCAGCGGTGTCCTAAGATGTATTGCTCAAAGAACAGCTAAGACATCACTCCCAGTTCACGCTGCATTGACAGCTCAAGAGCAAAAAACCTGAAAAGTAGCACCAAGGATGATGAAAGCTGTTAATATTCCTGCCAGAAGCGCTCAGCGCTGCAGCTGGTGACGCTGAGCACCGCAGCCCTCAGCTGTGAGGTGTCTGGCACATCTCGGTGAGCAACCAAGTGCTTCCGAGGACAAGCGCTCTCCGACACGTTTCTGTCCAGGCTGGCCAGCGATAACCTAAAAACAGCTGCTCAGAGAGAAGGGTAGGAGAGAAACCGTGAGTTGGAGCTCACAGCTGAGAATTTTAGTCACTTGACTTCCACCCCATGCTTCCTAGCCTGTTCTAAGAAAAGTAGAGTCCCCAAAACAAGGCTCTGTCAGGATATTGTCCCGGTCGAGAAGCTTAATCTGGGAGAAAATCCCTTTCTGTAGAATACTGAGAGGGCAACAGGATTTCAGCTGGAGTCTCTATTCCAAGGATTAATAACCTTATACATAGTAAACCCTTTTGACAAGTTCTCTTTTCTGCTCTAAATCTAGCTGATGGACCTTGCGCTGTTTTTTAGCTTAGAAGACAGTAAAATTTGGGGTATTCAGTGTGTCATGAGAATTAAAGGGAGAAAAAGAGGAGAAAGTAAATGACAGTATTCTTGAATTACGAGCTGTCAATTCTCCTGATGTTTGGAAAGGCAACGTTCGGGTGACTTTTCTCCTTGAAGTTTTTGCCTTGCATCAGTCACAGAAAGGAAGGTTTGGACAGACAAGCACCAGTGATGGAGTTAATCCGATGTATTGAACTGTCAGCCATTAGGTGAGCTAACAATCACTGGGCAATTGTAGGTAAATTAGCTGGATCAAGAGGGCACTTGTAAAATTTATTAATTTTATTTCCCATTTGTGGAAGCTACTGCAGTTCAGACGGGGAACCGTAACTCCCTCACCTGCAGTAATGGAGCAGCTCCATCTCCAGAGCGAGGGATGCAGGGTATCAGTGAAAAATGCAGTGGGACTAACTGTGTTTAACATAGGGTTAGGAAATTCAATCAAGAAAAGCAGCGAGGCTGCA
Organism: Poecile atricapillus; assembly: GCF_030490865.1. Lineage (NCBI taxonomy): Eukaryota > Metazoa > Chordata > Aves > Passeriformes > Paridae > Poecile > Poecile atricapillus. The sequence continues at coordinate 6,038,690 of NC_081252.1, forward strand.
AACACATTAACTGGCATTCTCTCAAGATTTTAACCCTACATTGTCTTGACAAAATGGAATTGACCTCCCGGAATTTCCACCCTTGCCTTTAGACCGGCTCAGAAATCGGCCTAAAGCTGCTCCGAGAGCGGGGGATTGGGCGGGAGGGTGCGACTTCAACTTCCCCTCAGCGCGCCTGCAGCACGGGCTTCCTAAATTGGTTTCGGAGGAGCGGGGAAGAAAAATACTAAATCCTACTTTATTTAAGACAGGGATTAAGAATCCCACAAGGGAGGGCGCGGCGGCCCTCGTGTGGGAGGGGGGCGCGGCAGGTGCCGTGAGGGGCGGGCCCGCGGCTCGCTGAGGGCGGGAGCAGCCTGAGGGCGGCAGCAGGCTGAGGGCCCGGGCCCGGGGCCGCCCCCGGCCCGGCCGAGCCTCGGAGGAGGGCGGGCGATGCGGGAGGAGGCGCGGCGGAGCCCCCGCCCGCCCCTGGCCGGCGAGCGCGGCTCCTCCTCCGGGAGGGCGCGGCGAGGCTGGCGGGCGGTGCTGCAGCCCCGGCGGCAGCCCCGCCGCACCTCCGCGCCCGGGGCGACTCCGCGCCCGCCGGGTGCCGGCGCCTCTCCCGGAGGAGCCTGTGCTGAGGGCACGGCCGGCAGCGGGCTCTGAGGCAGCGCGGGGGGACATGTCGGCGGAGCGCGGCCGGAGGTGAGCAGCGGGGCGGGCGGTGCCCGCGGGCCCGGCGCGGCCGAGCCGCACAAGTCGGCGCTCGCCGGCCCCCTGATCCCGGCAAAGTTGTGCCCGAGCCGGCCGCAGGCTCCCGCTCCGCTGCGGGCACCGCCCGGGCCGGGAGCGCGGCGGGACGGGGCGGCTGCCCGGCGCTGAGGCTCCCGCTGCGGAGGCAGCGTTTGCGGGGCTGTTCGCTGGTGTTTCTTGGGCTTTGGGTTGGTTTTTCTTGTTTCCCGGCGCACTCGGCATCTGCCCGGCGCGGTCCCCGCAGCAGCCCTTCAGTGGCCGGGCTTTTCCCTTTCGCTCTCCTCGCGGCGTTCTGCGCGACGCTGTTGCCCTCTGGTGTTTGTGAGAATTGGTTATGGCTCTGTTGGGGAGCAAAATTTGTCAGCTTAGTGCGGTAATTCTTCATAACTTCAGGTGGTTATAGCTGCTTGGATTCCCCAGATCCCATCAGAAATGGATGTGTGTTGCTGCTCGTTTCAGCTGTCATGTGCAACCCTCGGGAAATGGCAGAAAACTTTTCTATTATTCAATTCACTACCTGGTGTGCTGTGCTGGATAATTGCTTCAGGGTTTGGTGTGGTGGCGTTTTCTCTTCCTAAGAAAATGGTAAGTGAAAGAAACGGGGTTTCTCTCGCTCTCAGTATCCCAGGCAGTTCTCTCTGAAGGAATGGTGCTGAACTCTGCCTTATTAACTCTTTATTCTTGGCAGCTGTAGGAGAAAAGGGAAGTAATGGTATGGGCATGGACCAGACAGTGTGCTGGACATTTATCTCAGAGACCTTGAGCAAATCATTTACTGTTTAGATAGTGAAGTTTCTGCAATTGCTGAAGAATTACAGGGTTTATCTCAGAAAAATTGTGTGATGTCAGGAGCTTAAAGCTCTTCCTGTAGAAAGTATTGTGTGAAGGTAAAGAGTGATGTGAAGACTAAACCAAACTTCTGTGTTCTGTTGAAGTCTTCAGAGCCTTCTTTTAAACTATTTTTAAACATTGTACGTTTAATGGTTATAAATATTTTTTCTTGACAAACTGTCATGTATGGATCTCTATCCTGGATCTCTATCACTAGAGACTTTTCAAAGGTGTCTCTAGTGCTGCATTAGGCAATGCAGCATGGAGCTAAGGATGTTACAGGAGAAACTGAGAACTGCTTACCTCAAGGACTTGAAAAAGAATGAAAAGAATTTCTATCCACCAGAATTGCTGTGCTGCCTAAACCATTGCCTTTTTTTTTTTTTTTAATTTCCTTCACAGCTATGAGAGAATATAAGCCCTTCAATATTCACACATTGCAGAGTTTGTTATGTGATATTAAAGGGTCTCAAAGACTTCCCTTGTCATGTCTCATATCACCATTTATACAAGCTGAAAATATCTTTTTAATATGCAGTTGTAAGGTCTCATTCTCAGCCTGGATTTACTCCTTTGAGCTGTTGAATACTTCAGTCAGTAAAATAATGCTGTAAGTAGGCATGCTCAGGGTTTGGACGCTTGTTTGGTGTTTTTGTAACTGATTTAACAATCTGAGCCCTGCTGTTCACCCCAGGTTTGGTTGTGTTCAGTTGCACTTTGCTGCTTCCTACCATATCATCTCTATATCCAAAGATTTCCATTCTAGTAACGCTAAAATGACTTCAGAATGCTTCCTTTGAGGAACTTGTATTTCTTAGTGACTGGCCAGAGCAGACCTTTATGTTCAAAGCAGTTAAGCAGCATTCTAATCATGTAAGATTTAAATGTCTGTAGTAATACACTAAACAATATGCCTCCTTTTTTTCTGCTCTTCATTTAAAACTCATCCTTCGTGTAATAAATCACCAGCATGTCACCAGCACTGTGGCACTGTCCAGGCAGGTAAAGAACAGGATGAGAATGATGGGGATTATTAGAAGAGAATTATTTAAAATATGTCCCCAGAAAAATGTGATCTACCTGAGTAATATTGATGGATACTCAACCCAGAACTAGCTCTCTTTTAGTAGTTCTTGATGAAAAGGGTTTTTGTTACCCTTTAACGGGATGTTTTTACTTATAAATATGACCCAGCTGTATTGTTTCTACTCAAGGGTCACAGTAAGCAGTTGCCCTAGCACGGGCCTGAGGTAAGACTAAACCAGAGTTTTCCTACTGGGCTTTGACAAATTTGATTTGAGAACAATTCCTCACTTATTTATGGATATTTCAGTTGAGACCATTGCTTTGGTCTTGGTATTACCACAGTGCAGAAAAGTTTCTTGTCATTTTAAAAATTGCGTTGATACTCATGACTCAACTTTAATAGATTTTTTTTAAAATTCTCTGCAGTTTTATGTGCCTGTGCAGGTACCTAGTTTCTTACTTGAGCGTCTTTTTTTACTGGATTGAGAACTGCTGTGAAGAATTTAGTAGGCTGTGTTCCCTGGAAGAGTTTCCATTAAATTATCAGGGTGACGTGATTTACAGAAGTCAAGAATTTGGTCATTTATTCTTACCAATGAAACAACAAACTAAAGAAAGCTGCAAGTGGTAGGAACTCGAGGTGTGCTTCATGTCTTTGGGGTTCCTCACAGTATTTGTTCTGTCATCAGTGGCACTTTGTTAGTGAATTTAAAAACCTGAAACAGAACAAGCAGAGCAATGATAAACCCCCCAAGCCAATCCAAACTGAAGATCTCTATTCAGATGCAGCTATTTTGTGCTGATTGCCTGCAGATGCCTGTAATTGTGACTGCCCAGCAGTGCTGTTCAGAGTGCTAAATCTTCTGCTTAAGAAGGTGATATTTCTTTATACTGCCAGCAAGATTTTCATGTGAACTAGTTCTGGGCTTCTGCAGTAGATGACAGGAGCACTGAGCCTTGCTGTCTGTGTTCATAACAAAATGCAACACTTGCTTCCGTGACTCAGCTTTCTCTTAGCAAGATCTTCTCCATAGTGAGACTGTAAGTTAAAAACCAAATTCTGAATATTCAAAGATGCTAATTTTCACCTTAAAATGAGCATTTTGGCACCTGCTACTTTGAGCAGCAGAGGTAAAGGGTTCTGGTCTGAATTTTAACATGGTGGCATGAAAATGCAAAATAGGACATCAAATGCAGGTTGTAGGAGAACAAATGCAGGTTCTTTTAAAGCAATGAAGTTCTCGATAAAAAAAAAACATGCAAATTTTATTGCTTCAAACCATGGAAAAATACCATACGGATTATTCTATAGGTAAAATTTATTGTGGCATCAGCTTTGTGGAACTTGGATTCATATAATATCTGACACCTGTTCTCAAGTGCTTTGAGGTACAGGTGGGACCACATTCCTCTGTCACTGAATTCCATGACTGTAGAAATCAAAAAGAGCTGAGACTGCTTATGCTATCTATGGGGTTTTTTCATGGTTTTTTTCACTAGAACAATACTAACAAGCTTGAACTCTTGTGAAGACTTCCTAGACTCTTTCTGTTTTTTTCCTTTAAGCCTTTTTCTTGGATATTTTTTATTGATGTCAAAGCTATCATGACTTCTCCTTCCTTTAGTAAAGTATTGTGTTCTTTTGTAATGAAAGTGAGACTCTTCAGGTACTGTCCTCTTCTGAAATGCTGCTTCTCACACACTCACTGTAGGTACATTGAGAATTAGACCTTTTGTCTGGTTTTACTGTAGGAAATGATAGTGAGCAAGGACCATCTTCCCTGAAGCCACGTCTAGAGATGTGATAAAGGTCGCTGTCCCAATCTCCATAGGCCCCACGGTGTGTCATGTGAGGAGCATCCCAAGGATGGCGCTGTCAGGGGTGCACTGTGAGTTATTTTAGCTGTAATACAGCACTAGAGTATCCAGCAAGATCTGTTGCTCAGGGGAAAATGCTGCTGTCCCTGGAGGAAAGGAACTGTATCTTGGCAAGGCCTTGAGACTGTTGATACTGTAAAATGCATGTTCTCTTTGAATTGTTTGTTTTCTTCTTCCTGCGTTCTTTTGAACTCCTGCCATACAAACCAGCAGGTGAAAATTACGTGAGCCTCAAGCTGATACAAGAGAGCGTGCATTTAAAACTTGTGCCTTGCTCTGTTCCGTCCTGCTTCCTGACTGTCTTCAGCAGGGACTGTGCCAAGTCTGGCTGTGTCCTGCTGCCTCAGAGAGTTCCTCATTCCTCACAGAGGAACCTCACATCTGTCTTGGCAGTTCCAGCCACTCCTCCTTGCAGCTGCCCGCTGTAGCCCCACGGGGGTGCCTGCAATTAGGAGCTGAGGATACAGGGACTGGGCTTTTCTTGAAGCAGACACGGGTTTCTGGGCTGGCTCCAGATTTTCCTCTCTATGGAATGGCATTAGGAACCGTGTCCTTGCTGCAAGTGTTTCTTGGGTTGCAACCCTTGTGTAATACCCAGTTCAACCAGCTCTGTCTCATCGGCCCTTCCTTGCTCTGAGCTTAGGTCAGTGTCAATTCTCACTTTTTCTGTATCTGGACCAGCCAGGTCTGTGGTTATCAAAGACAAGTAGGTGTATGTAGAGCTTTCCTGCAGAATGCAGTCAGTGATAATTTTAGGCACTAAAATGATGTGTTTCTTGGCATTCAGGCAGCTGAGCTGGAAACCCAAGATGAAGAGAACCCTTGGTGTGTGTAATGAAAAATCATCTGTCTGGAAGCCTCTGTCTGGTGTTAACTCCTTCAGGGTGGAACTTCTCTTTGTCACCTGACTTGTTCCCATGTTAAATGTCTCTCTTATGCCATCCAGACTGAAATTCTTGAAGCTGGTGTGGCAAGGATCAGACATTTCAATGCTTAAGAATGTTAATTTCTTCTAAAGGTACTTCCATGTTGTTGTTTGGTCTTTCTGCATTCCTCAGGTTTTTTTTCAGACAGAAACCGAGAAGCTGGGGTTGTGTTATTTTAGTCCAGCACTGATTAGTGAGCGTGGGTGAAGGGCAGGTTTCCTGCCCAAAAGCTTTGAGCAGGACTTTGTGCAGCTGCAGGTCAGGTTCAAGGCTGGGTTCAAGTCTTCCCAGAAGAGAAGGGATTGATAAAGAGGTATCTGAGTAGACAGTGAGGAGAGTAAAATCTATGCAGACAGCAGGAATCTTGCTCTGACTCTTAACTATGAATGAGACGGCTCACGTACGCTCGCTCTTGATGCTGAATTTTGCGGTTTTGATGAATAGAATGCCTTGGAGTTTCTTTTCCCCTCCCTCATCTGATCTTTCTCGTTTAGTTTTACTTGATGCTCATCTTGGCACCGGGAAGATCTGTCTTCAGGGTTTAATTAAATTTGTGGACATGACATAGGTACTGTTAAGTACATCATATTTTTTAGCTTTTTTGAAAATCTGGAGCGAAAGACCAATTTGCTTACAATGTAGGAATAAAAAAAGAAACCAACCAGGACTGGAAGGATTAAGCTCTCAGTTGGGAAATGACCATGTTAATGCCACACCTTATCCTAATCCCATTTCCAAATGGACCTGGGTGCAAACTACGCTGAAGTTAGAGTGGCCATGTTCTAGATCTTCACACACCTAATATTTTCCAAGATCTGCTTTGAAGCTTTGTTTATGACTTATGATCATTATTTTATGCTTGTCACACCATCCAGTTGTTTTACTAGGGAGTTTTGACAGCAGTTGTACTGCTGGCTTGAAAAATTATTCTTTCCTTAAATACAAGATAAAGCATAAGTATATCCTTAGGTGATCTGCCTGTTAGGTTTAACTTTTGAGTTATGACTTTCTCTTCTCCAATTTAAGAACTTGATTATTGTATTTTGTTTTTAATGCAAAGAATTGGCAAGTGCTTCTAACAGTCTGCAAGACTCCACAGTCCAGAGAAATGCTTTGTTTTCCTCTGATGTTGCAGGAAGGAGGTTTTGCTTTGAAAACATTCCTACAGTAGATGTAATCTAGAGTGCATCAGTGTATGTTTGTACAACAGTTGTGTACGTTCTTAGTTCTTGGGAAAAGTAATAAAAGATAAAATTTGTTTAATCATGTTCCCCCAGCTTTTTAGGAGTAGAAGGAAGAAGTTGATAAATTTTCTTCAGTATTTTGGTTGTTAGCAGCTGTCTACTTGGGAGTTAACTTTTATCTTTAGGTGAAAATAATTTCTAAAGCACAGTAAATACTTTGCTTTTATGCCTTGCTTTTCAGTACCTCTTCCTACTTTATTCGATCCTCTGAGTTGAGGAACCTGTGAGATTCAGAGACCTTCAAATGCACGTGGCAAGTAGTGGGAGCAGGGAAAAAAATACATTATTGCAAGATTTGGAGCTGTTGGTCTCCAACTCTCTGGCTGGCAGTGGTTTCTTTACTCCCCATTAGTTTAAGCAGGTGATACTTCACAAGGTGCTGCCTCAATTAAATCTCTGATTTTCTTTTCTTCTAGACCATACCTTGGGTAAAGCTCTGTGGAAGACAGATGTGTGTGCTGCAATGGTGACATAAATATTTCAGAGGACTGGAACAAGTTGTTGAGAATCTGTGTTTGTTTTTCATGCTGCTGTTGAGAACTATCTAAGGCAAGTAAACACCATGAGTTTTATCCTGAAACTTCACAGACATTTCCAAAGAAGAGTAATTTTACTGGCCACTTTTTGTATGGTGAGCATAGTTATTTCTGCCTACTACTTGTATAATGGCTACAAAGAGGAGAATGAGCTTCCTGAAACCTCTTCAGAAGTGGAATGTGGTGATCCTCAACCGTTGCCATACAAGCTGATGGAGATGAAGAGCACGAAGCCCATCGATCCCCTGAGGACAGACCAGGTAGTGCTGGTGTTTGTGGAAAGCCAGCACTCAAGCTTAGGCCAAGATATAAGAAGCATTCTGGAATCCAGCAGGTTTCAGTTTCACCTTGAGATTGCATCTGGGAAAGGTGACCTCCCAGTGCTTATAGACAAAAGCAGAGGCAAATACGCTCTCCTAGTGTATGAAAATATTCTGAAGTAGGTGAATATGGACTCTTGGAACAGAGGCCTTCTAGATAAGTACTGCCTGGAGTACGGTGTAGGTGTGATTGGATTTCACAAAGGCACTGAGAACAGCTTGCAGAGCTTTGAGTTGAAGGGTTTTCCTTTCCATGTCCACAGCAATCTGGGTGTTCAGGACTGTTGCATTAACCCTCATTCCCCACTGCTCCATGTGACTAAACCTTCTAAGCTTGAGGAAGGGCCCTTGCTTGGAAATGCCTGGGCCGTTTTCCAGGTTAATCACACAACTTATCAACCAGTGATATTTGCAAAAGTAAAGACACCAGAAAACCTTTCTCCACCTGCTGCTCTAGGTGCTCTCTATGCCACAGTAATACATGACTTGGGGCTCCACGATGGGATTCAACGAGTCCTTTTCGGCAATAACTTGAATTTTTGGCTGCACAAGCTGATTTTCATAGATGCCATCTCTTTCCTGTCTGGAAAGAAACTCACCCTATCCTTGGATAGGTACATTCTGGTTGACATAGATGATATCTTCGTTGGCAAGGATGGAACAAGGATGAACACCAACGATGTAGAGGTAAAGTATGTGCACAAACTGATGGTCAATGCAGCAAAGCGGTATTTTCATCTGAAAGTGAATAGTTGTTCATGGTTGGAACTGGAGGGCTCCACTCAGGAGCTGTTCATATTTATTGCACTTGTTGTGAGTCTTACAAGCAGGAGGTGAATGTGGTGAGCAGCAGTAAATGGCAGCATCAAATGTGAAGAGTGGACTGGGTTATTGGCTGTTTGAGATAGGTTTGGATGTCAGGAGCTGTTTGCAGCATTTCACCTCTCTCATCTCTGTTTTATGGCACTTGCTTGCAGGGAGGGTTTGTGCTAATATTGCTCTTAAAAGCTGTCAGTAAATGACTGGACAATTTCCATTTGAATGTTTAGAGCTGTACATTCCTGAAGGTCCTTTTCCACTCTGTTGTGCTGTTCAAGTGAGGTGACAGTGGTTGGTCAGTAGCACTAACATCTTCCCATTATTTCTTCCTGTGTTTCTTGTGTGCTTTTTGTGAGGAGTGTTGTCCCAAAGCAGGAAATAGGAGATCACCTTTCTCAACTTGGTCTAGAAGCTGCAAATCTCTAACATCCTGATTGTTGCCCTGTTTGCACTAAAGAGAAGGGAGAATGTTTTCTTAGAAGTTTGTTAATGGGATGAGGAACTGCAAGAAGGAAAGACAAGGACAGCACTGCATGCAGTGGGTCATTTTTGTTTCATTTTTAACCAAGTTTTTGGGTTTCTTCAGTGTTAATACACTTGTCAAGCCACAGCAGCTCTGCATTCTTTGCTCTCTTAAATGAAAGGTTTGACCCTGTGGTTAAACTTTTAATTTGCTTTAAAATTGCATTTGCTCTTTTCCAAAACATTCTCTGTACATGCACTTAAAAATGAGATTTACCTCCTTGTTAAGTAGGTGTTTTCCTTAGGCAAACAAATCCCATGGGAGAGAGCAGAAATAAAGGTGAAGCTTCCTAAATGGTTTTTCCATGGAGAAGAGGATGGCAGTGTTTGAGTTAGGTGAGTGAGCATCCTTGGAGAGTCTCCTGAATGCAAACTCAGATGGCAGGAAAAAAGTCAAGTCTGGCCAGCATCACTGGCAGAACTTGTGTTGTTCTGCAGGAGCAGAACTTTCTGGTAACAAAGTGGCTGAAATAAAGCCTGAATAAATCCATCACTGAGTTGTGCAGTAGCAGTCGGAGACAGCACGTTTTGTATTGTTTGTCTTTGCAAGTGACACCTTAGGATTGTCATTTTAAAAGAAGTTGGGATGTTGAATTGCCAGAGTTATATACCAGAAGCAGGAGACTATTGAGACAAATTTGGTTACAGCAGATAGAGAAGGATAAACCATATTGTTTGGGGAAAATAATTTGCAGTATGTCAGAAAGTAATCTTCCCAAAATAAAACTGTCCCATTAAATAGAAGTAATATCAAAGTGGAAATAACTTTTAAGTAGGATAATTTCATTTATACAGAACTGTGTTCTGAAACAATGGAATCTGAAAAAAGTGTTCCCTTCTGATTCTTCATCTACTTAGAGTTAAAATGTTGTATTAAACATGTTGTTAGGGCTGTCAGATGCAATGCATCTTCATTACTATTAATATCAAAGGAGTTCTCCTCGGTGGCACAATGACATGTGGAAGGAATGAAACAAAATCAGTTTGCAGTAGTTGGAAACACGTTATTGTAAAGTGTATTTGCAGATAAATGACATCTCATTAAACAAGAGTTTTAGTGAGTTCTGCTGCAGTGACTGTGACAGAGAATTGGGCGCTGCAAGTGTGAAAAGGGGTTCTAAATGTAGACTTTGTATCATTTCAGTACTCAAGATTAGCTCATTTCCACTAGGCACACATTTCTGATAAAAACATGTATGTTTTTCTGGCTCTTAACCTGCGGCACAGATTTTGCATTAGGTGGTGTACATTATTCTGTACCTGTTAATCCTCATGTGGTCCATTTCCTCCCTGTATAGGCAGGCAATCACAACAGTTGATTCTACTGATTTTGGTAGTGCAAAGCTTGTAGATAAAACATAGCATTACTTAGAACAAAACTTTCTGAAAAACATCTGTTTCTGGATTTGGAACTGTGGCTTTGATGGTGGTTGGGTTTTTTGGGTTTTGGAGGGGGTTTTTTAGGTGGTTGTTTGTTGTTGTGCTTTGTTGGTTTGGTGTAAGGAAGTGTTGCTGTGCTCTGTCCAAATCTTACAGCTTACACACCAATCGCTACAATGTCTGTGAACATTTTTAAAGTTTTCATCTTTGCATCCCCAAATGTGGAAAACACAATTCCTGCAGTTCTGTGGTTAGAAACATAGAATGCTATAACCATGTAGTTTGGAATAGACCTTTGAGATGATGGGGTCCAACTATTAATCCAGCACTGCCAAGCCTACCAGCAAATCATGTTCCTAAATATGAGGCAGAGCAAGTAAATCCTCTCAGAAGTTTGTGTGTAAACACACAGTATCCCCCTGGTTTGCTCTTCCAGACTGTCTGAAAACTTCCACTGGAATATCTGGATCCATGTCCTGCTGCTCCTGTGTGGAGTTTCTGTAGTCTGGCTGCTCCCAGTCTCCCCACTGTTATCTCAGTGCTCTGATGACACTGGAATAGGGGCTCCTTACTTCTCCTCGCAGCACCAAGGGCGTGTTTCAAAATTTACTGCAAGAGATAGAACCTTTTCTTTCAGCTGGAGACACAGTGATGGTCTTCACTGAAGGAAAGATGGCTTTTGACACTGAAGTTCATAATGAGTTGGATAGAAACAAGAAATGACCATTCCTGGAAGAACTGGTTTTTTTCTTGAGCTGTGGAGACTGCTTCTGAACCTCCCTGTAATTAAACAGCACTGTGTCTTACTCGACACACAGAGCAGTTCCTCAGATGGTGTAAGCTGTCAAAACATCCATTGATTTCAGAGGAACTATGACAACTTAGAAGAGTTATAGATTAGTCTTAATTCTCCAGCAGCAACTTGAGATATGCGGAACTTAATTAGACTGGCATCACGAGTGCGAGAAACATAAAGGCATACCAGAATGTGGTTTGGGGTTCTTGGAGTGTTCATATATTTCATTAAGAAAAGTCTAGTTTGTTTTCTTGATGTCTCAAGAAGTTGTTAGAGTTTTTCATCTGAATCTTTTGGCTCTGGCTCAAAATGTGTTAGAGGTTTTCCAGAATCAGAAATGTAGGGATGAAATATGGATACACTTGGAGCTGAGTTTCACGCATTAGAACTCAGCTAGGGCACTCATGTCTTCTACTGGCAGTGCCTGCCTTGTCGTGGGTTATTCTTATTTCCCAGATATCAGGGGAGAACATGCTGCTAGTGGTCTGCTTCAGCATCAAGTGCTGATTTGCAACAACATCAACAGCAAAAATGCTGCTCAGTCCTCCAGTCAAATTAAAAAAAGTAAAGAAACCCAGCTAGATTCCCTGACTGCTGACTTGGTCCAGCTATACAGTGTCTTTTCCAGCTTCTCTTTTCCCCTCTTTATGTCTGGACACACTTGTACAGATGATAAAGGCAAATCAGTGCATACCAGTCCTGTAATGACCTTTATGTTATACTTTTATTCCTCTGTAAGAGACCTTTGATATCCTAGTGTGGCTTTGTTCCTGTATGGCTTTGGATGTATTAGTTTCAGAGAGTGTGCTGATAGAAACTAATGTGGAAACATCTGTTAAACCAACATCCATTCATTTACATCTAGCATTAGAGCTGCTCCACATATCTCTAATTACATTACTGTTTTATGTCTTAAGTGCTTACTCAACTCTGAAAATATAAACTGTGGGGTTCTAAGTACTCTTCTTGAGATAGCATCAAAGCAAGAAATGAGTTGGTGCTTAATCCACAGCCTGATCTTTGTCACCACTTCCCGTGTGACACCGAGACAAGGGCTGGTGATGTGTGAGAGAGATGGATGGATGGCTTTGTGTATCCATAAAGCTTCTTGGGCTCTGTCCCACGATTCTCCTGACAGAATCCTTCCCAGGTTTTGCTTTGGCCTGAAGTAGCAGACAGCTCCTGGGAAGTCAAAAGGGGTAGGAGTGGAGCTTAGAGAGAGAAGAGGTTTTTCCTAGGCCTTGCTTCAATGTCATAGGAGAGAGTGAAGCAGTAAGCAGATTTCAGCTCTGCTCAGCCCTCTTGTCATTTGTTGTTTGCACCTGTAACACTGTGGAAGAGCTGCATCCCCTTTGGTCTGTTTCCATCATGACTCTTTTTGTGACCTCCCTGCTGATAAGCAAGTCAGTCTAGTTTTGTAAATCCTTGCACAAGCAAGACCAAAAGCAGGTCCAAGTCCCATTCATCCAAGTGCCTCAGCCAGAAAAGCTGGCTGCTGCCCCTCCTCCATTGCAGATTGTCACAGACACTAATCCAGGAGCTTGGGTTGTGCCCCCATTTTCCCTTTTTTGTGTGAACATAGAGAACCATTTGCTGTGTGACTCACAAGGGTTGTGTTCCATCAGAGACCATGCCAGGGTTTCTCTGGTCCCCAGTGCTGCAGGCAGAAGTGTTGTCACCCCGTTGTGCATCTGCTCCCAGCCCGAGTTCAGGCTGGCCAAGGGAGTGATCAGAAGGGGAACAGGTTTTGTGCAGCACTGCTCTACAGCAAGGGGCTCCTTCCAGGGCTGGGCAGTGCTCTGCTGTTCCCTGCATCAGCTCCAGCAGAAACATTCCCCAGCTCCTGATGGTCTCCAGCCGAGCCAGCAGCAAAATGCTGACTGATGGTTTCCATGGGCTGGGACTGTTGTCTCTGGGTAACACCAGCATTCTGCTGTCACCTCAGCTGCGTGTCTGAGCTGTAGCAGGGCTGCTGAGATGGGCAGGGGAAAGGGGGCTTCTCCTAAAGAGCAATGCAGGTCAGCTGCTGGCAAAGCAATGATCATCAAGAGGATCATCCATAAAGTGCAGTGATAGCTTACAAATCTCAAACCCAAGCGTTTCTTCTTTGATTATTAAAAACAAAGGGGCTTGAACTCTCGGTTTGATGTATTAAGTGATATTTTTTTAGAAGACTAACTCAAGTTAGTCAAACTGGAATGATTCATAAAGCAGCTTAATTAGACCAGAGCTCCAGTGGGAGTCCCCTTTAACATGTCTACAGAGACTCTTTTAATACTCTAATCCACTTCTGAATAAAAGGTGAAACCAGGAATGGTAGTTTCAAAGGAGGAACTACAAAGAACATTTATCTTTCTCTTTTTGCTCTTCTGTCCTTGCCATCTAGATATCAAGCTTCCATTGCATTCTGAGGATGACTTTTTTTCTAGGTTAGCTTGCACAAGCAGAGCTTTTTATGTACCATCATTTAAACCTTAAAGAACCCTCAAAGTGAAAAATTGGATACTAAAGCACCACCAAACCGGTGTTCTAGAATTACTGTAATGAATTCATCCTGTTGTACAGTGTTTTGTTTCACCTCCTAGCAAGTTTTTTAAAAAACTTTTAGGTCGCCCTCTTATAATTTGTTTCCCGCTTTATCCGGTGCTATAGGAGGAGGCTTCGTGCTAATGCTCCAGTAGGGTGGGAAATCCTGAAATGGGAAATGGAAGTGTGCCCTGAGGTCTGTTTTTAGACTGATGTGACTAGGCTGTGCTTCAAAATAAAATGAAAAATAACCCACACAGACCTGGGTTCAGCAAAAGGGAGGCTAAAGACTTGAAAATGCTGTAGTCTGACAAGGGAAATCAAGATCATGATGTTATATTTACTTTGCACTGGGCTTCTTTAGAGATGTGCAATCTCTCTACAACATCTGCTGGAACAGAGTTAATAAGCTAAAGCAATGCTTTTAATGTCTAACTACTATTGATTCCCTTTTCTTGAGGTAGGAATTGCTTACAGGCTTTCAGCACTAACATTAAAATATCAGGATGGTAGCAGAAGGAATGGTTGGGTTTTTGGTTGGAATATGCAATGCAGTTCCAGGTGAACAGTGCCCAGTGGTGATTGCTCTCCAATCATCTTTTGAGTGAGGGGTTTTTTTTTTGACAATATATTTTTCTCATGGAAGGAAAACAAAGGTGACTTAATTAAAATGAGGAAAGAAAAACATGGATGGAATAATTCACTCCAAGTGAATAAGAACTTGGTACTTAACCATTGTACCTCTTCATCTTGCTCATTCCTACTTTCCTGCTTTCCTAATGTTCAGCAGGTTCCATTTCAAAATATCTGCTGTGATATTTTGGAGTGGCATCTTTGCTCTCAGAAGACTTTGGGGCACTCTAGAAATAATCTTCCAAATGCTGTTTGCCTACCCATCCCAGTGATGTGGCACTTTGGGTCTCAGTTTTGTTCATTTGCTGGTTTTAAGTGTGCCTGAAATGCTGACACACACAGAGCAGCAGGGCTTCTGTGAACTGAAATGGTCACCTAAAACGTAAATAGCAGTAGCAGAGATACCTGTTAAACAATTTGAAGTGCAGGCTTGAAAGAAATAAATTAAATGGTGAGAGGATAGTAAGTTGATTTCTCCTGGTGGCATAAAGCTTTTATGTTCAAGAGGAGTGTTTTAGGAAAGTAGATCCTATGCCCAAAAAAATGGAATAGGAGCAAAGAGCATCAGCATCCGTATTTCTGTTGTAGATCTGTTACATCTTGGGGCTCCCATAGAGGGCAATATTGTATAAAAGATAGTTTTAAGCCATGCATTAGGGGTCTGCCGATTCATCTGTGTTGATAGACCTTAAGGAAAATTGCTGTTAAAGTCAATTGAACTTCCAAGTGTGAGAAACTGGAAGAGACTTCAGGGGACACGACGCTGTTTAATGGGGCAGAAACTGAGAGACAAGTGAACTGCAGTGTGGGGTGATTTGCATTTTTCCAAGATGATTTGTAGAAGGTGAAAAGTTGCAGATGAAATGCTTTGATTTGCCTTTATCTCACTCTGCCTGTGCACTTGTGTCGTTCATTTCATGCAATAACCCCTACTAAACAGTCAGAGGCTGCAGCATCATTTTGTTGACCTTAAATTAAGGCAGAAAGCTGCAGTTTTGGAATTTGAAGTTTGTAGTATCTAATTGGCTAAAGGGCAAAAGAAAGAAGTAAAGATGAATGACAACTTTTCATATCAGATGAAAAATCAAGGCTCATGCATCAGGGAACTTCAAAACAATTAGTTTCATATCATTTCAGCCTAGGTCTCAATCCTAAAAGTGCATTAAAATGACACTCTCTAAGTCTCATTCCGTGGAGCTTAGATGAGCCTCAGATTTTAGGTGTTCCCAGGATGGGAGTTACAGGAATTGATTTCTTTGCAATGTGAAGTGCCTAAAATAGGAAACAGTGGCAGTTTGGGGGCCTCTTGCTGCTTTCTTCCCTTTTTATTCCTTTCTATCCAACATGGCAGAAATGCCATCTAAGTGAGTAGCAGGAAGGCAACCTACATTGTTAGCAAATGAGGGGAAAAAAAAAGGTTAATCTTTCAGGCTTTGGAGGAGCTGATAGCAGGAGAAGAAACTGTGCCTGCAATACAAAGCCAAAAGTTATCAACTATCCTGAGAGATGTTTTCACAAATCAACAAAGAACATAAACTAGGGGAAAAAAACAAAAGGAAGCATTGCTCTGGTCTTTGTCCCTAAGATGAGAAACTGAAAAGCTGTGAGTATAAAGCAGGTATGAGCTGGTTGTCAGTGGAATGTCAGCTTCCAGCAGAACAGGAATAACTCAGGAGTCTGGAGATGAGTCTCTGCTGCCTTGCACAGTGTTTTAATCAAAGCCCTGAAGGAGCAGTTCCCAGCCAGCCACAAAGCACCACGTCAGGCCGTGCAGAAAGAGGATTGCAGCACAACTGGGGCTTCACCAGATCTGTCTGAGATCTAGAACTGGTACTAGGTGAGGCTCAACTTGAAGAATTTTCTTAGTTCCTTCTTTTGTCCTCTCACCCCAAATACAGCTTGTATTTTGCTTCAGCATGCTTCTGTAAATCCTCAGAGGATCCATCTTGGAAGCACTTCCAGGATGGAAATGCTCTGACCTTTAGATGTTGACAGATGAGGTGCATATTCTCCTGTTCTGTATTTATTGACAATAATGGCAGCTCTTCCTTTTTTAATTTATTTTTTTTTTTTGTGAACAGTGTAACTTTTACATATTTGTATGACTTCATTGTATAGCTGCCCTCCTGTAACATATTCTATATGTGCCAATTCTTTTACTCCAGGGATGTAAATGCAGTACCACATATTGATGAACACACTGTACCATTTAAACCACTGTCTGCACCATCACCCTTCAGAAATGAGACCTGCACAGCACTCTGCAATTCAATCCAATGAAAAAGGCCATGAATTTATCCACAGAGGCAGCATGGCTGATAAAGCAGCTCCTGTCTCCTGTGCTCAGAGGTGATTCCTGTTCCAGATCAGCTCTGTGCTGGACCTGCCTTTTGCAGATGTTGTGGGGCTGCTGCCACATGATGTGTGGTGGCTTTGTACGGGGGAGTCTCCTCCAGTGAGGATTGCACAGCACCACCAGTCATCCCAGTTAGCACTTGGATGAAATGGAGAACTGAACTCCAGAGGCAGGAACCAATTCTACTCTATTCCATTGCTTGAAATGTTTTCCTTAGAGTGTGTTCAGGGGAGGAGGGGAGATAGACCTTTTTACCTTTCTGGTTTTGTCTCTTTCCATGGTGTATCATATCCACCCTTGCCATAGCTGAGCTAGTAGGGCTGTGCTTTCTGAGAGGAATTCAACAGGAAAACGTTCCATCTTTTGTCCCCCGGGAAGAAGCAGCAGTTTTTGGGGCAATCTGTCTTCAAATGCTTCTGTAAAATTTTCCTTTTAGTTCTTGATCCTGCTCAGACACATCAGACCGATACAAAACCCTCTGAGTAACGTCACCAGCCTCAGCAGAATGTCTAAACTCTCTAAACTCCAACTTTGCGTTATCACACCATAATTACATTAAAATGATGAACATAATGATGGCAGGTTCGAGGTCATTGGCTTTCAATCTTCCTGCTTAGGGCTGACCATAGCATTTGTCTGGATTTTCTTGTCTCAGGGACCGATCACTCCACGTTTCCTTAAGGGACCGAGCGCTTGCTCTCCACAGCTCCTTGGAGCTGAAGGTGCTTGCCCACACTGAGTGAGACTCTGTTATGTTTCTATTTGCAGATGTGCTGCTGTGATGGAAATTTCTGTTCCAGCACACTTCCACACCAAGAGAAATAGAGGAAAAAGAAAAGAGAAAGGAGTTAAAAGCCAGAAGGCATCATTTAAATGCCAGTGTGGCAACCAAAGAGGTAAGGGAATGAAACAGGGACAGAGGGAGGAGAGGAAGGTCACTGTCCCCAGGGACAGCAACGCCAGATGGCCACAAGCACAAATCAAGAATTCCACAGACAGGAGTTTTACTCTCACCCTTTGATTTTTTTTTTTCAGCATCATTTGCATTGCAGTTTATTTTCATGGCCATTGGGAGGTTGGCAAAGGGCCAGATTGCCCTGAAGGGAGGACATGTTAATGTAATACGTGCAGGGGGCTGTTCTGAGCTATTGTCAGCACTAAACCTGCTCAGAGCAGCTCTCTTTGCTGGGGTGACAGCAGCAATGAAAGATCCACCTGAGGATCTCTTCCACCTGAGATGCAAATACCCTCTCCTTCCCTCGTGCAGTCCTAAAGCTTGCACATACATTTCCTGCATGGGGGCTGGACACTGCTTCCACTTGGATTTAATTGCATTTCCCTGCTGGGTGGAAACTTCCAGTGGCCAAGTGAGAATATTCTGGCTTTAAATAAGAAGAGACATTTCTTAGTAACAACCATTGACTATTGCACATCTCTCCTGGCAAAAATAAAAGAACTGACCTTAATGGTGATTGCCAGGGACTATTCCCAGCTTTACATTTGAGACACTTGCCTTTCCAGCCCCTTTTGCCTCCCTACAGGAAAGCTGATGTTGCACAAAGAAGAGTCAGGTAAATTGCTGTTCCTGTTAGTTCTGTGTAACTGGAGCACCAGTATCCCACATTCTGGGTAACTTCACAACCTTTGGAGTTTCCCTTCCGCTGCATTGCATTTGTTTTCTGGATGTACTCAGTTTTGCTGGCACAGGACACAAAAATTATAAAAGGAAGTTTATGATAGAAGAGCAGGAAACAAATGACACTTGTGCATTTGTCATTGATCCTTGAAAAATTAGCTGAGCCCCAGACTTGCTTTTGGATTTCTCTCTGCTTCTTGCACTCATGTGTTAGGGTGTTCCCAAAGAATCCTAAAGAAACAAATTCTCTGGTTTGCCTCCTATTCATGGAAAGGGCAAAGATGAAGTATCAGATTCAGTTGCTTAAAAATCTGATAAACCTGTAGGAGAAAGATGTTTTCTGCTGCACTGTTTGTCATAAACAAAATTAAGATTTCAAAAAAGCCCCACAACCTTAACAGCCTTTTCCAGAAATGAGGCAGACGCAGCAATCTTGAAGCAGTCATTGCTTCAGTCTTTCTATAACTCTGAAGACAACTAAATTAACACAGAAACCAGAGCTCTCACACACCCTCCAGCCAACAGCTCCCAAAATTATTAAAACCCTTATGGATTCCGTTTATTGCAGATGCTCTCCTGAAGCAGAAAAGGTGATTCTGCACTTCCTTAGTCCTTTTCCCTTGGACTGAGGTTTGGTTTGGCCTTGTGTGGTCCCGCTGAAGAGCAACAGAGAGCAGTGACAAGGCTTCCTTAACCCTGGGATCATAAAATCTTGTTGTTTGGGCAGAGACAAATCCCCCCCTGGCTACAGCCTCCTGTCAGCTCCAGGGGACAGGACCAGGTCTCCCCTGAGTCTCACTGAGTACTTGGTTTATGCAAAACATTTGGGCTCGTTCCGTTTGCTGAGAAGAAGAGCCAAAGATGACAAACCTTGGGCACCGTCCCCTCCTCAGCCCAAAGTGCCCCCCAGGATGGCCTGTGCCTCATCAAGTAACATTTCTGCAATCAGGCATTGCCAAAAGTGTTTCCAGCAACACATTCCATCACTTCTTGTCACTTGTTATTCAGTGCAAGCATGAAAATGTCTGAGATAGACAATGAAAGGCAATACATAAAATCCAAGACAAGCGATCATAAATGGCCCTGCTGAGAAAGCAGATCCCAAGGAACTGAATGGAGGTGGAAGGTCACTCCTGACACATGAAATAGAGCAGCCAGAGCAGATCCTGATGTCACCGTGATACTGAGATAGAAAAATCACCTGCTTCAAATCATTGAAAAGGAGAACAAGAAGCAGGAGGACAGGTGGGTAGGTGTGTTGTTAACTCTGTTAAACACAGTTTAAAAACCCCCAAAATGCAGTAGTTATTAACCAGATATTTGAGGAGCCACAGCCACAGATCTCTGCAGAACATTTACAAAGTGCTTGACAAATGGAAAGCTGGATCTTTTTCAGCAAGTGCCATGGGTGCTGTGCACCCAGACCTGCAGCACCAGGGCCATCCATCTGCCTCAGGAGTCCTGCTTTCATCCTTGGAGTGTGCATCCTTCCATCCTCCAGTGTGCACCGGCACTTCAGATTGAGGTAAGGACAGCATTTAATAGGGGAAAAAGAACAGGAGCTGCTACCTCCATGAAATATTGGCACCACCATGGGACACATTCACTTGAAGACGAGCACAAAGGGATTCCAACACAATTGTCCCCGTACAGAACACAAACCAAGCTTCTCCTGCTGCTCTGGGCGGTCCCTAAACACAAGAAGGAGCTGTGGGTTTTCTCCATCGCTGCTGGTGCAGCTGAAGAAGTTCCTTAAGCCTTTCCTGTTTCCCTGAGTTGCCTCTGATTTCCATCACCTCCAAATGGGCATCTGTGGCACTATGAGAAAGAGCAGCATTTTCCTTGGGAAACAGCCAGAAAAGAAGCAGAGCAGGTCCCAGACTGGGGGCTGCCCCTTCCCGGGGATTATGTGTCAGCTCTGTTAGAATTGCTAATTCTTTAGGCACCTCCTTGGCTTTGAGGAGTGGATGGGGGGAGATGGAAAGCCAAGGCCTGGGCTGAAGGCTGTGCCCGAGGTGTGCCCAGCTCCCTGCACACCTTTTCCCCCCAGGTGCAGAGCAGGTGCAGACGCTGCCCATGGAAGGCAAGGAGAGCTGGGAGCCAAGAGAGGAGCGGTTTCTCCCGGAACACCGGGAGCCGTTCCATGGCAGCAGCTCATTCCCAGCCCCTGCCCCACTCTCTGCTCCCAAAGGTCACCAGGAGCTCGCCCAAGGCACGGGGGGCTGGCCAGGGCTTTCCCACCTGGGCCGAGTGCCACAGGAGGGGCCCCTGCAGGATTTCTGTCTTGCTCGGCTTCCAGCAGCTCAGACTGGCTCCTGCATCCAGCAGGGATTGGCTGGGGATTTGCTTGGGGTTTTTGGTTTGTTGCTTTGGCTTTTAGTTATTTGGAGAGTGCTTTGAGGGTCACTTTTGCTGCTTCATCAGCTTTACCCCCTGCCCAGCTGCCTGTTGTGTGCATGGAAGGGTTCAATCTGCATTTCGCTTCTTCTGCACCCCTACTTTATTATTTTAGGCTCTTTCTTTTACTTTTTCTCTTTTCCTTTTTACTGTTTTTTCCCCATTTCTTTCCCCTTTTAAAAATATTTATTTTTTGTAAATTTTTCTCTTTTTTTTCTCTTCTCCTGAGCAGAAGCACCTGGGGCAGCTGCACAGCCGGGGCCACTCCTGGCTGTTAGAGAAGCCGGGAGCTGACTGCTCCACGGGATTTGTTTGCTCCCAGGTCTGCGGCTCGGGGCTCTCTCTCATCGTGTTTTATCAAATAAAGTTGGTGTGGCATTCCTGGCTTTGACGATGGTGTTTTATTGGGATGTGCCAAGCCTGGATTCCCCGGGAAGCAGCAGTACGGCTTTGCCTGTGCCTAAGGACAGCCCCGGAGCTGCGCAGTGCAGAGAGAAGCCGTTCCTAAGCCACTGCTGATGATCATAACCAAGTTGAAATTAGAAGAAATGACAAGTCCCAGCTGAAACCGATGCAAAAGCAAGTTTGGATTGATTTTCAGACCCTCCTGCTTCACCTGCTTTGCCTTAGGAGCCGGGGAAATGGCTCTGATTCCCCTCCCGATGCTGCTGCTGCTGGTGCGGAGCTGCCGGCCGGGCTTCAGGGATGCTGCGGCTCCCAGAGTCAGCCGGCGCTGCCTTTGGGGGCTCGGAGCTGAGCCCCAGTCCTGCAGCTGTGCCTCACAGAGACCCTTGGCTGTGTTTTGGGAGCTCAGAACCCGACTCACCCCATCAGTTTTGGGCTTCACAAAGGGCGGCGAGTGCCGCGTTTGAGGGGCTCAAAATTCAGGCTCAGAGCTTAAAACCAGAGACCGAATCGTGCGTTTTGGAGTCTGAAACCGGGCTCGTGTCCGGGCTGGATTTGGGGTTCAGGCACAGTGACTGAGCCCTGGTTTCGGGGTTTCGGTCCGAGCAAGCGAGTCCAGGCTTCAGAGACCAAGTGCCGCCGATTGACTCTCAAAGCCAGGCTGCGGTGGCCAAGTGCAGACAGCGATGAACCGAGCTGAGATTTGGGGATGTGAAAGGCCGGTCCCTCCGAGAGATCTGGGCTCACAGAGAGCAAGTTCTGCATTTCAGGGGCTTGAGGCAGAGACCAAGTCCCGCGTTCTGGGGATTTGGCTTCACAGAGCCTCGTGTTCGGGGGGCTTGAAGTAAACGCCAGCTGCGGTGCTTTGGTGTTCAGAGCGGGCTCGTTCGGGCAGCGTCAGTCGCAGCCGCTCAGCTCTAAGGGCCGCCTTTGGCCCGGCCCCACGGAGAGCTCGGAGCCGGTGACTCGGAGCTGCCTCTGGGGCCGGCGGCGGAGCCGCGTTTGGGGCTGAGAGCGGAGCCCGAACGCCGCGTTCGGGGCCAGGGGCAGAGCCCGGCCCGGCGCGTCGGGCTCCGCTCGGGGCCCCGGGGGCTGCCCCGGCACCGGCAGAGCCCCGGCTCCCCGCGGCCGGAGCGGGACCGTGCCCGGGGCCCCGAGCGGCCGGAGCGGGAGCCGGGCGCGAACCTCCGGCTCCCGGCCCGGCCCCGCCGCAGCGCCCCGGGCTCGGAGCGGCCCCGCCGAGAGCGCCCGGGCCGGGCCGGGGCCCGCACAGCGCCGAGCGGGGATCCCGAGCGAGACCCCCGGGACAGCGGCACCCGCGGGGCGGGACAGGGGCGGGACAGGGATGGGACAGGGGCGGGACAGGGACGGGACGGGACGGGACAGGGATGGGACAGGGGCGGGATGGAACAGGGATGAGATGGGGGCGGGACAGGGACAGGGACGGGACGGGACAGGGGAGGGATAGGGACGGGCACGGGATGGACAGGGGCGGGACCGGGGCGGGTCGGGATGGGACAGGGGCGGGCCAAGAGCCGGGGCGGGGCCGGGCAGGTGCTCGGGGTTTGGGGCGGGTGGGGCCGGGCTCAGGTGCGCGGGGCGGGGCCGGGCAGGTGCGCGGGGCCCCAGGGCGGCTGCGCGGGGCGGGGCCGAGGGGATTTAAGGCCCGGAAGTCGCTCCCGGCGCCATTTGCTCCCCAGCGCTCGGAGGTGCCGGCACGGGCCGGGCCGGGCTCCCCGGCGGGGCCCAGGTGAGGCGCGGGAGCCTCGGCTTCCCGCCCCTGCTTCTCTCTTCCCCTTCTTTCCTCCCTTCCTTTCTCCCGCTCACCTCCGTCTCCTCCCTCCTCTCCGCAAACCCCCCCTTTCCTCTCCCCCGCTGCTCTTCTCTTCCTCCCCTGCACCTGGGTCCTGTCCCTCCTCCTTGCACAGCCCGACCCTCCAGTGTATCCCTCCTCCTCCCCTCGCTCCTTCTCCCCTCGCTCCTTCTCCCCCCGCTCCTTCTCCCCTCCTGAGCTCCCCTTCCCTCCTCTCCCTGCCCCATCCTGCGCACCCCGACCGCCCCCGGCCCTCCTTCCTCCCCTCTCCTTCCCCCGGGCACCCAGCCCGAGCGCCCCCCATTCCCGCTCGGCCTTTCCCAGCTGCACCTCCCTCTCGTGCTTCCCTACAAACGCCGAGCCCGCTTCTGTTCCTCTTTCCCCTTCTCCCTCCGCTCTGTGTCCCCGCTGAGCTCCGCTCCTGCTCCCTTCTGCCTCCCTCCCTGTGCGCTGTCTCTCGGCCCTGTCCCTCTGTGTCCCCGTGTCCCCTTCTCCCCTTGGTCTCTGTTTGCCCTTTGCAGAGAAGCCGCGAGGTTCGGGGCGCCGGATAATAAAGCCCCGAGGGCCGGAGCCGGCGCCCCCGGCGGGAATCCCCACACGGGGCCGGAGCCCGCGGTGCGGGTCCCCCCACGCACAACACCGCCCCACACTGCCGGGTGTCCCCACATCACACTGGGGGCTGAGGGGGGCCGGGGCTGGGAGGGGGACTCAGGGTGGGCCCCTCCTCCGGAGGGGTCTGGGGTGGGTTAGCGAGGGTTGGGGGCTGGGGGGGTTTGGGATGGGGGGGTTTGGGAAAAGCCCCCTCGTTAGGAGGGGGTCCCGGGTGGGGGGTGCGGGGGGGTTTAGGGTGGGCCCCCTCCTCTGGAGGGGGTCCTGGGGGGGAGGGTTTGGGAAGGGCCCCCTCGTTAGGAGGGGGTCCCGGGTGGGGGGTGGGTCAGGGAGGGCCCCCTCCGGAGGAGGGGTCCCGGGGAGGGGCGGGGGGCGGGGCCCCCTCCGGAGGGGGGGTCCGGGGTGGGAGGGGCTGGGGGGTTCCGCCCCCCCTAAGCCCCTCCCACCTTGGCCCCTTCCCTCCGGGCGGGGCCCGGCCCGGCCCCTCCCCAGGACCCCTCCTCCGGACAGGGGCCCTGGGGGGGAGGGGGGCGGGGTGGGTGGGGGGGGCAGCAGGCCGGGTCACGTCACTCTGAACCGTAATCGCACATTTGTGTCAAACGAGCGCACTCCCCCTCCTATTCCCCCCCACCCACCCCGCCCCCTCTCCCCCCCAGGGCCCCTGTCCGGAGGAGGGGTCCTGGGGAGGGGCCGGGCCCCGCCCGGAGGGGAGGGGCCAAGGTGGGAGGGCCTTAGGGGGGCGGAACCCCCCAGCCCCTCCCACCCCGGACCCCCCCCTCCGGAGGGGGCCCCGCCCCCCGCCCCTCCCCGGGACCCCTCCTCCGGAGGGGGCCCTCCCTGACCCACCCCCCACCCGGGACCCCCTCCTAACGAGGGGGCCCTTCCCAAACCCCCCCGGCCCCCCAACCCTCGCTACCCCACCCCAGGACCCCTCCGGAGGAGGGGCCCACCCTGAGCCCCCCTCCCAGCCCCGGCCCCCCTCAGCCCCCAGTGTGATGTGGGGACACCCGGCAGTGTGGGGCGGTGTTGTGCGTGGGGGGACCCGCACCGCGGGCTCCGGCCCCGTGTGGGGATTCCCGCCGGGGGCGCCGGCTCCGGCCCTCGGGGCTTTATTATCCGGCGCCCCGAACCTCGCGGCTTCTCTGCAAAGGGCAAACAGAGACCAAGGGGAGAAGGGGACACGGGGACACAGAGGGACAGGGCCGAGAGACAGCGCACAGGGAGGGAGGCAGAAGGGAGCAGGAGCGGAGCTCAGCGGGGACACAGAGCGGAGGGAGAAGGGGAAAGAGGAACAGAAGCGGGCTCGGCGTTTGTAGGGAAGCACGAGAGGGAGGTGCAGCTGGGAAAGGCCGAGCGGGAATGGGGGGCGCTCGGGCTGGGTGCCCGGGGGAAGGAGAGGGGAGGAAGGAGGGCCGGGGGCGGTCGGGGTGCGCAGGATGGGGCAGGGAGAGGAGGGAAGGGGAGCTCAGGAGGGGAGAAGGAGCGGGGGGAGAAGGAGCGGGGGGAGGAGGAGCGAGGGGAGAAGGAGCGAGGGGAGGAGGAGGGATACACTGGAGGGTCGGGCTGTGCAAGGAGGAGGGACAGGACCCAGGTGCAGGGGAGGAAGAGAAGAGCAGCGGGGGAGAGGAAAGGGGGGGTTTGCGGAGAGGAGGGAGGAGACGGAGGTGAGCGGGAGAAAGGAAGGGAGGAAAGAAGGGGAAGAGAGAAGCAGGGGCGGGAAGCCGAGGCTCCCGCGCCTCACCTGGGCCCCGCCGGGGAGCCCGGCCCGGCCCGTGCCGGCACCTCCGAGCGCTGGGGAGCAAATGGCGCCGGGAGCGACTTCCGGGCCTTAAATCCCCTCGGCCCCGCCCCGCGCAGCCGCCCTGGGGCCCCGCGCACCTGCCCGGCCCCGCCCCGCGCACCTGAGCCCGGCCCCGCCCGCCCCAAACCCCGAGCACCTGCCCGGCCCCGCCCCGGCTCTTGGCCCGCCCCTGTCCCATCCCGACCCGCCCCGGTCCCGCCCCTGTTCCATCCCTGTTCCATCCCGCCCCTGTCCCATCCCTGTTGCATCCCGCCCCTGTCCCATCCCGACCCGCCCCGGTCCCGCCCCTGTCCCGTCCCGTCCCTGTCCCTGTCCCGCCCCCATCTCATCCCTGTTCCATCCCGCCCCTGTCCCATCCCTGTCCCGTCCCGTCCCGTCCCTGTCCCTGTCCCGCCCCCATCTCATCCCTGTCCCATCCCATCCCGACCCGCCCCTGTCCCGCCCCGCGGGTGCCGCTGTCCCGGGGGTCTCGCTCGGGATCCCCGCTCGGCGCTGTGCGGGCCCCGGCCCGGCCCGGGCGCTCTCGGCGGGGCCGCTCCGAGCCCGGAGCGCTGCGGCGGGGCCGGGCCGGGAGCCGGAGGTTCGCGCCCGGCTCCCGCTCCGGCCGCTCGGGGCCCCGGGCACGGTCCCGCTCCGGCCGCGGGGAGCCGGGGCTCTGCCGGTGCCGGGGCAGCCCCCGGGGCCCCGAGCGGAGCCCGACGCGCCGGGCCGGGCTCTGCCCCTGGCCCCGAACGCGGCGTTCGGGCTCCGCTCTCAGCCCCAAACGCGGCTCCGCCGCCGGCCCCAGAGGCAGCTCCGAGTCGCCGGCTCCGAGCTCTCCGTGGGGCCGGGCCAAAGGCGGCCCTTAGAGCTGAGCGACTGCGACTGACGCTGCCCGAACGAGCCCGCTCTGAACACCAAAGCACCGCAGCTGGCGTTTACTTCAAGCCCCCCGAACACGAGGCTCTGTGAAGCCAAATCCCCAGAACGCGGGACTTGGTCTCTGCCTCAAGCCCCTGAAATGCAGAACTTGCTCTCTGTGAGCCCAGATCTCTCGGAGGGACCGGGCTTTCACATCCCCAAATCTCAGCTCGGTTCATCGCTGTCTGCACTTGGCCAGCGCAGCCTGGCTTTGAGAGTCAATCGGCGGCACTTGGTCTCTGAAGCCTGGACTCGCTTGCTCGGACCGAAACCCCGAAACCAGGGCTCAGTCACTGTGCCTGAACCCCAAATCCAGCCCGGACACGAGCCCGGTTTCAGACTCCAAAACGCACGATTCGGTCTCTGGTTTTAAGCTCTGAGCCTGAATTTTGAGCCCCTCAAACGCGGCACTCGCCGCCCTTTGTGAAGCCCAAAACTGATGGGGTGAGTCGGGTTCTGAGCTCCCAAAACACAGCCAAGGGTCTCTGTGAGGCACAGCTGCAGGACCGGGGCTCAGCTCCGAGCCCCCTAAGGCAGCGCCGGCTGACTCTGGGAGCCGCAGCATCCCTGAAGCCCGGCCGGCAGCTCCGCACCAGCAGCAGCAGCATCGGGAGGGGAATCAGAGCCATTTCCCCGGCTCCTAAGGCAAAGCAGGTGAAGCAGGAGGGTCTGAAAATCAATCCAAACTTGCTTTTGCATCGGTTTCAGCTGGGACTTGTCATTTCTTCTAATTTCAACTTGGTTATGATCATCAGCAGTGGCTTAGGAACGGCTTCTCTCTGCACTGCGCAGCTCCGGGGCTGTCCTTAGGCACAGGCAAAGCCGTACTGCTGCTTCCCGGGGAATCCAGGCTTGGCACATCCCAATAAAACACCATCGTCAAAGCCAGGAATGCCACACCAACTTTATTTGATAAAACACGATGAGAGAGAGCCCCGAGCCGCAGAGCTGGGAGCAAACAAATCCCGTGGAGCAGTCAGCTCCCGGCTTCTCTAACAGCCAGGAGTGGCCCCGGCTGTGCAGCTGCCCCAGGTGCTTCTGCTCAGGAGAAGAGAAAAAAAAGAGAAAAATTTACAAAAAATAAATATTTTTAAAAGGGGAAAGAAATGGGGAAAAAACAGTAAAAAGGAAAAGAGAAAAAGTAAAAGAAAGAGCCTAAAATAATAAAGTAGGGGTGCAGAAGAAGCGAAATGCAGATTGAACCCTTCCATGCACACAACAGGCAGCTGGGCAGGGGGTAAAGCTGATGAAGCAGCAAAAGTGACCCTCAAAGCACTCTCCAAATAACTAAAAGCCAAAGCAACAAACCAAAAACCCCAAGCAAATCCCCAGCCAATCCCTGCTGGATGCAGGAGCCAGTCTGAGCTGCTGGAAGCCGAGCAAGACAGAAATCCTGCAGGGGCCCCTCCTGTGGCACTCGGCCCAGGTGGGAAAGCCCTGGCCAGCCCCCCGTGCCTTGGGCGAGCTCCTGGTGACCTTTGGGAGCAGAGAGTGGGGCAGGGGCTGGGAATGAGCTGCTGCCATGGAACGGCTCCCGGTGTTCCGGGAGAAACCGCTCCTCTCTTGGCTCCCAGCTCTCCTTGCCTTCCATGGGCAGCGTCTGCACCTGCTCTGCACCTGGGGGGAAAAGGTGTGCAGGGAGCTGGGCACACCTCGGGCACGGCCTTCAGCCCAGGCCTTGGCTTTCCATCTCCCCCCATCCACTCCTCAAAGCCAAGGAGGTGCCTAAAGAATTAGCAATTCTAACAGAGCTGACACATAATCCCCGGGAAGGGGCAGCCCCCAGTCTGGGACCTGCTCTGCTTCTTTTCTGGCTGTTTCCCAAGGAAAATGCTGCTCTTTCTCATAGTGCCACAGATGCCCATTTGGAGGTGATGGAAATCAGAGGCAACTCAGGGAAACGGGAAAGGCTTAAGGAACTTCTTCAGCTGCACCAGCAGCGATGGAGAAAACCCACAGCTCCTTCTTGTGTTTAGGGACCGCCCAGAGCAGCAGGAGAAGCTTGGTTTGTGTTCTGTACGGGGACAATTGTGTTGGAATCCCTTTGTGCTCGTCTTCAAGTGAATGTGTCCCATGGTGGTGCCAATATTTCATGGAGGTAGCAGCTCCTGTTCTTTTTCCCCTATTAAATGCTGTCCTTACCTCAATCTGAAGTGCCGGTGCACACTGGAGGATGGAAGGATGCACACTCCAAGGATGAAAGCAGGACTCCTGAGGCAGATGGATGGCCCTGGTGCTGCAGGTCTGGGTGCACAGCACCCATGGCACTTGCTGAAAAAGATCCAGCTTTCCATTTGTCAAGCACTTTGTAAATGTTCTGCAGAGATCTGTGGCTGTGGCTCCTCAAATATCTGGTTAATAACTACTGCGTTTTGGGGGTTTTTAAACTGTGTTTAACAGAGTTAACAACACACCTACCCACCTGTCCTCCTGCTTCTTGTTCTCCTTTTCAATGATTTGAAGCAGGTGATTTTTCTATCTCAGTATCACGGTGACATCAGGATCTGCTCTGGCTGTTCTATTTCATGTGTCAGGAGTGACCTTCCACCTCCATTCCATTCCTTGGGATCTGCTTTCTCAGCAGGGCCATTTATGATCGCTTGTCTTGGATTTTATCTATTGCCTTTCATGGTCTATCTCAGACATTTTCATGCTTGCACTGAATCAAAAGTGACAAGAAGTGATGGAATGTGTTGCTGGAAACACTTTTGGCAATGCCTGATTGCAGAAATGTTACTTGATGAGCCACAGGCCATCCTGGGGGGCACTTTGGGCTGAGGAGGGGACGGTGCCCAAGGTTTGTCATCTTTGGCTCTTCTTCTCAGCAAACGGAATGAGCCCAAATGTTTTGCATAAACCAAGTACTCAGTGAGACTCAGGGGAGACCTGGTCCTGTCCCCTGGAGCTGACAGGAGGCTGTAGCCAGGGGGGGATTTGTCTCTGCCCAAACAACAAGATTTTATGATCCCAGGCTTAAGGAAGCCTTGTCACTGCTCTCTGTTGCTCTTCAGCGGGACCACACAAGGCCAAACCAAACCTCAGTCCAAGGGAAAAGGACTAAGGAAGTGCAGAATCACCTTTTCTGCTTCAGGAGAGCATCTGCAATAAACTGAATCCATAAGGGTTTTAATAATTTTGGGAGCTGTTGGCTGTAGGCTGTGTGAGAGCTCTGGTTTCTGTGTTAATTTAGTTGTCTTCAGAGTTATAGAAAGACTGAAGCGATGACTGCTTCAAGATTGCTGCGTCTGCCTCATTTCTGGAAAAGGCTGTTAAGGTTGTGGGGCTTTTTTTAAATCTTAATTTTGTTTATGACAAACAGTGCAGCAGAAAACATCTTTCTCCTACAGGTTTATCAGATTTTTAAGCAACTGAATCTGATACTTCATCTTTGCCCTTTCCATGAATAGGAGGCAAACCAGAGAATTTGTTTCTTTAGGATTCTTTGGGAACACCCTAACACATGAGTGCAAGAAGCAGAGAGAAATCCAAAAGCAAGTCTGGGGCTCAGCTAATTTTTCAAGGATCAAGGACAAATGCACAAGTGTCATTTGTTTCCTGCTCTTCTATCATAAACTTCCTTTTATAATTTTTGTGTCCTGTGCCAGCAAAACTGAGTACATCCAGAAAACAAATGCAATGCAGCGGAAGGGAAACTCCAAAGGTTGTGAAGTTACCCAGAATGTGGGATACTGGTGCTCCAGTTACACAGAACTAACAGGAACAGCAATTTACCTGACTCTTCTTTGTGCAACATCAGCTTTCCTGGAGGGAGGCAAAAGGGGCTGGAAAGGCAAGTGTCTCAAATGTAAACCTGGGAATATTCCCTGGCAATCACCATTAAGGTCAGTTCTTTTATTTTTGCCAGGAGAGATGTGCAATAGTCAATGGTTGTTACTAAGAAATGTCTCTTCTTATTTCAAGCCAGAATATTCTCCCTTGGCCACTGGAAGTTTCCACCCAGCAGGGAAATGCAATTAAATCCAAGTGGAAGCAGTGTCCAGCCCCCATACAGGAAATGTATGTGCAAGCTTTAGGACTGCACGAGGGAAGGAGAGGGTATTTGCATCTCAGGTGGAAGAGATCCTCAGGTGGATCTTTCATTGCTGCTGTCACCCCAGCAAAGAGAGCTGCTCTGAGCAGGTTTAGTGCTGACAATAGCTCAGAACAGCCCCCTGCACGTATTACATTAACATGTCCTCCCTTCAGGGCAATCTGGCCCTTTGCCAACCTCCCAATGGCCATGAAAATAAACGGCAATGCAAATGATGCTGAAAAAAAAATCAAAGGGTGAGAGTAAAACTCCTGTCTGTGGAATTCCTGATTTGTGCTTGTGGCCCTCTGGCGTTGCTGTCCCTGGGGACAGTGACCTTCCTCTCCTCCCTCTGTCCCTGTTTCATTCCCTTACCTCTTTGGTTGCCACACTGGCATTTAAATGATGCCTTCTGGCTTTTAACTCCTTTCTCTTTTCTTTTTCCTCTATTTCTCTTGGTGTGCAAGTGTGCTGGAACAGAAATTTCCATCACAGCAGCACATCTGCAAATAGAAACATAACAGAGTCTCACTCAGTGTGGGCAAGCACCTTCAGCTCCAAGGAGCTGTGGAGAGCAAGCGCTCGGTCCCTTAAGGAAACGTGGAGTGATCGGTCCCTGAGACAAGAAAATCCAGACAAATACTATGGTCAGCCCTAAGCAGGAAGATTGAAAGCCAATGACCTCGAACCTGCCATCATTATGTTCATCATTTTAATGTAATTATGGTGTGATAACGCAAAGTTGGAGTTTAGAGAGTTTAGACATTCTGCTGAGGCTGGTGACGTTACTCAGAGGGTTTTGTATCGCTCTGATGTGTCTGAGCAGGATCAAGAACTAAAAGGAAAATTTTACAGAAGCATTTGAAGACAGATTGCCCCAAAAACTGGTGCTTCTTCCAGGGGGACAAAAGATGGAACGTTTTCCTGTTGAATTCCTCTCAGAAAGCACAGCCCTACTAGCTCAGCTATGGCAAGGGTGGATATGATACACCATGGAAAGAGACAAAACCAGAAAGGTAAAAAGGTCTATCTCCCCTCCTCCCCTGAACACACTCTAAGGAAAACATTTCAAGCAATGGAATAGAGTAGAATTGGTTCCTGCCTCTGGAGTTCAGTTCTCCATTTCATCCAAGTGCTAACTGGGATGACTGGTGGTGCTGTGCAATCCTCACTGGAGGAGACTCCCCCGTACAAAGCCACCACACATCATGTGGCAGCAGCCCCACAACATCTGCAAAAGGCAGGTCCAGCACAGAGCTGATCTGGAACAGGAATCACCTCTGAGCACAGGAGACAGGAGCTGCTTTATCAGCCATGCTGCCTCTGTGGATAAATTCATGGCCTTTTTCATTTGATTGAATTGCAGAGTGCTGTGCAGGTCTCATTTCTGAAGGGTGATGGTGCAGACAGTGGTTTAAATGGTACAGTGTGTTCATCAATATGTGGTACTGCATTTACATCCCTGGAGTAAAAGAATTGGCACATATAGAATATGTTACAGGAGGGCAGCTATACAATGAAGTCATACAAATATGTAAAAGTTACATTGTTCACAAAAAAAAAAAAAAATAAAAAAAGGAAGAGCTGCCATTATTGTCAATAAATACAGAACAGGAGAATATGCACCTCATCTGTCAACATCTAAAGGTCAGAGCATTTCCATCCTGGAAGTGCTTCCAAGATGGATCCTCTGAGGATTTACAGAAGCATGCTGAAGCAAAATACAAGCTGTATTTGGGGTGAGAGGACAAAAGAAGGAACTAAGAAAATTATTCAAGTTGAGCCTCACCTAGTACCAGTTCTAGATCTCAGACAGATCTGGTGAAGCCCCAGTTGTGCTGCAATCCTCTTTCTGCACGGCCTGACGTGGTGCTTTGTGGCTGGCTGGGAACTGCTCCTTCAGGGCTTTGATTAAAACACTGTGCAAGGCAGCAGAGACTCATCTCCAGACTCCTGAGTTATTCCTGTTCTGCTGGAAGCTGACATTCCACTGACAACCAGCTCATACCTGCTTTATACTCACAGCTTTTCAGTTTCTCTTCTTAGGGACAAAGACCAGAGCAATGCTTCCTTTTGTTTTTTTCCCCTAGTTTATGTTCTTTGTTGATTTGTGAAAACATCTCTCAGGATAGTTGATAACTTTTGGCTTTGTATTGCAGGCACAGTTTTTCTCCTGCTATCAGCTCCTCCAAAGCCTGAAAGATTAACCTTTTTTTTTCCCCTCACTTGCTAACAATGTAGGTTGCCTTCCTGCTACTCACTTAGATGGCATTTCTGCCATGTTGGATAGAAAGGAATAAAAAGGGAAGAAAGCAGCAAGAGGCCCCCAAACTGCCACTGTTTCCTATTTTAGGCACTTCGCATTGCAAAGAAATCAATTCCTGTAACTCCCATCCTGGGAACACCTAAAATCTGAGGTTCATCTAAGCTCCACAGAATGAGACTTAGAGAGTGTCATTTTAATGCACTTTTAGGATTGAGACCTAGGCTGAAATGATATGAAACTAATTGTTTTGAAGTTCCCTGAGGCATGAGCCTTGATTTTTCATCTGATATGAAAAGTTGTCATTCATCTTTACTTCTTTCTTTTGCCCTTTAGCCAATTAGATACTACAAACTTCAAATTCCAAAACTGCAGCTTTCTGCCTTAATTTAAGGTCAACAAAATGATGCTGCAGCCTCTGACTGTTTAGTAGGGGTTATTG
Source organism: Poecile atricapillus (assembly GCF_030490865.1). Taxonomy (NCBI): domain Eukaryota; kingdom Metazoa; phylum Chordata; class Aves; order Passeriformes; family Paridae; genus Poecile; species Poecile atricapillus. Next base: position 6,071,511 of record NC_081252.1, read on the forward strand.
CATGAAATGAACGACACAAGTGCACAGGCAGAGTGAGATAAAGGCAAATCAAAGCATTTCATCTGCAACTTTTCACCTTCTACAAATCATCTTGGAAAAATGCAAATCACCCCACACTGCAGTTCACTTGTCTCTCAGTTTCTGCCCCATTAAACAGCGTCGTGTCCCCTGAAGTCTCTTCCAGTTTCTCACACTTGGAAGTTCAATTGACTTTAACAGCAATTTTCCTTAAGGTCTATCAACACAGATGAATGGGCAGACCCCTAATGCATGGCTTAAAACTATCTTTTATACAATATTGCCCTCTATGGGAGCCCCAAGATGTAACAGATCTACAACAGAAATACGGATGCTGATGCTCTTTGCTCCTATTCCATTTTTTTGGGCATAGGATCTACTTTCCTAAAACACTCCTCTTGAACATAAAAGCTTTATGCCACCAGGAGAAATCAACTTACTATCCTCTCACCATTTAGTTTATTTCTTTCAAGCCTGCACTTCAAATTGTTTAACAGGTATCTCTGCTACTGCTATTTACATTCAGGTGACCATTTCAGTTCACAGAAGCCCTGCTGCTCTGGGTGTGTCAGCATTTCAGGCACACTTAAAACCAGCAAATGAACAAAACTGAGACCCAAAGTGCCACATCACTGGGATGGGTAGGCAAACAGCATTTGGAATATTATTTCTCAAGTGCCCCAAAGTCTTCTGAGAGCAAAGATGCCACTCCAAAATATCACGGCAGATATTTTGAAATGTAACCTGCTGAACATTAGGAAAGCAGGAAAGTAGGAATGAGCAAGATGAAGAGGTACAATGGTTAAGTACCAAGTTCTTATTCACTTGGAGTGAATTATTCCATCCATGTTTTTCTTTCCTCATTTTAATTAAGTCACCTTTGTTTTCCTTCCATGAGAAAAATATATTGTCAAAAAAAACCCCCACTCAAAAGATGATTGGAGAGCAATCACCACTGGGCATTGTTCACCTGGAACTGCATTGCATATTCCAACCAAAAACCCAACCATTCCTTCTGCTACCATCCTGATATTTTAATGTTAGTGCTGAAAGCCTGTAAGCAATTCCTACCTCAAGAAAAGGGAATCAATAGTAGTTAGACATTAAAAGCATTGCTTTAGCTTATTAACTCTGTTCCAGCAGATGTTGTAGAGAGATTGCACATCTCTAAAGAAGCCCAGTGCAAAGTAAATATAACATCATGATCTTGATTTCCCTTGTCAGACTACAGCATTTTCAAGTCTTTAGCCTCCCTTTTGCTGAACCCAGGTCTGTGTGGGTTATTTTTCATTTTATTTTGAAGCACAGCCTAGTCACATCAGTCTAAAAACAGACCTCAGGGCACACTTCCATTTCCCATTTCAGGATTTCCCACCCTACTGGAGCATTAGCATGAAGCCTCCTCCTATAGCACCGGATAAAGCGGGAAACAAATTATAAGAGGGCGACCTAAAAGTTTTTTAAAAAACTTGCTAGGAGGTGAAACAAAACACTGTACAACAGGATGAATTCATTACAGTAATTCTAGAACACCGGTTTGGTGGTGCTTTAGTGTCCAATTTTTCACTTTGAGGGTTCTTTAAGGTTTAAATGATGGTATATAAAAAGCTCTGCTTGTGCAAGCTAACCTAGAAAAAAAGTCATCCTCAGAATGCAATGGAAGCTTGATATCTAGATGGCAAGGACAGAAGAGCAAAAAGAGAAAGATAAATGTTCTTTGTAGTTCCTCCTTTGAAACTACCATTCCTGGTTTCACCTTTGATTCAGAAGTGGATTAGAGTATTAAAAGAGTCTCTGTAGACATGTTAAAGGGGACTCCCACTGGAGCTCTGGTCTAATTAAGCTGCTTTATGAATCATTCCAGTTTGACTAACTCAAAATGTCTTCTAAAAAAATATCACTTAATACATCAAACCGAGAGTTCAAGCCCCTTTGTTTTTAATAATCAAAGAAGAAACGCTTGGGTTTGAGATTTGTAAGCTATCACTGCACTTTATGGATGATCCTCTTGATGATCATTGCTTTGCCAGCAGCTGACCTGCATTGCTCTTTAGGAGAAGCCCCCTTTCCCCTGCCCATCTCAGCAGCCCTGCTACAGCTCAGACACGCAGCTGAGGTGACAGCAGAATGCTGGTGTTACCCAGAGACAACAGTCCCAGCCCATGGAAACCATCAGTCAGCATTTTGCTGCTGGCTCGGCTGGAGACCATCAGGAGCTGGGGAATGTTTCTGCTGGAGCTGATGCAGGGAACAGCAGAGCACTGCCCAGCCCTGGAAGGAGCCCCTTGCTGTAGAGCAGTGCTGCACAAAACCTGTTCCCCTTCTGATCACTCCCTCGGCCAGCCTGAACTCGGGCTGGGAGCAGATGCACAACGGGGTGACAACACTTCTGCCTGCAGCACTGGGGACCAGAGAAACCCTGGCATGGTCTCTGATGGAACACAACCCTTGTGAGTCACACAGCAAATGGTTCTCTATGTTCACACAAAAAAGGGAAAATGGGGGCACAACCCAAGTTCCTGGATTAGTATTTGTGACAATCTGCAATGGAGGAGGGGCAGCAGCCAGCTTTTCTGGCTGAGGCACTTGGATGAATGGGACTTGGACCTGCTTTTGGTCTTGCTTGTGCAAGGATTTACAAAACTAGACTGACTTGCTTATCAGCAGGGAGGTCACAAAAAGAGTCATGATGGAAACAGACCAAAGGGGATGCAGCTCTTCCACAGTGTTACAGGTGCAAACAACAAATGACAAGAGGGCTGAGCAGAGCTGAAATCTGCTTACTGCTTCACTCTCTCCTATGACATTGAAGCAAGGCCTAGGAAAAACCTCTTCTCTCTCTAAGCTCCACTCCTACCCCTTTTGACTTCCCAGGAGCTGTCTGCTACTTCAGGCCAAAGCAAAACCTGGGAAGGATTCTGTCAGGAGAATCGTGGGACAGAGCCCAAAAAGCTTTATGGATACACAAAGCCATCCATCCATCTCTCTCACACATCACGAGCCCTTGTCTCGGTGTCACACGGGAAGTGGTGACAAAGATCAGGCTGTGGATTAAGCACCAACTCATTTCTTGCTTTGATGCTATCTCAAGAAGAGTACTTAGAACCCCACAGTTTATATTTTCAGAGTTGAGTAAGCACTTAAGACATAAAACAGTAATGTAATTAGAGATATGTGGAGCAGCTCTAATGCTAGATGTAAATGAATGGATGTTGGTTTAACAGATGTTTCCACATTAGTTTCTATCAGCACACTCTCTGAAACTAATACATCCAAAGCCATACAGGAACAAAGCCACACTAGGATATCAAAGGTATCTTACAGAGGAATAAAAGCGTAAGATAAAGGTCATTACAGAACTGGTATGCACTGATTTGCCTTTATCATCTGTACAAGTGTGTCCAGACATAAAGAGGGGAAAAGAGAAGCTGGAAAAGACACTGTATAGCTGGACCAAGTCAGCAGTCAGGGAATCTAGCTGGGTTTTTTTCACTTTTTTTTAATTTGACTGGAGGACTGAGCAGCATTTTTGCTGTTGATGTTGTTGCAAATCAGCACTTGATGCTGAAGCAGACCACTAGCAGCATGCTCTCCCCTGATATCTGGGAAATAAGAATAACCCACGACAAGGCAGGCACTGCCAGTAGAAGACATGAGTGCCCTAGCTGAGTTCTAATGCGTGAAACTCAGCTCCAAGTGTATCCATATTTCATCCCTACATTTCTGATTCTGGAAAACCTCTAACACATTTTGAGCCAGAGCCCAAAGATTCAGATGAAAAACTCTAACAACTTCTTGAGACATCAAGAAAACAAACTAGACTTTTCTTAATGAAATATATGAACACTCCAAGAACCCCAAACCACATTCTGGTATGCCTTTATGTTTCTCGCACTCGTGATGCCAGTCTAATTAAGTTCCGCATATCTCAAGTTGCTGCTGGAGAATTAAGACTAATCTATAACTCTTCTAAGTTGTCATAGTTCCTCTGAAATCAATGGATGTTTTGACAGCTTACACCATCTGAGGAACTGCTCTGTGTGTCGAGTAAGACACAGTGCTGTTTAATTACAGGGAGGTTCAGAAGCAGTCTCCACAGCTCAAGAAAAAACCAGTTCTTCCAGGAATAGTCATTTCTTGTTTCTATCCAACTCATTATGAACTTCAGTGTCAAAAGCCATCTTTCCTTCAGTGAAGACCATCACTGTGTCTCCAGCTGAAAGAAAAGGTTCTATCTCTTGCAGTAAATTTTGAAACACGCCCTTGGTGCTGCGAGGAGAAGTAAGGAGCCCCTATTCCAGTGTCATCAGAGCACTGAGATAACAGTGGGGAGACTGGGAGCAGCCAGACTACAGAAACTCCACACAGGAGCAGCAGGACATGGATCCAGATATTCCAGTGGAAGTTTTCAGATAGTCTGGAAGAGCAAACCAGGGGGATACTGTGTGTTTACACACAAACTTCTGAGAGGATTGACTTGCTCTGCCTCATATTTAGGAACATGATTTGCTGGTAGGCTTGGCAGTGCTGGATTAATAGTTGGACCCCATCATCTCAAAGGTCTATTCCAAACTAAATGGTTATAGCATTCTATGTTTCTAACCACAGAACTGCAGGAATTGTGTTTTCCACATTTGGGGATGCAAAGATGAAAACTTTAAAAATGTTCACAGACATTGTAGCGATTGGTGTGTAAGCTGCAAGATTTGGACAGAGCACAGCAACACTTCCTTACACCAAACCAACAAAGCACAACAACAAACAACCACCTAAAAAACCCCCTCCAAAACCCAAAAAACCCAACCACCATCAAAGCCACAGTTCCAAATCCAGAAACAGATGTTTTTCAGAAAGTTTTGTTCTAAGTAATGCTATGTTTTATCTACAAGCTTTGCACTACCAAAATCAGTAGAATCAACTGTTGTGATTGCCTGCCTATACAGGGAGGAAATGGACCACATGAGGATTAACAGGTACAGAATAATGTACACCACCTAATGCAAAATCTGTGCCGCAGGTTAAGAGCCAGAAAAACATACATGTTTTTATTAGAAATGTGTGCCTAGTGGAAATGAGCGAATCTTGAGTACTGAAATGATACAAAGTCTACATTTAGAACCTCTTTTCACACTTGCAGCGCCCAATTCTCTGTCACAGTCACTGCAGCAGAACTCACTAAAACTCTTGTTTAATGAGATGTCATTTATTTGCAAATACACTTTACAATAACGTGTTTCCAACTACTGCAAACTGATTTTGTTTCATTCCTTCCACATGTCATTGTGCCACCGAGGAGAACTCCTTTGATATTAATAGCAATGAAGATGCATTGCATCTGACAGCCCTAACAACATGTTTAATACAACATTTTAACTCTAAGTAGATGAAGACTCAGAAGGGAACACTTTTTTCAGATTCCATTGTTTCAGAACACAGTTCTGTATAAATGAAATTATCCCACTTAAAAGTTATTTCCACTTTGATATTACTTCTATTTAATGGGACAGTTTTATTTTGGGAAGATTACTTTCTGACATACTGCAAATTATTTTCCCCAAACAATATGGTTTATCCTTCTCTATCTGCTGTAACCAAATTTGTCTCAATAGTCTCCTGCTTCTGGTATATAACTCTGGCAATTCAACATCCCAACTTCTTTTAAAATGACAATCCTAAGGTGTCACTTGCAAAGACAAACAATACAAAACGTGCTGTCTCCGACTGCTACTGCACAACTCAGTGATGGATTTATTCAGGCTTTATTTCAGCCACTTTGTTACCAGAAAGTTCTGCTCCTGCAGAACAACACAAGTTCTGCCAGTGATGCTGGCCAGACTTGACTTTTTTCCTGCCATCTGAGTTTGCATTCAGGAGACTCTTCAAGGATGCTCACTCACCTAACTCAAACACTGCCATCCTCTTCTCCATGGAAAAACCATTTAGGAAGCTTCACCTTTATTTCTGCTCTCTCCCATGGGATTTGTTTGCCTAAGGAAAACACCTACTTAACAAGGAGGTAAATCTCATTTTTAAGTGCATGGACAGAGAATGTTTTGGAAAAGAGCAAATGCAATTTTAAAGCAAATTAAAAGTTTAACCGCAGGGTCAAACCTTTCATTTAAGAGAGCAAAGAATGCAGAGCTGCTGTGGCTTGACAAGTGTATTAACACTGAAGAAACCCAAAAACTTGGTTAAAAATGAAACAAAAATGACCCACTGCATGCAGTGCTGTCCTTGTCTTTCCTTCTTGCAGTTCCTCATCCCATTAACAAACTTCTAAGAAAACATTCTCCCTTCTCTTTAGTGCAAACAGGGCAACAATCAGGATGTTAGAGATTTGCAGCTTCTAGACCAAGTTGAGAAAGGTGATCTCCTATTTCCTGCTTTGGGACAACACTCCTCACAAAAAGCACACAAGAAACACAGGAAGAAATAATGGGAAGATGTTAGTGCCACTGACCAACCACTGTCACCTCACTTGAACAGCACAACAGAGTGGAAAAGGACCTTCAGGAATGTACAGCTCTAAACATTCAAATGGAAATTGTCCAGTCATTTACTGACAGCTTTTAAGAGCAATATTAGCACAAACCCTCCCTGCAAGCAAGTGCCATATAACAGAGATGAGAGAGGTGAAATGCTGCAAACAGCTCCTGACATCCAAACCTATCTCAAACAGCCAATAACCCAGTCCACTCTTCACATTTGATGCTGCCATTTACTGCTGCTCACCACATTCACCTCCTGCTTGTAAGACTCACAACAAGTGCAATAAATATGAACAGCTCCTGAGTGGAGCCCTCCAGTTCCAACCATGAACAACTATTCACTTTCAGATGAAAATACCGCTTTGCTGCATTGACCATCAGTTTGTGCACATACTTTACCTGTACATCGTTGGTGTTCATCCTTGTTCCATCCTTGCCAACGAAGATATCATCTATGTCAACCAGAATGTACCTATCCAAGGATAGGGTGAGTTTCTTTCCAGACAGGAAAGAGATGGCATCTATGAAAATCAGCTTGTGCAGCCAAAAATTCAAGTTATTGCCGAAAAGGACTCGTTGAATCCCATCGTGGAGCCCCAAGTCATGTATTACTGTGGCATAGAGAGCACCTAGAGCAGCAGGTGGAGAAAGGTTTTCTGGTGTCTTTACTTTTGCAAATATCACTGGTTGATAAGTTGTGTGATTAACCTGGAAAAGGGCCCAGTCATTTCCAAGCAAGGGCCCTTCCTCAAGCTTAGAAGGTTTAGTCACATGGAGCAGTGGGGAATGAGGGTTAATGCAACAGTCCTGAACACCCAGATTGCTGTGGACATGGAAAGGAAAACCCTTCAACTCAAAGCTCTGCAAGCTGTTCTCAGTGCCTTTGTGAAATCCAATCACACCTACACCGTACTCCAGGCAGTACTTATCTAGAAGGCCTCTGTTCCAAGAGTCCATATTCACCTACTTCAGAATATTTTCATACACTATGAGAGCGTATTTGCCTCTGCTTTTGTCTAGAAGCACTGGGAGGTCACCTTTCCCAGATGCAATCTCAAGGTGAAACTGAAACCTGCTGGATTCCAGAATGGTTCTTATATCTTGCCCTAAGCTTGAGTGCTGGCTTTCCACAAACACCAGCACTACCAGCTCTGTCCTCAGGGGATCGATGGGCTTCGTGCTCTTCATCTCCATCAGCTTGGATGGCAACGGTTGAGGATCACCACATTCCACTTCTGAAGAGGTTTCAGGAAGCTCATTCTCCTCTTTGTAGCCATTATACAAGTAGTAGGCAGAAATAACTATGCTCACCATACAAAAAGTGGCCAGCAAAATTACTCTTCTTTGGAAATGTCTGTCAAGTTTCAGGATAAAACTCATGGTGTTTACTTGCCTTAGATAGCTCTCAACAGCAGCATGAAAAACAAACACAGATTCTCAACAACTTGTTCCAGTCCTCTGAAATATTTCTGTCACCATTGCAGCACACACATCTGTCTTCCACAGAGCTTTACCCAAGGTATGGCCTAGAAGAAAAGAAAATCAGAGATTTAATTGAGGCAGCACCTTGTGAAGTATCACCTGCTTAAACTAATGGGGAGTAAAGAAACCACTGCCAGCCAGAGAGTTGGAGACCAACAGCTCCAAATCTTGCAATAATGTATTTTTTTCCCTGCTCCCACTACTTGCCACGTGCATTTGAAGGTCTCTGAATCTCACAGGTTCCTCAGCTCAGAGGATCAAATAAAGTAGGAAGAGGTACTGAAAAGCAAGGCGTAAAAGCAAAGTATTTACTGTGCTTTAGAAATTATTTTCACCTAAAGATAAAAGTTAATTCCCAAGTAGACAGCTGCTAACAACCAAAATACTGAAGAAAATTTATCAACTTCTTCCTTCTACTCCTAAAAAGCTGGGGGAACATGATTAAACAAATTTTATCTTTTATTAGTTTTCCCAAGAACTAAGAACGTACACAGCTGTTGTACAAACATACACTGATGCACTCTAGATTACATCTACTGTAGGAATGTTTTCAAAGCAAAACCTCCTTCCTGCAACATCAGAGGAAAACAAAGCATTTCTCTGGACTGTGGAGTCTTGCAGACTGTTAGAAGCACTTGCCAATTCATTGCATTAAAAACAAAATACAATAATCAAGCTCTTAAATTGGAGAAGAGAAAGTCATAACTCAAAAGTTAAACCTAACAGGCAGATCACCTAAGGATATACTTATGCTTTATCTTGTATTTAAGGAAAGAATAATTTTTCAAGCCAGCAGTACAACTGCTGTCAAAATTCCCTAGTAAAACAACTGGATGGTGTGACAAGCATAAAATAATGATCATAAGTCATAAACAAAGCTTCAAAGCAGATCTTGGAAAATATTAGGTGTGTGAAGATCTAGAACATGGCCACTCTAACTTCAGCGTAGTTTGCACCCAGGTCCATTTGGAAATGGGATTAGGATAAGGTGTGGCATTAACATGGTCATTTCCCAACTGAGAGCTTAATCCTTCCAGTCCTGGTTGGTTTCTTTTTTTATTCCTACATTGTAAGCAAATTGGTCTTTCGCTCCAGATTTTCAAAAAAGCTAAAAAATATGATGTACTTAACAGTACCTATGTCATGTCCACAAATTTAATTAAACCCTGAAGACAGATCTTCCCGGTGCCAAGATGAGCATCAAGTAAAACTAAACGAGAAAGATCAGATGAGGGAGAGGAAAAGAAACTCCAAGGCATTCTATTCATCAAAACCGCAAAATTCAGCATCAAGAGCGAGCGTACGTGAGCCGTCTCATTCATAGTTAAGAGTCAGAGCAAGATTCCTGCTGTCTGCATAGATTTTACTCTCCTCACTGTCTACTCAGATACCTCTTTATCAATCCCTTCTCTTCTGGGAAGACTTGAACCCAGCCTTGAACCTGACCTGCAGCTGCACAAAGTCCTGCTCAAAGCTTTTGGGCAGGAAACCTGCCCTTCACCCACGCTCACTAATCAGTGCTGGACTAAAATAACACAACCCCAGCTTCTCGGTTTCTGTCTGAAAAAAAACCTGAGGAATGCAGAAAGACCAAACAACAACATGGAAGTACCTTTAGAAGAAATTAACATTCTTAAGCATTGAAATGTCTGATCCTTGCCACACCAGCTTCAAGAATTTCAGTCTGGATGGCATAACAGAGACATTTAATATGGGAACAAGTCAGGTGACAAAGAGAAGTTCCACCCTGAATGAGTTAACACCAGACAGAGGCTTCCAGACAGATGATTTTTCATGACACACACCAAGGGTTCTCTTCATCTTGGGTTTCCAGCTCAGCTGCCTGAATGCCAAGAAACACATCATTTTAGTGCCTAAAATTATCACTGACTGCATTCTGCAGGAAAGCTCTACATACACCTACTTGTCTTTGACAACCACAGACCTGGCTGGTCCAGATACAGAAAAAGTGAGAATTGACACTGACCTAAGCTCAGAGCAAGGAAGGGCCGATGAGACAGAGCTGGTTGAACTGGGTATTACACAAGGGTTGCAACCCAAGAAACACTTGCAGCAAGGACACGGTTCCTAATGCCATTCCATAGAGAGGAAAATCTGGAGCCAGCCCAGAAACCCGTGTCTGCTTCAAGAAAAGCCCAGTCATTGTATCCTCAGCTCCTAATTGCAGGCACCCCCGTGGGGCTACAGCGGGCAGCTGCAAGGAGGAGTGGCTGGAACTGCCAAGACAGATGTGAGGTTCCTCTGTGAGGAATGAGGAACTCTCTGAGGCAGCAGGACACAGCCAGACTTGGCACAGTCCCTGCTGAAGACAGTCAGGAAGCAGGACGGAACAGAGCAAGGCACAAGTTTTAAATGCACGCTCTCTTGTATCAGCTTGAGGCTCACGTAATTTTCACTTGCTGGTTTGTATGGCAGGAGTTCAAAAGAACGCAGGAAGAAGAAAACAAACAATTCAAAGAGTTCTCTAAGCCTTGACAAGATACAGTTCCTTTCCTCCAGGGACAGCAGCATTTTCCCCTGAGCAACAGAACTTGCTGGATACTCTAGTGCTGTATTACAGCTAAAATAACTCACAGTGCACCCCTGACAGCGCCATCCTTGGGATGCTCCTCACATGACACACCGTGGGACCTATGGAGATTGGGACAGCGACCTTTATCACATCTCTAGACGTGGCTTCAGGGAAGATGGTCCTTGCTCACTATCATTTCCTACAGTAAAACCAGACAAAAGGTCTAATTCTCAATGTACCTACAGTGAGTGTGTGAGAAGCAGCATTTCAGAAGAGGACAGTACCTGAAGAGTCTCACTTTCATTACAAAAGAACACAATACTTTATTAAAGGAAGGAAAAGTCATGATAGCTTCGACAGCAATAAAAAATATCCAAGAATAAGAAAAAGGCTTAAAGGAAAAAAACAGAAAGAGTCTAGGAAGTCTGCACAAGAGTTCAAGCTTGTTAGTATTGTTCTAGTGAAAAAAAACATGAAAAAACCCCCATAGATAGCATAAGCAGTCTCAGCTCTTTTTGATTTCTACAGTCATGGAATTCAGTGACAGAGGAATGTGGTCCCACCTGTACCTCAAAGCACTTGAGAACAGGTGTCAGATATTATATGAATCCAAAGTTCCACAAAGCTGATGTCACAAGAAATTTTACCTATAGAATAATTCATATGGTATTTTTCCATGGTTTGAAGCAATAAAATTTGCATGTTTTTTTTTATCTAGAACTTCATTGCTTTAAAAGAACCTGCATTTGTTCTCCTACAACCTGCATTTGATGTCCTATTTTGCATTTTCATGCCACCATGTTAAAATTTAGACCTGAACCCTTTACCTCTGCTGCTCAAAGTAGCAGGTACCAAAATGCTCATTTTAAGGTGAAAATTAGCATCTTGGAATATTCAGAATTTGGTTTTTCACTTACAGTCTCACTATGGAGAAGATCTTGCTAAGAGAAAGCTGAGTCACGGAAGCAAGTGTTGCATTTTGTTATGAACACAGACAGCAAGGCTCAGTGCTCCTGTCATCTACTGCAGAAGCCCAGAACTAGTTCACATGAAAATCTTGCTGGCAGGATAAAGAAATATCACCTTCTTAAGCAGAAGATTTAGCACTCTGAACAGCACTGCTGGGCAGTCACAATTACAGGCATCTGCAGGCAATCAGCACAAAATAGCTGCATCTGAATAGAGATCTTCAGTTTGGATTGGCTTGGGGGGTTTATCATTGCTCTGCTTGTTCTGTTTCAGGTTTTTAAATTCACTAACAAAGTGCCACTGATGACAGAACAAATACTGTGAGGAACCCCAAAGACATGAAGCACACCTCGAGTTCCTACCACTTGCAGCTTTCTTTCGTTTGTTGTTTCATTGGTAAGAATAAAGGACCAAATTCTTGACTTCTGTAAATCACGTCACCCTGATAATTTAATGGAAACTCTTCCAGGGAACACAGCCTACTAAATTCTTCACAGGAGTTCTCAATCCAGTAAAAAAAGATGCTCAAGTAAGAAACTAGGTACCTGCACAGGCACAAAGAACTGCACAGAATTTAAAAATAAAAAGTCTATTAAAGTTGAGTCATGACTATCAACACAATTTTTAAAATGACAAGAAACTTTTCTGCACTGTGGTAATACCAAGACCAAAGCAATGGTCTCAACTGAAATATCCATAAATAAGTGAGGAATTGTTCTCAAATCAAATTTGTCAAAGCCCAGTAGGAAAACTCTGGTTTAGTCTTACCTCAGGCCCGTGCTAGGGCAACTGCTTACTGTGACCCTTGAGAAGAAACAATACAGCTGGGTCAAATTTATAAGTAAAAACATCCTGTTAAAGGGTAACAAAAACCCTTTTCATCAAGAACTACTAAAAGAGAGCTAGTTCTGGGTTGAGTATCCATCAATATTATTCAGGTAGATCACATTTTTCTGGGGACATATTTTAAATAATTCTCTTCTAATAATCCCCATCATTCTCATCCTGTTCTTTACCTGCCTGGACAGTGCCACAGTGCTGGTGACATGCTGGTGATTTATTACACAAAGGATGAGTTTTAAATGAAGAGCAGAAAAAAAGGAGGCATATTGTTTAGTGTATTACTACAGACATTTAAATCTCACATGATTAGAATGCTGCTTAACTGCTTTGAACATAAAGGTCTGCTCTGGCCAGTCACTAAGAAATACAAGTTCCTCAAAGGAAGCATTCTGAAGTCATTTTAGCGTTACTAGAATGGAAATCTTTGGATATAGAGATGATATGGTAGGAAGCAGCAAAGTGCAACTGAACACAACCAAACCTGGGGTGAACAGCAGGGCTCAGATTGTTAAATCAGTTACAAAAACACCAAACAAGCGTCCAAACCCTGAGCATGCCTACTTACAGCATTATTTTACTGACTGAAGTATTCAACAGCTCAAAGGAGTAAATCCAGGCTGAGAATGAGACCTTACAACTGCATATTAAAAAGATATTTTCAGCTTGTAAAAATGGTGATATGAGACATGACAAGGGAAGTCTTTGAGACCCTTTAATATCACCTAACATACTCTGGAATGTGTGAATATTGAAGGGCTTCTATTCTCTCATAGCTGTGAAGGAAATAAAAAAAAAAAAAGGCAATGGTTTAGGCAGCACAGCAATTCTGGTGGATAGAAATTCTTTTCATTCTTTTTCAAATCTTTGAGGTAAGCAGTTCTCAGTTTCTACTGTACCTGTGACATCCTTAGCTCCATGCTGCATTGCCTAATGCAGCACTAGAGACACCTTTGAAAAGTCTCTAGTGATAGAGATCCAGGATAGAGATCCATACATGACAGTTTGTCAAGAAAAAATATTTATAACCATTAAACGTACAATGTTTAAAAATAGTTTAAAAGAAGGCTCTGAAGACTTCAACAGAACATAGAAGTTTGGTTTAGTCTTCACATCACTCTTCACCTTCACACAAAACTTTCTACAGGAAGAGCTTTAAGCTCCTGACATCACACAATTTTTCTGAGATAAACCCTGTAATTCTTCAGCAATTGCAGAAACTTCACTATCTAAACAGTAAATGATTTGCTCAAGGTCTCTGAGATACATGTCCAGCACACTGTCTGGTCCATGCCCATACCATTACTTCCCTTTTCTCCTACAGCTGCCAAGAATAAAGAGTTAATAAGGCAGAGTTCAGCACCATTCCTTCAGAGAGAACTGCCTGGGATGCTGAGAGCGAGAGAAACCCCGTTTCTTTCACTTACCATTTTCTTAGGAAGAGAAACCCCCACCACACCAAACCCTGAAGCAATTATCCAGCACAGCACACCACGTAGTGAATTGAATAATAGAAAAGTTTTCTGCCATTTCCCGAGGGTTGCACATGACAGCTGAAACGAGCAGCAACACACATCCATTTCTGATGGGATCTGGGGAATCCAAGCAGCTATAACCACCTGAAGTTATGAAGAATTACCGCACTAGGCTGACAAATTTTGCTCCCCAGCAGAGCCATAACCAATTCTCACAAACACCAGAGGGCAACAGCGTCGCGCAGAACGCCGCGAGGAGAGCGAAAGGGAAAAGCCCGGCCACTGAAGGGCTGCTGCGGGGACCGCGCCGGGCAGATGCCGAGTGCGCCGGGAAACAAGAAAAACCAACCCAAAGCCCAAGAAACACCAGCGAACAGCCCCGCAAACGCTGCCTCCGCAGCGGGAGCCTCAGCGCCGGGCAGCCGCCCCGTCCCGCCGCGCTCCCGGCCCGGGCGGTGCCCGCAGCGGAGCGGGAGCCTGCGGCCGGCTCGGGCACAACTTTGCCGGGATCAGGGGGCCGGCGAGCGCCGACTTGTGCGGCTCGGCCGCGCCGGGCCCGCGGGCACCGCCCGCCCCGCTGCTCACCTCCAGCCGCGCTCCGCCGACATGTCCCCCCGCGCTGCCTCAGAGCCCGCTGCCGGCCGTGCCCTCAGCACAGGCTCCTCCGGGAGAGGCGCCGGCACCCGGCGGGCGCGGAGTCGCCCCGGGCGCGGAGGTGCGGCGGGGCTGCCGCCGGGGCTGCAGCACCGCCCGCCAGCCTCGCCGCGCCCTCCCGGAGGAGGAGCCGCGCTCGCCGGCCAGGGGCGGCCGGGGGCTCCGCCGCGCCTCCTCCCGCATCGCCCGCCCTCCTCCGAGGCTCGGCCGGGCCGGGGGCGGCCCCGGGCCCGGGCCCTCAGCCTGCTGCCGCCCTCAGGCTGCTCCCGCCCTCAGCGAGCCGCGGGCCCGCCCCTCACGGCACCTGCCGCGCTCCCCTCCCACACGAGGGCCGCCGCGCCCTCCCTTGTGGGATTCTTAATCCCTGTCTTAAATAAAGTAGGATTTAGGATTTTTCTTCCCCGCTCCTCCGAAACCAATTTAGGAAGCCCGTGCTGCAGGCGAGCTGAGGGGAAGTTGAAGTCGCACCCTCCCGCCCAATCCCCCGCTCTCGGAGCAGCTTTAGGCCGATTTCTGAGCCGGGAAAAGGCAAGGGTGGAAATTCCGTGAGGTCAATTCCATTTTGTCAAGACAATGTAGGGTTAAAATCTTGAGAGAATGCCAGTTAATGTGTTTGCAGCCTCGCTGCTTTTCTTTATTGAATTTCCTAACCCTATGTTAAACACAGTTAGTCCCACTGCATTTTTCACTGATACCCTGCATCCCTCGCTCTGGAGATGGAGCTGCTCCATTACTGCAGGTGAGGGAGTTACGGTTCCCCGTCTGAACTGCATCAGCTTCCACAAAAGGGAAATAAAATTAATAAATTTTACAAGTGCCCTCTTGATCGAGCTAATTTACCTACAATTGCCCAGTGATTGTTAGCTCACCTAATGGCTGACAGTTCAATACATCGGATTAACTCCATCACTGGTGCTTGTCTGTCCAAACCTTCCTTTCTGTGACTGATGCAAGGCAAAAACTTCAAGGAGAAAAGTCACCCGAACGTTGCCTTTCCAAACATCAGGAGAATTGACAGCTCGTAATTCAAGAATACTGTCATTTACTTTCTCCTCTTTTTCTCCCTTTAATTCTCATGACACACTGAATACCCCAAATTTTACTGTCTTCTAAGCTAAAAAACAGCGCAAGGTCCATCAGCTAGACTTAGAGCAGAAAAGAGAACTGGTCAAAAGGGTTTACAATGTATAAGGTTATTGATCCTTGGAACAGAGACTCCATCTGAAATCCTGTTGCCCTCTCAGTATTCTACAGAAAGGGATTTTCTCCCAGATTAAGCTTCTCGACCAGCAGAATATCCTGACAGAGTCTTGTTTTGGGGACTCTACTTTTCTTAGAACAGGCTAGGAAGCATGGGGTGGAAGTCAAGTGACTAAAATTCTCAGCTGTGAGCTCCAACTCACGGTTTCTCTCCTACCCTTCTCTCTGAGCAGCTGTTTTTAGGTTATCGCTGGCCAGCCTGGACAGAAACGTGTTGGAGAGCGCTTGTCCTCGGAAGCACTTGCTTGCTCACCGAGATGTGCCAGACACCTCACAGCTGAGGGCTGCGGTGCTCAGCGTCACCAGCTGCAGCGCTGAGCGCTTCTGGCAGGAATATTAACAGCTTTCATCATCCTTGGTGCTACTTTTCAGGTTTTTTGCTCTTGAGCTGTCAATGCAGCGTGAACTGGGAGTGATGTCTCAGCTGTTCTTTGAGCAATACATCTTAGGACACCGCTGACTGCGCTTCTGGCCAGGATTTCTGCCTGGCACACAGTACTTGACAAAAAAATAGGAAAATGAGTAGTAAATCCAGACAAGAAATCAGGGAGGAGGAAAACCTACTGAACTGCAGGCAAGACAGAGACACATCTAGACAACTGCTAGACTCCACCGTGAACTAAGGACTCAGCTTTCTGCCTTTCTCACTGCTGGCCTCTACACACAAATGCTCCCTTTCCCATTCATGTTTTGCTTCCAGCTCAAGTCTTCACCTGTTCCACGTCCTTCTGCACCATCAGCAATCTCTCTTCCTCAAATGAACTGAATCCCACCCTGTCTCAGGGTCTCAGCACTTTCAGGCAATTGCTGCAAGAAACGCTTCTAACCACTGCATGGCTCTACATCTGCAAATGAACTCCTGGTCCTGCTGAAACCTGTGCAAAATTTTGGTTATTTTTGGTGTGGTGATCATTACTCCAACTCCCAGCACAGATTGCTCATACCATGTACAGACTGACTACACTGCACGTCAGAAGGGTCGTCACCGTTTGGAGCGTTACTTGTAATAGCAACACTTTTCCATTTATAAAGAAATACTTTTTCCAGTCCTGCCACTTCAAAGTTTAGAGACATCTTTTAACCAAACACTCATTTTTATTTGTATTATTTTTGTTGGCAATTTCTTGCAGGAAGACATTAAATTGAGATAGGTATTTGAAAACAAGGAGCATCAAGGCAATTGCTTGTTATTAGTCATTTCATGATTACTTTTTTAAAGCTATTACAAATGCTGCTAGTCAAAAGGCAAACTTATTGTAGATTTATAATGCTCTTCGGATTAATCAGAAACTCGTGAAACTGGAAAAGGTTTTCTTTACAAGTTGCATCTATATAATGAGGAGAAAAATGTGGCCTAACATTTAAGAAATGCTTGTGGTCCAAAATGTAATCAGCTAAGAGGCTATCTCAGAAAAGAAAAAACCCCAACACTGTTCAAGTTTACAACTGAGCTACATTTTTCCATTATTGTGATTACAATACCCTTCACTTGTGAAGTGTGTAATGACTATTCTGTAGCAAACAATACAGGAAACCAGCCACACTTAGGGATTTTCCCTATAAAGCCACTGGCTTTCAGATGGAAAACCCATTTATTGTTTCTTTTCAGAACTTTCTATTTAATTTTCAATAACTTAGCCTAAAAAATCTCACTATCTGCATACATGAAAGTAATGTCTTTCAAACCAGTGGAAGGAAGTTGCTCATTGCATGCTGTGGGTGCTGACTGCTTGGCAGCAGAAAGGCAGTTTTATCTCCAGGCTTAGAATAAACTATTGTTATAAATATGTTTTGTTCCACGTTCATCAGGGTATGGAGACAACTGTCATCTTTGCACAATGATCAAATGGGCAGCTCTGGAATTCAAGCAGCTCAGGAATTCATTAGGTGTGTGTGAGCTGCAAACCCACCCTTTACTGCTCAAGTCATGCCATGTGAAGTGTAAGACAGATCCATTAATGAGGAGGACTGAGCATTTTCCATTGCAATTTACCAAGAAATTTGCTTATGAAAAGAGAGAAAAGACTCTTCCTTCCCATTATATCAGGGTCAGAGGTTCCAAGATAATAAATATACAAAAAAAAAAAAATAATAGCAGCATTGATTCAGAATGTATTAATTTTAGTGAGTTTTTTTCAAATGTATGTCAATTTGAGTGAAAGCTCCTTAGCAATATTGAAATTGGTTACAGGAAAGGGATAATGGGGATGGAAGAAAATTAAAAAGAAACCAAGTCTCTGCAAGCACAACCAACAATCTGGAGCATCTCTGCCCTTTGAAAGAAAGTAATGTGTAATTAAAACTTCTGTTAAAAATTGATTTTAGAATATGTAATAAAATAGAGTTAAGAATCTGTATTATTACCCTAAAATCCATTTGTTTTCCACACCAATAACAAAAGAGAAGTTCTAAAATAGTCTTGTACATTGCAAAGAGGGAAAACATTCAAACTGCTATATCCAGCACTTCAGTTGAGCAGTAATACAAACACTTCCCAAAGCAGAATGTCATTCACAGGCAGCTGGAAAAATCAGCATAGTTTCATCTTTCATCTGCAGGATCAATGGCAGCACTGTCTGCTCCAAACTGAGAGCTCATCAGCTGGCAGTCACTGAGGTGAGAAAGGACGTGGGGACCAGTCAAAGTTAGGGATTGTCTGTCAGCAGCCAAAGTGATGTGTCTGGAAAATACTGCAAGCAGTTTTCAGACAGGAAAAGAAGAGGTGGATGTATGGAAGTGTTGATGCTGTTTCATATGGCTGAGGTACACCCTCACTTGGAAGGCTGGTTAAAGTTTGGGGAAAGTGATTCCAAGCGGAAGAGGTGGAGAGAAGAGCTGTCCCCATGATCAGGTGAATACACAGCATGATAGTCGAGGTGAAGGTTGAGAGCTGATATAGCTGCAGCACTCGAGGGGGAGACATTAATATGCAGTGGTAGCTCACAACTATTTAAGAAAAAGAGATTTTTGGCATAATAACAATTGGGTAAAATTGGTGCAGAAAGTTAGGATGGAAATTAGAAGAAGCCCTTAAATCACCAGAGCGAAGCAGACGCATTCTGTGAGCAGTGAGGGCAAAAAGTGTGGTTAACCTGGAGATGGAGCTTGAGTGACCATCACACATTGCTCATCACGGTGCTGGCCCGGCCTTGATGGAGGATTCAGAGCATCCATCCATCAGTGAGCCCAGAGTTTTTATAGCGCTGGGAGATCAAACCCAACAAGAACAGGAATAAATCCTCATCACTGATGCTGGAGTTGCTATCGGCTGTTTCAGCTGTGGTTTGTTTGTCACACTGGTTCTTTCAGGCTGTCTGTGGGCACTAGAGAAGAGGAGCACCTGCACTCTGTTCACATGAATATGAACATCTCCTCACAAGTCATCATTTTTTAATGAAAGCCTGTATTCTGGAACATAAGATGTTAGCCTCCAGGGAAACATATCAGCTTGTCATCTGTCCCACAAGTCAACAGGTAAAGAAAAAAAAGGGAGAAATTGTTTTCTTTCCTGCTAGAATTCATTTGAATACCAGATCTTTCTGCTTATTAATATTTCAGTTCTCCCCAAACATGAAATGGATTGAAATATCAGCTAAACCGGTAGAACTCTTATGTTTATCATGTATTATTTTGATTTAATCTTAAGAAATTACGTCAATAGGTTGCCCATATGTAATCATGCACCATGCACAGAGATCTTAATTACCCTGTTCATCAATATTCATGATAGCCCATATTATGCAGGTTATTATCCTATATTGTTATAGGTGATGCCCCATGAATACCATATGGGAGAGGGATTTAAAAAAGGTTACAGGCTAATAAGTGTATTTTATTCCACTCAGAAAACTCAAGAGAAACAGTTCTTTTCAAAGATCCAGAGACTGTAATTACATGCAAAATGTTAAGTCACCTTAAAGGCAAATGCTAACCCAGACAGACTGAAGATTAAAATGAAAAGCTAAAACTTCCTATTGTTAACAGTGCCCCACTGCACTAGATCTTGTGCAAATATATGAAAAAGGGGACTACCATCACAAGGAGTTGAATTCTACCTTTCAGCTTGGTTGTTCCAGAGCAGAAATTGTAGTAGGTTTAAGCTAGCAGCTGGTGGTCATCTAATAGCAGTGAATTATAACACTTTATAATGCCACAAATATTGTATGCAATTCCCTGTAAAGTTTCCTCGGAGATGTGCCTAGAAAATGCTGCTTTGGCATGTCAGCCTTACCACTTAATTTCATTTACCCATGTGTCGCCCTGAAAACTCAGCTTCTGAGCTTGCTAACATAGTTTTCTAAAGACTTTCCCAGGACAGTAACTGTAAACATAGATATGTGTTTAAAAAAATAAAAAAAATAATAATAATTAAAAAAATAGCACAAATACCCTGACATGCTTTCCTGATACCAACATTAAAGATTCTTTAGGAACTCTGTATCAGCCCACTATCCTACCTGGGAACAGAAGAGCAGCAAACATGAAGAATGATTTTATCCTAAATTTCAGTTTTTAGGATTCCACTCCGAGTTTTTCCAGAATGAAGAATCTCTTTGACTATCCACCTGTCAGACAGGCACATTTAGCACCGCCTCTATTTCTAAGCACAGATACTTAGATGTTGCTATGTAAATGAAAAATACATGAATAGTCAAGATCCCTTTTTTTTTGCTCCATGTATTTGAGCAAATGCAACCATAACACATTAAAGACTTGGAAGGTGGAAGTAAAGTATAAATCGAAGTTGCATCTCTTTATAATTTTCTATTACAGCAGTCCAATAATGGAATTAATAAAACTCGCATTTTCATGCTGTCAAGTTACATTAAAAAGCATTATTTAGCCCTCTCCAAACCTACACTCTAATAAATGTCAAGTTCCCTGTTATTAGGTATTTCAATATTTGTACAAAGATATAACGCAGATAATGAGAACACACACTGCAGACATGTGTGCTGTTATAATATTAACCTGAGATAAATAACCTGGGACAATTATTCCCAGTCTTAATAAAGCTGATTTTCTAATCAAATGTCAATAAAATGACTTGTTTTTAATATGGACACAACTTCAGTAATAACTTTGACTCACTGAATAATAACTTTCAGAATGAACAAGGAAGCACTGCTAATTTTTTTAAGACACTGTTCATTCTCCAACTGGCTTCCTTCACCTCAAGCACTCAGAACCCTCTCCATCCACTAAGGCAGTCCAAGGCTGGCACTTCACTTTCACTGCCATCTTTGTCCCTGTCACAGGAGAAGTGACAAGCAAGAAGATGGGAGATAACAGAATAAAGGGAATAGTTTATAGGGCAGCATCTTTGGTTTGTAGTCCATTTCACTGCTCACCAGCCAGGTCTCTGTTTTCAATTAGATTGTTCCAGTGCTTTTCCATAAGAAAGAAGATGAGCAAATTGCTGTAGTACACCTTCCCTGGCTCAGTCCTTCATTTGGCTGTCTGCTGGATGCATTCAGTTTTCTAGGAGAAGCTGACAAACTGAAAGTCAGTGTAATACCACGGGACAGGAATTACAAAGCAACTAAATGCAAACTGGCAATAGCAGCAGAGGTGATGCAAATCTTATGTCTTCAGGGCTCCTGACAGCTTGGAGTACTAATTTGGACCTTGACCGTAATTCTTCCCCTAATTCAAGAGCTTTCCTTTTTATTCTAGTCATTAACAATAAAATGGAATTTTTAAATGAATTTACATAGTCAAAGAGGGTGACATGTTTTCAACTTCAAACATTTGCATATTCTTAAGGGACTTGCTCATGTACCCTGCTGGTGAACCATCGAGGAAAAGATGGTTACCGTGTTACAAAAGCAATAAAACATGCAATTTACTAAAACACTGTCTGAAATATTATCCATGGAAGAACGAGTCTGATTAGCTAACAGGAACAGACAGGTTTATGATTGCAAGTTTTATGACTATTTGATAACATAAAGCACTTTTTTTTCTCAAAAGGAAGTTGCAGCACTTAATGCATTTGCTGAGCTTAGTCTTGTCAGCACTATAAATCATTCAAGTTGCACTCCTCAGAAATAAAATCTGCACTACATGGTTAGAAAATTACAGTGTGCTAACAAACTCCTTGAGAGATAATTTCTGATTTTCAATATCTAGCCCAAAGAACACTTATTCCTACAGTCAAAGGCATTTAGTGCTGATAAAAATATAAATAATATCACCGGTTACTCACATTTAATAATGACCATAACTGACCTGGAGCAAGTTATTCCTTACATTTAAAATCAGAAAAAGATGATCATCTTTGATGATGGGTTTCCATTACACTTGCAAGATGCAGTAATACAAGACAACTAGGCAATACACTTGGCTGACAGTTTTTCATAACATTTCCCTGGTTGGAAATTAAAAAAAACCAAAAAAGCCAAACTTGTTTTCTAGTCTTTCCTCAGCTTTTGGCCAGACTGAATTATTCAGTTGCTTCAATGCATCCACAAATCACATTTTCTCAGTGTTTGGTTCAAGCTCTCTTGTGTTGATTCTATCACAAACAAATATTAATGGAATGCCACAATCACACTTGCACAGCAAGGAAACCTTGAGGCATTACATCCTGGCACTGTCATACAGTTCCCAAGGGCAAGGGAGTCCTTGACTTCAGGAATAATATTTGTTATTTCTCTATTATGGCTATTTTAAAGACTGATGTTTATTTAAGGACTACTAATTATTATTTTAATGCCACATCAAACAACTTACTGACAAAACAGAGTTTGATATTAGAATGAACTTAAATTAAAATTACTGCAACATCATCTCTAAATATACCTGTTCGACCTGATTTTATATTAAGGAAAAATTAGGCAGAGCACAGCTGAATAGGTGATGGCAGATCAGAATTATCCAAGCACTAAAGAAATGCAATTAAGAAACAATAACCTGGCAGCCAATTTAGTAGAAATGACAGGATAACCTTTTCTAGGTATGTGGTCTGAAGTTCCATTAAGGCAGAAGTTCCCAGACTATTTTCACTGGAGATGCAGGTATTGAGACTGCAGATGTTCCACAGACAGCTCATTAGTCACACAGTGATTCCATTCACCAGGTTCCTTCCAGCTGACAAACTCAAAAGACATACAACAAAAAAAATATTAAAAACTGTGTTAATGATGTCACATTTGTCTATGAGCCATCTTCATTATTACAGAGAGGCCTCTGTGCCAAAGGAGACACTTTCAGAGTGTCTCAGAGACACACTAAGTCTTCCTGGAACAATCTCTATTAAAAACAGGGCTCGTCCTGCAGAAATCTTCTGCATCCTCACTTCCAGCTGCTCCATTTGCCTCGTGGACACATCTCACTTCAGCCATATGGAAGCACCCGTTCACTCAGTCTGCTTCCCTCCCATCTCACTTGCATTAACTGCTCATCACCTAACCCAGAGATCAGTCCTGTCCCATTCTTTCAGCACCAGCCCTGTTGATGCTAACAACAACAGCTTTCCTCTCAATTCTGACACCAAGGCTCATGCTGAGCACTACAAATGAATTTTTCATTTTGTTAAATCTTGAAGGAGCACAATAAGATAGGCAAACAAAGGCTGCAGAACTCTGGAGTGCCTGATGTTGGAATGATGAGCTACAAACATCTGAAGGAATTGAACAATATCCTTTGGTTAGTCTGAATTGTATTTTAAAAAGTATAAAAAAATATTCAGATTCTTCTCAAATTCATCACAGTTTTACCTTGCAATACTCTGGTCTCTCTGACACACAAATCTGCAGATTAATTAGTCCTCCAAAAGAGCTATGTGGGCACAAGGTTTCTGCCTAAGACCCCTTCCAAGCCGTTTTCCCTGCTTCTGTGGCTCAAGAAACCACCCGTTAAACTGGAAACAACAGATTATTAGCCCATAAGTGCAGCTGCTTGCATGCTGTCTGGTCTATTTACATATCCTTGAAACTATTATGCCCAATTTGTAGTTTGGATTGTTTCTCCCTTCTAGTGGTAAGAAGGGAAAAGTCTCTTTAAAAATGTCATCTCTCTTAGGCTTTCCACTGAATATACCACTCAGCCACCCTTAGGCCACTGCTATAAGGTAAAAAGCTGTGCCTTTATAAACCAGGTGCTGTTTTTCCCTGTACCTAGTTGTCTGTGCTGGGTGCATGCACTCCACTGTACAGATACTGCCAGCTGAGTACACTCCATAGTTAACAACCTGAAAGCAACTCTAATTTAAATTACTCCAATATTATATGCACATTCACCCTCCAGAAACGTAGAGTACTTGTCAAATATCACTTTCAAGAACCTTTGTTTAGCTGCTGCAACACCTACACACCTAAAAAAAATCTATTATAGCTTGTACAATTTTACGTTTTACTTCATGGCTACCGTAAAACAAAACAAATTATTTTGGTGCTGGATGGAATATTTTAACAGGAACATTTCAAATAAGTATTATCTTGGATAGCACTAGAGCATCAAAATACTTAGGGCTGTGAAGGAGCTGCCTTTTGTTCATAGCAGGCAAGGAAAGACTACACAATACTCTATTAAATACTCAGACGTACGTGTTCCTCAGGCCAGTTTTATTCATCAGCTACACAGAACTCCTGTGTCTTAATTCCCCCTGAAATCATGACTCCCTGCAGTCCTCTCCCAAGAAAAGAAGACACATACTAAACTCCCAGCTCAGAGAGTGCTGCCACCCAGGATTGTCAGCACAACCCTCAGAGGGAGCTGGCCAAAGAGCTGTTCCTCCCAAAGTGCTGGAGGGAAGGCTGGCAGAGGGCAAGGTATCTTAGAGCCCATCCTATGGGGCTGCTCCTGAACAGGAATTAATAAATCTATCAGTACTAGACTCCTCTGTGTGTCTGGGAAGGAGTTTAGCATTCTCTTTACCTGAGTTAACCAGACTGCTCCGTGTGTTCTCCCCATCTGCTCTCCTCCCTCAAGTGCTGTTATCAATCATCTCTGAGGCTGAATTCCCTTTGCTAGGGCAGTGTCACTTTTGTTTCCTAGCATCAAGTCTTTGGGACCTTCTGTTGTGTGATTTCTTCGCAGAAGATTTTAATCATTGAACCATTTGAATTCCCTGTCAAAATGGCCTCTGGAGACGGGTGATGGGCACCACCAAAACCTCTGGAATGATCAGCAGCTGTAGAAGCTGGGATTCTTCACTCTCCAGACCTGGAATCTGCCTTGCTTGGAGGAGAAGTTTCCATGCTGCTGTCAGCACAGCAGCTTAAGGAGAACATCACAATTGGGGTCTCACATGGTGATCCCCCTCCTCTTTATCATCTAACACAACTACAAACAAACCAAATGATACATTGCACAAGGAATAAGGGATGGTTAAAAGCAAATCTCTAAACTAAGCCTGGCAGGCTCACCTAGGAGTTCAACACAGCAAGGCAGGCACTCTGCACTACCTAGTTCATGGGAAGAGATTTCTAAACTCTACCAAATGAAGTTAAGAAATGAAACAGAGAGCAATAGAACCATATTTTAATTCATTTAAAGGGATGGAATAACACAGAATCTTTGCCATGAAACTAGGGGATTTTTCTCCCTTATCTAGTGCCTGAGGAAGATTAGAAATTGGGAAAAAAAAACCACTGAAACTGTAAATGCATTATGCCACCGGATAGAAACAAAAGGTAATTATTTGAAAACTAGAAAAAACTCCAAGAGGAAACATAAAACATGATGGAATATGGATTATTTTGATCCCCGAGAATTCCCCATGTTAAAGGCACGGAGAAAACCATCATTCACAAGTGGGAAAACAGAGGGAGTGTAAAAGTGAAATGCAGTTCTGACAAATGATGCTGTGTAGAATATGGGTTCCCAAAGCAACAGAAAAAAGGCACCCCGACAGCAGCAGCCTCAGAGATTGTATATTGCAGCTGAAGCACGCGGGTTTCTGGAGATTCACCTTCTCAACTGGCACACTTACTTGCCAAGGCTGCTCAACTTCTTTCATCTTCAACCACAAAACCTCCCAGTCCTTCCACAGCAATCACTCCATCAAATCAAGAGAGACCAAAAAATGTTCTTTTCGCTGTTCACAAGAATATCAAGTTCTGTGCCCAAAAGATACCATTTGAAGTAAGAAGGAACAAGCCAGCAAGTGTAGAAAACTGCTATTTGAAGAAGTGATAAAAGACAGCAAACTGAAGCCTGTGGTTAATACAAAACCCCATGATTAATAGAACACAAATGCAGAGGGATATGAGAAGCTTGCATTATCAAAGCAAAAATCATTTCTAACAAAAATCACCAAATTTCCAAGAATTGCACAGCACTTGTGGTGGCCACTCCTGATCTCTACATAATATGGCAGCAGTTCAATTGGCACTAATCTGTTCTTCTGGATACAAGCAGGGAAGAAGTCAAGGTCCCAGTGATATGCAATCCTGGAACTTCATTAGAAACCTTGCATCTTTCAATAGTTTAAATCCAAGCCAGAAAAGAACCTGCTTTGACACCAACTATCCTTAGGAGCAACATTTTGCAGCACCCAATTTGAAAAGGTTAACCTGCCGGGCAATAATACAGAAAAGAAAAATGAAAAGGAGGGCAAGGAAAATCATCTGCTGCTGAAACTGCTCTTCTACAAAAACAAAGTGATAGGAAGATTCAGCCCGTGAACAACACATTCCTCAAGCAGGAGAGAAAAAACACAATTCTTAAAAATCTCTTCGCTACATTAGAGATAGAAAATTGACTACAAATCAGCTGTTCAGGACTTGTTGCTTGTTCACTACTCAGACATCAGAATTACTACCACAATATTAGAAGAACAATCCAATCAGCATCTTCCAGGGATGCATTTGAATTCATTTGCTGGTGCCAGCCATGCTGGGCTTTGCTTCTATCCATCCATCCTGCTGCAAAAAGCTTCAATTCTGTTCTCACCATCACATCAGATCAGCTCTTGGACTCACAGCTCACCACAGACCTCGAAACAGGAGGCAAAGATCAACACCAGTTGGCCTTTCACAGCTTCTCACCCATCTATTACCTTTCTGGGGCCAGCTGCAGAAAATGGGGGGGAAGCCATTCCAAAGAACACTACCAAGGAAATCACACAGCACTCGGCACTTTTTCCAGGCATCACATTTTTAATGGATGATGTGAAGTAACACAGAAGCAATTCCTGTCCACAGAAAAAAGGATTTCAAATGGTTTTGTCTCAAGGACAATCACTGGATGTTGACAATTTCTGGTGCTGAAAGTTACATGAGGTCCTCAACATTGAGCAATCAATATCCCCACAATCTAAACGGTGAAATTACTACCTCGGCAAGGAGAAAAGTTTCAGCATTTGCAACTCATCTCCAAAGCTTAGTAGAACTAAACCAGCAGAATTTCCCTGAGATAGCACTGTGTTCTGGAACCCCTCAAATACTCACTAAAACAGACTTGACTTGCACTAGGACAGCCGTTCATGAAAATCTGGGGGAAAACCTAGGGGAAGTGGCCATGTGCACGCACATCCCTTCCCACAGCCGGCACAACCAAATCCTCCTTTGAATGGCCTCAAAGTTGAGCAGCACTCATTGGCACAGCCTCTTCTCCCACACACAGGCCAGGGAGCAACATGGCAGCGCCAGCCAGATGGGCAAGGACAAGAGAGAGCAGATGCCAACGAGGCTTTCAAGCTGTGCCAAGGGAGGTTGACGCTGGGCATTGGCAAGAACTTGTGCCCAGCAAGGGCCGTTAGATCCTGCAATGGCCTGACAGGGGGCTGCTGCTGGAGTCATCATTGTGGCACGTGTGCAAGGCAAGCCAGGCCGCAGCGCTCGGGCCCCGCTCTGCTGGCCATGCTTGCCGCCATGGCTCACAGCTTGGACTCAACATTCTCTTCTCAGGGCTCTCTGCAGCCAGGGCCTTCTGTGCTTCTGTGACATCACAGCCTCTGGGCACGGCACGCTGGCTGGCAACTGTCCCCAGCTGTTGCTGCGCCCCAGAGCCCAGGCAGAGCTGCTTGCAGACAGACGCCCAGAGCCTTTCTGCTGCTGCCACAGCACTATGGCTGCTCACGGCTCTTCCGCGCTCCTGCAGCTTTACCTGCTGCTGCTCTTGGCCCATCCCCTCGACCCATCCACCAAACCCGAGCGGAGCACGGATGCCTCTGCGACGGTTCCGGAGGATTTCCACCTGGAGGAGACGGACTCTGCGCTCATCTGGTGGGCGTCCAGGACACTCCTCCTCATCGACGTGCTCCTCATAGGAATGGCCATGGGATGGGCCCTTGGGAGAAGATTTCAGAGACGCTGGGGAGAGGTGAGGCACGGGTGGGGGGTCAGGCAGGCGGGATGGGGCAGACCTTGAGGGCCTCTTGGGCACCCTTTGGCCAATGCCCTGCGGCAGAAGGGGCCTGAGCTCCTGGCTGGGCAATCCGGCCCAGGGGCTGAGCCCCATGGACAGCACCAAGCAGAGGCGGCCAGAGCTCTGCCTGCTGCAGCCTCTTCCCCGGGGCAGCCCAGCCCAACTCAGCCCGAGTCTCTGTCTCCCAGGCCAAAGGCAGCCCCACACGTGCCGGCCCCGCTCTGCCCCTCTGCCTCTTCCATGGCGATCCCTGTGCTTTGCCTTGCAGCGCAATCTCCAGAGCCCTTCCGGCCCTGCAGGGCCCCGCCGCCATCCAAGACTCGGCTGACCCACGAAGTCGATGCAGCTGCTGAGGGAAAACCGTGACCTGATGCGGCTGCTCCTTCGCTCCAGCTCTCAGCCGAGGAGGCCAACCACCAAGACGGCGGCAAAAGAGGGCATTGGCAGGAGACTCCGCACCTCCCCGCAGCTCTGACCTCCAGCGCGGCACTCCGTCCTGCAGAACCTTACGGGGAACGGGTGACCAGTGCCCAGCCCAGGCACTGCGACGTTCCCCACTTTAGAAGTTAGACACACCCCTGTTGTTCGTTTTAGGATTCCCCACCACGTTTCCCCCAAGAAGTTGACCTTTCCCTTAGTGTTCAATTCTAAACAGTTCAAGTCTTGAAGATTTTTAGGCTTAAGATTCTTACCCCATAGTCTTCTAGAAACGTTGGATTGTAGATTTTACAAGTAGTCAAGTGAATAAAGTTCACGTTTTCTACACGTTGCTGCGTCATTTTCTTGATGTTGCACCTGAGACCTGGGGACTCCTTGAGAGATGGGTTTGCATGGCAGCTCCAGACTGCCTGCAATGGAGAGCCCCAGTGCCCCAGCAGGCTTTGCAAGAGTCCGGAGGGCAGCGGGAAAGAAGAAGGTGGCCAATGTTCACCTGCCTCCACCTTCCAAGGAAGCTTGGAGTCAAACCCTGTCTGCACTTTAGGGGGGACCCTAAAGGCCCCGGCAGGCATCAGGATGGCCCCAGGACGGGGGGCTCACAGGACTCTGGGGCACCACGAAAGGAGCAGGATCATCCCTGCAATGCTGCGAGAGAAATCCAGAGACGGCTCCCCTGGCATCCAGGCAAGGCCTGAATTCAGGCAGGCAATTCGATCCACAGGCTGCCTGGGCTGTGGCAGCTATCAGTCCTGCTTCATACATTTCTGGGGGGTTCATATATATAGATCTGTATTTAGTTCTTTGTATTTATCCTGGTGACCCTCAAAATAGGATTAGATTTCATTTTCCTACAAAACAAAACATCCGTTTTTTGATTTCTAGGAATCAACCATCTGTGCTCCCAGTTCAAATCACTTCTCTCGAACTTCTTCTGCATCTTGCTCCTTTACAGCACCATCAAATACCTCTGTTAAAATACAGAGCATCAGTGCAAAGACCAGAGTCTTGTTACTTTCTGAAGAAAGTTAACTTGGATGACATACCTGCTTTTAAAAGTCCAATAGGAACAAAACCTACAGATCAGCTTTAGAATTTCAAAAGCTGGTTCCTCAACTCTTCCACACCACTTTACTTTTTGGCGACATTCAGCAGCCATACCAAACAAGCACAGAAAAGAAATGGAAGAAGAAATGCAGATAGTCAGCAGCAGACCACCTACCAAAATACATTTGAAATGCAGCTCCAAGTTCTCAAAGAGCAAGTTTGAAGTGTAAATGGAGACACTCACAGAAAATTACTACCAGTTGCTACTTTTGGCATTTCCTCTGGGTTTCCTCTTCATTTTTTTATCTCTCACCTAGGGGAAGAGAAAAAAACCCAAACAAACACAACCTTTCAGGCAGAGAAAAGATGGGATTGCTCTTGAAGAAAGCATTGGATTCTGCCTGTAGAAGAACCTGTTGGGAAAAATATTAGCTTTTAGCAAAATGCCACTGTGCTGTTGCACTCGTTCTACCACTGGGAGAAAGAACAGGCACGTCTGTAAGGCTCCTGCAGCTCACCCTGGCTGAGGCTCATTGACCACTTAGCACTGCAGGCATCACTGGCAATAACCATGGTGGAAAATGGGGAGGGAGCTGGAGAAATAAATGCTTGCCATTGCCTTAGCAAAAAAAAAAAACCATCAAAAACAACCCACCCTCAAAACAAAGCTATGAAAATAGTTTGCCTCTGAATTCAAAGAACTAAAATTAACTAGATGATGTCTGCTTTTGGTTCAGCATTCATCAATCTGAATCTGAATATGCATAGGGGAATGAAAGGTAACTGAAGCTTAAAAATCATGTCTATTTACATGTGCATAGCCTATACTGAAGCACATTAAAAAGCAGTGTTTTGCTTGAAATCTGCGTGGTATTAACTCCATTCAATCTTATACTCACTAGGTAATTAAATACATGAAGAAATAGATATTTTTTTTAATGAAGAATGCATTATTAATTAGGAAGGCGTGGCTTTATCAGTCTGCTGATACCAACATTACTGAGCTAAGTTCAAAGTATTAACACAAGAACTTGATGACAGAAGCAATGTTCATCACAGCCTCAACAATAAAGTTGCAGTTCCAAGTTTTTCACATGTCCTACACTTGCTAAGGCATCTCCAGAAAGAGGAGTCAACTGAAAATAGCACAGGAAATTTGAAACCCATTTCTCCTTTTTTTTTTTTTTCCCCTGGACTTTCTTGTGGGCAACAGAAAACTCCTAATATGTGGAATGAAATGTAGTTTTTATGCCTGAGTCATGAGTCATCCCCTCAGTTCCAACCTGATCCAATGCTCACTTGAATCTTGGAAATCAGGGTCAAAGCAGAAATATGAAATTGCAATTGTATTCATGAAAGGAGCTCTTTTTTCTCCATTCCCCTCCCTCCCCCAAATACATCAACACCAAGTGAGAAAGGCTTGATTTGAAAGATAATTATTACAGAATTCAACTTGGACATAGCTAGCTTGCTACAAGTTCCAGCAGATAGAGAAACGAGAGCAGAATCAGAGGTTATCAAACTCAATAGAAATTCCAGCTCATGCTTGCCCCAAAAGCCTCATTTAATTGATCCAGGATTAAAAAGAAAAGAGAAATGAAAAAAATCACATAAAAGCATTTCACACAGTATATAGTGAAATACTATCATTTCCACCTGAAAGATTCATCATTATTATGTTTTTCCATAGTAAATTACAAAGTCTCCTGCACCCATCTTCCCAATAGCTGATTCTAAGAGCTTGCTAGTTTCATCCCTTAGGAAGCAAAAGGAGCCCCAAGTGTCTCTGGATCAACAGAAACTAAACAACAAAGCTTGACAAAGTCTATTCAATTGTCAAGAAACTCAAGAAAGATTTTCCACTCCAGAGATAGCTATCACCAGCTGATGAATTTTGCTAGGGCAGGTTTAGTGAAGAAAAACTAGGTCTTTATTAGCAAATCAGGTAGGAGTTGTTCTACCGTACTGCCAGGAGGATGGGAGTAGAAACACCATATTCTTCACAGCCTCATCCACAAAGAATTCCACCTGAAAATTAAGGCTGCTTTTCAGTTTGACCAAACAAATGAAAATTCACTCCTAAAACACAGTGATGGCAGCACGCTCAGTCTTTGCAATACAAAACTGGGAACTAACAGCAGATTCCTGATCACATCTCCAAGGCTGAGTGTACAGAACTGGCGTGGTGGCCAGGCCCTCGCTGACTGCCAAACCTCCAGCCACCATCCCTTCCTCTCACAGGGACAGGGCAGAAAATAACAACAGCAGAAACTAGCTTTTTAGCTTCAGCTAAAATCAGGAAGGTCATGGATGAAACAGACTGGAGTGGTTTAGAAAGTAGCACGCAGATTTAGCTTCAAACAAATCTTAATGATCAGCAATTGCAATGAATACTTCATTCTATTATGATGCATTATTATTAGACAGTCAGAGACAGCCAAGCTGACCTCAAGCATGCTGAAGCATCGGGGACAGGCAGTGCACATCTTCCCAGGAGCTGATTTACCCCTCCTTCTCAAGTCAATTCACCTGCACACAGCCCCACAGCAGAACTGCTAGGCTGCAAAATCAAAACATAGCTCTGCTTAAGAGTCAAACCCCAGGACACAGACCATAGTAAAGGAAGAATGACACCTGCAGCATTTGATTGACCTTCAAGGCCCTGAGAAGATGACAAATTCCCCAAGATGAACAAGTTCCCAAAATACAAAGCAAAGGACTGATTTTGATGGATCAAATGTTAAATAGGCCTGTGAAATTGGAGTTGTTAGGTTGCACATGAAAGAAGGGAAAAAAAAACCCCACCCCAACCCTCAAATGCTATTTTAGATCCCTCTTGGAAAATTTGCTTTAAAAAGAGAGAGGAATGGATACAATCTTCCCCTCACCTGGAGATTTTCATCCATTCAAGCCATTTCAAATCTGGCAAGAAAGCCCTACCACAGTCCCCGTCAAACAACATTTGCTTTCATTTTTGCTTCTCATTACTCCTTCAGAGCACTCTAAATAACAGCAAAGAAGGAAATTCAAGTTGCAATTCAAACACTAAGCTCTGGAATCCCACATTGCCTTCAAACAACTCTATGAAACACTAACTTCATGCTTCATGCTCTCCAATACAGAGAAGCCATTTCTTTGCACATCCTTTGGCTGCTAAAGCTGGAACTCGCATTTCTATCAGCAGATGGGCCTGATTCTCACCTTCCCCTGACACACATGAGCACTGTGGGCCCTGACTTTCTGGGCAGCTCACACTTCCTTGATTCAAACTCTTGACTTTGCTCTCTGGAACACCGCCCTTCCTGAATCCAGCCGAAGGTACAAAGCAGCCACACACCTTCTCAAGTTTCCAATCTTGAGATCTGCAACTCTTTCCCATTAGGATGCTTTGCAAAAACAATTAGCATCCCATGTTGCCCGTGTCTGCTGCAAGGACGAGCTCGCTGGCTTTTTTACTCCTATTTTTACAACATTCTCTTTCTAAGCTCATGACAGCTGTGGACAAATCCAGAGCAACACCCTGAAGCATTAAGAAACAGAAGCAACAGAACACAGAAGCTGCTGCTGCATTTCCTGTGGCCATTTGAGGCTGCAATTGCAAGTGTGAAAATATTGCAGTTCTGTCATTCAGGAAGAAGTACACCTTCCAAAGGAAATCCATTCAAAGCAGATTATACAGCATCGATTTGTTACCCATTTGAAGTTCTTACTGGAAGCCAAAGAAAGATTTCTTTGGTAGCCTCACAGCTTTACCTTCACCATTTAGAACGGAACTGTTACTCTGCTTGAAATTTAAATGGTTTTTTCCCCCAACAGTTTCATCTACCTCCTCACCAAGCTGATACGGAATAGAGGAGCACAGGTAGTGTGAGGAACAGATTTGGAATTACATAAATGGACTTACCATGTGGCTACAACTGATATTTCCAGCTCTGTGGGCTAAGAGCATCCATCCAATGTCCTGCCAGTCCAGCACTTCCTGATGCTATTTGCAGCCACTGCTTCCACACAAGTTAGAACAATGCACTTTGATGTCATGTGGCTGCTGCAAGTGCAACAACGGAGACACCAATTTCTAGTTGCAAGGTCAGGATTACAAATTTAAAACCTTACTCTTACAAAAGGTCAAGAATCTCCAATCCTGCTGGAAACAAGAGCTTTGAAGAAACCTAACTCTTCCAACTTCAGCCTGCTTACAACTTTATGTTATTAGCTTTTTCAGATAATAAAGGATTGTCTGTAGATTACTGTGGATTAAAATTATAACTGCAGACCTGAGTATTAGTCTCAAGTTTGATGGTATGAGGAAGGTGATGGTCTTCTTATCCATCCCTGTAATCACCATGATGCACTGTCTCGACTATCTCCAACAGGTTGTTTTTTGTTTCAACGTGGATAAACTGTTTTATGAAGGTTGGAACAGGGAGAATGGCTGCCTTCCATACCAATCAAACAGGTTCGATTTTCAAGTGATTCAAATTGGATCAAAGTCTTCAGACCCAAATAGGTGTAGCCTCGGTGAAATACAGAAGCCCTTATGAAAGCCTCACTCAGAAGGCGTGAATAGAATAAATAAGAAATTCATCATAAAAAAATGAAGAAGGAAAAAACCTCCATTCCCTAACACTGCAGAATTCCAGCCAAGTAAAATCTCACTCACTTTACAATGAAAGGAAAATAGTTTAGTGGGGGTGCCAGGGACAAGGCGAGGATATACGGTGCCAGGGAGGATTCTGCACTTAGAGATGCTGAGTATCCAGCCAAGAGACAGAAATTCAATTGCCAAGGCATTTGAATGAAGTCAGTTAAGTCACATCATCTTTTCTATCTCAGTGATTCCATCTGACAAGAAAGCAAAGGCGGGCAGCAGAAAGCAGGGGAGCTGCTGCACTCAGGGGGAGGGATCAAATGAAGTACGATGGTTCCATATGCACTATGGGAAAAGCAGGAGGAAGAGAGGAATAGCTCTAAAATTAAGATGGAATTTTAACCTCTTCCTTCTCTGTTGACACTGACTGTAGGGTTGTCTAACAGCTTTTCAGGCAATTGGGTTTGATTTTGTTCCACAAACCTCACCTAGATCCATATTCACTAGCTGACTCTCTGCTGCCATCAAAATTGAGGGAAGTAACACCTTTTAGCACTGCCTAGAAACAGAGGAGATCAAACTAAACTCTGCAGCTCCAATGAGCTAAGGAATTATGTCCTATCCACCTTCATGAAGTCGCAAAGACCAAAATCTCTTGAGAGCATGCCATTTCCTTTCAGCCTTGTGCACTGAGCCTTCAGCTCACCATGGATCAAAAGATGCTTCACTAAATGACAAGAAAAATGACTGCATTCTCTTTAGTTGCAATCCTGCTAGTCATAACAAATCTTGTGGGCATCAGCTGGGCTCCACAAAAATCATATGCAACAGCAACACCATCTTCAGAGCCTCTCCCACTACCTTACCTAATCATTGCTCCCTGACTGTACAAGACTTGTCCCCACCCTTCACACCTACAGCAACAAACCTACAAATCTTCCAAAGAGTTCTTAAATTCCACATCCCTACGGAACATTCCCGCTTAAAACCGCACAGCTGCCCACGGGACAAAGGTCCAGTGTTACAAGCTTCTGCTCTCCCTCCACACAAACCCCTTACACATCTTGCACTGCTGCTCTGAAACTGCAAAAGTTGTCAGCAGCGCCATTAGACTCACAAGTGGGGAAACAATTCCTTCTGCTGGCTTAAGTTGGAAACAGTTCAAGCTACAGGAGTTATTTATTATCATCCTCATGGAATGCCCCTGCCCTTCAGAGCTCAAGCACTACTGTGCAGAGCATTTCATGGAGCCAAACAGAAAGGACTGCTGTCCCAAAAGAAGAGGCTGGGAGGAACTGCCAGTGTCCTTCATGCCTTGAGAAAATTAAGGAGCACTCACTGTTGGCCTAAAGGGTACAAATTCAGTTCAGATGACAAATTTTCCAGGGTCATCCCCCTCCTCTTTATCGTCTAACACAACTACAAACAAACCAAATGATACATTTCACAAGGAATAAGGGATGGTTAAAAGCAAATCTCTAAACTAAGCCTGCCAGGCTCACCCAGGAGTTCAACACAGCAAGGCAGGCACTCTGCACTACCTAGTTCATGGGAAGAGATGTCTAAACTCCACCAAAAGAAGTTAAGAAATGAAACAGAGAGCAATAGAACCATATTTTAATTCATTTAAAGGGATGGAATAACACAGAATCTTTGCCATGAAACTAGGGGATTTTTCTCCCTTAGCTAGTGCCCAAGTAAGATTAGAAATTGGGGAAAAAAACCCCACTGAAACTGCAAATGCATTTTGCCCCCGGATAGAAACAAAAGGTAATTATTGGAAAACTAGAAAAAACTCCAAGAGGAAACATAAAACATGATGGAATATGGATTATTTTGATCCCCGAGAATTCCCCATGTTCAAGGCATGGAGAAAACCATCATTCACAAGTGGGAAAACAGAGGGACTGGAAAAGTGAAATGGAGTTCTGACAAATGATGCTGTGTAGAATATGGGTTCCCAAACCAACAGAAAAAAAGCACCCTGCTTTTTTTCTGATATTTATAATTATTCATAATAGGTACCAGAATCACAATATTCCAGTATTGCTGCTACTGCCAATTTAATTTTAGCAAAGTCAAAGCTCTCAACTGTGCTGAACTACACTATTTGGTTCAGAGTTTTCCAAGATATACAGCAAGAGACATCTGAAGGATAGTTCACCCCACAGTTTCAACTCTTACGTGCCTGCCCAAATCATTGCCACGTGAGCTACAGGAATGGCTGCTAGACTGAAAGAGGAAATGCCAGTGGCTCTCTTACCTGCCTCAGAAAAATTCTTTCTGCTTTGAGGTTTTTGAGTGAAGAGCGTCATTGAAGATCACAAAGAGCAGCGATTTCTAGATTAGTCCAGGTAGATGTCTACAGATTCATTTTTCTGTAATGGAGAATACAGAGCTCTGTAAATCTAAAACTGTATTTCAAGGGGGCAAGGGAGAGCAGAGTTGGCAATATTTTCCATTTGAATAAAGCTTCCATTTTTATTTCGAGTTACAAAAAAATGATCATTTTTTAGTTATGGCTTCTTACAGTGTCACAATGGAAAAAGCGAGCACAGTAAACCATTTGCAATCAAAAAATGTAACAGGGAAAACTTATGGAGAGTAACAATAAAAGCACATTAAACAATGGCTGAATGCTTCAACGGAACTTAAAGGAAGACAGCTTTTAAAAATTTTCTTCTAACATTTA
Organism: Poecile atricapillus; assembly: GCF_030490865.1. Classification (NCBI taxonomy): domain Eukaryota; kingdom Metazoa; phylum Chordata; class Aves; order Passeriformes; family Paridae; genus Poecile; species Poecile atricapillus. The sequence goes on from NC_081252.1 coordinate 6,108,307, forward strand.
CTGTACAGTCACACCAAATGTGAAGCTTTTAAGTTCTAGGAAGTTTTGTTGCTCCCTGCCTTCTCCTAGTTTACTGCACAGTGCATTATTTACATAAAACAGAATTTCTTCCATGGGAAAGGCTTGCATGGTACTTCAAAGCCTGAATAAATCAGGGACTTCAGCTAGAATCTACAAAAAAATCATCCCAAAAATTCCTTTCAATATCTGCATTCTATTACCTTATCATGCTACCTGTCTAGCTGAGTTATTCAGGTATCCACACCAGAAATGCCAGACAATGTCTCTCTAGGATGATGTGATGTTACTTCAAATGAAAAAAAACAATAAATAAAAAATCACAGATTAATTTCCCATACAAATGGTAACTCACTACTCCCAAATCCTTCCTATAGCAGGATGCTCACTTCAGTCTGGAAGTCTTCATGTTGCAGCCTGCAGGAATCAGCTGATTTCCTGTAAAGGGCTGGAAAGCCTTACAGGAACTGGTTTTGGTTGAAGAACTTCTCCAAGGTGCTTACCTGTGGGACTTATCCAGGTGAGGGATGTTAGCTCCCTCTTCTTTGAGGTTCAGTGTCCAACCACTCCTACTGCTGTAAGAAGAACAGAAGAAACATCCGCCTATAGCAAGGACTGCACTGGTGGGCAAAGTCCAAATTCCATCCTTCAGGGAAAAAGAAACCAAGACTGAGGAATTCATGTCTGTTCAAAATTTCATCCTTGACTACTGAAAGCACTGGAAGCACATGTGTAGGTTTAAAAATGGAATTGTCCTAATTTAAGACTAAAAATAATTTGATCCCATCATCATTTCTCTTGGTCCGATCCTGAACTGGAGATCCAAACAGCTGAGAAAGCATGGAATCATCTGCTGGACAACATTAAAATGAACAACTCCTGTATCTTCCCAAGTTAAGAATACAAATCACAAAGAAAGGCACTGTGAGAAAAAAATTTCTTAAAGGAAGACCTCAATTATTTTCCAGCAAGACAGGTAATATGCATTTGGATATTTCTCAAAAAAACCCAAAAAACCAAAAAAACTGTTTTCATACAAGATTTTACTCATATATTAACTATTACATATTTTGCAAAACAAGAACCATAGCAAAGTAAAATCCCAGATATTTCCTATATTTAAACTGTGATAGTATTTCTGAAATGGGAATCCAGAGCCTCACCAGATTAATATCACCACTTTGACCAGGGAATTTGCCATATCCACTTCTGGTTTCGTTCAGTTGGAGTTTCTGTTTCTACAGTGATGGCTCTTGAACATTTCAGGATTTAAAGTAGTCCCTGAAGAGATAGCTGACAAAAATATGATGTTACTTTTAAGATGCTTTCTAATTATTTCTACCCTCATCCAGAAGCTGCAAACATCTGATCTCCTTCACTATGCTCCAAGCTCATTAAAATTGGAACGCTAAATAAGAATATTCAAAATATTTTGTTTTGCATTGCTAAAGGCACCACTACAGGTACTTGACTCATCCTTCAGACTGTAAATAAATAAATGAAGTCTAGGAGAAATCAAATAAAGACACTATGTCTTCTAGGTTTTGTTGGGGTCTTTTTTAGAAGACTTAGTAGATTTGAAACAGGTCTATTATTAAGGAATAGTTCCAAAGGGACTTGACTTAGAGAAATTCATTTATACTTGGCAGTCCATCTCATTGATTGCAGTTCCTTTTTTTTCCAAATATAATCCAACATTTTCACTACCAGGTGTGGTGGTTGGAAATGTTGGGACTGTAGAACACTGCAAGGCTAAATTCTCCTCCGGTCTCCATTATTTTTATGTAGCTCAGCACTTTCTCATCCTTACTGAGATCTGCTGCAAATTTAAAACACCCTAACAGGGCTGAGAGAGTCTTGCAGCAGTGTTTATCTACTCTATCATTAGAGTTCTTGTTACCATAATTCCACAGTTCTGAGCAACAACTCTCATTTTATGGGCAGGTAATTGAGCTCTATGATACATGAATTGATTTGCAGGGAAAATACATTAAAACCTGGTTGGAAAAGCAAATTATTCAGGATCTTCACTCTCATTGCCTTTTAGAGCTACCACTCTAGGACCACTGAAAGAGTTTACTTTAGCTCGTGTCAATGAAGCTGCAATTCAGTGTTTGTCCAAAAAATGTTCACATTCTAAAATGAAGGTGAGGTTACTGTGGTTTCATGAATTATAAAGACAGAATTAGAGATTACTGCAGATTCTTAGATCAGGACCACTTCCCAGCTCAAGAGCAATTTAGTGGGAAGAGCCAAGGCAAAAGGCAAAATTCAAGCAAGTGTTGCTGATAAAGTGAGTTATGGGTTCTACATTAAAATGTTAGCAAGGGTGATCCAGTCAGATCTCATGTCTGCCTGTGGTTCAGCACTGCAGCTGGTAACACCCAGAGCACCAGATCCAATCCCTCCTGGGGAGCAGGTTTGTTAAAGCAAGCACTGTTGTTTCAGGACCAGTGAAAGACAGGACAGAGACAAAATTCATAGGACTCCCTCAGTGCAAACACAACTTGCCCAGCAACAAATTTCCTCCTCTCTGGCCCTACTTGTAACATCCCTGTTTTCAAATTCCTATTTTTAGCAGCTTCTCATAAAAGGCATTCTTACTCAAAGAAGTGAATGTTACAAGTGTTCATTTGAATGAAGCCAACAATTACGCAACATCTTCTCTCAAGTGATTTTGTAAAAGTTATGGTTTAGCTTTCTTCCTAATTGCTTGGAAAAATCGGATCGGTGCAGGAAATGGGAAGGGTTGGCTCAAAGGGATGGGAACCAGCCAGTAACTCCTGCTGCTGCTGACCTGCTGCAACTCCCAGGTAAGAGGACAAGTGCTTCATTTGTAATCAAGTCTATCTAAAAGACAAAAAAGGCAGAAGGACAAACCTGGTTCATAAAGGCAGCAGTCTGTGACCAAAAGCAGCAGAGTCAGCAGCCAGTGTTTCACTCCTGATGAGAGCCCACTTGCAAAAGTTCCACTTGAGCACCTGCTGGAGAGCAGAGGCTGTTCTTCTTTGATGTGTCCAACCATAAGAGCCATACTTCTGTTGCTATTCAAAGAACAGGGATAAACTCTGGGGTTTGTTAGGTTTTAAATAGTTCCCAATTTCAGGCCTAATAGATGGCAAAATGGAAAATATCACATGTAATAGGACTTAAAAATAGAAATGTGGAAGAACACAATGTTATACTCATGTTACCTATCACTTTTTTCAGCTGAGCAAAGCCTTCACAAACATTGTAAATACATATATTTTTTCCCCAATGATAAAAAAAAAATAATACTTATACTAATAAAAAAATCTGTCTTGTAACCTGAAAGAAAAGACATAAAACCAAAGCAAACCTGATTCTTGTAAACAGAAACTGTTGCTTAAAAATTCAGTTTGGGGAGCACAAATAGTTAATTGCCTTGAGCATGTCTTAGAAGTTCAGATTTACTCAAAATAGTGTCAAGAGCAAACAAAACTGCAAAACAATCTCTTTTAGTAGGAAATACCTTGTGAGAATCAAGTGTTTTCTTATCATCTTTCACTGTTTCACTTTATGTCTGAATCTTGTAACTCCAGCTCCTATAACAGCATCAGTGGGGGAGAGAGACAATGAACACTCCTTCTGGTATTTGACTGACTGCAAGGTTTTGACATGTACAATATTAATAAAAATAATTTATTCTCACAGGGCTTTATTACAATAACAAGCTGGTAGCTTTAGATATGTTTAAGAAACAGAAAGAAACATCTGAAGTAGCAGGACAAAACCTTCATAAAAAGGTATATATCAGATATACATATTTATATTCATATCTATATCTCCAATTTCCCAAAGCATTGCTCTAAGAATTACACAAAACTGGCTACAAAATTTACATTTTTTAGGTTATTTATTGACTGCAAAGTGCATCCTGATTGATAATAAATATCACTGGGGAGCATTAATTATTAAATATACATTGTCCAGTCTTTAATAAATCAACTTTAGTAGGAACAATTTTAAATCTAAAATTAAAAACAATTTCTAGGACACTTATTTTAAGTAATTGCACTAATAAATAATAAGACCTTATATACAATTAAATGACTAGCAGCTAACTCACAGGATCATAGTAAGAATAATATATATGTACTGCAATTTTAAGTGTTATGACTTCAAGAATTTGTAGTAATATCCAAGCATTACTTGCTAAATAACACAAGATTTGTCTGATTAAGTCTTTGTTTAAGAAAATAGGCAATGGGAATAACTAAGAGCTGAAATTAATGGTAAGTGCTAGCTTGTAAAGACAGAAATTTACTTCTGACAAGTAGGAAAACATGCAATATATTCCTAGAGTTAACACATGTTCATAGTGCAGACATTACTTTTAATAAATTTCAGGTTAAAATTGACAAATGTGACATGTTTTGCTATATGGAATTTTGTCAAGTGACTATTGTTCCGTCTGACAACACAGACTAGAAAATGTCCTGCCTCTCAGAAATATTATTCTGTTTCTACTTTTTACTTGATATTTCTCAGTTTTAGAAAAACACAGAATTTTATTTTTACTTTTTTCTTTTTAGTTTTAGAAAAATATAGGACAAAAACAAGGCTTCTGTTGCATTTCTGGTTTTGTGGCTCAAAGTCATTGCTGCTATTATCATTATTATTAATAATTATTTATTTTAAATTACCTCCATTTAATTTGGATGAATTCTTGAAACAAACAAACCAACTCACGTATTTCAAAACCCGCATTTTAAAGTGTGATATTCCAAATAATCCAGCTCTATGCAGCTCCTCAGGGTTCACTTCCATGCATATTTTCTGAGTTCAGAAGAAATTTGTCAACTGTTTTACCTGGGTTGAACAAGACATATAGATTTTGAGGGGTGACTATGGCTCTCATATCATATTCTCAGCAATGATAATTTGATTTTTTTCTCTGCACAGGTTATTTTCATTCTAGCAGCAGCCAACCAGTTGGAAATGGTCAATCACTTTGTGCTGCTCCCCAGGCACAGCTCATCATGGGAATCTAATCTGCTCAAATGAACCCTCTTGCTGCACTTCCACAGACAATTAACCCTTGTATTGCCATGGGTTGTGCAAATCAAATCTCACCCATCACCGTCATCTGCACATTGCTCCAGGAGCCATAATTGCAAACAACAGCTCTTCTTTTCCATGATTACTCCTGAGGTTTGAATCATGTCTGGGTACAATTCTGAGCAAAACAGACACCCCCAAATCCATCCATCATCTCAACACGTCCCAATGTCATTTCCAGGTCAGCTCCAAAGCTGTGCCAGGGAAGCAGCCCCGTTTGCTGCTTTCCCAGGACAGCCTGGGATGTGAGGATGTTTTCCTAGGGCAGCCTAACGTGGCTGAGGACAAAATCCTCTCCCCACAGCTACTTCAGCAGTGCCTTTGACATTGCTTGTGCTTCATGGCCTATTAGGTGGCACTTCAGAGAACATATTAGAACTGACCACCAGACAGACTGTTCACCTTCTTGACAATTAGTTTCACTTCCCCAGGACTTAGCTGAGTAAAAAAATCACTGCCCTTTGTCTATGACTCATGTCTTTGTCCAAGACAGTAAGAAATAAGACCAAAGAAGATTTCCTCCTGGTCAAAATTCGTACCCTTATCTGTGTGTCTCTCAAATCCCTGCTTTGGAGAAGGATCTAAATTGTATTTGTTTACATAAATACCTCAACTGACAAACAAGAGGCAATAAAATCTCCTTGAATAGCCAATGTTTTGTCCTCTGGTGAGTTTTCCTGACACTGGACCAAGCTTGCAGAGTCATGAGAGAAAGAATTTCCCAGAACAGAGACAACAGAGAGTAGAACAAGACACCAAAGAAAGGAAGGCTCTGGGAAAAGGTATAAAAAACACATTTTGTGATATATACTGAAATTAATATTGACCATCCTTGGGCGTCAAGAGACATCCTGATGAGCTGAATAACACATGGCCATAGAGAATCCAAGCCGAGGGATGGGATGGGGGAATCTCCTTGACTATCTGTGTGATCCTCAGGTATTGATTTAACACACAAGTAGATAGAAAGCTGGCAGTAGCTAAACAGAGTTTGAGATTTTATGACAGATACATGAACCCAGAGACACATTCCAGATTGTGGACTGCTTACAAATAGCTCACAAAAAGGAACTCTAAAATTAGCTCCCACAAATTCTATGGCAAAAATCCTTTATCTCATGTCCTTCTGCACGTTATACAGAAATTATTTCTTTCCAACTAGTCATATTTAAAAACTGAGTTTCTTTAATGTTAAAAAGGATATTTTGTGGGGTAAAATCTGCTGCTTAAATTAGCATGGCTCGTGAAATCAGGTTTTTTCAACTGTGTTTAAAGCCTATCAGACCTTATTTGCAGATAATATCACATAACCACAGACTACATGCATTTAAATTCTTGAAGGGTACTTTTGTAACTTTCTTGCACTACACTGCATTGGCAACATTTTCATTCAGTACAATACACAGAGTTTCAAAATTGATATAGAGCAAGCCCTGCACTCAGCAGCAACAGGGAATTTTGGAAGCAATGGCTGTTAGAAGCACATGGAGGAGCCCCCTTGCATTACAGCTTACTACTCTAAGGCATTTCTAGAAATGGGTGGAAAAAAATACAAATTACATTTCAACAGCCATTTCCTGGGTTGCACTTTCATAGGCCAATGCAATGATTAGCTCTGCCACGCTCTGAGCAACTTCAAAGTCATCATTAGTTGACAGTAAATAACCAGAATACTGCTTAAAAGACAAAATAGTTACCAACATATTCCTAATGTTTTTACTCTAAGAGATTATTTGAAGATCACAGGATAATGGCTGAGTCCCTTGATGATTTTTCCATCTGACACTGCATCCCCACGCTTGGTGGTCTGACACATAACTCAGCTTCATGCTGCATTATCAACACTTTTGGGGCAGCAGAGATATTAAACCAGTCTGAACACATTGATGTGCAGGTTCCTGCCTCACTGTCCATTCAGTCATCCCTTTCAATTAGAAGCATTCACCATTCTGCCATACACAGGGAGGAGTTTGTGTTGCCTTGTTGAGTGCTTTAAGAAATCTGTCTCTGCAGGCAACAACGGTCTGCAAACACAGAGATACAGAAAAGCTCAGACATTTGAGAAAATCAGAAAGTTTGGTTGTCTCCCTGCATTTAGCCTGAGACAGAAATGATAAGTCAAAATTCTCTTGCAATTACCAAGCTAAAAGGAAGAAGTAATGGGAGAAGAAATCAAAGCAATGCTACAACATTTTAACCTATTCTATCCAAATGTTATCACTTTTCCATCACATTATTCTGTGTTCAACTTGAGTATTAAGCTGACCTTTTGGACACCAAAAGGATAAAAATGCACTAAAACTTCTTGTCTTTCAATCACAAAGACACATCCAGTTACTTGTCTTTCATCAGGGACAACTCCTTAAGCCTTAGGTTGAAATTTTTCCTGCCAAACTCTAACAACACACTTTTGCCTTCAATCCTCTCTTATTTGTTCTCCCCAAAGGCCCAAGAGCTGGGATCAAATGAAGCTTTTCTAATGCTCTTTGCTGCACGGCTCATGACTTAGAAAGGATAACAGTGGAGCTTATATGACATTCACCTTAACTCGAATTTACACGGAAGGAATTACATCCCAACAACAGCGTTTGGTTTTCTAAATCTGATCTAGCAGAGCAAGTGCTACAGTTCCTGACTTCAGTCATCAAGCTCAAAGCACAACAATCACAAGTATCTGGAGCAATCCAAGAGTCTGGGGGAAAAAAAGCAAAACAATATGCAGCAGTACCAACACAGAGCAACTGAGCAACTCTCAGGAAGACATTTAAGAGCCCTCAGATTGCAATTAGACTCCGCCAAACGCTCCAAGAAATCTGTGTATGCAAAGTGTTCTGCACACTGCACGTAAAGATCAATCTTCATTTGTGGGGAGGCCTGTTTGGAATACTTGAGTCCCAAATCAGCTACAATTGTGGGATCAAGTGTTAATTTCTTTATGGCATTAAATTAAGAACTTCGTCTTTGTCTTGGAAATGTTCTCAACTAATTCCACTTTTAAATATGGAATGGTAAAACCATATCTGGGCTGGAGGGCACCAAAAATTCACAAGGATATGAACACATCTTACAGGAAGCTGTCCAGCACCACTGCAGCTGTATCCCAGGAATCCCCCTAACAGAGCTCAAACAGAGTTCTTCACCTTGTCTGTTTTACTGTGGGGATCACTTGAGTATTCCCAGGTCAGGACTCTGCTGTGAAAACCCACAGAAAATTAGTCACTGCTGCAGAGTTCGCAACCTGAAATTAAAGCCAAGAATTAATTCAGCATGAGAACACAGAACACAATGATAAGACAGCTGTGGTCACAAGGCTGGGATGCAGTGGCAAATATATGCCAATTGAGCATTGGGGTGGCTTCTTTTAGACATAACACCAGTGAAGAGTTACAGGAAAAGATTTGAAGGAAGGCGATTCAATAAGTTTGCAGAGATTTAGAAAGCTAATGGTGAAAACAGCATTTTTTTTTTGCAGCAATGAAATGGATGATGAAGGATGGTATCACAGGTTTGGCATCAACTTTTTAATGACAGTTGAAGTAAAGCAACACAAGTACCCAGGAAGAGCGGACAAGACCCTTTCTGATACATGATACCATGAGGAGATAAATTTCAGAGAGCAAGGAGGAAAATGTGATTAACTCTGATCCCTAGCAGAAAACCAGAAAAAGCAATAGAGAGGAGGAGGCTATGTCCCCTGACAATGGCTGGGCAGAATAAGCAAGTCGAAAACTTGACCTATATTCTTCCCACAGAGGTAGGAAAGATTACATGAGGAATACTTTCCTTGCGCAAAACTGGCCTTGTGTTTCTTTAGGAGTAACTTTCCATTCATTCTGGAATTGGTCAATTAACATGAAAAATGTAAAAGGAAAGGCTATAAAATCTGCCTCTGGGATCATTCATTTTTCATCTGTTTTTTTAATGAGTAAACAAAAGCAAAAAACCAACTCTGTCACAGCCCCTGCTTTGAGGTGTGGAGCTGCATTACAGCAGTTTCCTCTCAGAGCCAGAAACACAAATATAAACACAGGATCCTGTACAGAAACAAAGCAAAATCTGATAAGACCCTGCAGGTCTTGTTTTTAATTCTGAAGCCATTGAGCATTTGCAGACACCAAGGTATTCCTCTCCACAACTAAGCTGACAACAAAAAACAGAGGCACTGATTAGGGTTGTGACTTCAGAACGTTCCTATGGGAGTTGGTCCTTTAAAATCCCTTCAATTCCACTAAAATGTCTTGAGAATTAAAAAGCAACTCCAACTTCCATTATTTCTATGACTATTAATTTCAAAAACATCATTACTGGTCTTTTGTCCAGACTCCATGTCATGGGGTGACTTCACCTTTAAGATAGTTTTGAGAGCCAAGAAAGTTGAAGCTGCTGGTGACTGATGGGAGTCTTTTCTCCTGACCAATTATCGGTCATTTCTAAGAACTGACAGCAGTTTTGACCATTGAAAAGTGACATCAACCTGTGAACACCGCCTTAAGATGTAAAGCCAGAGCTCTCTTGTTCTCTTTGGGTTTCTGGCCTCTGACAAGGTAACAAGGCTCTGTCTCAGCCTCTTTCCCCCCCCCCCCCTCCAGGCCGAACAAGGCCGCAGAGGGTGAGGGGGGAGAAATGGAGCCGGCCAGCCTGGTTTAGTTTGTAGTTTCTGCTGCTGGACTGAAACCTGACACCATGAACACTTGCAGCTTTTCCAAGACTTTAATTCTTTTTCTACCTAGATAAACCATACAGATTGCTCCTTTTTCCCAGAGAGACAGAGAGAGAGATAATCAACATGAAGACATCATAAAAACCATCAAAGAGAGTGAAGAAAAGAGTTAAGTTTTACATGCGGAAGAGAGAATAAGGAGATGCTTTATAAGCTGAAATATTTTTCTGTTAAAGCTATGGAGATGGACAATAATGTTCTGAAAAAACCTCCTTTAATTTATGACAGAGTATATAGCGAGGAATGGAGTGTTCAAAGAGTGGATTTTGAGCAAAAGGTAGAGTAATTGTGATACAGTGAGGTGCTGAAACAGAGTGGAGCAAAGATTTGAGGCCTTGAGGGCAATGAGAAAACTGTTTTCCAGCAAAGCTCACAGAGACAGATGATGAGGACTTTTACCTTTGAATAACTCATCCTTAAAAAATGACAGCCCTAGACTCATGGCGCATACACACCTCAGAGTGATGTGAAATGGGAGGAGTGAACAGACGACAGATTTCTGGGCAGCTGGCATCAAAGAAATAGAAAACTATAACAGAAATACTTTTCTTGTGAGAAACTCCATAGATTAGCAGAAGAAGACTTCTGTTTCTCTACAAAGACTGATAAAGAGACTCTAGCAAGAATTGGGACTGTTTTAAACACCAAACTTCCAAAGCTGTTTGTCTCTATGTTGTCATGTGAACAAGGGAATGGTGGGTAGTGGGGGATAAAAGGGTTTTCTGGAAGTTTATTCTGGTGTTCTTATTCTTGTACTTTTGTTAATAACCTTTCTTGATTCCTTTTAAGTTTTAAGCCTGTTTTGCTCTTGCTCAAATCCATATCTCACAGCAAGAAATAAGTTTTCTAGTAATTTTTTAGTTACTGCTTTAAAACCACAACAATTCTGTTTTCACCATCACGTCAGATCAGCTCTTGGACTCACAACTCACCACAGACCTCAAAACAGGAGGCAAAGATCAACACCAGTTGGCCTTTCACAACTTCTCACCCATCTATTACCTTTCTGGGGCCAGCTGCAGAAAATGGGGGGGAAGCCATTCCAAAGAACACTACCAAGGAAATCACACAGCACTCAGCACTTTTTACTGGCATCAAATTTTTAATGGATGATGGGAAGTAACACAGAAGCAATTCCTGTCCACAGAAAAAAAGATTTCAAATGGTTTTGTCTCAAGGACAATCACTGGAGGTTGAAAATTTCTGGTGCTGAAAGTTACATGAGGTCCTCAACACTGAGCAATCAATATCCCCACAATCTAAACGGTGAAATTACGACCTCGGCAAGGAGAAAAGTTTCAGCATTTGCAACTCATCTCCAAACCTCAGTAGAACTAAACCAGCAGAATTTCCCTGAGATGGCACTGTGTTCTGGAACCCCTCAAATACTCACTAAAACAGACTTGACTTTCACTAGGACAGCATTTCATGAAAATCTGGGGGAAAACCTAGGGGAAGTGGCCATGTGCACGCACATCCCTTCCCACAGCCGGCACAACCAAATCCTCCTTTGAATGGCCTCAAAGGTGAGCAGCACTCATTGGCACAGCCTCTTCTCCCACACACAGGCCAGGGAGCAACACGGCAGCGCCAGCCAGATGGGCAAGGACAAGAGAGAGCAGATGCCAACGAGGCTTTCAAGCTGTGCCAAGGGAGGTTGACGCTGGGCATTGGCAAGAACTTGTGCCCAGCAAGGGCCATTAGATCCTGCAATGGCCTGACAGGGGGCTGCTGCTGCAGTCATCATTGTGGCACGTGTGCAAGGCAAGCCAGGCCGCAGCGCTCGGGCCCCGCTCTGCTGGCCATGCTTGCCGCCATGGCTCACAGCTTGGACTCAACATTCTCTTCTCAGGGCTCTCTGCAGCCAGGGCCTTCTGTGCTTCTGTGACATCACAGCCTCTGGGCACGGCACGCTGGCTGGCAACTGTCCCCAGCTGTTGCTGCGCCCCAGAGCCCAGGCAGAGCTGCTTGCACACAGACGCCCAGAGCCTTTCTGCTGCTGCCACAGCACTATGGCTGCTCACGGCTCTTCCGCGCTCCTGCAGCTTTACCTGCTGCTGCTCTTGGCCCATCCCCTCGACCCATCCACCAAACCCGAGCGGAGCACGGATGCCTCTGCGACGGTTCCGGAGGATTTCCACCTGGAGGAGACGGACTCTGCGCTCATCTGGTGGGCGTCCAGGACACTCCTCCTCATCGACGTGCTCCTCATAGGAATGGCCATGGGATGGGCCCTTGGGAGAAGATTTCAGAGATGCTGGGGAGAGGTGAGGCAGGGGTGGGGGGTCAGGCAGGCGGGATGGGGCAGACCTTGAGGGCCTCTTGGGCACCCTTTGGCCAATGCCCTGCGGCAGGAGGGGCCTGAGCTCCTGGCTGGGCAATCCGGCCCAGGGGCTGAGCCCCATGGACAGCACCAAGCAGAGGCGGCCAGAGCTCTGCCTGCTGCAGCCTCTTCCCCGGGGCAGCCCAGCCCAACTCAGCCCGAGTCTCTGTCTCCCAGGCCAAAGGCAGCCCCACACGTGCCGGCCCCGCTCTGCCCCTCTGCCTCTTCCATGGCGATCCCTGTGCTTTGCCTTGCAGCGCAATCTCCAGAGCCCTTCCGGCCCTGCAGGGCCCCGCCGCCATCCAAGACTCGGCTGTCCCACGAAGTTGATGCAGCTGCTCAGGAAAAACCGTGACCTGATGCGGCTGCTCCTTCGCTCCAGCTCTCAGCCGAGGAGGCCAACCACCAAGACGGCGGCAAAAGAGGGCATTGGCAGGAGACTCCGCACCTCCCCGCAGCTCTGACCTCCAGCGCGGCACTCCGTCCTGCAGAACCTTACGGGGAACGGGTGACCAGTGCCCAGCCCAGGCACTGCGACGTTCCCCACTTTAGAAGTTAGACACACCCCTGTTGTTCGTTTTAGGATTCCCCACCACGTTTCCCCCAAGAAGTTGACCTTTCCCTTAGTGTTCAATTCTAAACAGTTCAAGTCTTGAAGTTTTTTAGGCTTAAGATTCTTACCCCATAGTCTTCTAGTAACGTTGGACAGTAGAATTTACAAGTAGTCAAGTGAATAAAGTTCACGTTTTCTGCACGTTGCCGTGTCATTTTCTTGATGTTGCACCTGAGACCTGGGGACTCCTTGAGAGATGGGTTTGCATGGCAGCTCCAGACTGCCTGCAATGGAGAGCCCCAGTGCCCCAGCAGGCTTTGCAAGAGTCCGGAGGGCAGCGGGAAAGAAGAAGGTGGCCAATGTTCACCTGCCTCCACCTTCCAAGGAAGCTGGGAGTCAAACCCTGTCTGCACTTTAGGGGGGACCCTAAAGGCCCCGGCAGGCATCAGGATGGCCCCAGGACGGGGGGCTCGCAGGACTCTGGGGCACCACGAAAGGAGCAGGATCATCCCTGGAATGCTGCGAGAGAAATCCAGAGACGGCTCCCCTGGCATCCAGGCAAGGCCTGAATTCAGGCCCTTGAATAACTTTTCCCTGACAATTAGCATGCACTAACCCACTAATGGTACGTGCACAATCAAACAATGCACTGGACTCAGGAAACTCTCCTTCTGGAAGTACATGCCAGCTCCAAACTATCACAGAGCTGGGTCTGAAAGAATAATATTAAAATATGTGCTATGGTATTGACCAAATTAGTTACTGTTTCCTGTTAAAAGCAAAGGCTGTATTTCAATTTAAAGGGGAGAAGAAAAATAATAGAAGAAAAATTGATTTTTACTGTCTTAGATTTGTTTGCCTGTGGGAATATTGGCTTCAAATTTGAAAGCCTGCATCTTTCCATACAAGTCATAACCTTCTATTTCATGCCCCAACCTTGGCAGTAAGCCTCACTCATCATTTACCACTTTTGGCTGCTTCAATAGAAAACACCACACAAGATTACTACCTGGCTTATCGAAAAACAGAAGAGTTTACAGGCTGGGAATCTCCATTTTCAGGAATGTATCGAGAAACTCTTGGTATAACTGGTCTCACTGCATTTCCATATCTACAGTCTTTAATTAAAGAACCTCAAAAGCGTTTGTGTCGCCAGGCACCTTCAAGACCATCTCGTTCCAACACTCCTGTCATAGTCCCAGTTTCTTAATGCCAAATATTCTTTCAGCCATAACTTAAGTGCTTTGTTGGTGCTGTAAATAGAAATACACAAAGAAGTAGTTGCTTAAGCGCCACCACACACATTAAGCTGTGGCACAGTCTCGTGCAGAGACACAGAAGAAATTTTGCTAACAATTATACCTTTGAGTTTATGATTGAAACCACCACGAAGCAGATATTAATATCTGCTGTGGATGTTCTTCCAACTGAATTGCAAAGGTGATATCAGTCAAGATAGAACTTTTCATGGAATTAAGACTTGGCATAAATATGAATCCTTTTACACTGAATGAATAATAAAGAATAATGAATAAGAAAGAGCTGTGAAGAACTTCCGAATATAGGCCACTTCCTATTTTACATTTTAAGAGCATGATCTGCTTATAGTGCATTTCTATAATGAAATGTGCACTGCTAAGGTGATTTTTTTCTTTTGCACAACACTTTAAAAACAGGGCAGGAGGAATGGAAGGGATGTGTTTAATCAATAACATCTCTTTCCTCTTGTTCCTTCCTCCTATTTTCCCTTGACTTCAGCATGGGTCTTCCTCATGGGCCACAGCCCTTCGGAATAAACCAGGAATGGGTCCCTCCAAAGGCCAACCTGATATTTCATGTCTGACAGACAGGATTTCACCTGTGTTGAAGGCATGAGCTTGTCTCAAGCCATTTCATTCACTTTATCTCATCCTAGAAACGGTACACAAGCTCATGAAGTTCAAGTTTAGTTCCTCAAATCTGCAAGACCTTGACAACATTGGATTGGAAGCAGAAATAATGGACTAATTATTTGGCACATACTTCCTGAAAGACACTTCTGCCAAGTAGCTCACCATCTTGAAAACCACCCAAAAACTCAGTAATCCAAACTCCCTTCAAATAAAGCTGCTATGAAGCAGGCAAATTCTGGCAATTACTCTAAGTAGTCTATGTCGAGACAGGACTTGTGATAATAACTTGAGATCAATTAGAGATAGAAAAAACGTGATGTGACAAAAAACACATTCCTGTCTATCTTAATATTTCTCCAAGCAAGCTCTTACCTGTCCATGTAATTCAATTACCAGTGATGTTACAAGCTCAGGAGCCAAGGACTTCATTTGCAGCTGTCAATCACTTTCAAAGAGCCCTGTTCAAAGATGAAAAAGACACAAATTGAACAATGACATGTCCTTGGTAGTGCTGGCAGTGACAGAAGCTCTTCTCCAGTCTTTTAGAGACAAAGAAACCCTACATTTTCTCCACTTAGAAATAATCAACAACTTGAGTGTAGGTTGAGTTTATCTCAACAGGTCACCTGATGCAATTCTAGGGGTCTTGCTAAGGGGAGCCACCAAGTTTGCTGCTAACACACTGCACCTCACGGCTACAATACAGGCTTCATACGAAAATAAATTCTTTTTCTCAAGATGAAGTACATTACTCCTAGAACCATTTGAAATGTGCATTTTACCAGCTTTTACCTGTTCAGTTTTACACATCAAAGTCATTGAAAACCTTCTGGGATGTTTCTACACTGCATTTCTCACACTTTGACCAGAGCAATAAAAAATTTCCTTCAAAGAAACAAAGGTTCACCAAAAGAGAAATTCTGAATGATGCAGTAATATGGAGGTATGAAGTTCATTTTAATGCAACTTCGCTTCTTCTCTTAAACACACTGAAAAGATATCATCCAAAGCATTTCCTTATGCAAAGAAAACACACAACAACTTCATTTCTCATACAATATAAGACATAACTAAAATTTCAGCAAACATTCAGAAACAAAATGCATCTGCAATGTAAAATGGTGGAAGGACACCAATGAGAAGACTCAGATCTCCATTCTATAAAGGAGGTGGGAATTCATCTTTAAATCCTCTAGCTTATCAGATGTAGAGACAATGGCAGACTACAGTTCAAAAGTCACCTCTGCTAGAATATTCACTCTTCTTTTGCACTTCAAAATCCTTATTAAGGAGTGAGACCTCAGAACTTCAGCTACAGGAAAACAACTCTTCTCTGTAGGTGAGAAGGCACCACATTCTCAGCTTTTCTCATCTCCAAAGAAACTTACACCTCCCCACATAATTCTCCACGTCCCAGGAGACTGACAAGCACAGAAATCTACAGCTGTAAGGATTTCAAGGCTCAGGAGGCCCAGCAAGTAGGAGAACTTCTCCTGCTCAAGCATTCACAGTGCGTGGGTAATGTGCTCTGCTCCTCAGGCACCAGCTGGCTCTGAAGGAAAGAGCTCTACCACTCAACCCTGGGACTTGCTCAGTAGAAGGAAGAGGTTAAAACTCATGTAAAATTACATTTCCCACAGTAATAAAAGGTGGTTCATTTAACAGGGGCTACACCACAATACATTAACTTACCTACCCAAATCACCGGACAATACAAAATCAATCTCTCCTATTCTTTTTGCCTTCAGGGTTTTTTTAAGCAATTCTATTAGAGAAGAATAAATATATAGTATATACTATAAAATATATACCTCTAAGAAAACATGGAATACATTCCAGGACTTCTAGAGCGGGTCAACTGACAGGCTAAGAGGCCTGCCATGCTAAATAACAGCAAACAAAATTGTTCCCTATTTTTATCCCTGTCAGAAGACACAACTCTCACAGCTACACAGGTAGGATATTAAAAAGACACTGTCAATATACATGGATACTTTAGTGATTAATTATGGCACCTCAAAGATTTAAAACTAATGATGCCATGTTACTGAATTTTTTAGCAGCCTCATCTGCTATAAAACAATTCTACTTGGCAAAAACAAGCTTCTCTTTTTTTATCCTTAGCAAGCAAGCATTAAAAAAGATACAACTCTAAAGTTTACAGCATATAGAGAGATGTACACAACCATGATTACTTCTTACAAACCTCAGCCATGAGTGGAACAAGGAAGTTTAAAACTTGGCGTTTTCCACAGCAGCCACCATGCAAAGAAAACAGGAGCTTGGGAAGAGATGCATCACACAACTTCTGCAATCTTCTGTGTTTCCCATGAAGGATTACTGTCATGCCATGGAATGTAAAGCTCAGTGCCAGCTTCCTTCGTTATTCACTGATTCCTTGCTGCAATTTAAGATGGTACAAAAACAATCAGCTGAACCTGTACCCTATGTTTTGGGGGTTCAGGATCTGTTGGTAACTTATTCCAAATCAAAACTTCCCTCACTCAATCCCCATTGCTCTTCTCTTAGCCCTGGCAGTATCAAGAGCCAGCAGCAGAGCACAGCAAGTCCTTAAATCCTGAGAAAAACAAAGGAAAGGCAACAAATCCCTTCCTCATCCTAACTCAAGGCATTCACCATTTAGTCACAGCTCACCACCACAGATGTAGCTAAGAAACAAGAATCCAGACCCACTCCTCCTTTCCTCATATCTGTCTGTCTAAAAGGAAAAGACACAAAACACGCTTCTTTCCTTCCAGTCAGCCAGAGGTGCTTATTGAATCGACGGCAGCAGACATCAGCCAGCAAATAAAAAAGGTTTCTGTTGTTACATTACTAAATATAAGCAGGGTGACAAGTTAAAAGCCCTCTCTCTGTGCTTTTCTTCCAGGTAGCAGGTCAACAAAATGGGAATAAATGCAAATGTCCCTTTTTTTCATTCATCATAAATGAAACTACCTTGATAGTATTTAAGAATGCTGCTCATCTACTATAGCCACTGTTCCTGAAACTAATAACCTGCAAAAGTATTGGAAATAGTTCAGGATACATCATATTCAGTAATTGCATGAAAAAGCAAACAAAATTATCTCCCAGTTTTTTCTCAGGTGGCAAAACCAACTAGTTAGGCAACTAATCAAAAAACACCATTTAGTTCCAACCAGAAACTTGGATACTTAAATATTACAACCTTCATTATATATCCAGTTTCTACACATCTAGGGCTGTTCCTTTTGCATTTTAGCAAGAAAAAGCAGGAAAAAAAAACTAAAAATTTTCATTTTAAAAGCTAAACAAGCTCATCTTAAACTGGGAGAGGGTAGAAAACACAAAGGAAACAAACTGGTGGGGAAAACAATTAAATCAATTTTGCTCCACGACTGTAAACTACAAAGAACAAGTACTCACTCTTTTCTTACAGAAATGGCTTCAAGTCACAGGGACTACAGCAAATATTCAGTAACTGCATCATCAGTGTGACTGCAATTGTACACACGGATGTCATCCCCTAAAATCTCAAACTATAGACAACCTCTGTCATTGAAGCTGCATAAATAACCAAAACCACACTGACTGTAGTCACCAACAGCAGAAATTTTATCTGCCATTTCAAGTGAGATCAGAAAGAGGCGAGATGCACCCAACACACCAACCCAAGAGACAGTCCATCTGAACTAGATTTCAACTGCAAAGAAATTGAAATCTGTCTGGCATTCTTACACTTGATACAGCCTTGGCAAACTCATTTCCACCAGTCCCTGACAAATCAGTGCTGTTTAAACCCAGGCTTTTGCCTTTCAGACTGGCTTCAAGAACTCACCGCATCATCCAGACAACGTGAAGCAAATCCACGTTAAGAGGAAATCTCTGTTAAGACCTACAGTTTACAGGCTGAGCATAAAAATTACTCGTTTCAACACTGGAAGGAATATAAGCAAGTAGAATATTCATAAAATGGTATTTTCTTGAGAGTGAGCATGATTGCTCTAGTGACCAAACTGATTTCTTGACAGCCTTCAAGGAACTTCAGACTAACATCCTTTAGGATTTTTCTTAACCTTTCCCAATCACCTCAAGTATAGCACGTGATTATAGTGAAAGATGTAGACTCCCATGTTGTACAAAGGAAAAAAACATCCATGAATTTTTATAAAAATGCAAATGGGTACATGCAGGAAACAAATTCTAGAGAGAATTCTTTGTCACCGAAACAAATATTTTAAAATTGCACACATACTGGAAAGTTCATCAGTCTACTCTCTGAAAAGGAGGACAGTTTATGCAAGCAAAGACAAACACTAAACAGTACCAGGCTCCATTTGCCCAGATATTTCCTATCCTGCAATTTTACAGTCAAGCAAAACAATACCAGCAATTTAAGCTGCATTTGGCTCCTTCTGTTACCAAACATCTTCTGGATTCAGGAATGCAAGCATTACCAAGTGACAGACAACTGTGCAAGCTGCTAATGTAACAGTAGAGAGCAAACAGCTCTAGTTTTACTGTCATGAAGTTCAACTACACCTTTGTCTTGGTTCTAGAAGACAGGTGTCTGCTAGGGAGAGCAGGAGCCTCCCTTGCGATGAAAGAATGTAGACCCCCTCCCTCCGAATTATTATAATTTTGAAATCAAGGGGCTTTCAGGCAGAGATCTGGGGATAGGAATAACAGTTCTTTACTAGTATAACCAGGTAAACAAACAAACAATAACTACAGCAATAACAAGAAAACAGAACCAGGGACCCCGGGGCAGCTTTTTCGGCTGAGACGGGATGGAGGAGAGGCTTTGTTTTCACAAACCCCTCGGGCAGTCAGTCCCGGTGCTCCTGCAGGGCTCCGAGGAAACAGTCAGCTGGAACAGCAGGGATGAGCTGAGATCCTGGGCTGGTGGATGAGGTGTATCAGCAGCTCCACGGCGATGCCTGGCAGGACAGCGGGTGCGAGGCCACCAACCAAGAGGGGAGAAGGAGAAGAAGCAGCTCCGCGACCCAGCGCACGAACGTCCTTCTTCCCCGAAGCCGAGGAAAAAGCCAGCTAAAAACTGTCCCCACCCTCCTTTTTCTGCCCCCTTCCCCGCCACCCTGGGCCCGGCTACTCTTTGTCTTTTGTGAGCACCCTTAAGTACCAGTAGCTAGGTTTCCCAGCACATAATGGGTAAAAATTCCCACCTAACCCTCAACAACCTTTTATATTAGTGAATTGGAATTATGACTAACTAAAATTTCCAGATCTCTTTTTTCCTATTTTCATATGATCATGATCCAAAATAAGTTTTAATATTGAGTACAGCTGTATTCAATCACTCTTATTTTGCTGGTGTTGAAGGGAACACCCAAAAGGATTTCTTAGAGAGTGGATATACTCTTCCTACCAAGCATGGTGTCTGGGCACACAGAGCTCTTGGCAGGATAATTGTCTAATATGGTAAATTATTCATTTTTTTGTTTGATAGTTACTTCTAGAAAAGCTTTTAGTACTTTGTGCATTGGGGAAAGTCCTGGAGAATAAAATTAAGAAGTGCAAACGTACCAACATGGCTTTATCACAGTGAAGGACACCACTAAAAAACGAAAAAAAATTACTTGGTTTTTCCTAATCAAATACTTGCTAGAATAGCTTTACACTGCCACAAAACCTCAGAATGTTACTGATTTCTACAGAATGTCAGCTTAAAAAAATAAAGAGATGAGGTAATAAAAGATTCTTTTGAGACTTAATGACTATAAATTGTAGTTACCACTGCAGTGAAGAGGCATTCTCATTTCAATGGCAACTCAAAGCAATAGAATTTTTATCTTTCAAAGAAATAGCCTTTCTTATGGGTGCAGTAGAATTCCATAAACAATGCCTTAATAACTCCTTTAACAGTTAAATAGCTATGAAATCCTAACTTCATTGAAATTACTACAGGACACAAGACTAATGTTTTCTTTGGTGATCAGAATAGGTAATTACAGAGATTAATTATTTCAAAGTCATCTTAATGCAAGATTCACAGCAAAAAGAAACACTTGAAGTATCTGTGAAGAATAAATGCATCATAAAACAGCTATACTATCAAACTATTTCTGCCACCAGCTCACACCCACTGACCTCAACCAAGTCTCGTGTCGGTGTTTTAAGTCAGGGTTTTGTGGGGAATCACACCTATTACTCAGTTTATACAGTTTCACAAAGATTCTGGTTTCTGATGATGCTTTTCATAGACAGGCTCCAGCTTATGCACATCCAGCAACAGAGCACACAAATCTTCCTGCCTTAGCTCTACTCAAATACAAAAATACTCCCTTCTGCTTGAATTTGCATTTGACAGATTCCTCTTCTGTATCAAACTC
Organism: Poecile atricapillus; assembly: GCF_030490865.1. NCBI lineage: Eukaryota > Metazoa > Chordata > Aves > Passeriformes > Paridae > Poecile > Poecile atricapillus. Next base: position 6,129,230 of record NC_081252.1, read on the forward strand.
CATCAGCCACTGTGAGTCATCACAAAGTCCACGTGACTACTTTTGATAAAGTTACACAGGTGAACATTCTCTGGGGCTGGGTGGCCTCCAGCTACTGCAAAGGACTGCAGTGATCAGCTGTTAGAAATTGGTTATAAGGAATGAGCTTTTGTGTTCAGATCTCGTTCAGCACGTTGGCATTTGTCAAATCCTTTATTATTAATAGGGTTGCAATTTCATTCCAAACATAACCAGGGAATTTGTGCCTCGGGCTTTGGCAGGACAAGATTTCACACGCTGAATTTCAAGGAAAAGGCTCACATAAGGTTAATCAGAACAAACCTGAATGAGAAAGAAGCCTGAAAATAAGCCTCACCCATGTGCTAGTTCCCCTGGGGGTTTTCCTGAGAAAGTGATTAATACTTCTCTACTCATATGGAAAAAACACTTAAAAACCACTTTTCCCTTGCTCGAGTCAGAAAACGTGAACTGAAATCAAAGCCTATTAGTGACAATAAAATATTAATGCTCTGCATTTCTTATGCAAACTTTTTCAACACTGCATTATTAATGACACCTAACTGTAGTGGAGATTGCTGCAGGAGAAGCTAATTTTACTACACACTTTATACTTTTAACTAAGAAATGATTTCTGGTAACACCCCACCCGCCCCAAGGATCATAGTAGGATCTCATCGTGTTTTCTAAAACTCAGTTGTTAGCATTGATTCAAAATTCTGCACAGGAGCCGGTAACTTATGAAAATATTGTGAAATGTGAAAATTCTTGTACAATTTTCTTTGATGATAGAAAGAACAATTTATTTTAAATTGTTCTGGCACAGACTGCATTCAAAGAGGGCTACACTCAGTCTCAGTATTTTACCACAGCAAGACATTTCTTACCATTAGCATTGCCAATACGTAGGCACACATCTTTGGTTTAGGCTGAGGTGGGCAGCATTCAACCACTCCAAGCTGCTGAAGCAGATCCTGAAAGCCAAGGGTCACCAGAGCAGCAGTACAGTTTAAACACGCCACGCTCTTCCTGCAAGATCAAAAGGGACTGGAAGATCACGCAGGAATGCCTTTACCCCATCTGTGGCATGTAGGGACTGTCAGCTTCTTTCAGTGGCACAGCAACATAGAGAGCACCTGAAGAGCAATATCATATTGATTTCAGGAAATTACTGTATTACTCACCAATGGGATCACTGAGCTGCAGTTAAGACAGATTTCAAATCAGAAGAATTTTACTCTCAGATAGGAGTTTTTCATGAGAGCCCCAAAACATCCAGCCTTCATCCCCTGCCTGGAGCCCCCTCCTGATTGTAAATGACCATATCCCTTCTTCTAAAGGAGGACACATTCCCTGGAGCAAGAAATACATTCTTCTATTACACAAAAAATAGAACTTCTGAAGCACTTCAACCAAGTAAAAGACACCTCTGGAACTGTGTCTCCTTACTAAAACCTTGGCTCAATAAGGTTGTTTGACTCATCAGCAAACAACAACTTCAGATATCTGTGACTGGCAAGAAGAGAAAGCAGGAAATACATCCAGGGAAATAATGGCACAAACAGCCCTGCAGAACCAGGGAAATGAAGAAGGTACCATGTTGTAATGAGTCTTTCTCATTACAGATCACTCAACTTTTACTGGCATTTTACCATTCTCTGATGGGAGCAATAACTAGAAACAGTTGTAGATGAATGTTCAATTTCAGCAGGAATACAAACTTGTTCAACAGAACCTGACTTGTTTCATTATACAGATTAATAATGGCTCTTTTCTGCAGTGTGCTATGATGGATTTGTATTAAGCAACTCCCTGTTTATTTCACATTGTTCCAAGAAAAAGAATAAATTCACTCAGGCTACTTTTAACCCAGTGGATTCATGACATACATTTTTGTCTACTGCCAGTTGCTTTTCCCGTCCCAGTGTTACAGTCAACACTGTGGTGCATTTAGTTTTAGAAGAGAAGACACAGTTCTCCTTAATCTGAAAATTCAGTCATTTGAATAGAATTTTCTATATTTTTGCTGAGAACGGGAACAGCCATGTAATCTCTTGTAACATCAGCCTCCGTGTTCCTTATTCCTACAGCAGATTTGCTTTCCCTTATGGCACTTGTACAACACAAAAGCTGCTTGCAAGTTAAGTTCTAAATTATATATTATGGCTCCTGTCATTCAAGAGCACTACGATAATTATCTCTAGTAAATAACTTGAAAGTACAACAGGCAAGCCTAAGTGAAGCAAAAAAATTACTGAGTCCAAGATAAAGCTTTTGGTTTTACCCCCATTATTCCATGCCTTATTCCTTCCTGGTAGGAAACTCCATGACAAAAAACCTGTTACCTATTACACTTATAATTAGTTCCTAAATACTCACATTACTAACAGCAACCAAGTTAAAGAGAAATCATACATATTTGTATCATTAAACCCTAGCACATCTGTGAGCCTAAGGGAAAGATACCTAGGCTTAACAAAAAATGGCAGTTCTCAGAGAAAAAACAGTACAGAACTGACTAAAAATCTAATAATAATAAATAAGATATAAATAAATAAATAAAGGGAAAGAACCAAACAAAGAATATATGAATAATACAGTCCTTGAAGTATGTTTAAAATTTGCCTATTATTCCTATGAGAAACAGTACATTTTAGACCCTGAGTTCAAAACAGGACTAAGACCATGCCAAACCTTATTCCAACCTTCCTTTTAACCATGAAAAAGCTCAATTTAGGCATTCGAGAATTATTGGCTTTGTTGAAGAAAAATACCCAACAGCAGTAAGAAATTATGCAGATGCATTTGTACTGTAGAAGTTAAGGGTTTATTATGTTTTCAGACTAATAAAATAATGCCCCTGTATAGAGCCAGCCAATTCCTTTACAGGTTTGCATTTCACATTTAATCTAGTCCCATCATTTAATCGTGATAGTCTTGTGCATTATACCAGGGCTGAAAAAGTGAAATGATCTGAAAGCAGGATTTCCATGCATGAGAAAATGACAGTGTTACCAGCTAGCCCCACAGTGTAGACAAGAATAGATGAACCAATTATTTATTTTTAAATGTTTTTATTTTATGCAACTCTTTCATATTCCCAGGTAAATATAAGACATAATAGAGACTACCACGTTGATATGAATTTAGACCTTGGATACTTGCTGTCTCTGAGGAGAGCCCATTTTAAATTTGATTGAAGTGTGGCAATGTTGTTTTAGGATCTGTACCCATCCTTTCCATCCAACACAGCGACCTAAGTGGGATAGCAAGGACACTCCCCATCGTAGTTATATGAGATAAAGGTTCAGAGTCTCTGCTTCCTTTTCCTCCCTGGCTCAGCCAAAACCGCTCAGCTGAGCTGTGCAAAGATGGTGGCTGCAGGGAAAAGGGAGCAAAGCCAGCACAGCTCAGGTAAGGTCATAAAATAACAAGAAACCAAGAACACATATTTGCCATGAAAGACAAGAAAATATTTCATTTTGTGCTTTAGTCATGGGCAAGACAGAATATAGGTCCTGTCAGACATCCATCACACAGAGGAGAAATACTAGGAACTGATTTAGTTTCTGTCATATAATTTATTTTCTTGGCAAACAGATTTTTTTTTTTTTTTATTTACTGAATATAGAACTTTTCCACTAAAGCAATTTCTTTTTCAAGTATCAATCTGAAAAAGCTTATCTACTGTTTATAAGTATGAAATAAATACTGCCTTAATGTTTAACTTCTTCTGTCTTCTCTCCTTTAACTTAGGAGAATTAAAGCAGGTAGAAATTCACCCTTATTTGATGGTGCCAAAACAAGTTCTGCAGCACAGCATCAATTTCATAGCACGCACAGACATTATCACCCTTCTGCCTAAAACTTCAGCTGAAAAATGGTGCTAAACCAGCAACACAACTCCCATCCTTTTCAGGCAGGAACTGCAATGAATATTAAGCTTTACTGAATAGCAGTGCAGAACAAAATTGTAACCACGAAGGATTTTATACTCCTCATGGTCTACTTCAGACTTAGAAATCACTCATCACAAATCAGGATGATGTCATGTGGTTCTGCTAAAACACATTACATGAAGAAAATGAGCTGATTTCCCTTACTGACTCACCAGTCTCCATTTCTGTCCCAGACAAACTGGAGAGGTCTGGGTTTGCTTTAATGTATCTGAATAATTCTACAATGATTTACAGCGAGGCATAAATGGGTAAATACAAGAGCCAGTATTCATTCAAGTTATCATTTTAGAATGACTAAAAAGGCTTATTAATGCATATTCTCTTTCTGAGAGCCACTATCAACCACGAGACAAATCCTCCCAAGCACCATAGGTTGACTATATTCCATCACACAGCCAATACCATGAGATCTGGCATGCCAGAAAAAGGTTTCATACTCGCACCCTGTAGTTAAATACCTAATTTGGGCCCCCAAATCTGGCACCTCGATCAAGGGAAGAACCAAGCCAGTAACTGCTCAATGAGCTGTGAACAAGCCTCTAACCTGGTGGCCCTGCTTGGAGCCTGCCAGTTCCAGCAAGCCCCAAGCAGCTTACAGAGAAGTAAAACACAACTGTAGGAACTATTTAAGTGTTTGAAAAACTATAAGAACATAAAATTTAAAGTATCTTGATTGTCTACCCCTATCTCTTACACATATGGACAGTAAACATGGAAATGCTCCTTGACAGAGAAATAACACTGTCACACCAGTAACAGTAGCTGACCACAGCAACATTTTTATCTCTTACTTTGGGTTAACTTTAGAACTGAGCAATGAAAAGACAAAAACAAAGCTCTCCTTCCAAGCCCTTACCTGAAAATGGTGAAGTTGGCATCTACCAGAGAAGTTCTACAGTAACACTCTGGATTTACTGCCATTAAGTGCACTCAAAATCACAACACGAATAAGGCAAGGAAATAGAGGACACCCTTTTAGTAAAGCACGAGGGTCAAACCTCAGCTATTCTGAATTTTATGGGACAAACTCACTACTTTTTGACCTTTTATTTTTTTACAGCTGCAGGCCAGCAGAGGCTGTAAAAGATGGCTTGAATAGGCATAAAGCAGGATGTTCCCAAAAAGCCAAGCAAGCTCTTTGAAAACAGGCACTCTGAAATGAGAAAATACGTACAATTACCTTTCACACAGATTCACATTTCCACTTCAACAAAACAAACTAGCTACTAAACTAGCATAGAAGCCAAATATGCTGGCCATATTCACTCAGCTTTATACTAAAAGCTTGATCTAATCATAATGAAACACAAGTCATGTCAAATATTGGCAGCTTCCCTAAGCCCTTAAAGGAACAAAATTCTATAAAATCAATGCAATAAAAGTATTAACATTGAAAGTCTTCTGGTTGATGCCATAGGATCCATCTACACATACACATATGGTGCTAATGTTGGAAACTTTCCATTTTGAAGTCATTAATGGTATTTAATACAAGATTACTATTTGTTTTGGGTATGAAAGTTACTTAAACACCATTTAATGCTTCTTCTCAACCTACACTTTCTACTTTCAAACAACTCTCCTCATCTCTCCTTCTAACATGATTTCTTTTTACTCAGATGAATAAACGTCAGCAAATAAAATGCTTATATCCACTGTGTATAATTTGGTTTTGGACAATGGAAATCATTCTACAAATGATAAAATAATATAATAAATGGAAACGGCTTTTCTGACACTTCTTTGGCTGATGCTGCTCTTGAACCCTGGCAGGGTCAAGGACTACCACAGACTTCACCCTGGAAGGCTGCCAGCAGCAACAAGTGTTCATTTCCAGACAAAGATTGCTTTGGTAAGGCCATTTCAGGGAGAAAGTACCAGCAATTCACATATGTGGGCCCCCTTTCAAAACTAACAAACAGGAAAACTCAAACAAAATACACACACCCACTTTTCTCTGCCTAATTCTAATCACCAGAAGGAACAGTAACAAAAACAAAATTCCAAAATATAGAAAAATAATATCGTACTGCTGTGTAAGAGCCCTCTGTGCTACAGAAATAATACACATTTACCAATGCGGCAAGCAAATCTTTTACTTTCTAGTGGCCTGTATCTCTTGTTCAAATATCAAATAATAAAAGGTGAGGCAGTTTGCCATTTCATATCTGTCATATTTTAAGTAGATATCTTCAATAAAGCAGCACCCAGAGCGAAAAATAACAACCTGAAACAGCACTATTCTAACAAAACGCTTTTGTAAAGCCATGGGGCTGCTGCTTTTTTAATCAAATTTCATTTTGCAGCAATAATTTTAATAGCTACTTTAAACCCACCCCACTCCCTCAAGGCAATGTTGGGGTCTGATAAAACTAAAATCATGGACTTGTTTTCTTCTGTGAGAGAAAAAAAGCTTCAGTAATAGCTATTTCTTTTATTTGCACCCTACCGCTTGGTTTATTAAGTATATAAGATAAGGGAAACAAACATCCCTCACACATCAGGTCGACAAGGAGTGTTAACACTCACCTGCCTGAAAGTGCTCAGCAGTGTCTTTACTCCAGCCTCAGAAGCTGACAAATATATATATACAAATATAGAGCGTGTGTAGATACAAGTATTTGTGCAAAAGTTCATAACTAAATATATAAAACCAACAGCAGAAGGAAAGGAACGACCTCGCACCTCACGCAACGCCACAGCCAAAAGCAAGGCAGCCGCAAGAGGAGGGGGCACGGACCTGCCTTAAACAGCCCCTCAGAGCGCTACTCTATTTAAAAAATAAATTTTTACATTCCTGAGGCAGGGAAGGGAGACAGCTCCTCCCAGCCACACGCAGTTCATAGCCAAGGAAACCCCCACTAACCTGCCGGGAGAACACCAGTCCCTCTCCACAGCCCTGAGGAGCCGGCTCTCAGGCGCTCCCTCACAGCCCAGCAGTCCTGAGGAAAGGAGCTACAAAGGCTCAAAAAAAGGGTCAAGACGCCTTACCCCACAACTTTCACCCTCACGAACCTCACAAAGGGCAGGAAACCTTGAAAGGAGGGGGCGCCCGTGGCCCCAGAAGTCTTAAAAAGGGCGGGAGCACCGCCCCCCTCACGGCCTCCCGCCCTCAGAAAGCTTCAAAATGGCGGGAAGCCGTGAGGGGCCCCCTTCCCCCTCTCGGTCTCGCCTCAGGATCGGCGAACAGGTGGGGATGTGCCGGCCATGCCTTGCCGGTGTCTTGTCTGCTTCCCCCAATGCAAGTTCATTTTTAGCGATCTCTTTCTGTGTGGTTTTTTTCCTATCTGGTTTTGCTTTTTTGTTGGTTTTTTGTTGTTGTTGTTTTTTGTTTGGGTTTTGTGGTTTTTTTGTGCTTTTGTTTTTTGGGGTTTTTTTCCCCAAAAGCCCCCTCAGAGCCTTGTGGGCAGCCTCAAGGGAGAACCGGGTGTGTCTCCTGACAGGGTTGTCAAGGTGAACCAGCCCTTCCATGGGGTGCCTCCCTCAGCCCCCAAACCACAATAAAACACCCTCACAATGTCCCATTAAACACACAGAACAGGCTTTTCACTGTTCCTAGAGCATTTAACGAGAATCTTTTCTGATGTTCCTCAAATGCGAGAAGCGTTCCTCCAGTGGTAGAAGGCAGATCAGCATGAAAAGTGGTTTAAAAACAGGCTGGAATCACTGGGTTCTCAGTCTAAATAAGTTTTGGGAAAATATACAGGGACTGACAACAAAGACTTGCACTGCCTATGCAAAGTCCACTAGAAAAATTGTGGATGCATTTCTTTATTGTAGACAATTGCTGAAATGGAGCAAAGAAATATCACAGCAGCATTGGCATGAAACTTACAAAGGAAAAGGATTGATTTCTACAATGTGTGCAGGTGTGTATTCTGAGGGGTTTATTAATAAAATGAGTTATATTTATAAAGCCTGCGTTTTATTTATAAAATCTGAAGAAACAGGGAAAAGCAGAAACTGAGAATTCATTTTAACATAACATCTCCAACACTGAATGCTATTTTATGCGGTATTTGCTTTCCGAAGTAATTTAATCAATACATTTTTAAATATGTCATCTATTCTCTATCTCCTGCACGTTTAATGACTGCTATATAGTTAGAAGGCTGGAGGATTCTATGCAATTTCTTATACATGGCTTACAAATGTTTTTACTTAGACCACAATTGTTCCTATTTTCAGTCTGAACTTAGAGCAGTGTGTGGAAGTCTAATGGCAGTGCTGTCTCATTGCAGTCTCACAGTATCTCATCTTTAATAAAAGACTGAGAATTGTTTTGCTTGTCCCATTTTTCTCTGATAGTGTTACAAGCACATCCCTTTTCTTCCATCCATCTTCATTTCATGAATTTAAATATCTTGTTCTTGCTTTTGATTACTTCTCAAATATCTCTGCTAGTATTTGACCCACTATATTCTGCATTTGTGAATTCTGATTAATTAACTTAACTTTTTAGAGGAATAGTTTTATTCATGATTGGAATAGTTTTATTCATGATTATTGCCAGCTAGAGGTCATTTCCAGACCTAAGCATTCCCCAGCACCTGTTAGATTTCCCAGAGAGTGATAAAAGTAATATCTCAATATATAAAATTCATACTCATTTCTAGTAGCTAAGGTTCTAATGAGAGATGGAGCAGATTGTTTTACCCCAAGAAGTTGCTCTAATTCCAAATCAACTTATACTGATATTATTTAATGCTGTCTCTTCACTTTTGCACTGAGCTCCTGGTCCAGATCCAAAAGGCCAAACTGCAGCGCTAAACTGGCAGGTCGTTGTATCTAATAGCAGATACAAGGAAGCATTTAGTAACTCTAAAGCTTTCAGGTCCTTTAGGGTGTCCTTTTTCCTTACATGTGTCACAAACACAGGAAACACAGCTGGAAATATCACTGTACGAGCACGGGAAGCTTCTACCCAGCCATTTAATCAGTTCAGTCTTACTATGTGCTGATGTAACTGTGAAATGTGTTCTCTTTGCACTCCTAATTACCCTAGAACAGATGGGAAGGCTGCTAGTTTAAAGCAAAAAGCCTGTTTTACAGAGTCTGTGGTAATTCCACACTCTTCAAAGAGTTTACTGTGATCTGTGAGTGTGTGTGGGGAAAAAGGTTTGGATTTCATTGTTGTTTTTGTTAATTTTTTTAAAATTTGCCTTCCTGTTGCTGACCTAACATTCCAAATAGCTCCAGTAGGTTTTCAAAGGTTCTTGCTAGATATGAACAGTTTCCAGAGAAGAAATCATCTGATCTAGAGTACGATTTTCTTCTAATTGCAGAGGAAAGATCTTAGGAAATTTGTAACACCCTCTCAAGTTCTGAAATACCTGTAGAACAACTTTATACTGATAACTGGGTTTAATATTCTGCTTTTCATTCATGAAAACAAAACCTTGTGTCAAAATTAACGTGTTACAAAGTAGGTCTATCTCTGCGTATCAGTTCTGTCAAAAATGTTATTATGTAAAACAAATATGTACTGTCCCTTTTGAAATCCTATCCATGAATTCCATGCTGGAAACCCCTAGCTCAGGAAAGGCTTTTTGGGAAGTCTTAGTGAGATAATTTTGTGTGAAGGTTTAGCCTGTACCCATTTCATCCCTACAGTACTACCTGTGCAGATCAACAGTGGCATTGCAATGTAAGTCTGCTGAATACATTTCCCAGACACAGAAACAGTTTTTATGCCTGAGTCATGAATCGTCCCCTCAGTTCCAACCTGATCCAATGCTCACTTGAATCTTGGAAATAAGGGTCAAAGCAGAAATAGGAAATTGCAATTGTATTCATGAAAGGAGCTCTTTTTTCTCCATTCCCCTCCCTCCCCCAAATACATCAACACCAAGTGAGAAAGGCTCGATTTGAAAGATAATTATTACAGAATTCAACTTGGACATAGCTAGCTTGCTACAAGTTCCAGCAGATAGAGAAACGAGAGCAGAATCAGAGGTTATCAAACTCAATAGAAATTCCAGCTCATGCTTTCCCCAAATGCCTCATTTAATTGATCCAGGATTAAAAAGAAAAGAGAAATGAAAAAAATCACATAAAAGCATTTCACACAGTATATAGTGAAATACTATCATTTCCACCTGAAAGATTCATCATTATTATGTTTTTCCATAGTAAATTACAAAGTCTCCTGCACCCATCTTCCCAATAGCTGATTCTAAGAGCTTGCTAGTTTCATCCCTTAGGAAGCAAAAGGAGCCCCAAGTGTCTCTGGATCAACAGAAACTAAACAACAAAGCTTGACAAAGTCTATTCAATTGTCAAGAAACTCAAGAAAGATTTTCCACTCCAGAGATAGCTATCACCAGCTGATGAATTTTGCTAGGGCAGGTTTAGTGAAGAAAAACTAGGTCTTTATTAGCAAATCAGGTAGGAGTTGTTCTACCGTACTGCCAGGAGGATGGGAGTAGAAACACCATATTCTTCACAGCCTCATCCACAAAGAATTCCACCTGAAAATTAAGGCTGCTTTTCAGTTTGACCAAACAAATGAAAATTCACTCCTAAAACACAGTGATGGCAGCACGCTCAGTCTTTGCAATACAAAACTGGGAACTAACAGCAGATTCCTGATCACATCTCCAAGGCTGAGTGTACAGAACTGGAGTGGTGGCCAGGCCCTCGCTGACTGCCAAACCTCCAGCCACCATCCCTTCCTCTCACAGGGACAGGGCAGAAAATAACAACAGCAGAAACTAGCTTTTTAGCTTCAGCTAAAATCAGGAAGGCCATGGATGAAACAGACTGGAGTGGTTTAGAAAGTAGCACGCAGATTTAGCTTCAAACAAATCTTATTGATCAGCAATGACAATGAATACTTCATTCTATTATGATGCATTATTATTAGACAGTCAGAGACAGCCAAGCTGACCTCAAGCATGCTGAAGCATTGGGGCCAGGCAGTGCACATCTTCCCAGGAGCTGATTTACCCCTCCTTCTCAAGTCAATTCACCTGCACACAGCCCCACAGCAGAACTGCTAGGCTGCAAAATCAAAACATAGCTCTGCTTAAGAGTCAAACCCCAGGACACAGACCATAGTAAAGGAAGAATGACACCTGCAGCATTTGATTGACCTTCAAGGCCCTGAGAAGATGACAAATTCCCCAAGATGAACAAGTTCCCAAAATATAAAGCAAAGGACTGATTTTGATGGATCAAATGTTAAATAGGCCTGTGAAATTGGAGTTGTTAGGTTGCACATGAAAGAAGGGAAAAAAAAACCCACCCCAACCCTCAAATGCAATTTTAGATCCCTCTTGGAAAATTTGCTTTAAAAAGAGAGAGGAATGGATACAATCTTGCCCTCACCTGGAGATTTTCATCCATTCAAGCCATTTCAAATCTGGCAAGAAAGCCCTACCACAGTCCCCGTCAAACAACATTTGCTTTCATTTTTGCTTCTCATTACTCCTTCAGAGCACTCTAAATAACAGCAAAGAAGGAAATTCAAGTTGCAATTCAAACACTAAGCTCTGGAATCCCACATTGCCTTCAAACAACTCTATGAAACACTAACTTCATGCTTCATGCTCTCCAATACAGAGAAGCCATTTCTTTGCATATCCTTTGGCTGCTAAAGCTGGAACTTGCATTTCTATCAGCAGATGCGCCTGATTCTCACCTTCCCCTGATACACATGAGCACTGTGGGCCCTGACTTTCTGGGCAGCTCACACTTCCTTGATTCAAACTCTTGACTTTGCTCTCTGGAACACCGCCCTTCCTGAATCCAGCTGAAGGTACAAAGCAGCCACACACCTCCTCAAGTTTCCATTCTTGAGATCTGCCTCTCTTTCCCATTAGGATGCTTTGCAAAAACAATTAGCATCCCATGCTGCCCGTGTCTGCTGCAAGGACGAGCTCGCTGGCTTTTTTACTCCTATTTTTACAACATTCTCTTTCTAAGCTCATGACAGCTGTGGACAAATCCAGAGCAACGCCTTGAAGCATTAACAAACAGAAGCAACAGAACACAGAAGCTGCTGCTGCATTTCCTGTGGCCATTTGAGGCTGCAATTGCAAGTGTGAAAATATTGCAGTTCTGTCATTCAGGAAGAAGTACACCTTCCAAAGGAAAGCCATTCAAAGCAGATTATACAGCATCGATTTGTTACCCATTTGAAGTTCTTACTGGAAGCCAAAGAAAGATTTCTTTGGTAGCCTCACAGCTTTACCTTCACCATTTAGAATGGAACTGTTACTCTGCTTGAAATTTAAATGGTTTTTTCCCCCAACAGTTTCATCTACCTCCTCACCAAGCTGATACGGAATAGAGGAGCACAGGTAGTGTGAGGAACAGATTTGGAATTACATAAATGGACTTACCATGTGGCTACAACTGATATTTCCAGCTCTGTGGGCTAAGAGCATCCATCCAATGTCCTGCCAGTCCAGCACTTCCTGATGCTATTTGCAGCCACTGCTTCCACACAAGTTAGAACAATGCACTTCTCCTTTGATGTCATGTGGCTGCTGCAAGTGCAACAACGGAGACACCAATTTCTAGTTGCAAGGTCAGGATTACAAATTTAAAACCTTACTCTTACAAAAGGTCAAGACTCTCCAATCCTGCTGGAAACAAGAGCTTTGAAGAAACCTAACTCTTCCAACTTCAGCCTGCTTCCAACTTTATGGTATTAGCTTTTTCAGATAATAAAGGATTGTCTGTAGATTACTGTGGATTAAAATTATAACTGCAGACCTGAGTATTAGTCTCAAGTTTGATGGTATGAGGAAGGTGATGGTCTTCTTATCCATCCCTGTAATCACCATGATGCACTGTCTCGACTATCTCCAACAGGTTGTTTTTTGTTTCAACGTGGATAAACTGTTTTATGAAGGTTGGAACAGGGAGAATGGCTGCCTTCCATACCAATCAAACAGGTTCGATTTTCAAGTGATTCGAATTGGATCAAAGTCTTCAGACCCAAATAGGTGTAGCCTCGGTGAAATACAGAAGCCCTTATGAAAGCCTCACTCAGAAGGCGTGAATAGAATAAATAAGAAATTCATCATAAAAAAGTGAAGAAGGAAAAAACCTCCATTCCCTAACACTGCAGAATTCCAGCCAAGTAAAATCTCACTCACTTTACAATGAAAGGAAAATAGTTTAGTGGTGGTGCCAGGGACAAGGCGAGGATATACGGTGCCAGGGAGGATTCTGCACTTAGAGATGCTGAGTATCCAGCCAAGAGACAGAAATTCGATTGCCAAGGCATTTGAATGAAGTCAGTTAAGTCACATCATCTTTTCTATCTCAGTGATTCCATCTGACAAGAAAGCAAAGGCGGGCAGCAGAAAGCAGGGGAGCTGCTGCACTCAGGGGAGGGATCAAATGAAGTACGATGGTTCCATATGCACTATGGGAAAAGCAGGAGGAAGAGAGGAATAGCTCTAAAATTAAGATGGAATTTTAACCTCTTCCTTCTCTGTTGACACTGACTGTAGGGTTGTCTAACAGCTTTTCAGGCAATTGGGTTTGATTTTTTTCCACAAACAAAAACAAAACAAAAAAAGATAATTATTTGAAAACTAGAAAAAACTCCAAGAGGAAATATAAAACATGATGGAATATGGATTATTTTGATCCCCGAGAATTCCCCATGTTCAAGGCATGGAGAAAACCATCATTCACAAGTGGGAAAACAGAGGGACTGGAAAAGTGAAATGGAGTTCTGACAAATGATGCTGTGTAGAATATGGGTTCCCAAACCAACAGAAAAAAAGCACCCTGCTTTTTTTCTGATATTTATAATTATTCATAATAGGTACCAGAATCACAATATTCCAGTATTGCTGCTACTGCCAATTTAATTTTAGCAAAGTCAAAGCTCTCAACTGTGCTCAACTACACTATTTGGTTCAGAGTTTTCCAAGATGTACAGCAAGAGACATCTGAAGGATAGTTCACCCCACAGTTTCAACTCTTACGTGCCTGCCCAAATCATTGTCACGTGAGCTACAGGAAAGGCTGCTAGACTGAAAGAGGAAATGCCAGTGGCTCTCTTACCTGCCTCAGAAAAATTCTTTCTGCTTTGAGGTTTTTGAGTGAAGAGCGTCATTGAAGATCACAAAGAGCACTGATTTCTAGATTAGGCCAGGTAGATGTCTACAGATTCATTTTTCTGTAATGGAGAATACAGAGCTCTGTAAATCTAAAACTGTATTTCAAGGGGGCAAGGGAGAGCAGAGTTGGCAATATTTTCCATTTGACTAAAGCTTCCATTTTTATTTTGAGTTACAAAAAAATGATCATTTTTTAGTTATGGCTTCTTACAGTGTCACAATGGAAAAAGCTAGCACAGTAAACCATTTGCAATCAAAAAAATGTAACATGGAAAAGTTATGGAGAGTAACAATAAAAGCACATTAAACAATGGCTGAATGCTTCAATGGAACTTAAAGGAAGACAGCTTTTAAAAATTTTCTTCTAACATTTACTGTACAGTCACACCAAATGTGAAGCTTTTAAGTTCTAGGAAGTTTTGTTGCTCCCTGCCTTCTCCTAGTTTACTGCACAGTGCATTATTTACATAAAACAGAATTTCTTCCATGGGAAAGGCTTGCATGGTACTTCAAAGCCTGAATAAATCAGGGACTTCAGCTTGAATCTACAAAAAAATCATCCCAAAAATTCCTTTCAATATCTGCATTCTATTACCTTATCATGCTACCTGTCTAGCTGAGTTATTCAGGTATCCACACCAGAAATGCCAGACAATGTCTCTCTAGGATGATGTGATGTTACTTCAAATGAAAAAAAACAATAAATAAAAAATCACAGATTAATTTCCCATACAAATGATGACTTACTACTCCCAAATCCTTCCTATAGCAGGATGCTCACTTCAGTCTGGAAGTCTTCATGTTGCAGCCTGCAGGAATCAGCTGATTTCCTGTAAAGGGCTGGAAAGCCTTACAGGAACTGGTTTTGGTTGAAGAACTTCTCCAAGGTGCTTACCTGTGGGACTTATCCAGGTGAGGGATGTTAGCTCCCTCTTCTTTGAGGTTCAGTGTCCAACCACTCCTACTGCTGTAAGAAGAACAGAAGAAACATCTGCCTATAGCAAGGACTGCACTGGTGGGCAAAGTCCAAATTCCATCCTTCAGGGAAAAAGAAACCAAGACTGAGGAATTCATGTCTGTTCAAAATTTCATCCTTGACTACTGAAAGCACTGGAAGCACATGTGTATGTTTAAAAATGGAATTGTCCTAATTTAAGACAAAATAATTTGATCCCATCACCATTTCTCTTGGTCCAATCCTGAACTGGAGATCCAAACAGCTGAGAAAGCATGGAATAATCTGCTGGACAACATTAAAATGAACAACTCCTGTATCTTCCCAAGTTAAGAACACAAATCACAAAGAAAGGCACTCTGAGAAAAAAATTTCTTAGAGGAAGACCTCAATTATTTTCCAGCAAGGCAGGTAATATGCATTTGGATATTTCTCAAAAAAAACCAAAAAACCAAAAAAACTGTTTTTATACAAGATTTTACTCATATATTAACTATCACATATTTTGCAAAACAAGAACCACAGAAAAGTAAAATCCCAGATATTTCCTATATTTAAACTGTGATAGTATTTCTGAAATGGGAATCCAGAGCCTCACCAGATTAATATCACCACTTTGACCAGGGAATTTGCCATATCCACTTCTGGTTTCGTTCAGTTGGAGTTTCTGTTTCTACAGTGATGGCTCTTGAACATTTTGGGATTTAAAGTAGTCCCTGAAGAGATAGCTGACAAAAATATGATGTTATTTTAAGATGCTTTCTAATTATTTCAACCCTCACCCAGAACCTGCAAACATCTGATCTCCTTCACTATGCTCCAAGCTCATTACAATTGGAACGCTAAATAAGAATATTCAAAATATTTTGTTTTGCATTGCTAAAGGCACCACTACAGGTACTTGACTCATCCTTCAGACTGTAAATAAATAAACGAAGTCTAGGACAGGTCAAATAAAGACACTATGTCTTCTAGGTTTTGTTGGGGGTTTTTTTTAGAAGACTTAGTAGATTTGAAACAGGTCTTTTATTAAGGAATAGTTCCTAAAGGACTTGACTTAGAGAAATTCATTTATACTTGGCAGTGCATCTCATTGATTGCAGTTCCTTTTTTTTCCAAATATAATCCAACATTTTCACTACCAGGTGTGGTGGTTGGAAATGTTGGGACTGTAGAACACTGCAAGGCTAAATTCTCCTCCGGTCTCCATTATTTTTATGTAGCTCAGCACTTTCTCATCCTTACTGAGATCTGCTGCAAATTTCAAACACCCTAACAGGGCTGAGAGAGTCTTGCAGCAGTGTTTATCTACTCTATCATTAGAGTTCTTGTTACCATAATTCCATGGTTCTGAAGAACAACTCTCATTTTATGGGCAGGTAATTGAGCTCTATGATACATGAATTGATTTGCAGGGAAAATACATTAAAACCTGGTTGGAAAAGCAAATTATTCAGGATCTTCACTCTCATTGCCTTTTAGAGCTACCACTCTAGGACCACTGAAAGAGTTTACTTTAGCTCGTGTCAATGAAGCTGCAATTCAGTGTTTGTCCAAAAAATGTTCACATTCTAAAATGAAGGTGAGGTTACTGTGGTTTCATGAGTTATAAAGGCAGAATTAAAGATTACTGCAGATTCTTAGATCAGGACCACTTCCCAGTTCAAGAACTATTTAGTGGGAAGAGCCAAGGCAAAAGGCAAAATTCAAGCAAGTGTTGCTGATAAAGTGAGTTATGGGTTCTACATGAAAATGTTAGCAAGGGTGATCCAGTCAGATCTCATGTCTGCCTGTGGTTCAGCACTGCAGCTGGTAACACCCAGAGCACCAGATCCAATCCCTCCTGGGGAGCAGGTTTGTTAAAGCAAGCACTGTTGTTTCAGGACCAGTGAAAGACAGGACAGAGACAAAATTGATAGGACTCCCTCAGTGCAAACACAACTTGCCCAGCGACAAATTTCCTCCTCTCTGGCCCTACTTGTAACATCCCTGTTTTCAAATTCCTATTTTTAGCAGCTTCTCATAAAAGGCATTCTTACTCAAAGAAGTGAATGTTACAAGTGTTCATTTGAATGAAGCCAACAATTAAGCAACATCTGCTCTCAAGTGATTTTGTAAAAGTTATGGTTTAGCTTTCTTCCTAATTGCTTGGAAAAATCGGATCGGTGCAGGAAATGGGAAGGGTTGGCTCAAAGGGATGGGAACCAGCCAGTAACTCCTGCTGCTGCTGACCTGCTGCAACTCCCAGGTAAGAGGACAAGTGCTTCATTTGTAATCAAGTCTATCTAAAAGACAAAAAAGGCAGAAGGACAAACCTGGTTCATAAAGGCAGCAGTCTGTGACCAAAAGCAGCAGAGTCAGCAGCCAGTGTTTCACTCCTGATGAGAGCCCACTTGCAAAAGTTCCACTTGAGCACCTGCTGGAGAGCAGAGGCTGTTCTTCTTTGATGTGTCCAACCATAAGAGCCATACTTCTGTTGCTATTCAAAGAACAGGGATAAACTCTGGGGTTTGTTAGGTTTTAAATAGTTCCCAATTTCAGGCCTAATAGAAGGCAAAACGGAAAATATCACATGTAATAGGACTTAGAAATGTGGAAGAACACAATGTTATACTCATGTTACCTATCACTTTTTTCAGCTGAGCAAAGCCTTCACAAACATTGTAAATACATATATTTTTTCCCCAATGATAAAAAAAAAATAATACTTATACTAATAAAAAAATCTGTCTTGTAACCTGAAAGAAAAGACATAAAACCAAAGCAAACCTGATTCTTGTAAACAGAAACTGTTGCTTAAAAATTCAGTTTGGGGAGCATAAATAGTTAATTGCCTTGAGCATGTCTTAGAAGTTCAGATTTACTCAAAATAGTGTCAAGAGCAAACAAAACTGCAAAACAATCTCTTTTAGTAGGAAATACCTTGTGAGAATCAAGTGTTTTCTTATCATCTTTCACTGTTTCACTTTATGTCTGAATCTTGTAACTCCAGCTCCTATAACAGCATCAGTGGGGGAGAGAGACAATGAACAGTCCTTCTGGTATTTGACTGACTGCAAGGTTTTGACATGTACAATATTAATAAAAATAATTTATTCTCACAGGGCTTTATTACAATAACAAGCTGGTAGCTTTAGATATGTTTAAGAAACAGAAAGAAACATCTGAAGTAGGAGGACAAAACCTTCATAAAAAGGTATATATCAGATATACATATTTATATTCATATCTATATCTCCAATTTCCCAAAGCATTGCTCTAAGAATTACACAAAACTGGCTACAAAATTTACATTTTTTAGGTTATTTATTGACTGCAAAGTGCATCCTGATTGATAATAAATATCACTGAGGAACATTAATTATTAAACATACATTGTCCAATCTTTAATAAATCAACTTTAGTAAGAACAATTTTAAATCTAAAATTAAAAACAATTTAACAATCTCTAGGACACTTATTTTAAGTAATTGCACTAATAAATAATAAGACCTTATATACAGTTAAATGACTAGCAGCTAACTCACATGATCATAGTAAGAATAATATATATGTACTGCAATTTTAAGTGTTATGACTTCAAGAATTTGTAGTAATATCCAAGCATTACTTGCTAAATAACACAAGATTTGTCTGATTAAGTCTTTGTTTAAGAAAATAGGCAATGGGAATAACTAAGAGCTGAAATTAATGGTAAGTGCTAGCTTGTAAAGACAGAAATTTACTTCTGACAAGTAGGAAAACATGCAATATATTCCTAGAGTTAACACATGTTCATAGTGCAGACATTACTTTTAATAAATTTCAGGTTAAAATTGACAAATGCGACATGTTTTGCTATATGGAATTTTGTCAAGTGACTATTGTTCCGTCTGACAACACAGACTAGAAAATGTCCTGCCTCTCAGAAATATTATTCTGTTTCTACTTTTTACTTGATATTTTTCAGTTTTAGAAAAACACAGAATTTTATTTTTACTTTTTTTTTTTTTAGTTTTAGAAAAATATAGGACAAAAACAAGGCTTCTGTTGCATTTCTGGTTTTGTGGCTCAAAGTCATTGCTGCTATTATCATTATTATTAATAATTATTTATTTTAAATTACCTCCATTTAATTTGGATGAATTCTTGAAACAAACAAACCAACTCACGTATTTCAAAACCCGCATTTTAAAATGTGATATTCCAAATAATCCAGCTCTATGCAGCTCCTCAGGGTTCACTTCCATGCATATTTTCTGAGTTCAGAAGAAATTTGTCAACTGTTTTACCTGGGTTGAACAAGACATATAGATTTTGAGGGGTGACTATGGCTCTCATATCATATTCTCAGCAATGATAATTTGATTTTTTTCTCTGTACAGGTTATTTTCATTCTAGCAGCAGCCAACCAGTTGGAAATGGTCAATCACTTTGTGCTGCTCCCCAGGCACAGCTCATCATGGGAATCTAATCTGCTCAAATGAACCCTCTTGCTGCACTTCCACAGACAATTAACCCTTGTATTGCCATGGGTTGTGCAAATCAAATCTCACCCATCACCGTCATCTGCACATTGCTCCAGGAGCCATAATTGCAAACAACAGCTCTTCTTTTCCATGATTACTCCTGAGGTTTGAATCATGTCTGGGTACAATTCTGAGCAAAACAGACACCCCCAAATCCATCCATCATCTCAACACGTCCCAATGTCATTTCCAGGTCAGCTCCAAAGCTGTGCCAGGGAAGCAGCCCCGTTTGCTGGTTTCCCAGGACAGCCTGGGATGTGAGGATGTTTTCCTAGGGCAGCCTAACGTGGCTGAGGACAAAATCCTCTCCCCACAGCTACTTCAGCAGTGCCTTTGACATTGCTTGTGCTTCATGGCCTATTAGGTGGCACTTCAGACAACATATTAGAACTGACCACCAGACAGACTGTTCACCTTCTTGACAATTAGTTTCACTTCCCCAGGACTTAGCTGAGTAAAAAACCACTGACCTTTGTCTATGACTCATGTCTTTGTCCAAGACAGTATGAAATAAGACCAAAGAAGATTTCCTCCTGGTCAAAATTCATACCCTTATCTGTGTGTCTCTCAAATCCCTGCTTTGGAGAAGGATCTAAATTGTATTTGTTTACATAAATACCTCAACTGACAAACAAGAGGCAATAAAATCTCCTTGAATAGCCAATGTTTTGTCCTCTGGTGAGTTTTTCTGACACTGGACCAAGCTTGCAGAGTCATGAGAGAAAGAATTTCTCAGAACAGAGACAACAGAGAGTAGAACAAGACACCAAAGAAAGGAAGGCTCTGGGAAAAGGTATAAAAAACACATTTTGTGATATATACTGAAATTAATATTGACCATCCTTGGGCGTCAAGAGACATCCTGATGAGCTGAATAACACATGGCCATAGAGAATCCAAGCCGAGGGATGGGATGGGGGAATCTCCTTGACTATCTGTGTGATCCTCAGGTATTGATTTATCACACAAGTAGATAGAAAGCTGGCAGTAGCTAAACAGAGTTTGAGATTTTATGACACATACATGAACCCAGAGACACATTCCAGACTGTGGACTGCTTACAAATAGCTCACAAAAAGGAACTCTAAAATTAGCTTCCACAAATTCTATGGCAAAAATCCTTTATCTCATGTCCTTCTGCACGTTATACAGAAATTATTTCTTTCCAACTAGTCATATTTAAAAACTGAGTTTCTTTAATGTTAAAAAGGATATTTTGTGGGGTAAGATCTGCTGCTTAAATTAGCATGGCTCGTGGAATCAGGTTTTTTCAACTGTGTTTAAAGCCTATCAGACCTTATTTACAGATAATATCATATAACCACAGACTACATGCATTTAAATTCATGAAGGGTACTTTTGTAACTTTCTTGCACTACACTGCATTGGCAACATTTTTATTCAGTACAAGACACAGAGTTTCAAAATTGATATAGAGCAAGCCCTGCACTCAGCAGCAACAGGGAATTTTGGAAGCAGTGGCTGTTAGAAGCACATGGAGGAGCCCCCTTGCATTACAGCTTACTACTCTAAGGCATTTCTAGAAATGGGTGGAAAATAATACAAATTACATTTCAACAGCCATTTCCTGGGTTGCACTTTCATAGGCCAATGCAATGATTAGCTCTGCCACGCTCTGAGCAACTTCAAAGTCATCATTAGTTGACAGTAAATAACCAGAATACTGCTTAAAAGACAAAATAGTTACCAACATATTCCTAATGTTTTTACTCTAAGAGATTATTTGAAGATCACAGGATAATGGCTGAGTCCCTTGATGATTTTTCCATCTGACACTGCATCCCCACGCTTGGTGCTCTGACACATAACTCAGCTTCATGCTGCATTATCAACACTTTTGGGGCAGCAGAGATATTAAACCAGTCTGAACACATTGATGTGCACGTTCCTGCCTCACTGTCCATTCAGTCATCCCTTTCAATTAGAAGCATTCACCATTCTGCCATACACAGCGAGGAGTTTGTGTTGCCTTGTTGAGTGCTTTAAGAAATCTGTCTCTGCAGGCAACAACGGTCTGCAAACACAGAGATACAGAAAAGCTCAGACATTTGAGAAAATCGGAAAGTTTGGTTGTCTCCCTGCATTTAGCCTGAGACAGAAATGATAAGTCAAAATTCTCTTGCAATTACCAAGCTAAAAGGAAGAAGTAATGGGAGAAGAAATCAAAGCAACGCTACAACATTTTAACCTATTCTATCCAAACGTTATCACTTTTCCATCACATTATTCTGTGTTCAACTTGAGTATTAAGCTGACCTTTTGGACACCAAAAGGATAAAAATGCATTAAAACTTCTTGTCTTTCAATCACAAAGACACATCCAGTTACTTGTCTTTCATCAGGGACAACTCCTTAAGCCTTAGGTTGAAATTTTTCCTGCCAAACTCTAACAACACACTTTTGCCTTCAATCCTCTCTTATTTGTTCTCCCCAAAGGCCCAAGAGCTGGGATCAAATGAAGCTTTTCTAATGCTCTTTGCTGCACGGCTCATGACTTAGAAAGGATAACAGTGGAGCTTATATGACATTAACCTTAACTCGAATTTACACAGAAGGAATTACATCCCAACAACAGCGTTTGGTTTTCTAAATCTGATCTAGCAGAGCAAGTGCTACAGTTCCTGACTTCAGTCATCAAGCTCAAAGCACAACAATCACAAGTATCTGGAGCAATCCAAGAGTCTGGGGAAAAAAAAGCAAAACAATATGCAGCAGTACCAACACAGAGCAACTGAGCAACTCTCAGGAAGACATTTAAGAGCCCTCAGATTGCAATTAGACTCCGCCAAACGCTCCAAGAAATCTGTGTATGCAAAGTGCTCTGCACACTGCACGTAAAGATCAATCTTCATTTGTGGGGAGGCCTGTTTGGAATACTTGAGTCCCAAATCAGCTACAATTGTGGGATCAAGTGTTAATTCCTTTATGGCATTAAATTAAGAACTTCGTCTTTGTCTTGGAAATCTTCTCAACTAATTCCACTTTTAAATATGGAATGGTAAAACCATATCTGGGCTGGAGGGCACTACAAATTCACAAGGATATGAACACATCTTACAGGCAGCTGTCCAGCACCACTGCAGCTGTATCCCAGGAATCCCCCTAACAGAGCTCAAACAGAGTTCTTCACCTTGTCTGTTTTACTGTGGGGATCACTTGAGTATTCCCAGGTCAGGACTCTGCTGTGAAAACCCACAGAAAATTAGTCACTGCTGCAGAGTTCGCAACCTGAAATTAAAGCCAAGAATTAATTCAGCATGAGAACACAGAACACAATGATAAGACAGCTGTGGTCACAAGGCTGGGATGCAGTGGCAAATATATGCCAATTGAGCATTGGGGTGGCTTCTTTTGGACATAACACCAGTGAGGAGTTACAGGAAAAGATTTGAAGGAAGGCGATTCAATCAGTTTGCAGAGATTTAGAAAGCTAATGGTGAAAACAGCATTTTTTTTTTGCAGCAATGAAATGGATGATGAAGTATGGTATCACAGGTTTGGCATCAACTTTTTAATGACAATTGAAGTAAAGCTAAGCAACACAAGTACCCAGGAAGAGCGGACAAGACCCTCTCTGATACATGATACCATGAGGAGATAAATTTCAGAGAGCAAGGAGGAAAATGTGATTAACTCTGATCCCTAGCAGAAAACCAGAAAAAGCAATAGAGAGGAGGAGGCTATGTCCCCTGACAATGGCTGGGCAGAATAAGCAAGTAGAAAACTTGACCTATATTCTTCCCACAGAGGTAGGAAAGATTACATGAGGAATTCTTTCCTTGCGCAAAACTGGCCTTGTGTTTCTTTAGGAGTAACTTTCCATTCATTCTGGAATTGGTCAATTAACATGAAAAATGTAAAAGGAAAGGCTATAAAATCTGCCTCTGGGATCATTCATTTTTCATCTGTTTTATTTAATGAGTAAACAAAAGCAAAAAACCAACTCTGTCACAGCCCCTGCTTTGAGGTGTGGAGCTGCATTACAGCAGTTACCTCTCAGAGCCAGAAACACAAATATAAACACAGGATCCTGTACAGAAACAAAGCAAAATCTGATAAGACCCTGCAGGTCTTGTTTTTAATTCTGAAGCCATTGAGCATTTGCAGACACCAAGGTATTCCTCTCCACTACTAAGCTGACAACAAAAAACAGAGGCACTGATTAGGGTTGTGACTTCAGAACGTTCCTATGGGATTTGGTCCTTTAAAATCCCTTCAATTCCACTAAAATGTCTTGAGAATTAAAAAGCAACTCCAACTTTCATTATTTCTATGACTATTAATTTCAAAAACATCATTACTGGTCTTTTGTCCAGACTCCATGTCATGGGGTGACTTCACCTTTAAGATAGTTTTGAGAGCTAAGGAAGTTGAAGCTGCTGGTGACTGATGGGAGTCTTTTCTCCTGACCAATTATCGGTCATTTCTAAGAACTGACAGCAGTTTTGACCATTGAAAAGTGACATCAACTTGTGAACACCGCCTTAAGATGTAAAGCCAGAGCTCTCTTGTTCTCTTTGGGTTTCTGGCCTCTGACAAGGTAACAAGGCTCTGTCTCAGCCTCTTTCCCCCCCACCTCCAGGCCGAACAAGGCCGCAGAGGGTGAGGAGGGAGAAATGGAGCCGGCCAGCCTGGTTTAGTTTGTAGTTTCTGCTGCTGGACTGAAACCTGACACCATGAACATCTGCAGCTTTTCCAAGACTTTAATTCTTTTTCTACCTAGATAAAACGTACAGATTGCTCCTTTTTCCCAGAGAGACAGAGAGAGAGATAATCAACATGAAGACATCATAAAAACCATCAAAGAGAGTGAAGAAAAGAGTTAAGTTTTACATGGGGAAGAGAGAATAAGGAGATGCTTTATAAGCTGAAATATTTTTCTGTTAAAGCTATGGAGATGGACAATAATGTTCTGAAAAAACCTCCTTTAATTTATGACAGAGTATATAGCGAGGAATGGAGTGTTCAAAGAGTGGATTTTGAGCAAAAAGTAGAGTAATTGTGATACAGTGAGGTGCTGAAACAGAGTGGAGCAAAGATTTGAGGCCTTGAGGGCAATGAGAAAACTGTTTTCCAGCAAAGCTCACAGAGACAGATGATGAGGACTTTTACCTTTGAATAACTCATCCTTAAAAAATGACATCCCTAGACTCATGGCGCATACACACCTCAGAGTGATGTGAAATGGGAGGAGTGAACAGACGACAGATTTCTGGGCAGCTGGCATCCAAGAAATAGAAAACTATAACAGAAATACTTTTCTTGTGAGAAACTCCATAGATTAGCAGAAGACTTCTGTTTTTCTACAAAGACTGGTAAAGAGACTCTAGCAAGAATTGGGACTGTTTTAAACACCAAACTTCCAAAGTTTTTTGTCTCTATGTTGTCATGTGAACAAGGGAATGGTGGGTAGTGGGGGATAAAAGGG
The DNA here is from genome assembly GCF_030490865.1 of Poecile atricapillus. Classification (NCBI taxonomy): domain Eukaryota; kingdom Metazoa; phylum Chordata; class Aves; order Passeriformes; family Paridae; genus Poecile; species Poecile atricapillus. Next base: position 6,154,183 of record NC_081252.1, read on the forward strand.
TTTTCTGGAAGTTTATTCTGGTGTTCTTATTCTTGTACTTTTGTTAATAACCTTTCTTGATTCCTTTTAAGTTTTAAGCCTGTTTTGCTCTTGCTCAAATCCATATCTCACAGCAAGAAATAAGTTTTCTAGTAATTTTTTAGTTACTGCTTTAAAACCACAACAATTCTGTTTTCACCATCACATCAGATCAGCTCTTGGACTCACAGCTCACCACAGACCTCAAAACAGGAGGCAAAGATCAACACCAGTTGGCCTTTCAGAACTACTCACCCATCTATTACCTTTCTGGGGCCAGCTGCAGAAAATGGGGGGAAAGCCATTCCAAAGAACACGACCAAGGAAATCACACAGCACTCGGCACTTTTTCCAGGCATCAAATTTTTAATGGATGATGGGAAGTAACACAGAAGCAATTCCTGTCCACAGAAAAAAAGATTTCAAATGGTTTTGTCTCAAGGACAATCACTGGAGGTTGACAATTTCTGGTGCTGAAAGTCACATGAGGTCCTCAACACTGAGCAATCAATATCCCCACAATCTAAACGGTGAAATTACGACCTTGGCAAGGAGAAAAGTTTCAGCATTTGCAACTCATCTCCAACCCTCAGTAGAACTAAACCAGCAGAATTTCCCTGAGATGGCACTGTGTTCTGGAACCCCTCAAATACTCACTAAAACAGACTTGACTTTCACTAGGACAGCTGTTCATGAAAATCTGGGGGAAAACCTAGGGGAAGTGGCCATGTGCACGCACATCCCTTCCCACAGCAGGCACAACCAAATCCTCCTTTGAATGGCCTCAAAGTTGAGCAGCACTCATTGGCACAGCCTCTTCTCCCACACACAGGCCAGGGAGCAACACGGCAGCGCCAGCCAGATGGGCAAGGACAAGAGAGAGCAGATGCCAACGAGGCTTTCAAGCTGTGCCAAGGGAGGTTGACGCTGGGCATTGGCAAGAACTTGTGCCCAGCAAGGGCCATTAGATCCTGCAATGGCCTGACAGGGGGCTGCTGCTGGAGTCATCATTGTGGCACGTGTGCAAGGCAAGCCAGGCCGCAGCGCTCGGGCCCCGCTCTGCTGGCCATGCTTGCCGCCATGGCTCACAGCTTGGACTCAACATTCTCTTCTCAGGGCTCTCTGCAGCCAGGGCCTTCTGTGCTTCTGTGACATCACAGCCTCTGGGCACGGCACGCTGGCTGGCAACTGTCCCCAGCTGTTGCTGCGCCCCAGAGCCCAGGCAGAGCTGCTTGCACACAGACGCCCAGAGCCTTTCTGCTGCTGCCACAGCACTATGGCTGCTCACGGCTCTTCCGCGCTCCTGCAGCTTTACCTGCTGCTGCTCTTGGCCCATCCCCTCGACCCATCCACCAAACCCGAGCGGAGCACGGATGCCTCTGCGACGGTTCCGGAGGATTTCCACCTGGAGGAGACGGACTCTGCGCTCATCTGGTGGGCGTCCAGGACACTCCTCCTCATCGACGTGCTCCTCATAGGAATGGCCATGGGATGGGCCCTTGGGAGAAGATTTCAGAGACGCTGGGGAGAGGTGAGGCACGGGTGGGGGGTCAGGCAGGCGGGATGAGGCAGACCTTGAGGGCCTCTTGGGCACCCTTTGGCCAATGCCCTGCGGCAGGAGGGGCCTGAGCTCCTGGCTGGGCAATCCGGCCCAGGGGCTGAGCCCCATGGACAGCACCAAGCAGAGGCGGCCAGAGCTCTGCCTGCTGCAGCCTCTTCCCCGGGGCAGCCCAGCCCAACTCAGCCCGAGTCTCTGTCTCCCAGGCCAAAGGCAGCCCCACACGTGCCGGCCCCGCTCTGCCCCTCTGCCTCTTCCATGGCGATCCCTGTGCTTTGCCTTGCAGCGCAATCTCCAGAGCCCTTCGGGCCCTGCAGGGCCCCGCCGCCATCCAAGACTCGGCTGACCCACGAAGTCGATGCAGCTGCTGAGGGAAAACCGTGACCTGATGCGGCTGCTCCTTCGCTCCAGCTCTCAGCCGAGGAAGCCAACCACCAAGACGGCGGCAAAAGAGGGCATTGGCAGGAGACTCCGCACCTCCCCGCAGCTCTGACCTCCAGCGCGGCACTCCGTCCTGCAGATCCTTACGGGGAACGGGTGACCAGTGCCCAGCCCAGGCACTGCGACGTTCCCCACTTTAGAAGTTAGACACACCCCTGTTGTTCATTTTAGGATTCCCCACCACGTTTCCCCCAAGAAGTTGACCTTTCCCTTAGTGTTCAATTCTAAACAGTTCAAGTCTTGAAGTTTTTTAGGCTTAAGATTCTTACCCCATAGTCTTCTAGTAACGTTGGACTGTAGATTCTACAGGTAGTCAAGTGAATAAAGTTCACGTTTTCTGCACGTTGCCGTGTCATTTTCTTGATGTTGCACCTGAGACCTGGGGACTCCTTGAGAGATGGGTTTGCATGGCAGCTCCAGACTGCCTGCAATGGAGAGCCCCAGTGCCCCAGCAGGCTTTGCAAGAGTCCGGAGGGCAGCGGGAAAGAAGAAGGTGGCCAATGTTCACCTGCCTCCACCTTCCAAGGAAGCTGGGAGTCAAACCCTGTCTGCACTTTAGGGGGGACCCTAAAGGCCCCGGCAGGCATCAGGATGGCCCCAGGACGGGGGGCTCGCAGGACTCTGGGGCACCACGAAAGGAGCAGGATCATCCCTGCAATGCTGCAAGAGAAATCCAGAGACGGCTCCCCTGGCATCCAGGCAAGGCCTAAATTCAGGCCCTTGAATAACTTTTCCCTGACAATTAGCATGCACTAACCCACTAATGGTACGTGCACAATCAAACAATGCACTGGACTCAGGAAACTATCCTTCTGGAAGTACATGCCAGCTCCAAACTATCACAGAGACGGGTCTGAAAGAATAATATTAAAATATGTGCTATGGTATTGACCAAATTAGTTACTGTTTCCTGTTGAAAGCAAAGGCTGTATTTCAACTTAAAGAGGAGAAGAAAAATTATAGAAGAAAAATTGATTTTTACTCTCTTAGATTTGTTTGCCTGTGGGAATATTGGCTTCACATTTGAAAGCCTGCATCTTCACACACAAGTCATAACCTTCTATTTCATACCCCAACCTTGGCAGTAAGCCTCGCTCATCATTTACCACTTTTGGCTGCTTCAATAGAAAACACCACACAAGATTACTACCTGGCTTATCGAAAAACAGAAGAGTTTACAGGCTGGGAATCTCCATTTTTAGGAATGTATCGAGAAACTCTTGGTATAACTGGTCTCACTGCATTTCCATATCTACAGTCTTTAATTAAAGAACCTCAAAAGCGTTTGTGTCGCCAGGCACCTTCAAGACCATCTCGTTCCAACACTCCTGTCATAGTCCCAGTTTCTTAATGCCAAATATTCTCTCAGCCATAACTTAAGTGCTTTGTTGGTGCTGTAAATAGAAATACACAAAGAAGTAGTTGCTTAAACGCCACCACACACATTAAGCTGTGGCACAGTCTCGTGCAGAGACACAGAAGAAATTTTGCTAACAATTATACCTTTGAGTTTATGATTTAAACCACCACGAAGCAGATATTAATATCTGCTGTGGATGTTCTTCCAATTGAATTGCAAAGGTGATATCAGTCAAGATATAACTTGAAACGGGATAAAGACTTGGCATAAATATTAATCCTTTTACTCTGAATGAATAATAAAGAATAATAAATAATAAAGAGCTGTGAAGAACTTTCTAATATAGGCCACTTCCTATTTTACATTTTAAGAGCATGATCTGCTTATAGTGCGTTTCTATAATGAAATGTGCACTGCTAACGAGATTTTTTTCTTTCGCACAACACTTTAAAAATATTACCTTCAATTTCTGAGCTAATTATTAAAAACTGCTTTCAGTGAGAGAAAATGCTCAAAAGCACCATCTGTTTTCATAGAAATAACTGTATTTTAAATAGGAACTATTCTTTTATTTTTTTGTCAAAAACTGAATGGTCGTGCTGCACAATAATTTATATCATGTGGTATGCATGAATTATTTTTTTACCATTTCATTAGATCTCTATGCAGTTTTCTGAAGCAAATGCCATTCATAAGCAATGAATGTTTGAATCAAGTAATTGCCCAGAAAACCTCCAGTATTATCGTGAACTAGGGAAGAGGAGTCTTCCTTTTAGTACTGGCATGTCAGCAAAACAGCTCATCGCCCATTTACTGCCTCATTCCCTTGTGTTTCACAACCATGCTCAATCTGTATGAAATGAAGAAAAGCAATCTCACTATGGGTGCCTTGACTACAAAAAGAAACCCACATCTTCTCTTCAGTGTCTGCAGCTCCTAATGTTGAATTTCCTGTACAGCACACGCTATGCGGTACGCGATTTGAGAAAGGTGGACTTGTCCAAAAGTCAACACACCTACAGAATACGTTTGATTGCTGTTCAGAAAAACAAACGACAGTCAGCTGATTACAAAAATCATTAATCTTAAAAAAAAAGTCTCTCACTGTGCTTAAGCCCCATAAATATCTAAAATTTGCTTGGATAGAAACTTCACCATCCGTACCGCTTGTATTGCATAATAACCAGTTCCTGCTTCAGAGTAACTGAAGAAATGGCAATCATGATTTTAGATAAATATCCTGATTGTCATGGGGCTGTAAATCTGTGGGGAGACAAAGCTCTCTTGCTGCAGAGAACAGTAAAATACCACCTGTGTTTCCAATTACACTTGTCTGCTTGGGCAAGGTGGGATTTTTCTCACCCTTCAAAGCTACTCCTTTAGGAGAAACAATGAAAGAAGTTATGACTGGGACACTAATCCTACCAAGCAGGTTTACACCAAATTTAAGGACTAACACCTAAAAAAAAGTATATCTATTCCTTCATCTCATCATCAAATAGTTGTGGCAAGTTGATCTTGTCCAGATGTGAGCACCCCACACCCAGCCAGCCACTCTCTCTCCACAACACAACAGGCTGATAAGATGAAAAGGCCCTTGAGTCAAGATAAAGACAGGGTGATTATTTTCCACTTATTAGCACAGGCAAAACAGATCTAAGGATAAATTAGTTTAATGTAACACCAGTTAAAAATAAAGATGGATGATGAGGAAAAAAATTAAAAGAAAAAAGTTAAAAGAACTTCCCCAGCCACCATCCCTTCTTTCCAGAGCAAACACCAATCCTTCATTCCCTATTCCTTTTCCTCCTCCTCCCACAACTGAGTGGCACACAGGGCATGAGGAATGGGGGGATGTGTTTAATCAATAACATCTCTTTCCTCTTGTTCCTTCCTCCTATTTTCCCTTGACTTCAGCATGGGTCTTCCTCATGGGCCGCAGCCCTTTGGGATAAACCAGGAATGGGTCCCTCCAAAGGCCAACCTGATATTTCATGTCTGACAGACAGGATTTCACCTGTGTTGAAGGCATGAGCTTGTCTCAAGCCATTTCATTCACTTTATCTCATCCTAGGAACGGTACACAACCTCATGAAGTTCAAGTTTAGTTCCTCAAATCTGCAAGACCTTGACAACATTGGATTGGAAGCAGAAATAATGGACTAATTATTTGGCACATACTTCCTGAAAGACACTTCTGCCAAGTAGCTCACCATCTTGAAAACCACCCAAAAACTCAGTAATCCAAACTCCCTTCAAATAAAGCTGCTATGAAGCAGGCAAATTCTGGCCATTACTCTAAGTAGTCTATGTCAAGACAGGGCTTGTGATAATAACTTGAGATCAATTAGAGATAGAAAAAACGTGATGGGACAAAAAACACATTCCTGTCTATCTTAATATTTCTCCAAGCAAGCTCTTACCTGTCCATGTCATTCAATTACCAGTGATGTTACAAGCTCGGGAGCCAAGGACTTCATTTGCAGCTGTCAATCACTTTCAAAGAGCCCTGTTCAAAGATGAAAAAGACACAAATTGAACAATGACATGTCCTTGGTAGTGCTGGCAGTGACAGAAGCTCTTCTCCAGTCTTTTAGAGACAAAGAAACCCTACATTTTCTCCACTTAGAAATAATCAACAACTTGAGTGTAGGTTGAGTTTATCTCAACAGGTCACCTGATGCAATTCTAGGGGTCTTGCTAAGGGGAGCCACCAAGTTTGCTGCTAACACACTGCACCTCACGGCTACAATACAGGCTTCATACGAAAATAAATTCTTTTTCTCAAGATGAAGTACATTACTCCTAGAACCATTTGAAATGTGCATTTTACCAGCTTTTACCTGTTCAGTTTTACACATCAAAGTCATTGAAAACCTTCTGGGATGTTTCTACACTGCATTTCTCACACTTTAACCAGAGCAGTAAAAAATTTCCTTCAAAGAAACAAAGGTTCACCAAAAGAGAAATTCTGAATGATGCAGTAATATGGAGGTATGAAGTTCATTTTAATGCAACTTCGTTTCTTCTCTTAAACACACTGAAAAGATATCATCCAAAGCATTTCCTTATGCAAAGAAAACACACAACAATTTCATTTCTCATCCAATATAAGACATAGCTAAAATTTCAGCAAACATTCAGAAACAAAATGCATCTGCAATGTAAAATGGTAGAAGGACACCAATGAGAAGACTCAGATCTCCATTCTATAAAGGAGGTGGGAATTCATCTTTAAATCCTCTAGCTTATCAGATGTAGAGACAATGGCAGACTACAGTTCAAAAGTCACCTCTGCTTGAATATTCACTCTTCTTTTGCACTTCAAAATCCTTATTAAGGAGCGAGACCTCAGAACTTCAGCTACAGGAAAACAACTCTTCTCTGTAGGTGAGAAGGCACCACATTCTCAGCTTTTCTCATCTCCAAAGAAACTTACACCTCCCCACATAATTCTCCACGTCCCAGGAGACTGACAAGCACAGAAATCTACAGCTGTAAGGATTTCAAGGCTCAGGAGGCCCAGCAAGTAGGAGAACTTCTCCTGCTCAAGCATTCACAGTGCGTGGGTAATGTGCTCTGCTCCTCAGGCACCAGCTGGCTCTGAAGGAAAGAGCTCTACCACTCAACCCTGGGACTTGCTCAGTAGAAGGAAGAGGTTAAAACTCATGTAAAATTACATTTACCACAGTAATAAAAGGTGGTTCATTTAACAGGGGCTACACCACAATACATTAACTTACCTACCCAAATCACTGGACAATACAAAATCAATTTCTCCTTTTCTTCTGGCCTTCAGGGGTTTTTTAAGCAATTCTATTAGAGAAGAATAAATATATAGTATATACTATAAAATATATACCTCTAAGAAAACATGGAATACATTCCAGGACTTCTAGTGCTGGTCAACTGACAGGCTAAGAGGCCTGCCATGCTAAATTGGAGCAAACAAAATTGTTCCCTATTTTTATCCCTGTCAGAAGACACAACTCTCACAGCTACACAGGTAGGATATTAAAAAGACACTGTCAATATACATGGATACTTTAGTGATTAATTATGGCACCTCAAAGAATACAAACTAATGATGCCATGTTACTGAATTTTTTAGCAGCCTCATCTGCTATAAAACAATTCTACTTGGCAAAAACAAGCTTCTCTTTTCTTATCTTTAGCAAGCAAGCATTGAAAAAGATACAGCTCTAAAGTTTACAGCATATAGAGAGATGTACACAACCATGATTACTTCTTACAAACCTCAGCCATGAGTGGAACAAGGAAGTTTAAAACTTGGCATTTTCCACAGCAGCCACCATGCAAAGAAAACAGGAGCTTGGGAAGAGATGCATCACACAACTTCTGCAATCTTCTGTGTTTCCCATGAAGGATTACTGTCATGCCATGGAATGTAAAGCTCAGTGCCAGCTTCCTTCGTTATTCACTGATTCCTTGCTGCAATTTAAAATGGCAAAAAAAAAAATCAGCTGAACGTCTACCTTATGTTTTGGGGGTTCAGGATCTGTTGGTAACTTATTCCAAATCAAAACTTCCCTCACTCAATCCCCATTGCTCTTCTCTTAGCCCTGGCAGTATCAAGAGCCAGCAGCAGAGCACAGCAACTCCTTAAATCCTGAGAAAAACAAAGGAAAGGCAACAAATCCCTTCCTCATCCTAACTCAAGGCATTCACCATTTAGTCACAGCTCACCAGCACAGATGTAGCTAAAAAACAAGAATCCAGACCCACTCCTCCTTTCCTCATATCTGTCTGTCTAAAAGGAAAAGACACAAAACACACTTCTTTCCTTCCAGTCAGCCACAGGTGCTTATTGAATCGATGACAGCAGACATCAGCCACCAAATAAAAAAGGTTTATGTTGTTACATTACTAAATATAAGCAGGGTGACAAGTTAAAAGCCCTCTCTCTGTGCTTTTCTTCCAGGTAGCAGGTCAACAAAATGGGAATAAATGGAAATGTCCCTTTTTTTCATTCATCATAAATCAAACTACCTTGATATTATTTAAGAATGCTGCTCAGCTACTATATCCACTGTTCCTGAAACTAATAACCTGCAAAAGTATTGGAAATAGTTCAGGATACATCATATTCAGTAATTGCATGAAAAAGCAAACAAAATTATCTCCCAGTTTTTTCTCAGCCGGCAAAACCAACTAGTTAGGCAACTAATCAAAAAACACCATTTAGTTCCAACCAGAAACTTTGATACTTAAATACTGCAACCTTCCTTATATATCCAGTTTCTACACATCTAGGGCTGTTCCTTTTGCATTTTAGCAAGAAAAAGCAGGAAAAAAACCTAAAAATTTTCATTTTAAAAACTAAACAAGCTCATCTTAAACTGGGAGAAGCTAGAAAACACAAAGGAAACAAACAGGTGGGGAAAACAATTAAATCAGTTTTGCTCCACAACTGTAAACTACAAAGAACAAGTACTCACTCTTTTCTTACAGAAATGGCTTCAAGTCACAGGGACTACAGCAAATATGCAGTAACTGCATCATCAGTGTGACTGCAATTGTACACACGGATGTCAACCCCTAAAATCTAAAACTATAGACAACCTCTGTCATTGAAGCTGCATAAATAACCAAAACCACACTGACTGTAGTCACCAACAGCAGAAATTTTATCTGCCATTTCAAGTGAGATCAGAAAGAGGCGAGATGCACCCAACACACCAACCCAAGAGACAGTCCATCTGAACTAGATTTCAACTGCAAAGAAATTGAAATCTGTCTGGCATTCTTACACTTGCTACAGCCTTGGCAAACTCATTTCCACCAGTCCCTGACAAATCAGTGCTGTTTAAACCCAGGCTTTTGCCTTTCAGACTGGCTTCAAGAACTCACCGCATCATCCAGACAACGTGAAGCAAATCCACATTAAGAGGAAATCTGTGTTAAGACCTACAGTTTACAGGCTGAGCATAAAAACTACTTGTTTCAACACTGGAAGGAATATAAGCAAGTAGAATATTCATAAAATGGTATTTTCTTGAGAGTGAACATGATTGCTCTAGTGACCAAACTGATTTGTTGACAGCCTTCAAGGAACTTCAAACTAACACCCTTTAGGATTTTTCTTAACCTTTCCCAATCACCTCAAGTATAGCACCTCATTATAGTGAAAGATGTAGACTCCCATGTTGCACAAAGAAAAAAAACATCCATGAATTCTGATAAAAATGCAAATGGGTACATGCAGGAAACTAAACAAGCACTAAACAGCACCAGGCTCCATTTGCCCAAGTATTTCCTATTCTGCAGTTTTACAGTCAAGCAAAACAATACCAGCAATTTAAGCTGCATTTGGCTCCTTCTGTTACCAAACATCTTCTGGATTCAGGAATGCAAGCATTACCAAGTGACAGACAACTGTGCAAGCTGCTAATGTAACACTAGAGAGCAAACAGCTCTAGCTTTACTGTCATGAAGTTCAACTACACCTTTTATATTAGTGAATTGGAATTATGTCTAACTAAAGTTTCCAGATATCTTTTTTCCTATTTTCATATGACCATTATCCAAAATAAGTTTATAAAAAGAGTACAGTTGTATTCAATCATTCTTATTTTGCTGGTGTTGAAGGGAACACCCAAAAGGATTTCTTGTAGAGTGCATATACTCCTCCTGCCAAGCATGGTGTCTGGTCACACAGAGCTCTTGGCAGGATAATTGTCTAATATGGTAAATTATTCATTTTTTTGTTTGATAGTTACTTCTAGAAAACCGTTCAGTACTTTGTGCATTGGGGAAAGTCCTGGAGAATAAAATTAAGAAGTGCAAATGTAGCAACACGGCTTTATCACACCAAAGAACACCACTAAAAAAGGAAAAAAAATTGCTTGCTTTCTTTACAACTCTGTCAACAGAGAAACTAATTAGTACTAATTAGCTTCTATAGAATAACAACTGCTTTACAGAATACATTCAAACAGACACTGTTCTGACCTTGATGCTATTCATCAGGGGTGTCCCTGTAACAGCAGCTAAAAGCTATGAACAAGATGTCAGCTTTTCTCTGTATTATATGGACACACACTAAAAGGAGACCTTGACCTCGGACTTAATGCTATGAACTGGACACAAGTTACAAAACCATGGCTGAGGGAGACTGAGGAAAAGAAAAATACAAGTGGACTTGATTTAAAGAGAATTTCTCATCTTAAGATTAAGAATCAAATCTTTCCTGAAGCAGGAAATGCTGAAGCCTCTTGCCTATCACTTTTCCAAGCACCTGCTAAAAGCCAAGCATTTGTTAAATCACAACCCTGAACTTGTGTAATGAGCAGCAAACCTCAACCCCATTATGTTGCTCTTTCTCTGTTGATTTGAAATGTGCATTGTATCAGCTTTTACCTTTTCAGTTTTACAGATGAAAGTCATTGAAAACCTTCTGGGATGTTTCTATACTGCATTTCTCACACAAATTTCTCAGGCAAACCTCTGAAGCTGCAAAGCAGAAAAGTATTTTTGCTGCTGTAATATAAACTACACCTGAGCATAGATGTACACCTAAGCATCGTAAGGAATAGGATTCCTGGCTTGCCTGACTCATCGTCCCAAAGAAACTGAGAAGGACAACAAGCTCATGAAGACAGTGGGATGCCTGGCAGCTGGACCACACTGGGGAAATATTGCCAAATTTTTCAGCTCCTGACTTGCTATCACACTGGAGAAGTCAACACATCTCAAGGCACAGAGGCACCACACCACAGTCACATAAGCTTGCTACCCTTGCTGCTGCTTTACCCAAACTGCTACCCAACAGCAACTCAGACAGACTGCACTGCATTTGGGCACTGAGATGGACTAGGAAAACACAGCTGACCTCATTTCTTTCCCTTCCTCCCTGATGCCTCGCCCAAAAGTAGGGCACCAGTGCCTAGACAGCAACTTCACACCAGCTCATAGGAGAAAATATAGCCTTGGATAGGAGGCAGGTTTGTGTACAACAGAAGAGAATAATGCTAAGTGAATGATTCCCAAAATGGGATTAGAGGACGCCTTTTAGGGATCAGCACAGAAATGATTTGTTGCACACTACCAAGTCTCTCTCATTCTTAGGCAGCTCTTGTCATTTTACTCATGTTTGTGCTCGTGTGAGCACTCAGATTTTGACATGTTAGGACTTGATGCTCGGCTAAAGCAGCTTAGTTCATGACATTGGCACTATACAAATCCTCCTCTTCCACACACAGAAAATGAGGTGCCAAAGACAAGGATTTGTGATGTGCACTCAAGGACATCCCTCAGTCCCGCAAGAGGGAAAGCTGAAGAGTGAGGAACAACCGGATGCCTGTACCTCTAGGGAAATCTGCAATCCCAGTGATTCAGAAGATCAATGCCACCTGCACTAAGCCATACTTGTTTTCTTGTACCCAAACACTGACTCGTTTTCTCTTCAGCACACAAGAGATTTATTCACATTTCCCAAAGTTCTTAGAGCACTTTGCTAGAGACCATCAACACCTGGCTTCATCTCCCTCTGTGCCTACCCCAGCTGGGACTTGTAGTCCTGGGAGAGAGAGCCAGCTGCCAGTTCCTGCTCAGCAAGATGGGGACTCCTGTGGTAAAAGATTTCAGCCTTGTACAGTATCTATTGGCTTCGCATCTCTTCTCTGTGACCATCAGTGATCCGCGGCTCACAGCCAAAGGAGGCAAAAAAATAGAATCTGAAAGTGAGGAGAAGGAGCAAGCAAAGCATTAGGCAGCTTCATGCACTTAGAGCCACCAGAAGGGGAACTAATTGCCTGCTCTTTTCATATGATTCTTCAATATTTACTCTGGTTGGGTGTCTGAGTATCTACAAGAAAGACGATTATGCTCACTGCTGAGGGAGAAGAAAGGCAAGAAGGCCATGCTTCCCAAATGCACAAAACACAAATCTAGTGTGTGCAACAGGGGTGTAAATCTCCCATGATCTCATTTCATGTTTGAGTCTCATGTTGTGTACTACTTTGTAGTTCCTCTAAGTGGAAATTCAAAGATTATTTTCATCTCCTCACTGTAACACTACCCTCACATCAATGTCCCTGAAAATTGCACAGAAATGCTGGTTTTAGGATTTTGCTATTCAATTAACATCTGTAGAAAAAAAAAACCCTAACTTTTTTTTATGAAGACTTGTGCTGGAGAAGCCACCTGTCATCTGCCAAGTCAAAAAGGGACTTTGTTAACAAGCTAAAACATCCCGTTGCACTCCAAAAAGAAGTGCAAGTTTGAGACCTTGGTAATGACAGGAGCTGGCAGCTTGTCACCTCAAATCCTTGCCACCAAAAAATAAAAACCCAAACCTAGAGAATTTTAATATTTCTGCTAATTCAGCCTTGGAGTTTGACAACTGATCTATACCATTATCAACAAGTGACATTCTACTCTGTTGACTCACGAGGGGAAAAGGAAAAACTGCAGTGAGGGCTGAGGGTTTTTTAAACAGAGCCTGTAAGAGCAATGTTCATCAACCACCGATGAGCAAACAATGTCAGACAGCTTCTCTGAACAGTATTGAACAGTTTGACACTCAGAAGCTTCGGTTTGAATGCCATGTGTGGAGGCAACATCTGAATAGCAACAGTTTCAAACCTACACGGAACAGAGGAATAGAAATCTGCAGCACACGGCAAAAGAGAGCAAATTGCAAGGAGGAGAGGTCTCTAGATGTACTACCAAAGCACCAATCCTCATCTTTCAAGAGTGTCCCTCAGTAATAAATCTATCAGAGGAAAAGGCATAGAGAAGTATTGATTTAGAACCAAAACACTGGGATTTTGCCCCGTCATCCTTCAAGTAAGTTTGTTCCTGAGCCAAGAGCAGCCACTTGGAAATGTGTCCATCCTTTCATTCTCTTTCACACTGACAGAACAGCAGAGTTCTCCGCAAGGACCTGGAGCCTATTCTGATTTCACTCCAGCAAAAGCTTCATTATCCTGAGATTATTCCTATCACTCAAGTAAGATTTCAAAGAATTAATCAATCTGCTCCTGAGAATTTACTGTGAATCCTTAAGTGTTTTGATGCACATTCAGCCTTTAGATTAAATAATTGATTATCATTAAATTAGACTATCAGACTGAGCATCACACATAACATACTAAAGCCTACCCTTAGTCTTCCCTACTTCCAAATATATCAAAATCTCAAACTGGTAGATTTTTTGAGCTCTGTTACCAAAACAACATGCCAATACCCCTTCTAACCAAAAGATTTACCTACATGCTAGACATTAACTAAGATATTAACTAAGTTCCCTCCTTAATAATTCAGAAAAGTTCTTGTGCAGTATTTTAACAAGTTAACTACTAAGGACAGTTATCATTTGTTAATCATTTACAGAAGTAGAACTGTCAATGCAAAAATTCACATTGTTCAGTCCAGGAGATAAAAATGCCAAGATACACCCATCCCGTTCATCTCTTGGAATTGTCTCAAGTTTTAAATTACAGGCAGCTGTCATTTAAAATAATGGTGAAGCACCATCAATTATTTGCCTGCACTTAACTGAAGCTGAGTCTGTTCACATCAGTAAGCTGACTTGCCCTAAATCTAAAATACATTTTTACAAGTTGCTTGCCTTTCCTTCCAAGCAATCATCTACTGAATTCAGCATTCATAGATTCTCTCCTGGTCTCAGCTAAATGCCACCCCTGAAAACAGAGATTTCTCCTTTCAGAGAAAGCAGACAGTGCTTACTAGTCCATGTAAGTCAAAGTCAGAAGTTTATTTCTAACTAAAAAGAAGGAATCATTGCCCAAATACTTTACTTTTATGGGCAAAACTCAAGGATTAATCATGGCATGTTATTGACTCTGGTCCATTTTCATACACTCTTCTTGTTACAGTCTTTGGACATTACATCAGCAAGATGAGGAGTTCCCATAAAGCCATTTAAGGAAGGCAGCTAAATAAAATCAGGGTGGTTGCATCATCTGTGTAGTATTGGATGACACAGCAGTATAAAAGCAATCAAGGTAAGATGTGAGAAGAGGATTAAATTACCCAGAAGCCTGACAGGACAGATGACAGAGTTTATGCCAACTTTATGCCACTATTATGACAGCTGTGGGAAGACAAATGATTCATGGTCCACAATAAAATAAGGAGGGGTTGGACAGATGCTGCCCTGACAAAGACTCTGGACAAAGAAGCCTGGTGCATAAAAACCACTGCAACATCTTAGAGCCTGCTCCAGGGAGGGTTTGTGTTGAAACAACTTTGGACTTCATTTCTTGAGTGCTAATGCCAGATTTACCGCATGACTCGCTCTGAGGCCATGTGCAGAGAGATCTTACCAGACTGAATGCAGAAATATCCAAGTCTATTTCCTTCCATTCAACACCAGTAACTTTCATGTCAGTAAGCATGAGAAATTTAGCACACAGCTTTATTCATCAAAGGCTCACAGAATAAATCAGCTGTGAAAGCACCTCTAAAAGGCATTTAGTCCAATGCCAGCTCTCAAAGAAATACTACCTAGCTGAGAAAGCTCAGGGCCTCTCCAACCCAGCTCTGATCTCCAAGGACTGAGGCTTTGAGTTTGCTGACAGTGTCTGCTTTCCCTCAGATGAAAAAGTTCTGCCTTCTACTCTCCCATATTAAAACTTTCAGAATTTTCTGCTCCAAATTTTGTTGTTATTAGCCAGCAATTTAAAATAATTCAGCACAGAGTGACACAAACTGATCACCGGTCAGATCTCACAACTTAGATTTACTAGACATGGTAAATTTACAACTTACCAGTCATGGCAGCCAGAAAACGATCGATTTAACAGAATGCTTTGGAGAGATTATTCACTACATTTAAAAACCAAACAGTAGTAGCTATTGTTGCTCAAAGACTCAGCAAACCCTGGGATTTAAGGTGCACAGAAGGCTGACACATATGAGTATGACGAGCAGCAGGTGACTGTAAATCAAAAAGACTTTTTCAAAGTGTAGAAATCAGAACTGATTACCTTCAGCAATTACCTTGCCAGATTTTATCAGGACCTGGATGCTGAGGCCTCCACAGACTCATCTCCTCCCACCTGCTGACCTCAATTCCTGGCACACAACAACAGTGCTCGCAAACCAGCGCCCAAATGGCTCCACATCTCTTTTTATCATCTCAGAGCTCATTCACTTAATTTTCAAAACCTTGGCAAATAACCTGTACCAGCTCTCATTTATGAACTGAAAGCCACAATATTCTCTCTTTGTCCAAAGACTTGTTATGGATACAGTGAGGGGGGAAAAATAGAAATAGAACTTATGGATTCCATAACTTCCCATAAGACCAAGTTTTAAGCATTAAGACATCCTGGTACAAGTAAGTGTATTACTCACTAATTATGTGCCTTTAGATCATAGTTTGCTATTTTTTGTATAGGAGCGGTGTTCTCTTCCAGGTGTTCTGCCACAGTTGTACAGAAATTAAAATACACCGGGGCATGGTTTTGATTGATCTTGCCATCAGCTGACTGTGTCTTAGTCTGCTTAGAAAGAGTCACTGGCAGTACCTCAAAAAGCACCAGATGCACCATTTACATAAGCAGGGCGTTATAGGTGAGCTCTTTCCTTCTCTTTTTCCATGGCTGCAGATTTATGGTAGTAAATGGGTTTGTTCACAGATGGACAAGAAATTACTGAGAACCTCCTAAATGTCAGTGAGCTCACCAAGTAACCAGGAGCACACCCAGCTCTGTTGGACAGGCTGTGATGGAGTCACAGCGCAAAGTATTTCAAGTAGTAAGTTCCAATGTTGTTGTGCTGTTCAGTAATCTCAATATAGTATCCAGAAATGCGTGTGTTCAAAAACATCTCATTCAGTTAAAGTTTTCAACATTTCCTTCAGTCCTCAAAAATAAAAAATAACTAAAGACAGTTGCACAAAGAGAAGTGGATAAAAGCTCAAAAAGGTGCCAACCTTTGGGATTTTCTTAACAAAAAGAAGTATTTTTACAACTTGAAAAAAAAGTTGGGAATAAAAACAGAATTGCCATTAAGGCAGTAATAGGGAACTCTACAAAAACACATTAATCAGGAACAGATTAATAAAAACTAATATTTCAGAAAACTATTCAGTAATTACCAATAAAACCAACAAGTCTCCTATAGGGAGCTGGTTTAACCATAAAACTGAGCCAAAGAGAAAAAAGAATTCAGTACCACAAATCCCTTTTGCAAAAGTAGTCATAGTGATGGAAAGCCCAAGCCATAACTTTATGGTGAATAGTTGAGGAACCCTGCAATTATAGGAGAATTTGCCTTGTATCAGGCTCATTAAAAACATAAGGATGAAAATGACTTTTCACTTGGTAGTAACTGCATTTTGCCAGTTCCAGCAAGCCCCAAGCAGCTTACAGAGAAGTAAAACACAACTGTAGGAACTATTTAAGTGTTTGAAAAACTATAAGAACATAAAATTTAATGTATCTTGATTGTCTATCCCTATCTCTTACACATATGGACAGTATACATGGAAATGCTCCTTGACAGAGAAATAACACTGTCACACCAGTAACAGTAGCTGACCACAGCAACATTTTTATCTCTTACTTTGGATTAACTTTGGAACTGAGCAATGAAAAGACAAAAACAAAGCTCTCCTTCCAAGCACTTACCTGAAAATGGTGAAGTTGGCATCTACCAGAGAAGTTCTACAGTAACACTGAGGATTTACTGCCATTAAGTACACTCAAAATCACAACACGAATAAGGCAAGGAAATAGAGGACACCCTTTTAGTAAAGCACGAGGGTCAAACCTCAGCTATTCTGAATTTTATGGGACAAACTCACTACTTTTTGACCTTTAATTTTTTTACAGCTGCAGGCCAGCAGAGGCTGTAAAAGATGGCTTGAATAGGCATAAAGCAGGATGTTCCCAAAAAGCCAAGCAAGCTCTTTGAAAACAGGCACTCTGAAATGACAAAATACATACAATTACCTTTCACACAGATTCACATTTCCACTTCAACAAAACAAACTAGCTACTAAACTAGCATAGAAGCCAATTATGCTGGCCATATTCACTCAGCTTTATACTAAAAGCTTGATCTAATCATAATGAAACACAAATCATGTCAAATATTGGCAGCTTCCCTAAGCCCTTAAAGGAACAAAATTCTATAAAATCAATGCAATAGAAGTATTAACATTGAAAGTCTTCTGGTTGATGCCATAGGATCCATCTACACATACACATATGGTGCTAATGTTGGAAACTTTCCATTTTGAAGTCATTAATGGTATTTAATACAAGATTACTATTTGTTTTGTGTATGGAAGCGAGTTAAACACCATTTGATGCTTCTTCTCAACCTACACTTTCTACTTTCAAACAAAAGTTCTACTTTCTCCTCATCTCTCCTTCTAACATGATTTCTTTTTATTCAGATGAATAGATGTCAGCAAATAAAATGCTTATATCCACTGTGTATAATTTGGTTTTGGACAATGGAAATCATATTGGAGATGGCCTTTCTGACACCTCTTTGGCTGATGCTGCTCTTGAACCCCGGCAGGGTCAAGGACTACCACAGACTTCACCCTGGAAGGCTGCCAGCAGCAACAAGTGTTCATTTCCAGGCAAAGATTGCTTTGGTAAGGCCATTTCAGGGAGAAAGTACCAGCAATTCACATATTTGGGCCCCCTGTCAAAACTAACAAACAGGAAAACTCAAACAAAATACACACACCCACTTTTCTCTACCTAATTCTAATCACCAGAAGGAACAGTAACAAAAACAAAATTCCAAAATATAGAAAAATAATATCGTACTGCTGTGTAAGAGCCCTCTGTGCTACAGAAATAATATACATTTACCAATGCAGCAAGCAAATGTTTTACTTTCTAGTGGCCTGTATCTGCTGTTCAAATATCAAATAATAAAAGGTGAGGCAGTTGGCCATTTCATGTATCTTTAATATTTTAAGTAGATATCTTCAATAAAGCAGCACCCAGAGCTAAAAATAACAACCTGAAACAGCACTATTCTAACAAAACGCTTTTGTAAAGCCACGGGGCTGCTGCTTTTTTAATCAAATTTCATTTTGCAGCAATAATTTTAATAGCTACTTTAAACCCACCCCACTCCCTCAAGGCAATGTTGGGGTCTGATAAAACTAAAATCATGGACTTGTTTGCTTTTGTGAGAGAAAAAAAGCTTCAGTAATCGCTATTTCTTTTATTTGCACCCTACTGGTTGGTTTATTAAGTATATAAGATAAGGGAAACAATCATCCCTCACACATCAGGTCGACAAGGAATGTTAACCTTCACCTGCCTGAAAGTGCTCAGCAGTGTCTTTACTCCAGCCTCAGAAGCTGACAAATATATATATACAAATATAGAGCGTGTGTAGATACAAGTATTTGTGCAAAAGTTCATAACTAAATATATAAAACCAACAGCAGAAGGAAAGGAACGACCTCGCACCTCACGCAACGCCACAGCCAAAAGCAAGGCAGCCGCAAGGGGAGGGGGCACGGACCTGCCTTAAACAGCCCCTCAGAGCGCTACTCTATTTAAAATATAAATTTTTACATTCCTGCGACAGAGAAGGGAGACAGCTCCTCCCAGCCACCCGCAGTTCATAGCCAAGGAAACCCCCACTAACCTGCCGGGAGAACACCAGTCCCTCTCCACAGCCCTGAGGAGCCGGCTCTCAGGCGCTCCCTCACAGCCCAGCAGTCCTGAGGAAAGGAGCTACAAAGGCTCAAAAAAAGGGTCAAGACGCCTTACCCCACAACTTTCACCCTCACGAACCTCACAAAGGGCAGGAAACCTTGAAAGGAGGGGGCGCCCGTGGCCCCAGAAGTCTTAAAAAGGGCGGGAGCACCGCCCCCCTCACGGCCTCCCGCCCTCAGAAAGCTTCAAAATGGCGGGAAGCCGTGAGGGGCCCCCTTCCCCCTCTCGGTCTCGCCTCAGGGTCGGCGAACAGGTGGGGATGTGCCGGCGATGCCTTGCCAGTGTCTTGTCTGCTTCCCCCAATGCAAGTTCATTTTTAGCGATCTCTTTCTGTGTGGTTTTTTTCTATCTGGTTTTGCTTTTTTGTTGGTTTTTTGTTGTTGTTGTTGTTTTTTGTTTGGGTTTTGTGGGTTTTTTGTGCTTTTGTTTTTTGGGTTTTTTTGCCCCAAAAGCCCCCTCAGAGCCTTGTGGGCAGCCTCAAGGGAGAACCGGGTGTGTCTCCTGACAGGGTTGTCAAGGTGAACCAGCCCTTCCATGGGGTGCCTCCCTCAGCCCCCAAACCACAATAAAACACCCTCACAATGTCCCATTAAACACACAGAACAGGCTTTTCACTGTTCCTAGAGCATTTAACGAGAATCTTTTCTGATGTTCCTCAAATGCGAGAAGCGTTCCTCCAGTGGTAGAAGGCAGATCAGCATGAAAAGTGGTTTAAAAACAGGCTGGAATCACTGGGTTCTCAGTCTAAATAAGTTTGGGGAAAATATACAGGGACTAACAACAATGACTTGCACTGCCTATGCAAAGTCCACTAGAAAAATTGTGGATGCATTTCTTTGTTGTAGACAATTGCTGAAATGGAGCAAAGAAATATCACAGCAGCATTGGCATGAAACTTACAAAGGAAAAGGATTGATTTCTACAATGTGTGAAGTTGTGTATTCTGAGGGGTTTATTAATAAAATGAGTTATATTTATAAAGCCTGAGTTTTATTGATAAAATCTGAAGAAACAGGGAAAAGCAGAAACTGAGAATTCATTTTAACATAACATCTCCAACACTGAATGCTATTTTATGCACTGTTTGCTTTCCGAAGTAATTTAATCAATACATTTTTAAATATGTCATCTATTATCTATCTCCTGCACGTTTAATGACTGCTATATAGTTAGAAGTCTGGAGGATTCTATGGGATTTCTTATACACGGCTTACAAATCTTTTTACTTAGACCACAATTGTTCCTATTTTCAGTCTGAACTTAGAGCAGTGTGTGGAAGTCTAATGGCAGTGCTGCCTCATTGCAGTCTCACAGTATCTCATCTTTAATAAAAGACTCGGAATTGTTTTGCTTGTCCCATTTTTCTCTGATAGTGTTACAAGCACATCCCTTTTACTTCCATCTGTCTTCTTTTCATGAATTTAAAAATCTTGTTCTTGCTTTTGATTACTTCTCAAATATCTCTGCTAGTATTTGACCCACTATATTCTGCATTTGTGAATTCTGATTAATTAACTTAACTTTTTAGAGGAATAGTTTTATTCATGATTGGAATAGTTTTATTCATGATTATTGCCAGCTAGAGGTCATTTCCAGACCTAAGCATTCCCCAGCACCTGTTAGATTTCCCAGAGAGTGATAAAAGTAATATCTCAATATATAAAATTCATACTCATTTCTAGTAGCTAAGGTTCTAATGAGAGATGGAGCAGATTGTTTTACCCCAAGAAGTTGCTCTAATTCCAAATCAACTTATACTGATATTATTTAATGCTGTCTCTTCACTTTTGCACTGAGCTCCTGGTCCAGATCCCAAAGGCCAAACTGCAGCGCTAAACTGGCAGGTCGTTGTATCTAATAGCAGATACAAGGAAGCATTTAGTAACTCTAAAGCTTTCATGTCCTTTAGGGTGTCCTTTTTCCTTACATGTGTCACAAACACGGGAAACACAGCTGGAAATATCACTGTATGAGCACGGGAAGCTTCTACCCAGCCATTTAATCAGTTCAGTCTTACTATGTGCTGATGTAACTGTGAAATGTGTTCTCTTTGCACTCCTAATTACCCTAGAACAGATGGGAAGGCTGCTAGTTTAAAGCAAAAAGCCTGTTTTACAGAGTCTGTGGTAATTCCACACTCTTAAAAGAGTTTACTGTGGTCTGTGATCATGTGTGGGGAAAAAGCGATTGAGAAAGGTTTATTATGAATCCCCTCTGCATATAAAGCTACCACTGACCTTTGAGAATTTTTTGCATTATAGGACCAAGTCTCAGATGGTGATGATTTCCAACTGGTGTGGACACGAGCCAGCTTCAAACATCAGCTCTAGAAGCAAAAACCCTGTGAGGGTAATGATGCCCTTAAGACACACACTTGTATAGGTTTTTCCTTTAAAAACAATGAATCACATCCCTTTTCCTAGCCTTCAAATAAAAAGAACAATACTTTTCCATAGACTTGTAAGGCTGCACTCCAACACGATCTAACAAGAGTGATGCCAACTCCTGCATGCTTCGAAGGACTATTGCACAGAAAACGTCCCCTGTTCTGTAGTAGACATTCCCTAGTGCAATGTTTTTTCTTTCAGCCTTAATTGAATTTTGCAGCATTTGCTTGTACATGTTGTTGTTGTCCATAAAAGCTTTCCTTTCTCTCTTTTTTTTTTTTTTAATTAGATGTGCCATTTACAATTCGCCTTCTACCAGGTCAAAAACCAGAACAGAAATCCAACTTTGCATAACAACCGTCAATTCAAATTGCTAAATCAAGCCAAGAGTCAGTATAATGCAATGTTAATTTTCATAGGGTAGACAGAATATGAAATATTTTTATATCCCTAGTCATTAACAGAGTACATCAGGTTTATGTTTTGAAATCAGATTGTTACCAAGAGCTCTGTGTTTAGAGCTATTTTATGAAGCCAAGAAAGGAAAAATCCAAGACTTACTGGGGAGCTGGGAAATTGTCACCATGCTGAACACTCTGTTATTCCTGCCCTGAATTGGCAGCTTGGGCAGCGTTCTTATTGGAGAACTGGGAGAACATGAACCCTCCTGCCATCTCATGCTCAGATGCCTGTGAACAAAACAGATATTTAAATTATCATTTAAATGAATGAGTTCAGTTGGACTTACTTCCTTCCACTGCTGACCAGGAGCAGTAGGGCTTCAGGAATTCTCTCTCCTCTTGTGCTCCTTGTAATTCTACATTTTCTGAACTGCCATTTGTACTTTACTGTGCACAAGAGGGAGAAGGGCTCTATCAGCTGGGGGTCTGGGTATACTCAAACTTTGTGTGGGCTCTCCAGTGGGTGTCCAGAGATCATTCAGTGCTCAGTGTCAGTACTGGAAGCCAGCTTTATTCTCTTCCCTCTCCCTGCTGTGCAGGTATGCACAGTCTCACAGGTGTAGACATGATGGAAAATGCCAAGCACAAGAACACAAATCAGAAAGGCCCCTGTGCTTGCAATGATGAGCTTTTGAAGTCACAGCATCTGATACTATTTTGTCCTTTCCAAACTGAAACTACTGGCAAGAGCCTTAAAAACTCTTGTTGAGCTGAGAACAAATTGCACACATACAACCAGCCCCATGGCAGTCTGCATGCATGTATTCACTGCTAACTTTCAGTTATGTCATCTGCTCTTCAGAAACACGTCCTGTTTTCTGGAAAACATCCTTGGATCCTTCCTCCATTGTTTTATCTCCATGGCTCATCAATTAGCCTCTACTGAATGTGATGAAGGACTTGTACACTTTGTTTATCAAAAACCACGTGACCCTTTCTTTGATCCTTTTACAGGACAGCAGAGTTACTGGGATAAAGTATCTTTGTTCAAAATGTTCATAATGTGCACTTCTCCAACATTCATCAGAGTTAATGTCATCAGAGTTAATGGCATCCCGCTTAAACCAAGTGAATAAAAACATCAGTATCATGTTTTTCACCAAGTTTGAACTTTGCAGTCACCCACACTGCCTGACAAATAATAAATAATAAACTCCCTTGACCTCATATTCCCAGGACTTTTCTATTTTTATCTTTTTTTAAAGTTTTTATACAGAGTGGGGCACACAAAAAAAGACAACCTGGTCTGTCAAGTGTCTGAAAAACATCTACTAAGCCTTATCCAAATGCTCCTACATAATGAAACCTCTCCTGTACTCCTGTCAGTCCCTGAGATTGAAGTTCAAGTCTTAAAGGCTCATTTTCAATATCTCCTCAGGTAGTAGAAATCCAGGAAGAGATTTCTTTTGAGAATAAGCACAGCCTGTGTCCATGTTGCTGCTGAATTTCATCTACCTCTATGAGAAATAACTGTTTTCCTTTCCGGGAATTGCAAATCATAGAATACATTGGTTTTCTATTCTTCCATTCCTCTTTTAAATGAAGTTGTAGTTTAACTACATCTTAAAAAACAGAGCAGACAGAAACATTTTTAAAAGGGTAACAGTTTCATAACAATTGTAAAATCTTAAAGGTGGCTTGTTTCTTAACCTTTTACCAATCTGCATTGCTGTGTTCTTTTCACTGAGGTGGTGTGTACAGTGTTAATGAATTCATTCTTTTGGACAGGTTACTGCATCATTTAGAGTAAGGTACTGCACAACTTCCCTGTGTGTCTGTTAAGGCCATAAAAGAACAAGCATAACTACGGTGCCATAGGTTCAGTGATAAGCAGGAAGATGCGATAGAAAATATTTATTATTATTAAAATTATTATTATTATTGGAAAAATGGAAAAGAGCAACGGTAGGTTGAAAGTGAATACCTATAAACTTTGTTTTAAGTACTAGTGGCCTTTTAAATTTATTTTCATGAACTGAGATTATTGTTAGCAACTCTCTTTCCTGATTTGGACAAGGCATGTCAAAGAAACCTTTTTAAAAAGAAATCTTTTTTAAAAGACTAGAACAACTCATAGCCATTATTACTATGAACACCATCTTGCAAATGAAAATTTCAAATCATTTCTCTCACCGACTTCCTAGTCAAAGAAAGTACTTCTGCTATGCAGACAGTTATCAACAGGTGCAGTTAAAATCTTGCTAGAGCACTTCAAAGCAACCTTAGTGACTTACTCAGTTTTATTTCTTCTCTACAAGGAGAAACAAAAAATCATAAGAGATCCCTTCAAAAATGTTTTCTTTTCTCAAACTGTTCACCACTGACAATCTAGTCTTGAAACTTAGATTAAAGCAACACCCCTCCTCTAAAAATCTCCACTGGTACTGTTGAAACTGTCCTTTACTTAAATTGAAATAAAAGATGTTTTGTTACAAAATGCAGCTCCAGTTACACTGTTTCTTTACTTTCATGCACTAGATGATTTACAGGAATTCAGTCTAATAAAAGTCAGCTCAGTTAAAAGGATAACTTGACCAGCAGTTCAGTCTGCCTCTTATTTTAAGCTTTATATTGCCCCTTTTTTTAAATCAAGCAGTTCTCTGTTAGGTATCTTGTCTCTGAATGATTTTTGAGCAAACACTCCGATTATTAGTACTGCTCCCCCGTTTAATTCTAAGCTGAGGATTCTTGAAAAGCCACGATACACATGTAAAATAAAAAAATAAATATATTGTAATATTTATTAATCATGGATGGACTAAATGGTCATCTCAGAAATAGCAGGGGATTTCTCTGGTTGCCTTGTTCTGCATAGAGCAGCAGAGATGTGTGGACCGTGCTTGTATTTTTAAAAAAATCATCCCTCATTAAATTTTAAGACATTTACATTTAGTTTTTCACTTTCATCAAGGCAGGTCGTATTTGCAGCAGATAATGTTATGATAATAATAATTATGCAAAGGGAAGAAACAGACAAGCATTAAGCCCAAAGTGTTTCCCAGAGTGCAAGAACCCTTTAAAAAACCCTGTTCCTTCTCCTGATTTTACCTTCACCTAAATAATCTGGAGATATTAATATGAATTTCTTCCATTTGCTTCTGATGGACTAAAACGTGGCAGTAGCTGTTGGGAGGCAGCCTGAAGATGCAGGCCAGGCAGTTCCATAGTAAATCTATGTTTGTTTAAAGGCAGATACACAGCAAATGGAGATAAGACACAATGTTTTGAGAAGATGTGCCTTGAACTGACATTTTTGGGCTTACAACTAAATGGCAGGAGGACAACCATCCACCTAGAAATTATCCCTTCCAGTACAGCGAGGCAAAAAAAGGAAGAAAAGCGCAGAAAGTGAACAGCAGTGCAAGAAGTAGACCCATCTTACTTTTAAAAAGTGCTAATGAGAAGGTAAGAGACTCATGCTAAACAACCAGAAGCCACTTTTAAACCTTTTGCATTACACAATCTTTAATGAACAGACAATTACCCTTGCACTGCTGGTTTTATGCCCTCATTTTTCTCCTTTAGAGGATAGACAAATATTTCCACAAGCTGCCACTTTCTGGCTGATTAATCCATCTGACAGTTTGGCATTTACACAATCAAATTAAGCAGTCCTCAGAAATTTCCTGTGTGAAGGATGGCCTGGGTGTTGTGGCTGCAGTGAAAGCCTTTCATTCATATGTGGCCTGCACTGCTTTAGGAGCCTTCACAGACTTGCACAACTAAAGCCAGCCTGCTGTTTATTACATTCCTAGTTTCATTTCACCTCCTTTTGGCACCTTCTCCATCACTTTCCATGTCCACACTCTTGCCTTTCCACTACATTTATGAGAAGAAGAGAAGTCACAATGTGTTTCCCAAGCTTTAAGGCTCCTTCTCTATGGGAATAATTGGGATTCATTGGAGGATTTTTTTTTTTTTTTTTGTCTATAAGCCCATTATATTGATCAGTATCATCTAAATTTCTTTTCACTTCAGGAGATCTGCTTTTTGAATGAAAATTCAAAACATAAACTTTGCTGTACTTTCAGGCTTTTTTGACTAGCTGTATACTGGCCTAACAATGCCAAACTCATTGTTGAAGCGCTTGCTGCTGGCTTCCAGCACCTTGGCGAGTCATGCAGTGATAATTTCTCATTCCAGTTCCTGATGATTGATTACAGCACATTAATACAAAGCCAGAGCACCCTGAATCCTTTCTTATCTTGCCCAAACCTGACTTCCTGATCCATCAGCACCATTTATAGTGAGGTACCTACTGAGCTGCCAAGCATGGAATTCTGGCCTGCGTGACTGAGGAGGAGGAGATCACACTCATCATTCCTCTCCTGGTCCCTGGTGGGATGAAAACTCCACCAATGAGCTGCATTAATCAGACAGATGAAGTAATAACTTAAAAATAGATATTTTGAGCTCACACCTATGAATTAAAAATACCACAATACTACTAAATATTAGACATTGCACATTCTTTAGAGATCTACAAGTTGCCTTCTCTTGGCCGCCGTCTGGGACAGCATCTGGCTAAAAACAGGTTTCCTAGGGGTGGATTGGCCCTTAATTTTCAGGATAAAATGTGTTACTGCCACCCCTGCAAGTGTGCAGTCCACTACAGCAGGCAATGAGAACCTATCTGTCTGTGGTAGCAATCTGCACTGAAAGCAATCTCTCATCAAGTCCACACTCTCCCACCGGATGCTTTAATGAAAACAAAATAAAGCAGCTGGAACACAATCCCTAAATATTCCCCGTTTCTCCAAAGGAAAGAAAATCACGAGAGCCAAATGGACCCCAGAGAGGCAGATCACTCCTCACAAGAAGGCATTCTGCTAAAGGACAGCTGCTCACTTTCCAGAGGAGATGGCACAAGTTTAGCTGCAAGGTCCAACCCAGTGTTTATGAACCAGCAGACAAAAAACTCACCTTGAGAATCTCTTGTTCTGGTGTAGCCGTGGGCACCAGGTCAGGTGCTGACGAGGAAGTCGTTTAAAGACGTCATCCTGGGTCCAAATATAGGCAACAAAATCTATATTTAAAAAGAGTGTGAGAATAAAACAGTTGAATTTTTATGTGAAAAGAATGAAATACCATTCTTACATATGAGATGTTTTGTAGGGAAAAAAAAAGATTTTTTACAGTGGATACACACAATCTATTCAGTGCTACCAGGAAAAGTGTAAATCTATGGATATCCTGAAACCACGTAACCTCCCAAGTGCAATGATAAGGACTGATGAATAAAAAGCAGAAATACATTAGGAAAGTGCTTAGAGAAACATATCTCTTACCTCATGAAGAAAAAGGAAAAACAAAATATTGGCTAAGATTTCCAGTCCCAGTGTACTCACTCTAAATTTCTTCTGAAAATCAGAATTATGTTACGTATATTTTCCCCTCAACAATTGTAAGCTCGTGTAACACCTATAGAATTAGACCAGTAAGACTGAATTAAGAACAAAAGCAGAATTACACAGCTTCAGGCAAGATCTTCATGACCCTATTTTATTTTATTTTTAGGTTCTCTTTCTGTCCTGTCCATGTCATTTCTCTTTCTTTTTTTTTTTTTTCTCCCTCCTTTTCCAAGTACCCTTGCATCCATCATCCCTGGGTGATCTTCTGGGAAGCTTTCACATGTGGAAGTGGAGCCAGAGAGCTCTAAGTCTGTGCTGAGAGCTGAGGCTGATCCAGCTACAGTGAGGAGACGACTGCCTGCCTGCAGATGGGCAGAACTGGCCAAGCTCCATCTCCACACACAGAAAGCTGAAGGGTGAAGCGAGACCTCCTTTCAGCTAGGATGCTTCTCTGGAAAATCACGTTGGGTGAAAATTGACACAGTGAGAAAGGCTTCTCTATTGCCTTTGTGTAAAAAGGCAAAAACAAAAAGGGGAAGACCTGCTGGTTTTCTCTCAGTGAGCACAGATTCCTGACACATTCTCATGGGCCGTGGCAAGAATCAGGTACAGCAGCTTTTGTAAATGCTGGTAGCACTTTCAGCTGTGAATTGCTACAACAGAGTTCCAGTAGAGATGAGCTTCCAGATGTGCCAAAACCACGGGAGCTCCCTGTCTGCAGTGCCAAATATCTGATGCAGTTTTAGAGATCAAAGAGTGTTTTCAAGCCAATTCCACACAGCGAATTTCTATGCTTTCAGTTTACTTGTGAAGTCATGAGACACGAACAAAGCTTGGGCCAAGGACTGCAGTGCACAGATGAAACTCAACAGAATGCAGAAGAAATTAATTGCAAAAGCGCTGTAATTTATATTTTGCTTGCTCTCAGTGTGTTTTAACTGATCTATATAAAACCAAAACATGCACTGCAAATAAAAATTAAAACCAAATGAAGGATGGTACGGAGCAGACAGGGCGGTAGCCAGTGGGTCACTACCAAAAAGAAACATGAAGAGAAAAAAAAGGGCCAGGGAAACCTTCAGTGAGCAGAAAAGATCAGTGGGAATTCTGAACTGAGCCTGTCACTCTTTCTGTGTGTGGGAAATGTATTCAGCAGACTTACATTGCAATGCCACTGTTAATCTGCACAGGTAGTACTGTAGGGATGAAATGGGTACAGGCTAAACCTTCACACAAAATTATCTCACTAAG
Organism: Poecile atricapillus; assembly: GCF_030490865.1. NCBI lineage: Eukaryota > Metazoa > Chordata > Aves > Passeriformes > Paridae > Poecile > Poecile atricapillus. The sequence continues at coordinate 6,182,699 of NC_081252.1, forward strand.
ACTTCCCAAAAAGCCTTTCCTGAGCTAGGGGTTTCCAGCATGGAATTCATGGATAGGATTTCAAAAGGGACATTATATATTTGTTATTACATAATAACATTTTTGACAGAACTGATAAGCAGAGATAGACCTACTTTGTAATATGTTAATTTTGACACAAGGTTTTGTTTTCATGAATGAAAAGCAGAATATTAAACCCAGTTATCAGTATAAAGTTGTTCTACAGGTATTTCAGAACTGGAGAGAGTATTACAAATTTCCTAAGATCTTTCCTCTGCAATTAGAAGAAAATTGTACTCTAGAACAGATGATTTCTTCTCTGGAAACTGTTCATATCTAGCAAGAACCTTTGAAAATGTACTGGAGTTATTTAGAATGTTAGGTCAGTAACATGAAAGCAAATTTTTAAAAAATTAACAAAAACAACAACGAAATCCAAACCTTTTTCCCCACACATGCTCACAGATCACAGTAAACTCTTTTAAGAGTGTGGAATTACCACAGACTCTGTAAAACAGGCTTTTTGCTTTAAACTAGCAGCCTTCCCATCTGTTCTAGGGTAATTAGGAGTGCAAAGAGAACACATTTCACAGTTACATCAGCACATAGTAAGACTGAACTGATTAAATGGCTGGGTAGAAGCTTCCCGTGCTCATACAGTGATATTTCCAGCTGTGTTTCCCGTGTTTGTGACACATGTAAGGAAAAAGGACACCCTAAAGGACATGAAAGCTTTAGAGTTACTAAATGCTTCCTTGTATCTGCTATTAGATACAACGACCTGCCAGTTTAGCGCTGCAGTTTGGTCTTTTGGATCTGGGCCAGGAGCTCAGTGCAAAAGTGAAGAGACAGCATTAAATAATATCAGTATAAGTTGATTTGGAATTAGAGCAACTTCTTGGGGTAAAACAATCTGCTCCATCTCTCATTAGAACCTTAGCTACTAGAAATGAGTATGAATTTTATATATTGAGATATTACTTTTATCACTCTCTGGGAAATCTAACAGGTGCTGGGGAATGCTTAGGTCTGGAAATGACCTCTAGCTGGCAATAATCATGAATAAAGCTATTCCAATCATGAATAAAACTATTCCTGTAAAAAGCTAAGTTAATTAATCAGAATTCACAAATGCAGAATATAATGGGTCAAATACTAGCAGAGATATTTGAGAAGTAATCAAAAGTGTTATAAATGCAAAGGCAATTTTGGGATAAAATCAAAGAGAAATTTATTAATAAACAATAATAAACAGAAACAGCAATAAAAACCCACAATAAAAAGAACAGCGCAGCGCTGGGTGGACAGGGGTCTACACCGGAGGTATAGGTTTCCCAAATCCACGTCTGAGCATCCTCAGGATTGGGGTTTTATAGGATTTTTAAGTCCTCAGGCCAAAATTCCAGGCAAGTTCCATTCACCAAGTGTCCTTGATTGTCCAGTGAATGGATTTCCTGACCTAGAATGATGACATTATTTTCGTGTCCGGCCAGAATCTCCTCTCATGCAAAGGAGACTCTGTGTGTTGCAAAGTTAAGTTTTTCATGACAGGGTGGTGGAATCCGGGTTGGTGCCGATGAGTATCTTGGCCGGGTTTCCTCCTTTGTTTCCCCTGATTGCTTTTTCGACACAGAGATGTTTGAGTCTGGCGAAGCTTTTCTTTTGGAACTTGTCTTTTTCGATTGATCAGTTTCTCTACCCACTGGAATCCGCAGGGCGTTGCTTGGATCCGGAGGTAGATAATTTCCCGAGCTAGTGTCATTGTTTTCCTGATGATCCGTGTCCTGTGTGTTTGTTTGGGTTGATGGGCCAGTTTTGGTTAGTTATCTTGGGCGTTGCTGGTAATCAGCAACTCCTCGGCAGAAAGCCTCATCCCACTTGGGGGGGAGAGGCTTTTCCATGCTTTATATTTTGTTTTGTTTCTACAAAACATATCTTTCTTATATACTCCGAATTTTTAATACAACCATAATTTATTACAAAAGCAAGAACAAGATTTTTAAATTCATGAAAAGAAGACAGATGGAAGTAAAAGGGATGTGCTTGTAACACTATCAGAGAAAAACGGGACAAGCAAAACAATTCTCAGGCTTTTATTAAAGATGAGATACTGTGAGACTGCAATGAGGCAGCACTGCCATTAGACTTCCACACACTGCTCTAAGTTCAGACTGAAAATAGGAACAATTGTGGTTTAAGTAAAAAGATTTGTAAGCCATGTATAAGAAATCCCATAGAATCCTCCAGACTTCTAACTATATAGCAGTCATTAAACGTGCAGGAGATAGATAATAGATGACATATTTAAAAATGTATTGATTAAATTACTTCGGAAAGCAAACACCGCATAAAATAGCATTCAGTGTTGGAGATGTTATGTTAAAATGAATTCTCAGTTTCTGCTTTTCCCTGTTTCTTCAGATTTTATCAATAAAACTCAGGCTTGATAAATATAACTCATTTTATTAATAAACCCCTCAGAATACACACCTGCACACATTGTAGAAATCAATCCTTTTCCTTTGTAAGTTCCATGCCAATGCTGCTGTGATATTTCTTTGCTCCATTTCAGCAATTTTCTACAATAAAGAAATGCATCCACAATTTTTCTAGTGTAATTTGCATGGGCAGTGCAACTCTTTGTTGTTAGTCCCTGTATATCTCCCCCAAACTTATTTAGACTGAGAACCCAGTGATTCCAGCCTGTTTTTAAACCACTTTTCATGCTGATCTGCCTTCTACCACTGGAGGAACGCTTCTCGCATTTGAGGAACATCAGAAAAGATTCTCGTTAAATGCTCTAGGAACAGTGAAAAGCCTGTTCTGTGTGTTTAATGGGACATTGTGAGGGTGTTTTATTGTGGTTTGGGGGCTGAGGGAGGCACCCCATGGAAGGGCTGGTTCACCTTGACAACCCTGTCAGGAGACACACCCGGTTCTCCCTTGAGGTTGTCCACAAGGCTCTGAGGGGGCTTTTGGGGCAAAAAAACCCAAAAAACAAAAGCACAAAAAAACCACAAAACCCAAACAAAAAACAACAACAACAAAAAACCAACAAAAAAGCAAAACCAGATAGAAAAAAACCACACAGAAAGAGATTGCTAAAAATGAACTTGCATTGGGGGAAGCAGACAAGACACCGGCAAGGCATGGCCGGCACATCCCCACCTGTTCGCCGATCCTGAGGCGAGACCGAAAAGGGGAGGCGGCCCCTCACGGCTTCCCGCCATTTTGAAGCTTTCTGAGGGCGGGAGGCCGTGAGGGGCGGTGTTCCCGCCCTTTTTAAGACTTCTGCGGCCACGGGCGCCCTCCCCTGCCTCCCTCCTTTCAGGATTTCCTGCCCTTTGTGAGGTTTGTGAGGGTGAAAGTTGTGGGGTAAGGCGTCTTGGCCCTTTTTTTGAGCCTTTGTAGCTCATTTCCTCAGGGCTGCTGGGCTGTGAGAGAGCACCTGAGAGCCGGCTCCTCAGGGCTGTGGAGAGGCACTGGTGTTCTCCCGGCAGGTTAGTGGGGATTTCCTTGGCTATGAGCTGCGTATGGCTGGGAGGAGCTGTCTCCCTTCCCTGCCTCAGGAATGTAATAATTTTAGTTTTTAAATAGAGTAGCGCTCTGAGGGGCTGTTTAAGGCAGGTCCGTGCCCCCTCCTCTTGCGGCTGCCTTGCTTTTGGCTGTGGCGTTGCGTGAGGTGCGAGGTCAGTCCTTTCCTTCTGCTGTTGGTTTTATATATTTAGTTATGAACTTTTGCACAAATACTTGTATCTACACACGCTCTATATTTGTATATATATTTGTCAGCTTCTGAGGCTGGAGTAAAGACACTGCTGAGCACTTTCAGGCAGGTGAAGGTTAACATTCCTTGTCGACCTGATGTGTGAGGGATGATTGTTTCCCTTATCTTATATACTTAATAAACCAACCAGTAGGGTGCAAATAAAAGAAATAGCGATTACTGAAGCTTTTTTTCTCTCACAGAAGAAAACAAGTCCATGATTTTAGTTTTATCAGACCCCAACATTGCCTTGAGGGAGTGGGGTGGGTTTAAAGTAGCTATTAAAATTATTGCTGCAAAATGAAATTTGATTAAAAAAGCAGCAGCCCCATGGCTTTACAAAAGCGTTTTGTTAGAATAGTGCTGTTTCAGGTTGTTATTTTTCGCTCTGGGTGCTGCTTTATTGAAGACATGTACTTAAAATAGGACAGATATGAAATGGCAAACTGCCTCACCTTTTATTATTTGATATTTGAACAACAGATACAGGCCACTAGAAAGTAAAAGATTTGCTTGCTGCATTGGTAAATGTGTATTATTTCTGTAGCACAGAGGGCTCTTACACAGCAGTACGATATTTTTTTTCTATATTCTGGAATTTTGTTTTTGTTACTGTTCCTTCTGGTGATTAGAATTAGGCAGAGAAAAGTGGGTGTGTGTATTTTGTTTGAGTTTTCCTGTTTGTTAGTTTTGACAGGGGGCCCAAATATGTGAATTGCTGGTACTTTCTCCCTGAAATGGCCTTACCAAAGCAATCTTTGCCTGGAAATGAACACTTGTTGCTGCTGGCAGCCTTCCAGGGTGAAGTCTGTGGTAGTCCTTGACCCTGCCGGGGTTCAAGAGCAGCATCAGCCAAAGAGGTGTCAGAAAGGCCATCTCCAATATGATTTCCATTGTCCAAAACCAAATTATACACAGTGGATATAAGCATTTTATTTGCTGACATCTATTCATCTGAATAAAAAGAAATCATGTTAGAAGGAGAGATGAGGAGAAAGTAGAACTTTTGTTTGAAAGTAGAAAGTGTAGGTTGAGAAGAAGCATCAAATGGTGTTTAACTCGCTTCCATAGACAAAACAAATAGTAATCTTGTATTAAATACCATTAATGACTTCAAAATGGAAAGTTTCCAACATTAGCACCATATGTGTATGTGTAGATGGATCCTATGGCATCAACCAGAAGACTTTCAATGTTAATACTTCTATTGCATTGATTTTATAGAATTTTGTTCCTTTAAGGGCTTAGGGAAGCTGCCAATATTTGACATGATTTGTGTTTCATTATGATTAGATCAAGCTTTTAGTATAAAGCTGAGTGAATATGGCCAGCATAATTGGCTTCTATGCTAGTTTAGTAGCTAGTTTGTTTTGTTGAAGTGGAAATGTGAATCTGTGTGAAAGGTAATTGTATGTATTTTGTCATTTCAGAGTGCCTGTTTTCAAAGAGCTTGCTTGGCTTTTTGGGAACATCCTGCTTTATGCCTATTCAAGCCATCTTTTACAGCCTCTGCTGGCCTGCAGCTGTAAAAAAATTAAAGGTCAAAAAGTAGTGAGTTTGTCCCATAAAATTCAGAATAGCTGAGGTTTGACCCTCGTGCTTTACTAAAAGGGTGTCCTCTATTTCCTTGCCTTATTCGTGTTGTGATTTTGAGTGCACTTAATGGCAGTAAATCCTCAGTGTTACTGTAGAACTTCTCTGGTAGATGCCAACTTCACCATTTTCAGGTAAGTGCTTGGAAGGAGAGCTTTGTTTTTGTCTTTTCATTGCTCAGTTCCAAAGTTAATCCAAAGTAAGAGATAAAAATGTTGCTGTGGTCAGCTACTGTTACTGGTGTGACAGTGTTATTTCTCTGTCAAGGAGCATTTCCATGTATACTGTCCATATGTGTAAGAGATAGGGGTAGACAATCAAGATGCTTTAAATTTTATGTTCTTATAGTTTTTCAAACACTTAAATAGTTCCTACAGTTGTGTTTTACTTCTCTGTAAGCTGCTTGGGGCTTGCTGGAACTGGCAAAATGCAGTTACTACCAAGTGAAAAGTCATTTTCATCCTTATGTTTTTAATGAGCCTGATACAAGGCAAATTCTCCTATAATTGCAGGGTTCCTCAACTATTCACCATAAAGTTATGGCTTGGGCTTTCCATCACTATGACTACTTTTGCAAAAGGGATTTGTGGTACTGAATTCTTTTTTCTCTTTGGCTCAGTTTTATGGTTAAACCAGCTCCCTATAGGAGACTTGTTGGTTTTATTGGTAATTACTGAATAGTTTTCTGAAATATTAGTTTTTATTAATCTGTTCCTGATTAATGTGTTTTTGTAGAGTTCCCTATTACTGCCTTAATGGCAATTCTATGTTTTTATTCCCAACTTTTTTTTCAAGTTGTAAAAATACTTCTTTTTGTTAAGAAAATCCCAAAGTTTGGCACCTTTTTGAGCTTTTATCCACTTCTCTTTGTGCAACTGTCTTTAGTTATTTTTTATTTTTGAGGACTGAAGGAAATGTTGAAAACTTAACTGAATGACATGTTTCTGAACACACGCATTTCTGGATACTATATTGAGATTACTGAACAGCACAACAACATTGGAACTTACTACTTGAAATACTTTGCGCTGTGACTCCATCACAGCCTGTCCAACAGAGCTGGGTGTGCTCCTGGTTACTTGGTGAGCTCACTGACATTTAGGAGGTTCTCAGTAATTTCTTGTCCCTCTGTGAACAAACCCATTTACTACCATAAATCTGCAGCCATGGAAAAAGAGAAGGAAAGAGCTCACCTATAACGCCCTGCTTGTGTAAATGGTGCATCTGGTGCTTTTTGAGGTACTGCCAGTGACTCTTTCTAAGCAGACTAAGACACAGTCAGCTGATGGCAAGATCAATCAAAACCATGCCCCGGTGTATTTTAATTTCTGTACAACTGTGGCAGAACACCTGGAAGAGAACACCGCTCCTATACAAAAAATAGCAAACTATGATCTAAAGGCACATAATTAGTGAGTAATACACTTACTTGTACCAGGATGTCTTAATGCTTAAAACTTGGTCTTATGGGAAGTTATGGAATCCATAAGTTCTATTTCTATTTTTCCCCTCCTCACTGTATCCATAACAAGTCTTTGGACAAAGAGAGAATATTGTGGCTTTCAGTTCATAAATGAGAGCTGGTACAGGTTATTTGCCAAGGTTTTGAAAATTAAGTGAATGAGCTCTGAGATGATAAAAAGAGATGTGGAGCCATTTGGGCGCTGGTTTGCGAGCACTGTTGTTGTGTGCCAGGAATTGAGGTCAGCAGGTGGGAGGAGATGGGTCTGTGGAGGCCTCAGCATCCAGGTCCTGATAAAATCTGGCAAGGTAATTGCTGAAGGTAATCAGTTCTGATTTCTACACTTTGAAAAAGTCTTTTTGATTTACAGTCACCTGCTGCTCATCATACTCATATGTGTCAGCCTTCTGTGCACCTTAAATCCCAGGGTTTGCTGAGTCTTTTAGCAACAATAGCTACTACTGTTTGGTTTTTACATGTAGTGAATAATCTCTCCAAAGCATTCTGTTAAATCGATCATTTTCTGGCTGCCATGACTGGTAAGTTGTAAATTTACCATGTCTAGTAAATCTAAGTTGTGAGATCTGACCGGTGATCAGTTTGTGTCACTCTGTGCTGAATTATTTTAAATTGCTGGCTAATAACAACAAAATTTGGAGCAGAAAATTCTGAAAGTTTTAATATGGGAGAGTAGAAGGCAGAACTTTTTCATCTGAGGGAAAGCAGACACTGTCAGCAAACTCAAAGCCTCAGTCCTTGGAGATCAGAGCTGGGTTGGAGAGGCCCTGAGCTTTCTCAGCTAGGTAGTATTTCTTTGAGAGCTGGCATTGGACTAAATGCCTTTTAGAGGTGCTTTCACAGCTGATTTATTCTGTGAGCCTTTGATGAATAAAGCTGTGTGCTAAATTTCTCATGCTTACTGACATGAAAGTTACTGGTGTTGAATGGAAGGAAATAGACTTGGATATTTCTGCATTCAGTCTGGTAAGATCTCTCTGCACATGGCCTCAGAGCGAGTCATGCGGTAAATCTGGCATTAGCACTCAAGAAATGAAGTCCAAAGTTGTTTCAACACAAACCCTCCCTGGAGCAGGCTCCAAGATGTTGCAGTGGTTTTTATGCACCAGGCTTCTTTGTCCAGAGTCTTTGTCAGGGCAGCATCTGTCCAACCCCTCCTTATTTTATTCTGGACCATGAATCATTTGTCCTCCCACAGCTGTCATAATAGTGGCATAAAGTTGGCATGAACTCTGTCATCTGTCCTGTCAGGCTTCTGGGTAATTTAATCCTCTTCTCACATCTTATCTTGATTGCTTTTATACTGCTGTGTCATCCAATACTACACAGATGATGCAACCACCCTGATTTTATTTAGCTGCCTTCCTTAAATGGCTTTATGGGAACTCCTCATCTTGCTGATGTAATGTCCAAAGACTGTAACAAGAAGAGTGTATGAAAATGGACCAGAGTCAATAACATGCCATGATTAATCCTTGAGTTTTGCCCATAAAAGTAAAGTATTTGGGCAAAGATTCCTTCTTTTTAGTTAGAAATAAACTTCTGTCTTTGACTTGCATGGACTAGTAAGCACTGTCTGCTTTCTCTGAAAGGAGAAATCTCTATTTTCAGGGGTGGCATTTAGCTGAGACCAGGAGAGAATCTATGAATGCTGAATTCAGTAGATGATTGCTTGGAAGGAAAGGCAAGCAACTTGTAAAAATGTATTTTAGATTTAGGGCAAGTCAGCTTACTGATGTGAACAGACTCAGCTTCAGTTAAGTGCAGGCAAATAATTGATGGTGCTTCACCATTATTTTAAATGACAGCTGCCTGTAATTTAAAACTTGAGACAATTCCAAGAGATGAACGGGATGGGTGTATCTTGGCATTTTTATCTCCTGGACTGAACAATGTGAATTTTTGCATTGACAGTTCTACTTCCGTAAATGATTAACAAATGATAACTGTCCTTAGTAGTTAACTTGTTAAAATACTGCACAAGAACTTTTCTGAATTATTAAGGAGGGAGCTTAGTTAATATCTTAGTTAATGTCTAGCATGTAGGTAAATCTTTTGGTTAGAAGGGGTATTGGCATGTTGTTTTGGTAACAGAGCTCAAAAAATCTACCAATTTGAGATTCTGATATATTTGGAAGTAGGGAAGACTAAGGGTAGGCTTTAGTATGTTGTGTGATGCTCAGTCTGATAGTCTAATTTAATGATAATCAATTATTCAATCTAAAGTCTGAACGTGCATCAAAACACTTAAGGATTCACAGTAAATTCTCAGGAGCAGATTGATTAATTCTTTGAAATCTTACTTGAGTGATAGGAATAATCTCAGGATAATGAAGCTTTTGCTGGAGTGAAATCAGAATAGGCTCCAGGTCCTTGCTGAGAACTCTGCTGTTCTGCCAGTGTGAAAGAGAATGAAAGGATGGACACATTTCCAAGTGGCTGCTCTTGGCTCAGGAACAAACTTACTTGAAGGATGACGGGGCAAAATCCCAGTGTTTTGTTTCTAAATTAATATTTCTCTGTGTCTTTTCCTCTGATAGATTTATTACTGAGGGACACTCTTGAAAGATGAAGATTGATGCTTTGGTAGTACATCTGGAGACCTCTCCTCCTTGCAATTTGCTCTCTTTTGCCGTGTGCTGCAGATTTCTATTCCTCTGTTCCGTGTAGGTTTGAAACTGTTGCTATTCAGATGTTGCCTCCACACATGGCATTCAAACCGAAGCTTCTGAGTGTCAAGCTGTTCAATACTGTTCAGAGAAGCTGTCTGACAGTGCTTGCTCATCGGTGGTTGATGAACATTGCTCTTACAGGCTCTGTTTAAAAAACCCTCAGCCCTCACTGCAGTTTTTCCTTTTCCCCTCGTGAGTCAACAGAGTAGAATGTCACTTGTTGATAATGGTATAGATCAGTTGTCAAACTCCAAGGCTGAATTAGCAGAAATATTAAAATTCTCTAGGTTTGGGTTTTTATTTTTTGGTGGTAAGGATTTGAGGTGACAAGCTGCCAGCTCCTGTCATTACCAAGGTCTCAAACTTGCACTTCTTTTTGGAGTGCAACGGGATGTTTTAGCTTGTTAACAAAGTCCCTTTTTGACTTGGCAGATGACAGGTGGCTTCTCCAACACAAGTCTTCATAAAAAAAAGTTAGGGTTTTTTTTTTCTACAGATGTTAATTGAATAGCAAAATCCTAAAACCAGCATTTCTGTGCAATTTTCAGGGACATTGATGTGAGGGTAGTGTTACAGTGAGGAGATGAAAATAATCTTTGAATTTCCACTTAGAGGAACTACAAAGTAGTACACAACATGAGACTCAAACATGAAATGAGATCATGGGAGATTTACACCCCTGTTGCACACACTAGATTTGTGTTTTGTGCATTTGGGAAGCATGGCCTTCTTGCCTTTCTTCTCCCTCAGCAGTGAGCATAATCGTCTTTCTTGTAGATACTCAGACACCCAACCAGAGTAAATATTGAAGAATCATATGAAAAGAGCAGGCAATTAGTTCCCCTTCTGGTGGCTCTAAGTGCATGAAGCTGCCTAATGCTTTGCTTGCTCCTTCTCCTCACTTTCAGATTCTATTTTTTTGCCTCCTTTGGCTGTGAGCTGCGGATCACTGATGGTCACAGAGAAGAGATGCGAAGCCAATAGATACTGTACAAGGCTGAAATCTTTTACCACAGGAGTCCCCATCTTGCTGAGCAGGAACTGGCAGCTGGCTCTCTCTCCCAGGACTACAAGTCCCAGCTGGGGTAGGCACAGAGGGAGATGAAGCCAGGTGTTGATGGTCTCTAGCAAAGTGCTCTAAGAACTTTGGGAAATGTGAATAAATCTCTTGTGTGCTGAAGAGAAAACGAGTCAGTGTTTGGGTACAAGAAAACAAGTATGGCTTAGTGCAGGAGGCAGTGATCTTCTGAATCACTGGGATTGCAGATTTCCCTAGAGGTACAGGCATCCGGTTGTTCCTCACTCTTCAGCTTTCCCTCTTGCGGGACTGAGGTGTGTCCTTGAGTGCACATCACAAATCCTTGTCTTTGGCACCTCATTTTCTGTGTGTGGAAGAGGAGGATTTGTATAGTGCCAATGTCATGAACTAAGCTGCTTTAGCCGAGCATCAAGTCCTAACATGTCAAAATCTGAGTGCTCACATGAGCACAAACATGAGTTAAATGACAAGAGCTGCCTAAGAATGAGAGAGACTTGGTAGTGTGCAACAAATCATTTCTGTGCTGATCCCTAAAAGGCGTCCTCTAATCCCATTTTGGGAATCATTCACTTAGCATTATTCTCTTCTGTTGTACACAAACCTGCCTCCTATCCAAGGCTATATTTTCTCCTATGAGCTGGTGTGAAGTTGCTGTCTAGGCACTGGTGCCCTACTTTTGGGCGAGGCATCAGGGAGGAAGGGAAAGAAATGAGGTCAGCTGTGTTTTCCTAGTCCATCTCAGTGCCCAAATGCAGTGCAGTCTGTCTGAGTTGCTGTTGGGTAGCAGTTTGGGTAAAGCAGCAGCAAGGGTAGCAAGCTTATGTGACTGTGGTGTGGTGCCTCTGTGCCTTGAGATGTGTTGACTTCTCCAGTGTGATAACAAGTTAGGAGCTGAAAAATTTGGCAATATTTCCCCAGTGTGGTCCAGCTACCAGGCATCCCACTGTCTTCATGAGCTTGTTGTCCTTCTCAGTTTCTTTGGGACGATGAGTCAGGCAAGCCAGGAATCCTATTCCTTACGATGCTTAGGTGTACATCTGTGCTCAGGTGTAGTTTATATTATAGCAGCAAAAATACTTTTCTGCTTTGCAGCTTCAGAGGTTTGCCTGAAAAATTTGTGTGAGAAATGCAGTATAGAAACATCCCAGAAGGTTTCCAATGACTTTCATCTGTAAAACTGAAAAGGTAAAAGCTGATACAATGCACATTTCAAATCAACAGAGAAAGAGCAACATAATGGGGTTGAGGTTTGCTGCTCATTACACAAGTTCAGGGTTGTGATTTAACAAATGCTTGGCTTTTAGCAGGTGCTTGGAAAAGTGATAGGCAAGAGGCTTCAGCATTTCCTGCTTCAGGAAAGATTTGATTCTTAATCTTAAGATGAGAAATTCTCTTTAAATCAAGTCCACTTGTATTTTTCTTTTCCTGAGTCTCCCTCAGCCATGGTTTTGTAACTTGTGTCCAGTTCATAGCATTAAGTCCGAGGTCAAGGTCTCCTTTTAGTGTGTGTCCATATAATACAGAGAAAAGCTGACATCTTGTTCATAGCTTTTAGCTGCTGTTACAGGGACACCCCTGATGAATAGCATCAAGGTCAGAACAGTGTCTGTTTGAATGTATTCTGTAAAGCAGTTGTTATTCTATAGAAGCTAATTAGTACTAATTAGTTTCTCTGTTGACAGAGTTGTAAAGAAGCCAAGTAATTTTTTTTCCTTTTTTAGTGGTGTTCTTTGCTGTGATAAAGCCGTGTTGCTACATTTGCACTTCTTAATTTTATTCTCCAGGACTTTCCCCAATGCACAAAGTACTGAACGGTTTTCTAGAAGTAACTATCAAACAAAAAAATGAATAATTTACCATATTAGACAATTATCCTGCCAAGAGCTCTGTGTGACCAGACACCATGCTTGGTAGGAGGAGTATATCCACTCTACAAGAAATCCTTTTGGGTGTTCCCTTCAACACCAGCAAAATAAGAATGATTGAATACAACTGTACTCTTTTTATAAACTTATTTTGGATAATGGTCATATGAAAAGAGGAAAAAAGATATCTGGAAACTTTAGTTAGACATAATTCCAATTCACTAATATAAAAGGTGTAGTTGAACTTCATGACAGTAAAACTAGAGCTGTTTGCTCTCTAGTGTTACATTAGCAGCTTGCACAGTTGTCTGTCACTTGGTAATGCTTGCATTCCTGAATCCAGAAGATGTTTGGTAACTGAAGGAGCCAAATGCAGCTTAAATTGCTGGTATTGTTTTGCTTGACTGTAAAACTGCAGAATAGGAAATACTTGGGCAAATGGAGCCTGGTGCTGTTTAGTGCTTGTTTAGTTTCCTGCATGTACCCATTTGCATTTTTATCAGAATTCATGGATGTTTTTTTTCTTTGTGCAACATGGGAGTCTGTATCTTTCACTATAATGAGGTGCTATACTTGAGGTGATTGGGAAAGGTTAAGAAAAATCCTAAAGGGTGTTAGTTTGAAGTTCCTTGAAGGCTGTCAACAAATCAGTTTGGTCACTAGGGAAATCATGTTCACTCTCAAGAAAATACCATTTTATGAATATTCTACTTGCTTATATTCCTTCCAGTGTTGAAACAAGTAATTTTTATGCTCAGCCTGTAAACTGTAGGTCTTAACACAGATTTCCTCTTAACGTGGATTTGCTTCACGTTGTCTGGATGATGCGGTGAGTTCTTGAAGCCAGTCTGAAAGGCAAAAGCCTGGGTTTAAACAGCACTGATTTGTCAGGGACTGGTGGAAATGAGTTTGCCAAGGCTGTATCAAGTGTAAGAATGCCAGACAGATTTCAATTTCTTTGCAGTTGAAATCTAGTTCAGATGGACTGTCTCTTGGGTTGGTGTGTTGGGTGCATCTCGCCTCTTTCTGATCTCACTTGAAATGGCAGATAAAATTTCTGCTGTTGGTGACTACAGTCAGTGTGGTTTTGGTTATTTATGCAGCTTCAATGACTGAGGTTGTCTATAGTTTTAGATTTTAGGGGTTGACATCCGTGTGTACAATTGCAGTCACACTGATGATGCAGTTACTGCATATTTGCTGTAGTCCCTGTGACTTGAAGCCATTTCTGTAAGAAAAGAGTGAGTACTTGTTCTTTGTAGTTTACAGTGGTGGAGCAAAATTGATTTAATTGTTTTCCCCACCTGTTTGTTTCCTTTGTGTTTTCTAGCCTCTCCCAGTTTAAGATGAGCTTGTTTAGTTTTTAAAATGAAAATTTTTAGGTTTTTTTCCTGCTTTTTCTTGCTAAAATGCAAAAGGAACAGCCCTAGATGTGTAGAAACTGGATATATAAGGAAGGTTGCAGTATTTAAGTATCAAAGTTTCTGGTTGGAACTAAATGGTGTTTTTTGATTAGTTGCCTAACTAGTTGGTTTTGCCGGCTGAGAAAAAACTGGGAGATAATTTTGTTTGCTTTTTCATGCAATTACTGAATATGATGTATCCTGAACTATTTCCAATACTTTTGCAGGTTATTAGTTTCAGGAACAGTGGATATAGTAGTTGAGCAGCATTCTTAAATAATATCAAGGTAGTTTGATATATGATGAATGAAAGAAAGGGACATTTCCATTTATTCCCATTTTGTTGACCTGCTACCTGGAAGAAAAGCACAGAGAGAGGGCTTTTAACTTGTCACCCTGCTTATATTTAGTAATGTAACAACATAAACCTTTTTTATTTGGTGGCTGATGTCTGCTGTCATCGATTCAATAAGCACCTGTGGCTGACTGGAAGGAAAGAAGTGTGTTTTGTGTCTTTTCCTTTTAGACAGACAGATATGAGGAAAGGAGGAGTGGGTCTGGATTCTTGTTTTTTAGCTACATCTGTGCTGGTGAGCTGTGACTAAATGGTGAATGCCTTGAGTTAGGATGAGGAAGGGATTTGTTCCCTTTACTTTGTTTTTCTCAGGATTTAAGGACTTGCTGTGCTCTGCTGCTGGCTCTTGATACTGCCAGGGCTAAGAGAAGAGCAATGGGGATTGAGTGAGGGAAGTTTTGATTTGGAATAAGTTACCAACAGATCCTGAACCCCCAAAACATAAGGTAGACGTTCAGCTGATTTTTTTTTTTGCCATTTTAAATTGCAGCAAGGAATCAGTGAATAACGAAGGAAGCTGGCACTGAGCTTTACATTCCATGGCATGACAGTAATCCTTCATGGGAAACACAGAAGATTGCAGAAGTTGTGTGATGCATCTCTTCCCAAGCTCCTGTTTTCTTTGCATGGTGGCTGCTGTGGAAAATGCCAAGTTTTAAACTTCCTTGTTCCACTCATGGCTGAGGTTTGTAAGAAGTAATCATGGTTGTGTACATCTCTCTATATGCTGTAAACTTTAGAGCTGTATCTTTTTCAATGCTTGCTTGCTAAAGATAAGAAAAGAGAAGCTTGTTTTTGCCAAGTAGAATTGTTTTATAGCAGATGAGGCTGCTAAAAAATTCAGTAACATGGCATCATTAGTTTGTATTCTTTGAGGTGCCATAATTAATCACTAAAGTATCCATGTATATTGACAGTGTCTTTTTAATATCCTACCTGTGTAGCTGTGAGAGTTGTGTCTTCTGACAGGGATAAAAATAGGGAACAATTTTGTTTGCTCCAATTTAGCATGGCAGGCCTCTTAGCCTGTCAGTTGACCAGCACTAGAAGTCCTGGAATGTATTCCATGTTTTCTTAGAGGTATATATTTTATAGTATATACTATATATTTATTCTTCTCTAATAGAATTGCTTAAAAAACCCCTGAAGGCCAGAAGAAAAGGAGAAATTGATTTTGTATTGTCCAGTGATTTGGGTAGGTAAGTTAATGTATTGTGGTGTAGCCCCTGTTAAATGAACCACCTTTTATTACTGTGGTAAATGTAATTTTACATGAGTTTTAACCTCTTCCTTCTACTGAGCAAGTCCCAGGGTTGAGTGGTAGAGCTCTTTCCTTCAGAGCCAGCTGGTGCCTGAGGAGCAGAGCACATTACCCACGCACTGTGAATGCTTGAGCAGGAGAAGTTCTCCTACTTGCTGGGCCTTCTGAGCCTTGAAATCCTTACAGCTGTAGATTTCTGTGCTTGTCAGTCTCCTGGGACGTGGAGAATTATGTGGGGAGGTGTAAGTTTCTTTGGAGATGAGAAAAGCTGAGAATGTGGTGCCTTCTCACCTACAGAGAAGAGTTGTTTTCCTGTAGCTGAAGTTCTGAGGTCTCGCTCCTTAATAAGGATTTTGAAGTGCAAAAGAAGAGTGAATATTCAAGCAGAGGTGACTTTTGAACTGTAGTCTGCCATTGTCTCTACATCTGATAAGCTAGAGGATTTAAAGATGAATTCCCACCTCCTTTATAGAATGGAGATCTGAGTCTTCTCATTGGTGTCCTTCTACCATTTTACATTGCAGATGCATTTTGTTTCTGAATGTTTGCTGAAATTTTAGCTATGTCTTATATTGTATGAGAAATGAAATTGTTGTGTGTTTTCTTTGCATAAGGAAATGCTTTGGATGATATCTTTTCAGTGTGTTTAAGAGAAGAAACGAAGTTGCATTAAAATGAACTTCATACCTCCATATTACTGCATCATTCAGAATTTCTCTTTTGGTGAACCTTTGTTTCTTTGAAGGAAATTTTTTACTGCTCTGGTTAAAGTGTGAGAAATGCAGTGTAGAAACATCCCAGAAGGTTTTCAATGACTTTGATGTGTAAAACTGAACAGGTAAAAGCTGGTAAAATGCACATTTCAAATGGTTCTAGGAGTAATGTACTTCATCTTGAGAAAAAGAATTTATTTTCGTATGAAGCCTGTATTGTAGCCGTGAGGTGCAGTGTGTTAGCAGCAAACTTGGTGACTCCCCTTAGCAAGACCCCTAGAATTGCATCAGGTGACCTGTTGAGATAAACTCAACCTACACTCAAGTTGTTGATTATTTCTAAGTGGAGAAAATGTAGGGTTTCTTTGTCTCTAAAAGACTGGAGAAGAGCTTCTGTCACTGCCAGCACTACCAAGGACATGTCATTGTTCAATTTGTGTCTTTTTCATCTTTGAACAGGGCTCTTTGAAAGTGATTGACAGCTGCAAATGAAGTCCTTGGCTCCTGAGCTTGTAACATCACTGGTAATTGAATGACATGGACAGGTAAGAGCTTGCTTGGAGAAATATTAAGATAGACAGGAATGTGTTTTTTGTCCCATCACGTTTTTTCTATCTCTAATTGATCTCAAGTTATTATCACAAGCCCTGTCTTGACATAGACTACTTAGAGTAATGGCCAGAATTTGCCTGCTTCATAGCAGCTTTATTTGAAGGGAGTTTGGATTACTGAGTTTTTGGGTGGTTTTCAAGATGGTGAGCTACTTGGCAGAAGTGTCTTTCAGGAAGTATGTGCCAAATAATTAGTCCATTATTTCTGCTTCCAATTCCAATGTTGTCAAGGTCTTGCAGATTTGAGGAACTAAACTTGAACTTCATGAGGTTGTGTACCGTTCCTAGGATGAGATAAAGTGAATGAAATGGCTTGAGACAAGCTCATGCCTTCAACACAGGTGAAATCCTGTCTGTCAGACATGAAATATCAGGTTGGCCTTTGGAGGGACCCATTCCTGGTTTATCCCAAAGGGCTGCGGCCCATGAGGAAGACCCATGCTGAAGTCAAGGGAAAATAGGAGGAAGGAACAAGAGGAAAGAGATGTTATTGATTAAACACATCCCTTCCATTCCTCCTGCCCTGTTTTTAAAGTGTTGTGCAAAAGAAAAAAATCACCTTAGCAGTGCACATTTCATTATAGAAATGCACTATAAGCAGATCATGCTCTTAAAATGTAAAATAGGAAGTGGCCTATATTAGAAAGTTCTTCACAGCTCTTTATTATTTATTATTCTTTATTATTCATTCAGAGTAAAAGGATTAATATTTATGCCAAGTCTTTATCCCGTTTCAAGTTATATCTTGACTGATATCACCTTTGCAATTCAGTTGGAAGAACATCCACAGCAGATATTAATATCTGCTTCGTGGTGGTTTGAATCATAAACTCAAAGGTATAATTGTTAGCAAAATTTCTTCTGTGTCTCTGCACGAGACTGTGCCACAGCTTAATGTGTGTGGTGGCGCTTAAGCAACTACTTCTTTGTGTATTTCTATTTACAGCACCAACAAAGCACTTAAGTTATGGCTGAGAGAATATTTGGCATTAAGAAACTGGGACTATGACAGGAGTGTTGGAACGAGATGGTCTTGAAGGTGCCTGGCGACACAAACGCTTTTGAGGTTCTTTAATTAAAGACTGTAGATATGGAAATGCAGTGAGACCAGTTATACCAAGAGTTTCTCGATACATTCCTAAAAATGGAGATTCCCAGCCTGTAAACTCTTCTGTTTTTCGATAAGCCAGGTAGTAATCTTGTGTGGTGTTTTCTATTGAAGCAGCCAAAAGTGGTAAATGATGAGCGAGGCTTACTGCCAAGGTTGGGGTATGAAATAGAAGGTTATGACTTGTGTGTGAAGATGCAGGCTTTCAAATGTGAAGCCAATATTCCCACAGGCAAACAAATCTAAGAGAGTAAAAATCAATTTTTCTTCTATAATTTTTCTTCTCCCCTTTAAGTTGAAATACAGCCTTTGCTTTCAACAGGAAACAGTAACTAATTTGGTCAATACCATAGCACATATTTTAATATTATTCTTTCAGACCCAGCTCTGTGATAGTTTGGAGCTGGCATGTACTTCCAGAAGGATAGTTTCCTGAGTCCAGTGCATTGTTTGATTGTGCACATACCATTAGTGGGTTAGTGCATGCTAATTGTCAGGGAAAAGTTATTCAAGGGCCTGAATTCAGGCCTTGCCTGGATGCCAGGGGAGCCGTCTCTGGATTTCTCTTGCAGCATTGCAGGGATGATCCTGCTCCTTTCGTGGTGCCCCAGAGTCCTGCGAGCCCCCCGTCCTGGGGCCATCCTGATGCCTGCCGGGGCCTTTAGGGTCCCCCCTAAAGTGCAGACAGGGTTTGACTCCAAGCTTCCTTGGAAGGTGGAGGCAGGTGAACATTGGCCACCTTCTTCTTTCCCGCTGCCCTCCGGACTCTTGCAAAGCCTGCTGGGGCACTGGGGCTCTCCATTGCAGGCAGTCTGGAGCTGCCATGCAAACCCATCTCTCAAGGAGTCCCCAGGTCTCAGGTGCAACATCAAGAAAATGACACAGCAATGTGCAGAAAACGTGAACTTTATTCACTTGACTACTTGTAGAATCTACAGTCCAACGTTACTAGAAGACTATGGGGTAAGAATCTTAAGCCTAAAAAACTTCAAGACTTGAACTGTTTAGAATTGAACACTAAGGGAAAGGTCAACTTCTTGGGGGAAACGTGGTGGGGAATCCTAAAATGAACAACAGGGGTGTGTCTAACTTCTAAAGTGGGGAACGTCGCAGTGCCTGGGCTGGGCACTGGTCACCCGTTCCCCGTAAGGATCTGCAGGACGGAGTGCCGCGCTGGAGGTCAGAGCTGCGGGGAGGTGCGGAGTCTCCTGCCAATGCCCTCTTTTGCCGCCGTCTTGGTGGTTGGCTTCCTCGGCTGAGAGCTGGAGCGAAGGAGCAGCCGCATCAGGTCACGGTTTTTCCTGAGCAGCTGCATCGACTTCGTGGGTCAGCCGAGTCTTGGATGGCGGCGGGGCCCTGCAGGGCCCGAAGGGCTCTGGAGATTGCGCTGCAAGGCAAAGCACAGGGATCGCCATGGAAGAGGCAGAGGGGCAGAGCGGGGCCGGCACGTGTGGGGCTGCCTTTGGCCTGGGAGACAGAGACTCGGGCTGAGTTGGGCTGGGCTGCCCCGGGGAAGAGGCTGGAGCAGGCAGAGCTCTGGCCGCCTCTGCTTGGTGCTGTCCATGGGGCTCAGCCCCTGGGCCGGATTGCCCAGCCAGGAGCTCAGGCCCCTCCTGCCGCAGGGCATTGGCCAAAGGGTGCCCAAGAGGCCCTCAAGGTCTGCCTCATCCCGCCTGCCTGACCCCCCACCCGTGCCTCACCTCTCCCCAGCGTCTCTGAAATCTTCTCCCAAGGGCCCATCCCATGGCCATTCCTATGAGGAGCACGTCGATGAGGAGGAGTGTCCTGGACGCCCACCAGATGAGCGCAGAGTCCGTCTCCTCCAGGTGGAAATCCTCCGGAACCGTCGCAGAGGCATCCGTGCTCCGCTCGGGTTTGGTGGATGGGTCGAGGGGATGGGCCAAGAGCAGCAGCAGGTAAAGCTGCAGGAGCGCGGAAGAGCCGTGAGCAGCCATAGTGCTGTGGCAGCAGCAGAAAGGCTCTGGGCGTCTGTGTGCAAGCAGCTCTGCCTGGGCTCTGGGGCGCAGCAACAGCTGGGGACAGTTGCCAGCCAGCGTGCCGTGCCCAGAGGCTGTGATGTCACAGAAGCACAGAAGGCCCTGGCTGCAGAGAGCCCTGAGAAGAGAATGTTGAGTCCAAGCTGTGAGCCATGGCGGCAAGCATGGCCAGCAGAGCGGGGCCCGAGCGCTGCGGCCTGGCTTGCCTTGCACACGTGCCACAATGATGACTCCAGCAGCAGCCCCCTGTCAGGCCATTGCAGGATCTAATGGCCCTTGCTGGGCACAAGTTCTTGCCAATGCCCAGCGTCAACCTCCCTTGGCACAGCTTGAAAGCCTCGTTGGCATCTGCTCTCTCTTGTCCTTGCCCATCTGGCTGGCGCTGCCGTGTTGCTCCCTGGCCTGTGTGTGGGAGAAGAGGCTGTGCCAATGAGTGCTGCTCAACTTTGAGGCCATTCAAAGGAGGATTTGGTTGTGCCTGCTGTGGGAAGGGATGTGCGTGCACATGGCCACTTCCCCTAGGTTTTCCCCCAGATTTTCATGAACAGCTGTCCTAGTGAAAGTCAAGTCTGTTTTAGTGAGTATTTGAGGGGTTCCAGAACACAGTGCCATCTCAGGGAAATTCTGCTGGTTTAGTTCTACTGAGGGTTGGAGATGAGTTGCAAATGCTGAAACTTTTCTCCTTGCCAAGGTCGTAATTTCACCGTTTAGATTGTGGGGATATTGATTGCTCAGTGTTGAGGACCTCATGTGACTTTCAGCACCAGAAATTGTCAACCTCCAGTGATTGTCCTTGAGACAAAACCATTTGAAATCTTTTTTTCTGTGGACAGGAATTGCTTCTGTGTTACTTCCCATCATCCATTAAAAATTTGATGCCTGGAAAAAGTGCCGAGTGCTGTGTGATTTCCTTGGTCGTGTTCTTTGGAATGGCTTTCCCCCCATTTTCTGCAGCTGGCCCCAGAAAGGTAATAGATGGGTGAGTAGTTCTGAAAGGCCAACTGGTGTTGATCTTTGCCTCCTGTTTTGAGGTCTGTGGTGAGCTGTGAGTCCAAGAGCTGATCTGATGTGATGGTGAAAACAGAATTGTTGTGGTTTTAAAGCAGTAACTAAAAAATTACTAGAAAACTTATTTCTTGCTGTGAGATATGGATTTGAGCAAGAGCAAAACAGGCTTAAAACTTAAAAGGAATCAAGAAAGGTTATTAACAAAAGTACAAGAATAAGAACACCAGAATAAACTTCCAGAAAACCCTTTTATCCCCCACTACCCACCATTCCCTTGTTCACATGACAACATAGAGACAAAAAACTTTGGAAGTTTGGTGTTTAAAACAGTCCCAATTCTTGCTAGAGTCTCTTTACCAGTCTTTGTAGAAAAACAGAAGTCTTCTGCTAATCTATGGAGTTTCTCACAAGAAAAGTATTTCTGTTATAGTTTTCTATTTCTTGGATGCCAGCTGCCCAGAAATCTGTCGTCTGTTCACTCCTCCCATTTCACATCACTCTGAGGTGTGTATGCGCCATGAGTCTAGGGATGTCATTTTTTAAGGATGAGTTATTCAAAGGTAAAAGTCCTCATCATCTGTCTCTGTGAGCTTTGCTGGAAAACAGTTTTCTCATTGCCCTCAAGGCCTCAAATCTTTGCTCCACTCTGTTTCAGCACCTCACTGTATCACAATTACTCTACTTTTTGCTCAAAATCCACTCTTTGAACACTCCATTCCTCGCTATATACTCTGTCATAAATTAAAGGAGGTTTTTTCAGAACATTATTGTCCATCTCCATAGCTTTAACAGAAAAATATTTCAGCTTATAAAGCATCTCCTTATTCTCTCTTCCCCATGTAAAACTTAACTCTTTTCTTCACTCTCTTTGATGGTTTTTATGATGTCTTCATGTTGATTATCTCTCTCTCTGTCTCTCTGGGAAAAAGGAGCAATCTGTACGTTTTATCTAGGTAGAAAAAGAATTAAAGTCTTGGAAAAGCTGCAGATGTTCATGGTGTCAGGTTTCAGTCCAGCAGCAGAAACTACAAACTAAACCAGGCTGGCCGGCTCCATTTCTCCCTCCTCACCCTCTGCGGCCTTGTTCGGCCTGGAGGTGGGGGGGAAAGAGGCTGAGACAGAGCCTTGTTACCTTGTCAGAGGCCAGAAACCCAAAGAGAACAAGAGAGCTCTGGCTTTACATCTTAAGGCGGTGTTCACAAGTTGATGTCACTTTTCAATGGTCAAAACTGCTGTCAGTTCTTAGAAATGACCGATAATTGGTCAGGAGAAAAGACTCCCATCAGTCACCAGCAGCTTCAACTTCCTTAGCTCTCAAAACTATCTTAAAGGTGAAGTCACCCCATGACATGGAGTCTGGACAAAAGACCAGTAATGATGTTTTTGAAATTAATAGTCATAGAAATAATGAAAGTTGGAGTTGCTTTTTAATTCTCAAGACATTTTAGTGGAATTGAAGGGATTTTAAAGGACCAAATCCCATAGGAACGTTCTGAAGTCACAACCCTAATCAGTGCCTCTGTTTTTTGTTGTCAGCTTAGTAGTGGAGAGGAATACCTTGGTGTCTGCAAATGCTCAATGGCTTCAGAATTAAAAACAAGACCTGCAGGGTCTTATCAGATTTTGCTTTGTTTCTGTACAGGATCCTGTGTTTATATTTGTGTTTCTGGCTCTGAGAGGTAACTGCTGTAATGCAGCTCCACACCTCAAAGCAGGGGCTGTGACAGAGTTGGTTTTTTGCTTTTGTTTACTCATTAAATAAAACAGATGAAAAATGAATGATCCCAGAGGCAGATTTTATAGCCTTTCCTTTTACATTTTTCATGTTAATTGACCAATTCCAGAATGAATGGAAAGTTACTCCTAAAGAAACACAAGGCCAGTTTTGCGCAAGGAAAGAATTCCTCATGTAATCTTTCCTACCTCTGTGGGAAGAATATAGGTCAAGTTTTCTACTTGCTTATTCTGCCCAGCCATTGTCAGGGGACATAGCCTCCTCCTCTCTATTGCTTTTTCTGGTTTTCTGCTAGGGATCAGAGTTAATCACATTTTCCTCCTTGCTCTCTGAAATTTATCTCCTCATGGTATCATGTATCAGAGAGGGTCTTGTCCGCTCTTCCTGGGTACTTGTGTTGCTTAGCTTTACTTCAATTGTCATTAAAAAGTTGATGCCAAACCTGTGATACCATACTTCATCATCCATTTCATTGCTGCAAAAAAAAAATGCTGTTTTCACCATTAGCTTTCTAAATCTCTGCAAACTGATTGAATCGCCTTCCTTCAAATCTTTTCCTGTAACTCCTCACTGGTGTTATGTCCAAAAGAAGCCACCCCAATGCTCAATTAGCATATATTTGCCACTGCATCCCAGCCTTGTGACCACAGCTGTCTTATCATTGTGTTCTGTGTTCTCATGCTGAATTAATTCTTGGCTTTAATTTCAGGTTGCGAACTCTGCAGCAGTGACTAATTTTCTGTGGGTTTTCACAGCAGAGTCCTGACCTGGGAATACTCAAGTGATCCCCACAGTAAAACAGACAAGGTGAAGAACTCTGTTTGAGCTCTGTTAGGGGGATTCCTGGGATACAGCTGCAGTGGTGCTGGACAGCTGCCTGTAAGATGTGTTCATATCCTTGTGAATTTGTAGTGCCCTCCAGCCCAGATATGGTTTTACCATTCCATATTTAAAAGTGGAATTAGTTGAGAAGATTTCCAAGACAAAGACGAAGTTCTTAATTTAATGCCATAAAGGAATTAACACTTGATCCCACAATTGTAGCTGATTTGGGACTCAAGTATTCCAAACAGGCCTCCCCACAAATGAAGATTGATCTTTACGTGCAGTGTGCAGAGCACTTTGCATACACAGATTTCTTGGAGCGTTTGGCGGAGTCTAATTGCAATCTGAGGGCTCTTAAATGTCTTCCTGAGAGTTGCTCAGTTGCTCTGTGTTGGTACTGCTGCATATTGTTTTGCTTTTTTTTCCCCAGACTCTTGGATTGCTCCAGATACTTGTGATTGTTGTGCTTTGAGCTTGATGACTGAAGTCAGGAACTGTAGCACTTGCTCTGCTAGATCAGATTTAGAAAACCAAACGCTGTTGTTGGGATGTAATTCCTTCTGTGTAAATTCGAGTTAAGGTTAATGTCATATAAGCTCCACTGTTATCCTTTCTAAGTCATGAGCCGTGCAGCAAAGAGCATTAGAAAAGCTTCATTTGATCCCAGCTCTTGGGCCTTTGGGGAGAACAAATAAGAGAGGATTGAAGGCAAAAGTGTGTTGTTAGAGTTTGGCAGGAAAAATTTCAACCTAAGGCTTAAGGAGTTGTCCCTGATGAAAGACAAGTAACTGGATGTGTCTTTGTGATTGAAAGACAAGAAGTTTTAATGCATTTTTATCCTTTTGGTGTCCAAAAGGTCAGCTTAATACTCAAGTTGAACACAGAATAATGTGATGGAAAAGTGATAACGTTTGGATAGAATAGGTTAAAATGTTGTAGCGTTGCTTTGATTTCTTCTCCCATTACTTCTTCCTTTTAGCTTGGTAATTGCAAGAGAATTTTGACTTATCATTTCTGTCTCAGGCTAAATGCAGGGAGACAACCAAACTTTCCGATTTTCTCAAATGTCTGAGCTTTTCTGTATCTCTGTGTTTGCAGACCGTTGTTGCCTGCAGAGACAGATTTCTTAAAGCACTCAACAAGGCAACACAAACTCCTCGCTGTGTATGGCAGAATGGTGAATGCTTCTAATTGAAAGGGATGACTGAATGGACAGTGAGGCAGGAACGTGCACATCAATGTGTTCAGACTGGTTTAATATCTCTGCTGCCCCAAAAGTGTTGATAATGCAGCATGAAGCTGAGTTATGTGTCAGAGCACCAAGCGTGGGGATGCAGTGTCAGATGGAAAAATCATCAAGGGACTCAGCCATTATCCTGTGATCTTCAAATAATCTCTTAGAGTAAAAACATTAGGAATATGTTGGTAACTATTTTGTCTTTTAAGCAGTATTCTGGTTATTTACTGTCAACTAATGATGACTTTGAAGTTGCTCAGAGCGTGGCAGAGCTAATCATTGCATTGGCCTATGAAAGTGCAACCCAGGAAATGGCTGTTGAAATGTAATTTGTATTATTTTCCACCCATTTCTAGAAATGCCTTAGAGTAGTAAGCTGTAATGCAAGGGGGCTCCTCCATGTGCTTCTAACAGCCACTGCTTCCAAAATTCCCTGTTGCTGCTGAGTGCAGGGCTTGCTCTATATCAATTTTGAAACTCTGTGTCTTGTACTGAATAAAAATGTTGCCAATGCAGTGTAGTGCAAGAAAGTTACAAAAGTACCCTTCATGAATTTAAATGCATGTAGTCTGTGGTTATATGATATTATCTGTAAATAAGGTCTGATAGGCTTTAAACACAGTTGAAAAAACCTGATTCCACGAGCCATGCTAATTTAAGCAGCAGATCTTACCCCACAAAATATCCTTTTTAACATTAAAGAAACTCAGTTTTTAAATATGACTAGTTGGAAAGAAATAATTTCTGTATAACGTGCAGAAGGACATGAGATAAAGGATTTTTGCCATAGAATTTGTGGGAGCTAATTTTAGAGTTCCTTTTTGTGAGCTATTTGTAAGCAGTCCACAGTCTGGAATGTGTCTCTGGGTTCATGTATGTGTCATAAAATCTCAAACTCTGTTTAGCTACTGCCAGCTTTCTATCTACTTGTGTGATAAATCAATACCTGAGGATCACACAGATAGTCAAGGAGATTCCCCCATCCCATCCCTCGGCTTGGATTCTCTATGGCCATGTGTTATTCAGCTCATCAGGATGTCTCTTGACGCCCAAGGATGGTCAATATTAATTTCAGTATATATCACAAAATGTGTTTTTTATACCTTTTCCCAGAGCCTTCCTTTCTTTGGTGTCTTGTTCTACTCTCTGTTGTCTCTGTTCTGAGAAATTCTTTCTCTCATGACTCTGCAAGCTTGGTCCAGTGTCAGAAAAACTCACCAGAGGACAAAACATTGGCTATTCAAGGAGATTTTATTGCCTCTTGTTTGTCAGTTGAGGTATTTATGTAAACAAATACAATTTAGATCCTTCTCCAAAGCAGGGATTTGAGAGACACACAGATAAGGGTATGAATTTTGACCAGGAGGAAATCTTCTTTGGTCTTATTTCTTACTGTCTTGGACAAAGACATGAGTCATAGACAAAGGGCAGTGATTTTTTACTCAGCTAAGTCCTGGGGAAGTGAAACTAATTGTCAAGAAGGTGAACAGTCTGTCTGGTGGTCAGTTCTAATATGTTGTCTGAAGTGCCACCTAATAGGCCATGAAGCACAAGCAATGTCAAAGGCACTGCTGAAGTAGCTGTGGGGAGAGGATTTTGTCCTCAGCCACGTTAGGCTGCCCTAGGAAAACATCCTCACATCCCAGGCTGTCCTGGGAAACCAGCAAACGGGGCTGCTTCCCTGGCACAGCTTTGGAGCTGACCTGGAAATGACATTGGGACGTGTTGAGATGATGGATGGATTTGGGGGTGTCTGTTTTGCTCAGAATTGTACCCAGACATGATTCAAACCTCAGGAGTAATCATGGAAAAGAAGAGCTGTTGTTTGCAATTATGGCTCCTGGAGCAATGTGCAGATGACGGTGATGGGTGAGATTTGATTTGCACAACCCATGGCAATACAAGGGTTAATTGTCTGTGGAAGTGCAGCAAGAGGGTTCATTTGAGCAGATTAGATTCCCATGATGAGCTGTGCCTGGGGAGCAGCACAAAGTGATTGACCATTTCCAACTGGTTGGCTGCTGCTAGAATGAAAATAACCTGTACAGAGAAAAAAATCAAATTATCATTGCTGAGAATATGATATGAGAGCCATAGTCACCCCTCAAAATCTATATGTCTTGTTCAACCCAGGTAAAACAGTTGACAAATTTCTTCTGAACTCAGAAAATATGCATGGAAGTGAACCCTGAGGAGCTGCATAGAGCTGGATTATTTGGAATATCACATTTTAAAATGCGGGTTTTGAAATACGTGAGTTGGTTTGTTTGTTTCAAGAATTCATCCAAATTAAATGGAGGTAATTTAAAATAAATAATTATTAATAATAATGATAATAGCAGCAATGACTTTGAGCCACAAAACCAGAAATGCAACAGAAGCCTTGTTTTTGTCCTATATTTTTCTAAAACTAAAAAAAAAAAAAGTAAAAATAAAATTCTGTGTTTTTCTAAAACTGAGAAATATCAAGTAAAAAGTAGAAACAGAATAATATTTCTGAGAGGCAGGACATTTTCTAGTCTGTGTTGTCAGACAGAACAATAGTCACTTGAAAAAATTCCATATAGCAAAACATGTCGCATTTGTCAATTTTAACCTGAAATTTATTAAAAGTAATGTCTGCACTATGAACATGTGTTAACTCTAGGAATATATTGCATGTTTTCCTACTTGTCAGAAGTAAATTTCTGTCTTTACAAGCTAGCACTTACCATTAAATTCAGCTATTATTTATTCCCATTGCCTATTTTCTTAAACAAAGACTTAATCAGACAAATCTTGTGTTATTTAGCAAGTAATGCTTGGATATTACTACAA
Source organism: Poecile atricapillus (assembly GCF_030490865.1). Classification (NCBI taxonomy): domain Eukaryota; kingdom Metazoa; phylum Chordata; class Aves; order Passeriformes; family Paridae; genus Poecile; species Poecile atricapillus. The sequence goes on from NC_081252.1 coordinate 6,210,184, forward strand.
ATTCTTGAAGTCATAACACTTAAAATTGCAGTACATATATATTATTCTTACTATGATCATGTGAGTTAGCTGCTAGTCATTTAATTGTATATAAGGTCTTATTATTTATTAGTGCAATTACTTAAAATAAGTGTCCTAGAAATTGTTTTTAATTTTAGATTTAAAATTGTTCCTACTAAAGTTGATTTATTAAAGACTGGACAATGTATATTTAATAATTAATGCTCCCCAGTGATATTTATTATCAATCAGGATGCACTTTACAGTCAATAAATAACCTAAAAAATGTAAATTTTGTAGCCAGTTTTGTGTAATTCTTAGAGCAATGCTTTGGGAAATTGGAGATATAGATATGAATATAAATATGTATATCTGATATATACCTTTTTATGAAGGTTTTGTCCTCCTACTTCAGATGTTTCTTTCTGTTTCTTAAACATATCTAAAGCTACCAGCTTGTTATTGTAATAAAGCCCTGTGAGAATAAATTATTTTTATTAATATTGTACATGTCAAAACCTTGCAGTCAGTCAAATACCAGAAGGAGTGTTCATTGTCTCTCTCCCCCACTGATGCTGTTATAGGAGCTGGAGTTACAAGATTCAGACATAAAGTGAAACAGTGAAAGATGATAAGAAAACACTTGATTCTCACAAGGTATTTCCTACTAAAAGAGATTGTTTTGCAGTTTTGTTTGCTCTTGACACTATTTTGAGTAAATCTGAACTTCTAAGACATGCTCAAGGCAATTAACTATTTATGCTCCCCAAACTGAATTTTTAAGCAACAGTTTCTGTTTACAAGAATCAGGTTTGCTTTGGTTTTATGTCTTTTCTTTCAGGTTACAAGACAGATTTTTTTATTAGTATTAGTATTATTTTTTTTTTATCATTGGGGAAAAAATATATGTATTTACAATGTTTGTGAAGGCTTTGCTCAGCTGAAAAAAGTGATAGGTAACATGAGTATAACATTGTGTTCTTCCACATTTCTAAGTCCTATTACATGTGATATTTTCCGTTTTGCCTTCTATTAGGCCTGAAATTGGGAACTATTTAAAACCTAACAAACCCCAGAGTTTATCCCTGTTCTTTGAATAGCAACAGAAGTATGGCTCTTATGGTTGGACACATCAAAGAAGAACAGCCTCTGCTCTCCAGCAGGTGCTCAAGTGGAACTTTTGCAAGTGGGCTCTCATCAGGAGTGAAACACTGGCTGCTGACTCTGCTGCTTTTGGTCACAGACTGCTGCCTTTATGAACCAGGTTTGTCCTTCTGCCTTTTTTGTCTTTTAGATAGACTTGATTACAAATGAAGCACTTGTCCTCTTACCTGGGAGTTGCAGCAGGTCAGCAGCAGCAGGAGTTACTGGCTGGTTCCCATCCCTTTGAGCCAACCCTTCCCATTTCCTGCACCGATCCGATTTTTCCAAGCAATTAGGAAGAAAGCTAAACCATAACTTTTACAAAATCACTTGTTAGAAGATGTTGCTTAATTGTTGGCTTCATTCAAATGAACACTTGTAACATTCACTTCTTTGAGTAAGAATGCCTTTTATGAGAAGCTGCTAAAAATAGGAATTTGAAAACAGGGATGTTACAAGTAGGGCCAGAGAGGAGGAAATTTGTTGCTGGGCAAGTTCTGTTTGCACTGAGGGAGTCCTATGAATTTTGTCTCTGTCCTGTCTTTCACTGGTCCTGAAACAACAGTGCTTGCTTTAACAAACCTGCTCCCCAGGAGGGATTGGATCTGGTGCTCTGGGTGTTACCAGCTGCAGTGCTGAACCACAGGCAGACATGAGATCTGACTGGATCACCCTTGCTAACATTTTCATGTAGAACCCATAACTCACTTTATCAGCAACACTTGCTTGAATTTTGCCTTTTGCCTTGGCTCTTCCCACTAAATAGCTCTTGAACTGGGAAGTGGTCCTGATCTAAGAATCTGCAGTAATCTCTAATTCTGTCTTTATAATTCATGAAACCACAGTAACCTCACCTTCATTTTAGAATGTGAACATTTTTTGGACAAACACTGAATTGCAGCTTCATTGACACGAGCTAAAGTAAACTCTTTCAGTGGTCCTAGAGTGGTAGCTCTAAAAGGCAATGAGAGTGAAGATCCTGAATAATTTGCTTTTCCAACCAGGTTTTAATGTATTTTCCCTGCAAATCAATTCATGTATCATAGAGCTCAATTACCTGCCCATAAAATGAGAGTTGTTGCTCAGAACCGTGGAATTATGGTAACAAGAACTCTAATGATAGAGTAGATAAACACTGCTGCAAGACTCTCTCAGCCCTGTTAGGGTGTTTGAAATTTGCAGCAGATCTCAGTAAGGATGAGAAAGTGCTGAGCTACATAAAAATAATGGAGACCGGAGGAGAATTTAGCCTTGCAGTGTTCTACAGTCCCAACATTTCCAACCACCACACCTGGTAGTGAAAATGTTGGATTATATTTGGAAAAAAAAGGAACTGCAATCAATGAGATGCACTGCCAAGTATAAATGAATTTCTCTAAGTCAAGTCCCTTTGGAACTATTCCTTAATAATAGACCTGTTTCAAATCTACTAAGTCTTCTAAAAAAGACCCCAACAAAACCTAGAAGACATAGTGTCTTTATTTGATTTCTCCTAGACTTCATTTATTTATTTACAGTCTGAAGGATGAGTCAAGTACCTGTAGTGGTGCCTTTAGCAATGCAAAACAAAATATTTTGAATATTCTTATTTAGCGTTCCAATTGTAATGAGCTTGGAGCATAGTGAAGGAGATCAGATGTTTGCAGCTTCTGGGTGAGGGTTGAAATAATTAGAAAGCATCTTAAAAGTAACATCATATTTTTGTCAGCTATCTCTTCAGGGACTACTTTAAATCCCAAAATGTTCAAGAGCCATCACTGTAGAAACAGAAACTCCAACTGAACGAAACCAGAAGTGGATATGGCAAATTCCCTGGTCAAAGTGGTGATATTAATCTGGTGAGGCTCTGGATTCCCATTTCAGAAATACTATCACAGTTTAAATATAGGAAATATCTGGGATTTTACTTTTCTGTGGTTCTTGTTTTGCAAAATATGTGATAGTTAATATATGAGTAAAATCTTGTATAAAAACAGTTTTTTTGGTTTTTTGGTTTTTTTTGAGAAATATCCAAATGCATATTACCTGCCTTGCTGGAAAATAATTGAGGTCTTCCTCTAAGAAATTTTTTTCTCAGAGTGCCTTTCTTTGTGATTTGTGTTCTTAACTTGGGAAGATACAGGAGTTGTTCATTTTAATGTTGTCCAGCAGATTATTCCATGCTTTCTCAGCTGTTTGGATCTCCAGTTCAGGATTGGACCAAGAGAAATGGTGATGGGATCAAATTATTTTGTCTTAAATTAGGACAATTCCATTTTTAAACATACACATGTGCTTCCAGTGCTTTCAGTAGTCAAGGATGAAATTTTGAACAGACATGAATTCCTCAGTCTTGGTTTCTTTTTCCCTGAAGGATGGAATTTGGACTTTGCCCACCAGTGCAGTCCTTGCTATAGGCAGATGTTTCTTCTGTTCTTCTTACAGCAGTAGGAGTGGTTGGACACTGAACCTCAAAGAAGAGGGAGCTAACATCCCTCACCTGGATAAGTCCCACAGGTAAGCACCTTGGAGAAGTTCTTCAACCAAAACCAGTTCCTGTAAGGCTTTCCAGCCCTTTACAGGAAATCAGCTGATTCCTGCAGGCTGCAACATGAAGACTTCCAGACTGAAGTGAGCATCCTGCTATAGGAAGGATTTGGGAGTAGTAAGTCATCATTTGTATGGGAAATTAATCTGTGATTTTTTATTTATTGTTTTTTTTCATTTGAAGTAACATCACATCATCCTAGAGAGACATTGTCTGGCATTTCTGGTGTGGATACCTGAATAACTCAGCTAGACAGGTAGCATGATAAGGTAATAGAATGCAGATATTGAAAGGAATTTTGGGATGATTTTTTTGTAGATTCAAGCTGAAGTCCCTGATTTATTCAGGCTTTGAAGTACCATGCAAGCCTTTCCCATGGAAGAAATTCTGTTTTATGTAAATAATGCACTGTGCAGTAAACTAGGAGAAGGCAGGGAGCAACAAAACTTCCTAGAACTTAAAAGCTTCACATTTGGTGTGACTGTACAGTAAATGTTAGAAGAAAATTTTTAAAAGCTGTCTTCCTTTAAGTTCCATTGAAGCATTCAGCCATTGTTTAATGTGCTTTTATTGTTACTCTCCATAACTTTTCCATGTTACATTTTTTTGATTGCAAATGGTTTACTGTGCTAGCTTTTTCCATTGTGACACTGTAAGAAGCCATAACTAAAAAATGATCATTTTTTTGTAACTCAAAATAAAAATGGAAGCTTTAGTCAAATGGAAAATATTGCCAACTCTGCTCTCCCTTGCCCCCTTGAAATACAGTTTTAGATTTACAGAGCTCTGTATTCTCCATTACAGAAAAATGAATCTGTAGACATCTACCTGGCCTAATCTAGAAATCAGTGCTCTTTGTGATCTTCAATGACGCTCTTCACTCAAAAACCTCAAAGCAGAAAGAATTTTTCTGAGGCAGGTAAGAGAGCCACTGGCATTTCCTCTTTCAGTCTAGCAGCCTTTCCTGTAGCTCACGTGACAATGATTTGGGCAGGCACGTAAGAGTTGAAACTGTGGGGTGAACTATCCTTCAGATGTCTCTTGCTGTATATCTTGGAAAACTCTGAACCAAATAGTGTAGTTGAGCACAGTTGAGAGCTTTGACTTTGCTAAAATTAAATTGGCAGTAGCAGCAATACTGGAATATTGTGATTCTGGTACCTATTATGAATAATTATAAATATCAGAAAAAAAGCAGGGTGCTTTTTTTCTGTTGGTTTGGGAACCCATATTCTACACAGCATCATTTGTCAGAACTCCATTTCACTTTTCCAGTCCCTCTGTTTTCCCACTTGTGAATGATGGTTTTCTCCATGCCTTGAACATGGGGAATTCTCGGGGATCAAAATAATCCATATTCCATCATGTTTTATGTTTCCTCTTGGAGTTTTTTCTAGTTTTCAAATAATTATCTTTTTTTGTTTTGTTTTTGTTTGTGGAAAAAAATCAAACCCAATTGCCTGAAAAGCTGTTAGACAACCCTACAGTCAGTGTCAACAGAGAAGGAAGAGGTTAAAATTCCATCTTGATTTTAGAGCTATTCCTCTCTTCCTCCTGCTTTTCCCATAGTGCATATGGAACCACCGTACTTCATTTGATCCCTACCCTGAGTGCAGCAGCTCCCCTGCTTTCTGCTGCCCGCCTTTGCTTTCTTGTCAGATGGAATCACTGAGATAGAAAAGATGATGTGACTTAACTGACTTCATTCAAATGCCTTGGCAATTGAATTTCTGTCTCTTGGCTGGATACTCAGCATCTCTAAGTGCAGAATCCTCCCTGGCACCGTATATCCTTGCCTTGTCCCTGGCACCACCACTAAACTATTTTCCTTTTATTGTAAAGTGAGTGAGATTTTACTCGGCTGGAATTCTGCAGTGTTAGGGAATGGAGGTTTTTTCCTTCTTCATTTTTTTATGATGAATTTCTTATTTATTCTATTCACGCCTTCTGAGTGAGCCTTTCATAAGGGCTTCTGTATTTCACAGAGGCTACACCTATTTGGGTCTGAAGACTTTGATCCAATTCGAATCACTTGAAAATCGAACCTGTTTGATTGGTATGGAAGGCAGCCATTCTCCCTGTTCCAACCTTCATAAAACAGTTTATCCACGTTGAAACAAAAAACAACCTGTTGGAGATAGTCGAGACAGTGCATCATGGTGATTACAGGGATGGATAAGAAGACCATCACCTTCCTCATACCATCAAACTTGAGACTAATACTCAGGTCTGCAGTTATAATTTTAATCCACAGTAATCTAGAGACAATCCTTTATTATCTAAAAAAGCTAATACCATAAAGTTGGAAGCAGGCTGAAGTTGGAAGAGTTAGGTTTCTTCAAAGCTCTTGTTTCCAGCAGGATTGGAGAGTCTTGACCTTTTGTAAGAGTAAGGTTTTAAATTTGTAATCCTGACCTTGCAACTAGAAATTGGTGTCTCCGTTGTTGCACTTGCAGCAGCCACATGACATCAAAGGAGAAGTGCATTGTTCTAACTTGTGTGGAAGCAGTGGCTGCAAATAGCATCAGGAAGTGCTGGACTGGCAGGACATTGGATGGATGCTCTTAGCCCACAGAGCTGGAAATATCACTTGTAGCCACATGGTAAGTCCATTTATGTAATTCCAAATCTGTTCCTCACACTACCTGTGCTCCTCTATTCCGTATCAGCTTGGTGAGGAGGTAGATGAAACTGTTGGGGGAAAAAACCATTTAAATTTCAAGCAGAGTAACAGTTCCATTCTAAATGGTGAAGGTAAAGCTGTGAGGCTACCAAAGAAATCTTTCTTTGGCTTCCAGTAAGAACTTCAAATGGGTAACAAATCGATGCTGTATAATCTGCTTTGAATGGATTTCCTTTGGAAGGTGTACTTCTTCCTGAATGACAGAACTGCAATATTTTCACACTTGCAATTGCAGCCTCAAATGGCCACAGGAAATGCAGCAGCAGCTTCTGTGTTCTGTTGCTTCTGTTTGTTAATGCTTCAAGGCGTTGCTCTGGATTTGTCCACAGCTGTCATGAGCTTAGAAAGAGAATGTTGTAAAAATAGGAGTAAAAAAGCCAGCGAGCTCGTCCTTGCAGCAGACACGGGCAGCATGGGATGCTAATTGTTTTTGCAAAGCATCCTAATGGGAAAGAGAGGCAGATCTCAAGAATGGAAACTTGAGGAGGTGTGTGGCTGCTTCGTACCTTCGGCTGGATTCAGGAAGGGCGGTGTTCCAGAGAGCAAAGTCAAGAGTTTGAATCAAGGAAGTGTGAGCTGCCCAGAAAGTCAGGGCCCACAGTGCTCATGTGTATCAGGGGAAGGTGAGAATCAAGCGCATCTGCTGATAGAAATGCAAGTTCCAGCTTTAGCAGCCAAAGGATATGCAAAGAAATGGCTTCTCTGTATTGGAGAGCATGAAGCATGAAGTTAGTGTTTCATAGAGTTGTTTGAAGGCAATGTGGGATTCCAGAGCTTAGTGTTTGAATTGCAACTTGAATTTCCTTCTTTGCTGTTATTTAGAGTGCTCTGAAGGAGTAATGAGAAGCAAAAATGAAAGCAAATGTTGTTTGACGGGGACTGTGGTAGGGCTTTCTTGCCAGATTTGAAATGGCTTGAATGGATGAAAATCTCCAGGTGAGGGGAAGATTGTATCCATTCCTCTCTCTTTTTAAAGCAAATTTTCCAAGAGGGATCTAAAATTGCATTTGAGGGTTGGGATCTGGTTGTCTTTCCTTTCTTTCATGTGCAACCTAACAACTCCAATTTCACAGGCCTATTTAACATTTGATCCATCAAAATCAGTCCTTTGCTTTGTATTTTGGGAACTTGTTCATCTTGGGGAATTTGTCATCTTCTCAGGGCCTTGAAGGTCAATCAAATGCTGCAGGTGTCATTCTTCCTTTACTATGGTCTGTGTCCTGGGGTTTGACTCTTAAGCAGAGCTATGTTTTGATTTTGCAGCCTAGCAGTTCTGCTGTGGGGCTGTGTGCAGGTGAATTGACTTGAGAAGGAGGGGTAAATCAGCTCCTGGGAAGATGTGCACTGCCTGGCCCCAATGCTTCAGCATGCTTGAGGTCAGCTTGGCTGTCTCTGACTGTCTAATAATAATGCATCATAATAGAATGAAGTATTCATTGTCATTGCTGATCAATAAGATTTGTTTGAAGCTAAATCTGCGTGCTACTTTCTAAACCACTCCAGTCTGTTTCATCCATGGCCTTCCTGATTTTAGCTGAAGCTAAAAAGCTAGTTTCTGCTGTTGTTATTTTCTGCCCTGTCCCTGTGAGAGGAAGGGATGGTGGCTGGAGGTTTGGCAGTCAGCGAGGGCCTGGCCACCACGCCAGTTCTGTACACTCAGCCTTGGAGATGTGATCAGGAATCTGCTGTTAGTTCCCAGTTTTGTATTGCAAAGACTGAGCGTGCTGCCATCACTGTGTTTTAGGAGTGAATTTTCATTTGTTTGGTCAAACTGAAAAGCAGCCTTAATTTTCAGGTGGAATTCTTTGTGGATGAGGCTGTGAAGAATATGGTGTTTCTACTCCCATCCTCCTGGCAGTACGGTAGAACAACTCCTACCTGATTTGGTAATAAAGACCTAGTTTTTCTTCACTAAACCTGCCCTAGCAAAATTCATCAGCTGGTGATAGCTATCTCTGGAGTGGAAAATCTTTCTTGAGTTTCTTGACAATTGAATAGACTTTGTCAAGCTTTGTTGTTTAGTTTCTGTTGATCCAGAGACACTTGGGGCTCCTTTTGCTTCCTAAGGGATGAAACTAGCAAGCTCTTAGAATCAGCTATTGGGAAGATGGGTGCAGGAGACTTTGTAATTTACTATGGAAAAACATAATAATGATGAATCTTTCAGGTGGAAATGATAGTATTTCACTATATACTGTGTGAAATGCTTTTATGTGATTTTTTTCATTTCTCTTTTCTTTTTAATCCTGGATCAATTAAATGAGGCATTTGGGGAAAGCATGAGCTGGAATTTCTATTGAGTTTGATAACCTCTGATTCTGCTCTCGTTTCTCTATCTGCTGGAACTTGTAGCAAGCTAGCTATGTCCAAGTTGAATTCTGTAATAATTATCTTTCAAATCGAGCCTTTCTCACTTGGTGTTGATGTATTTGGGGGAGGGAGGGGAATGGAGAAAAAAGAGCTCCTTTCATGAATACAATTGCAATTTCCTATTTCTGCTTTGACCCTTATTTCCAAGATTCAAGTGAGCATTGGATCAGGTTGGAACTGAGGGGACGATTCATGACTCAGGCATAAAAACTGTTTCTGTGTCTGGGAAATGTATTCAGCAGACTTACATTGCAATGCCACTGTTGATCTGCACAGGTAGTACTGTAGGGATGAAATGGGTACAGGCTAAACCTTCACACAAAATTATCTCACTAAGACTTCCCAAAAAGCCTTTCCTGAGCTAGGGGTTTCCAGCATGGAATTCATGGATAGGATTTCAAACGGGACAGTACATATTTGTTTTACATAATAACATTTTTGACAGAACTGATACGCAGAGATAGACCTACTTTGTAACACGTTAATTTTGACACAAGGTTTTGTTTTCATGAATGAAAAGCAGAATATTAAACCCAGTTATCAGTATAAAGTTGTTCTACAGGTATTTCAGAACTTGAGAGGGTGTTACAAATTTCCTAAGATCTTTCCTCTGCAATTAGAAGAAAATCGTACTCTAGATCAGATGATTTCTTCTCTGGAAACTGTTCATATCTAGCAAGAACCTTTGAAAACCTACTGGAGCTATTTGGAATGTTAGGTCAGCAACAGGAAGGCAAATTTTAAAAAAATTAACAAAAACAACAATGAAATCCAAACCTTTTTCCCCGCACACACTCACAGATCACAGTAAACTCTTTGAAGAGTGTGGAATTACCACAGACTCTGTAAAACAGGCTTTTTGCTTTAAACTAGCAGCCTTCCCATCTGTTCTAGGGTAATTAGGAGTGCAAAGAGAACACATTTCACAGTTACATCAGCACATAGTAAGACTGAACTGATTAAATGGCTGGGTAGAAGCTTCCCGTGCTCGTACAGTGATATTTCCAGCTGTGTTTCCTGTGTTTGTGACACATGTAAGGAAAAAGGACACCCTAAAGGACCTGAAAGCTTTAGAGTTACTAAATGCTTCCTTGTATCTGCTATTAGATACAACGACCTGCCAGTTTAGCGCTGCAGTTTGGCCTTTTGGATCTGGACCAGGAGCTCAGTGCAAAAGTGAAGAGACAGCATTAAATAATATCAGTATAAGTTGATTTGGAATTAGAGCAACTTCTTGGGGTAAAACAATCTGCTCCATCTCTCATTAGAACCTTAGCTACTAGAAATGAGTATGAATTTTATATATTGAGATATTACTTTTATCACTCTCTGGGAAATCTAACAGGTGCTGGGGAATGCTTAGGTCTGGAAATGACCTCTAGCTGGCAATAATCATGAATAAAACTATTCCTCTAAAAAGCAAAGTTAATTAATCAAAATTCACAAATTCAGAATATAGTGGGTCAAATACTAGCAGAGATATTTGAGAAGTAATCAAAAGCAAGAACAAGATTTTTAAATTCATGAAATGAAGATGGATGGAAGTAAAAGGGATGTGCTTGTAACACTATCAGAGAAAAATGGGTCAAGCAAAACAATTCTCAGTCTTTTATTAAAGATGAGATACTGTGAGACTGCGATGAGGCAGCACTGCCATTAGACTTCCACACACTGCTCTAAGTTCAGACTGAAAATAGGAACAATTGTGGTCTAAGTAAAAAGATTTGTAAGCCGTGTATAAGAAATCCCATAGAATCCTCCAGCCTTCTAACTATATAGCAGTCATTAAACGTGCAGGAGATAGATAATAGATGACATATTTAAAAATGTATTGATTAAATTACTTCGGAAAGCAAATACCGCATAAAATAGCATTCAGTGTTGGAGATGTTATGTTAAAATGAATTCTCAGTTTCTGCTTTTCCCTGTTTCTTCAGATTTTATAAATAAAACGCAGGCTTTATAAATATAACTCATTTTATTAATAAACCCCTCAGAATACACACCTGCACACATTGTAGAAATCAATCCTTTTCCTTTGTAAGTTTCATGCCAATGCTGCTGTGATATTTCTTTGCTCCATTTCAGCAATTATCTACAACAGAGAAATGCATCCACAATTTTTCTAGTGGACTTTGCATAGGCAGTGCAAGTCTTTGTTGTCAGTCCCTGTATATTTTCCCAAAACTTATTTAGACTGAGAACCCAGTGATTCCAGCCTGTTTTTAAACCACTTTTCATGCTGATCTGCCTTCTACCACTGGAGGAACGCTTCTCGCATTTGAGGAACATCAGAAAAGATTCTCGTTAAATGCTCTAGGAACAGTGAAAAGCCTGTTCTGTGTGTTTAATGGGACATTGTGAGGGTGTTTTATTCTGGTTTGGGGGCTGAGGGAGGCACCCCATGGAAGGGCTGGTTCACCTTGACAACCCTGTCAGGAGACACACCCGGTTCTCCCTTGAGGCTGTCCACAAGGCTCTGAGGGGGCTTTTGGGGCAAAAAAACCCAAAAAACAAAAGCACAAAAACCCCACAAAACCCAAACAAAAAACAACAACAACAAAAAAAACCAACAAAAAAGCAAAACCAGATAGAAAAAAACCACACAGAAAGAGATCGCTAAAAATGAACTTGCATTGGGGGAAGCAGACAAGACACTGGCAAGGCATGGCCGGCACATCCCCACCTGTTCGCCGACCCTGAGGCGAGACCGAGAGGGGGAAGGGGGCCCCTCACGGCTTCCCGCCATTTTGAAGCTTTCTGAGGGCGGGAGGCCGTGAGGGGGGCGGTGCTCCCGCCCTTTTTAAGACTTCTGGGGCCACGGGCGGCCCCTCCTTTCAGGATTTCCTGCCCTTTGTAAGGTTCGTGAGGGTGAAAGTTGTGGGGTAAGGCGTCTTGACCCTTTTTTTGAGGCTTTGTAGCTCCTTTCCTCAGGGCTGCTGGGCTGTGAGGGAGCGCCTGAGAGCCGGCTCCTCAGGGCTGTGGAGAGGGACTGGTGTTCTCCCGGCAGGTTAGTGGGGGTTTCCTTGGCTATGAACTGCGTGTGGCTGGGAGGAGCTGTCTCCCTTCCCTGCCTCAGGAATGTAAAAATTTATTTTTTAAGTAGAGTAGCGCTCTGAGGGGCTGTTTAAGGCAGGTCCGTGCCCCCTCCTCTTGCGGCTGCCTTGCTTTTGGCTGTGGCGTTGCGTGAGGTGCGAGGTCGTTCCTTTCCTTCTGCTGTTGGTTTTATATATTTAGTTATGAACTTTTGCACAATACTTGTATCTACACACGCTCTATATTTGTATATATATATTTGTCAGCTTCTGAGGCTGGAGTAAAGACACTGCTGAGCACTTTCAGGCAGGTGAAGGTTAACATTCCTTCTTGCCCTGATGTGTGAGGGATGTTTGTTTCCCTTATCTTATATACTTAATAAACCAAGCAGTAGGGTGCAAATAAAAGAAATAGCTATTACTGAAGCTTTTTTTCTCTCACAGAAGAAAACAAGTCCATGATTTTAGTTTTATCAGACCGCAACATTGCCTTGAGGGAGTGGGGTGGGTTTAAAGTAGCTATTAAAATTATTGCTGCAAAATGAAATTTGATTAAAAAAGCAGCAGCCCCGTGGCTTTACAAAAGCGTTTTGTTAAAATAGTGCTGTTTCAGGTTGTTATTTTTCGCTCTGGGCGGTGTTTTATTGAAGATACCTACTTAAAATATGACAGATATGAAATGGCAAACTGCCTCACCTTTTATTATTTGATATTTGAACAAGAGATACAGGCCACTAGAAAGTAAAAGATTTGCTTGCCGCATTGGTAAATGTGTATTATTTCTGTAGCACAGAGGGCTCTTACACAGCAGTACGATATTATTTTTCTATATTTTGGAATTTTGTTTTTGTTACTGTTCCTTCTGGTGATTAGAATTAGGCAGAGAAAAGTGGGTGTGTGTATTTTGTTTGAGTTTTCCTGTTTGTTAGTTTTGAAAGGGGGCCCAAATATGTGAATTGCTGGTACTTTCTCCCTGAAATGGCCTTACCAAAGCAATCTTTGCCTGGAAATGAACACTTGTTGCTGCTGGCAGCCTTCCAGGGTGAAGTCTGTGGTAGTCCTTGACCCTGCCAGGGTTCAAGAGCAGCATCAGCCAAAGAGGTGTCAGAAAAGCCGTTTCCATTTATTATATTATTTTATCATTTGTAGAATGATTTCCATTGTCCAAAACCAAATTATACACAGTGGATATAAGCATTTTATTTGCTGACGTTTATTCATCTGAGTAAAAAGAAATCATGTTAGAAGGAGAGATGAGGAGAGTTGTTTGAAAGTAGAAAGTGTAGGTTGAGAAGAAGCATCAAATGGTGTTTAAGTAACTTCCATAGACAAAACAAATAGTAATCTTGTATTAAATACCATTAATGACTTCAAAATGGAAAGTTTCCAACATTAGCACCATATGTGTATGTGTAGATGTATCCTATGGCATCAACCAGAAGACTTTCAATGTTAATACTTTTATTGCATTGATTTTATAGAATTTTGTTCCTTTAAGGGATTAGGGAAGCTGCCAATATTTGACATGACTTGTGTTTCATTATGATTAGATCAAGCTTTTAGTATAAAGCTGAGTGAATATGGCCAGCATATTTGGCTTCTATGCTAGTTTAGTAGCTAGTTTGTTTTGTTGAAGTGGAAATGTGAATCTGTGTGAAAGGTAATTGTACGTATTTTCTCATTTCAGAGTGCCTGTTTTCAAAGAGCTTGCTTGGCTTTTTGGGAACATCCTGCTTTATGCCAATTCAAGCCATCTTTTACAGCCTCTGCTGGCCTGCAGCTGTAAAAAAACAAAAGGTCAAAAAGTAGTGAGTTTGTCCCATAAAATTCAGAATAGCTGAGGTTTGACCCTCGTGCTTTACTAAAAGGGTGTCCTCTATTTCCTTGCCTTATTCGTGTTGTGATTTTGAGTGCACTTAATGGCAGTAAATCCTCAGTGTTACTGTAGAACTTCTCTGGTAGATGCCAACTTCACCATTTTCAGGTAAGGGCTTGGAAGGAGAGCTTTGTTTTTGTTTTTTCATTGCTCAGTTCTAAAGTTAATCCAAAGTAAGAGATAAAAATGTTGCTGTGGTCAGCTACTGTTACTGGTGTGACAGTGTTATTTCTCTGTCAAGGAGCATTTCCATGTATACTGTCCATATGTGTAAGAGATAGGGGTAGACAATCAAGATACTTTAAATTTTATGTTCTTATAGTTTTTCAAACACTTAAATAGTTCCTACAGTTGTGTTTTACTTCTCTGTAAGCTGCTTGGGGCTTGCTGGAACTGGCAGGCTCCAAGCAGGGCCACCAGGTTAGAGGCTTGTTCACAGCTCATTGAGCAGTTACTGGCTTGGTTCTTGCCTTGATCGAGGTGCCAGATTTGGGGGCCCAAATTAGGTATTTAACTACAGGGTGTGAGTATGAAACCTTTTTCTGGCATGCCAGATCTCATGGTATTGGCTGTGTGATGGAATATAGTCAACCTATGGTGCTTGGGAGGATTTGTCTCGTGGTTGATAGTGGCTCTCAGAAAGAGAATATGCATTAATAAGACTTTTTAGTCATTCTAAAATGATAACTTGAATGAATACTGGCTATTGTATTTACCCATTTATGCCTCGCTGTAAATCATTGTAGAATTATTCAGATACATTAAAGCAAACCCAGACCTCTCCAGTTTGTCTATGACAGAAATGGAGACTGGTGAGTCAGTAAGGGAAATCAGCTCATTTTCTTCATGTAATGTGTTTTAGCAGAACCACATGACATCATCCTGATTTGTGATGAGTGATTTCTAAGTCTGAAGTAGACCATGAGGAGTATAAAATCCTTCATGGTTACAATTTTGTTCTGCACTGCTATTCAGTAAAGCTTAATATTCATTGCAGTTCCTGCCTGAAAAGGATGGGAGTTGTGTTGCTGGTTTAGCACCATTTTTCAGCTGAAGTTTTAGGCAGAAGGGTGATAATGTCTGTGCGTGCTATGAAATTGACGCTGTGCTGCAGAACTTGTTTTGGCACCATCAAATAAGGGTGAATTTCTATCTGCTTTAATTCTCCTAAGTTAAAGGAGAGAAGACAGAAGAAGTTAAACATTAAGGCAGTATTTATTTCATACTTATAAACAGTAGATAAGCTTTTTCAGATTGATACTTGAAAAAGAAATGGCTTTAGTGGAAAAGTTCTATATTCAGTAAATAAAAAAAAAAAAAAATCTGTTTGCCAAGAAAATAAATTATATGACAGAAACTAAATCAGTTCCTAGTATTTCTCCTCTGTGTGATGGATGTCTGACAGGACCTATATTCTGTCTTGCCCATGACTAAAGCACAAAATGAAATATTTTCTTGTCTTTCATGGCAAATATGTATTCTTGGTTTCTTGTTATTTTATGACCTTACCTGAGCTGTGTGGGCTTTGCTCCCTTTTCCCTGCAGCCACCATCTTTGCACAGCTCAGCTGAGCGGTTTTGGCTGAGCCAGGGAGGAAAAGGAAGCAGAGACTCTGAACCTTTATCTCATATAACTGCGATGGGGAGTGTCCTTGCTATCCCACTTAGGTCGCTGTGTTGGATGGAAAGGATGGGTACAGATCCTAAAACCACATTGCCACACTTCAATCAAATTTAAAATGGGCTCTCCTCAGAGACAGCAAGTATCCAAGGTCTAAATTCATATCAACGTGGTAGTCTCTATTATGTCTTATATTTACCTGGGAATATGAAAGAGTTGCATAAAATAAAAACATTTAAAAATAAATAATTGGTTCATCTATTCTTGTCTACACTGTGGGGCTAGCTGGTAACACTGTCATTTTCTCATGCATGGAAATCCTGCTTTCAGATCATTTCACTTTTTCAGCCCTGGTATAATGCACAAGACTATCACGATTAAATGATGGGACTAGATTAAATGTGAAATGCAAACCTGTAAAGGAATTGGCTGGCTCTATACAGGGGCATTATTTTATTAGTCTGAAAACATAATAAACCCTTAACTTCTACAGTACAAATGCATCTGCATAATTTCTTACTGCTGTTGGGTATTTTTCTTCAACAAAGCCAATAATTCTCGAATGCCTAAATTGAGCTTTTTCATGGTTAAAAGGAAGGTTGGAATAAGGTTTGGCATGGTCTTAGTCCTGTTTTGAACTCAGGGTCTAAAATGTACTGTTTCTCATAGGAATAATAGGCAAATTTTAAACATACTTCAAGGACTGTATTATTCATATATTCTTTGTTTGGTTCTTTCCCTTTATTTATTTATATCTTATTTATTATTATTATATTTTTAGTCAGTTCTGTACTGTTTTTTCTCTGAGAACTGCCATTTTTTGTTAAGCCTAGGTATCTTTCCCTTAGGCTCACAGATGTGCTAGGGTTTAATGATACAAATATGTATGATTTCTCTTTAACTTGGTTGCTGTTAGTAATGTGAGTATTTAGGAACTAATTATAAGTGTAATAGGTAACAGGTTTTTTGTCATGGAGTTTCCTACCAGGAAGGAATAAGGCATGGAATAATGGGGGTAAAACCAAGAGCTTTATCTTGGACTCAGTAATTTTTTTGCTTCACTTAGGCTTGCCTGTTGTACTTTCAAGTTATTTACTAGAGATAATTATTGTAGTGCTCTTGAATGACAGGAGCCATAATATATAATTTAGAACTTAACTTGCAAGCAGCTTTTGTGTTGTACAGGTGCCATAAGGCAAAGCAAATCTGCTGTAGGAATAAGGAACACGGAGGCTGATGTTACAAGAGATTACATGGCTGTTCCCGTTCTCAGCAAAAATATAGAAAATTCTATTCAAATGACTGAATTTTCAGATTAAGGAGAACTGTGTCTTCTCTTCTAAAACTAAATGCACCACAGTGTTGACTGTAACACTGGGACGGGAAAAGCAACTGGCAGTAGACAAAAATGTATGTCATGAATCCACTGGGTTAAGAGTAGCCTGAGTGAATTTATTCTTTTTCTTGGAACAATGTGAAATAAACAGGGAGTTGCTTAATACAAATCCATCATAGCACACTGCAGAAAAGAGCCATTATTAATCTGTATAATGAAACAAGTCAGGTTCTGTTGAACAAGTTTGTATTCCTGCTGAAATTGGACATTCATCTACAACTGTTTCTAGTTATTGCTCCCATCAGAGAATGGTAAAATGCCAGTAAAAGTTGAGTGATCTGTAATGAGAAAGACTCATTACAACATGGTACCTTCTTCATTTCCCTGGTTCTGCAGGGCTGTTTGTGCCATTATTTCCCTGGATGTATTTCCTGCTTTCTCTTCTTGCCAGTCACAGATATCTGAAGTTGTTGTTTGCTGATGAGTCAAACAACCTTATTGAGCCAAGGTTTTAGTAAGGAGACACAGTTCCAGAGGTGTCTTTTACTTGGTTGAAGTGCTTCAGAAGATTTATTTTTTATCTAATAGAAGAATGTATTTCTTGCTCCAGGGGATGTGTCCTCCTTTAGAAGAAGGGATATGGTCATTTACAATCAGGAGGGGGCTCCAGGCAGGGGATGAAGGCTGGATGTTTTGAGGCTCTCATGAAAAACTCCTATCTGAGAGTAAAATTCTTCTGATTTGAAATCTGTCTTAACTGCAGCTCAGTGATCCCATTGGTGAGTAATACAGTAATTTCCTGAAATCAATATGATATTGCTCTTCAGGTGCTCTCTATGTTGCTGTGCCACTGAAAGAAGCTGACAGTCCCTACATGCCACAGATGGGGTGAAGGCATTCCTGCGTGATCTTCCAGTCCCTTTTGATCTTGCAGGAAGAGCGTGGCGTGTTTAAACTGTACTGCTGCTCTGGTGACCCTTGGCTTTCAGGATCTGCTTCAGCAGCTTGGAGTGGTTGAATGCTGCCCACCTCAGCCTAAACCAAAGATGTGTGCCTACGTATTGGCAATGCTAATGGTAAGAAATGTCTTGCTGTGGTAAAATACTGAGACTGAGTGTAGCACTCTTTGAATGCAGTCTGTGCCAGAACAATTTAAAATAAATTGTTCTTTCTATCATCAAAGAAAATTGTACAAGAATTGTCACATTTCACAATATTTTCATGAGTTACCGGCTCCTGTGCAGAATTTTGAATCAATGCTAACAACTGAGTTTTAGAAAACACGATGAGATCCTACTATGATCCTTGGGGCGGGTGGGGTGTTACCAGAAAGCATTTCTTAGTTAAAAGTATAAAGTGTGTAGTAAAATTAGCTTCTCCTGCAGCAATCTCCACTACAATTAGGTGTCATTAATAATGCAGTGTTGAAAAAGTTTGCATAAGAAATGGAGAGCATTAATATTTTATTGTCACTGATACGCTTTGATTTCAGTTCACGTTTTCTGACTCGAGGAAGGGAAAAGTGGTTTTTAACAGTGTTTTTTCCATATGAGTAGAGAAGTATTAATCACTTTCTCAGGAAAACCCCCAGGGGAACTAGCACATGGGTAAGGCTTATTTTCAGGGTTCTTTCTCATTCAGGTTTGTTCTGATTAACCTTATGTGAGCCTTTTCCTTGAAATTCAGCGTGTGAAATCTTGTCCTGCCAAAGCCCGAGGCACAAATTCCCTGGTTATGTTTGGAATGAAATTGCAACCCTATTAATAATAAAGGATTTGACAAATGCCAACGTGCTGAACGAGATCTGAACACAAAAGCTCATTCCTTATAACCAATTTCTAACAGCTGATCACTGCAGTCCTTTGCAGTAGCTGGAGGCCACCCAGCCCCAGAGAATGTTCACCTGTGTAACTTTATCAAAAGTAGTCACGTGGACTTTGTGATGACTCACAGTGGCTGATGGAGTTTGATACAGAAGAGGAATCTGTCAAATGCAAATTCAAGCAGAAGGGAGTATTTTTGTATTTGAGTAGAGCTAAGGCAGGAAGATTTGTGTGCTCTGTTGCTGGATGTGCATAAGCTGGAGCCTGTCTATGAAAAGCATCATCAGAAACCAGAATCTTTGTGCAACTGTATAAACTGAGTAATAGGTGTGATTCCCCACAAAACCCTGACTTAAAACACCGACACGAGACTTGTTTGAGGTCAGTGGGTGTGAGCTGGTGGCAGAAATAGTTTGATAGTATAGCTGTTTTATGATGAATTTATTCTTCACAGATACTTCAAGTGTTTCTTTTCGCTGTGAATCTTGCATTAAGATGACTTTGAAATAATCGATCTCTGTAATTACCTATTCTGATCACCAAAGAAAACATTAGTCTTGTGTCCTGTAGTAATTTCAATGAAGTTAGGATTTCATAGCTATTTAACTGTTAAAGGAGTTAGTAAAGCAATGTTTATGGAATTCTGTTGCACCCATAAAAAAGGCTATTTCTTTGAAAGATAAAAATTCTATTGCTTTGAGTTGCCATTGAAATGAGAATGCCTCTTCACTGCAGTGGTAACTACAATTTATAGTCATTAAGTCTCAAAAGAATCTTTTATTACCTATTCTCTTTATTTTTTTAAGCTGACATTCTGTAGAAATCAGTAACATTCTGAGGTTTTGTGGCAGTGTAAAGCTATTCTAGCAAGTATTTGATTAGGAAAAACCAAGTAATTTTTTTTCGTTTTTTAGTGGTGTCCTTCACTGTGATAAAGCCATGTTGGTACATTTGCACTTCTTAATTTTATTCTCCAGGACTTTCCCCAATGTACAAAGTACTAAAAGCTTTTCTAGAAGTAACTATCAAACAAAAAAATGAATAATTTACCATATTAGACAATTATCCTGCCAAGAGCTCTGTGTGACCAGACACCATGCTTGGTAGGAGGAGTATATCCACTCTCTAAGAAATCCTTTTGGGTGTTCCCTTCAACACCAGCAAAATAAGAGTGATTGAATACAGCTGTACTCAATATTAAAACTTATTTTGGGTAATGATCATATGAAAATAGGAAAAAAGAGATCTGGAAATTTTAGTTAGTCATAATTCCAATTCACTAATATAAAAGGTTGTTGAGGGTTAGGTGGGAATTTTTACCCATTATGTGCTGGGAAACCTAGCTACTGGTACTTAAGGGTGCTCACAAAAGACAAAGAGTAGCTGGGCCCAGGGTGGCGGGGAAGGGGGCAGAAAAAGGAGGGTGGGGACAGTTTTTAGCTGGCTTTTTCCTCGGCTTCGGGGAAGAAGGACGTTCGTGCGCTGGGTCGCGGAGCTGCTTCTTCTCCTTCTCCCCTCTTGGTTGGTGGCCTCGCACCCGCTGTCCTGCCAGGCATCGCCGTGGAGCTGCTGATACACCTCATCCACCAGCCCAGGATCTCAGCTCATCCCTGCTGTTCCAGCTGACTGTTTCCTCGGAGCCCTGCAGGAGCACCGGGACTGACTGCCCGAGGGGTTTGTGAAAACAAAGCCTCTCCTCCATCCCGTCTCAGCCGAAAAAGCTGTCCCGGGGTCCCTGGTTCTGTTTTCTTGTTATTGCTGTAGTTATTGTTTGTTTGTTTACCTGGTTATACTAGTAAAGAACTGTTATTCCTATCCCCAGATCTCTGCCTGAAAGCCCCTTGATTTCAAAATTATAATAATTCGGAGGGAGGGGGTCTACATTCTTTGATCCCAAGGGAGGCTCCTGCTCTCCCTAGCAGACACCTGTCTTCTAGAACCAAGACAAAGGTGTAGTTGAACTTCATGACAGTAAAGCTAGAGCTGTTTGCTCTCTAGTGTTACATTAGCAGCTTGCACAGTTGTCTGTCACTTGGTAATGCTTGCATTCCTGAATCCAGAAGATGTTTGGTAACAGAAGGAGCCAAATGCAGCTTAAATTGCTGGTATTGTTTTGCTTGACTGTAAAATTGCAGGATAGGAAATATTTGGGCAAATGGAGCCTGGTGCTGTTTAGTGTTTGTCTTTGCTTGCATAAACTGTCCTCCTTTTCAGAGAGTAGACTGATGAACTTTCCAGTATGTGTGCAATTTTAAAATATTTGTTTTTGGTGACAAAGAATTCTCTCTAGAATTTGTTTCCTGCATGTACCCATTTGCATTTTTATAAAAATTCATGGATGTTTTTTTCCTTTGTACAACATGGGAGTCTACATCTTTCACTATAATCAAGTGCTATACTTGAGGTGATTGGGAAAGGTGAAGAAAAATCCTAAAGGGTGTTAGTCTGGAGTTCCTTGAAGGCTGTCAAGAAATCAGTTTGGTCACTAGAGCAATCATGCTCACTCTCAAGAAAATACCATTTAATGAATATTCTACTTGCTTATATTCCTTCCAGTGTTGAAACAAGTAATTTTTATGCTCAGCCTGTAAACTGTAGGTCTTAACAGAGATTTCCTCGTAACGTGGATTTGCTTCACGTTGTCTGGATGATGCGGTGAGTTCTTGAAGCCAGTCTGAAAGGCAAAAGCCTGGGTTTAAACAGCACTGATTTGTCAGGGACTGGTGGAAATGAGTTTGCCAAGGCTGTATCAAGTGTAAGAATGCCAGACAGATTTCAATTTCTTTGCAGTTGAAATCTAGTTCAGATGGACTGTCTCTTGGGTTGGTGTGTTGGGTGCATCTCGCCTCTTTCTGATCTCACTTGAAATGGCAGATAAAATTTCTGCTGTTGGTGACTACAGTCAGTGTGGTTTTGGTTATTTATGCAGCTTCAATGACAGAGGTTGTCTATAGTTTTAGATTTTAAGGGATGACATCCGTGTGTACAATTGCAGTCACACTGATGATGCAGTTCCTGAATATTTGCTGTAGTCCCTGTGACTTGAAGCCATTTCTGTAAGAAAAGAGTGAGTACTTGTTCTTTGTAGTTAAAAGTGGTGGAGCAAAATTGATTTAATTGTTTTTCCCACCAATTTGTTTCCTTTGTGTTTTCTAGCCTCTCCCAGTTTAAGATGAGCTTGTTTAGCTTTTAAAATGAAAATTTTTAGGTTTTTTCATGCTTTTTCTTGCTAAAATGCAAAAGGAACAGCCCTAGATGTGTAGAAACTGGATATATAAGGAAGGTTGTAATATTTAAGTATCAAAGTTTCTGGTTGGAACTAAATGGTGTTTTTTGATTAGTTGCCTAACTAGTTGGTTTTGCCACCTGAGAAAAAACTGGGAGATAATTTTGTTTGCTTTTTCATGCAATTACTGAATATGATGTATCCTGAACTATTTCCAATACTTTTGCAGGTTATTAGTTTCAGGAACAGTGGCTATAGTAGATGAGCAGCATTCTTAAATACTATCAAGGTAGTTTCATTTATGAATGAAAAAAAGGGACATTTGCATTTATTCCCATTTTGTTGACCTGCTACCTGGAAGAAAAGCACAGAGAGAGGGCTTTTAACTTGTCACCCTGCTTATATTTAGTAATGTAACAACATAAACCTTTTTTATTTGGTGGCTGATGTCTGCTGCCATCGATTCAATAAGCACCTCTGGCTGACTGGAAGGAAAGAAGTGTGTTTTGTGTCTTTTCCTTTTAGACAGACAGATATGAGGAAAGGAGGAGTGGGTCTGGATTCTTGTTTCTTAGCTACATCTGTGATGGTGAGCTGTGACTAAATGGTGAATGCCTTGAGTTAGGATGAGGAAGGGATTTGTTGCCTTTCCTTTGTTTTTTCTCAGGATTTAAGGACTTGCTGTGCTCTGCTGCTGGCTCTTGATACTGCCAGGGCTAAGAGAAGAGCAATGGGGATTGAGTGAGGGAAGTTTTGATTTGGAATAAGTTACCAACAGATCCTGAACCCCCAAAACATAAGGCACATGTTCAGCTGATTGTTTTTGTACCATCTTAAATTGCAGCAAGGAATCAGTGAATAACGAAGGAAGCTGGCACTGAGCTTTACGTTCCATGGCATGAACTTCATAGGAAGTTCTCCTACTTGCTGGGCCTCCTGAGCCTTGAAATCCTTACAGCTGTAGATTTCTGTGCTTGTCAGTCTCCTGGGACGTGGAGAATTATGTGGGGAGGTGTAAGTTTCTTTGGAGATGAGAGAAGCTGAGAATGTGGTGCCTTCTCACCTACAGAGAAGAGTTGTTTTCCTGTAGCTGAAGTTCTGAGGTCTCGCTCCTTAATAAGGATTTTGAAGTGCAAAAGAAGAGTGAATATTCTAGCAGAGGTGACTTTTGAACTGTAGTCTGCCATTGTCTCTGCATCTGATAAGCTAAAGGATTTGAAGATGAATTCCCACCTCCTTTATAGAACGGAGATCTGAGTCTTCTCATTGGTGTCCTTCCACCATTTTACATTGCAGATGCATTTTGTTTCTGAATGTTTGGTGAAATTTTAGGTGTGTCTTATATTGTATGAGAAATGAAGTTGTTGTGTGTTTTCTTTGCATAAGGAAATGCTTTGGATGATATCTTTTCAGTGTGTTTAAGAGAAGAAGCGAAGTTGCATTAAAATGAACTTCATACCTCCATATTACTGCATCATTCAGAATTTCTCTTTTGGTGAACCTTTGTTTCTTTGAAGGAAATTTTTTATTGCTCTGGTTAAAGTGTGAGAAATGCAGTGTAGAAACATCCCAGAAGGTTTTCAATGACTTTGATGTGTAAAACTGAACAGGTAAAAGCTGGTAAAATGCACATTTCAAATGGTTCTAGGAGTAATGTACTTCATCTTGAGAAAAATAATTTATTTTCGTATGAAGCCTGTATTGTAGCCGTGAGGTGCAGTGTGTTAGCAGCAAACTTGGTGGCTCCCCTTAGCAAGACCCCTAGAATTGCATCAGGTGACCTGTTGAGATAAACTCAACCTACACTCAAGTTGTTGATTATTTCTAAGTGGAGAAAATGTAGGGTTTCTTTGTCTCTAAAAGACTGGAGAAGAGCTTCTGTCACTGCCAGCACTACCAAGGACATGTCATTGTTCAATTTGTGTCTTTTTCATCTTTGAACAAGGCTCTTTGAAAGTGACTGACAGCTGCAAATGAAGTCCTTGGCTCCCGAGCTTGTAACATCACTGGTAATTGAATGACATGGACAGGTAAGAGCTTGCTTGGAGAAATATTAAGATAGACAGGAATGTGTTTTTTGTCACATCACGTTTTTTCTATCTCTAATTCATCTCAAGTTGTTATCACAAGCCCTGTCTTGACATAGACTACTTAGAGTAATGGCCAGAATTTGCCTGCTTCATAGCAGCTTTATTTGAAGGGAGTTTGGATTACTGAGTTTTTGGGTGGTTTTCAAGATGGTGAGCTACTTGGCAGAAGTGTCTTTCAGGAAGTATGTGCCAAATAATTAGTCCATTATTTCTGCTTCCAATCCAATGTTGTCAAGGTCTTGCAGATTTGAGGAACTAAACTTGAACTTCATGAGCTTGTGTACCGTTCCTAGGATGAGATAAAGTGAATGAAATGGCTTGAGACAAGCTCATGCCTTCAACACAGGTGAAATCCTGTCTGTCAGACATGAAATATCAGGTTGGCCTTTGGAGGGACCCATTCCTGGTTTATCCCGAAGGGCTGCGGCCCATGAGGAAGACCCATGCTGAAGTCAAGGGAAAATAGGAGGAAGGAACAAGAGGAAAGAGATGTTATTGATTAAACACATCCCCCCATTCCTCATGCCCTGTTTTTAAAGTGTAGTGCAAAAGAAAAAAATCACCTTAGCAGTGCACATTTCATTATAGAAATGCACTATAAGCAGATCATGCTCTTAAAATGTAAAATAGGAAGTGGCCTATATTCGGAAGTTCTTCACAGCTCTTTCTTATTCATTATTCTTTATTATTCATTCAGTGTAAAAGGATTCATATTTATGCCAAGTCTTAATTCCATGAAAAGTTCTATCTTGACTGATATCACCTTTGCAATTCAGTTGGAAGAACATCCACAGCAGATATTAATATCTGCTTCGTGGTGGTTTCAATCATAAACTCAAAGGTATAATTGTTAGCAAAATTTCTTCTGTGTCTCTGCACGAGACTGTGCCACAGCTTAATGTGTGTGGTGGCGCTTAAGCAACTACTTCTTTGTGTATTTCTATTTACAGCACCAACAAAGCACTTAAGTTATGGCTGAAAGAATATTTGGCATTAAGACACTGGGACTATGACAGGAGTGTTGGAACGAGATGGTCTTGAAGGTGCCTGGCGACACAAACGCTTTTGAGGTTCTTTAATTAAAGACTGTAGATATGGAAATGCAGTGAGACCAGTTATACCAAGAGTTTCTCGATACATTCCTGAAAATGGAGATTCCCAGCCTGTAAACTCTTCTGTTTTTCGATAAGCCAGGTAGTAATCTTGTGTGGTGTTTTCTATTGAAGCAGCCAAAAGTGGTAAATGATGAGTGAGGCTTACTGCCAAGGTTGGGGCATGAAATAGAAGGTTATGACTTGTATGGAAAGATGCAGGCTTTCAAATTTGAAGCCAATATTCTCACAGGCAAACAAATCTAAGACAGTAAAAATCAGTTTTTCTTCTATTATTTTTCTTCTCCCCTTTAAATTGAAATACAGCCTTTGCTTTTAACAGGAAACAGTGACTAATTTGGTCAATACCATAGCACATATTTTAATATTATTCTTTCAGACCCAGCTCTGTGATAGTTTGGAGCTGGCATGTACTTCCAGAAGGAGAGTTTCCTGAGTCCAGTGCATTGTTTGATTGTGCACGTACCATTAGTGGGTTAGTGCATGCTAATTGTCAGGGAAAAGTTATTCAAGGGCCTGAATTCAGGCTTTGCCTGGATGCCAGGGGAGCCGTCTCTGGATTTCTCTTGCAGCATTGCAGGGATGATCCTGCTCCTTTCGTGGTGCCCCAGAGTCCTGTGAGCCCCCCGTCCTGGGGCCATCCTGATGCCTGCCCGGGCCTTTAGGGTCCCCCCTAAAGTGCAGACGGGGTTTGACTCCAAGCTTCCTTGGAAGGTGGAGGCAGGTGAACATTGGCCACCTTCTTCTTTCCCGCTGCCCTCCGGACTCTTGCAAAGCCTGCTGGGGCACTGGGGCTCTCCATTGCAGGCAGTCTGGAGCTGCCATGCAAACCCATCTCTCAAGGAGTCCCCAGGTCTCAGGTGCAACATCAAGAAAATGACACGGCAACGTGCAGAAAACGTGAACTTTATTCACTTGACTACTTGTAAAATCTACAGTCCAACGTTACTAGAAGACTATGGGGTAAGAATCTTAAGCCTAAAAAACTTCAAGACTTGAACTGTTTAGAATTGAACACTAAGGGAAAGGTCAACTTCTTGGGGGAAACGTGGTGGGGAATCCAACAATGAACAACAGGGTTGTGTCTAACTTCTAAAGTGGGGAACGTCGCAGTGCCTGGGCTGGGCACTGGTCACCCGTTCCCCGTAAGGTTCTGCAGGACGGAGTGCCGCGCTGGAGGTCAGAGCTGCGGGGAGGTGCGGAGTCTCCTGCCAATGCCCTCTTTTGCCGCCGTCTTGGTGGTTGGCCTCCTCGGCTGAGAGCTGGAGCGAAGGAGCAGCCGCATCAGGTCACGGTTTTCCCTCAGCAGCTGCATCGACTTCGTGGGTCAGCCGAGTCTTGGATGGCGGCGGGGCCCTGCAGGGCCCGAAGGGCTCTGGAGATTGCGCTGCAAGGCAAAGCACAGGGATCGCCATGGAAGAGGCAGAGGGGCAGAGCGGGGCCGGCACGTGTGGGGCTGCCTTTGGCCTGGGAGACAGAGACTCGGGCTGAGTTGGGCTGGGCTGCCCCGGGGAAGAGGCTGCAGCAGGCAGAGCTCTGGCCGCCTCTGCTTGGTGCTGTCCATGGGGCTCAGCCCCTGGGCCGGATTGCCCAGCCAGGAGCTCAGGCCCCTCCTGCCGCAGGGCATTGGCCAAAGGGTGCCCAAGAGGCCCTCAAGGTCTGCCCCATCCCGCCTGCCTGACCCCCCACCCCTGCCTCACCTCTCCCCAGCATCTCTGAAATCTTCTCCCAAGGGCCCATCCCATGGCCATTCCTATGAGGAGCACGTCGATGAGGAGGAGTGTCCTGGACGCCCACCAGATGAGCGCAGGGTCCGTCTCCTCCAGGTGGAAATCCTCCGGAACCGTCGCAGAGGCATCCGTGCTCCGCTCGGGTTTGGTGGATGGGTCGAGGGGATGGGCCAAGAGCAGCAGCAGGTAAAGCTGCAGGAGCGCGGAAGAGCCGTGAGCAGCCATAGTGCTGTGGCAGCAGCAGAAAGGCTCTGGGCGTCTGTGTGCAAGCAGCTCTGCCTGGGCTCTGGGGCGCAGCAACAGCTGGGGACAGTTGCCAGCCAGCGTGCCGTGCCCAGAGGCTGTGATGTCACAGAAGCACAGAAGGCCCTGGCTGCAGAGAGCCCTGAGAAGAGAATGTTGAGTCCAAGCTGTGAGCCATGGCGGCAAGCATGGCCAGCAGAGCGGGGCCCGAGCGCTGCGGCCTGGCTTGCCTTGCACACGTGCCACAATGATGACTCCAGCAGCAGCCCCCTGTCAGGCCATTGCAGGATCTAATGGCCCTTGCTGGGCACAAGTTCTTGCCAATGCCCAGCGTCAACCTCCCTTGGCACAGCTTGAAAGCCTCGTTGGCATCTGCTCTCTCTTGTCCTTGCCCATCTGGCTGGTGCTGCCGTGTTGCTCCCTGGCCTGTGTGTGGGAGAAGAGGCTGTGCCAATGAGTGCTGCTCAACTTTGAGGCCATTCAAAGGAGGATTTGGTTGTGCCTGCTGTGGGAAGGGATGTGCGTGCACATGGCCACTTCCCCTAGGTTTTCCCCCAGATTTTCATGAACGGCTGTCCTAGTGAAAGTCAAGTCTGTTTTAGTGAGTATTTGAGGGGTTCCAGAACACAGTGCCATCTCAGGGAAATTCTGCTGGTTTAGTTCTACTGAGGGTTGGAGATGAGTTGCAAATCCTGAAACTTTTCTCCTTGCCGAGGTCGTAATTTCACCGTTTAGATTGTGGGGATATTGATTGCTCAGTGTTGAGGGCCTCATGTAACTTTCAGCAGCAGAAATTGTCAACCTCCAGTGATTGTCCTTGAGACAAAACCATTTGAAATCTTTTTTTCTGTGGACAGGAATTGCTTCTGTGTTACTTCCCATCATCCATTAAAAATTTGATGCCTGTAAAAAGTGCTGAGTGCTGTGTGATTTCCTTGGTAGTGTTCTTTGGAATGGCTTCCCCCCCATTTTCTGCAGCTGGCCCCAGAAAGGTAATAGATGGGTGAGAAGTTGTGAAAGGCCAACTGGTGTTGATCTTTGCCTCCTGTTTTGAGGTCTGTGGTGAGTTGTGAGTCCAAGAGCTGATCTGACGTGATGGTGAAAACAGAATTGTTGTGGTTTTAAAGCAGTAACTAAAAAATTACTAGAAAACTTATTTCTTGCTGTGAGATATGGATTTGAGCAAGAGCAAAACAGGCTTAAAACTTAAAAGGAATCAAGAAAGGTTATTAACAAAAGTACACGAATAAGAACACCAGAATAAACTTCCAGAAAACCCTTTTATCCCCCACTACCCACCATTCCCTTGTTCACATGACAACATAGAGACAAACAACTTTGGAAGTTTGGTGTTTAAAACAGTCCCAATTCTTGCTAGAGTCTCTTTATCAGTCTTTGTAGAGAAACAGAAGTCTTCTTCTGCTAATCTATGGAGTTTCTCACAAGAAAAGTATTTCTGTTATAGTTTTCTATTTCTTTGATGCCAGCTGCCCAGAAATCTGTCGTCTGTTCACTCCTCCCATTTCACATCACTCTGAGGTGTGTATGCGCCATGAGTCTAGGGATATCATTTTTTAAGGATGAGTTATTCAAAGGTAAAAGTCCTCATCATCTGTCTCTGTGAGCTTCGCTGGAAAACAGTTTTCTCATTGCCCTCAAGGCCTCAAATCTTTGCTCCACTCTGTTTCAGCACCTCACTGTATCACAATTACTCTACTTTTTGCTCAAAATCCACTCTTTGAACACTCCATTCCTCGCTATATACTCTGTCATAAATTAAAGGAGGTTTTTTCAGAACATTATTGTCCATCTCCATAGCTTTAACAGAAAAATATTTCAGCTTATAAAGCATCTCCTTATTCTCTCTTCCCCATGTAAAACTTAACTCTTTTCTTCACTCTCTTTGATGGTTTTTATGATGTCTTCATGTTGATTATCTCTCTCTCTGTCTCTCTGGGAAAAAGGAGCAATCTGTACGGTTTATCTAGGTAGAAAAAGAATTAAAGTCTTGGAAAAGCTGCAGGTGTTCATGGTGTCAGGTTTCAGTCCAGCAGCAGAAACTACAAACTAAACCAGGCTGGCCGGCTCCGTTTCTCCCCCCTCACCCTCTGCGGCCTTGTTCGGCCTGGAGGTGGGGGGGAAAGAGGCTGAGACAGAGCCTTGTTACCTTGTCAGAAGCCAGAAACCCAAAGAGAACAAGAGAGCTCTGGCTTTACATCTTAAGGCGGTGTTCACAGGTTGATGTCACTTTTCAATGGTCAAAACTGCTGTCAGTTCTTAGAAATGACCGATAATTGGTCAGGAGAAAAGACTCCCATCAGTCACCAGCAGCTTCAACTTTCTTGGCTCTCAAAACTATCTTAAAGGTGAAGTCACCCCATGACATGGAGTCTGGACAAAAGACCAGTAATGATGTTTTTGAAATTAATAGTCATAGAAATAATGGAAGTTGGAGTTGCTTTTTAATTCTCAAGACATTTTAGTGGAATTGAAGGGATTTTAAAGGACCAACTCCCATAGGAACGTTCTGAAGTCACAACTTTAATCAGTGCCTCTGTTTTTTGTTGTCAGCTTAGTTGTGGAGAGGAATACCTTGGTGTCTGCAAATGCTCAATGGCTTCAGAATTAAAAACAAGACCTGCAGGGTCTTATCAGATTTTGCTTTGTTTCTGTACAGGATCCTGTGTTTATATTTGTGTTTCTGGCTCTGAGAGGAAACTGCTGTAATGCAGCTCCACACCTCAAAGCAGGGGCTGTGACAGAGTTGGTTTTTTGCTTTTGTTTACTCATTAAAAAAAACAGATGAAAAATGAATGATCCCAGAGGCAGATTTTATAGCCTTTCCTTTTACATTTTTCATGTTAATTGACCAATTCCAGTATGAATGGAAAGTTACTCCTAAAGAAACACAAGGCCAGTTTTGCGCAAGGAAAGAATTCCTCATGTAATCTTTCCTACCTCTGTGGGAAGAATATAGGTCAAGTTTTCTACTTGCTTATTCTGCCCAGCCATTGTCAGGGGACATAGCCTCCTCCTCTCTATTGCTTTTTCTGGTTTTCTGCTAGGGATCAGAGTTAATCACATTTTCCTCCTTGCTCTCTGAAATTTATCTCCTCATGGTATCATGTATCAGAAAGGGTCTTGTCCGCTCTTCCTGGGTACTTGTGTTGCTTTACTTCAATTGTCATTAAAAAGTTGATGCCAAACCTGTGATACCATCCTTCATCATCCATTTCATTGCTGCAAAAAAAAAATGCTGTTTTCACCATTAGCTTTCTAAATCTCTGCAAACTGATTGAATCGCCTTCCTTCAAATCTTTTCCTGTAACTCCTCACTGGTGTTATGTCTAAAAGAAGCCACCCCAATGCTCAATTGGCATATATTTGCCACTGCATCCCAGCCTTGTGACCACAGTTGTCTTATCATTGTGTTCTGTGTTCTCATGCTGAATTAATTCTTGGCTTTAATTTCAGGTTGCGAACTCTGCAGCAGTGACTAATTTTCTGTGGGTTTTCACAGCAGAGTCCTGACCTGGGAATACTCAAGTGATCCCCACAGTAAAACAGACAAGGTGAAGAACTCTGTTTGAGCTCTGTTAGGGGGATTCCTGGGATAGAGCTGCAGTGGTGCTGGACAGCTGCCTGTAAGATGTGTTCATATCCTTGTGAATTTTTGGTGCCCTCCAGCCCAGATATGGTTTTACCATTCCATATTTAAAAGTGGAATTAGTTGAGAACATTTCCAAGACAAAGACGAAGTTCTTAATTTAATGCCATAAAGGAATTAACACTTGATCCCACAATTGTAGCTGATTTGGGACTCAAGTATTCCAAACAGGCCTCCCCACAAATGAAGATTGATCTTTACGTGCAGTGTGCAGAACACTTTCCATACACAGATTTCTTGGAGCGTTTGGCGGAGTCTAATTGCAATCTGAGGGCTCTTAAATGTCTTCCTGAGAGTTGCTCAGTTGCTCTGTGTTGGTACTGCTGCATATTGTTTTGCTTTTTTTTCCCCAGACTCTTGGATTGCTCCAGATACTTGTGATTGTTGTGCTTTGAGCTTGATGACTGAAGTCAGGACCTGTAGCACTTGCTCTGCTAGATCAGATTTAGAAAACCAAACGCTGTTGTTGGGATGTAATTCCTTCTGTGTAAATTCGAGTTAAGGTTAATGTCATATAAGCTCCACTGTTATCCTTTCTAAGTCATGAGCCGTGCAGCAAAGAGCATTAGAAAAGCTTCATTTGATCCCAGCTCTTGGGCCTTTGGGGAGAACAAATAAGAGAGGATTGAAGGCAAAAGTGTGTTGTTAGAGTTTGGCAGGAAAAATTTCAACCTAAGGCTTAAGGAGTTGTCCCTGATGAAAGACAAGTAACTGGATGTGTCTTTGTGATTGAAAGACAAGAAGTTTTAGTGCATTTTTATCCTTTTGGTGTCCAAAAGGTCAGCTTAATACTCAAGTTGAACACAGAATAATGTGATGGAAAAGTGATAATGTTTGGATAGAATAGGTTAAAATGTTGTAGCGTTGCTTTGATTTCTTCTCCCATTACTTCTTCCTTTTAGCTTGGTAATTGCAAGAGAATTTTGACTTATCATTTCTGTCTCAGGCTAAATGCAGGGAGACAACCAAACTTTCTGATTTTCTCAAATGTCTGAGCTTTTCTGTATCTCTGTGTTTGCCGACCGTTGTTGCCTGCAGAGAGAGATTTCTTAAAGCACTCAACAAGGCAACACAAACTCCTCCCTGTGTATGGCAGAATGGTGAATGCTTCTAATTGAAAGGGATGACTGAATGGACAGTGAGGCAGGAACCTGCACATCAATGTGTTCAGACTGGTTTAATATCTCTGCTGCCCCAAAAGTGTTGATAATGCAGCATGAAGCTGAGTTATGTGTCAGACCACCAAGCGTGGGGATGCAGTGTCAGATGGAAAAATCATCAAGGGACTCAGCCATTATCCTGTGATCTTCAAATAATCTCTTAGAGTAAAAACATTAGGAATATGTTGGTAACTATTTTGTCTTTTAAGCAGTATTCTGGTTATTTACTGTCAACTAATGATGACTTTGAAGTTGCTCAGAGCGTGGCAGAGCTAATCATTGCATTGGCCTATGAAAGTGCAACCCAGGAAATGGCTGTTGAAATGTAATTTGTATTTTTTTCCACCCATTTCTAGAAATGCCTTAGAGTAGTAAGCTGTAATGCAAGGGGGCTCCTCCATGTGCTTCTAACAGCCATTGCTTCCAAAATTCCCTGTTGCTGCTGAGTGCAGGGCTTGCTCTATATCAATTTTGAAACTCTGTGTCTTGTACTGAATGAAAATGTTGCCAATGCAGTGTAGTGCAAGAAAGTTACAAAAGTACCCTTCAAGAATTTAAATGCATGTAGTCTGTGGTTATATGATATTATCTGCAAATAAGGTCTGATAGGCTTTAAACACAGTTGAAAAAACCTGATTTCACGAGCCATGCTAATTTAAGCAGCAAATTTTACCCCACAAAATCTCCTTTTTAACATTAAAGAAACTCAGTTTTTAAATATGACTAGTTGGAAAGAAATAATTTCTGTATAAAGTAGAGAAGGACATGAGATAAAGGATTTTTGCCATAGAATTTGTGGGAGCTAATTTTAGAGTTCCTTTTTGTGAGCTATTTGTAAGCAGTCCACAGTCTGGAATGTGTCTCTGGGTTCATGTATCTGTCATAAAATCTCAAACTCTGTTTAGCTACTGCCAGCTTTCTATCTACTTGTGTGATAAATCAATACCTGAGGATCACACAGATAGTCAAGGAGATTCCCCCATCCCATCCCTCGGCTTGGATTCTCTATGGCCATGTGTTATTCAGCTCATCAGGATGTCTCTTGACGCCCAAGGATGGTCAATATTCATTTCAGTATATATCACAAAATGTGTTTTTTATACCTTTTCCCAGAGCCTTCCTTTCTTTGGTGTCTTGTTCTACTCTCTGTTGTCTCTGTTCTGGGAAATTCTTTCTCTCATGACTCTGCAAGCTTGGTCCAGTGTCAGGAAAACTCACCAGAGGACAAAACATTGGCTATTCAAGGAGATTTTATTGCCTCTTGTTTGTCAGTTGAGGTATTTATGTAAACAAATACAATTTAGATCCTTCTCCAAAGCAGGGATTTGAGAGACACACAGATAAGGGTAGGAATTTTGACCAGGAGGAAATCTTCTTTGGTCTTATTTCATACTGTCTTGGACAAAGACATGAGTCATAGACATAGGTCAGTGATTTTTTACTCAGCTAAGTCCTGGGGAAGTGAAACTAATTGTCAAGAAGGTGAACAGTCTGTCTGGTGGTCAGTTCTAATATGTTGTCTGAAGTGCCACCTAATAGGCCATGAAGCACAAGCAATGTCAAAGGCACTGCTGAAGTAGCTGTGGGGAGAGGATTTTGTCCTCAGCCACGTTAGGCTGCCCTAGGAAAACATCCTCACATCCCAGGCTGTCCTGGGAAACCAGCAAACGGGGCTGCTTCCCTGGCACAGCTTTGGAGCTGACCTGGAAATGACATTGGGACGTGTTGAGATGATGGATGGATTTGGGGGTGTCTGTTTTGCTCAGAATTGTACCCAGACATGATTCAAACCTCAGGAGTAATCATGGAAAAGAAGAGCTGTTGTTTGCAATTATGGCTCCTGGAGCAATGTGCAGATGACGGTGATGGGTGAGATTTGATTTGCACAACCCATGGCAATACAAGGGTTAATTGTCTGTGGAAGTGCAGCAAGAGGGTTCATTTGAGCAGATTAGATTCCCATGATGAGCTGTGCCTGGGGAGCAGCACAAAGTGATTGACCATTTCCAACTGGTTGGCTGCTGCTAGAATGAAAATAACCTGTGCAGAGAAAAAAATCAAATTATCATTGCTGCGAATATGATATGAGAGCCATAGTCACCCCTCAAAATCTATATGTCTTGTTCAACCCAGGTAAAACAGTTGACAAATTTCTTCTGAACTCAGAAAATATGCATGGAAATGAACCCTGAGGAGCTGCATAGAGCTGGATTATTTGGAATATCACACTTTAAAATGCGGGTTTTGAAATACGTGAGTTGGTTTGTTTGTTTCAAGAATTCATCCAAATTAAATGGAGGTAATTTAAAATAAATAATTATTAATAATAATGATAATAGCAGCAATGACTTTGAGCCACAAAACCAGAAATGCAACAGAAGCCTTGTTTTTGTCCTATATTTTTCTAAAACTAAAAAAAAAAAATTCTGTGAAAAGTGAAAAATATGAAGTAAAAAGTAGAAACAGAATAATATTTCTGAGAGGCAGGACATTTTCTAGTCTGTGTTGTCAGACAGAACAATAGTCACTTGAAAAAATTCCATATAGCAAAACATGTCGCATTTGTCAATTTTAACCTGAAATTTATTAAAAGTAATGTCTGCACTATGAACATGTGTTAACTCTAGGAATATATTGCATGTTTTCCTACTTGTCAGAAGTAAATTTCTGTCTTTACAAGCTAGCACTTACCATTAATTTCAGCTCTTAGTTATTCCCATTGCCTATTTTCTTAAAGAAAGACTTAATCAGACAAATCTTGTGTTATTTAGCAAGTAATGCTTGGATATTACTACAAATTCTTGAAGTCATAACACTTAAAATTGCTGTACATATATATTATTCTTACTATGATCATGTGAGTTAGCTGCTAGTCATTTAATTGTATATAAGGTCTTATTATTTATTAGTGCAATTACTTAAAATAAGTGTCCTAGAAATTGTTTTTAATTTTAGATTTAAAATTGTTCTTACTAAAGTTGATTTATTAAAGACTGGACAATGTATATTTAATAATTAATGCTCCCCAGTGATATTTATTATCAATCAGGATGCACTTTACAGTCAATAAATAACCTAAAAAATGTAAATTTTGTAGCCAGTTTTGTGTAATTCTTAGAGCAATGCTTTGGGAAATTGGAGATATAGATATGAATATAAATATGTATATCTGATATATACCTTTTTATGAAGGTTTTGTCCTCCTACTTCAAATGTTTCTTTCTGTTTCTTAAACATATCTAAAGCTACCAGCTTGTTATTCTAATAAAGCCCTGTGAGAATAAATTATTTTTATTAATATTGTACATGTCAAAACCTTGCAGTCAGTCAAATACCAGAAGGAGTGTTCATTGTCTCTCTCCCCCACTGATGCTGTTATAGGAGCTGGAGTTACAAGATTCAGACATAAAGTGAAACAGTGAAAGATGATAAGAAAACACTTGATTCTCACAAGGTATTTCCTACTAAAAGAGACTGTTTTGCAGTTTTGTTTGCTCTTGACACTATTTTGAGTAAATCTGAACTTCTAAGACATGCTCAAGGCAATTAACTATTTATGCTCCCCAAACTGAATTTTTAAGCAACAGTTTCTGTTTACAAGAATCAGGTTTGCTTTGGTTTTATGTCTTTTCTTTCAGGTTACAAGACAGATTTTTTATTATTTTTTTTTTTTCATTGGGGAAAAAGATACGTATTTATAATATTTGTGAAGACTTTGCTCAGCTGAAAAAAGTGATAGGTAACATGAGTATAACATTGTGTTCTTCCACATTTCTATTTTTAAGTCCTATTACATGTGATATTTTCCGTTTTGCCTTCTATTAGGCCTGAAATTGGGAACTATTTAAAACCTAACAAACCCCAGAATTTATCCCTGTTCTTTGAATAGCAACAGAAGTATGGCTCTTATGGTTTGACACATCAAAGAAGAACAGCCTCTGCTCTCCAGCAGGTGCTCAAGTGGAACTTTTGCAAGTGGGCTCTCATCAGGAGTGAAACACTGGCTGCTGACTCTGCTGCTTTTGGTCACAGACTGCTGCCTTTATGAAGCAGGTTTGTCCTTCTGCCTTTTTTGTCTTTTAGATAGACTTGATTACAAATGAAGCACTTGTCCTCTTACCTGGGAGTTGCAGCAGGTCAGCAGCAGCAGGAGTTACTGGCTGGTTCCCATCCCTTTGAGCCAACCCTTCCCATTTCCTGCACTGATCCGATTTTTCCAAGCAATTAGGAAGAAAACTAAACCATAACTTTTACAAAATCACTTGAGAGAAGATGTTGCTTAATTGTTGGCTTCATTCAAATGAACACTTCTAGCATTCACTTCTTTGAGTAAGAATGCCTTTTATGAGAAGCTGCTAAAAATAGGAATTTGAAAACAGGGATGTTACAAGTAGGGCCAGAGAGGAGGAAATTTGTCGCTGGGCAAGTTGTGTTTGCACTGAGGGAGTCCTATCAATTTTGTCTCTGTCCTGTCTTTCACTGGTCCTGAAACAACAGTGCTTGCTTTAACAAACCTGCTCCCCAGGAGGGATTGGATCTGGTGCTCTGGGTGTTACCAGCTGCAGTGCTGAACCACAGGCGGACATGAGATCTGACTGGATCACCCTTGCTAACATTTTCATGTAGAACCCATAACTCACTTTATCAGCAACACTTGCTTGAATTTTGCCTTTTGCCTTGGCTCTTCTAACTAAATAGCTCTTGAGCTGGGAAGTGGTCCTGATCTAAGAATCTGCAGTAATCTCTAATTCTGCCTTTATAACTCATGAAACCACAGTAACCTCACCTTCATTTTAGAATGTGAACATTTTTTGGACAAACACTGAATTGCAGCTTCATTGACACGAGCTAAAGTAAACTCTTTCAGTGGTCCTAGAGTGGTAGCTCTAAAAGGCAATGAGAGTGAAGATCCTGAATAATTTGCTTTTCCAACCAGGTTTTAATGTATTTTCCCTGCAAATCAATTCATGTATCATAGAGCTCAATTACCTGCCCATAAAGTGAGAATTGTTGCTCAGAACTGTGGAACCATGGTAACAAGAACTCTAATGATAGAGTAGATAAACACTGCTGCAAGACTCTCAGCCCTGTTAGGGTGTTTTAAATTTGCAGCAGATCTCAGTAAGGATGAGAAAGTGCTGAGCTACATAAAAATAATGGAGACCGGAGAAGAAATTAGCCTTGCAGTGTTCTACAGTCCCAACATTTCCAACCACCACACCTGGTAGTGAAAATGTTGGATTATATTTGGAAAAAAAAGGAACTGCAATCAATGAGATGCACTGCCAAGTATAAATGAATTTCTGTAAGTCAAGTCCCTTTGGAACTATTCCTTAATAATAGACCTGTTTCAAATCTACTAAGTCATCTAAAAAAGACCCCAACAAAACCTAGAAGACATAGTGTCTTTATTTGATTTCTCCTAGACTTCATTTATTTATTTACAGTCTGAAGGATGAGTCAAGTACCTGTAGTGGTGCCTTTAGCAATGCAAAACAAAATATTTTGAATATTCTTATTTAGCGTTCCAATTGTAATGAGCTTGGAGCATAGTGAAGGAGATCAGATGTTTGCAGCTTCTGGGTGAGGGTTGAAATAATTAGAAAGCATCTTAAAATAACATCATATTTTTGTCAGCTATCTCTTCAGGGACTACTTTAAATCCTGAAATGTTCAAGAGCCATCACTGTAGAAACAGAAACTCCAACTGAACGAAACCAGAAGTGGATATGGCAAATTCCCTGGTCAAAGTGGTGATATTAATCTGGTGAGGCTCTGGATTCCCATTTCACAAATACAATCACAGTTTAAATATAGGAAATATCTGGGATTTTACTTTGCTATGGTTCTTGTTTTGCAAAATATGTGATAGTTAATATATGAGTAAAATCTTGTATGAAAACAGTTTTTTTTGGTTTTTTGGGTTTTTTTGAGAAATATCCAAATGCATATTACCTGCCTTGCTGGAAAATAATTGAGGTCTTCCTTTAAGAAATTTTTTTCTCACAGTGCCTTTCTTTGTGATTTGTATTCTTAACTTGGGAAGATACAGGAGTTGCTCATTTTAATGTTGTCCAGCAGACTATTCCATGCTTTCTCAGCTGTTGGATCTCCAGTTCAGGATTGGACCAAGAGAAATGGTGATGGGATCAAATTTTTTTTGTTCTTAAATTAGGACAATTCCATTTTTAAACCTACACATGTGCTTCCAGTGCTTTCAGTAGTCAAGGATGAAATTTTGAACAGACATGAATTCCTCAGTCTTGGTTTCTTTTTCCCTGAAGGATGGAATTTGGACTTTGCCCACCAGTGCTGTCCTTGCTATAGGCAGATGTTTCTTCTGTTCTTCTTACAGCAGTAGGAGTGGTTGGACACTGAACCTCAAAGAAGAGGGAGCTAACATCCCTCACCTGGATAAGTCCCACAGGTAAGCACCTTGGAGAAGTTCTTCAACCAAAACCAGTTCCTGTAAGGCTTTCCAGCCCTTTACAGGAAATCAGCTGATTCCTGCAGGCTGCAACATGAAGACTTCCAGACTGAAGTGAGCATCCTGCTATAGGAAGGATTTGGGAGTAGTGAGTCATCATTTGTATGGGAAATTAATCTGTGATTTTTTATTTATTGTTTTTTTTTTCATTTGAAGTAACATCACATCATCCTAGAGAGACATTGTCTGGCATTTCTGGTGTGGATACCTGAATAACTCAGCTAGACAGGTAGCATGATAAGGTAATAGAATGCAGATATTGAAAGGAATTTTTGGATGATTT
This sequence comes from Poecile atricapillus, assembly GCF_030490865.1. Classification (NCBI taxonomy): domain Eukaryota; kingdom Metazoa; phylum Chordata; class Aves; order Passeriformes; family Paridae; genus Poecile; species Poecile atricapillus. The sequence continues at coordinate 6,248,595 of NC_081252.1, forward strand.
TTTTGTAGATTCAAGCTGAAGTCCCTGATTTATTCAGGCTTTGAAGTACCATGCAAGCCTTTCCCATGGAAGAAATTCTGTTTTATGTAAATAATGCACTGTGCAGTAAACTAGAAGAAGGCAGGGAGCAACAAAACTTCCTAGAACTTCAAAGCTTCACATTTGGTGTGACTGTACAGTAAATGTTAGAAGAAAATTTTTAAAAGCTGTCTTCCTTTAAGTTCCATTGAAGCATTCAGCCATTGTTTAATGTGCTTTTATTGTTACTCTCCATAAGTTTTCCCTGTTACATTTTTTGATTGCAAATGGTTTACTGTGCTAGCTTTTTCCATTGTGACACTGTAAGAAGCCATAACTAAAAAATGATCATTTTTTTGTAACTCGAAATAAAAATGGAAGCTTTATTCAAATGGAAAATATTGCCAACTCTGCTCTCCCTTGCCCCCTTGAAATACAGTTTTAGATTTACAGAGCTCTGTATTCTCCATTACAGAAAAATGAATCTGTAGACATCTACCTGGACCAATCTAGAAATCACTGCTCTTTGTGATCTTCAATGACGCTCTTCACTCAAAAACCTCAAAGCAGAAAGAATTTTTCTGAGGCAGGTAAGAGAGCCACTGGCATTTCCTCTTTCAGTCTAGCAGCCATTCCTGTAGCTCACGTGACAATGATTTGGGCAGGCACGTAAGAGTTGAAACTGTGGGGTGAACTATCCTTCAGATGTCTCTTGCTGTACATCTTGGAAAACTCTGAACCAAATAGTGTAGTTCAGCACAGTTGAGAGCTTTGACTTTGCTAAAATTAAATTGGCAGTAGCAGCAATACTGGAATATTGTGATTCTGGTACCTATTATGAATAATTATAAATATCAGAAAAAAAGCAGGGTGCTTTTTTTCTGTTGGTTTGGGAACCCATATTCTACACAGCATCATTTGTCAGAACTCCATTTCACTTTTCCAGTCCCTCTGTTTTCCCACTTGTGAATGATGGTTTTCTCCATGCCTTGAACATGGGGAATTCTCGGGGATCAAAATAATCCATATTCCATCATGTTTTATGTTTCCTCTTGGAGTTTTTTCTAGTTTTCCAATAATTACCTTTTGTTTCTATCCGGGGGCAAAATGCATTTAGAGTTTCAGTGGGTTTTTTTCCCAATTTCTAATCTTCCTCGGGCACTAGCTAAGGGAGAAAAATCCTCTAGTTTCATGGCAAAGATTCTGTGTTATTCCATCCCTTTAAATGAATTAAAATATGGTTCTATTGCTCTCTGTTTCATTTCTTAACTTCACTTGGTAGAGTTTAGAAATCTCTTCCCATGAACTAGGTAGTGCAGAGTGCCTGCCTTGCTGTGCTGAACTCCTGGGTGAGCCTGGCAGGCTTAGTTTAGAGATTTGCTTTTAACCATCCCTTATTCCTTGTGAAATGTATCATTTGGTTTGTTTGTAGTTGTGTTAGAAGATAAAGAGGAGGGGGATCACCCTGGAAAATTTGTCATCTGAACTGAATTTGTACCCTTTAGGCCAACAGTGAGTGCTCCTTAATTTTCTCAAGGCATGAAGGACACTGGCAGTTCCTCCCAGCCTCTTCTTTTGGGACAGCAGTCCTTTCTGTTTGGCTCCATGAAATGCTCTGCACAGTAGTGCTTGAGCTCTGAAGGGCAGGGGCATTCCATGAGGATGATAATAAATAACTCCTGTAGCTTGAACTGTTTCCAACTTAAGCCAGCAGAAGGAATTGTTTCCCCACTTGTGAGTCTAATGGCGCTGCTGACAACTTTTGCAGTTTGAGAGCAGCAGTGCAAGATGTGTAAGGGGTTTGTGTGGAGGGAGAGCAGAAGCTTGTAACACTGGACCTTTGTCCCGTGGGCAGCTGTGCGGTTTTAAGCGGGAATGTTCCGTAGGGATGTGGAATTTAAGAACTCTTTGGAAGATTTGTAGGTTTGTTGCTGTAGGTGTGAAGGGTGGGGACAAGTCTTGTACAGTCCCGGAGCAATGATTAGGTAAGGTAGTGGGAGAGGCTCTGAAGATGGTGTTGCTGTTGCATATGATTTTTGTGGAGCCCAGCTGATGCCCACAAGATTTGTTATGACTAGCAGGATTGCAACTAAAGAGAATGCAGTCATTTTTCTTGTCATTTAGTGAAGCATCTTTTGATCCATGATGAGCTGAAGGCTCAGTGCACAAGGCTGAAAGGAAATGGCATGCTCTCAAGAGATTTTGGTCTTTGCGACTTCATGAAGGTGGATAGGACATAATTCCTTAGCTCATTGGAGCTGCAGAGTTTAGTTTGATCTCTTCTGTTTCTAGGCAGTGCTAAAAGGTGTTACTTCCCTCAATTTTGATGGCAGCAGCGAGTCAGCTAATGAACATGGATCTAGGTGAGGTTTGTGGAACAAAATCAAACCCAATGGCCTGAAAAGCTGTTAGACAACCCTACAGTCAGTATCAACAGAGAAGGAAGAGGTTAAAATTCCGTCTTGATTTTAGAGCTATTCCTCTCTTCCTCCTGCTTTTCCCATAGTGCATATGGAACCACCGTACTTCATTTGATCCCTACCCTGAGTGCAGCAGCTCCCCTGCTTTCTGCTGCCCGCCTTTGCTTTCTTGTCAGATGGAATCACTGAGATAGAAAAGATGATGTGACTTAACTGACTTCATTCAAATGCCTTGGCAATCAAATTTCTGTCTCTTGGCTGGATACTCAGCATCTCTAAGTGCAGAATCCTCCCTGGCACCGTATATCCTTGCCTTGTCCCTGGCACCACCACTAAACTATTTTCCTTTCATTGTAAAGTGAGTGAGATTTCACTCGTCTGGAATTCTGCAGTGTTAGGGAATGGAGGTTTTTTCCTTCTTCATTTTTTTATGATGAATTTCTTATTTATTCTATTCACGCCTTCTGAGTGAGCCTTTCATAAGGGCTTCTGTATTTCTGTATTTCAGACCCCTATTTGGGTCTGAAGACTTTGATCCAATTTGAATCACTTGAAAATCGAACCTGTTTGTTTGGTATGGAAGGCAGCCATTCTCCCTGTTCCAACCTTCATAAAACAGTTTATCCACGTTGAAACAAAAAACAACCTGTTGGAGATAGTCGAGACAGTGCATCATGGTGATTACAGGGATGGATAAGAAGACCATCACCTTCCTCATACCATCAAACTTGAGACTAATACTCAGGTCTGCAGTTATAATTTTAATCCACAGTAATCTACAGACAATCCTTTATTATCTGAGAAAGCTAATACCATAAAGTTGGAAGCAGGCTGAAGTTGGAAGAGTTAGGTTTCTTCAAAGCTCTTGTTTCCAGCAGGATTGGAGAGTCTTGACCTTTTGTAAGAGTAAGGTTTTAAATTTGTAATCCTGACCTTGCAACTAGAAATTGGTGTCTCCGTTGTTGCACTTGCAGCAGCCACATGACATCAAAGGTGTTGGAGTCTGAAATACAGACTGTGTGCCCTTGTTTTTAGTGTTTAGTTCTGAGATTCAAGAGAACACTGAATTTCATATAATATGAAATTCATGAGCATGTTTTCATAGTGATACATGAAAACAAATGTTAAAGTTAGATAAGAAAGGTAGGTGTGTAGATTAGAAAGTTTCTTAAATCACTGGGTGAAAAAGTAGTTTAGAGAACAAGAGACAAGATGGAGGATTTAGGGTGTTGTCTCTTGTCCTTCTTCTTTCTTCTTCATGTTCTTCTCCTAGAGGTTTTTGGGTAATAGTTAGTAATTGGATAGAAAATGCCACAGTGCATCACAGAGGTGATGGGTCATTGGGTCATTAAGAAAAATAATACACGTGTCTATTGTTAATTGGATAAAAATAAGTATAAAGATAAAAGAACTGCGTAGCTCGAGGCCATTTTCTGTATCAGACATGAAGTGTGCCACAAGGCCTTGTTTGTACCATCAGAAGAAAGAAATGTACCAGATTGCAAAGATTAACCTTGTAACCAGCCTGGAGAGACCTGTTAAGATTTGTAAGGATCCTGCAATAAACACGAGAAACAAGATTCTAACGAGCTCGAGAGTTTACTTCAAATAATGAGAATTGAGATAAGTGGAACTCCCCACGAGGGATGATCCCGGGAGAATTCAGCCCAGAGGAGGCTGGGGAATTAGAGAAGAACTGTATTCACAGAGAATTCAGCCCAGTAAAGGCTGAGAGACTAAAGAAAAGATATATCTACAGAGAACAGAGCCCAAAGGAGGCAAAGAAAAGAGAGACAGAGGTAACAAAAGGAGAAGTGCATTGTTCTAACTTGTGTGGAAGCAGTGGCTGCAAATAGCATCAGGAAGTGCTGGACTGGCAGGACATTGGATGGATGCTCTTAGCCCACAGAGCTGGAAATATCAGTTGTAGCCACATGGTAAGTCCATTTATGTAATTCCAAATCTGTTCCTCACACTACCTGTGCTCCTCTATTCCGTATCAGCTTGGTGAGGAGGTAGATGAAACTGTTGGGGGAAAAAACCATTTAAATTTCAAGCAGAGTAATAGTTCCGTTCTAAATGGTGAAGATAAAGCTGTGAGGCTACCAAAGAAATCTTTCTTTGGCTTCCAGTAAGAACTTCAAATGGGTAACAAATCGATGCTGTATAATCTGCTTTGAATGGATTTCCTTTGGAAGGTGTACTTCTTCCTGAATGACAGAACTGCAATATTTTCACACTTGCAATTGCAGCCTCAAATGGCCACAGGAAATGCAGCAGCAGCTTCTGTGTTCTGTTGCTTCTGTTTGTTAATGCTTCAAGGTGTTGCTCTGGATTTGTCCACAGCTGTCATGAGCTTAGAAAGAGAATGTTGTAAAAATAGGAGTAAAAAAGCCAGCGAGCTCGTCCTTGCAGCAGACACGGGCAACATGGGATGCTAATTGTTTTTGCAAAGCATCCTAATGGGAAAGAGAGGCAGATCTCAAGAATGGAAACTTGAGGAGGTGTGTGGCTGCTTTGTACCTTCGGCTGGATTCAGGAAGGGCGGTGTTCCAGAGAGCAAAGTCAAGAGTTTGAATCAAGGAAGTGTGAGCTGCCCAGAAAGTCAGGGCCCACAGTGCTCATGTGTATCAGGGGAAGGTGAGAATCAGGCCCATCTGCTGATAGAAATGCAAGTTCCAGCTTTAGCAGCCAAAGGATGTGCAAAGAAATGGCTTCTCTGTATTGGAGAGCATGAAGCATGAAGTTAGTGTTTCATAGAGTTGTTTGAAGGCAATGTGGGATTCCAGAGCTTAGTGTTTGAATTGCAACTTGAATTTCCTTCTTTGCTGTTATTTAGAGTGCTCTGAAGGAGTAATGAGAAGCAAAAATGAAAGCAAATGTTGTTTGACGGGGACTGTGGTAGGGCTTTCTTGCCAGATTTGAAATGGCTTGAATGGATGAAAATCTCCAGGTGAGGGAAGATTGTATCCATTCCTCTCTCTTTTTAAAGCAAATTTTCCAAGAGGGATCTAAAATTGCATTTGAGGGTTGGGATCTGTTTTTTTTTCCTTTCTTTCATGTGCAACCTAACAACTCCAATTTCACAGGCCTATTTAACATTTGATCCATCAAAATCAGTCCTTTGCTTTGTATTTTGGCAACTTGTTCATCTTGGGGAATTTGTCATCTTCTCAGGGCCTTGAAGGTCAATCAAATGCTGCAGGTGTCATTCTTCCTTTACTATGGTCTGTGTCCTGGGGTTTGACTCTTAAGCAGAGCTATGTTTTGATTTTGCAGCCTAGCAGTTCTGCTGTGGGGCTGTGTGCAGGTGAATTGACTTGAGAACGATGGGTAAATCAGCTCCTGGGAAGATGTGCACTGCCTGGCCCCAATGCTTCAGCATGCTTGAGGTCAGCTTGGCTGTCTCTGACTGTCTAATAATAATGCATCATAATAGAATGAAGTATTCATTGTCATTGCTGATCAATAAGATTTGTTTGAAGCTAAATCTGCGTGCTACTTTCTAAACCACTCCAGTCTGTTTCATCCATGACCTTCCTGATTTTAGCTGAAGCTAAAAAGCTAGTTTCTGCTGTTGTTATTTTCTGCCCTGTCCCTGTGAGAGGAAGGGATGGTGGCTGGAGGTTTGGCAGTCAGCGAGGGCGTGGCCACCATGCCAGTTCTGTACACTCAGCCTTGGAGATGTGATCAGGAATCTGCTGTTAGTTCCCAGTTTTGTATTGCAAAGACTGAGCGTGCCGCCATCACTGTGTTTTAGGAGTGAATTTTCATTTGTTTGGTCAAACTGAAAAGCAGCCTTAATTTTCAGGTGGAATTCTTTGTGGATGAGGCTGTGAAGAATATGGTGTTTCTACTCCCATCCTCCTGGCAGTACGGTAGAACAACTCCTACCTGATTTGGTAATAAAGACCTAGTTTTTCTTCACTAAACCTGCCCTAGCAAAATTCATCAGCTGGTGATAGCTATCTATCTCTGGAGTGGAAAATCTTTCTTGAGTTTCTTGACAATTGAATAGACTTTGTCAAGCTTTGTTGTTTAGTTTCTGTTGATCCAGAGACACTTGGGGCTCCTTTTGCTTCCTAAGGGATGAAACTAGCAAGCTCTTAGAATCAGCTATTGGGAAGATGGGTGCAGGAGACTTTGTAATTTACTATGGAAAAACATAATAATGATGAATCTTTCAGGTGGAAATGATAGTATTTCACTATATACTGTGTGAAATGCTTTTATGTGATTTTTTTCATTTCTCTTTTCTTTTTAATCCTGGATCAATTAAATGAGGCTTTTGGGGCAAGCATGAGCTGGAATTTCTATTGAGTTTGATAACCTCTGATTCTGCTCTCGTTTCTCTATCTGCTGGAACTTGTAGCAAGCTAGCTATGTCCAAGTTGAATTCTGTAATAATTATCTTTCAAATCGAGCCTTTCTCACTTGGTGTTGATGTATTTGGGGGAGGGAGGGGAATGGAGAAAAAAGAGCTCCTTTCATGAATACAATTGCAATTTCCTATTTCTGCTTTGACCCTTATTTCCAAGATTCAAGTGAGCATTGGATCAGGTTGGAACTGAGGGGACGATTCATGACTCAGGCATAAAAACTGTTTCTGTGTCTGGGAAATGTATTCAGCAGACTTACATTGCAATGCCACTGTTGATCTGCACAGGTAGTACTGTAGGGATGAAATGGGTACAGGCTAAACCTTCACACAAAATTATCTCACTAAGACTTCCCAAAAAGCCTTTCCTGAGCTAGGGGTTTCCAGCATGGAATTCATGGATAGGATTTCAAAAGGGACATTACATATTTGTTATTACATAATAACATTTTTGACAGAACTGATCAGCAGAGATAGACCTACTTTGTAACACGTTAATTTTGACACAAGGTTTTGTTTTCATGAATGAAAAGCAGAATATTAAACCCAGTTATCAGTATAAAGTTGTTCTACAGGTATTTCAGAACTTGAGAGGGTGTTACAAATTTCCTAAGATCTTTCCAATGCAATTAGAAGAAAATCGTACTCTAGATCAGATGATTTCTTCTCTGGATACTGTTCATATCTAGCAAGAACCTTTGAAAACCTACTGGAGCTACTTGGAATGTTAGGTCAGCAACAGGAAGGCAAATTTTAAGAAAATTAACAAAAACAACAATGAAATCCAAACCTTTTTCCCCGCACACACTCACAGACCACAGTAAACTCTTTGAAGAGTGTGGAATTACCACAGACTCTGTAAAACAGGCTTTTTGCTTTAAACTAGCAGCCTTCCCATCTGTTCTAGGGTAATTAGGAGTGCAAAGAGAACACATTTCACAGTTACATCAGCACATAGTAAGACTGAACTGATTAAATGGCTGGGTAGAAGCTTCCCGTGCTGGTACAGTGATATTTCCAGCTGTGCTTCCCGTGTTTGTGACACATGTAAGGAAAAAGAACACCCTAAAGGACCTGAAAGCTTTAGAGTTACTAAATGCTTCCTTGTATCTGCTATTAGATACAACGACCTGCCAGTTTAGCGCTGCAGTTTGGCCTTTTGGATCTGGACCAGGAGCTCAGTGCAAAAGTGAAGAGACAGCATTAAATAATATCAATATAAGTTGATTTGGAATTAGAGCAACTTCTTGGGGTAAAACAATCTGCTCCATCTCTCATTAGAACCTTAGCTACTAGAAATGAGTATGAATTTTATATATTGAGATATTACTTTTATCACTCTCTGGGAAATCTAACAGGTGCTGGGGAATGCTTAGGTCTGGAAATGACCTCTAGCTGGCAATAATCATGAATAAAACTATTCCAATCATGAATAAAACTATTCCTCTAAAAAGTTAAGTTAATTAAAATTCACAAATGCAGAATATAGTGGGTCAAATACTAGCAGAGATATTTGAGAAGTAATCAAAAGCAAGAACAAGGTTTTTAAATTCATGAAATGAAGATGGATGGAAGTAAAAGGGATGTGCTTGTAACACTATCAGAGAAAAATGGGACAAGCAAAACAATTCTCAGTCTTTTATTAAAGATGAGATACTGTGAGACTGCAATGAGGCCACACTGCCATTAGACTTCCACACACTGCTCTAAGTTCAGACTGAAAATAGGAACAATTGTGGTTTAAGTAAAAAGATTTGTAAGCCGTGTATAAGAAATTGCATAGAATCCTCCAGACTTCTAACTATATAGCAGTCATTAAACGTGCAGGAGATAGAGAATAGATGACATTTTTAAAAATGTATTGATTAAATTACTTCGGAAGGCAAATACCGCATAAAATAGCATTCAGTGTTGGAGATGTTATGTTAAAATGAATTCTCAGTTTCTGCTTTTCCCTGTTTCTTCAGATTTTATAAATAAAATGCAGGCTTTATAAATATAATTCATTTTATTAATAAACCCCTCAGAATACACACCTGCACACATTGTAGAAATCAATCCTTTTCCTTTGTAAGTTTCATACTAATGCTGCTGTGATATTTCTTTGCTCCCTTTCAGCAATTGTCTACAATAAAGAAATGCATCCACAATTTTTCTAGTGGACTTTGCATAGGCAGTGCAAGTCTTTGTTGATAGTCCCTGTATATTTTCCCCAAACTTATTTAGACTGAGAACCCAGTGATTCCAGCCTGTTTTTAAACCACTTTTCATGCTGATCTGCCTTCTACCACTGGAGGAACGCTTCTCGCATTTGAGGAACATCAGAAAAGATTCTTGTTAAATGCTCTAGGAACAGTGAAAAGCCTGTTCTGTGTGTTTAATGGGACATTGTGAGGGTGTTTTATTGTGGTTTGGGGGCTGAGGGAGGCACCCCATGGAAGGGCTGGTTCACCTTGACAACCCTGTCAGGAGACACACCCGGTTCTCCCTTGAGGCTGTCCACAAGGCTCTGAGGGGGCTTTTGGGGCAAAAAAACCCAAAAAACAAAAGCACAAAAAAACCACAAAACCCAAACAAAAAACAACAACAACAACAAAAAACCAACAAAAAAGCAAAACCAGATAGAAAAAAACCACACAGAAAGAGATCGCTAAAAATGAACTTGCACTGGGGGAAGCAGACAAGACACCGGCAAGGCATGGCCGGCACATCCCCACCTGTTCGCCGATCCTGAGGCGAGACCGAGAGGGGGAAGGCGGCCCCTCACGGCTTCCCGCCATTTTGAAGCTTTCTGAGGGCGGGAGGCCGTGAGGGGGGCGGTGCTCCCGCCCTTTTTAAGACTTCTGGGGCCACGGGCGCCCCCTCCTTTCAAGGTTTCCTGCCCTTTGTGAGGTTCGTGAGGGTGAAAGTTGTGGGGTAAGGCGTCTTGACCCTTTTTTTGAGGCTTTGTAGCTCCTTTCCTCAGGGCTGCTGGGCTGTGAGGGAGCGCCTGAGAGCCGGCTCCTCAGGGCTGTGGAGAGGGACTGGTGTTCTCCCGGCAGGTTAGTGGGGGTTTCCTTGTCTATGAACTGCGTGTGGCTGGGAGGAGCTGTCTCCCTTCCCTGCCTCAGGAATGTAAAAATTTTAGTTTTTAAGTAGAGTAGCGCTCTGAGGGGCTGTTTAAGGCAGGTCCGTGCCCCCTCCTCTTGCGGCTGCCTTGCTTTTGGCTGTGGCGTTGCGTGAGGTGCGAGGTCGTTCCTTTCCTTCTGCTGTTGGTTTTATATATTTAGTTATGAACTTTTGCACAAATACTTGTATCTACACACGCTCTCTATTTGTATATATATATTTGTCATCTTCTGAGGCTGGAGTAAAGACACTGCTGAGCACTTTGAGGCAGGTGAAGGTTAACACTCCTTGTCGACCTGATGTGTGAGGGATGTTTGTTTCCCTTATCTTATATACTTAATAAACCGACCAGCAGGGTGCTAATAAAAGAAATAGCTATTACTGAAGCTTTTTTTCTCTCACAGAAGAAAACAAGTCCATGATTTTAGTTTTATCAGACCCCAACATTGCCTTGAGGGAGTGGGGTGGGTTTAAAGTAGCTATTAAAATTATTGCTGCAAAATGAAATTTGATTAAAAAAGCAGCAGCCCCATGGCTTTACAAAAGCGTTTTGTTAAAATAGTGCTGTTTCAGGTTGTTATTTTTCGCTCTGGGCGGTGCTTTATTGAAGATACCTACTTAAAATATGACAGATATGAAATGGCAAACTGCCTCACCTTTTATTATTTGATATTTGAACAACAGATACAGGCCATTAGAAAGTAAAAGATTTGCTTGCCGCATTGGTAAATGTGTATTATTTCTGTAGCACAGAGGGCTCTTACACAGCAGTACGATATTATTTTTCTATATTTTGGAATTTTGTTTTTGTTACTGTTCCTTCTGGTGATTAGAATTAGGCAGAGAAAAGTGGGTGTGTGTATTTTGTTTGAGTTTTCCTGTTTGTTAGTTTTGAAAGGGGGCCCAAATATGTGAATTGCTGGTACTTTCTCCCTGAAATGGCCTTACCAAAGCAATCTTTGCCTGGAAATGAACACTTGTTGCTGCTGGCAGCCTTCCAGGGTGAAGTCTGTGGTAGTCCTTGACCCTGCCAGGATTCAAGAGCAGCATCAGCCAAAGAGGTGTCAGAAAAGCCGTTTCCATTTATTATATTATTTTATCATTTGTAGAATGATTTCCATTGTCCAAAAACAAATTATGCACAATGGATATAAGCATTTTATTTGCTGACGTTTATTCATCTGAGTAAAAAGAAATCATGTTAGAAGGAGAGATGAGGAGAGTTGTTTGAAAGTAGAAAGTGTAGGTTGAGAAGAAGCATCAAATGGTGTTTAAGTAACTTTCATACCCAAAACAAATAGTAATCTTGTATTAAATACCATTAATGACTTCAAAATGGAAAGTTTCCAACATTAGCACCATATGTGTATGTGTTGATGTATCCTATGGCATCAACCAGAAGACTTTCAATGTTAATACTTTTATTGCATTGATTTTATAGAATTTTGTTCCTTTAAGGGCTTAGGGAAGCTGCCAATATTTGACATGACTTGTGTTTCATTATGATTAGATCAAGCTTTTAGTATAAAGCTGAGTGAATATGGCCAGCATATTTGGCTTCTATGCTAGTTTAGTATCCTTCAGTTTTTCCATATGCCTTTGTCTGTTGCAGCTTTTTTAACAAATGAAAGTGAGAGAATGAAGAATGCTTAATTCTTTGCTAGAAATGTTTGTTTTGTTGAAGTGGAAATGTGACTCTGTGTGAAATGTAATTGTATGTATTTTGTCATTTCAGAGTGCCTGTTTTCAAAGAGCTTGCTTGGCTTTTTGGGAACATCCTGCTTTATCCCTATTCAAGCCATCTTTTACAGCCTCTGCTGGCCTGCAGCTGTAAAAAAATAAAAGGTCAAAAAGTAGTGAGTTTGTCCCATAAAATTCAGATTAGCCGAGGTTTGACCCTCGTGCTTTACTAAAAGGGTGTCTTATATTTCCTTGCCTTATTCGTGTTGTGATTTTGAGTGCACTTAATGGCAGTAAATCCTCAGTGTTACTGTAGAACTTCTCTGGTAGATGCCAACTTCACCATTTTCTGGTAAGTGCTTGGAAGGAGAGCTTTGTTTTTGTTTTTTCATTGCTCAGTTCCAAAGTTAATCCAAAGTAAGAGATAAAAATGTTGCTGTGGTCAGCTACTGTTACTGGTGTGACAGTGTTATTTCTCTGTCAAGGAGCATTTCCATGTATACTGTCCATATGTGTAAGAGATAGGGGTAGATGTTATAAATGCAAAGGCAATTTTGGGATAAAATCAAAGAGAAATTTATTAATAAACAATAATAAACAGAAACAGCGATAAAAACCCACAATAAAAAGAACAGCGCAGCGCTGGGTGGACAGGGGCCTACACCGGAGGTATAGGTTTCCCAAATCCACGTCTGAGCATCCTCAGGATTGGGGTTTTATAGGATTTTTAAGTCCTCAGGCCAAAATTCCAGGCAAGTTCCATTCACCAAGTGTCCTTGATTGTCCAGTGAATGGATTTCCTGACCTAGAATGATGACATTATTTTTGTGTCCGGCCAGAATCTCCTCTCATGCAAAGGAGACTCTGTGTGTTGCAAAGTTAAGTTTTTCATGACAGGGTGGTGGAATCCGGGTTGGTGCCGATGAGTATCTTGGCCGGGTTTCCTCCTTTGTTTCCCCTGATTGCTTTTTCGACACAGAGATGTTTGAGTCTGGCGAAGCTTTTCTTTTGGAACTTGTCTTTTTCGATTGATCAGTTTCTCTACCCACTGGAATCCGCAGGGCGTTGCTTGGATCCGGAGGTAGATAATTTCCCGAGCTAGTGTCATTGTTTTCCTGATGATCCGTGTCCTGTGTGTTTGTTTGGGTTGATGGGCCGGTTTTGGTTAGTTATCTTGGGCGTTGCTGGTAATCAGCAACTCCTCGGCAGAAAGCCTCATCCCACTTGGGGGGAGAGGCTTTTCCATGCTTTATATTTTGTTTTGTTTCTACAAAACATATCTTTCTTATATACTCCGAATTTTTAATACAACCATAATTTATTACAGTCCCCCACCTAATAATTTATCACATTTAAAAATTCGTTATTTTACACTCTTTTTAAAGAAAAGTATCCTTTTCTTATTCTTTTTCCATCATCATTTTTTTTCTTTGTCTAATTGTCAATTTTGGTGGTCAGCATATGTTCGTTTTCAAATTTTTCTAAGGCCCTTAATGCCTTATTACTCTCTTTCTCTTCTTCTAAAACCAGTAATTTAGAAAGAAGGGCACTTTTATCTTGTGATTTTTCTGGATCTATTGGGAGGGCGGCAATTTGCATTCCTTGCACTACAGATTGTATTAGCCTAATCAGGCAAGGAATTAAACAAGGTAAAAAGATGATTCCGGCTATTGAACATCCTATAAAGAACACTAGCTTTTTCCACCAAGCCCCTTGACCGAAAATTTGGTCCCACCAAGAGGCTTGTAGAATAGAATTCCATTTTTGAACGGGCACATGTGCCACTTTCTTGATTTCCGCAGCTAGTCCCTTTATAGTTTCGCCATAATCATCTATTTCCATGCAACACTCCGATTCATTGAATCTCCCGCACACCCCTCCCTCCTCAGCTAGCAAGTAATCGAGGGCTAGTCTGTTCTGGTAAACAAAGGCCCTCATTTGAGAATGTTGCCTTGCTAGGAGTTCCAGGGCTTCTGAGGTGTGATTGGAAACTACCTCCATTACCGCTTGCAGTCGAATGAGCCGATTCAGAAGATAAATGGGGGTTCTATAACCCCAACTGCCATCATTCGCCCAGGTGGCCGGACCATAGTATTGTATGATTCTCTCGGCCGGCCATTCCTCCTCGTTCCATTTCTGGCTCCCTCCTGCTATCGGTAATATCTTTTTTTTTAGGTCCCTCTTTTGTCGAGCTAATGTTTCAAAGAGGGGAGCCCCTAGGGATTTACTCTCATCTTTTGGTAGGGTGAAGAAAAACGGCCGAATTAGTCCCAGTGTGCATGACCCTTTCCACTTCCGAGGTAATTCACTGTATGCCTTTTTCCCGCATATCCAGTAAATTCCATCGGGAGCTTCCCAGTTTTTATTAGTTTTTGCCGGATCCTCCCAATAATCCCTCAGGCCTATGAAAACATGGAAGGGATTGGCCCCCGGTTTCTTGTTCCAACACAATCCAATAGTTTCTACCCATTCGCAATTGTTTTCCCGATAGGAGATCCAATATCCTTCGGGCGATTCCGGGTGCCAGATTTTTGTTTTCTTTTCTGAGTTTACTGTGAGTGTATTCACACACGGAGTGTATCCTACCAAATCGGTAAACTCTTTTCCCTCCCGGCTAATGCAAAACGTTCCAATTATTCGGTCATCTATGACCCATCCCTCTGGCCTCCGGGTAGTTTTTGAGAATTTTAATTCTGTCCCTTTTAATATTTGTTCCGGGGTCAATCCCTCTCCTTTCCATGGCCACCTCTCTGCTAATTTTAAACCACCGCATATCCAGCAGTTGGATATACCTAATTCAGTGGCTATTTCCTGCATTAAGTCAACAAACAAGTTTTGGTTAGGGCTGGGTAATTTCCAATTATCGTATTGTTTTTCTAATAATTCATATTGTTCGCTGAGAGAGTTTAACCTCTCTTGCTCCAGCCTTTTCTTTTTATTTTCCATTTCTTTCCGTTTTAAATCTATAGCTATTTGCTTTATTTTACTCTCTGGATCCAATCCCTTTTCATCCTTTGAAAAGCAAAACACTGGGTCGAATTGAAGACACGAGTTCTCATCGTCTGACTTCAATAATTCCAAAATTATAGGTTCATTATTGAATGTCAGCCTTGTCTCGTGTTTTACATTTTTCCCTTCCCAGTACAGCTTTCCCCCCATCATGCACGGTTTTAAGCTTGCTTCATTGTAGCAGGTAGGGTTAACTCGGTGGTATGCCAAAAACGTCGAATGCTTCTTTCCCCCAATCCAGACAGTCTTATTACACTGTCCACAGACCTCGATTGGGGGAATTCCCTTTATTTCTCTTTTGTTTCGGAAGTGGGTCTCAGCAGCCCCTATTTCTTCCAAGTTCCGAATAGGTTTTTCCTCGATACTTACTCTCGAGTTTGAGCACCAGATTTTCCTTTTTGATTTACACAATTCAAACTGAGTGCCGTTTAACCAACAAATACCTGCCTGTAGTTCTGAAGGGCACTTGGTCATGAGCTCGTTTTCTGGGGCAGTCTGACACTGCTCACACTTCCCCTGGGGAGCCTCCCCTAGGGGGGCCTCGGCCTCTATTTTCTTGATCGAGTACATGACTAGGCTCAGGGACATCAGGATTCCCCACAATTGCATCCCTCTGCCATTCCCTCCGCCCGTACAAAAGTATACGGCGGGGATAACCATCTTCCCGGCAGCAAGGACTGTCTTCAGGGGCCCTTGATGTCCTGATGGCAAACCTCCGCTTGAAGGTTGCCCACCGAGAGGCTTTAACTGGTTCAAATCTACAAGGTACTTTTACGGTCCTCCGGCACTCAATTTCCAAGGGGTCTGCTTTGCAATCAAGCTGACCCCTTAATCCTTTTTGGTAAAACAGGAACCACTCCGGAGAGTCAAGTTCCAAAAGGCCCGCTCGAGTCGCAAGTATCAGGAATCGATTGGTCTGGTCTAGCTCTTTTTCGTAGCACCTAGTGCACAACCCCCTTGGTTTATAACCCCTTATGCAATGAGTTACCCAAATCTGCTTACAATAAGCGCACTTAAAATGTATAAACGGGAAACAATAACAATCGCGGATATTACAACTTATCTTCTCGCTATTGTTCATTTGTTGTGCCTTCGGAGCTTGATTTTCAAATCTCCTGGCGGGGTGGTGATCTTCCACTCGGGGGCTTGGCAATCCGGAACCTTCTTGGCCCGAGAAAAGTGTGTCCACCCTTTCTCGGCCGTTCGCACAGCAGTGTCCGTGGTCAGGAGAACGAGGAAGGGACCTTCCCAATGCGGACTGAGGGGAAGTTCCCTCCACACTTTAATCAATACTTTGTCGCCCGGCTGGATTTTGTGAACTGGAAATCCCAATGTTGTGCTCTGAGGAATCAATCCCTTTTTCCGGAGTTCCTGTAGATTTTTATTTATAGAAATGAGATAAGGTTGTAATTGCACATCCTCTATTTGAGGGTGTGCCACCGGCATCCCATGCCTATATGGCATTCCATATAGCATTTCAAAAGGGGATAAACCGGTTTCAGAATGAGGCATGGTCCGGATGTTTAACAAAGCTAAAGGAAGACATCGGACCCAAGTCATTTTTGTTTCGATTATTAATTTGGATAATTGCGATTTTAAGGTTTGATTCATCCTTTCCACCTGTCCCGAGCTTTGAGGGTGCCAGGGGGTGTGATATTGCCATCTGATTCCCAATGCTTCTGACAGTTGTTTGATGATTTTGGAAGTGAAGTGAGTCCCTTGATCAGAATCGATATGGTCTACTATCCCATATCTAGGAATTATTTCCTCTAGTAGAATTTTAGACACGGTTTGGGCCGTAGCCTTTGCTCTGGGAAATGCCTCGACCCAATGTGTCAGTTTATCCACTATCACTAATAAATATCTATTTCTCCCAATCTTTGGTAGTTCCGTGAAATCTACCTGGATTCTCTCGAATG
This sequence comes from Poecile atricapillus, assembly GCF_030490865.1. NCBI lineage: Eukaryota > Metazoa > Chordata > Aves > Passeriformes > Paridae > Poecile > Poecile atricapillus. The sequence goes on from NC_081252.1 coordinate 6,265,127, forward strand.
GCCTATACGAAAGTGGCCGGCCACCCCAATTTGTTTGTTTTGAATTGGCACGATTTACTTTCTGGCATATCACGCACCCCTGTACCTCTTGCTTGGCAAGTTCAAAGATTCCTTTACATCCGAAAAATTTTAAAAATTGTTCAGCCAGTGCCCGGGTTCCCCAGTGGGTTTGTTCATGCAATCTCCTGAGTATTCCTCTCGCTATACTTTTTGGAACCAGCTCCCTCCCGTCTGGCAACCACCATTTATTTTCTTTAAAATATCCACCTACCTTCTGGAAATCTTCTTGCTCCTTCTCTGAAGGAAACACGGACACTTCTGGGGTTTCTTTGGGACTGATCTCGGGAATACTTACCGCCAGTAACGCAGCTCGTTTCGCCTCTTTGTCCGCTAGATTGTTTCCCCTGGTGTGAAACCGCCACCCAGTTTGGTGTCCTTTTACATGGACTACTGATATCTCCTGGGGCTCCCTGATAGCTTCTAAGATTTGTTTAATTATTTCTCCATGTATTAATCTTTTTCCCTTGGTGTTTATTAAACCTCTTTCTTCCCATATTTTTCCAAAAGTATGCACTACCCCAAATGCATACTTTGAATCGGTGAAAATAGTTCCCCTTTTTCCCTTCAGGCCTTTGAGGGCTCTTAAGAGTGCAAACAGTTCACAGGCTTGAGCCGACCAACATGCTTGCAAAGGACCTGATTCTATGATTTGTTCGGTCTTACCATTTATGATGGCATAACCTGACTTTCTTTTTCCTTCTACCATTTTTGATGAACCATCAATAAACCATTTTTCTCCCCCCTCTAACTCTTGATCTTCCAGGTCTGGTCTTACCTTAGTTTGCAATTCCACTGCTTCAATGCAATTATGCAACAGCTCACCTGTTGGTTCCCCAAACAAAAACTGCGCCGGGTTTTGGGCAGTAGTTGTCCTCAACTCGAGGCCTGGCGAACTAATTAGCATGGCTTCATATTTCAGAAGCCTCGAATCAGTTAGCCATTTCTCGGCTTTTTGTTGTAAGATATTTCTTACATCGTGTGGGGTGTAGACTGTCAAAGAGGCTCCAAAAGTTATCTTTTTTGCTTCCCCGACTAACAGAGCTACTGCAACAATTGCTTGCAAGCAAGTGGGCCACCCTCGACTGACTGGATCTAGGATTTTTGATAAAAATCCTATGGGCTTTTTCTTTTCTGCCCACTCCTGGGTCAGAACTCCTTGGGCTGTTTGTCCACTTACATCAACAAATAGCTGGAATTCTTTATTTGTGTCTGGCAAGGTTAGAACAGGAGCAGTTATAAGTGCAGTTTTCAATTCCTGAAACTTGCTTTCATCCTGTGTGGTCCATTTTACTCTATCTGTGTTTAATCTCTCATACAAAAATTTTACTTTTTCACTGTATCCTTCAATCCACTGTCTGCAATATCCCAGGAGCCCTAAAAATTGCCTGATTTGTCTTTTCGTTTTTGGGGCTGGGAGCACCAGAATCCCGGCCACTCTGTCAGGATCTAGCATCTTTTTCCCCTGAGAAATCCAATGTCCCAGATATTTTACCTCGGGCTCCGTGAACTGCAGTTTGGATTTTGATACTTTCAACCCCTTTTTCCCCAGAAAATTCAATAATGAAATTGTACTTTTTCTGACCTTTTCCTCCATGGTTCCAGCAATTAATAAATCATCTGCATATTGTAAGAGCTTTGTCCCTTCTTCTGGAATGAATTCAGTAAGTAATTGTTCCAATGCCTGTCCAAATAAATTGGGTGATTCCACAAACCCCTGTGGGAGGACCGTCCACCTTAACTGTTGATTTCTGTTTGTGTCCGGATCCTCCCATTGAAAGACAAAGAAGTTCCTACTCCCTTCATCCAAAGTACAAGTCCAAAATGCGTCTTTTAAATCAATTACACTGTACCATACATCCTCGGGTGAGAGTCTGTTAAGTAAAGTATAAGGATTTGCCACTACCGGAAACCTGGTTCGGGTTCTAGCATTTACTGCCCTGAGATCCTGCACCAGTCGGAAGTTCCCATCCGCTTTCTTCACTGCCAGGATGGGGGTGTTATGTTGAGACATGCAGGGTTCGAGGGTACCTCCTCTAAGGAGGTCATCAATTACTAGTTTCAGACCCCTTTTCCCTTCTATCGGGATGGGATATTGTTTTACCCTTATCGGGTCCTCTGGGTTTTCTATTTCAATTTTGATGGGGGTAATATCTAATTTCCCCACCTCCCCTTTCGAATGCCATACTTTGGGATCAATTTCCCTTTCATCTTTTGGAGTCAAATGGAATATCTTTATTACTAATTCAGACTTCTTTACGACAATGTTTATACCCAATGAGACAATCATATCTCTTCCTTAACAAATGGTAATCGGCTTCTTCTACTAATAACAAATTTCCTAGGCATATTTTATTTTCAGACTCTATTTCCACATTTTTAATTACAGAAACTTTGAAGGGATCTCCCTTCGCACCGATTACCACTACCTTTTCCTTACTTACCACGCATCCCCGTGGTAATTTTTGCAGGGTGCTTCTCTCAGCTCCCGTGTCAACCAAAAATTCTATTTCCTCGCGATGGGGACCTACTTTTAATTTTATCAAGGGCTCTTTTGCTGTTACCATTCCTATCTGAAAGAGCCCAAGACTTCTCTAATCTTCTTGAAATACTTGTTTATCTTTTAATTTCTGACGGCAGTTCCACTGAATGTGTCTTACTTTCTTACAGTAAAAACATTCTGGGGAATCCTTCCGCGGGGCGGAGCCATCCTTCTGTGGCTCCTGCGACTTTTTCTGCGCTGTTTTAAACTTGCCGTGCGTCTGTTCTTGTTTCTGTGCTTCTTTTACAGCGGCTACTAATATTTTAGCCTGAAGTTTCTGTTTCTCGTCTTCTCTCCTCATGTAAATCTTTTGAGCTTCCCTCAGAAGCTCTTGGAGACCTTTCTCCTGCCACCCTTCAATCTTTTCCAATTTCTTTCTAATATCCTCCCATGATTTCGCCACGAACTGTGTTTTAAGTAACACTTCTCCTACCGGAGAACTAGGGTCCGTCCCAGAATAGATCTGCAGACTTCGCCGCACTCTTTCCAACCACTCGGTGGGGGATTCCTCTTTCCCCTGACATTCCCCAAACACCTTACTAATATTTTGGCCCCGGGGAACCGCTTCCCTTATTCCTTGCACAATTATATTCCTTAAATCATTCATGCTCCTTCTACCATCCTCTGTTTGGGCGCTCCAACTCGGGCTTACGCTCGGCCACTTTTGAGTGCCTGGCGTTCCCTGAGGGTTTCGCCGCTCCCACTCCCTGATACCAGCTTGTTTAATCATTTCTCTTTCCTCTTGACTAAACAGAGATCTCAAGATAGCCATGAGATCTTCATAGGTATAAATGCTACTGCCTAAAAATTCATCCAACCTTTCTGCCACTCCAAACGGATCATCCAACAATCTTCCCATCTCTTTCTTAAATGCCCGCACATCCCCTGAATTTAGGGGTACATTCACAAATCCAATCACTCCTGGAGCAGTAGGCACTTCCCTGAGAGGGAACATTCTGTGCCTACTCTCATTCTCTTCCCATTCCTCACTCATCTGTCTAGACTTAAACCGAGTCCTGCTTGCGGGGGGGGAATAGGGGTTTTTGAGAGTTTGTTCCTTTATTGCTGATGAAAAATCAGTTGCCGCTAGGTTATTATGAAGGATCCCCCTTTCCAAAGTTGGGGGATCTGGCTGGGGCAGCGGGACGGGCAATGGGGGATACGGAGATCCCCTATTTTGCGCTACCATGGTTTCTTGGGAAACCGCGGCGGTCGCGGTTCCCACAGGAGGAGCCAGGGGAGGGGCCACCGGAACCACTGCTGGCGCCGGTTCCCCTGTTCGCGATGTGTGTGCTTCACTTGGTTGTGCCAGCTGGCTCGTGGGAGCTGATGGCACCACTTGGTCCACCACGGGAGACCCTGCCGGCCCGTGGTATGGAGGAGGTAAATGATCCAGGGGCTCCCAGGTTTCTGTTTTTGTTTCACCTTTTAGTTTGATCGGAAATAGTCCTACTCTGGCCTTTAGCCAGAGTCGGGCATATTCCGGTTCCTCGGAGTCCGAGGGAACCTTGCTCTCTACATAAGAGAGCAATTCATTACACGTCCACCTTTCAAACATTCCTAATATTGGCCAAATGAGATGGGGTCTCAGTTCCTGCCCACCCCAAACCTCGGCACAATAGTAGATCATTTTTGCCTTGGACTTCTTTTTCTCTCAGGGCAATTTTCTCAATATTTTAACAACCAACCTAAAAGGACTTTCTGGTGGGATGTCTAACAATTCCTTCGTTTCTATGGAAGGATTCTTCTTATCTACTGGCTTTTGTATTTTACTCTTTCTCTGTCCCATGGTGAAAAAGGGAGTCTTACCTGTTTCTCTGCGTTGTGTTTGTGTTTTGAGAGACAAAAGTCTGCTAATACTCACCTTCGCGGTTTGCTGTACCGGGGTCTTTCTTAGCGCTTTGATCTCTCCTCCGGACCTCTCCTTGGGCCCTGATTGCTAGAAGAGTTTACTCATTCCCGAGCTCTACTGGACGTCCTCTTCCTCTTCCAGCCCTTTGTGATCGGTCCCCCAGAGCACCCCTTTGGCCCCAGGCTTTACAAACGTGTAGAGAGAGTCCTCTCACCCCGACTCGCTTCCTCCGTGGCCGGCCAATTCCCTCGCGGGAGGATGGAACCGCGGCTTTGGAGTCCGCTCTCGCTCCGTGATCAGATCACGTCTCACACACGCTTGCCCAATCACTCCGCTCAACCTTGCAGTACTTACAGCAATTTTCCTGCGAGGATGTCTTTGTGCACAACTGACTTTTTATGAGCTACCAAGCCGCGGCTTCTCTTCCCGAGCTCTTCCTGGATCCGTATTTTCTCTTTTATTGTGGTTTTTACCTCAGCCTAAATTTGGTTCGGGTGTCGGAGTGAACTGCGGAGGTTCTCGGCTTCCCAGGCCGCTGAAATCAGCGGGGGTACCCCCCTGGATAGCGAGGTTCTCCCACAGTTTTTCCGATCCGAGTCACGGCACCAATCTGTTATAAATGCAAAGGCAATTTTGGGATAAAATCAAAGAGAAATTTATTAATAAACAATAATAAACAGAAACAGCGATAAAAACCCACAATAAAAAGAACAGCGCAGCGCTGGGTGGACAGGGGCCTACACCGGAGGTATAGGTTTCCCAAATCCACGTCTGAGCATCCTCAGGATTGGGGTTTTATAGGATTTTTAAGTCCTCAGGCCAAAATTCCAGGCAAGTTCCATTCACCAAGTGTCCTTGATTGTCCAGTGAATGGATTTCCTGACCTAGAATGATGACATTATTTTTGTGTCCGGCCAGAATCTCCTCTCATGCAAAGGAGACTCTGTGTGTTGCAAAGTTAAGTTTTTCATGACAGGGTGGTGGAATCCGGGTTGGTGCCGATGAGTATCTTGGCCGGGTTTCCTCCTTTGTTTCCCCTGATTGCTTTTTCGACACAGAGATGTTTGAGTCTGGCGAAGCTTTTCTTTTGGAACTTGTCTTTTTCGATTGATCAGTTTCTCTACCCACTGGAATCCGCAGGGCGTTGCTTGGATCCGGAGGTAGATAATTTCCCGAGCTAGTGTCATTGTTTTCCTGATGATCCGTGTCCTGTGTGTTTGTTTGGGTTGATGGGCCGGTTTTGGTTAGTTATCTTGGGCGTTGCTGGTAATCAGCAACTCCTCGGCAGAAAGCCTCATCCCACTTGGGGGGAGAGGCTTTTCCATGCTTTATATTTTGTTTTGTTTCTACAAAACATATCTTTCTTATATACTCCGAATTTTTAATACAACCATAATTTATTACAGTAGACAATCAAGATACTTTAAATTTTATGTTCTTATAGTTTTTCAAACAGTTAAATAGTTCCTACAGTTGTGTTTTACTTCTCTGTAAGCTGCTTGGGGCTTGCTGGAACTGGCAGGCTCCAAGCAGGGCCACCAGGTTAGAGGCTTGTTCACAGCTCATTGAGCAGTTACTGGCTTGGTTCTTGCCTTGATCGAGGTGCCAGATTTGGGGGCCCAAATTAGGTATTTAACTACAGGGTGTGAGTATGAAACCTTTTTCTGGCATGCCAGATCTCATGGTATTGGCTGTGTGATGGAATATAGTCAACCTATGGTGCTTGGGAGGATTTGTCTCGTGGTTGATAGTGGCTCTCAAAAAGAGAATATGCATTAATAAGACTTTTTAGTCTTTCTAAAAGGATAACTTGAATGAATACTGGCTATTGTATTTACCCATTTATGCCTCGCTGTAAATCATTGTAGAATTATTCAGATACATTAAAGTTCATTAATTCCTCCCTTATTAATGGTCTTGTCAGCATTTAAGACCAGCATGGCTAATCAGATGTCAACAAAATGCAGTTACTACCAAGTGAAAAGTCATTTTCATCCTTATGTTTTTAATGAGCCTGATACAAGGCAAATTCTTTCATAATTGCAGGGTTCCTCAACTATTCACCATAAAGTTATGGCTTGGGCTTTCCGTCACTATGACTACTTTTGCAAAGGGGATTTGTGGTACTGAATTCTTTTTTCTCTTTGGCTCAATTTTATGGCTAAACCAGCTCCCTGTAGGAGACTTGTTGGTTTTATTGGTAGTTACTGAATAGTTTTCTGAAATATCAGTTTTTATTAATCTGTTCCTGATTAATTTTTTTTTTCTTAGATTCTTCTATTACTGCCTTAATGGCAATTCTATGTTTTTATTCCCAACTTTTTTTTCAAGTTGTAAAAATACTTCTTTTTGTTAAGAAAATCCCAAAGTTTGGCACCTTTTTGAGGTTTTATCCACGTCTCTTTGTGGAACTGTCTTTAGTTATTTTTTACTTTTGAGGACTGAAGGAAATGTTGAAAACTTAACTGAATGAGATGTTTCTGAACACACGCATTTCTGGATAATATATTGAGATTACTGAACAGCACAACAACATTGGAACTTACTACTTGAAATACTTTGCGCTGTGACTCCATCACAGCCTGTCCAACAGAGCTGGGTGTGCTCCTGGTTACTTGGTGAGCTCACTGACATTTAGGAGGTTCTCAGTAATTTCTTGTCCATCTGTGAACAAACCCATTTACTACCATAAATCTGCAGCCATGGAAAAAGAGAAGGAAAGAGCTCACCTATAACGCCCTGCTTGTGTAAATGGTGCATCTGGTGCTTTTTGAGGTACTGCCAGTGACTCTTTCTAAGCAGACTAAGACACAGTCAGCTGATGGCAAGATCAATCAAAACCATGCCCGGTGTATTTTAATTTCTGTACAACTGTGGCAGAACACCTGGAAGAGAACACCGCTCCTATACAAAAAATAGCAAACTATGATCTAAAGGCACATAATTAGCAAGTACTTGTAGCAGGATGATTAAATGATAATGATTAAAACTTGGTCTTATGGGAAGTTATGGAATCCATAAGTTCTATTTCTATTTTTCCCCCCTCACTGTATCCATAACAAGTCTTTGAACAAAAAGAGAATATTGTGGCTTTCAGTTCATAAATGAGAGCTGGTACAGGTTATTTGCCAAGGTTTTGAAAATTAAGTGAATGAGCTCTGAGATGATAAAAAGAGATGTGGAGCCATTTGGGCGCTGGTTTGCGAGCACTGTTGTTGTGTGCCAGGAATTGAGGTCAGCAGGTGGGAGGAGATGAGTCTGTGGAGGCCTCAGCATCCAGGTCCTGATAAAATCTGGCAAGGCAATTGTTGAAGGTAATCAGTTCTGATTTCTACACTTTGAAAAAGTCTTTTTGATTTACAGTCACCTGCTGCTCGTCCTACTCATATGTGTCAGCCTTCTGTGCACCTTAAATCCCAGGGTTTGCTGAGTCTTTGAGCAACAATAGCTACTACTGTTTGGTTTTTACATGTAGTGAATAATCTCTCCAAAGCATTCTGTTAAATCGATCGTTTTCTGGCTGCCATGACTGGTAAGTTGTAAATTTACCATGTCTAGTAAATCTAAGTTGTGAGATCTGACCGGTGATCAGTTTGTGTCACTCTGTGCTGAATTATTTTAAATTGCTGGCTAATAACAACAAAATTTGGAGCAGAAAATTCTGAAAGTCTTAATATGGGAGAGTAGAAGGCAGAACTTTTTCATCTGGGGGAAAGCAAACACTGTCAGCAAACTCAAAGCCTCAGTCCTTGGAGATCAGAGCTGGGTTGGAGAGGCCCTGAGCTTTCTCAGCTAGGTAGTGGTTCTTTGAGAGCTGGCATTGGACTAAATGCCTTTTAGAGGTGCCTTCATAGCTGATTTATTCTGTGAGCCTTTGATGAATAAAGCTGTGTGCTAAATTTCTCATGCTTACTGACGTGAAAGTCACTGGTGTTGAATGGAAGGAAATAGACTTGGATATTTCTGCATTCAGTCTGGTAAGATCTCTCTGCACACGGCCTCAGAGCGAGTCATGCGGTCAATCTGGCATTAGCACTCAAGAAATGAAGTCCAAAGTTGTTTCAACACAAACCCTCACTGGAGCAGGCTCCAAGATGTTGCAGTGTTTTTTATGCACCAGGCTTCTTTGTCCAGAGTCTTTGTCAGGGCAGCATCTGTCCAACCCCTCCTTATTTTATTCTGGACCATGAATCATTTGTCCTCCCACAGCTGTCATAATAGTGGCATAAAGTTGGCATAAACTCTGTCATCTGTCCTGTCAGGCTTCTGGGTAATTTAATCCTCTTCTCACATCTTATCTTGATTGTTTTTATACTGCTGTGTCATCCAATACTACACAGATGATGCAACCACCCTGATTTTATTTAGCTGCCTTCCTTAAATGGCTTTATGGGAACTCCTCATCTTGCTGATGTAATGTCCAAAGACTGTAACAAGAAGAGTCTATGAAAATGGACCAGAGTCAATAACATGCCATGATTAATCCTTGAGTATTGCCCATAAAAGTAAAGTATTTGGGCAAAGATTCCTTCTTTTTAGTTAGAAATAAACTTCTGTCTTTGACTTACATGGACTAGTAAGCACTGTCTGCTTTCTCTGAAAGGAGAAATCTCTGTTTTCAGGGGTGGCATTTAGCTGAGACCAGGAGAGAATCTATGAATGCTGAATTCAGTAGATGATTGCTTGGAAGGAAAGGCAAGCAACTTGTAAAAATGTATTTTAGATTTAGGGCAAGTCAGCTTACTGATGTGAAGAGACTCAGCTTCAGTTAAGTGCAGGCAAATAATTGATGGTGCTTCACCATTATTTTAAATGACAGCTGCCTGTAATTTAAAACTTGAGACAATTCCAATAGATGAACGGGATGGGTGTATCTTGGCATTTTTATCTCCTGGACTGAACAATATGAATTTTTGCATTGACAGTTCTACTTCTGTAAATGATTAACAAATGATAACAGTCCTTAGTAGTTAACTTGTTAAAATACTGCACAAGAACTTTTCTGAATTATTAAGGAGGGAACTTAGTTAATATCTTAGTTAATGTCTAGCATTTGGGTAAATCTTTTGGTTAGAAGGGGTATTGGCATGTTGTTTTGATAACAGAGCTCAAAAAATCTACCAGTTTGAGATTTTGATATATTTGGAAGTAGGGAAGACTAAGGGTAGGCTTTAGTATGTTATGTGTGATGCTCAGTCTGATAGTCTAATTTAATGATAATCAATTATTCAATCTAAAGGCTGAATGTGCATCAAAACACTTAAGGATTCACAGTAAATTCTCAGGAGCAGATTGATTAATTCTTTGAAATCTTACTTGAGTGATAGGAATAATCTCAGGCTAATGAAGTTTTTGCTGGAGTGAAATCAGAATAGGCTCCAGGTCCTTGCTGAGAACTCTGCTGTTCTGTCAGTGTCAAAGAGAATGAAAGGATGGACACATTTCCAAGTGGCTGCTCTTGGCTCAGGAACAAACTTACTTGAAGGATGACAGGGGCAAAATCCCAGTGTTTTGGTTCTAAATTAATATTTCTCTGTGTCTTTTCCTCTGATAGATTTATTACTGAGGGACACTCTTGAAAGATGAAGATTGGTGCTTTGGTAGTACATCTGGAGACCTCTCCTCCTTGCAATTTGCTCTCTTTTGCCGTGTGCTGCAGATTTCTATTCCTCTGTTCCGTGTAGGTTTGAAACTGTTGCTATTCAGATGTTGCCTCCACACATGGCATTCAAACCGAAGCTTATGAGTGTCAAACTGTTCAATACTGTTCAGAGAAGCTGTCTGACATTGTTTGCTCATCGGTGGTTGATGAACATTGCTCTTACAGGCTCTGTTTAAAAAACCCTCAGCCCTCACTGCAGTTTTTCCTTTTCCCCTCGTGAGTCAACAGAGTGTCACTTGTTGATAATGGTATAGATCAGTTGTCAAACTCCAAGGCTGAATTAGCAGAAATATTAAAATTCTCTAGGTTTGGGTTTTTATTTTTTGGTGGCAAGGATTTGAGGTGACAAGCTGCCAGCTCCTGTCATTACCAAGGTCTCAAACTTGCACTTCTTTTTGGAGTGCAACGGGATGTTTTAGCTTGTTAACAAAGTCCCTTTTTGACTTGGCAGATGACAGGTGGCTTCTCCAGCACAAGATAAAGGAAGAAGTCTTCATTAACAAACTAGGGTGGGTTTTGTTCTACAGATGTTAATTGAATAGCAAAATCCTAAAACCAGCATTTCTGTGCAATTTTCAGGGACATTGATGTGAGGGTAGTGTTACAGTGAGGAGATGAAAATAATCTTTGAATTTCCACTTAGAGGAACTACAAAGTAGTACACAACATGAGACTCAAACATGAAATGAGATCATGGGAGATTTACACCCCTGTTGCACACACTAGATTTGTGTTTTGTGCATTTGGGAAGCATGGCCTTCTTGCCTTTCTTCTCCCTCAGCAGTGAGCATAATCGTCTTTCTTGTAGATACTCAGACACCCAACCAGAGTAAATATTGAAGAATCATATGAAAAGAGCAGGCAATTAGTTCCCCTTCTGGTGGCTCTAAGTGCATGAAGCTGCCTAATGCTTTGCTTGCTCCTTCTCCTCACTTTCAGATTCTATTTTTTTTGCCTCCTTTGGCTGTGAGCCGCGGATCACTGATGGTCACAGAGAAGAGATGCGAAGCCAATAGATACTGTACAAGGCTGAAATCTTTTACCACAGGAGTCCCCATCTTGCTGAGCAGGAACTGGCAGCTGGCTCTCTCTCCCAGGACTACAAGTCCCAGCTGGGGTAGGCACAGAGGGAGATGAAGCCAGGTGTTGATGGTCTCTAGCAAAGTGCTCTAAGAACTTTGGGAAATGTGGATAAATCTCTTGTGTGCTGAAGAGAAAACGAGTCAGTGTTTGGGTACAAGAAAACAAGTATGGCTTAGTCCAGGAGGCAGTGATCTTCTGAATCACTGGGATTGCAGATTTCCCTAGAGGTACAGGCATCCGGTTGTTCCTCACTCTTCAGCTTTCCCTCTTGCGGGACTGAGGTGTGTCCTTGAGTGCACATCACAAATCCTTGTCTTTGGCACCTCATTTTCTGTGTGTGGAAGAGGAGGATTTGTATACTGCCAATGTCATGAACTAAGCTGCTTTAGCCGAGCATCAAGTCCTAACATGTCAAAATCTGAGTGCTCACATGAGCACAAACATGAGTAAAATGACAAGAGCTGCCTAAGAATGAGAGAGACTTGGTAGTGTGCAACAAATAATTTCTGTGCTGATCCCTAAAAGTCGTCGTCTACTCCCATTTTGGGAATCATTCACTTAGCATTATTCTCTTCTGTTGTACACAAACCTGCCTCCTATCCAAGGCTATATTTTCTCCTATGAGCTGGTGTGAAGTTGCTGTCTAGGCACTGGTGCCCTACTTTTGGGCGAGGCATCAGGGAGGAAGGGAAAGAAATGAGGTCAGCTGTGTTTTCCTAGTCCATCTCAGTGCCCAAATGCAGTGCAGTCTGTCTGAGTTGCTGTTGGGTAGCAGTTTGGGTAAAGCAGCAGCAAGGGTAGCAAGCTTATGTGACTGTGGTGTGGTGCCTCTGTGCCTTGAGATGTGTTGACTTCTCCAGTGTGATAGCAAGTCAGGAGCTGAAAAATTTGGCAATATTTCCCCAGTGTGCTCCAGCTGCCAGGCATCCCACTGTCTTCATGAGCTTGTTGTCCTTCTCAGTTTCTTTGGGACGATGAGTCAGGCAAGCCAGGAATCCTATTCCTTACGATGCTTAGGTGTACATCTATGCTCAGGTGTAGTTTATATTACAGCAGCAAAAATACTTTTCTGCTTTGCAGCTTCAAGGGTTTGCATCAACAGAGAGAGAGCAACATAATGGGGTTGAGGTTTGCTGCTCATTACACAAGTTCAGTGTTGTGATTTAACAAATGCTTGGCTTTTAGCAGGTGCTTGGAAAAGTGATAGGCAAGAGGCTTCAGCATTTCCTGCTTCAGGAAAGATTTGATTCTTAATCTTAGGATGGGAAATTCTCCTTTAAATCAAGTCCACTTGTATTTTTCTTTTCCTGAGTCTCCCTCAGCCATGGTTTTGTAACTTGTGTCCAGTTCATAGCATTAAGTCCGAGGTCAAGGTCTCCTTTTAGTGTGTGTCCATATAATACAGAGGAAAGCTGACATCTTGTTCATAGCTTTTAGCTGCTGTTACAGGGACACCCCTGATAAATAGCATCAAGGTCAGAACAGTGTCTGTTTGAATGTATTCTGTAAAGCAGTTGTTATTCTATAGAAGCTAATTAGTACTAATTAGTTTCTCTGTTGACAGAGTTGTAAAGAAGCCAAGTAATTTTCTTTCCTTTTTTAGTGGTGTTCTTTGCTGTGATAAAGCCGTGTTGCTACATTTGCACTTCTTAATTTTATTCTCCAGGACTTTCCCCAATGCACAAAGTACTGAACGGTTTTCTAGAAGTAACTATCAAACAAAAAAATGAATAATTTACCATATTAGACAATTATCCTGCCAAGAGCTCTGTGTGACCAGACACCATGCTTGGCAGGAGGAGTATATGCACTCTACAAGAAATCCTTTTGGGTGCTCCCTTCAACACCAGCAAAATAAGAATGATTGAATACAACTGTACTCTTTTTTTAAACTTATTTTGGATAATGGTCATATGAAAATAGGAAAAAAGATATCTGGAAACTTTAGTTAGACATAATTCCAATTCATTAATATAAAAGGTGTAGTTGAACTTCATGACAGTAAAACTAGAGCTGTTTGCTCTCTACTGTTACATTAGCAGCTTGCACAGTTGTCTGTCACTTGGTAATGCTTGCATTCCTGAATCCAGAAGATGTTTGGTAACAGAAGGAGCCAAATGCAGCTTAAATTGCTGGTATTGTTTTGCTTGACTGTAAAATTGCAGGATAGGAAATATCTGGGCAAATGGAGCCTGGTGCTGTTTAGTGTTTGTCTTTGCTTGCATAAACTGTCCTCCTTTTCAGAGAGTAGACTGATGAACTTTCCAGTATGTGTGCAATTTTAAAATATTTGTTTTTGGTGACAAAGAATTCTCTCTAGAATTTGTTTCCTGCATGTACCCATTTGCATTTTTATAAAAATTCATGGATGTTTTTTTCCTTTGTACAACATGGGAGTCTACATCTTTCACTATAATCAAGTGCTATACTTGAGGTGATTGGGAAAGGTTAAGAAAAATCCTAAAGGATGTTAGTCTGAAGTTCCTTGAAGGCTGTCAAGAAATCAGTTTGGTCACTAGAGCAATCATGCTCACTCTCAAGAAAATACCATTTTATGAATATTCTACTTGCTTATATTCCTTCCAGTGTTGAAACAAGTAATTTTTATGCTCAGCCTGTAAACTGTAGGTCTTAACACAGATTTCCTCTTAACGTGGATTTGCTTCACATTGTCTGGATGATGCGGTGAGTTCTTGAAGCCAGTCTGAAAGGCAAAAGCCTGGGTTTAAACAGCACTGATTTGTCAGGGACTGGTGGAAATGAGTTTGCCAAGGCTGTATCAAGTGTAAGAATGCCAGACAGATTTCAATTTCTTTGCAGTTGAAATCTAGTTCAGATGGACTGTCTCTTGGGTTGGTGTGTTGGGTGCATCTCGCCTCTTTCTGATCTCACTTGAAATGGCAGATAAAATTTCTGCTGTTGGTTACAGTCAGTGTGGTTTTGGTTATTTATGCAGCTTCAATGACAGAGGTTGTCTATAGTTTTAGATTTTAAGGGATGACATCCGTGTGTACAATTGCAGTCACACTGATGATGCAGTTCCTGAATATTTGCTGTAGTCCCTGTGACTTGAAGCCATTTCTGTAAGAAAAGAGTGAGTACTTGTTCTTTGTAGTTTACAGCCGTGGAGCAAAATTGATTTAATTGTTTTCCCCACCTGTTTGTTTCCTTTGTGTTTTCTAGCCTCTCCCAGTATAAGATGAGCTTGTTTAGCTTTTAAAATGAAAATTTTTAGGTTTTTTCATGCTTTGTCTTGCTAAAATGCAAAAGGAACAGCCCTAGATGTGTAGAAACTGGATATATAAGGAAGGTTGTACTATTTAAGTATCAAAGTTTCTGGTTGGAATTAAATGGTGTTTTTTGATTAGTTGCCTAACTAGTTGGTTTTGCCGGCTGAGAAAAAACTGGGAGATAATTTTGTTTGCTTTTTCATGCAATTACTGAATATGATGTATCCTGAACTATTTCCAATACTTTTGCAGGTTATTAGTTTCAGGAACAGTGGATATAGTGGATATAGTAGTTGAGCAGCATTCTTAAATACTATCAAGGTAGTTTGATTTATGATGAATGAAAAAAAGGGACATTTCCATTTATTCCCATTTTGTTGACCTGCTACCTGGAAGAAAAGCACAGAGAGAGGGCTTTTAACTTGTCACCCTGCTTATATTTAGTAATGTAACAACAGAAACCTTTTTTATTTGGTGGCTGATGTCTGCTGCCATCGATTCAATAAGCACCTCTGACTGACTGGAAGGAAAGAAGTGTGTTTTGTGTCTTTTCCTTTTAGACAGACAGATATGAGGAAAGGAGGAGTGGGTCTGGATTCTTGTTTCTTAGCTACATCTGTGATGGTGAGCTGTGACTAAATGGTGAATGCCTTGAGTTAGGATGAGGAAGGGATTTGTTGCCTTTCCTTTGTTTTTCTCAGGATTTAAGGACTTGCTGTGCTCTGCTGCTGGCTCTTGATACTGCCAGGGCTAAGAGAAGAGCAATGGGGATTGAGTGAGGGAAGTTTTGATTTGGAATAAGTTACCAACAGATCCTGAACCCCCAAAACATAAGGTACATGTTCAACTGATTTTTTTTTACCATTTTAAATTGCAGCAAGGAATCAGTGAATAACGAAGGAAGCTGGCACTGAGCTTTACATTCCATGGCATGACAGTAATCCTTCATGGGAAACACAGAAGATTGCAGAAGTTGTGTGATGCATCTCTTTCCAAGCTCCTGTTTTCTTTGCATGGTGGCTGCTGTGGAAAACGCCAAGTTTTAAACTTCCTTGTTCCACTCATGGCTGAGGTTTGTAAGGAGTAATCATGGTTGTGTACATCTCTCTATATGCTGTAAACTTTAGAGCTGTATCTTTTTCAATGCTTGCTTGCTAAAGATAAGAAAAGAGAAGCTTGTTTTTGCCAAGTAGAATTGTTTTATAGCAGATGAGGCTGCTAAAAAATTCAGTAGCATGGCATCATTAGTTTTAAATCTTTGAGGTGCCATAATTAATTACTAAAGTATCCATGTATATTGACAGTGTCTTTTTAATATCCTACCTGTGTAGCTGTGAGAGTTGTGTCTTCTGACAGGGATAAAAATAGGGAACAATTTTGTTGGCTGTTATTTAGCATGGCAGGCCTCTTAGCCTGTCAGTTGACCCGCTCTAGAAGTCCTGGAATGTATTCCATGTTTTCTTAGTAGTATATATTATATAGTATATACTATATATTTATTCTTCTCTAATAGAATTGCTTAAAAAACCCCTGAGGGCAAGAAGAAAAGGAGAAATTGATTTTGTATTGTCCAGTTATTTGGGTAGGTAAGTTAATGTATTGTGGTGTAGCCCCTGTTAAATGAACCACCTTTTATTACTGTGGTAAATGTAATTTTACATGAGTTTTAACCTCTTCCTTCTACTGAGCAAGTCCCAGGGTTGAGTGGTAGAGCTCTTTCCTTCAGAGCCAGCTGGTGCCTGAGGAGCAGAGCACATTACCCACGCACTGTGAATGCTTGAGCAGGAGAAGTTCTCCTACTTGCTGGGCCTTCTGAGCCTTGAAATCCTTACAGCTGTAGATTTCTGTGCTTGTCAGTCTCCTGGGACGTGGAGAATTATGTGGGGAGGTGTAAGTTTCTTTGGAGATGAGAAAAGCTGAGAATGTGGTGCCTTCTCACCTACAGAGAAGAGTTGTTTTCCTGTAGCTGAAGTTCTGAGGTCTCGCTCCTTAATAAGGATTTTGAAGTGCAAAAGAAGAGTGAATATTCTAGCAGAGGTGACTTTTGAACTGTAGTCTGCCATTGTCTCTACATCTGATAAGCTAAAGGATTTAAAGATGAATTCCCACCTCCTTTATAGAACGGAGATCTGAGTCTTCTCATTGGTGTCCTTCCACCATTTTACATTGCAGATGCATTTTGTTTCTGAATGTTTGCTGGAATTTTAGTTATGTCTTATATTGTATGAGAAATGAAGTTGTTGTGTGTTTTCTTTGCATAAGGAAATGCTTTGGATGATATCTTTTCAGTGTGTTTAAGAGAAGAAGCGAAGTTGCATTAAAATGAACTTCATACCTCCATATTACTGCATCATTCAGAATTTCTCTTTTGGTGAACCTTTGTTTCTTTGAAGGAAATTTTTTATTGCTCTGGTTAAAGTGTGAGAAATGCAGTGTAGAAACATCCCAGAAGGTTTTCAATGACTTTGATGTGTAAAACTGAACAGGTAAAAGCTGGTAAAATGCACATTTCAAATGGTTCTAGGAGTAATGTACTTCATCTTGAGAAAAATAATTTATTTTCGTATGAAGCCTGTATTGTAGCCGTGAGGTGCAGTGTGTTAGCAGCAAACTTGGTGGCTCCCCTTAGCAAGACCCCTAGAATTGCATCAGGTGACCTGTTGAGATAAACTCAACCTACACTCAAGTTGTTGATTATTTCTAAGTGGAGAAAATGTAGGGTTTCTTTGTCTCTAAAAGACTGGAGAAGAGCTTCTGTCACTGCCAGCACTACCAAGGACATGTCATTGTTCAATTTGTGTCTTTTTCATCTTTGAACAGGGCTCTTTGAAAGTGATTGACAGCTGCAAATGAAGTCCTTGGCTCCTGAGCTTGTAACATCACTGGTAATTGAATGACATGGACAGGTAAGAGCTTGCTTGGAGAAATATTAAGATAGACAGGAATGTGTTTTTTGTCACATCACGTTTTTTCTATCTCTAATTGATCTCAAGTTATTATCACAAGCCCTGTCTTGACATAGACTACTTAGAGTAATGGCCAGAATTTGCCTGCTTCATAGCAGCTTTATTTGAAGGGAGTTTGGATTACTGAGTTTTTGGGTGGTTTTCAAGATGGTGAGCTACTTGGCAGAAGTGTCTTTCAGGAAGTATGTGCCAAATAATTAGTCCATTATTTCTGCTTCCAATCCAATGTTGTCAAGGTCTTGCAGATTTGAGGAACTAAACTTGAACTTCATGAGGTTGTGTACCGTTCCTAGGATGAGATAAAGTGAATGAAATGGCTTGAGACAAGCTCATGCCTTCAACACAGGTGAAATCCTGTCTGTCAGACATGAAATATCAGGTTGGCCTTTGGAGGGACCCATTCCTGGTTTATCCCGAAGGGCTGCGGCCCATGAGGAAGACCCATGCTGAAGTCAAGGGAAAATAGGAGGAAGGAACAAGAGGAAAGAGATGTTATTGATTAAACACATCCCCCCATTCCTCCTGCCCTGTTTTTAAAGTGTTGTGCAAAAGAAAAAAATCACCTTAGCAGTGCACATTTCATTATAGAAATGCACTATAAGCAGATCATGCTCTTAAAATGTAAAATAGGAAGTAGCCTATATTCGGAAGTTCTTCACAGCTCTTTCTTATTCATTATTCTTTATTATTCATTCAGTGTAAAAGGATTCATATTTATGCCAAGCCTTAATTCCATGAAAAGTTCTATCTTGACTGATATCACCTTTGCAATTCAGTTGGAAGAACATCCACAGCAGATATTAATATCTGCTTTGTGGTGGTTTAAATCATAAACTCGAAGGTATAATTGTTAGCAAAATTTCTTCTGTGTCTCTGCACGAGACTGTGCCACAGCTTAATGTGTGTGGTGGCGCTTAAGCAACTACTTCTTTGTGTATTTCTATTTACAGCACCAACAAAGCACTTAAGTTATGGCTGAAAGAATATTTGGCATTAAGACACTGGGACTATGACAGGAGTGTTGGAACGAGATGGTCTTGAAGGTGCCTGGCGACACAAACGCTTTTGAGGTTCTTTAATTAAAGACTGTAGATATGGAAATGCAGTGAGACCAGTTATACCAAGAGTTTCTCGATACATTCCTGAAAATGGAGATTCCCAGCCTGTAAACTCTTCTGTTTTTCGATAAGCCAGGTAGTAATCTTGTGTGGTGTTTTCTATTGAAGCAGCCAAAAGTGGTAAATGATGAGTGAGGCTTACTGCCAAGGTTGGGGCATGAAATAGAAGATTATGACTTGTATGGAAAGATGCAGGCTTTCAAATTTGAAGCCAATATTCTCACAGGCAAACAAATCTAAGACAGTAAAAATCAATTTTTCTTCTATTATTTTTCTTCTCCCCTTTAAGTTGAAATACAGCCTTTGCTTTCAACAGGAAACAGTAACTAATTTGGTCAATACCATAGCACATATTTTAATATTATTCTTTCAGACCCAGCTCTGTGATAGTTTGGAGCTGGCACGTACTTCCAGAAGGATAGTTTCCTGAGTCCAGTGCATTGTTTGATTGTGCACGTACCATTAGTGGGTTAGTGCATGCTAATTGTCAGGGAAAAGTTATTCAAGGGCCGGAATTCAGGCCTTGCCTGGATGCCAGGGGAGCCGTCTCTGGATTTCTCTCGCAGCATTGCAGGGATGATCCTGCTCCTTTCGTGGTGCCCCAGAGTCCTGTGAGCCCCCCGTCCTGGGGCCATCCTGATGCCTGCCAGGGCCTTTAGGGTCCCCCCTAAAGTGCAGACAGGGTTTGACTCCAAGCTTCCTTGGAAGGTGGAGGCAGGTGAACATTGGCCACCTTCTTCTTTCCCGCTGCCCTCCGGACTCTTGCAAAGCCTGCTGGGGCACTGGGGCTCTCCATTGCAGGCAGTCTGGAGCTGCCATGCAAACCCATCTCTCAAGGAGTCCCCAGGTCTCAGGTGCAACATCAAGAAAATGACGCAGCAACGTGTAGAAAACGTGAACTTTATTCACTTGACTACTTGTAAAATCTACAATCCAACGTTTCTAGAAGACTATGGGGTAAGAATCTTAAGCCTAAAAATCTTCAAGACTTGAACTGTTTAGAATTGAACACTAAGGGAAAGGTCAACTTCTTGGGGGAAACGTGGTGGGGAATCCTAAAACGAACAACAGGGGTGTGTCTAACTTCTAAAGTGGGGAACGTCGCAGTGCCTGGGCTGGGCACTGGTCACCCGTTCCCCGTAAGGTTCTGCAGGACGGAGTGCCGCGCTGGAGGTCAGAGCTGCGGGGAGGTGCGGAGTCTCCTGCCAATGCCCTCTTTTGCCGCCGTCTTGGTGGTTGGCCTCCTCGGCTGAGAGCTGGAGCGAAGGAGCAGCCGCATCAGGTCACGGTTTTCCCTCAGCAGCTGCATCGACTTCGTGGGTCAGCCGAGTCTTGGATGGCGGCGGGGCCCTGCAGGGCCCGAAGGGCTCTGGAGATTGCGCTGCAAGGCAAAGCACAGGGATCGCCATGGAAGAGGCAGAGGGGCAGAGCGGGGCCGGCACGTGTGGGGCTGCCTTTGGCCTGGGAGACAGAGACTTGGGCTGAGTTGGGCTGGGCTGCCCCGGGGAAGAGGCTGCAGCAGGCAGAGCTCTGGCCGCCTCTGCTTGGTGCTGTCCATGGGGCTCAGCCCCTGGGCCGGATTGCCCAGCCAGGAGCTCAGGCCCCTTCTGCGGCAGGGCATTGGCCAAAGGGTGCCCAAGAGGCCCTCAAGGTCTGCCCCATCCCGCCTGCCTGACCCCCCACCCCTGCCTCACCTCTCCCCAGCGTCTCTGAAATCTTCTCCCAAGGGCCCATCCCATGGCCATTCCTATGAGGAGCACGTCGATGAGGAGGAGTGTCCTGGACGCCCACCAGATGAGCGCAGAGTCCGTCTCCTCCAGGTGGAAATCCTCCGGAACCGTCGCAGAGGCATCCGTGCTCCGCTCGGGTTTGGTGGATGGGTCGAGGGGATGGGCCAAGAGCAGCAGCAGGTAAAGCTGCAGGAGCGCGGAAGAGCCGTGAGCAGCCATAGTGCTGTGGCAGCAGCAGAAAGGCTCTGGGCGTCTGTCTGCAAGCAGCTCTGCCTGGGCTCTGGGGCGCAGCAACAGCTGGGGACAGTTGCCAGCCAGCGTGCCGTGCCCAGAGGCTGTGATGTCACAGAAGCACAGAAGGCCCTGGCTGCAGAGAGCCCTGAGAAGAGAATGTTGAGTCCAAGCTGTGAGCCATGGCGGCAAGCATGGCCAGCAGAGCGGGGCCCGAGCGCTGCGGCCTGGCTTGCCTTGCACACGTGCCACAATGATGACTCCAGCAGCAGCCCCCTGTCAGGCCATTGCAGGATCTAATGGCCCTTGCTGGGCACAAGTTCTTGCCAATGCCCAGCGTCAACCTCCCTTGGCACAGCTTGAAAGCCTCGTTGGCATCTGCTCTCTCTTGTCCTTGCCCATCTGGCTGGCGCTGCCGTGTTGCTCCCTGGCCTGTGTGTGGGAGAAGAGGCTGTGCCAATGAGTGCTGCTCAACTTTGAGGCCATTCAAAGGAGGATTTGGTTGTGCCTGCTGTGGGAAGGGATGTGCGTGCACATGGCCACTTCCCCTAGGTTTTCCCCCAGATTTTCATGAACGGCTGTCCTAGTGCAAGTCAAGTCTGTTTTAGTGAGTATTTGAGGGGTTCCAGAACACAGTGCTATCTCAGGGAAATTCTGCTGGTTTAGTTCTACTAAGCTTTGGAGATGAGTTGCAAATGCTGAAACTTTTCTCCTTGCCAAGGTAGTAATTTCACCGTTTAGATTGTGGGGATATTGATTGCTCAATGTTGAGGACCTCATGTAACTTTCAGCACCAGAAATTGTCAACATCCAGTGATTGTCCTTGAGACAAAACCATTCGAAATCTTTTTTTCTGTGGACAGGAATTGCTTCTGTGTTACTTCACATCATCCATTAAAAATTTGATGCCTGGAAAAAGTGCCGAGTGCTGTGTGATTTCCTTGGTCGTGTTCTTTGGAATGGCTTCCCCCCCATTTTCTGCAGCTGGCCCCAGAAAGGTAATAGATGGGTGAGAAGTTGTGAAAGGCCAACTGGTGTTGATCTTTGCCTCCTGTTTCGAGGTCTGTGGTGAGCTGTGAGTCCAAGAGCTGATCTGATGTGATGGTGAGAACAGAATTGAAGCTTTTTGCAGCAGGATGGATGGATAGAAGCAAAGCCCAGCATGGCTGGCACCAGCAAATGAATTCAAATGCATCCCTGGAAGATGCTGATTGGATTGTTCTTCTAATATTGTGGTAGTAATTCTGATGTCTGAGTAGTGAACAAGCAACAAGTCCTGAACAGCTGATTTGTAGTCAATTTTCTATCTCTAATGTAGCGAAGAGATTTTTAAGAATTGTGTTTTTTCTCTCCTGCTTGAGGAATGTGTTGTTCACGGGCTGAATCTTCCTATCACTTTGTTTTTGTAGAAGAGCAGTTTCAGCAGCAGATGATTTTCCTTGCCCTCCTTTTCATTTTTCTTTTCTGTATTATTGCCCGGCAGGTTAACCTTTTCAAATTGGGTGCTGCAAAATGTTGCTCCTAAGGATAGTTGGTGTCAAAGCAGGTTCTTTTCTGGCTTGGATTTAAACTATTGAAAGATGCAAGGTTTCTAATGAAGTTCCAGGATTGCATATCACTGGGACCTTGACTTCTTCCCTGCTTGTATCCAGAAGAACAGATTAGTGCCAGTTGAACTGCTGCCATATTATGTAGAGATCAGGAGTGGCCACCACAAGTGCTGTGCAATTCTTGGAAATTTGGTGATTTTTGTTAGAAATGATTTTTGCTTTGATAATGCAAGCTTCTCATATCCCTCTGCATTTGTGTTCTATTAATCATGGGGTTTTGTATTAACCACAGGCTTCAGTTTGCTGTCTTTTATCACTTCTTCAAATAGCAGTTTTCTACACTTGCTGGCTTGTTCCTTCTTACTTCAAATGGTATCTCTTGGGCACAGAACTTGATATTCTTGTGAACAGCGAAAAGAACATTTTTTGGTCTCTCTTGATTTGATGGAGTGATTGCTGTGGAAGGACTGGGAGGTTTTGTGGTTGAAGATGAAAGAAGTTGAGCAGCCTTGGCAAGTAAGTGTGCCAGTTGAGAAGGTGAATCTCCAGAAACCCGCCTGCTTCAGCTGCAATATACAATCTCTGAGGCTGCTGCTGTCGGGGTGCCTTTTTTCTGTTGCTTTGGGAACCCATATTCTACACAGCATCATTTGTCAGAACTGCATTTCACTTTTACACTCCCTCTGTTTTCCCACTTGTGAATGATGGTTTTCTCCGTGCCTTTAACATGGGGAATTCTCGGGGATCAAAATAATCCATATTCCATCATGTTTTATGTTTCCTCTTGGAGTTTTTTCTAGTTTTCAAATAATTACCTTTTGTTTCTATCCGGTGGCATAATGCATTTAGAGTTTCAGTGGGTTTTTTTTCCCAATTTCTAATCTTCCTCAGGCACTAGATAAGGGAGAAAAATCCCCTAGTTTCATGGCAAAGATTCTGTGTTATTCCATCCCTTTAAATGAATTAAAATATGGTTCTATTGCTCTCTGTTTCATTTCTTAACTTCATTTGGTAGAGTTTAGAAATCTCTTCCCATGAACTAGGTAGTGCAGAGTGCCTGCCTTGCTGTGTTGAACTCCTAGGTGAGCCTGGCAGGCTTAGTTTAGAGATTTGCTTTTAACCATCCCTTATTCCTTGTGCAATCTGTCATTTGGTTTGTTTGTAGTTGTGTTAGAAGATAAAGAGGAGGGGGATCACCATGTGAGACCCCAGTTGTGATGTTCTCCTTAAGCTGCTGTGCTGACAGCAGCATGGAAACTTCTCCTCCAAGCAAGGCAGATTCCAGGTCTGGAGAGTGAAGAATCCCAGCTTCTACAGCTGCTGGTCATTCCAGAGGTTTTGGTGGTGCTCATCACCCGTCTCCAGAGGCCATTTTGACAGGGAATTCAAATGGTTCAATGATTCAAATCTTCTGCGAAGAAATCACCCAACAGAAGGTCCCAAAGACTTGATGCTAGGAAACAAAAGTGACACTGCCCTAGCAAAGGGAATTCAGCCTCAGAGATGATTGATAACAGCACTTGAGGGAGGAGAACAGATGGGGAGAACACACGGAGCAGTCTGGTTAACTCAGGTAAAGAGAATGCTAAACTCCTTCCCAGACACACAGAGGAGTCTAGTACTGATAGATTTATTAATTCCTGTTCAGGAACAGCCCCATAGGATGGGCTCTAAGATACCTTGCCCTCTGCCAGCCTTCCCTCCAGCACTTTGGGAGGAACAGCTCCTTGGCCAGCTCCCTCTCAGGGTTGTGCTGACAATCCTGGGTGGCAGCACTCTCTGAGCTGGGAGTTTAGTATGTGTCTTCTTTTCTTGGGAGAGGACTGCAGAGAGTCATGATTTCAGGGGGAATTAAGACACAGGAGTTCTGTGTAGCTGATGAATAAAACTGGCCTGAGGAACACGTACGTCTGAGTATTTAATAGAGTATTGTGTAGTCTTTCCTTGCCTGCTATGAACAAAAGGCAGCTCCTTCACAGCCCTAAGTATTTTGATGCTCTAGTGCTATCCAAGATAATACTTATTTGAAATGTTCCTGTTAAAATATTCCATCCAGCACCAAAATAATTTGTTTTGTTTTACGGTAGCCATGAAGTAAAACGTAAAATTGTACAAGCTATAATAGATTTTTTTTAGGTGTGTAGGTGTTTCAGCAGCTAAACAAAGGTTCTTGAAAGTGATATTTGACAAGTACTCTACGTTTCTGGAGGGTGAATGTGCATATAATATTGGAGTAATTTAAATTAGAGTTGCTTTCAGGTTGTTAACTATGGAGTGTACTCAGCTGGCAGTATCTGTACAGTGGAGTGCATGCACCCAGCACAGACAACTAGGTACAGGGAAAAACAGCACCTGGTTTATAAAGGCACAGCTTTTTACCTTATAGCAGTGGCCTAAGGGTGACTGAGTGGCATATTCAGTGGAAAGCCTAAGAGAGATGACATTTTTTAAGAGACTTTTCCCTTCTTACCACTGGAAGGGAGAAACAATCCAAACTACAAATTGGGCATAATAGTTTCAAGGATATGTAAATAGACCAGACAGCATGCAAGCAGCTGCACTTATGGGCTAATAATCTGTTGTTTCCAGTTTAACGGGTGGTTTCTTGAGCCACAGAAGCAGGGAAAACGGCTTGGAAGGGGTCTTAGGCAGAAACCTTGTGCCCACATAGCTCCTTTGGAGGACTAATTAATCTGCAGATTTGTGTGTCAGAGAGACCAGAGTATTGCAAGGTAAAACTGTGATGAATTTGAGAGGAATCTGAATATTTTTTTATACTTTTTAAAATACAATTCAGACTAACCAAAGGATATTGTTCAATTCCTTCAGATGTTTGTAGCTCATCATTCCAACATCAGGCACTCCAGAGTTCTGCAGCCTTTGTTTGCCTATCTTATTGTGCTCCTTCAAGATTTAACAAAATGAAAAATTCATTTGTAGTGCTCAGCATGAGCCTTGGTGTCAGAATTGAGAGGAAAGCTGTTGCTGTTAGCATCAACAGGGCTGGTGCTGAAAGAATGGGACAGGACTGATCTCTGGGTTAGGTGATGAGCAGTTAATGCAAGTGAGATGGGAGGGAAGCAGACTGAGTGAACGGGTGCTTCCATATGGCTGAAGTGAGATGTGTCCACGAGGCAAATGGAGCAGCTGGAAGTGAGGATGCAGAAGATTTCTGCAGGACGAGCCCTGTTTTTAATAGAGATTGTTCCAGGAAGACTTAGTGTGTCTCTGAGACACTCTGAAAGTGTCTCCTTTGGCACAGAGGCCTCTCTGTAATAATGAAGATGGCTCATAGACAAATGTGGTATCATTAACACAGTTTTTAATATTTTTTTTGTTGTATGTCTTTTGAGTTTGTCAGCTGGAAGGAACCTGGTGAATGGAATCACTGTGTGACTAATGAGCTGTCTGTGGAACATCTGCAGTCTCAATACCTGCATCTCCAGTGAAAATAGTCTGGGAACTTCTGCCTTAATGGAACTTCAGACCACATACCTAGAAAAGGTTATCCTGTTATTTCTACTAAATTGGCTGCCAGGTTTTTTTTTCTGACATTGCTTTTCTTTAGTGCTTGGATGATTCTGATCTGCCATCACCTATTCAGTTGTGCTCTGCCTAATTTTTCCTTAATATAAAATCAGGTCAAACAGGTACTTTTAGAGATGATGTTGCAGTAATTTTAATTTAAATTCATTCTAATATCAAACTCTGTTTTGTCAGTAAGTTGTTTGATGTGGCATTAAAATAATAATTAGTAGTCCTCAAATAAACATCAGTCTTTAAAATAGCCATAATAGAGAAATAACAAATATTATTCCTGAAGTCAAGGACTCCCTTGCCCTTGGGAACTGTATGACAGTGCCAGGATGTAGTGCCTCAAGGTTTCCTTGCTGTGCAAGTGTGATTGTGGCATTCCATTAATATTTGTTTGTGATAGAATCAACACAAGAGAGCTTGAACCAAACACTGAGAAAATGTGATTTGTGGATGCATTGAAGCAACTGAATAATTCAGTCTGGCCAAAAGCTGAGGAAAGACTAGAAAACAAGTTTGGTTTTTTTGGTTTTTTTTAATTTCCAAGCAGGGAAATGTTATGAAAAACTGTCAGCCAAGTGTATTGCCTAGTTGTCTTGTATTACTGCATCTTGCAAGTGTAATTGAAACCCATCATCAAAGATGATCATCTTTTTCTGATTTTAAATGTAAGGAATAACTTGCTCCAGGTCAGTTATGGTCATTATTAAATGTGAGTAACTGGTGATATTATTTATATTTTTATCAGCACTAAATGCCTTTGACTGTAGGAATAAGTGTTCTTTGGGCTAGATATTGAAAATCAGAAATTATCTCTCAAGGAGTTTGTTAGCACACTGTAATTTTCTAACCATGTAGTGCAGATTTTATTTCTGAGGAGTGCAACTTGAGTGACTTATAGTGCTGACAAGACGAAGCTCAGCAAATGCATTAAGTGCTGCAACTTCCTTTTGAGAAAAAAAAGTGCTTTATGTTATCAAATAGTCATAAAACTTGCAATCATAAACCTATCTGTTCCTGTTAGCTAATCAGACTCGTTCTTCCATGGATAATATTTCAGACAGTGTTTTAGTAAATTGCATGTTTTATTGCGTTTGTAACACGGTAACCATCTTTTCCTCGATGGTTCACCAGCAGGGCACATGAGCAAGTCCCTTAAGAATATGCAAATGTTTGAAGTTGAAAACATGTCGCCCTCTTTGACTATGTAAATTCATTTAAAAATTCCATTTTATTGTTAATGACTAGAATAAAAAGGAAAGCTCTTGAATTAGGAGAAGAATTATGGTCAAGGTCCAAATTAGTACTCCAAGCTGTCAGGAGCCCTGAAGACATAAGATTTGCATCACCTCTGCTGCTATTGCCAGTTTGCATTTAGTTGCTTTGTAATTCCTGTCCCGTGGTATTACACTGACTTTCAGTTTGTCAGCTTCTCCTAGAAAACTGAATGCATCCAGCAGACAGCCAAATGAAGGACTGAGCCAGGGAAGGTGTACTACAGGAATTTGCTCATCTTCTTTCTTATGGAAAAGCACTGGAACAATCTAATTGAAAACAGAGACCTGGCTGGTGAGCAGTGAAATGGACTACAAACCAAAGATGCTGCCCTATAAACTATTCCCTTTATTCTGTTATCTCCCATCTTCTTGCTTGTCACTTCTCCTGTGACAGGGACAAAGATGGCAGTGAAAGTGAAGTGCCAGCCTTGGACTGCCTTCGTGGATGGAGAGGGTTCTGAGTGCTTGAGGTGAAGGAAGCCAGTTGGAGAATGAACAGTGTCTTAAAAAATTTGACAGTGCTTCCTTGTTCATTCTGAAAGTTATTATTCAGTGAGTCAAAGTTATTACTGAAATTGTGTCCATATTAAAAACAAGTCATTTTGTTGACATTTGATCAGAAAATCAGCTTTATTAAGACTGGGAATAATTGTCCCAGGTTATTTATCTCAGGTTAATATTATAACAGCACACATGTCTGCAGTGTGTGTTCTCATTATCTGCGTTATATCTTTGTACAAATATTGAAATACCTAATAACAGGGAACTTGACATTTATTAGAGTGTAGGTTTGGAGAGGGCTAAATAATGCTTTTTAATGTAACTTGACAGCATGAAAATGCGAGTTTTATTAATTCCATTATTGGACTGCTGTAATAGAAAATTATAAAGAGATGCAACTTTGATTTATACTTTACTTCTACCTTACAAGTCTTTAATGTGTTATGGTTGCATTTGCTCAAATACATGGAGCAAAAAAAAAGGGATCTTGACTATTCATGTATTTTTCATTTACATAGCAACATCTAAGTATCTGTGCTTAGAAATAGAGGCGGTGCTAAATGTGCCTGTCTGACAGGTGGATAGTCAAAGAGATTCTTCATTCTGGAAAAACTCGGAGTGGAATCCTAAAAACTGAAATTTAGGATAAAATCATTCTTCATGTTTGCTGCTCTTCTGTTCCCAGGTAGGATAGTGGGCTGATACAGAGTTCCTAAAGAATCTTTAATGTTGGTATCAGGAAAGCATGTCAGGGTATTTATGCTATTTTTTAAATTATTATTATTTTTTTTATTTTTCTAAACACATATCTATGTTTACAGTTACTGTCCTGGGAAAGTCTTTAGAAAACTATGTTAGCAAGCTCAGAAGCTGAGTTTTCAGGGCGACACATGGGTAAATGAAATTAAGTGGTAAGGCTGACATGCTAAAGCCGCATTTTCTAGGCACAGCCCCTAGGAAACTTGACAGGGAATTGCATACAATATTTGTGGCATTATAAAGTGTTATTATTCACTGCTATTAGATGACCACCAGCTGCTAGCTTAAACCTACTACAATTTCTGCTCTAGAACAACCAAGCTGAAAGGTAGAATTCAAGTCCTTGTGATGGTAGTCCCCTTTTTCATATATTTGCACAATATCTAGTGCAGTGGGGCACTGTTAACAATAGGAAGTTTTAGCTTTTAATTTTAATCTTCAGTCTGTCTGGGTTAGCATTTGCCTTTAAGGTGACTTAACATTTTGCATGTAATTACAGTCTCTGGATCTTTGAAAAGAACTGTTTCTCTTGAGTTTTCTGAGTGGAATAAAATACACTTATTAGCCTGTAACCTTTTTTAAATCCCTCTCCCATATGGTATTCATGGGGCATCACCTATAACAATATAGGATAATAACCTGCATAATATGGGCTATCATGAATATTGATGAACAGGGTAATTAAGATCTCTGTGCATGGTGCATGATTACATATGGGCAACCTATTGACGTAATTTCTTAAGATTAAATCAAAATAATACATGATAAACATAAGAGTTCTACCGGTTTATCTGATATTTCAATCCATTTCATGTTTGGGGAGAACTGAAATATTAATAAGCAGAAAGATCTGGTATTCAAATGAATTCTAGCAGGAAAGAAAACAATTTCTCCCTTTTTTTTCTTTACCTGTTGACTTGTGGGACAGATGACAAGCTGATATGTTTCCCTGGAGGCTAACATCTTATGTTCCAGAATACAGGCTTTCATTAAAAAATGATGACTTGTGAGGAGATGTTCATATTCATGTGAACAGAGTGCAGGTGCTCCTCTTCTCTAGTGCCCACAGACAGCCTGAAAGAACCAGTGTGACAAACAAACCACAGCTGAAACAGCCGATAGCAACTCCAGCATCAGTGATGAGGATTTATTCCTGTTCTTGTTGGGTTTGATCTCCCAGCGCTATAAAAACTCTGGGCTCACTGATGGATGGATGCTCTGAATCCTCCATCAAGGCCGGGCCAGCACCGTGATGAGCAATGTGTGATGGTCACTCAAGCTCCATCTCCAGGTTAACCACACTTTTTGCCCTCACTGCTCACAGAATGCGTCTGCTTCGCTCTGGTGATTTAAGGGCTTCTTCTAATTTCCATCCTAACTTTCTGCACCAATTTTACCCAATTGTTATTATGCCAAAAATCTCTTTTTCTCAAATAGTTGTGAGCTACCACTGCATATTAATGTCTCCCCCTCGAGTGCTGCAGCTATATCAGCTCTCAACCTTCACCTCGACTATCATGCTGTGTATTCACCTGATCATGGGGACAGCTCTTCTCTCCACCTCTTCCGCTTGGAATCACTTTCCCCAAACTTTAACCAGCCTTCCAAGTGAGGGTGTACCTCAGCCATATGAAACAGCATCAACACTTCCATACATCCACCTCTTCTTTTCCTGTCTGAAAACTGCTTGCAGTATTTTCCAGACACATCACTTTGGCTGCTGACAGACAATCCCTAACTTTGACTGGTCCCCACGTCCTTTCTCACCTCAGTGATTGCCAGCTGATGAGCTCTCAGTTTGGAGCAGACAGTGCTGCCATTGATCCTGCAGATGAAAGATGAAACTATGCTGATTTTTCCAGCTGACTGTGAATGACATTCTGCTTTGGGAAGTGTTTGTATTACTGCTCAACTGAAGTGCTGGATATAGCAGTTTGAATGTTTTCCCTCTTTGCAATGTACAAGACTATTTTAGAACTTCTCTTTTGTTATTGGTGTGGAAAACAAATGGATTTTAGGGTAATAACACAGATTCTTAACTCTATTTTATTACATATTCTAAAATCAATTTTTAACAGAAGGTTTAATTACACATTACTTTCTTTCAAAGGGCAGAGATGCTCCAGATTGTTGGTTGTGCTTGCAGAGACTTGGTTTCTTTTTAATTTTCTTCCATCCCCATTATCCCTTTCCTGTAACCAATTTCAATAGTGCTAAGGAGCTTTCACTCAAATTGACATACATTTGAAAAAACTCACTAAAATTAATACATTCTGAATCAATGCTGCTATTATTTATTTTTTTTTGTATATTTATTATCTTGGAACCTCTGACCCTGATATAATGGGAAGGAAGAGTCTTTTCTCTCTTTTCATAAGCAAATTTCTTGGTAAATTGCAATGGAAAATGCTCAGTCCTCCTCATTAATGGATCTGTCTTACACTTCACATGGCATGACTTGAGCAGTAAAGGGTGGGTTTGCAGCTCACACACACCTAATGAATTCCTGAGCTGCTTGAATTCCAGAGCTGCCCATTTGATCATTGTGCATAGATGACAGTTGTCTCGATACCCTGATGAATGTGGAACAAAACATATTTATAACAATAGTTTATTCTAAGCCTGGAGATAAAACTGCCTTTCTGCTGCCAAGCAGTCAGCACCCACAGCATGCAATGAGCAACTTCCTTCTACTGGTTTGAAAGACATTACTATCATGTATGCAGATAGTGAGATTTTTTAGGCTAAGTTATTGAAAATTAAATAGAAAGTTCTGAAAAGAAACAATAAATGGGTTTTCCATCTGAAAGCCAGTGGCTTTATAGGGAAAATCCCTAAGTGTGGCTGGTTTCCTGTATTGTTTGCTGCAGAATAGTCATTACACACTTCACAAGTGAAGGGTATTGTAATCACAATAATGGAAAAATGTAGCTCAATTGTAAACTTGAACAGTGTTGGGGTTTTTTCTTTTCTGAGATAGCCTCTTAGCTGATTACATTTTGGACCACAAGCATTTCTTAAATGTTAGGCCACATTTTTCTCCTCATTATATAGATGCAACTTGTAAAGAAAACCTTTTCCAGTTTCACGAGTTTCTGATTAATCCGAAGAGCATTATAAATCTACAATAAGTTTGCCTTTTGACTAGCAGCATTTGTAATAGCTTTAAAAAAGTAATCATGAAATGACTAATAACAAGCAAGTGCCTTGATGCTCCTTGTTTTCAAATACCTATCTCAATTTAATGTCTTCCTGCAAGAAATTGCCAACAAAAATAATACAAATAAAAATGAGTGTTTGGTTAAAAGATGTCTCTAAACTTTGAAGTGGCAGGACTGGAAAAAGTATTTCTTTATTAATGGAAAAGTGTTGCTATTACAAGTAACGCTCCAAACGGTGACGACCCTTCTGACGTGCAGTGTAGTCAGTCTGTACATGGTATGAGCAATCTGTGCTGGGAGTTGGAGTAATGATCACCATACCAAAAATAACCAAAATTTTGCACAGGTTTCAGCAGGACCAGGAGTTCATTTGCAGATGTAGAGCCATGCAGTGGTTAGAAGCGTTTCTTGCAGCAATTGCCTGAAAGTGCTGAGACCCTGAGACAGGGTGGGATTCAGTTCATTTGAGGAAGAGAGATTGCTGACGGTGCAGAAGGACGTGGAACAGGTGAAGACTTGAGCTGGAAGCAAAACATGAGTGGGAAAGGGAGCATTTATGTGTAGAGGCCGGCAGTGAGAAAGGCAGAAAGCTGAGTCCTTAGTTCACGGTGGAGTCTAGCAGTTGTCTAGATGTGTCTCTGTTTTGCCTGCAGTTCAGTAGGTTTTCCTCCTCCCTGATTTCTTGTCTGGATTTACTACTCATTTTCCTATTTTTTTGTCAAGTACTGTGTGCCAGGCAGAAATCCTGGCCAGAAGCGCAGTCAGCGGTGTCCTAAGATGTATTGCTCAAAGAACAGCTGAGACATCACTCCCAGTTCACGCTGCATTGACAGCTCAAGAGCAAAAAACCTGAAAAGTAGCACCAAGGATGATGAAAGCTGTTAATATTCCTGCCAGAAGCGCTCAGCGCTGCAGCTGGTGACGCTGAGCACCGCAGCCCTCAGCTGTGAGGTGTCTGGCACATCTCGGTGAGCAACCAAGTGCTTCCGAGGACAAGCGCTCTCCGACACGTTTCTGTCCAGGCTGGCCAGCGATAACCTAAAAACAGCTGCTCAGAGAGAAGGGTAGGAGAGAAACCGTGAGTTGGAGCTCACAGCTGAGAATTTTAGTCACTTGACTTCCACCCCATGCTTCCTAGCCTGTTCTAAGAAAAGTAGAGTCCCCAAAACAAGGCTCTGTCAGGATATTGTCCCGGTCGAGAAGCTTAATCTGGGAGAAAATCCCTTTCTGTAGAATACTGAGAGGGCAACAGGATTTCAGCTGGAGTCTCTATTCCAAGGATTAATAACCTTATACATTGTAAACCCTTTTGACAAGTTCTCTTTTCTGCTCTAAGTCTAGCTGATGGACCTTGCGCTGTTTTTTAGCTTAGAAGACAGTAAAATTTGGGGTATTCAGTGTGTCATGAGAATTAAAGGGAGAAAAAGAGGAGAAAGTAAATGACAGTATTCTTGAATTACGAGCTGTCAATTCTCCTGATGTTTGGAAAGGCAACGTTCGGGTGACTTCTCTCCTTGAAGTTTTTGCCTTGCATCAGTCACAGAAAGGAAGGTTTGGACAGACAAGCACCAGTGATGGAGTTAATCCAATGTATTGAACTGTCAGCCATTAGGTGAGCTAACAATCACTGGGCAATTGTAGGTAAATTAGCTCGATCAAGAGGGCACTTGTAAAATTTATTAATTTTATTTCCCATTTGTGGAAGCTACTGCAGTTCAGACGGGGAACCGTAACTCCCTCACCTGCAGTAATGGAGCAGCTCCATCTCCAGAGCGAGGGATGCAGGGTATCAGTGAAAAATGCAGTAGGACTAACTGTGTTTAACATAGGGTTAGGAAATTCAATCAAGAAAAGCAGCGAGGCTGCAAACACATTAACTGGCATTCTCTCAAGATTTTAACCCTACATTGTCTTGACAAAATGGAATTGACCTCACGGAATTTCCACCCTTGCCTTTAGACCGGCTCAGAAATCGGCCTAAAGCTGCTCCGAGAGCGGGGGATTGGGCGGGAGGGTGCGACTTCAACTTCCCCTCAGCGCGCCTGCAGCACGGGCTTCCTAAATTGGTTTCGGAGGAGCGCGGAAGAAAAATCCTAAATCCTACTTTATTTAAGACAGGGATTAAGAATCCCACAAGGGAGGGCGCGGCGGCCCTCGTGTGGGAGGGGGGCGCGGCAGGTGCCGTGAGGGGCGGGCCCGCGGCTCGCTGAGGGCGGGAGCAGCCTGAGGGCGGCAGCAGGCTGAGGGCCCGGGCCCGGGGCCGCCCCCGGCCCGGCCGAGCCTCGGAGGAGGGCGGGCGATGCGGGAGGAGGCGCGGCGGAGCCCCCGCCCGCCCCTGGCCGGCGAGCGCGGCTCCTCCTCCGGGAGGGCGCGGCGAGGCTGGCGGGCGGTGCTGCAGCCCCGGCGGCAGCCCCGCCGCACCTCCGCGCCCGGGGCGACTCCGCGCCCGCCGGGTGCCGGCGCCTGTCCCGGAGGAGCCTGTGCTGAGGGCACGGCCGGCAGCGGGCTCTGAGGCAGCGCGGGGGGACATGTCGGCGGAGCGCGGCTGGAGGTGAGCAGCGGGGCGGGCGGTGCCCGCGGGCCCGGCGCGGCCGAGCCGCACAAGTCGGCGCTCGCCGGCCCCCTGATCCCGGCAAAGTTGTGCCCGAGGCGGCCGCAGGCTCCCGCTCCGCTGCGGGCACCGCCCGGGCCGGGAGCGCGGCGGGACGGGGCGGCTGCCCGGCGCTGAGGCTCCCGCTGCGGAGGCAGCGTTTGCGGGGCTGTTCGCTGGTGTTTCTTGGGCTTTGGGTTGGTTTTTCTTGTTTCCCGGCGCACTCGGCATCTGCCCGGCGCGGTGCCCGCAGCAGCCCTTCAGTGGCCGGGCTTTTCCCTTTCGCTCTCCTCGCGGCGTTCTGCGCGACGCTGTTGCCCTCTGGTGTTTGTGAGAATTGGTTATGGCTCTGCTGGGGAGCAAAATTTGTCAGCCTAGTGCGGTAATTCTTCATAACTTCAGGTGGTTATAGCTGCTTGGATTCCCCAGATGCCATCAGAAATGGATGTGTGTTGCTGCTCGTTTCAGCTGTCATGTGCAACCCTCGGGAAATGGCAGAAAACTTTTCTATTATTCAATTCACTCCCTGGTGTGCTGTGCTGGATAATTGCTTCAGGGTTTGGTGTGGTGGGGCTTTCTCTTCCTAAGAAAATGGTAAGTGAAAGAAACGGGGTTTCTCTCGCTCTCAGCATCCCAGTCAGTTCTCTCTGAAGGAATGGTGCTGAACTCTGCCTTATTAACTCTTTATTCTTGGCAGCTGTAGGAGAAAAGGGAAGTAATGGTATGGGCATGGACCAGACAGTGTGCTGGACATTTATCTCAGAGACCTTGAGCAAATCATTTACTGTTTAGATAGTGAAGTTTCTGCAATTGCTGAAGAATTACAGGGTTTATCTCAGAAAAAATGTGTGATGTCAGGAGCTTAAAGCTCTTCCTGTAGAAAGTTTTGTGTGAAGGTAAAGAGTGATGTGAAGACTAAACCAAACTTCTGTGTTCTGTTGAAGTCTTCAGAGCCTTCTTTTAAACTATTTTTAAACATTGTACGTTTAATGGTTATAAATATTTTTTCTTGACAAACTCTCATGCGTGGATCTCTATCCTGGATCTCTATCACTAGATACTTTTCAAAGGTGTCTCTAGTGCTGCATTAGGCAATGCAGCATGGAGCTAAGGATGTTACAGGTACAGTAGAAACTGAGAACTGCTTACCTCAAGGACTTGAAAAAGAATGAAAAGAATTTCTATCCACCAGAATTGCTGTGCTGCCTAAACCATTGCCTTTTTTTTTTTTTTTATTTCCTTCACAGCTATGAGAGAATATAAGCCCTTCAATATTCACACATTCCAGAGTTTGTTATGTGATATTAAAGGGTCTCAAAGACTTCCCTTGTCATGTCTCATCTCACCATTTTTACAAGCTGAAAATGTCTTTTTAATATGCAGTTGTAAGGTCTCATTCTCAGCCTGGATTTACTCCTTTGAGCTGTTGAATACTTCAGTCAGTAAAATAATGCTGTAAGTAGGCATGCTCAGGGTTTGGACGCTTGTTTGGTGTTTTTGTAACTGATTGAACAATCTGAGCCCTGCTGTTCACCCCAGGTTTGGTTGTGTTCAGTTGCACTTTGCTGCTTCCTACCATATCATCTGTATATCCAAAGATTTCCATTTTAGTAACGCTAAAATGACTTCAGAATGCTTCCTTTGAGGAACTTGTATTTCTTAGTGACTGGCCAGAGCAGACCTTTATGTTCAAAGCAGTTAAGCAGCATTCTAATCATGTGAGATTTAAATGTCTGTAGTAA
The DNA here is from genome assembly GCF_030490865.1 of Poecile atricapillus. NCBI lineage: Eukaryota > Metazoa > Chordata > Aves > Passeriformes > Paridae > Poecile > Poecile atricapillus. Next base: position 6,300,712 of record NC_081252.1, read on the forward strand.
TACACTAAACAATATGCCTCCTTTTTTTCTGCTCTTCATTTAAAACTCATCCTTTGTGTAATAAATCACCAGCATGTCACCAGCACTGTGGCACTGTCCAGGCAGGTAAAGAACAGGATGGGAATGATGGGGATTACTAGAAGAGAATTATTTAAAATATGTCCCCAGAAAAATGTGATCTACCTGAATAATACTGATGGATACTCAGCCCAGAACTGGCTCTGTTTTAGTAGTTCTTGATGAAAAGGGTTTTTGTTACCCTTTAACAGGATGTTTTTACTTATAAATTTGACCCAGCTGTATTGTTTCTACTCAAGGGTCACAGTAAGCAGTTGCCCTAGCACGGGCCTGAGGTAAGACTAAACCAGAGTTTTCCTACTGGGCTTTGACAAATTTGATTTGAGAACAATTCCTCACTTATTTATGGATATTTCAGTTGAGCCCATTGCTTTGGTCTTGGTATTACCACAGTGCAGAAAAGTTTCTTGTCATTTTAAAAATTGTGTTGATAGTCATGACTCAACTTTAATAGACTTTTTATTTTTAAATTCTGTGCAGTTCTTTGTGCCTGTGCAGGTACCTAGTTTCTTACTTGAGCGTCTTTTTTTACTGGATTGAGAACTGCTGTGAAGAATTTAGTAGGCTGCATTCCCTGGAAGAGTTTCCATTAAATTATCAGGGTGACGTGATTTACAGAAGTCAAGAATTTGGTCATTTATTCTTACCAATGAAACAACAAACTAAAGAAAGCTGCAAGTGGTAGGAACTCGAGGTGTGCTTCATGTCTTTGGGGTTCCTCACAGTATTTGTTCTGTCATCAGTGGCACTTTGTTAGTGAATTTAAAAACCTGAAACAGAACAAGCAGAGCAATGATAAACCCCCCAAGCCAATCCAAACTGAAGATCTCTATTCAGATGCAGCTATTTTGTGCTGGTTGCCTGCAGATGCCTGTAATTGTGACTGCCCAGCAGTGCTGTTCAGAGTGCTAAATCTTCTGCTTAAGAAGGTGATATTTCTTTATCCTGCCAGCAAGATTTTCATGTGAACTAGTTCTGGGCTTCTGCAGTAGATGACAGGAGCACTGAGCCTTGCTGTCTGTGTTCATAACAAAATGCAACACTTGCTTCCGTGACTCAGCTTTCTCTTAGCAAGATCTTCTCCATAGTGAGACTGTAAGTTAAAAACCAAATTCTGAATATTCAAAGGTGCTAATTTTCACCTTAAAATGAGCATTTTGGCACCTGCTACTTTGAGCAGCAGAGGTAAAGGGTTCAGGTCTGAATTTTAACATGGTGGCATGAAAATGCAAAATAGGACATCAAATGCAGGTTGTAGGAGAACAAATGCAGGTTCTTTTAAAGCAATGAAGTTCTAGATAAAAAAAAACATGCAAATTTTATTGCTTCAAACCATGGAAAAATACCATACGGATTATTCTATAGGTAAAATTTATTGTGGCATCAGCTTTGTGGAACTTTGGATTCATATAATATCTGACACCTGTTCTCAAGTGCTTTGAGGTACAGGTGGGACCACATTCCTCTGTCACTGAATTCCATGACTGTAGAAATCAAAAAGAGCTGAGACTGCTTATGCTATCTATGGGGGTTTTTTCATGGTTTTTTTCACTAGAACAATACTAACAAGCTTGAACTCTTGTGAAGACTTTCTAGACTCTTTCTGGTTCTTTTCTTTAAGCCTTTTTCTTATTCTTGGATATTTTTTATTGATGTCGAAGCTATCATGACTTTTCCTTCCTTTAGTAAAGTATTGTGTTTTTTTGTAATGAAAGTGAGACTCTTCAGGTACTGTCCTCTTCTGAAATGCTGCTTCTCACACACTCACTGTAGGTACATTGAGAATTAGACCTTTTGTCTGGTTTTACTGTAGGAAATGATAGTGAGCAAGGACCATCTTCCCTGAAGCCACGTCTAGAGATGTGATAAAGGTCGCTGTCCCAATCTCCATAGGTCCCACGGTGTGTCATGTGAGGAGCATCCCAAGGATGGCGCTGTCAGGGGTGCACTGTGAGTTATTTTAGCTGTAATACAGCACTAGAGTATCCAGCAAGTTCTGTTGCTCAGGGGAAAATGCTGCTGTCCCTGGAGGATAGCAACTGTATCTTGTCAAGGCCTTGAGACTGTTGATACTGTAAAATGCATGTTCTCTTTGAATTGTTTGTTTTCTTCTTCCTGCGTTCTTTTGAACTCCTGCCATACAAACCAGCAGGTGAAAATTACGTGAGCCTCAAGCTGATACAAGAGAGCGTGCATTTAAAACTTGTGCCTTGCTCTGTTCCGTCCTGCTTCCTGACTGTCTTCAGCAGGGACTGTGCCAAGTCTGGCTGTGTCCTGCTGCCTCAGAGAATTTCTCATTCCTCACAGAGGAACCTCACATCTGTCTTGGCAGTTCCAGCCACTCCTCCTTGCAGCTGCCCGCTGTAGCCCCACGGGGGTGCCCGCAATTAGGAGCTGAGGATACAATGACAGGGCTTTTCTTGAAGCAGACACGGGTTTCTGGGCTGGCTCCAGATTTTCCTCTCTATGGAATGGCATTAGGAACCGTGTCCTTGCTGCAAGTGTTTCTTGGGTTGCAACCCTTGTGTAATACCCAGTTCAACCAGCTCTGTCTCATCGGCCCTTCCTTGCTCTGAGCTTAGGTCAGTGTCAGTTCTCACTTTTTCTGTATCTGGACCAGCCAGGTCTGTGGTTATCAAAGACAAGTAGGTGTATGTAGAGCTTTCCTGCAGAATGCAGTCAGTGATAATTTTAGGCACTAAAATGATGTGTTTCTTGGCATTCAGGCAGCTGAGCTGGAAACCCAAGATGAAGAGAACCCTTGGTGTGTGTAATGAAAAATCATCTGTCTGGAAGCCTCTGTCTGGTGTTAACTCATTCAGGGTGGAACTTCTCTTTGTCACCTGACTTGTTCCCATATTAAATGTCTCTGTTATGACATCCAGACTGAAATTCTTGAAGCTGGTGTGGCAAGGATCAGACATTTCAATGCTTAAGAATGTTAATTTCTTCTAAAGGTACTTCCATGTTGTTGTTTGGTCTTTCTGCATTCCTCAGGTTTTTTTTCAGACAGAAACCGAGAAGCTGGGGTTGTGTTATTTTAGTCCAGCACTGATTAGTGAGCGTGGGTGAAGGGCAGGTTTCCTGCCCAAAAGCTTTGAGCAGGACTTTGTGCAGCTGCAGGTCAGGTTCAAGGCTGGGTTCAAGTCTTCCCAGAAGAGAAGGGATTGATAAAGAGGTATCTGAGTAGACAGTGAGGAGAGTAAAATCTATGCAGACAGCAGGAATCTTGCTCTGAATCTTAACTATGAATGAGACGGCTCACGTACGCTCGCTCTTGATGCTGAATTTTGCGGTTTTGATGAATAGAATGCCTTGGAGTTTCTTTTCCCCTCCTTCATCTGATCTTTCTCGTTTAGTTTTACTTGATGCTCATCTTGGCACCGGGAAGATCTGTCTTCAGGGTTTAATTAAATTTGTGGACATGACATAGGTACTGTTAAGTACATCATATTTTAGCTTTTTTGAAAATCTGGAGCGAAAGACCAATTTGCTTACAATGTAGGAATAAAAAAAGAAACCAACCAGGACTGGAAGGATTAAGCTCTCAGTTGGGAAATGACCATGTTAATGCCACACCTTATCCTCATCCCATTTCCAAATGGACCTGGGTGCAAACTACGCTGAAGTTAGAGTGGCCATGTTCTAGATCTTCACACACCTAATATTTTCCAAGATCTGCTTTGAAGCTTTGTTTATGACTTATGATCATTATTTTATGCTTGTCACACCATCCAGTTGTTTTACTAGGGAGTTTTGACAGCAGTTGTACTGCTGGCTTGAAAAATTATTCTTTCCTTAAATACAAGATAAAGCATAAGTATATCCTTAGGTGATCTGCCTGTTAGGTTTAACTTTTGAGTTATGACTTTCTCTTCTCCAATTTAAGAACTTGATTATTGTATTTTGTTTTTAATGCAATGAATTGGCAAGTGCTTCTAACAGTCTGCAAGACTCCACAGTCCAGAGAAATGCTTTGTTTTCCTCTGATGTTGCAGGAAGGAGGTTTTGCTTTGAAAACATTCCTACAGTAGATGTAATATAGAGTGCATCAGTGTATGTTTGTACAACAGTTGTGTACGTTCTTAGTTCTTGGGAAAACTAATAAAAGATAAAATTTGTATAATCATGTTCCCCCAGCTTTTTAGGAGTAGAAGGAAGAAGTTGATAAATTTTCTTCAGTATTTTGGTTGTTAGCAGCTGTCTACTTGGGAGTTAACTTTTATCTTTAGGTGAAAATAATTTCTAAAGCACAGTAAATACTTTGCTTTTACGCCTTGCTTTTCAGTACCTCTTCCTACTTTATTTGATCCTCTGAGTTGAGGAACCTGTGAGATTCAGAGACCTTCAAATGCACGTGGCAAGTAGTGGGAGCAGGGACAAAAAATCATTATTGCAAGATTTGGAGCTGTTGGTCTCCAACTCTCTGGCTGGCAGTGGTTTCTTTACTCCCCATTAGTTTAAGCAGGTGATACTTCACAAGGTGCTGCCTCAATTAAATCTCTGATTTTCTTTTCTTCTAGACCATACCTTGGGTAAAGCTCTGTGGAAGACAGATGTGTGTGCTGCAATGGTGACATAAATATTTCAGAGGACTGGAACAAGTTGTTGAGAATCTGTGTTTGTTTTTCATGCTGCTGTTGAGAGCTATCTAAGGCAAGTAAACACCATGAGTTTTATCCTGAAACTTGACAGACATTTCCAAAGAAGAGTAATTTTGCTGGCCACTTTTTGTATGGTGAGCATAGTTATTTCTGCCTACTACTTGTATAATGGCTACAAAGAGGAGAATGAGCTTCCTGAAACCTCTTCAGAAGTGGAATGTGGTGATCCTCAACCGTTGCCATCCAAGCTGATGGAGATGAAGAGCACGAAGCCCATCGATCCCCTGAGGACAGACCTGGTAGTGCTGGTGTTTGTGGAAAGCCAGCACTCAAGCTTAGGGCAAGATATAAGAACCATTCTGGAATCCAGCAGGTTTCAGTTTCACCTTGAGATTGCATCTGGGAAAGGTGACCTCCCAGTGCTTATAGACAAAAGCAGAGGCAAATACGCTCTCATAGTTTATGAAAATATTCTGAAGTAGGTGAATATGGACTCTTGGAACAGAGGCCTTCTAGATAAGTACTGCCTGGAGTACGGTGTAGGTGTGATTGGATTTCACAAAGGCACTGAGAACAGCTTGCAGAGCTTTGAGTTGAAGGGTTTTCCTTTCCATGTCCACAGCAATCTGGGTGTTCAGGACTGTTGCATTAACCCTCATTCCCCACTGCTCCATGTGACTAAACCTTCTAAGCTTGAGGAAGGGCCCTTGCTTGGAAATGACTGGGCCCTTTTCCAGGTTAATCACACAACTTATCAACCAGTGATATTTGCAAAAGTAAAGACACCAGAAAACCTTTCTCCACCTGCTGCTCTAGGTGCTCTCTATGCCACAGTAATACATGACTTGGGGCTCCACGATGGGATTCAGCGAGTCCTTTTCGGCAGTAACTTGAATTTTTGGCTGCACAAGCTGATTTTCATAGATGCCATCTCTTTCCTGTCTGGAAAGAAACTCACCCTATCCTTGGATAGGTACATTCTGGTTGACATAGATGATATCTTCGTTGGCAAGGATGGAACAAGGATGAACACCAACGATGTACAGGTAAAGTATGTGCACAAACTGATGGTCAATGCAGCAAAGCGGTATTTTCATCTGAAAGTGAATAGTTGTTCATGGTTGGAACTGGAGGGCTCCACTCAGGAGCTGTTCATATTTATTGCACTTGTTGTGAGTCTTACAAGCAGGAGGTGAATGTGGTGAGCAGCAGTAAATGGCAGCATCAAATGTGAAGAGTGGACTGGGTTATTGGCTGTTTGAGATAGGTTTGGATGTCAGGAGCTGTTTGCAGCATTTCACCTCTCTCATCTCTGTTTTATGGCACTTGCTTGCAGGGAGGGTTTGTGCTAATATTGCTCTTAAAAGCTGTCAGTAAATGACTGGACAATTTCCATTTGAATGTTTAGAGCTGTACATTCCTGAAGGTCCTTTTCCACTCTGTTGTGCTGTTCAAGTGAGGTGACAGTGGTTGGTCAGTGGCACTAACATCTTCCCATTATTTCTTCCTGTGTTTCTTGTGTGCTTTTTGTGAGGAGTGTTGTCCCAAAGCAGGAAATAGGAGATCACCTTTCTCAACTTGGTCTAGAAGCTGCAAATCTCTAACATCCTGATTGTTGCCCTGTTTGCACTAAAGATAAGGGAGAATGTTTTCTTAGAAGTTTGTTAATGGGATGAGGAACTGCAAGAAGGAAAGACAAGGACAGCACTGCATGCAGTGGGTCATTTTTGTTTCATTTTTAACCAAGTTTTTGGGTTTCTTCAGTGTTAATACACTTGTCAAGCCACAGCAGCTCTGCATTCTTTGCTCTCTTAAATGAAAGGTTTGACCCTGCGGTTAAACTTTTAATTTGCTTTAAAATTGCATTTGCTCTTTTCCAAAACATTCTCTGTCCATGCACTTAAAAATGAGATTTACCTCCTTGTTAAGTAGGTGTTTTCCTTAGGCAAACAAATCCCATGGGAGAGAGCAGAAATAAAGGTGAAGCTTCCTAAATGGTTTTTCCATGGAGAAGAGGATGGCAGTGTTTGAGTTAGGTGAGTGAGCATCCTTGGAGAGTCTCCTGAATGCAAACTCAGATGGCAGGAAAAAAGTCAAGTCTGGCCAGCATCACTGGCAGAACTTGTGTTGTTCTGCAGGAGCAGAACTTTCTGGTAACAAGGTGGCTGAAATAAAGCCTGAATAAATCCATCACTGAGTTGTGCAGTAGCAGTCGGAGACAGCACGTTTTGTATTGTTTGTCTTTGCAAGTGACACCTTAGGATTGTCATTTGAAAAGAAGTTGGGATGTTGAATTGCCAGAGTTATATACCAGAAGCAGGAGACTATTGAGACAAATTTGGTTACAGCAGATAGAGAAGGATAAACCATATTGTTTGGGGAAAATAATTTGTAGTATGTCAGAAAGTAATCTTCCCAAAATAAAACTGTCCCATTAAATAGAAGTAATATCAAAGTGGAAATAACTTTTAAGTAGGATAATTTCATTTATACAGAACTGTGTTCTGAAACAATGGAATCTGAGAAAAGTGTTCCCTTCTGATTCTTCATCTACTTAGAGTTAAAATGTTGTATTAAACATGTTGTTAGGGCTGTCAGATGCAATGCATCTTCATTACTATTAATATCAAAGGAGTTCTCCTCGGTGGCACAATGACATGTGGAAGGAATGAAACAAAATCAGTTTGCAGTAGTTGGAAATACGTTATTGTAAAGTGTATTTGCAGATAAATGACATCTCATTAAACAAGAGTTTTAGTGAGTTCTGCTGCAGTGACTGTGACAGAGAATTGGGCGCTGCAAGTGTGAAAAGAGGTTCTAAATGTAAACTTTGTATCATTGCAGTACTCAAGATTAGCTCATTTCCACTAGGCACACATTTCTAATAAAAACATGTATGTTTTTCTGGCTCTTAACCTGCGGCACAGATTTTGCATTAGGTGGTGTACATGATTCTGTACCTGTTAATCCTCATGTGGTCCATTTCCTCCCTGTATAGGCAGGCAATCACAACAGTTGATTCTACTGATTTTGGTAGTGCAAAGCTTGTAGATAAAACATAGCATTACTTAGAACAAAACTTTCTGAAAAACATCTGTTTCTGGATTTGGAACTGTGGCTTTGATGGTGGTTGGGTTTTTTGGGTTTTGGAGGGGGTTTTTTAGGTGGTTGTTTGTTGTTGTGCTTTGTTGGTTTGGTGTAAGGAAGTGTTGCTGTGCTCTGTCCAAATCTTGCAGCTTACACACCAATCGCTACAATGTCTGTGAACATTTTTAAAGTTTTCATCTTTGCATCCCCAAATGTGGAAAACACAATTCCTGCAGTTCTGTGGTTAGAAACATAGAATGCTATAACCATTTAGTTTGGAATAGACCTTTGAGATGATGGGGTCCAACTATTAATCCAGCACTGCCAAGCCTACCAGCAAATCATGTTCCTAAAGATGAGGCAGAGCAAGTCAATCCTCTCAGAAGTTTGTGTGTAAACACACAGTATCCCCCTGGTTTGCTCTTCCAGACTATCTGAACACTTCCACTGGAATATCTGGATCCATGTCCTGCTGCTCCTGTGTGGAGTTTCTGTAGTCTGGCTGCTCCCAGTCTCCCCACTGTTATCTCAGTACTCTGATGACACTGGAATAGGGGCTCCTTACTTCTCCTCGCAGCACCAAGGGCGTGTTTCAAAATTTACTGCAAGAGATAGAACCTTTTCTTTCAGCTGGAGACACAGTGATGGTCTTCACTGAAGGAAAGATGGCTTTTGACACTGAAGTTCATAATGAGTTGGATAGAAACAAGAAATGACCATTCCTGGAAGAACTGGTTTTTTTCTTGAGCTGTGGAGACTGCTTCTGAACCTCCCTGTAATTAAACAGCACTGTGTCTTACTCGACACACAGAGCAGTTCCTCAGATGGTGTAAGCTGTCAAAACATCCATTGATTTCAGAGGAACTATGACAACTTAGAAGAGTTATAGATTAGTCTTAATTCTCCAGCAGCAACTTGAGATATGCGGAACTTAATTAGACTGGCATCACGAGTGCGAGAAACATAAAGGCATACCAGAATGTGGTTTGGGGTTCTTGGAGTGTTCATATATTTCATTAAGAAAAGTCTAGTTTGTTTTCTTGATGTCTCGAGAAGTTGTTAGAGTTTTTCATCTGAATCTTTTGGCTCTGGCTCAAAATGTGTTAGAGGTTTTCCAGAATCAGAAATGTAGGGATAAAATATGGATACACTTGGAGCTGAGTTTCACGCATTAGAACTCAGCTAGGGCACTCATGTCTTCTACTGGCAGTGCCTGCCTTGTCATGGGTTATTCTTATTTCCCAGATATCAGGGGAGAACATGCTGCTAGTGGTCTGCTTCAGCATCAAGTGCTGATTTGCAACAACATCAACAGCAGAAATGCTGCTCAGTCCTCCAGTCAAATTAAAAAAAGTAAAGAAACCCAGCTAGATTCCCTGACTGCTGACTTGGTCCAGCTATACAGTGTCTTTTCCAGCTTCTCTTTTCCCCTCTTTATGTCTGGACACACTTGTACAGATGATAAAGGCAAATCAGTGCATACCAGTCCTGTAATGACCTTTATCTTATACTTTTATTCCTCTGTAAGATACCTTTGATATCCTAGTGTGGCTTTGTTCCTGTATGGCTTTGGATGTATTAGTTTCAGAGAGTGTGCTGATAGAAACTAATGTGGAAACATCTGTTAAACCAACATCCATTCATTTACATCTAGCATTAGAGCTGCTCCACATATCTCTAATTACATTACTGTTTTATGTCTTAAGTGCTTACTCAACTCTGAAAATATAAACTGTGGGGTTCTAAGTAGTCTTCTTGAGATAGCATCAAAGCAAGAAATGAGTTGGTGCTTAATCCACAGCCTGATCTTTGTCACCACTTCCCGTGTGACACCGAGACAAGGGCTGGTGATGTGTGAGAGAGATGGATGGATGGCTTTGTGTATCCATAAAGCTTCTTGGGCTCTGTCCCACGATTCTCCTGACAGAATCCTTCCCAGGTTTTGCTTTGGCCTGAAGTAGCAGACAGCTCCTGGGAAGTCAAAAGGGGTAGGAGTGGAGCTTAGAGAGAGAAGAGGTTTTTCCTAGGCCTTGCTTCAATGTCATAGGAGAGAGTGAAGCAGTAAGCAGATTTCAGCTCTGCTCAGCCCTCTTGTCATTTGTTGTTTGCACCTGTAACACTGTGGAAGAGCTGCATCCCCTTTGGTCTGTTTCCATCATGACTCTTTTTGTGACCTCCCTGCTGATAAGCAAGTCAGTCTAGTTTTGTAAATCCTTGCACAAGCAAGACCAAAAGCAGGTCCAAGTCCCATTCATCCAAGTGCCTCAGGCAGAAAAGCTGGCTGCTGCCCCTCCTCCATTGCAGATTGTCACAGACACTAATCCAGGAACTTGGGTTGTGCCCCCATTTTCCCTGTTTTGTGTGAACATAGAGAACCATTTGCTGTGTGACTCACAAGGGTTGTGTTCCATCAGAGACCATGCCAGGGTTTCTCTGGTCCCCAGTGCTGCAGGCAGAAGTGTTGTCACCCCGTTGTGCATCTGCTCCCAGCCCGAGTTCAGGCTGGCCAAGGGAGTGATCAGAAGGGGAACAGGTTTTGTGCAGCACTGCTCTACAGCAAGGGGCTCCTTCCAGGGCTGGGCAGTGCTCTGCTGTTCCCTGCATCAGCTCCAGCAGAAACATTCCCCAGCTCCTGATGGTCTCCAGCCGAGCCAGCAGCAAAATGCTGACTGATGGTTTCCATGGGCTGGGACTGTTGTCTCTGGGTAACACCAGCATTCTGCTGTCACCTCAGCTGCGTGTCTGAGCTGTAGCAGGGCTGCTGAGATGGGCAGGGGAAAGGGGGCTTCTCCTAAAGAGCAATGCAGGTCAGCTGCTGGCAAAGCAATGATCATCAAGAGGATCATCCATAAAGTGCAGTGATAGCTTACAAATCTCAAACCCAAGCGTTTCTTCTTTGATTATTAAAAACAAAGGGGCTTGAACTCTCGGTTTGATGTATTAAGTGATATTTTTTTAGAAGACATTTTGAGTTAGTCAAACTGGAATGATTCATAAAGCAGCTTAATTAGACCAGAGCTCCAGTGGGAGTCCCCTTTAACATGTCTACAGAGACTCTTTTAATACTCTAATCCACTTCTGAATAAAAGGTGAAACCAGGAATGGTAGTTTCAAAGGAGGAACTACAAAGAACATTTATCTTTCTCTTTTTGCTCTTCTGTCCTTGCCATCTAGATATCAAGCTTCCATTGCATTCTGAGGATGACTTTTTTTCTAGGTTAGCTTGCACAAGCAGAGCTTTTTATGTACCATCATTTAAACCTTAAAGAACCCTCAAAGTGAAAAATTGGATACTAAAGCACCACCAAACCGGTGTTCTAGAATTACTGTAATGAATTCATCCTGTTGTACAGTGTTTTGTTTCACCTCCTAGCAAGTTTTTTAAAAAACTTTTAGGTCGCCCTCTTATAATTTGTTTTCCGCTTTATCCGGTGCTATAGGAGGAGGCTTCGTGCTAATGCTCCAGTAGGGTGGGAAATCCTGAAATGGGAAATGGAAGTGTGCCCTGAGGTCTGTTTTTAGACTGATGTGACTAGGCTGTGCTTCAAAATAAAATGAAAAATAACCCACACAGACCTGGGTTCAGCAAAAGGGAGGCTAAAGACTTGAAAATGCTGTAGTCTGACAAGGGAAATCAAGATCATGATGTTATATTTACTTTGCACTGGGCTTCTTTAGAGATGTGCAATCTCTCTACAACATCTGCTGGAACAGAGTTAATAAGCTAAAGCAATGCTTTTAATGTCTAACTACTATTGATTCCCTTTTCTTGAGGTAGGAATTGCTTACAGGCTTTCAGCACTAACATTAAAATATCAGGATGGTAGCAGAAGGAATGGTTGGGTTTTTGGTTGGAATATGCAATGCAGTTCCAGGTGAACAGTGCCCAGTGGTGATTGCTCTCCAATCATCTTTTGAGTGAGGGGTTTTTTTTGACAATATCTTTTTCTCATGGAAGGAAAACAAAGGTGACTTAATTAAAATGAGGAAAGAAAAACATGGATGGAATAATTCACTCCAAGTGAATAAGAACTTGGTACTTAACCATTGTACCTCTTCATCTTGCTCATTCCTACTTTCCTGCTTTCCTAATGTTCAGCAGGTTCCATTTCAAAATATCTGCTGTGATATTTTGGAGTGGCATCTTTGCTCTCAGAAGACTTTGGGGCACTCTAGAAATAATCTTCCAAATGCTGTTTGCCTACCCATCCCAGTGATGTGGCACTTTGGGTCTCAGTTTTGTTCATTTGCTGGTTTTAAGTGTGCCTGAAATGCTGACACACACAGAGCAGCAGGGCTTCTGTGAACTGAAATGGTCACCTAAAACGTAAATAGCAGTAGCAGAGATACCTGTTAAACAATTTGAAGTGCAGGCTTGAAAGAAATAAATTAAATGGTGAGAGGATAGTAAGTTGATTTCTCCTGGTGGCATAAAGCTTTTATGTTCAAGAGGAGTGTTTTAGGAAAGTAGATCCTATGCCCAAAAAAATGGAATAGGAGCAAAGAGCATCAGCATCCGTATTTCTGTTGTAGATCTGTTACATCTTGGGGCTCCCATAGAGGGCAATATTGTATAAAAGATAGTTTTAAGCCATGCATTAGGGGTCTGCCGATTCATCTGTGTTGATAGACCTTAAGGAAAATTGCTGTTAAAGTCAATTGAACTTCCAAGTGTGAGAAACTGGAAGAGACTTCAGGGGACACGACGCTGTTTAATGGGGCAGAAACTGAGAGACAAGTGAACTGCAGTGTGGGGTGATTTGCATTTTTCCAAGATGATTTGTAGAAGGTGAAAAGTTGCAGATGAAATGCTTTGATTTGCCTTTATCTCACTCTGCCTGTGCACTTGTGTCGTTCATTTCATGCAATAACCCCTACTAAACAGTCAGAGGCTGCAGCATCATTTTGTTGACCTTAAATTAAGGCAGAAAGCTGCAGTTTTGGAATTTGAAGTTTGTAGTATCTAATTGGCTAAAGGGCAAAAGAAAGAAGTAAAGATGAATGACAACTTTTCATATCAGATGAAAAATCAAGGCTCATGCATCAGGGAACTTCAAAACAATTAGTTTCATATCATTTCAGCCTAGGTCTCAATCCTAAAAGTGCATTAAAATGACACTCTCTAAGTCTCATTCCGTGGAGCTTAGATGAGCCTCAGATTTTAGGTGTTCCCAGGATGGGAGTTACAGGAATTGATTTCTTTGCAATGTGAAGTGCCTAAAATAGGAAACAGTGGCAGTTTGGGGGCCTCTTGCTGCTTTCTTCCCTTTTTATTCCTTTCTATCCAACATGGCAGAAATGCCATCTAAGTGAGTAGCAGGAAGGCAACCTACATTGTTAGCAAATGAGGGGAAAAAAAAAGGTTAATCTTTCAGGCTTTGGAGGAGCTGATAGCAGGAGAAGAAACTGTGCCTGCAATACAAAGCCAAAAGTTATCAACTATCCTGAGAGATGTTTTCACAAATCAACAAAGAACATAAACTAGGGGAAAAAAACAAAAGGAAGCATTGCTCTGGTCTTTGTCCCTAAGATGAGAAACTGAAAAGCTGTGAGTATAAAGCAGGTATGAGCTGGTTGTCAGTGGAATGTCAGCTTCCAGCAGAACAGGAATAACTCAGGAGTCTGGAGATGAGTCTCTGCTGCCTTGCACAGTGTTTTAATCAAAGCCCTGAAGGAGCAGTTCCCAGCCAGCCACAAAGCACCACGTCAGGCCGTGCAGAAAGAGGATTGCAGCACAACTGGGGCTTCACCAGATCTGTCTGAGATCTAGAACTGCTACTAGGTGAGGCTCAACTTGAAGAATTTTCTTAGTTCCTTCTTTTGTCCTCTCACCCCAAATACAGCTTGTATTTTGCTTCAGCATGCTTCTGTAAATCCTCAGAGGATCCATCTTGGAAGCACTTCCAGGATGGAAATGCTCTGACCTTTAGATGTTGACAGATGAGGTGCATATTCTCCTGTTCTGTATTTATTGACAATAATGGCAGCTCTTCCTTTTTTAATTTATTTTTTTTTTTTGTGAACAGTGTAACTTTTACATATTTGTATGACTTCATTGTATAGCTGCCCTCCTGTAACATATTCTATATGTGCCAATTCTTTTACTCCAGGGATGTAAATGCAGTACCACATATTGATGAACACACTGTACCATTTAAACCACTGTCTGCACCATCACCCTTCAGAAATGAGACCTGCACAGCACTCTGCAATTCAATCCAATGAAAAAGGCCATGAATTTATCCACAGAGGCAGCATGGCTGATAAAGCAGCTCCTGTCTCCTGTGCTCAGAGGTGATTCCTGTTCCAGATCAGCTCTGTGCTGGACCTGCCTTTTGCAGATGTTGTGGGGCTGCTGCCACATGATGTGTGGTGGCTTTGTACGGGGGAGTCTCCTCCAGTGAGGATTGCACAGCACCACCAGTCATCCCAGTTAGCACTTGGATGAAATGGAGAACTGAACTCCAGAGGCAGGAACCAATTCTACTCTATTCCATTGCTTGAAATGTTTTCCTTAGAGTGTGTTCAGGGGAGGAGGGGAGATAGACCTTTTTACCTTTCTGGTTTTGTCTCTTTCCATGGTGTATCATATCCACCCTTGCCATAGCTGAGCTAGTAGGGCTGTGCTTTCTGAGAGGAATTCAACAGGAAAACGTTCCATCTTTTGTCCCCCGGGAAGAAGCAGCAGTTTTTGGGGCAATCTGTCTTCAAATGCTTCTGTAAAATTTTCCTTTTAGTTCTTGATCCTGCTCAGACACATCAGACCGATACAAAACCCTCCGAGTAACGTCACCAGCCTCAGCAGAATGTCTAAACTCTCTGAACTCCAACTTTGCGTTATCACACCATCATTACATTAAAATGATGAACATAATGATGGCAGGTTCGAGGTCATTGGCTTTCAATCTTCCTGCTTAGGGCTGACCATAGCATTTGTCTGGATTTTCTTGTCTCAGGGACCGATCACTCCACGTTTCCTTAAGGGACCAAGCGCTTGCTCTCCACAGCTCCTTGGAGCTGAAGGTGCTTGCCCACACTGAGTGAGACTCTGTGATGTTTCTATTTGCAGATGTGCTGCTGTGATGGAAATTTCTGTTCCAGCACACTTCCACACCAAGAGAAATAGAGGAAAAAGAAAAGAGAAAGGAGTTAAAAGCCAGAAGGCATCATTTAAATGCCAGTGTGGCAACCAAAGAGGTAAGGGAATGAAAGACCGACAGAGGGAGGAGAGGAAGGTCACTGTCCCCAGGGACAGCAACGCCAGATGGCCACAAGCACTAATCAAGAATTCCACAGACAGGAGTTTTACTCTCACCCTTTGATTTTTTTTTTTCAGCATCATTTGCATTGCAGTTTATTTTCATGGCCATTGGGAGGTTGGCAAAGGGCCAGATTGCCCTGAAGGGAGGACATGTTAATGTAATACGTGCAGGGGGCTGTTCTGAGCTATTGTCAGCACTAAACCTGCTCAGAGCAGCTCTCTTTGCTGGGGTGACAGCAGCAATGAAAGATCCACCTGAGGATCTCTTCCACCTGAGATGCAAATACCCTCTCCTTCCCTCGTGCAGTCCTAAAGCTTGCACATACATTTCCTGCATGGGGGCTGGACACTGCTTCCACTTGGATTTAATTGCATTTCCCTGCTGGGTGGAAACTTCCAGTGGCCAAGGGAGAATATTCTGGCTTGAAATAAGAAGAGACATTTCTTAGTAACAACCATTGACTATTGCACATCTCTCCTGGCAAAAAGAAAAGAACTGACCTTAATGGTGATTGCCAGGGAATATTCCCAGCTTTACATTTGAGACACTTGCCTTTCCAGCCCCTTTTGCCTCCCTCCAGGAAAGCTGATGTTGCACAAAGAAGAGTCAGGTAAATTGCTCTTCCTGTTAGTTCTGTGTAACTGGAGCACCAGTATCCCACATTCTGGGTAACTTCACAACCTTTGGAGTTTCCCTTCCGCTGCATTGCATTTGTTTTCTGGATGTACTCAGTTTTGCTGGCACAGGACACAAAAATTATAAAAGGAAGTTTATGATAGAAGAGCAGGAAACAAATGACACTTGTGCATTTGTCACTGATCCTTGAAAAATTAGCTGAGCCCCAGACTTGCTTTTGGATTTCTCTCTGCTTCTTGCACTCATGTGTTAGGGTGTTCCCAAAGAATCCTAAAGAAACAAATTCTCTGGTTTGCCTCCTATTCATGGAAAGGGCAAAGATGAAGTATCAGATTCAGTTGCTTAAAAATCTGATAAACCTGTAGGAGAAAGATGTTTTCTGCTGCACTGTTTGTCATAAACAAAATTAAGATTTAAAAAAAGCCCCACAACCTTTACAGCCTTTTCCAGAAATGAGGCAGACGCAGCAATCTTGAAGCAGTCATTGCTTCAGTCTTTCTATAACTCTGAAGACAACTAAATTAACACAGAAACCAGAGCTCTCACACACCCTACAGCCAACAGCTCCCAAAATTATTAAAACCCTTCTTGATTCAGTTTATTGCAGATGCTGTCCTGAAGCAGAAAAGGTGATTCTGCACTTCCTTAGTCCTTTTCCCTTGGACTGAGGTTTGGTTTGGCCTTGTGTGGTCCCGCTGAAGAGCAACAGAGAGCAGTGACAAGGCTTCCTTAACCCTGGGATCATAAAATCTTGTTGTTTGGGCAGAGACAAATCCCCCCCTGGCTACAGCCTCCTGTCAGCTCCAGGGGACAGGACCAGGTCTCCCCTGAGTCTCACTGAGTACTTGGTTTATGCAAAACATTTGGGCTCATTCCGTTTGCTGAGAAGAAGAGCCAAAGATGACAAACCTTGGGCACCGTCCCCTCCTCACCCCAAAGTGCCCCCCAGGATGGCCTGTGGCTCATCAAGTAACATTTCTGCAATCAGGCATTGCCAAAAGTGTTTCCAGCAACACATTCCATCACTTCTTGTCACTTGTTATTCAGTGCAAGCATGAAAATGTCTGAGATAGACAATGAAAGGCAATACATAAAATCCAAGACAAGCGATCATAAATGGCCCTGCTGAGAAAGCAGATCCCAAGGAACTGAATGGAGGTGGAAGGTCACTCCTGACACATGAAATAGAACAGCCAGAGCAGATCCTGATGTCACCGTGATACTGAGATAGAAAAATCACCTGCTTCAAATCATTGAAAAGGAGAGCAAGAAGCAGGAGGACAGGTGGGTAGGTGTGTTGTTAACTCTGTTAAACACAGTTTAAAAACCCCCAAAATGCAGTAGTTATTAACCAGATATTTGAGGAGCCACAGCCACAGATCTCTGCAGAACATTTACAAAGTGCTTGACAAATGGAAAGCTGGATCTTTTTCAGCAAGTGCCATGGGTGCTGTGCACCCAGACCTGCAGCACCAGGGCCATCCATCTGCCTCAGGAGTCCTGCTTTCATCCTTGGAGTGTGCATCCTTCCATCCTCCAGTGTGCACCGGCACTTCAGATTGAGGTAAGGACAGCATTTAATAGGGGAAAAAGAACAGGAGCTGCTACCTCCATGAAATATTGGCACCACCATGGGACACATTCACTTGAAGACGAGCACAAAGGGATTCCAACACAATTGTCCCCGTACAGAACACAAACCAAGCTTCTCCTGCTGCTCTGGGCGGTCCCTAAACACAAGAAGGAGCTGTGGGTTTTCTCCATCGCTGCTGGTGCAGCTGAAGAAGTTCCTTAAGCCTTTCCCGTTTCCCTGAGTTGCCTCTGATTTCCATCACCTCCAAATGGGCATCTGTGGCACTATGAGAAAGAGCAGCATTTTCCTTGGGAAACAGCCAGAAAAGAAGCAGAGCAGGTCCCAGACTGGGGGCTGCCCCTTCCCGGGGATTATGTGTCAGCTCTGTTAGAATTGCTAATTCTTTAGGCACCTCCTTGGCTTTGAGGAGTGGATGGGGGGAGATGGAAAGCCAAGGCCTGGGCTGAAGGCCGTGCCCGAGGTGTGCCCAGCTCCCTGCACACCTTTTCCCCCCAGGTGCAGAGCAGGTGCAGACGCTGCCCATGGAAGGCAAGGAGAGCTGGGAGCCAAGAGAGGAGCGGTTTCTCCCGGAACACCGGGAGCCGTTCCATGGCAGCAGCTCATTCCCAGCCCCTGCCCCACTCTCTGCTCCCAAAGGTCACCAGGAGCTCGCCCAAGGCACGGGGGGCTGGCCAGGGCTTTCCCACCTGGGCCGAGTGCCACAGGAGGGGCCCCTGCAGGATTTCTGTCTTGCTCGGCTTCCAGCAGCTCAGACTGGCTCCTGCATCCAGCAGGGATTGGCTGGGCATTTGCTTGGGGTTTTTGGTTTGTTGCTTTGGCTTTTAGTTATTTGGAGAGTGCTTTGAGGGTCACTTTTGCTGCTTCATCAGCTTTACCCCCTGCCCAGCTGCCTGTTGTGTGCATGGAAGGCTTCAATCTGCATTTCGCTTCTTCTGCACCCCTACTTTATTATTTTAGGCTCTTTATTTTACTTTTTCTCTTTTCCTTTTTACTGTTTTTTCTCCCTTTCTTTCCCCTTTTAAAAATATTTATTTTTTGTAAATTTTTCTCTTTTTTTTCTTTTTTTTCTCTTCTCCTGAGCAGAAGCACCTGGGGCAGCTGCACAGCTGGGGCCACTCCTGGCTGTTAGAGAAGCCGGGAGCTGACTGCTCCACGGGATTTGTTTGCTCCCAGCTCTGCGGCTCGGGGCTCTCTCTCATCGTGTTTTATCAAATAAAGTTGGTGTGGCGTTCCTGGCTTTGACGATGGTGTTTTATTGGGATGTGCCAAGCCTGGATTCCCCGGGAAGCAGCAGTACGGCTTTGCCTGTGCCTAAGGACAGCCCCGGAGCCGCGCAGTGCAGAGAGAAGCCGTTCCTAAGGCACTGCTGATGATCATAACCAAGTAGAAATGAGAAGAAATGAGAAGTCCCAGCTGAAACCGATGCAAAAGCAAGTTTGGATTGATTTTCAGACCCTCCTGCTTCATCTGCTTTGCCTTAGGAGCCGGGGAAATGGCTCTGATTCCCCTCCCGATGCTGCTGCTGCTGGTGCGGAGCTGCCGGCCGGGCTTCAGGGATGCTGCGGCTCCCAGAGTCAGCCGGCGCTGCCTTTGGGGGCTCGGAGCTGAGCCCCAGTCCTGCAGCTGTGCCTCACAGAGACCCTTGGCTGTGTTTTGGGAGCTCAGAACCCGACTCACCCCATCAGTTTTGGGCTTCACAAAGGGCGGCGAGTGCCGCGTTTGAGGGGCTCAAAATTCAGGCTCAGAGCTTAAAACCAGAGACCGAATCGTGCGTTTTGGACTCTGAAACCGGGCTCGTGTCCGGGCTGGATTTGGGGTTCAGGCACAGTGACTGAGCCCTGGTTTCGGGGTTTCGGTCCGAGCAAGCGAGTCCAGGCTTCAGAGACCAAGTGCCGCCGATTGACTCTCAAAGCCAGGCTGCGGTGGCCAAGTGCAGACAGCGATGAACCGAGCTGAGATTTGGGGATGTGAAAGGCCGGTCCCTCCGAGAGATCTGGGCTCACAGAGAGCAAGTTCTGCATTTCAGGGGCTTGAGGCAGAGACCAAGTCCCGCGTTCTGGGGATTTGGCTTCACAGAGCCTCGTGTTCGGGGGGCTTGAAGTAAACGCCAGCTGCGGTGCTTTGGTGTTCAGAGCGGGCTCGTTCGGGCAGCGTCAGTCGCAGCCGCTCAGCTCTAAGGGCCGCCTTTGGCCCGGCCCCACGGAGAGCTCGGAGCCGGCGACTCGGAGCTGCCTCTGGGGCCGGCGGCGGAGCCGCGTTTGGGGCTGAGAGCGGAGCCCGAACGCCGCGTTCGGGGCCAGGGGCAGAGCCCGGCCCGGCGCGTCGGGCTCCGCTCGGGGCCCCGGGGGCTGCCCCGGCACCGGCAGAGCCCCGGCTCCCCGCGGCCGGAGCGGGACCGTGCCCGGGGCCCCGAGCGGCCGGAGCGGGAGCCGGGCGCGAACCTCCGGCTCCCGGCCCGGCCCCGCCGCAGCGCCCCGGGCTCGGAGCGGCCCCGCCGAGAGCGCCCGGGCCGGGCCGGGGCCCGCACAGCGCCGAGCGGGGATCCCGAGCGAGACCCCCGGGACAGCGGCACCCGCGGGGCGGGACAGGGGCGGGATGGGACAGGGATGAGATGGGGGCGGGACAGGGACAGGGACGGGACGGGACAGGGGAGGGATAGGGACGGGTACGGGATGGACAGGGGCGGGACCGGGGCGGGTCGGGATGGGACAGGGATGGGACAGGGGCGGGCCAAGGGCCGGGGCGGGGCCGGGCAGGTGCTCGGGGTTTGGGGCGGGCGGGGCCGGGCTCAGGTGCGCGGGGCGGGGCCGGGCAGGTGCGCGGGGCCCCAGGGCGGCTGCGCGGGGCGGGGCCGAGGGGATTTAAGGCCCGGAAGTCGCTCCCGGCGCCATTTGCTCCCCAGCGCTCGGAGGTGCCGGCACGGGCCGGGCCGGGCTCCCCGGCGGGGCCCAGGTGAGGCGCGGGAGCCTCGGCTTCCCGCCCCTGCTTCTCTCTTCCCCTTCTTTCCTCCCTTCCTTTCTCCCGCTCACCTCCGTCTCCTCCCTCCTCTCCGCAAACCCCCCCTTTCCTCTCCCCCGCTGCTCTTCTCTTCCTCCCCTGCACCTGGGTCCTGTCTCTCCTCCCTGCACAGCCCGACCCTCCAGTGTATCCCTCCTCTTCCCCCCGCTCCTTCTCCCCCCGCTCCTTCTCCCCCCGCTCCTTCTCCCCCCGCTCCTTCTCCCCTCGCTCCTTCTCCCCTCGCTCCTTCTCCCCTCTCTCCTTCTCCCCTCGCTCCTTCTCCCCTCCTGAGCTCCCCTTCCCTCCTCTCCCTGCCCCATCCTGCGCACCCCGACCGCCCCCAGCCCTCCTTCCTCCCCTCTCCTTCCCCCGGGCACCCAGCCCGAGCGCCCCCCATTCCCGCTCGGCCTTTCCCAGCTGCACCTCCCTCTCGTGCTTCCCTACAAACGCCGAGCCCGCTTCTGTTCCTCTTTCCCCTTCTCCCTCCGCTCTGTGTCCCCGCTGAGCTCCGCTCCTGCTCCCTTCTGCCTCCCTCCCTGTGCGCTGTCTCTCGGCCCTGTCCCTCTGTGTCCCCGTGTCCCCTTCTCCCCTTGGTCTCTGTTTGCCCTTTGCAGAGAAGCCGCGAGGTTCGGGGCGCCGGATAATAAAGCCCCGAGGGCCGGAGCCGGCGCCCCCGGCGGGAATCCCCACACGGGGCCGGAGCCCGCGGTGCGGGTCCCCCCACGCACAACACCGCCCCACACTGCCGGGTGTCCCCACATCACACTGGGGGCTGAGGGGGGCCGGGGCTGGGAGGGGGGCTCAGGGTGGGCCCCTCCTCCGGAGGGGTCCTGGGGTGGGGTAGCGAGGGTTGGGGGGCCGGGGGGCTTTGGGAAGGGCCCCCTCGTTAGGAGGGGGTCCAGGGTGGGGAGAGGGGGGGTTTAGGGTGGGCCCCCTCCTCTGGAGGGGGTCCTGGGGGGGAGGGTTTGGGAAGGGCCCCCTCGTTAGGAGGGGGTCCCGGGTGGGGGGTGCGGGGGGGTTTAGGGTGGGCCCCCTCCTCTGGAGGGGGTCCTGGGGGGGAGGGTTTGGGAAGGGCCCCCTCGTTAGGAGAGGGTCCCGGGTGGGGGGTGGGTCAGGGAGGGCCCCCTCCGGAGGAGGGGTCCCGGGGAGGGGCGGGGGCGGGGCCCCCTCCGGAGGGGGGGGGGTCCGGGGTGGGAGGGGCTGGGGGTTCCGCCCCCCTAAGCCCCTCTCACCTTGGCCCCTCCCCTCCGGGCGGGGCCCGGCCCGGCCCCTCCCCAGGACCCCTCCTCCGGACAGGGGCCCGAGGGGGGTGGGTGGGGGGGCAGCAGGCGGGGTCACGTCACTCTGAACCGTAATCGCACATTTGTGTTAAACGACCGCACTCCCCCTCCTATTCCCCCCCCACCCACCCCGCCCCCCTCCCCCCCAGGGCCCCTGTCCGGAGGAGAGGTCCTGGGGAGGGGCCGGGCCGGGCCCCGCCCGGAGGGGAGGGACCAAGGTGGGAGGGGCTTAGGGGGCGGACCCCCCCTCCGGAGGGGGCCCCGCCCCCCGCCCCTCCCCGGGACCCCTCCTCCGGAGGGGGCCCTCCCTGACCCACCCCCCACCCGGGACCCCCTCCTAACGAGGGGGCCCTTCCCAAACCCTCCCCCCCAGGACCCCCTCCAGAGGAGGGGGCCCACCCTAAACCCCCCCGCACCCCCCACCCGGGACCCCCTCCTAACGAGGGGGCCCTTCCCAAACCCTCCCCCCCAGGACCCCCTCCAGAGGAGGGGGCCCACCCTAAACCCCCCCTCTCCCCACCCTGGACCCCCTCCTAACGAGGGGGCCCTTCCCAAAGCCCCCCGGCCCCCCAACCCTCGCTACCCCACCCCAGGACCCCTCCGGAGGAGGGGCCCACCCTGAGCCCCCCTCCCAGCCCCGGCCCCCCTCAGCCCCCAGTGTGATGTGGGGACACCCGGCAGTGTGGGGCGGTGTTGTGCGTGGGGGGACCCGCACCGCGGGCTCCGGCCCCGTGTGGGGATTCCCGCCGGGGGCGCCGGCTCCGGCCCTCGGGGCTTTATTATCCGGCGCCCCGAACCTCGCGGCTTCTCTGCAAAGGGCAAACAGAGACCAAGGGGAGAAGGGGACACGGGGACACAGAGGGACAGGGCCGAGAGACAGCGCACAGGGAGGGAGGGAGGCAGAAGGGAGCAGGAGCGGAGCTCAGCGGGGGCACAGAGCGGAGGGAGAAGGGGAAAGAGGAACAGAAGCGGGCTCGGCGTTTGTAGGGAAGCACGAGAGGGAGGTGCAGCTGGGAAAGGCCGAGCGGGAATGGGGGGCGCTCGGGCTGGGTGCCCGGGGGAAGGAGAGGGGAGGAAGGAGGGCTGGGGGCGGTCGGGGTGCGCAGGATGGGGCAGGGAGAGGAGGGATGGGGCAGGGAGAGGAGGGATGGGGAGCTCAGGAGGGGAGAAGGAGCGGGGGGATAAGGAGCGGGGGGAGAAGGAGCGGGGGGAGAAGGAGCGGGGGGAGGAGGAGGGATACACTGGAGGGTCGGGCTGTGTAGGGAGGAGAGACAGGACCCAGGTGCAGGGGAGGAAGAGAAGAGCAGCGGGGGAGAGGAAAGGGGGGTTTGCGGAGAGGAGGGAGGAGACGGAGGTGAGCGGGAGAAAGGAAGGGAGGAAAGAAGGGGAAGAGAGAAGCAGGGGCGGGAAGCGGAGGCTCCCGCGCCTCACCTGGGCCCCGCCGGGGAGCCCGGCCCGGCCCGTGCCGGCACCTCCGAGCGCTGGGGAGCAAATGGCGCCGGGAGCGACTTCCGGGCCTTAAATCCCCTCGGCCCCGCCCCGCGCAGCCGCCCTGGGGCCCCGCGCACCTGCCCGGCCCCGCCCCGCGCACCTGAGCCCGGCCCCGCCCGCCCCAAACCCCGAGCACCTGCCCGGCCCCGCCCCGGCCCTTGGCCCGCCCCTGTCCCATCCCGACCCGCCCCGGTCCCGCCCCTGTCCCATCCCGCCCCTGTCCCATCCCTGTCCCATCCCGCCCCTGTCCCATCCCTGTCCCATCCCGCCCCTGTCCTATCCCTGTTCCATCCCGCCCCTGTCCCATCCCTGTTCCATCCCGCCCTTGTCCCGCCCCTGTCCCATCCCGCCCCTGTCCCATCCCTGTCCCATCCCGCCCC
This sequence comes from Poecile atricapillus, assembly GCF_030490865.1. Classification (NCBI taxonomy): domain Eukaryota; kingdom Metazoa; phylum Chordata; class Aves; order Passeriformes; family Paridae; genus Poecile; species Poecile atricapillus. The sequence continues at coordinate 6,324,121 of NC_081252.1, forward strand.
TGTCCCGCCCCGCGGGTGCCGCTGTCCCGGGGGTCTCGCTCGGGATCCCCGCTCGGCGCTGTGCGGGCCCCGGCCCGGCCCGGGCGCTCTCGGCGGGGCCGCTCCGAGCCCGGGGCGCTGCGGCGGGGCCGGGCCGGGAGCCGGAGGTTCGCGCCCGGCTCCCGCTCCGGCCGCTCGGGGCCCCGGGCACGGTCCCGCTCCGGCCGCGGGGAGCCGGGGCTCTGCCGGTGCCGGGGCAGCCCCCGGGGCCCCGAGCGGAGCCCGACGCGCCGGGCCGGGCTCTGCCCCTGGCCCCGAACGCGGCGTTCGGGCTCCGCTCTCAGCCCCAAACGCGGCTCCGCCGCCGGCCCCAGAGGCAGCTCCGAGTCGCCGGCTCCGAGCTCTCCGTGGCGCCGGGCCAAAGGCGGCCCTTAGAGCTGAGCGGCTGCGACTGACGCTGCCCGAACGAGCCCGCTCTGAACACCAAAGCACCGCAGCTGGCGTTTACTTCAAGCCCCCCGAACACGAGGCTCTGTGAAGCCAAATCCCCAGAACGCGGGACTTGGTCTCCGCCTCGAGCCCCTGAAATGCAGAACTTGCTCTCTGTGAGCCCAGATCTCTCGGAGGGACCGGGCTTTCACATCCCCAAATCTCCGCTCGGTTCATCGCTGGCTGCACTTGGCCAGCGCAGCCTGGCTTTGAGAGTCAATCGGCGGCACTTGGTCTCTGAAGCCTGGACTCGCTTGCTCGGACCGAAACCCCGAAACCAGGGCTCAGTCACTGTGCCTGAACCCCAAATCCAGCCCGGACACGAGCCCGGTTTCAGAGTCCAAAACGCACGATTCGGTCTCTGGTTTTAAGCTCTGAGCCTGAATTTTGAGCCCCTCAAACGCGGCACTCGCCGCCCTCTGTGAAGCCCAAAACTGATGGGGTGAGTCGGGTTCTGAGCTCCCAAAACACAGCCAAGGGTCTCTGTGAGCCACAGCTGCAGGACTGGGGCTCAGCTCCGAGCCCCCTAAGGCAGCGCCGGCTGACTCTGGGAGCCGCAGCATCCCTGAAGCCCGGCCGGCAGCTCCGCACCAGCAGCAGCATCGGGAGGGGAATCAGAGCCATTTCCCCGGCTCCTAAGGCAAAGCAGATGAAGCAGGAGGGTCTGAAAATCAATCCAAACTTGCTTTTGCATCGGTTTCAGCTGGGACTTCTCATTTCTTCTAATTTCTACTTGGTTATGATCATCAGCAGTGCCTTAGGAACGGCTTCTCTCTGCACTGCGCGGCTCCGGGGCTGTCCTTAGGCACAGGCAAACCCGTCCTGCTGCTTCCCGGGGAATCCAGGCTTGGCACATCCCAATAAAACACCATCGTCAAAGCCAGGAATGCCACACCAACTTTATTTGATAAAACACGATGAGAGAGAGCCCCGAGCCGCAGAGCTGGGAGCAAACAAATCCCGTGGAGCAGTCAGCTCCCGGCTTCTCTAACAGCCAGGAGTGGCCCCAGCTGTGCAGCTGCCCCAGGTGCTTCTGCTCAGGAGAAGAGAAAAAAAAGAAAAAAAAGAGAAAAATTGACAAAAAATAAATATTTTTAAAAGGGGAAAGAAGGGAAAAACAGTAAAAAGGAAAAGAGAAAAAGTAAAATAAAGAGCCTAAAATAATAAAGTAGGGGTGCAGAAGAAGCGAAATGCAGATTGAAGCCTTCCATGCACACAACAGGCAGCTGGGCAGGGGGTAAAGCTGATGAAGCAGCAAAAGTGACCCTCAAAGCACTCTCCAAATAACTAAAAGCCAAAGCAACAAACTAAAAACCCCAAGCAAATGTCCAGCCAATCCCTGCTGGATGCAGGAGCCAGTCTGAGCTGCTGGAAGCCGAGCAAGACAGAAATCCTGCAGGGGCCCCTCCTGTGGCACTCGGCCCAGGTGGGAAAGCCCTGGCCAGCCCCCCGTGCCTTGGGCGAGCTCCTGGTGACCTTTGGGAGCAGAGAGTGGGGCAGGGGCTGGGAATGAGCTGCTGCCATGGAACGGCTCCCGGTGTTCCGGGAGAAACCGCTCCTCTCTTGGCTCCCAGCTCTCCTTGCCTTCCATGGGCAGCGTCTGCACCTGCTCTGCACCTGGGGGGAAAAGGTGTGCAGGGAGCTGGGCACACCTCGGGCACGGCCTTCAGCCCAGGCCTTGGCTTTCCATCTCCCCCCATCCACTCCTCAAAGCCAAGGAGGTGCCTAAAGAATTAGCAATTCTAACAGAGCTGACACATAATCCCCGGGAAGGGGCAGCCCCCAGTCTGGGACCTGCTCTGCTTCTTTTCTGGCTGTTTCCCAAGGAAAATGCTGCTCTTTCTCATAGTGCCACAGATGCCCATTTGGAGGTGATGGAAATCAGAGGCAACTCAGGGAAACGGGAAAGGCTTAAGGAACTTCTTCAGCTGCACCAGCAGCGATGGAGAAAACCCACAGCTCCTTCTTGTGTTTAGGGACCGCCCAGAGCAGCAGGAGAAGCTTGGCTTGTGTTCTGTACGGGGACAATTGTGTTGGAATCCCTTTGTGCTCGTCTTCAAGTGAATGTGTCCCATGGTGGTGCCAATATTTCATGGAGGTAGCAGCTCCTGTTCTTTTTCCCCTATTAAATGCTGTCCTTACCTCAATCTGAAGTGCCGGTGCACACTGGAGGATGGAAGGATGCACACTCCAAGGATGAAAGCAGGACTCCTGAGGCAGATGGATGGCCCTGGTGCTGCAGGTCTGGGTGCACAGCACCCATGGCACTTGCTGAAAAAGATCCAGCTTTCCATTTGTCAAGCACTTTGTAAATGTTCTGCAGAGATCTGTGGCTGTGGCTCCTCAAATATCTGGTTAATAACTACTGCGTTTTGGGGGTTTTTAAACTGTGTTTAACAGAGTTAACAACACACCTACCCACCTGTCCTCCTGCTTCTTCTTCTCCTTTTCAATGATTTGAAGCAGGTGATTTTTCTATCTCAGTATCACGGTGACATCAGGATCTGCTCTGGCTGTTCTATTTCATGTGTCAGGAGTCACCTTCCACCTCCATTCAGTTCCTTGGCATCTGCTTTCTCAGCAGGGCCATTTATGATCGCTTGTCTTGGATTTTATCTATTGCCTTTCATTGTCTATCTCAGACATTTTCATGCTTGCACTGAATAACAAGTGACAAGAAGTGATGGAATGTGTTGCTGGAAACACTTTTGGCAATGCCTGATTGCAGAAATGTTCCTTGATGAGCCACAGGCCATCCTGGGGGGCACTTTGGGGTGAGGAGGGGACGGTGCCCAAGGTTTGTCATCTTTGGCTCTTCTTCTCAGCAAACGGAACGAGCCCAAATGTTTTGCATCAACCAAGTACTCAGTGAGACTCAGGGGAGACCTGGTCCTGTCCCCTAGAGCTGACAGGAGGCTGTAGCCAGGGGGGGATTTGTCTCTGCCCAAACAACAAGATTTTATGATCCCAGGGCTAAGGAAGCCTTGTCACTGCTCTCTGTTGCTCTTCAGCGGGACCACACAAGGCCAAACCAAACCTCAGTCCAAGGGAAAAGGACTAAGGAAGTGCAGAATCACCTTTTCTGCTTCAGGACAGCATCTGCAATAAACTGAATCAAGAAGGGTTTTAATAATTTTGGGAGCTGTTGGCTGTAGGGTGTGTGAGAGCTCTGGTTTCTGTGTTAATTTAGTTGTCTTCAGAGTTATAGAAAGACTGAAGCGATGACTGCTTCAAGATTGCTGCGTCTGCCTCATTTCTGGAAAAGGCTGTTAAGGTTGTGGGGCTTTTTTTAAATCTTCATTTTGTTTATGACAAACAGTGCAGCAGAAAACATCTTTCTCCTACAGGTTTATCAGATTTTTAAGCAACTGAATCTGATACTTCATCTTTGCCCTTTCCATGAATAGGAGGCAAACCAGAGAATTTGTTTCTTTAGGATTCTTTGGGAACACCCTAACACATGAGTGCAAGAAGCAGAGAGAAATCCAAAAGCAAGTCTGGGGCTCAGCTAATTTTTCAAGGATCAAGGACAAATGCACAAGTGTCATTTGTTTCCTGCTCTTCTATCATAAACTTCCTTTTATAATTTTTGTCTCCTGTGCCAGCAAAACTGAGTACATCCAGAAAACAAATGCAATGCAGCGGAAGGGAAACTCCAAAGGTTGTGAAGTTACCCAGAATGTGGGATAGTGGTGCTCCAGTTACACAGAACTAACAGGAACAGCAATTTACCTGACTCTTCTTTGTGCAACATCAGCTTTCCTGTAGGGAGGCAAAAGGGGCTGGAAAGGCAAGTGTCTCAAATGTAAAGCTGGGAATATTCCCTGGCAATCACCATTCAGGTCAGTTCTTTTATTTTTGCCAGGAGAGATGTGCAATAGTCAATGGTTGTTACTAAGAAATGTCTCTTCTTATTTCAAGCCAGAATATTCTCACTTGGCCACTGGAAGTTTCCACCCAGCAGGGAAATGCAATTAAATCCAAGTGGAAGCAGTGTCCAGCCCCCATGCAGGAAATGTATGTGCAAGCTTTAGGACTGCACGAGGGAAGGAGAGGGTATTTGCATCTCAGGTGGAAGAGATCCTCAGGTGGATCTTTCATTGCTGCTGTCACCCCAGCAAAGAGAGCTGCTCTGAGCAGGTTTAGTGCTGACAATAGCTCAGAACAGCCCCCTGCACGTATTACATTAACATGTCCTCCCTTCAGGGCAATCTGGCCCTTTGCCAACCTCCCAATGGCCATGAAAATAAACTGCAATGCAAATGATGCTGAAAAAAAAAAATCAAAGGGTGAGAGTAAAACTCCTGTCTGTGGAATTCTTGATTAGTGCTTGTGGCCATCTGGCGTTGCTGTCCCTGGGGACAGTGACCTTCCTCTCCTCCCTCTGTCGGTCTTTCATTCCCTTACCTCTTTGGTTGCCACACTGGCATTTAAATGATGCCTTCTGGCTTTTAACTCCTTTCTCTTTTCTTTTTCCTCTGTTTCTCTTGGTGTGGAAGTGTGCTGGAACAGAAATTTCCATCACAGCAGCACATCTGCAAATAGAAACATCACAGAGTCTCACTCAGTGTGGGCAAGCACCTTCAGCTCCAAGGAGCTGTGGAGAGCAAGCGCTTGGTCCCTTAAGGAAACGTGGAGTGATCGGTCCCTGAGACAAGAAAATCCAGACAAATGCTATGGTCAGCCCTAGGCAGGAAGATTGAAAGCCAATGACCTCGAACCTGCCATCATTATGTTCATCATTTTAATGTAATTATGGTGTGATAACGCAAAGTTGGAGTTTAGAGAGTTTAGACATTCTGCTGAGGCTGGTGACGTTACTCAGAGGGTTTTGTATCGCTCTGATGTGTCTGAGCAGGATCAAGAACTAAAAGGAAAATTTTACAGAAGCATTTGAAGACAGATTGCCCCAAAAACTGCTGCTTCTTCCCGGGGGACAAAAGATGGAACGTTTTCCTGTTGAATTCCTCTCAGAAAGCACAGCCCTACTAGCTCAGCTATGGCAAGGGTGGATATGATACACCATGGAAAGAGACAAAACCAGAAAGGTAAAAAGGTCTATCTCCCCTCCTCCCCTGAACACACTCTAAGGAAAACATTTCAAGCAATGGAATAGAGTAGAATTGGTTCCTGCCTCTGGAGTTCAGTTCTCCATTTCATCCAAGTGCTAACTGGGATGACTGGTGGTGCTGTGCAATCCTCACTAGAGGAGACTCCCCCGTACAAAGCCACCACACATCATGTGGCAGCAGCCCCACAACATCTGCAAAAGGCAGGTCCAGCACAGAGCTGGTCTGGAACAGGAATCACCTCTGAGCACAGGAGACAGGAGCTGCTTTATCAGCCATGCTGCCTCTGTGGATAAATTCATGGCCTTTTTCATTTGATGGAATTGCAGAGTGCTGTGCAGGTCTCATTTCTGAAGGGTGATGGTGCAGACAGTGGTTTAAATGGTACAGTGTGTTCATCAATATGTGGTACTGCATTTACATCCCTGGAGTAAAAGAATTGGCACATACAGAATATGTTACAGGAGGGCAGCTATACAATGAAGTCATACAAATATGTAAAAGTTACATTGTTCACAAAAAAAAAAATAAATTAAAAAAGGAAGAGCTGCCATTATTGTCAATAAATACAGAACAGGAGAATATGCACCTCATCTGTCAACATCTAATGGTCAGAGCATTTCCATCCTGGAAGTGCTTCCAAGATGGATCCTCTGAGGATTTACAGAAGCATGCTGAAGCAAAATACAAGCTGTATTTGGGGTGAGAGGACAAAAGAAGGAACTAAGAGAATTATTCAAGTTGAGCCTCACCTAGTACCAGTTCTAGATCTCAGACAGATCTGGTGAAGCCCCAGTTGTGCTGCAATCCTCTTTCTGCACGGCCTGACGTGGTGCTTTGTGGCTGGCTGGGAACTGCTCCTTCAGGGCTTTGATTAAAACACTGTGCAAGGCAGCAGAGACTCATCTCCAGACTCCTGAGTTATTCCTGTTCTGCTGGAAGCTGACATTCCACTGACAACCAGCTCATACCTGCTTTATACTCACAGCTTTTCAGTTTCTCATCTTAGGGACAAAGACCAGAGCAATGCTTCCTTTTGTTTTTTTCCCCTAGTTTATGTTCTTTGTTGATTTGTGAAAACATCTCTCAGGATAGTTGATAACTTTTGGCTTTGTATTGCAGGCACAGTTTTTCTCCTGCTATCAGCTCCTCCAAAGCCTGAAAGATTAACCTTTTTTTTCCCCTCACTTGCTAACAATGTAGGTTGCCTTCCTGCTACTCACTTAGATGGCATTTCTGCCATGTTGGATAGAAAGGAATAAAAAGGGAAGAAAGCAGCAAGAAGCCCCCAAACTGCCACTGTTTCCTATTTTAGGCACTTCACATTGCAAAGAAATCAATTCCTGTAACTCCCATCCTGGGAACACCTAAAATCTGAGGCTCATCTAAGCTCCACGGAATGAGACTTAGAGAGTGTCATTTTAATGCACTTTTAGGATTGAGACCTAGGCTGAAATGATATGAAACTAATTGTTTTGAAGTTCCCTGATGCATGAGCCTTGATTTTTCATCTGATATGAAAAGTTGTCATTCATCTTTACTTCTTTCTTTTGCCCTTTAGCCAATTAGATACTACAAACTTCAAATTCCAAAACTGCAGCTTTCTGCCTTAATTTAAGGTCAACAAAATGATGCTGCAGCCTCTGACTGTTTAGTAGGGGTTATTGCATGAAATGAACGACACAAGGGCACAGGCAGAGTGAGATAAAGGCAAATCAAAGCATTTCATCTGCAACTTTTCACCTTCTACAAATCATCTTGGAAAAATGCAAATCACCCCACACTGCAGTTCACTTGTCTCTCAGTTTCTGCCCCATTAAACAGCGTCGTGTCCCCTGAAGTCTCTTCCAGTTTCTCACACTTGGAAGTTCAATTGACTTTAACAGCAATTTTCCTTAAGGTCTATCAACACAGATGAATCGGCAGACCCCTAATGCATGGCTTAAAACTATCTTTTATACAATATTGCCCTCTGTGGGAGCCCCAAGATGTAACAGATCTACAACAGAAATACGGATGCTGATGCTCTTTGCTCCTATTCCATTTTTTTGGGCATAGGATCTACTTTCCTAAAACACTCCTCTTGAACATAAAAGCTTTATGCCACCAGGAGAAATCAACTTACTATCCTCTCACCATTTAATTTATTTCTTTCAAGCCTGCACTTCAAATTGTTTAACAGGTATCTCTGCTACTGCTATTTACGTTTTAGGTGACCATTTCAGTTCACAGAAGCCCTGCTGCTCTGTGTGTGTCAGCATTTCAGGCACACTTAAAACCAGCAAATGAACAAAACTGAGACCCAAAGTGCCACATCACTGGGATGGGTAGGCAAACAGCATTTGGAAAATTATTTCTCAAGTGCCCCAAAGTCTTCTGAGAGCAAAGATGCCACTCCAAAATATCACGGCAGATATTTTGAAATGGAACCTGCTGAACATTAGGAAAGCAGGAAAGTAGGAATGAGCAAGATGAAGAGGTACAATGGTTAAGTACCAAGTTCTTATTCACTTGGAGTGAATTATTCCATCCATGTTTTTCTTTCCTCATTTTAATTAAGTCACCTTTGTTTTCCTTCCATGAGAAAAAGATATTGTCAAAAAAAACCCCTCACTCAAAAGATGATTGGAGAGCAATCACCACTGGGCATTGTTCACCTGGAACTGCATTGCATATTCCAACCAAAAACCCAACCATTCCTTCTGCTACCATCCTGATATTTTAATGTTAGTGCTGAAAGCCTGTAAGCAATTCCTACCTCAAGAAAAGGGAATCAATAGTAGTTAGACATTAAAAGCATTGCTTTAGCTTATTAACTCTGTTCCAGCAGATGTTGTAGAGAGATTGCACATCTCTAAAGAAGCCCAGTGCAAAGTAAATATAACATCATGATCTTGATTTCCCTTGTCAGACTACAGCATTTTCAAGTCTTTAGCCTCCCTTTTGCTGAACCCAGGTCTGTGTGGGTTATTTTTCATTTTATTTTGAAGCACAGCCTAGGCACATCAGTCTAAAAACAGACCTCAGGGCACACTTCCATTTCCCATTTCAGGATTTCCCACCCTACTGGAGCATTAGCACGAAGCCTCCTCCTATAGCACCGGATAAAGCGGAAAACAAATTATAAGAGGGCGACCTAAAAGTTTTTTAAAAAACTTGCTAGGAGGTGAAACAAAACACTGTACAACAGGATGAATTCATGACAGTAATTCTAGAACACCGGTTTGGTGGTGCTTTAGTATCCAATTTTTCACTTTGAGGGTTCTTTAAGGTTTAAATGATGGTATAGAAAAAGCTCTGCTTGTGCAAGCTAACCTAGAAAAAAAGTCATCCTCAGAATGCAATGGAAGCTTGATATCTAGATGGCAAGGACAGAAGAGCAAAAAGAGAAAGATAAATGTTCTTTGTAGTTCCTCCTTTGAAACTACCATTCCTGGTTTCACCTTTGATTCAGAAGTGGATTAGAGTATTAAAAGAGTCTCTGTAGACATGTTAAAGGGGACTCCCACTGGAGCTCTGGTCTAATTAAGCTGCTTTATGAATCATTCCAGTTTGACTAACTCAAAATGTCTTCTAAAAAAATATCACTTAATACATCAAACCGAGAGTTCAAGCCCCTTTGTTTTTAATAATCAAAGAAGAAACGCTTGGGTTTGAGATTTGTAAGCTATCACTGCACTTTATGGATGATCCTCTTGATGATCATTGCTTTGCCAGCAGCTGACCTGCATTGCTCTTTAGGAGAAGCCCCCTTTCCCCTGCCCATCTCAGCAGCCCTGCTACAGCTCAGACACGCAGCTGAGGTGACAGCAGAATGCTGGTGTTACCCAGAGACAACAGTCCCAGCCCATGGAAACCATCAGTCAGCATTTTGCTGCTGGCTCGGCTGGAGACCATCAGGAGCTGGGGAATGTTTCTGCTGGAGCTGATGCAGGGAACAGCAGAGCACTGCCCAGCCCTGGAAGGAGCCCCTTGCTGTAGAGCAGTGCTGCACAAAACCTGTTCCCCTTCTGATCACTCCCTCGGCCAGCCTGAACTCGGGCTGGGAGCAGATGCACAACGGGGTGACAACACTTCTGCCTGCAGCACTGGGGACCAGAGAAACCCTGGCATGGTCTCTGATGGAACACAACCCTTGTGAGTCACACAGCAAATGGTTCTCTATGTTCACACAAAAAAGGGAAAATGGGGGCACAACCCAAGTTCCTGGATTAGTGTCTGTGACAATCTGCAATGGAGGAGGGGCAGCAGCCAGCTTTTCTGCCTGAGGCAGTTGGATGAATGGGACTTGGACCTGCTTTTGGTCTTGCTTGTGCAAGGATTTACAAAACTAGACTGACTTGCTTATCAGCAGGGAGGTCACAAAAAGAGTCATGATGGAAACAGACCAAAGGGGATGCAGCTCTTCCACAGTGTTACAGGTGCAAACAACAAATGACAAGAGGGCTGAGCAGAGCTGAAATCTGCTTACTGCTTCACTCTCTCCTATGACATTGAAGCAAGGCCTAGGAAAAACCTCTTCTCTCTCTAAGCTCCACTCCTACCCCTTTTGACTTCCCAGGAGCTGTCTGCTACTTCAGGCCAAAGCAAAACCTGGGAAGGATTCTGTCAGGAGAATCGTGGGACAGAGCCCAAGAAGCTTTATGGATACACAAAGCCATCCATCCATCTCTCTCACACATCACCAGCCCTTGTCTCGGTGTCACACGGGAAGTGGTGACAAAGATCAGGCTGTGGATTAAGCACCAACTCATTTCTTGCTTTGATGCTATCTCAAGAAGAGTACTTAGAACCCCACAGTTTATATTTTCAGAGTTGAGTAAGCACTTAAGACATAAAACAGTAATGTAATTAGAGATATGTGGAGCAGCTCTAATGCTAGATGTAAATGAATGGATGTTGGTTTAACAGATGTTTCCACATTAGTTTCTATCAGCACACTCTCTGAAACTAATACATCCAAAGCCATACAGGAACAAAGCCACACTAGGATATCAAAGGTATCTTACAGAGGAATAAAAGTATAAGATAAAGGTCATTACAGAACTGGTATGCACTGATTTGCCTTTATCAACTGTACAAGTGTGTCCAGACATAAAGAGGGGAAAAGAGAAGCTGGAAAAGACACTGTATAGCTGGACCAAGTCAGCAGTCAGGGAATCTAGCTGGGTTTTTTTCACTTTTTTTTAATTTGACTGGAGGACTGAGCAGCATTTTTGCTGTTGATGTTGTTGCAAATCAGCACTTGATGCTGAAGCAGACCACTAGCAGCATGTTCTCCCCTGATATCTGGGAAATAAGAATAACCCACGACAAGGCAGGCACTGCCAGTAGAAGACATGAGTGCCCTAGCTGAGTTCTAATGCGTGAAACTCAGCTCCAAGTGTATCCATATTTCATCCCTACATTTCTGATTCTGGAAAACCTCTAACACATTTTGAGCCAGAGCCCAAAGATTCAGATGAAAAACTCTAACAACTTCTCGACATCAAGAAAACAAACTAGACTTTTCTTAATGAAATATATGAACACTCCAAGAACCCCAAACCACATTCTGGTATGCCTTTATGTTTCTCGCACTCGTGATGCCAGTCTAATTAAGTTCCGCATATCTCAAGTTGCTGCTGGAGAATTAAGACTAATCTATAACTCTTCTAAGTTGTCATAGTTCCTCTGAAATCAATGGATGTTTTGACAGCTTACACCATCTGAGGAACTGCTCTGTGTGTCGAGTAAGACACAGTGCTGTTTAATTACAGGGAGGTTCAGAAGCAGTCTCCACAGCTCAAGAAAAAACCAGTTCTTCCAGGAATAGTCATTTCTTGTTTCTATCCAACTCATTATGAACTTCAGTGTCAAAAGCCATCTTTCCTTCAGTGAAGACCATCACTGTGTCTCCAGCTGAAAGAAAAGGTTCTATCTCTTGCAGTAAATTTTGAAACACGCCCTTGGTGCTGCGAGGAGAAGTAAGGAGCCCCTATTCCAGTGTCATCAGAGCACTGAGATAACAGTGGGGAGACTGGGAGCAGCCAGACTACAGAAACTCCACACAGGAGCAGCAGGACATGGATCCAGATATTCCAGTGGAAGTTTTCAGACAGTCTGGAAGAGCAAACCAGGGGGATACTGTGTGTTTACACACAAACTTCTGAGAGGATTTACTTGCTCTGCCTCATATTTAGGAACATGATTTGCTGGTAGGCTTGGCAGTGCTGGATTAATAGTTGGACCCCATCATCTCAAAGGTCTATTCCAAACTACATGGTTATAGCATTCTATGTTTCTAACCACAGAACTGCAGGAATTGTGTTTTCCACATTTGGGGATGCAAAGATGAAAACTTTAAAAATGTTCACAGACATTGTAGCGATTGGTGTGTAAGCTGCAAGATTTGGACAGAGCACAGCAACACTTCCTTACACCAAACCAACAAAGCACAACAACAAACAACCACCTAAAAAACCCCCTCCAAAACCCAAAAAACCCAACCACCATCAAAGCCACAGTTCCAAATCCAGAAACAGATGTTTTTCAGAAAGTTTTGTTCTAAGTAATGCTATGTTTTATCTACAAGCTTTGCACTACCAAAATCAGTAGAATCAACTGTTGTGATTGCCTGCCTATACAGGGAGGAAATGGACCACATGAGGATTAACAGGTACAGAATAATGTACACCACCTAATGCAAAATCTGTGCCGCAGGTTAAGAGCCAGAAAAACATACATGTTTTTATTAGAAATGTGTGCCTAGTGGAAATGAGCGAATCTTGAGTACTGAAATGATACAAAGTCTACATTTAGAACCTCTTTTCACACTTGCAGCGCCCAATTCTCTGTCACAGTCACTGCAGCAGAACTCACTAAAACTCTTGTTTAATGAGATGTCATTTATTTGCAAATACACTTTACAATAACGTGTTTCCAACTACTGCAAACTGATTTTGTTTCATTCCTTCCACATGTCATTGTGCCACCGAGGAGAACTCCTTTGATATTAATAGCAATGAAGATGCATTGCATCTGACAGCCCTAACAACATGTTTAATACAACATTTTAACTCTAAGTAGATGAAGACTCAGAAGGGAACACTTTTTTCAGATTCCATTGTTTCAGAACACAGTTCTGTATAAATGAAATTATCCCACTTAAAAGTTATTTCCACTTTGATATTACTTCTATTTAATGGGACAGTTTTATTTTGGGAAGATTACTTTCTGACATACTGCAAATTATTTTCCCCAAACAATATGGTTTATCCTTCTCTATCTGCTGTAACCAAATTTGTCTCAATAGTCTCCTGCTTCTGGTATATAACTCTGGCAATTCAACATCCCAACTTCTTTTCAAATGACAATCCTAAGGTGTCACTTGCAAAGACAAACAATACAAAACGTGCTGTCTCCGACTGCTACTGCACAACTCAGTGATGGATTTATTCAGGCTTTATTTCAGCCACCTTGTTACCAGAAAGTTCTGCTCCTGCAGAACAACACAAGTTCTGCCAGTGATGCTGGCCAGACTTGACTTTTTTCCTGCCATCTGAGTTTCCATTCAGGAGACTCTTCAAGGATGCTCACTCACCTAACTCAAACACTGCCATCCTCTTCTCCATGGAAAAACCATTTAGGAAGCTTCACCTTTATTTCTGCTCTCTCCCATGGGATTTGTTTGCCTAAGGAAAACACCTACTTAACAAGGAGGTAAATCTCATTTTGAAGTGCATGGACAGAGAATGTTTTGGAAAAGAGCAAATGCAATTTTAAAGCAAATTAAAAGTTTAACCACAGGGTCAAACCTTTCATTTAAGAGAGCAAAGAATGCAGAGCTGCTGTGGCTTGACAAGTGTATTAACACTGAAGAAACCCAAAAACTTGGTTAAAAATGAAACAAAAATGACCCACTGCATGCAGTGCTGTCCTTGTCTTTCCTTCTTGCAGTTCCTCATCCCATTAACAAACTTCTAAGAAAACATTCTCCCTTATCTTTAGTGCAAACAGGGCAACAATCAGGATGTTAGAGATTTGCAGCTTCTAGACCAAGTTGAGAAAGGTGATCTCCTATTTCCTGCTTTGGGACAACACTCCTCACAAAAAGCACACAAGAAACACAGGAAGAAATAATGGGAAGATGTTAGTGCCACTGACCAACCACTGTCACCTCACTTGAACAGCACAACAGAGTGGAAAAGGACCTTCAGGAATGTACAGCTCTAAACATTCAAATGGAAATTGTCCAGTCATTTACTGACAGCTTTTAAGAGCAATATTAGCACAAACCCTCCCTGCAAGCAAGTGCCATATAACAGAGATGAGAGAGGTGAAATGCTGCAAACAGCTCCTGACATCCAAACCTATCTCAAACAGCCAATAACCCAGTCCACTCTTCACATTTGATGCTGCCATTTACTGCTGCTCACCACATTCACCTCCTGCTTGTAAGACTCACAACAAGTGCAATAAATATGAACAGCTCCTGAGTGGAGCCCTCCAGTTCCAACCATGAACAACTATTCACTTTCAGATGAAAATACCGCTTTGCTGCATTGACCATCAGTTTGTGCACATACTTTACCTGTACATCGTTGGTGTTCATCCTTGTTCCATCCTTGCCAACGAAGATATCATCTATGTCAACCAGAATGTACCTATCCAAGGATAGGGTGAGTTTCTTTCCAGACAGGAAAGAGATGGCATCTATGAAAATCAGCTTGTGCAGCCAAAAATTCAAGTTACTGCCGAAAAGGACTCGCTGAATCCCATCGTGGAGCCCCAAGTCATGTATTACTGTGGCATAGAGAGCACCTAGAGCAGCAGGTGGAGAAAGGTTTTCTGGTGTCTTTACTTTTGCAAATATCACTGGTTGATAAGTTGTGTGATTAACCTGGAAAACGGCCCAGTCATTTCCAAGCAAGGGCCCTTCCTCAAGCTTAGAAGGTTTAGTCACATGGAACAGTGGGGAATGAGGGTTAATGCAACAGTCCTGAACACCCAGATTGCTGTGGACATGGAAAGGAAAACCCTTCAACTCAAAGCTCTGCAAGCTGTTCTCAGTGCCTTTGTGAAATCCAATCACACCTACACCGTACTCCAGGCAGTACTTATCTAGAAGGCCTCTGTTCCAAGAGTCCATATTCACCTACTTCAGAATATTTTCATACACTATGAGAGCGTATTTGCCTCTGCTTTTGTCTAGAAGCACTGGGAGGTCACCTTTCCCAGATGCAATCTCAAGGTGAAACTGAAACCTGCTGGATTCCAGAATGGTTCTTATATCTTGGCCTAAGCTTGAGTGCTGGCTTTCCACAAACACCAGCACTACCAGGTCTGTCCTCAGGGGATCGATGGGCTTCGTGCTCTTCATCTCCATCAGCTTGTATGGCAACGGTTGAGGATCACCACATTCCACTTCTGAAGAGGTTTCAGGAAGCTCATTCTCCTCTTTGTAGCCATTATACAAGTAGTAGGCAGAAATAACTATGCTCACCATACAAAAAGTGGCCAGCAAAATTACTCTTCTTTGGAAATGTCTGTCAAGTTTCAGGATAAAACTCATGGTGTTTACTTGCCTTAGATAGCTCTCAACAGCAGCATGAAAAACAAACACAGATTCTCAACAACTTGTTCCAGTCCTCTGAAATATTTCTGTCACCATTGCAGCACACACATCTGTCTTCCACAGAGCTTTACCCAAGGTATGGCCTAGAAGAAAAGAAAATCAGAGATTTAATTGAGGCAGCACCTTGTGAAGTATCACCTGCTTAAACTAATGCGGAGTAAAGAAACCACTGCCAGCCAGAGAGTTGGGAGACCAACAGCTCCAAATCTTGCAATAATGTATTTTTTTCCCTGCTCCCACTACTTGCCACGTGCATTTGAAGGTCTCTGAATCTCACAGGTTCCTCAGCTCAGAGGATCAAATAAAGTAGGAAGAGGTACTGAAAAGCAAGGCACAAAAGCAAAGTATTTACTGTGCTTTAGAAATTATTTTCACCTAAAGATAAAAGTTAATTCCCAAGTAGACAGCTGCTAACAACCAAAATACTGAAGAAAATTTATCAACTTCTTCCTTCTACTCCTAAAAAGCTGGGGGAACATGATTAAACAAATTTTATCTTTTATTAGTTTTCCCAAGAACTAAGAACGTACACAACTGTTGTACAAACATACACTGATGCACTCTATATTACATCTACTGTAGGAATGTTTTCAAAGCAAAACCTCCTTCCAGCAACATCAGAGGAAAACAAAGCATTTCTCTGGACTGTGGAGTCTTGCAGACTGTTAGAAGCACTTGCCAATTCATTGCATTAAAAACAAAATACAATAATCAAGCTCTTAAATTGGAGAAGAGAAAGTCATAACTCAAAAGTTAAACCTAACAGGCAGATCACCTAAGGATATACTTATGCTTTATCTTGTATTTAAGGAAAGAATAATTTTTCAAGCCAGCAGTACAACTGCTGTCAAAATTCCCTAGTAAAACAACTGGATGGTGTGACAAGCATAAAATAATGATCATAAGTCATAAACAAAGCTTCAAAGCAGATCTTGGAAAATATTAGGTGTGTGAAGATCTAGAACATGGCCACTCTAACTTCAGCGTAGTTTGCACCCAGGTCCATTTGGAAATGGGATTAGGATAAGGTGTGGCATTAACATGGTCATTTCCCAACTGAGAGCTTAATCCTTCCAGTCCTGGTTGGTTTCTTTTTTTATTCCTACATTGTAAGCAAATTGGTCTTTCGCTCCAGATTTTCAAAAAAGCTAAAAAATATGATGTACTTAACAGTACCTATGTCATGTCCACAAATTTAATGAAACCCTGAAGACAGATCTTCCCGGTGCCAAGATGAGCATCGAGTAAAACTAAACGAGAAAGATCAGATGAGGGAGAGGAAAAGAAACTCCAAGGCATTCTATTCATCAAAACCGCAAAATTCAGCATCAAGAGCGAGCGTACGTGAGCCGTCTCATTCATAGTTAAGAGTCAGAGCAAGATTCCTGCTGTCTGCATAGATTTTACTCTCCTCACTGTCTACTCAGATACCTCTTTATCAATCCCTTCTCTTCTGGGAAGACTTGAACCCAGCCTTGAACCTGACCTGCAGCTGCACAAAGTCCTGCTCAAAGCTTTTGGGCAGGAAACCTGCCCTTCACCCACGCTCACTAATCAGTGCTTCACTAAAATAACACAACCCCAGCTTCTCGGTTTCTGTCTGAAAAAAAACCTGAGGAATGCAAAAAGACCAAACAACAACATGGAAGTACCTTTAGAAGAAATTAACATTCTTAAGCATTGAAATGTCTGATCCTTGCCACACCAGCTTCAAGAATTTCAGTCTGGATGGCATAACAGAGACATTTAATATGGGAACAAGTCAGGTGACAAAGAGAAGTTCCACCCTGAATGAGTTAACACCAGACAGAGGCTTCCAGACAGATGATTTTTCATGACACACACCAAGGGTTCTCTTCATCTTGGGTTTCCAGCTCAGCTGCCTGAATGCCAAGAAACACATCATTTTAGTGCCTAAAATTATCACTGACTGCATTCTGCAGGAAAGCTCTACATACACCTACTTGTCTTTGACAACCACAGACCTGGCTGGTCCAGATACAGAAAAAGTGAGAATTGACACTGACCTAAGCTCAGAGCAAGGAAGGGCCGATGAGACAGAGCTGGTTGAACTGGGTATTACACAAGGGTTGCAACCCAAGAAACACTTGCAGCAAGGACACGGTTCCTAATGCCATTCCATAGAGAGGAAAATCTGGAGCCAGCCCAGAAACCCGTGTCTGCTTCAAGAAAAGCCCAGTCATTGTATCCTCAGCTCCTAATTGCAGGCACCCCCGTGGGGCTACAGCGGGCAGCTGCAAGGAGGAGTGGCTGGAACTGCCAAGACAGATGTGAGGTTCCTCTGTGAGGAATGAGGAACTCTCTGAGGCAGCAGGACACAGCCAGACTTGGCACAGTCCCTGCTGAAGACAGTCAGGAAGCAGGACGGAACAGAGCAAGGCACAAGTTTTAAATGCACGCTCTCTTGTATCAGCTTGAGGCTCACGTAATTTTCACTTGCTGGTTTGTATGGCAGGAGTTCAAAAGAACGCAGGAAGAAGAAAACAAACAATTCAAAGAGTTCTCTAAGCCTTGACAAGATACAGTTCCTTTCCTCCAGGGACAGCAGCATTTTCCCCTGAGCAACAGAACTTGCTGGATACTCTAGTGCTGTATTACAGCTAAAATAACTCACAGTGCACCCCTGACAGCGCCATCCTTGGGATGCTCCTCACATGACACACCGTGGGACCTATGGAGATTGGGACAGCGACCTTTATCACATCTCTAGACGTGGCTTCAGGGAAGATGGTCCTTGCTCACTATCATTTCCTACAGTAAAACCAGACAAAAGGTCTAATTCTCAATGTACCTACAGTGAGTGTGTGAGAAGCAGCATTTCAGAAGAGGACAGTACCTGAAGAGTCTCACTTTCATTACAAAAGAACACAATACTTTATTAAAGGAAGGAGAAGTCATGATAGCTTCGACAGCAATAAAAAATATCCAAGAATAAGAAAAAGGCTTAAAGGAAAAAAACAGAAAGAGTCTAGGAAGTCTGCACAAGAGTTCAAGCTTGTTAGTATTGTTCTAGTGAAAAAAAACATGAAAAAAACCCCCATAGATAGCATAAGCAGTCTCAGCTCTTTTTGATTTCTACAGTCATGGAATTCAGTGACAGAGGAATGTGGTCCCACCTGTACCTCAAAGCACTTGAGAACAGGTGTCAGATATTATATGAATCCAAAGTTCCACAAAGCTGATGTCACAATAAATTTTACCTATAGAATAATTCATATGGTATTTTTCCATGGTTTGAAGCAATAAAATTTGCATGTTTTTTTTTATCTAGAACTTCATTGCTTTAAAAGAACCTGCATTTGTTCTCCTACAACCTGCATTTGATGTCCTATTTTGCATTTTCATGCCACCATGTTAAAATTTAGACCTGAACCCTTTACCTCTGCTGCTCAAAGTAGCAGGTACCAAAATGCTCATTTTAAGGTGAAAATTAGCATCTTGGAATATTCAGAATTTGGTTTTTCACTTACAGTCTCACTATGG
Source organism: Poecile atricapillus (assembly GCF_030490865.1). NCBI lineage: Eukaryota > Metazoa > Chordata > Aves > Passeriformes > Paridae > Poecile > Poecile atricapillus. The sequence goes on from NC_081252.1 coordinate 6,342,778, forward strand.
AGAAGATCTTGCTAAGAGAAAGCTGAGTCACGGAAGCAAGTGTTGCATTTTGTTATGAACACAGACAGCAAGGCTCAGTGCTCCTGTCATCTACTGCAGAAGCCCAGAACTAGTTCACATGAAAATCTTGCTGGCAGGATAAAGAAATATCACCTTCTTAAGCAGAAGATTTAGCACTCTGAACAGCACTGCTGGGCAGTCACAATTACAGGCATCTGCAGGCAACCAGCACAAAATAGCTGCATCTGAATAGAGATCTTCAGTTTGGATTGGCTTGGGGGGTTTATCATTGCTCTGCTTGTTCTGTTTCAGGTTTTTAAATTCACTAACAAAGTGCCACTGATGACAGAACAAATACTGTGAGGAACCCCAAAGACATGAAGCACACCTCGAGTTCCTACCACTTGCAGCTTTCTTTCGTTTGTTGTTTCATTGGTAAGAATAAAGGACCAAATTCTTGACTTCTGTAAATCACGTCACCCTGATAATTTAATGGAAACTCTTCCAGGGAACGCAGCCTACTAAATTCTTCACAGCAGTTCTCAATCCAGTAAAAAAAGACGCTCAAGTAAGAAACTAGGTACCTGCACAGGCACATAAAACTGCAGAGAATTTTAAAAAAAATCTATTAAAGTTGAGTCATGAGTATCAACGCAATTTTTAAAATGACAAGAAACTTTTCTGCACTGTGGTAATACCAAGACCAAAGCAATGGTCTCAACTGAAATATCCATAAATAAGTGAGGAATTGTTCTCAAATCAAATTTGTCAAAGCCCAGTAGGAAAACTCTGGTTTAGTCTTACCTCAGGCCCGTGCTAGGGCAACTGCTTACTGTGACCCTTGAGTAGAAACAATACAGCTGGGTCATATTTATAAGTAAAAACATCCCGTTAAAGGGTAACAAAAACCCTTTTCATCAAGAACTACTAAAAGAGAGCTAGTTCTGGGTTGAGTATCCATCAATATTATTCAGGTAGATCACATTTTTCTGGGGACATATTTTAAATAATTCTCTTCTAATAATCCCCATCATTCTCATCCTGTTCTTTACCTGCCTGGACAGTGCCACAGTGCTGGTGACATGCTGGTGATTTATTACACAAAGGATGAGTTTTAAATGAAGAGCAGAAAAAAAGGAGGCATATTGTTTAGTGTATTACTACAGACATTTAAATCTCACATGATTAGAATGCTGCTTAACTGCTTTGAACATAAAGGTCTGCTCTGGCCAGTCACTAAGAAATACAAGTTCCTCAAAGGAAGCATTCTGAAGTCATTTTAGCGTTACTAGAATGGAAATCTTTGGATATAGAGATGATATGGTAGGAAGCAGCAAAGTGCAACTGAACACAACCAAACCTGGGGTGAACAGCAGGGCTCAGATTGTTAAATCAGTTACAAAAACACCAAACAAGCGTCCAAACCCTGAGCATGCCTACTTACAGCATTATTTTACTGACTGAAGTATTCAACAGCTCAAAGGAGTAAATCCAGGCTGAGAATGAGACCTTACAACTGCATATTAAAAAGATATTTTCAGCTTGTAAAAAATGTGATATGAGACATGACAAGGGAAGTCTTTGAGACCCTTTAATATCACATAACAAACTCTGCAATGTGTGAATATTGAAGGGCTTATATTCTCTCATAGCTGTGAAGGAAATAAAAAAAAAAAAAAAAGGCAATGGTTTAGGCAGCACAGCAATTCTGGTGGATAGAAATTCTTTTCATTCTTTTTCAAGTCCTTGAGGTAAGCAGTTCTCAGTTTCTACTGTAACATCCTTAGCTCCATGCTGCATTGCCTAATGCAGCACTAGAGACACCTTTGAAAAGTCTCTAGTGATAGAGATCCAGGATAGAGATCCATACATGACAGTTTGTCAAGAAAAAATATTTATAACCATTAAACGTACAATGTTTAAAAATAGTTTAAAAGAAGGCTCTGAAGACTTCAACAGAACACAGAAGTTTGGTTTAGTCTTCACATCACTCTTCACCTTCACACAAAACTTTCTACAGGAAGAGCTTTAAGCTCCTGACATCACACAATTTTTCTGAGATAAACCCTGTAATTCTTCAGCAATTGCAGAAACTTCACTATCTAAACAGTAAATGATTTGCTCAAGGTCTCTGAGATACATGTCCAGCACACTGTCTGGTCCATGCCCATACCATTACTTCCCTTTTCTCCTACAGCTGCCAAGAATAAAGAGTTAATAAGGCAGAGTTCAGCACCATTCCTTCAGAGAGAACTGCCTGGGATGCTGAGAGCGAGAGAAACCCCGTTTCTTTCACTTACCATTTTCTTAGGAAGAGAAAACGCCACCACACCAAACCCTGAAGCAATTATCCAGCACAGCACACCAGGGAGTGAATTGAATAATAGAAAAGTTTTCTGCCATTTCCCGAGGGTTGCACATGACAGCTGAAACGAGCAGCAACACACATCCATTTCTGATGGCATCTGGGGAATCCAAGCAGCTATAACCACCTGAAGTTATGAAGAATTACCGCACTAGGCTGACAAATTTTGCTCCCCAACAGAGCCATAACCAATTCTCACAAACACCAGAGGGCAACAGCGTCGCGCAGAACGCCGCGAGGAGAGCGAAAGGGAAAAGCCCGGCCACTGAAGGAAGGGCTGCTGCGGGCACCGCGCCGGGCAGATGCCGAGTGCGCCGGGAAACAAGAAAAACCAACCCAAAGCCCAAGAAACACCAGCGAACAGCCCCGCAAACGCTGCCTCCGCAGCGGGAGCCTCAGCGCCGGGCAGCCGCCCCGTCCCGCCGCGCTCCCGGCCCGGGCGGTGCCCGCAGCGGAGCGGGAGCCTGCGGCCGGCTCGGGCACAACTTTGCCGGGATCAGGGGGCCGGCGAGCGCCGACTTGTGCGGCTCGGCCGCGCCGGGCCCGCGGGCACCGCCCGCCCCGCTGCTCACCTCCAGCCGCGCTCCGCCGACATGTCCCCCCGCGCTGCCTCAGAGCCCGCTGCCGGCCGTGCCCTCAGCACAGGCTCCTCCGGGAGAGGCGCCGGCACCCGGCGGGCGCGGAGTCGCCCCGGGCGCGGAGGTGCGGCGGGGCTGCCGCCGGGGCTGCAGCACCGCCCGCCAGCCTCGCCGCGCCCTCCCGGAGGAGGAGCCGCGCTCGCCGGCCAGGGGCGGCCGGGGGCTCCGCCGCGCCTCCTCCCGCATCGCCCGCCCTCCTCCGAGGCTCGGCCGGGCCGGGGGCGGCCCCGGGCCCGGGCCCTCAGGCTGCTGCCGCCCTCAGGCTGCTCCCGCCCTCAGCGAGCCGCGGGCCCGCCCCTCGCGGCACCTGCCGCGCCCCCCTCCCACACGAGGGCCGCCGCGCCCTCCCTTGTGGGATTCTTAATCCCTGTCTTAAATAAAGTAGGATTTAGTATTTTTCTTCCGCGCTCCTCCGAAACCAATTTAGGAAGCCCGTGCTGCAGGCGCGCTGAGGGGAAGTTGAAGTCGCACCCTCCCGCCCAATCCCCCGCTCTCGGAGCACCTTTAGGCCGATTTCTGAGCCGGTCTAAAGGCAAGGGTGGAAATTCCGTGAGGTCAATTCCATTTTGTCAAGACAATGTAGGGTTAAAATCTTGAGAGAATGCCAGTTAATGTGTTTGCAGCCTCGCTGCTTTTCTTGATTGAATTTCCTAACCCTATGTTAAACACAGTTAGTCCCACTGCATTTTTCACTGATACCCTGCATCCCTCGCTCTGGAGATGGAGCTGCTCCATTACTGCAGGTGAGGGAGTTACGGTTCCCCGTCTGAACTGCAGTAGCTTCCACAAATGGGAAATAAAATTAATAAATTTTACAAGTGCCCTCTTGATCGAGCTAATTTACCTACAATTGCCCAGTGATTGTTAGCTCACCTAATGGCTGACAGTTCAATACATCGGATTAACTCCATCACTGGTGCTTGTCTGTCCAAACCTTCCTTTCTGTGACTGATGCAAGGCAAAAACTTCAAGGAGAAAAGTCACCCGAACGTTGTCTTTCCAAACATCAGGAGAATTGACACCTTGTAATTCAAGAATACTGTCATTTACTTTCTCCTCTTTTTCTCCCTTTAATTCTCATGACACACTGAATACCCCAAATTTTACTGTCTTCTAAGCTAAAAAACAGCGCAAGGTCCATCAGCTAGACTTAGAGCAGAAAAGAGAACTTGTCAAAAGGGTTTACTATGTATAAGGTTATTGATCCTTGGAACAGAGACTCCATCTGAAATCCTGTTGCCCTCTCAGTATTCTACAGAAAGGGATTTTCTCCCAGATTAAGCTTCTCGACCGGCAGAATATCCTGACAGAGCCTTGTTTTGGGGACTCTACTTTTCTTAGAACAGGCTAGGAAGCATGGGGTGGAAGTCAAGTGACTAAAATTCTCAGCTGTGAGCTCAAACTCACGGTTTCTCTCCTACCCTTCTCTCTGAGCAGCTGTTTTTAGGTTATCGCTGGCCAGCCTGGACAGAAACGTGTTGGAGAGCGCTTGTCCTCGGAAGCACTTGGTTGCTCACCGAGATGTGCCAGACACCTCACAGCTGAGGGCTGCGGTGCTCAGCGTCACCAGCTGCAGCGCTGAGCGCTTCTGGCAGGAATATTAACAGCTTTCATCATCCTTGGTGCTACTTTTCAGGTTTTTTGCTCTTGAGCTGTCAATGCAGCATCAACTAGGAGTGATGTCTTAGCTGTTCTTTGAGCAATACATCTTAGGACACCGCTGACTGCGCTTCTGGCCAGGATTTCTGCCTGGCACACAGTACTTGACAAAAAAATAGGAAAATGAGTAGTAAATCCAGACAAGAAATCAGGGAGGAGGAAAACCTACTGAACTGCAGGCAAGACAGAGACACATCTAGACAACTGCTAGACTCCACCGTGAACTAAGGACTCAGCTTTCTGCCTTTCTCACTGCCGGCCTCTACACACAAATGCTCCCTTTCCCATTCATGTTTTGCTTCCAGCTCAAGTCTTCACCTGTTCCACGTCCTTCTGCACCGTCAGCAATCTCTCTTCCTCTAATGAACTGAATCCCACCCTGTCTCAGGGTCTCAGCACTTTCAGGCAATTGCTGCAAGAAACGCTTCTAACCACTGCATGGCTCTACATCTGCAAATGAACTCCTGGTCCTGCTGAAACCTGTGCAAAATTTTGGTTATTTTTGGTGTGGTGATCATTACTCCAACTCCCAGCACAGATTGCTCATACCATGTACAGACTGATTACACTGCACGTCAGAAGGGTCGTCACCGTTTGGAGCGTTACTTGTAATAGCAACACTTTTCCATTTATAAAGAAATACTTTTTCCAGTCCTGCCACTTCAAAGTTTAGAGACATCTTTTAACCACTCATTTTTATTTGTATTATTTTTGTTGGCAATTTCTTGCAGGAAGACATTAAATTGAGATAGGTATTTGAAAACAAGGAGCATCAAGGCACTTGCTTGTTATTAGTCATTTCATGATTACTTTTTTAAAGCTATTACAAGTGCTGCTAGTCAAAAGGCAAACTTATTGTAGATTTATAATGCTCTTCGGATTAATCAGAAACTCGTGAAACATCTTTGCACAATGATCAAATGGGCAGCTCTGGAATTCAAGCAGCTCAGGAATTCATTAGGTGTGTGTGAGCTGCAAACCCACCCTTTACTGCTCAAGTCATGCCATGTGAAGTGTAAGACAGATCCATTAATGAGGAGTGAGCATTTTCCATTGCAATTTACCAAGAAATTTGCTTATGAAAAGAGAGAAAAGACTCTTTCTTCCCATTATATCAGGGTCAGAGGTTCCAAGATAATAAATATACAAAAAAAAAAAAATAATAGCAGCATTGATTCAGAATGTATTAATTTTAGTGAGTTTTTTCAAATGTATGTCAATTTGAGTGAAAGCTCCTTAGCAATATTGAAATTGGTTACAGGAAAGGGATAATGGGGATGGAAGAAAATTAAAAAGAAACCAAGTCTCTGCAAGCACAACCAACAATCTGGAGCATCTCTGCCCTTTGAAAGAAAGTAATGTGTAATTAAAACTTCTGTTAAAAATTGATTTTAGAATATGTAATAAAATAGAGTTAAGAATCTGTATTATTACCCTAAAATCCATTTGTTTTCCACACCAATAACAAAAGAGAAGTTCTAAAATAGTCTTGTACATTGCAAAGAGGGAAAACATTCAAACTGCTATATCCAGCACTTCAGTTGAGCAGTAATACAAACACTTCCCAAAGCAGAATGTCATTCACAGTCAGCTGGAAAAATCAGCATAGTTTCATCTTTCATCTGCAGGATCAATGGCAGCACTGTCTGCTCCAAACTGAGAGCTCATCAGCTGGCAATCACTGAGGTGAGAAAGGACGTGGGGACCAGTCAAAGTTAGGGATTGTCTGTCAGCAGCCAAAGTGATGTGTCTGGAAAATACTGCAAGCAGTTTTCAGACAGGAAAAGAAGAGGTGGATGTATGGAAGTGTTGATGCTGTTTCATATGGCTGAGGTACACCCTCACTTGGAAGGCTGGTTAAAGTTTGGGGAAAGTGATTCCAAGCGGAAGAGGTGGAGAGAAGAGCTGTCCCCATGATCAGGTGAATACACAGCATGATAGTCGAGGTGAAGGTTGAGAGCTGATATAGCTGCAGCACTCGAGGGGGAGACATTAATATGCAGTGGTAGCTCACAACTATTTAAGAAAAAGAGATTTTTGGCATAATAACAATTGGGTAAAATTGGTGCAGAAAGTTAGGATGGAAATTAGAAGAAGCCCTTAAATCACCAGAGCGAAGCAGACGCATTCTGTGAGCAGTGAGGGCAAAAAGTGTGGTTAACCTGGAGATGGAGCTTGAGTGACCATCACACATTGCTCATCACGGTGCTGGCCCGGCCTTGATGGAGGATTCAGAGCATCCATCCATCAGTGAGCCCAGAGTTTTTATAGTGCTGGGAGACCAAACCCAACAAGAACAGGAATAAATCCTCATCACTGATGCTGGAGTTGCTATCGGCTGTTTCAGCTGTGGTTTGTTTGTCACACTGGTTCTTTCAGGCTGTCTGTGGGCACTAGAGAAGAGGAGCACCTGCACTCTGTTCACATGAATATGAACATCTCCTCACAAGTCATCATTTTTTAATGAAAGCCTGTATTCTGGAACATAAGATGTTAGCCTCCAGGGAAACATATCAGCTTGTCATCTGTCCCACAAGTCAACAGGTAAAGAAAAAAAAGGGAGAAATTGTTTTCTTTCCTGCTAGAATTCATTTGAATACCAGATCTTTCTGCTTATTAATATTTCAGTTCTCCCCAAACATGAAATGGATTGAAATATCAGATAAACCGGTAGAACTCTTATGTTTATCATGTATTATTTTGATTTAATCTTAAGAAATTACGTCAATAGGTTGCCCATATGTAATCATGCACCATGCACAGAGATCTTAATTACCCTGTTCATCAATATTCATGATAGCCCATATTATGCAGGTTATTATCCTATATTGTTATAGGTGATGCCCCATGAATACCATATGGGAGAGGGATTTAAAAAAGGTTACAGGCTAATAAGTCTATTTTATTCCACTCAGAAAACTCAAGAGAAACAGCTCTTTTCAAAGATCCAGAGACTGTAATTACATGCAAAATGTTAAGTCACCTTAAAGGCAAATGCTAACCCAGACAGACTGAAGATTAAAATTAAAAGCTAAAACTTCCTATTGTTAACAGTGCCCCACTGCACTAGATCTTGTGCAAATATATGAAAAAGGGGACTACCATCACAAGGACTTGAATTCTACCTTTCAGCTTGGTTGTTCCAGAGCAGAAATTGTAGTAGGTTTAAGCTAGCAGCTGGTGGTCATCTAATAGCAGTGAATTGTAACACTTTATAATGCCACAAATATTCTATGCAATTCCCTGTAAAGTTTCCTCGGAGATGTGCCTAGAAAATGCTGCTTTGGCATGTCAGCCTTACCACTTAATTTCATTTACCCATGTGTCGCCCTGAAAACTCAGCTTCTGAGCTTGCTAACATAGTTTTCTAAAGACTTTCCCAGGACAGTAACTGTAAACATAGATATGTGTTTAAAAAAATTAAAAAAAAAAAAAATTAAAAAATAGCACAAATACCCTGACATGCTTTCCTGATACCAACATTAAAGATTCTTTAGGAACTCTGTATCAGCCCACTATCCTACCTGGGAACAGAAGAGCAGCAAACATGAAGAATGATTTTATCCTAAATTTCAGTTTTTAGGATTCCACTCCGAGTTTTTCCAGAATGAAGAATCTCTTTGACTATCCACCTGTCAGACAGGCACATTTAGCACCGCCTCTATTTCTAAGCACAGATACTTAGATGTTGCTATGTAAATGAAAAATACATGAATAGTCAAGATCCCTTTTTTTTTGCTCCATGTATTTGAGCAAATGCAACCATAACACATTAAAGACTTGGAAGGTGGAAGTAAAGTATAAATCGAAGTTGCATCTCTTTATAATTTTCTATTACAGCAGTCCAATAATGGAATTAATAAAACTCGCATTTTCATGCTGTCAAGTTACATTAAAAAGCATTATTTAGCCCTCTCCAAACCTACACTCTAATAAATGTCAAGTTCCCTGTTATTAGGTATTTCAATATTTGTACAAAGATATAACGCAGATAATGAGAACACACACTGCAGACATGTGTGCTGTTATAATATTAACCTGAGATAAATAACCTGGGACAATTATTCCCAGTCTTAATAAAGCTGATTTTCTAATCAAATGTCAATAAAATGACTTGTTTTTAATATGGACACAATTTCAGTAATAACTTTGACTCACTGAATAATAACTTTCAGAATGAACAAGGAAGCACTGGTAATTTTTTTAAGACACTGTTCATTCTCCAACTGGCTTCCTTCACCTCAAGCACTCAGAACCCTCTCCATCCACTAAGGCAGTCCAAGGCTGGCACTTCACTTTCACTGCCATCTTTGTCCCTGTCACAGGAGAAGTGACAAGCAAGAAGATGGGAGATAACAGAATAAAGGGAATAGTTTATAGGGCAGCATCTTTGGTTTGTAGTCCATTTCAATGCCAGGTCTGTTTTCAATTAGATTGTCCCAACGCTTTTCCATAAGGAAGAAGATGAGCAAATTCCTGTAGTACACCTTCCCTGGCTCAGTCCTTCATTTGGCTGTCTGCTGGATGCATTCAGTTTTCTAGGAGAAGCTGACAAACTGAAAGTCAGTGTAATACCACGGGACAGGAATTACAAAGCAACTAAATGCAAACTGGCAATAGCAGCAGAGGTGATGCAAATCTTATGTCTTCAGGGCTCCTGACAGCTTGGAGTACTAATTTGGACCTTGACTGTCATTCTTCTCCTAATTCAAGAGCTTTCCTTTTTATTCTAGTCATTAACAATAAAATGGAATTTTTAAATGAATTTACATAGTCAAAGAGGGCAACATGTTTTCAACTTCAAACATTTGCGTATTCTTAAGGGACTTGCTCATGTACCCTGCTGGTGAACCATCGAGGAAAAGATGGTTACCGTGTTACAAACGCAATAAAACATGCAATTTACTAAAACACTGTCTGAAATATTATCCATGGAAGAACGAGTCTGATTAGCTAACAGGAACAGATAGATTTATGATTGCAAGTTTTATGACTATTTGATAACATAAAGAACTTTTTTTTTCTCAAAAGGAAGTTGCAGCACTTAATGCATTTGCTGAGCTTAGTCTTGTCAGCACTATAAATCACTCAAGTTGCACTCCTCAGAAATAAAATCTGCACTACATGGTTAGAAAATTACAGTGTGCTAACAAACTCCTTGAGAGATAATTTCTGATTTTCAATATCTAGCCCAAAGAACACTTATTCCTACAGTCAAAGGCATTTAGTGCTGATAAAAATATAAATAATATCACCAGTTACTTACATTTAATAATGACCATAACTGACCTGGAGCAAGTTATTCCTTACATTTAAAATCAGAAAAAGATCATCATCTTTGATGATGGGTTTCAATTACACTTGCAAGATGCAGTAATACAAGACAACTAGGCAATACACTTGGCTGACAGTTTTTCATAACATTTCCCTGGTTGGAAATTAAAAAAAACAAAAAAAGCAAACTTGTTTTCTAGTCTTTCCTCAGCTTTTGGCCAGACTGAATTATTCAGTTGCTTCAATGCATCCACAAATCACATTTTCTCAGTCTTTGGTTCAAGCTCTGTTGTGTTGATTCTATCACAAACAAATATTAATGGAATGCCACAATCACACTTGCACAGCAAGGAAACCTTGAGGCATTACATCCTGGCACTGTCATACAGTTCCCAAGGGCAAGGGAGTCCTTGACTTCAGGAATAATATTTGTTATTTCTCTATTATGGCTATTTTAAAGACTGATGTTTATTTGAGGACTACTAATTATTATTTTAATGCCACATCAAACAACTTACTGACAAAACAGTGTTTGATATTAGAATGATCTTAAATTAAAATTACTGCAACATCATCTCTAAAAGTACCTGTTCGACCTGATTTTATATTAAGGAAAAATTAGGCAGAGCACAGCTGAATAGGTGATGGCAGATCAGAATTCTCCAAGCACTAAAGAAAAGCAATTAAGAAACAATAACCTGGCAGCCAATTTAGTAGAAATGACAGGATAACCTTTTCTAGGTATGTGGTCTGAAGTTCCATTAAGGCAGAAGTTCCCAGACTATTTTCACTGGAGATGCAGGTATTGAGACTGCAGATGTTCCACAGACAGCTCATTAGTCACACAGTGATTCCATTCACCAGGTTCCTTCCAGCTGACAAACTCAAAAGACATACAACAAAAAAAATATTAAAAACTGTGTTAATGATGTCACATTTGTCTATGAGCCATCTTCATTATTACAGAGAGGCCTCTGTGCCAAAGGAGACACTTTCAGAGTGTCTCAGAGACACACTAAGTCTTCCTGGAACAATCTCTATTAAAAACAGGGCAGAAATCTTCTGCATCCTCACTTCCAGCTGCTCCATTTGCCTCGTGGACACATCTCACTTCAGCCATATGGAAGCACCCGTTCACTCAGTCTGCTTCCCTCCCATCTCACTTGCATTAACTGCTCATCACCTAACCCAGAGATCAGTCCTGTCCCATTCTTTCAGCACCAGCCCTGCTGATGCTAACAACAACAGCTTTCCTCTCAATTCTGACACCAAGGCTCATGCTGAGCACTACAAATGAATTTTTCATTTTGTTAAATCTTGAAGGAGCACAATAAGATAGGCAAACAAAGGCTGCAGAACTCGGGAGTGCCTGATGTTGGAATGATGAGCTACAAACATCTGAAGGAATTTAACAAGATCCTTTGGTTAGTCTGAATTGTATTTTAAAAAGTATAAAAAAATATTCAGATTCCTCTCAAATTCATCACAGTTTTACCTTGCAATACTCTGGTCTCTCTGACACACAAATCTGCAGATTAATTAGTCCTCCAAAGGAGCTATGTCGGCACAAGGTTTCTGCCTAAGACCCCTTCCAAGCCGTTTTCCCTGCTTCTGTGGCTCAAGAAACCACCCGTTAAACTGGAAACAACAGATTATTAGCCCATAAGTGCAGCTGCTTGCATGCTGTCTGGTCTATTTACATATCCTTGAAACTATTATGCCCAATTTGTAGTTTGGATTGTTTCTCCCTTCTAGTGGTAAGAAGGGAAAAGTCTCTTAAAAAATGTCATCTCTCTTAGGCTTTCCACTGAATATGCCACTCAGTCACCCTTAGGCCACTGCTATAAGGTAAAAAGCTGTGCCTTTATAAACCAGGTGCTGTTTTTCCCTGTACCTAGTTGTCTGTGCTGGGTGCATGCACTCCACTGTACAGATACTGCCAGCTGAGTACACTCCATAGTTAACAACCTGAAAGCAACTCTAATTTAAATTACTCCAATATTATATGCACATTCACCCTCCAGAAACGTAGAGTACTTGTCAAATATCACTTTGAAGAACCTTTGTTTAGCTGCTGAAACACCTGCACACCTAAAAAAAATCTATTATAGCTTGTACAATTTTACGTTTTACTTCATGGCTACCGTAAAACAAAACAAATTATTTTGGTGCTGGATGGAATATTTTAACAGGAACATTTCAAATAAGTATTATCTTGGATAGCACTAGAGCATCAAAATACTTAGGGCTGTGAAGGAGCTGCCTTTTGTTCATAGCAGGCAAGGAAAGACTACACAATACTCTATTAAATACTCAGACGTACGTGTTCCTCAGGCCAGTTTTATTCATCAGCTACACAGAACTCCTGTGTCTTAATTCCCCCTGAAATCATGACTCCCTGCAGTCCTCTCCCAAGAAAAGAAGACACATACTAAACTCCCAACTCAGAGAGTGCTGCCACCCAGGATTGTCAGCACAACCCTCAGAGGGAGCTGGCCAAGGAGCTGTTCCTCCCAAAGTGCTGGAGGGAAGGCTGGCAGAGGGCAAGGTATCTTAGAGCCCATCCTATGGGGCTGTTCCTGAACAGGAATTAATAAATCTATCAGTACTAGACTCCTCTGTGTGTCTGGGAAGGAGTTTAGCATTCTCTTTATCTGAGTTAACCAGACTGCTCCGTGTGTTCTCCCCATCTGTTCTCCTCCCTCAAGTGCTGTTATCAATCATCTCTGAGGCTGAATTCCCTTTGCTAGGGCAGTGTCACTTTTGTTTCCTAGCATCAAGTCTTTGGGACCTTCTGTTGGGTGATTTCTGTGCAGAAGATTTGAATCATTGAACCATTTGAATTCCCTGTCAAAATGGCCTCTGGAGATGGGTGATGAGCACCACCAAAAGCTCTGGAATGATCAGCAGCTGTAGAAGCTGGGATTCTTCACTCTCCAGACCTGGAATCTGCCTTGCTTGGAGGAGAAGTTTCCATGCTGCTGTCAGCACAGCAACTTAAGGAGAACATCACGACTGGGGTCTCACATGGTGATCCCCCTCCTCTTTATCTTCTAACACAACTACAAACAAACCAAATGACAGATTGCACAAGGAATAAGGGATGGTTAAAAGCAAATCTCTAAACTAAGCCTGCCAGGCTCACCCAGGAGTTCAACACAGCAAGGCAGGCACTCTGCACTACCTAGTTCATGGGAAGAGATGTCTAAACTCCACCAAAAGAAGTTAAGAAATGAAACAGAGAGCAATAGAACCATATTTTAATTCATTTAAAGGGATGGAATAACACAGAATCTTTGCCATGAAACTAGGGGATTTTTCTCCCTTATCTAGTGCCTGAGGAAGATTAGAAATTGGGAAAAAAAACCAACTGAAACTGTAAATACATTATGCCACCGGATAGAAACAAAAGGTAATTATTTGAAAACTAGAAAAAACTCCAAGAGGAAACATAAAACATGATGGAATATGGATTATTTTGATCACCGAGAATTCCCCATGTTAAAGGCACAGAGAAAACCATCATTCACAAGTGGGAAAACAGAGGGAGTGTAAAAGTGAAATGGAGTTCTGACAAATGATGCTGTGTAGAATATGGGTTCCCAAAGCAACAGAAAAAAGGCACCCCGACAGCAGCAGCCTCAGAGATTGTATATTGCAGCTGAAGCAGGCGGGTTTCTGGAGATTCACCTTCTCAACTGGCACACTTACTTGCCAAGGCTGCTCAACTTCTTTCATCTTCAACCACAAAACCTCCCAGTCCTTCCACAGCAATCACTCCATCAAATCAAGAGAGACCAAAAAATGTTCTTTTCGCTGTTCACAAGAATATCAAGTTCTGTGCCCAAGAGATACCATTTGAAGTCAGAAGGAACAAGCCAGCAAGTGTAGAAAACTGCTATTTGAAGAAGTGATAAAAGACAGCAAACTGAAGCCCGTGGTTAATACAAAACCCCATGATTAATAGAACACAAATGCAGAGGGATATGAGAAGCTTGCATTATCAAAGCAAAAATCATTTCTAACAAAAATCACCAAATTTCCAAGAATTGCACAGCACTTGTGGTGGCCACTCCTGATCTCTACATAATATGGCAGCAGTTCAATTGGCACTAATCTGTTCTTCTGGATACAAGCAGGGAAGAAGTCAAGGTCCCAGTGATATGCAATCCTGGAACTTCATTAGAAACCTTGCATCTTTCAATAGTTTAAATCCAAGCCAGAAAAGAACCTGCTTTGACACCAACTATCCTTAGGAGCAACATTTTGCAGCACCCAATTTGAAAAGGTTAACCTGCCGGGCAATAATACAGAAAAGAAAAATGAAAAGGAGGGCAAGGAAAATCATCTGCTGCTGAAACTGCTCTTCTACAAAAACAAAGTGATAGGAAGATTCAGCCCGTGAACAACACATTCCTCAAGCAGGAGAGAAAAAACACAATTCTTAAAAATCTCTTCGCTACATTAGAGATAGAAAATTGACTACAAATCAGCTGTTCAGGACTTGTTGCTTGTTCACTACTCAGACATCAGAATTACTACCACAATATTAGAAGAACAATCCAATCAGCATCTTCCAGGGATGCATTTGAATTCATTTGCTGGTGCCAGCCATGCTGGGCTTTGCTTCTATCCATCCATCCTGCTGCAAAAAGCTTCAATTCTGTTCTCACCATCACATCAGATCAGCTCTTGGACTCACAGCTCACCACAGACCTCAAAACAGGAGGCAAAGATCAACACCAGTTGGCCTTTCACAACTTCTCACCCATCTATTACCTTTCTGGGGCCAGCTGCAGAAAATGGGGGGGAAGCCATTCCAAAGAACACTACCAAGGAAATCACACAGCACTCGGCACTTTTTCCAGGCATCAAATTTTTAATGGATGATGTGAAGTAACACAGAAGCAATTCCTGTCCACAGAAAAAAAGATTTCAAATGGTTTTGTCTCAAGGACAATCACTGGATGTTGACAATTTCTGGTGCTGAAAGTTACATGAGGTCCTCAACATTGAGCAATCAATATCCCCACAATCTAAACGGTGAAATTACGACCTTGGCAAGGAGAAAAGTTTCAGGATTTGCAACTCATCTCCAAAGCTTAGTAGAACTAAACCAGCAGAATTTCCCTGAGATAGCACTGTGTTCTGGAACCCCTCAAATACTCACTAAAACAGACTTGACTTTCACTAGGACAGCCGTTCATGAAAATCTGGGGGAAAACCTAGGGGAAGTGGCCATGTGCACGCACATCCCTTCCCACAGCCGGCACAACCAAATCCTCCTTTGAATGGCCTCAAAGTTGAGCAGCACTCATTGGCACAGCCTCTTCTCCCACACACAGGCCAGGGAGCAACACGGCAGCGCCAGCCAGATGGGCAAGGACAAGAGAGAGCAGATGCCAACGAGGCTTTCAAGCTGTGCCAAGGGAGGTTGACGCTGGGCATTGGCAAGAACTTGTGCCCAGCAAGGGCCATTAGATCCTGCAATGGCCTGACAGGGGGCTGCTGCTGGAGTCATCATTGTGGCACGTGTGCAAGGCAAGCCAGGCCGCAGCGCTCGGGCCCCGCTCTGCTGGCCATGCTTGCCGCCATGGCTCACAGCTTGGACTCAACATTCTCTTCTCAGGGCTCTCTGCAGCCAGGGCCTTCTGTGCTTCTGTGACATCACAGCCCCTGGGCACGGCACGCTGGCTGGCAACTGTCCCCAGCTGTTGCTGCGCCCCAGAGCCCAGGCAGAGCTGCTTGCACACAGACGCCCAGAGCCTTTCTGCTGCTGCCACAGCACTATGGCTGCTCATGGCTCTTCCGCGCTCCTGCAGCTTTACCTGCTGCTGCTCTTGGCCCATCCCCTCGACCCATCCACCAAACCCGAGCGGAGCACGGATGCCTCTGCGACGGTTCCGGAGGATTTCCACCTGGAGGAGACGGACTCTGCGCTCATCTGGTGGGCGTCCAGGACACTCCTCCTCATCGACGTGCTCCTCATAGGAATGGCCATGGGATGGGCCCTTGGGAGAAGATTTCAGAGACGCTGGGGAGAGGTGAGGCACGGGTGGGGGGTCAGGCAGGCGGGATGGGGCAGACCTTGAGGGCCTCTTGGGCACCCTTTGGCCAATGCCCTGCGGCAGAAGGGGCCTGAGCTCCTGGCTGGGCAATCCGGCCCAGGGGCTGAGCCCCATGGACAGCACCAAGCAGAGGCGGCCAGAGCTCTGCCTGCTGCAGCCTCTTCCCCGGGGCAGCCCAGCCCAACTCAGCCCGAGTCTCTGTCTCCCAGGCCAAAGGCAGCCCCACACGTGCCGGCCCCGCTCTGCCCCTCTGCCTCTTCCATGGCGATCCCTGTGCTTTGCCTTGCAGCGCAATCTCCAGAGCCCTTCCGGCCCTGCAGGGCCCCGCCGCCATCCAAGACTCGGCTGACCCACAAAGTCGATGCAGCTGCTCAGGAAAAACCGTGACCTGATGCGGCTGCTCCTTCGCTCCAGCTCTCAGCCGAGGAGGCCAACCACCAAGACGGCGGCAAAAGAGGGCATTGGCAGGAGACTCCGCACCTCCCCGCAGCTCTGACCTCCAGCGCGGCACTCCGTCCTGCAGAACCTTACGGGGAACGGGTGACCAGTGCCCAGCCCAGGCACTGCGACGTTCCCCACTTTAGAAGTTAGACACACCCCTGTTGTTCGTTGTTGGATTCCCCACCACGTTTCCCCCAAGAAGTTGACCTTTCCCTTAGTGTTCAATTCTAAACAGTTCAAGTCTTGAAGATTTTTAGGCTTAAGATTCTTACCCCATAGTCTTCTAGAAACGTTGGATTGTAGATTTTACAAGTAGTCAAGTGAATAAAGTTCACGTTTTCTACACGTTGCTGCGTCATTTTCTTGATGTTGCACCTGAGACCTGGGGACTCCTTGAGAGATGGGTTTGCATGGCAGCTCCAGACTGCCTGCAATGGAGAGCCCCAGTGCCCCAGCAGGCTTTGCAAGAGTCCGGAGGGCAGCGGGAAAGAAGAAGGTGGCCAATGTTCACCTGCCTCCACCTTCCAAGGAAGCTTGGAGTCAAACCCTGTCTGCACTTTAGGGGGGACCCTAAAGGCCCCGGCAGGCATCAGGATGGCCCCAGGACGGGGGGCTCACAGGACTCTGGGGCACCACGAAAGGAGCAGGATCATCCCTGCAATGCTGCGAGAGAAATCCAGAGACGGCTCCCCTGGCATCCAGGCAAGGCCTGAATTCAGGCAGGCAATTCGATCCACAGGCTGCCTGGGCTGTGGCAGCTATCAGTCCTGCTTCATACATTTCTGGGGGGTTCATATATATAGATCTGTATTTAGTTCTTTGTATTTAGCCTGGTGACCCTCAAAATAGGATTAGATTTCATTTTCCTACAAAACAAAACATCCGTTTTTTGATTTCTAGGAATCAACCATCTGTGCTCCCAGTTCAAATCACTTCTCTCGAACTTCTTCTGCATCTTGCTCCTTTACAGCACCATCAAATACCTCTGTTAAAATACAGAGCATCAGTGCAAAGACCACAGTCTTGTTACTTTCTGAAGAAAGTTAACTTGGATGACATACCTGCTTTTAAAAGTCCAATAGGAACAAAACCTACAGATCAGCTTTAGAATTTCAAAAGCTGGTTCCTCAACTCTTCCACACCACTTTACTTTTTGGCGACATTCAGCAGCCATACCAAACAAGCACAGAAAAGAAATGGAAGAAGAAATGCAGATAGTCAGCAGCAGACCACCTACCAAAATACATTTGAAATGCAGCTCCAAGTTCTCAAAGAGCAAGTTTGAAGTGTAAATGGAGACACTCACAGAAAATTACTACCAGTTGCTACTTTTGGCATTTCCTCTGGGTTTCCTCTTCATTTTTTTATCTCTCACCTAGGGGAAGAGAAAAAAACCCAAACAAACACAACCTTTCAGGCAGAGAAAAGATGGGATTGCTCTTGAAGAAAGCATTGGATTCTGCCTGTAGAAGAACCTGTTGGGAAAAATATTAGCTTTTAGCAAAATGCCACTGTGCTGTTGCACTTGTTCTACCACTGGGAGAAAGAACAGGCACGTCTGTAAGGCTCCTGCAGCTCACCCTGGCTGAGGCTCATTGACCACTTAGCACTGCAGGCATCACTGGCAATAACCATGGTGGAAAATGGGGAGGGAGCTGGAGAAATAAATGCTTGCCATTGCCTTAGCAAAAAAAAAAACCATCAAAAACAACCCACCCTCAAAACAAAGCTATGAAAATAGTTTGCCTCTGAATTCAAAGAACTAAAATTAACTAGATGATGTCTGCTTTTGGTTCAGCATTCATCAATCTGAATCTGAATATGCATAGGGGAATGAAAGGTAACTGAACCTTAAAAATCATGTCTATTTACTTGTTCATAGCCTATACTGAAGCACATTAAAAAGCAGTGTTTTGCTTGAAATCTGCGTGGTATTAACTCCATTCAATCTTATACTCACTAGGTAATTAAATACATGAAGAAATAGATATTTTTTTTAATGAAGAATGCATTATTAATTAGGAAGGCGTGGCTTTATCAGTCTGCTGATACCAACATTACTGAGCTAAGTTCAAAGTATTAACACAAGAACTTGATGACAGAAGCAATGTTCATCACAGCCTCAACAATAAAGTTGCAGTTCCAAGTTTTTCACATGTCCTACACTTGCTAAGGCATCTCCAGAAAGAGGAGTCAACTGAAAATAGCACAGGAAATTTGAAACCCATTTCTCCTTTTTTTTTTTTTTTCCCCTGGACTTTCTTGTGGGCAACAGAAAACTCCTAATATGTGGAATGAAATGTAGTTTTTATGCCTGAGTCATGAGTCATCCCCTCAGTTCCAACCTGATCCAATGCTCACTTGAATCTTGGAAATCAGGGTCAAAGCAGAAATATGAAATTGCAATTGTATTCATGAAAGGAGCTCTTTTTTCTCCATTCCCCTCCCTCCCCCAAATACATCAACACCAAGTGAGAAAGGCTCGATTTGAAAGATAATTATTAGAGAATTCAACTTGGACATAGCTAGCTTGCTACAAGTTCCAGCAGATAGAGAAACGAGAGCAGAATCAGAGGTTATCAAACTCAATAGAAATTCCAGCTCATGCTTGCCCCAAAAGCCTCATTTAATTGATCCAGGATTAAAAAGAAAAGAGAAATGAAAAAAATCACATAAAAGCATTTCACACAGTATATAGTGAAATACTATCATTTCCACCTGAAAGATTCATCATTATTATGTTTTTCCATAGTAAATTACAAAGTCTCCTGCACCCATCTTCCCAATAGCTGATTCTAAGAGCTTGCTAGTTTCATCCCTTAGGAAGCAAAAGGAGCCCCAAGTGTCTCTGGATCAACAGAAACTAAACAACAAAGCTTGACAAAGTCTATTCAATTGTCAAGAAACTCAAGAAAGATTTTCCACTCCAGAGATAGCTATCACCAGCTGATGAATTTTGCTAGGGCAGGTTTAGTGAAGAAAAACTAGGTCTTTATTACCAAATCAGGTAGGAGTTGTTCTACCGTACTGCCAGGAGGATGGGAGTAGAAACACCATATTCTTCACAGCCTCATCCACAAAGAATTCCACCTGAAAATTAAGGCTGCTTTTCAGTTTGACCAAACAAATGAAAATTCACTCCTAAAACACAGTGATGGCAGCACGCTCAGTCTTTGCAATACAAAACTGGGAACTAACAGCAGATTCCTGATCACATCTCCAAGGCTGAGTGTACAGAACTGGCATGGTGGCCACGCCCTCGCTGACTGCCAAACCTCCAGCCACCATCCCTTCCTCTCACAGGGACAGGGCAGAAAATAACAACAGCAGAAACTAGCTTTTTAGCTTCAGCTAAAATCAGGAAGGTCATGGATGAAACAGACTGGAGTGGTTTAGAAAGTAGCACGCAGATTTAGCTTCAAACAAATCTTAATGATCAGCAATTGCAATGAATACTTCATTCTATTATGATGCATTATTATTAGACAGTCAGAGACAGCCAAGCTGACCTCAAGCATGCTGAAGCATCGGGGCCAGGCAGTGCACATCTTCCCAGGAGCTGATTTACCCCTCCTTCTCAAGTCAATTCACCTGCACACAGCCCCACAGCAGAACTGCTAGGCTGCAAAATCAAAACATAGCTCTGCTTAAGAGTCAAACCCCAGGACACAGACCATAGTAAAGGAAGAATGACACCTGCAGCATTTGATTGACCTTCAAGGCCCTGAGAAGATGACAAATTCCCCAAGATGAACAAGTTCCCAAAATACAAAGCAAAGGACTGATTTTGATGGATCAAATGTTAAATAGGCCTGTGAAATTGGAGTTGTTAGGTTGCACATGAAAGAAGGGAAAAAAAAACCCCACCCCAACCCTCAAATGCAATTTTAGATCCCTCTTGGAAAATTTGCTTTAAAAAGAGAGAGGAATGGATACAATCTTCCCCTCACCTGGAGATTTTCATCCATTCAAGCCATTTCAAATCTGGCAAGAAAGCCCTACCACAGTCCCCGTCAAACAACATTTGCTTTCATTTTTGCTTCTCATTACTCCTTCAGAGCACTCTAAATAACAGCAAAGAAGGAAATTCAAGTTGCAATTCAAACACTAAGCTCTGGAATCCCACATTGCCTTCAAACAACTCTATGAAACACTAACTTCATGCTTCATGCTCTCCAATACATAGAAGCCATTTCTTTGCACATCCTTTGGCTGCTAAAGCTGGAACTCGCATTTCTATCAGCAGATGGGCCTGATTCTCACCTTCCCCTGACACACATGAGCACTGTGGGCCCTGACTTTCTGGGCAGCTCACACTTCCTTGATTCAAACTCTTGACTTTGCTCTCTGGAACACCGCCCTTCCTGAATCCAGCCGAAGGTACAAAGCAGCCACACACCTTCTCAAGTTTCCAATCTTGAGATCTGCAACTCTTTCCCATTAGGATGCTTTGCAAAAACAATTAGCATCCCATGTTGCCCGTGTCTGCTGCAAGGACGAGCTCGCTGGCTTTTTTACTCCTATTTTTACAACATTCTCTTTCTAAGCTCATGACAGCTGTGGACAAATCCAGAGCAACACCTTGAAGCATTAACAAACAGAAGCAACAGAACACAGAAGCTGCTGCTGCATTTCCTGTGGCCATTTGAGGCTGCAATTGCAAGTGTGAAAATATTGCAGTTCTGTCATTCAGGAAGAAGTACACCTTCCAAAGGAAATCCATTCAAAGCAGATTATACAGCATCGATTTGTTACCCATTTGAAGTTCTTACTGGAAGCCAAAGAAAGATTTCTTTGGTAGCCTCACAGCTTTACCTTCACCATTTAGAAAGGAACTGTTACTCTGCTTGAAATTTAAATGGTTTTTTCCCCCAACAGTTTCATCTACCTCCTCACCAAGCTGATACGGAATAGAGGAGCACAGGTAGTGTGAGGAACAGATTTGGAATTACATAAATGGACTTACCATGTGGCTACAACTGATATTTCCAGCTCTGTGGGCTAAGAGCATCCATCCAATGTCCTGCCAGTCCAGCACTTCCTGATGCTATTTGCAGCCACTGCTTCCACACAAGTTAGAACAATGCACTTTGATGTCATGTGGCTGCTGCAAGTGCAACAACGGAGACACCAATTTCTAGTTGCAAGGTCAGGATTACAAATTTAAAACCTTACTCTTACAAAAGGTCAAGACTCTCCAATCCTGCTGGAAACAAGAGCTTTGAAGAAACCTAACTCTTCCAACTTCAGCCTGCTTCCAACTTTATGGTATTAGCTTTTTCAGATAATAAAGGATTGTCTGTAGATTACTGTGGATTAAAATTATAACTGCAGACCTGAGTATTAGTCTCAAGTTTGATGGTATGAGGAAGGTGATGGTCTTCTTATCCATCCCTGTAATCACCATGATGCACTGTCTCGACTATCTCCAACAGGTTGTTTTTTGTTTCAACGTGGATAAACTGTTTTATGAAGGTTGGAACAGGGAGAATGGCTGCCTTCCATACCAATCAAACAGGTTCGATTTTCAAGTGATTCAAATTGGATCAAAGTCTTCAGACCCAAATAGGTGTAGCCTCGGTGAAATACAGAAGCCCTTATGAAAGGCTCACTCAGAAGGCGTGAATAGAATAAATCAGAAATTCATCATAAAAAAATGAAGAAGGAAAAAACCTCCATTCCCTAACACTGCAGAATTCCAGCCGAGTAAAATCTCACTCACTTTACAATGAAAGGAAAATAGTTTAGTGGTGGTGCCAGGGACAAGGCAAGGATATACGGTGCCAGGGAGGATTCTGCACTTAGAGATGCTGAGTATCCAGCCAAGAGACAGAAATTCGATTGCCAAGGCATTTGAATGAAGTCAATTAAGTCACATCATCTTTTCTATCTCAGTGATTCCATCTGACAAGAAAGCAAAGGCGGGCAGCAGAAAGCAGGGGAGCTGCTGCACTCAGGGGGAGGGATCAAATGAAGTACGATGGTTCCATATGCACTATGGGAAAAGCAGGAGGAAGAGAGGAATAGCTCTAAAATCAAGATGGAATTTTAACCTCTTCCTTCTCTGTTGACACTGACTGTAGGGTTGTCTAACAGCTTTTCAGGCAATTGGGTTTGATTTTGTTCCACAAACCTCACCTAGATCCATATTCACTAGCTGACTCTCTGCTGCCATCAAAATTGAGGGAAGTAACACCTTTTAGCACTGCCTAGAAACAGAGGAGATCAAACTAAACTCTGCAGCTCCAATGAGCTAAGGAATTACGTCCTATCCACCTTCATGAAGTCGCAAAGACCAAAATCTCTTGAGAGCATGCCATTTCCTTTCAGCCTTGTGCACTGAGCCTTCAGCTCATCATGGATCAAAAGATGCTTCACTAAATGACAAGAAAAATGACTGCATTCTCTTTAGTTGCAATCCTGCTAGTCATAACAAATCTTGTGGGCATCAGCTGGGCTCCACAAAAATCATATGCAACAGCAACACCATCTTCAGAGCCTCTCCCACTACCTTACCTAATCATTGCTCCCTGACTGTACAAGACTTGTCCCCACCCTTCACACCTACAGCAACAAACCTACAAATCTTCCAAAGAGTTCTTAAATTCCACATCCCTACGGAACATTCCCGCTTAAAACCGCACAGCTGCCCACGGGACAAAGGTCCAGTGTTACAAGCTTCTGCTCTCCCTCCACACAAACCCCTTACACATCTTGCACTGCTGATCTGAAACTGCAAAAGTTGTCAGCAGCGCCATTAGACTCACAAGTGGGGAAACAATTCCTTCTGCTGGCTTAAGTTGGAAACAGTTCAAGCTACAGGAGTTATTAATTATTCATCCTCATGGAATGCCCCTGCCCTTCAGAGCTCAAGCACTACTGTGCAGAGCATTTCATGGAGCCAAACAGAAAGGACTGCTGTCCCAAAAGAAGAGGCTGGGAGGAACTGCCAGTGTCCTTCATGCCTTGAGAAAATTAAGGAGCACTCACTGTTGGCCTAAAGGGTACAAATTCAGTTCAGATGACAAATTTTCCAGGGTCATCCCCCTCCTCTTTATCGTCTAACACAACTACAAACAAACCAAATGATACATTTCACAAGGAATAAGGGATGGTTAAAAGCAAATCTCTAAACTAAGCCTGGCAGGCTCACCCAGGAGTTCAACACAGCAAGGCAGGCACTCTGCACTACCTAGTTCATGGGAAGAGATTTCTAAACTCTACCAAAAGAAGTTAAGAAATGAAACAGGGAGCAATAGAACCATATTTTAATTCATTTAAAGGGATGGAATAACACAGAATCTTTGCCATGAAACTAGGGGATTTTTCTCCCTTGGCTAGTGCCCAAGTAAGATTAGAAATTGGGAAAAAAAACCAACTGAAACTGTAAATGCATTTTGCCCCCGGATAGAAACAAAAGGTAATTATTGGAAAACTAGAAAAAACCCCAAGAGGAAACATAAAACATGATGGAATATGGATTATTTTGATCCCCGAGAATTCCCCATGTTCAAGGCATGGAGAAAACCATCATTCACAAGTGGGAAAACAGAGGGAGTGTAAAAGTGAAATGGAGTTCTGACAAATGATGCTGTGTAGAATATGGGTTCCCAAAGCAACAGAAAACAGACAGCACCCTGCTTTTTTTCTGATATTTATAATTATTCATAATAGGTACCAGAATCACAATATTCCAGTATTGCTGCTACTGCCAATTTAATTTTAGCAAAGTCAAAGCTCTCAACTGTGCTGAACTACACTATTTGGTTCAGAGTTTTCCAAGATGTACAGCAAGAGACATCTGAAGGATAGTTCACCCCACAGTTTCAACTCTTAAGTGCCTGCCCAAATCATTGTCACGTGAGCTACAGGAATGGCTGCTAGACTGAACGAGGAAATGCCAGTGGCTCTCTTACCTGCCTCAGAAAAATTCTTTCTGCTTTGAGGTTTTTGAGTGAAGAGCGTCATTGAAGATCACAAAGAGCAGCGATTTCTAGATTGGTCCAGGTAGATGTCTACGTATTCAGTTTTCTGTAATGGAGAATACAGAGCTCTGTAAATCTAAAACTGTATTTCAAGGGGGCAAGGGAGAGCAGAGTTGGCAATATTTTCCATTTGAATAAAGCTTCCATTTTTATTTCGAGTTACAAAAAAATGATCATTTTTTAGTTATGGCTTCTTACAGTGTCACAATGGAAAAAGCTAGCACAGTAAACCATTTGCAATCAAAAAAATGTAACAGGGAAAAGTTATGGAGAGTAACAATAAAAGCATATTAAACAATGGCTGAATGCTTCAACGGAACTTAAAGGAAGACAGCTGTTAAAAATTTTCTTCTAACATTTACTGTACAGTCACACCAAATGTGAAGCTTTTAAGTTCTAGGAAGTTTTGTTGCTCCCTGCCTTCTCCTAGTTTACTGCACAGTGCATTATTTACATAAAACAGAATTTCTTCCATGGGAAAGGCTTGCATGGTACTTCAAAGCCTGAATAAATCAGGGACTTCAGCTTGAATCTACAAAAAAATCATCCCAAAAATTCCTTTCAATATCTGCATTCTATTACCTTATCATGCTACCTGTCTAGCTGAGTTATTCAGGTATCCACACCAGAAATGCCAGACAATGTCTCTCTAGGATGATGTGATGTTACTTCAAATGAAAAAAAAAACAATAAATAAAAAATCACAGATTAATTTCCCATACAAATGATGACTCACTACTCCCAAATCCTTCCTATAGCAGGATGCTCACTTCAGTCTGGAAGTCTTCATGTTGCAGCCTGCAGGAATCAGCTGATTTCCTGTAAAGGGCTGGAAAGCCTTACAGGAACTGGTTTTGGTTGAAGAACTTCTCCAAGGTGCTTACCTGTGGGACTTATCCAGGTGAGGGATGTTAGCTCCCTCTTCTTTGAGGTTCAGTGTCCAACCACTCCTACTGCTGTAAGAAGAACAGAAGAAACATCTGCCTATAGCAAGGACTGCACTGGTGGGCAAAGTCCAAATTCCATCCTTCAGGGAAAAAGAAACCAAGACTGAGGAATTCATGCCTGTTCAAAATTTCATCCTTGACTACTGAAAGCACTGGAAGCACATATGTATGTTTAAAAATGGAATTGTCCTAATTTAAGAACAAAAAAATTTGATCCCATCACCATTTCTCTTGGTCCAGTCCTGAACTGGAGATCCAAACAGCTGAGAAAGCATGGAATAATCTGCTGGACAACATTAAAATGAGCAACTCCTGTATCTTCCCAAGTTAAGAATACAAATCACAAAGAAAGGCACTGTGAGAAAAAAATTTCTTAGAGGAAGACCTCAATTATTTTCCAGCAAGACAGGTAATATGCATTTGGATATTTCTCAAAAAAACCCAAAAAACCAAAAAAACTGTTTTCATACAAGATTTTACTCATATATTAACTATCACATATTTTGCAAACCAAAAAGAGACCACAGAAAAGTAAAATCCCAGATATTTCCTATATTTAAACAGTGATTGTATTTGTGAAACGGGAATACAGAGCCTCACCAGATTAATATCACCACTTTGACCAGGGAATTTGCCATATCCACTTCTGGTTTCGTTCAGTTGGAGTTTCTGTTTCTACAGTGATGGCTTTTGAACATTTCAGGATTTAAAGTAGTCCCTGAAGAGATAGCTGACAAAAATATGATGTTACTTTTAAGATGCTTTCTAATTATTTCAACCCTCACCCAGAACCTGCAAACATCTGATCTCCTTCACTATGCTCCAAGCTCATTAAAATTGGAACGCTAAATAAGAATATTCAAAATATTTTGTTTTGCATTGCTAAAGGCACCACTACAGGTACTTGACTCATCCTTCAGACTGTAAATAAATAAATGAAGTCTAGGACAGGTCAAATAAAGACACTATGTCTTCTAGGTTTTGTTGGGGGTTTTTTTTTAGAAGACTTAGTAGATTTGAAACAGGTCTTATATTAAAGAATAGTTCCAAAGGGACTTGACTTAGAGAAATTACTTTATACTTGGCAGTCCATCTCATTGATTGCAGTTCCTTTTTTTTCCAAATATAATCCAACATTTTCACTACCAGGTGTGGTGGTTGGAAATGTTGGGACTGTAGAACACTGCAAGGCTAATTTCTCCTCCGGTCTCCATTATTTTTATGTAGCTCAGCACTTTCTCATCCTTACTGAGATCTGCTGCAAATTTAAAACACCCTAACAGGGCTGAGAGAGTCTTGCAACAGTGTTTATCTACTGTATCATTAGAGTTCTTGTTACCATAATTCCACAGTTCTGAGCAACAACTCTCATTTTAGGGGCAGGTAATTGAGCTCTATGATACATGAATTGATTTGCAGGAGAAATACATTAAAACCTGGTTGGAAAAGCAAATTATTCAGGATCTTCACTCTCATTGCCTTTTAGAGCTACCACTCTAGGACCACTGAAAGAGTTTACTTTAGCTCGTGTCAATGAAGCTGCAATTCAGTGTTTGTCCAAAAAATGTTCACATTCTAAAATGAAGGTGAGGTTACTGTGGTTTCATGAGTTATAAAGGCAGAATTAGAGATTACTGCAGATTCTTAGATCAGGACCACTTCCCAGCTCAAGAGCTATTTAGTGGGAAGAGCCAAGGCAAAAGGCAAAATTCAAGCAAGTGTTGCTGATAAAGTGAGTTATGGGTTCTACATTAAAATGTTAGCAAGGGTGATCCAGTCAGATCTCATGTCTGCCTGTGGTTCAGCACTGCAGCTGGTAACACCCAGAGCACCAGATCCAATCCCTCCTGGGGAGCAGGTTTGTTAAAGCAAGCACTGTTGTTTCAGGACCAGTGAAAGACAGGACAGAGACAAAATTGATAGGACTCCCTCAGTGCAAACAGAACTTGCCCAGCGACAAATTTTCTCCTCTCTGGCCCTACTTGTAACATCCCTGTTTTCAAATTCCTATTTTTAGCAGCTTCTCATAAAAGGCATTCTTACTCAAAGAAGTGAATGTTACAAGTGTTCATTTGAATGAAGCCAACAATTAAGCAACATCTTCTCTCAAGTGATTTTGTAAAAGTTATGGTTTAGCTTTCTTCCTAATTGCTTGGAAAAATCGGATCGGTGCAGGAAATGGGAAGGGTTGGCTCAAAGGGATGGGAACCAGCCAGTAACTCCTGCTGCTGCTGACCTGCTGCAACTCCCAGGTAAGAGGACAAGTGCTTCATTTGTAATCAAGTCTATCTAAAAGACAAAAAAGGCAGAAGGACAAACCTGGTTCATAAAGGCAGCAGTCTGTGACCAAAAGCAGCAGAGTCAGCAGCCAGTGTTTCACTCCTGATGAGAGCCCACTTGCAAAAGTTCCACTTGAGCACCTGCTGGAGAGCAGAGGCTGTTCTTCTTTGATGTGTCAAACCATAAGAGCCATACTTCTGTTGCTATTCAAAGAACAGGGATAAACTCTGGGGTTTGTTAGGTTTAAAATAGTTCCCAATTTCAGGCCTAATAGAAGGCAAAACGGAAAATATCACATGTAATAGGACTTAAAAATAGAAATGTGGAAGAACACAATGTTATACTCATGTTACCTATCACTTTTTTCAGCTGAGCAAAGCCTTCACAAACATTATAAATACATATCTTTTTCCCCAATGATAAAAAAAAAATAATACTAATACTAATAAAAAAATCTGTCTTGTAACCTGAAAGAAAAGACATAAAACCAAAGCAAACCTGATTCTTGTAAACAGAAACTGTTGCTTAAAAATTCAGTTTGGGGAGCATAAATAGTTAATTGCCTTGAGCATGTCTTAGAAGTTCAGATTTACTCAAAATAGTGTCAAGAGCAAACAAAACTGCAAAACAATCTCTTTTAGTAGGAAATACCTTGTGAGAATCAAGTGTTTTCTTATCATCTTTCACTGTTTCACTTTATGTCTGAATCTTGTAACTCCAGCTCCTATAACAGCATCAGTGGGGGAGAGAGACAATGAACACTCCTTCTGGTATTTGACTGACTGCAAGGTTTTGACATGTACAATATTAATAAAAATAATTTATTCTCACAGGGCTTTATTACAATAACAAGCTGGTAGCTTTAGATATGTTTAAGAAACAAAGAAACATCTGAAGTAGGAGGACAAAACCTTCATAAAAAGGTATATATCAGATATACATATTTATATTCATATCTATATCTCCAATTTCCCAAAGCATTGCTCTAAGAATTACACAAAACTGGCTACAAAATTTACATTTTTTAGGTTATTTATTGACTGCAAAGTGCATCCTGATTGATAATAAATATCACTGGGGAGCATTAATTATTAAACATACATTGTCCAGTCTTTAATAAATCAACTTTAGTAAGAACAATTTTAAATCTAAAATTAAAAACAATTTCTAGGACACTTATTTTAAGTAATTGCACTAATAAATAATAAGACCTTATATACAATTAAATGACTAGCAGCTAACTCACATGATCATAGTAAGAATAATATATATGTACTGCAATTTTAAGTGTTATGACTTCAAGAATTTGTAGTAATATCCAAGCATTACTTGCTAAATAACACAAGATTTGTCTGATTAAGTCTTTGTTTAAGAAAATAGGCAATGGGAATAACTAAGAGCTGAAATTAATGGTAAGTGCTAGCTTGTAAAGACAGAAATTTACTTCTGACAAGTAGGAAAACATGCAATATATTCCTAGAGTTAACACATGTTCATAGTGCAGACATTACTTTTAATAAATTTCAGGTTAAAATTGACAAATGCGACATGTTTTGCTATATGGAATTTTTTCAAGTGACTATTGTTCTGTCTGACAACACAGACTAGAAAATGTCCTGCCTCTCAGAAATATTATTCTGTTTCTACTTTTTACTTGATATTTTTCAGTTTTAGAAAAACACAGAATTTTATTTTTACTTTTTTCTTTTTAGTTTTAGAAAAATATAGGACAAAAACAAGGCTTCTGTTGCATTTCTGGTTTTGTGGCTCAAAGTCATTGCTGCTATTATCATTATTATTAATAATTATTTATTTTAAATTACCTCCATTTAATTTGGATGAATTCTTGAAACAAACAAACCAACTCACGTATTTCAAAACCCGCATTTTAAAATGTGATATTCCAAATTATCCAGCTCTATGCAGCTCCTCAGGGTTCACTTCCATGCATATTTTCTGAGTTCAGAAGAAATTTGTCAACTGTTTTACCTGGGTTGAACAAGACATATAGATTTTGAGGGGTGACTATGGCTCTCATATCATATTCTCAGCAATGATAATTTGATTTTTTTCTCTGCACAGGTTATTTTCATTCTAGCAGCAGCCAACCAGTTGGAAATGGTCAATCACTTTGTGCTGCTCCCCAGGCACAGCTCATCATGGGAATCTAATCTGCTCAAATGAACCCTCTTGCTGCACTTCCACAGACAATTAACCCTTGTATTGCCATGGGTTGTGCAAATCAAATCTCACCCATCACCGTCATCTGCACATTGCTCCAGGAGCCATAATTGCAAACAACAGCTCTTCTTTTCCATGATTACTCCTGAGGTTTGAATCATGTCTGGGTACAATTCTGAGCAAAACAGACACCCCCAAATCCATCCATCATCTCAACACGTCCCAATGTCATTTCCAGGTCAGCTCCAAAGCTGTGCCAGGGAAGCAGCCCCGTTTGCTGGTTTCCCAGGACAGCCTGGGATGTGAGGATGTTTTCCTACGGCAGCCTAACGTGGCTGAGGACAAAATCCTCTCCCCACAGCTACTTCAGCAGTGCCTTTGACATTGCTTGTGCTTCATGGCCTATTAGGTGGCACTTCAGAGAACATATTAGAACTCACCACCAGACAGACTGTTCACCTTCTTGACAATTAGTTTCACTTCCCCAGGACTTAGCTGAGTAAAAAAATCACTGCCCTTTGTCTATGACTCATGTCTTTGTCCAAGACAGTATGAAATAAGACCAAAGAAGATTTCCTCCTGGTCAAAATCCGTACCCTTATCTGTGTGTCTCTCAAATCCCTGCTTTGGAGAAGGATCTAAATTGTATTTGTTTACATAAATACCTCAACTGACAAACAAGAGGCAATAAAATCTCCTTGAATAGCCAATGTTTTGTCCTCTGGTGAGTTTTCCTGACACTGGACCAAGCTTGCAGAGTCATGAGAGAAAGAATTTCCCAGAACAGAGACAACAGAGAGTAGAACAAGACACCAAAGAAAGGAAGGCTCTGGGAAAAGGTATAAAAAACACATTTTGTGATATATACTGAAATGAATATTGACCATCCTTGGGCGTCAAGAGACATCCTGATGAGCTGAATAACACATGGCCATAGAGAATCCAAGCCGAGGGATGGGATGTGGGAATCTCCTTGACTATCTGTGTGATCCTCAGGTATTGATTTATCACACAAGTAGATAGAAAGCTGGCAGTAGCTAAACAGAGTTTGAGATTTTATGACAGATACATGAACCCAGAGACACATTCCAGATTGTGGACTGCTTACAAATAGCTCACAAAAAGGAACTCTGAAATTAGCTCCCACAAATTCTATGGCAAAAATCCTTTATCTCATGTCCTTCTGCACGTTATACAGAAATTGTTTCTTTCCAACTAGTCATATTTAAAAACTGAGTTTCTTTAATGTTAAAAAGGATATTTTGTGGGGTAAAATCTGCTGCTTAAATTAGCATGGCTCGTGAAATCAGGTTTTTTCAACTGTGTTTAAAGCCTATCAGACCTTATTTGCAGATAATATCACATAACCACAGACTACATGCATTTAAATTCTTGAAGGGTACTTTTGTAACTTTCTTGCACTACACTGCATTGGCAACATTTTCATTCAGTACAAGACACAGAGTTTCAAAATTGATATAGAGCAAGCCCTGCACTCAGCAGCAACAGGGAATTTTGGAAGCAGTGGCTGTTAGAAGCACATGGAGGAGCCCCCTTGCATTACAGCTTACTACTCTAAGGCATATCTAGAAATGGGTGGAAAAAAATACAAATTACATTTCAACAGCCATTTCCTGGGTTGCACTTTCATAGGCCAATGCAATGATTAGCTCTGCCACGCTCTGAGCAACTTCAAAGTCATCATTAGTTGACAGTAAATAACCAGAATACTGCTTAAAAGACAAAATAGTTACCAACATATTCCTAATGTTTTTACTCTAAGAGATTATTTGAAGATCAGAGGATAATGGCTGAGTCCCTTGATGATTTTTCCATCTGACACTGCATCCCCACGCTTGGTGGTCTGACACATAACTCAGCTTCATGCTGCATTATCAACACTTTTGGGGCAGCAGAGATATTAAACCAGTCTGAACACATTGATGTGCAGGTTCCTGCCTCACTGTCCATTCAGTCATCCCTTTCAATTAGAAGCATTCACCATTCTGCCATACACAGGGAGGAGTTTGTGTTGCCTTGTTGAGTGCTTTAAGAAATCTCTCTCTGCAGGCAACAACGGTCTGCAAACACAGAGATACAGAAAAGCTCAGACATTTGAGAAAATCAGAAAGTTTGGTTGTCTCACTGCATTTAGCCTGAGACAGAAATGATAAGTCAAAATTCTCTTGCAATTACCAAGCTAAAAGGAAGAAATAATGGGAGAAGAAATCAAAGCAACGCTACAACATTTTAACCTATTCTATCCAAATGTTATCACTTTTCCATCACATTATTCTGTGTTCAACTTGAGTATTAAGCTGACCTTTTGGACACCAAAAGGATAAAAATGCATTAAAACTTCTTGTCTTTCAATCACAAAGACACATCCAGTTACTTGTCTTTCATCAGGGACAACTCCTTAAGCCTTAGGTTGAAATTTTTCCTGCCAAACTCTAACAACACACTTTTGCCTTCAATCCTCTCTTATTTGTTCTCCCCAAAGGCCCAAGAGCTGGGATCAAATGAAGCTTTTCTAAAGCTCTTTGCTGCACGGCTCATGACTTAGAAAGGATAACAGTGGAACTTATATGACATTAACCTCAACTCGAATTTACACGGAAGGAATTACATCCCAACAACAGCGTTTGGTTTTCTAAATCTGATCTAGCAGAGCAAGTGCTACAGTTCCTGACTTCAGTCATCAAGCTCAAAGCACAACAATCACAAGTATCTGGAGCAATCCAAGAGTCTGGGGAAAAAAAAGCAAAACAATATGCAGCAGTACCAAAACAGAGCAACTGAGCAACTCTCAGGAAGACATTTAAGAGCCCTCAGATTGCAATTAGACTCCGCCAAACGCTCCAAGAAATCTGTGTATGGAAAGTGTTCTGCACACTGCACGTAAAGATCAATCTTCATTTGTGGGGAGGCCTGTTTGGAATACTTGAGTCCCAAATCAGCTACAATTGTGGGATCAAGTGTTAATTCCTTTATGGCATTAAATTAAGAACTTCGTCTTTGTCTTGGAAATGTTCTCAACTAATTCCACTTTTAAATATGGAATGGTAAAACCATATCTGGGCTGGAGGGCACCAAAAATTCACAAGGATATGAACACATCTTACAGGCAGCTGTCCAGCACCACTGCAGCTCTATCCCAGGAATCCCCCTAACAGAGCTCAAACAGAGTTCTTCACCTTGTCTGTTTTACTGTGGGGATCACTTGAGTATTCCCAGGTCAGGACTCTGCTGTGAAAACCCACAGAAAATTAGTCACTGCTGCAGAGTTCGCAACCTGAAATTAAAGCCAAGAATTAATTCAGCATGAGAACACAGAACACAATGATAAGACAGCTGTGGTCACAAGGCTGGGATGCAGTGGCAAATATATGCCAATTGAGCATTGGGGTGGCTTCTTTTGGACAAAACACCAGTGAGGAGTTACAGGAAAAGATTTGAAGGAAGGCGATTCAATCAGTTTGCAGAGATTTAGAAAGTTAATGGTGAAAACAGCATTTTTTTTTTGCAGCAATGAAATGGATGATGAAGGATGGTATCACAGGTTTGGCATCAACTTTTTAATGACAATTGAAGTAAAGCAACACAAGTACCCAGGAAGAGCGGACAAGACCCTTTCTGATACATGATACCATGAGGAGATAAATTTCAGAGAGCAAGGAGGAAAATGTGATTAACTCTGATCCCTAGCAGAAAACCAGAAAAAGCAATAGAGAGGAGGAGGCTATGTCCCCTGACAATGGCTGGGCAGAATAAGCAAGTCGAAAACTTGACCTATATTCTTCCCACAGAGGTAGGAAAGATTACATGAGGAATTCTTTCCTTGCGGAAAACTGGCTTTGTGTTTCTTTAGGAGTAACTTTCCATTCATACTGGAATTGGTCAATTAACATGAAAAATGTAAAAGGAAAGGCTATAAAATCTGCCTCTGGGATCATTCATTTTTCATCTGTTTTATTTAATGAGTAAACAAAAGCAAAAAACCAACTCTGTCACAGCCCCTGCTTTGAGGTGTGGAGGTGCATTACAGCAGTTACCTCTCAGAGCCAGAAACACAAATATAAACACAGGATCCTGTACAGAAACAAAGCAAAATCTGATAAGACCCTGCAGGTCTTGTTTTTAATTCTGAAGCCATTGAGCATTTGCAGACACCAAGGTATTCCTCTCCACAACTAAGCTGACAACAAAAAACAGAGGCACTGATTAAAGTTGTGACTTCAGAACGTTCCTATGGGAGTTGGTCCTTTAAAATCCCTTCAATTCCACTAAAATGTCTTGAGAATTAAAAAGCAACTCCAACTTCCATTATTTCTATGACTATTAATTTCAAAAACATCATTACTGGTCTTTTGTCCAGACTCCATGTCCTGGGGTGACTTCACCTTTAAGATAGTTTTGAGAGCTAAGGAAGTTGAAGCTGCTGGTGACTGATGGGAGTCTTTTCTCCTGACCAATTATCGGTCATTTCTAAGAACTGACAGCAGTTTTGACCATTGAAAAGTGACATCAACCTGTGAACACCGCCTTAAGATGTAAAGCCAGAGCTCTCTTGTTCTCTTTGGGTTTCTGGCCTCTGACAAGGTAACAAGGCTCTGTCTCAGCCTCTTTCCCCCCCCGCCCCCTCCAGGCCGAACAAGGCCGCAGAGGGTGAGGGGGGAGAAACGGAGCCGGCCAGCCTGGTTTAGTTTGTAGTTTCTGCTGCTGGACTGAAACCTGACACCATGAACACTTGCAGCTTTTCCAAGACTTTAATTCTTTTTCTACCTAGATAAACCGTACAGATTGCTCCTTTTTCCCAGAGAGACAGAGAGAGAGATAATCAACATGAAGACATCATAAAAACCATCAAAGAGAGTGAAGAAAAGAGTTAAGTTTTACATGGGGAAGAGAGAATAAGGAGATGCTTTATAAGCTGAAATATTTTTCTGTTAAAGCTATGGAGATGGACAATAATGTTCTGAAAAAACCTCCTTTAATTTATGACAGAGTATATAGCGAGGAATGGAGGGTTCAAAGAGTGGATTTTGAGCAAAAAGTAGAGTAATTGTGATACAGTGAGGTGCTGAAACAGAGTGGAGCAAAGATTTGAGGCCTTGAGGGCAATGAGAAAACTGTTTTCCAGCAAAGCTCACAGAGACAGATGATGAGGACTTTTACCTTTGAATAACTCATCCTTAAAAAATGACAGCCCTAGACTCATGGCGCATACACACCTCAGAGTGATGTGAAATGGGAGGAGTGAACAGACGACAGATTTCTGGGCAGCTGGCATCAAAAAATTGAAAACTATAACAGAAATACTTTTCTTGTGAGAAACTCCATAGATTAGCAGAAGAAGACTTCTGTTTCTCTACAAAGACTGATAAAGAGACTCTAGCAAGAATTGGGACTGTTTTAAACACCAAACTTCCAAAGTTGTTTGTCTCTATGTTGTCATGTGAACAAGGGAATGGTGGGTAGTGGGGGATAAAAGGGTTTTCTGGAAGTTTATTCTGGTGTTCTTATTCTTGTACTTTTGTTAATAACCTTTCTTGATTCCTTTTAAGTTTTAAGCCTGTTTTGCTCTTGCTCAAATCCATATCTCACAGCAAGAAATAAGTTTTCTAGTAATTTTTTAGTTACTGCTTTAAAACCACAACAATTGTGTTTTCACCATCACGTCAGATCAGCTCTTGGACTCACAACTCACCACAGACCTCAAAACAGGAGGCAAAGATCAACACCAGTTGGCCTTTCACAACTTCTCACCCATCTATTACCTTTCTGGGGCCAGCTGCAGAAAATGGGGGGGAAGCCATTCCAAAGAACACTACCAAGGAAATCACACAGCACTCAGCACTTTTTACAGGCATCAAATTTTTAATGGATGATGGGAAGTAACACAGAAGCAATTCCCGTCCACAGAAAAAAAGATTTCAAATGGTTTTGTCTCAAGGACAATCACTGGATGTTGACAATTTCTGGTGCTGAAAGTTACATGAGGTCCTCAACACTGAGCAATCAATATCCCCACAATCTAAACGGTGAAATTACGACCTTGGCAAGGAGAAAAGTTTCAGCATTTGCAACTCATCTCCAACCCTCAGTAGAACTAAACCAGCAGAATTTCCCTGAGATAGCACTGTGTTCTGGAACCCCTCAAATACTCACTAAAACAGACTTGACTTTCACTAGGACAGCCGTTCATGAAAATCTGGGGGAAAACCTAGGGGAAGTGGCCATGTGCACGCACATCCCTTCCCACAGCAGGCACAACCAAATCCTCCTTTGAATGGCCTCAAAGTTGAGCAGCACTCATTGGCACAGCCTCTTCTCCCACACACAGGCCAGGGAGCAACACGGCAGCGCCAGCCAGATGGGCAAGGACAAGAGAGAGCAGATGCCAACGAGGCTTTCAAGCTGTGCCAAGGGAGGTTGACGCTGGGCATTGGCAAGAACTTGTGCCCAGCAAGGGCCATTAGATCCTGCAATGGCCTGACAGGGGGCTGCTGCTGGAGTCATCATTGTGGCACGTGTGCAAGGCAAGCCAGGCCGCAGCGCTCGGGCCCCGCTCTGCTGGCCATGCTTGCCGCCATGGCTCACAGCTTGGACTCAACATTCTCTTCTCAGGGCTCTCTGCAGCCAGGGCCTTCTGTGCTTCTGTGACATCACAGCCTCTGGGCACGGCACGCTGGCTGGCAACTGTCCCCAGCTGTTGCTGCACCCCAGAGCCCAGGCAGAGCTGCTTGCACACAGACGCCCAGAGCCTTTCTGCTGCTGCCACAGCACTATGGCTGCTCACGGCTCTTCCGCGCTCCTGCAGCTTTACCTGCT
Organism: Poecile atricapillus; assembly: GCF_030490865.1. Lineage (NCBI taxonomy): Eukaryota > Metazoa > Chordata > Aves > Passeriformes > Paridae > Poecile > Poecile atricapillus. The sequence continues at coordinate 6,379,450 of NC_081252.1, forward strand.
GCTGCTCTTGGCCCATCCCCTCGACCCATCCACCAAACCCGAGCGGAGCACGGATGCCTCTGCGACGGTTCCGGAGGATTTCCACCTGGAGGAGACGGACCCTGCGCTCATCTGGTGGGCGTCCAGGACACTCCTCCTCATCGACGTGCTCCTCATAGGAATGGCCATGGGATGGGCCCTTGGGAGAAGATTTCAGAGATGCTGGGGAGAGGTGAGGCAGGGGTGGGGGGTCAGGCAGGCGGGATGGGGCAGACCTTGAGGGCCTCTTGGGCACCCTTTGGCCAATGCCCTGCGGCAGGAGGGGCCTGAGCTCCTGGCTGGGCAATCCGGCCCAGGGGCTGAGCCCCATGGACAGCACCAAGCAGAGGCGGCCAGAGCTCTGCCTGCTGCAGCCTCTTCCCCGGGGCAGCCCAGCCCAACTCAGCCCGAGTCTCTGTCTCCCAGGCCAAAGGCAGCCCCACACGTGCCGGCCCCGCTCTGCCCCTCTGCCTCTTCCATGGCGATCCCTGTGCTTTGCCTTGCAGCGCAATCTCCAGAGCCCTTCCGGCCCTGCAGGGCCCCGCCGCCATCCAAGACTCGGCTGACCCACGAAGTCGATGCAGCTGCTGAGGGAAAACCGTGACCTGATGCGGCTGCTCCTTCGCTCCAGCTCTCAGCCGAGGAGGCCAACCACCAAGACGGCGGCAAAAGAGGGCATTGGCAGGAGACTCCGCACCTCCCCGCAGCTCTGACCTCCAGCGCGGCACTCCGTCCTGCAGAACCTTACGGGGAACGGGTGACCAGTGCCCAGCCCAGGCACTGCGACGTTCCCCACTTTAGAAGTTAGACACACCCCTGTTGTTCATTGTTGGATTCCCCACCACGTTTCCCCCAAGAAGTTGACCTTTCCCTTAGTGTTCAGTTCTAAACAGTTCAAGTCTTGAAGTTTTTTAGGCTTAAGATTCTTACCCCATAGTCTTCTAGTAACGTTGGACTGTAGATTTTACAAGTAGTCAAGTGAATAAAGTTCACGTTTTCTACACGTTGCTGTGTCATTTTCTTGATGTTGCACCTGAGACCTGGGGACTCCTTGAGAGATGGGTTTGCATGGCAGCTCCAGACTGCCTGCAATGGAGAGCCCCAGTGCCCCAGCAGGCTTTGCAAGAGTCCGGAGGGCAGCGGGAAAGAAGAAGGTGGCCAATGTTCACCTGCCTCCACCTTCCAAGGAAGCTTGGAGTCAAACCCTGTCTGCACTTTAGGGGGGACCCTAAAGGCCCCGGCAGGGATCAGGATAGCCCCAGGACGGGGGGCTCGCAGGACTCTGGGGCACCACAAAAGGAGCAGGATCATCCCTGCAATGCTGCGAGAGAAATCCAGAGACGGCTCCCCTGGCATCCAGGCAAAGCCTGAATTCAGGCCCTTGAATAACTTTTCCCTGACAATTAGCATGCACTAACCCACTAATGGTACGTGCACAATCAAACAATGCACTGGACTCAGGAAACTATCCTTCTGGAAGTACATGCCAGCTCCAAACTATCACAGAGCTGGGTCTGAAAGAATAATATTAAAATATGTGCTGTGGTATTGACCAAATTAGTTACTGTTTCCTGTTAAAAGCAAAGGCTGTATTTCAATTTAAAGGGGAGAAGAAAAATAATAGAAGAAAAATTGATTTTTACTGTCTTAGATTTGTTTGCCTGTGGGAATATTGGCTTCAAATTTGAAAGCCTGCATCTTTCCATACAAGTCATAACCTTCTATTTCATGCCCCAACCTTGGCAGTAAGCCTCACTCATCATTTACCACTTTTGGCTGCTTCAATAGAAAACACCACACAAGATTACTACCTGGCTTATCGAAAAACAGAAGAGTTTACAGGCTGGGAATCTCCATTTTCAGGAATGTATCGAGAAACTCTTGGTATAACTGGTCTCACTGCATTTCCATATCTACAGTCTTTAATTAAAGAACCTCAAAAGCGTTTGTGTCGCCAGGCACCTTCAAGACCATCTCGTTCCAACACTCCTGTCATAGTCCCAGTTTCTTAATGCCAAATATTCTTTCAGCCATAACTTAAGTACTTTGTTGGTGCTGTAAATAGAAATACACAAAGAAGTAGTTGCTTAAGCACCACCACACACATTAAGCTGTGGCACAGTCTCGTGCAGAGACACAGAAGAAATTTTGCTAACAATTATACCTTTGAGTTTATGATTGAAACCACCATGAAGCAGATATTAATATCTGCTGTGGATGTTCTTCCAACTGAATTGCAAAGGTGATATCAGTCAAGATAGAACTTTTCATGGAATTAAGACTTGGCATAAATATGAATCCTTTTACACTGAATGAATAATAAAGAATAATGAATAAGAAAGAGCTGTGAAGAACTTCCGAATATAGGCCACTTCCTATTTTACATTTTAAGAGCATGATCTGCTTATAGTGCATTCCTATAATGAAATGTGCACTGCTAAGGTGATTTTTTTCTTTTGCACAACACTTTAAAAACAGGGCAGGAGGAATGGAAGGGATGTGTTTAATCAATAACATCTCTTTCCTCTTGTTCCTTCCTCCTATTTTCCCTTGACTTCAGCATGGGTCTTCCTCATGGGCCACAGCCCTTCGGAATAAACCAGGAATGGGTCCCTCCAAAGGCCAACCTGATATTTCATGTCTGACAGACAGGATTTCACCTGTGTTGAAGGCATGAGCTTGTCTCAAGCCATTTCATTCACTTTATCTCATCCTAGAAACGGTACACAAGCTCATGAAGTTCAAGTTTAGTTCCTCAAATCTGCAAGACCTTGACAACATTGGATTGGAAGCAGAAATAATGGACTAATTATTTGGCACATACTTCCTGAAAGACACTTCTGCCAAGTAGCTCACCATCTTGAAAACCACCCAAAAACTCAGTAATCCAAACTCCCTTCAAATAAAGCTGCTATGAAGCAGGCAAATTCTGGCCATTACTCTAAGTAGTCTATGTCAAGACAGGGCTTGTGATAATAACTTGAGATCAATTAGAGATAGAAAAAACGTGATGGGACAAAAAACACATTCCTGTCTATCTTAATATTTCTCCAAGCAACCTCTTACCTGTCCATGTCATTCAATTACCAGTGATGTTACAAGCTCGGGAGCCAAGGACTTCATTTGCAGCTGTCAATCACTTTCAAAGAGCCCTGTTCAAAGATGAAAAAGACACAAATTGAACAATGACATGTCCTTGGTAGTGCTGGCAGTGACAGAAGCTCTTCTCCAGTCTTTTAGAGACAAAGAAACCCTACATTTTCTCCACTTAGAAATAATCAACAACTTGAGTGTAGGTTGAGTTTATCTCAACAGGTCACCTGAATGCAATTCTAGGGGTCTTGCTAAGGGGAGTCACCAAGTTTGCTGCTAACACACTGCACCTCACGGCTACAATACAGGCTTCATACGAAAATAAATTCTTTTTCTCAAGATGAAGTACATTACTCCTAGAACCATTTGAAATGTGCATTTTACCAGCTTTTACCTGTTCAGTTTTACACATCAAAGTCATTGAAAACCTTCTGGGATGTTTCTACACTGCATTTCTCACACTTTAACCAGAGCGGTAAAAAATTTCCTTCAAAGAAACAAAGGTTCACCAAAAGAGAAATTCTGAATGATGCAGTGACATGAAGATATGAAGTTCATTTTAATGCAACTTCGCTTCTTCTCTTAAACACACCAAAAAGATATCATCCAAAGCATTTCCTTATGCAAAGAAAACACACAACAACTTCATTTCTCATACAATATAAGGCACACCTAAAATTTCACCAAACATTCAGAAACAAAATGCATCTGCAATGTAAAATGGTGGAAGGACACCAATGAGAAGACTCAGATCTCCGTTCTATAAAGGAGGTGGGAATTCATCTTCAAATCCTTTAGCTTATCAGATGCAGAGACAATGGCAGACTACAGTTCAAAAGTCACCTCTGCTCGAATATTCACTCTTCTTTTGCACTTCAAAATCCTTATTAAGGAGCGAGACCTCAGAACTTCAGCTACAGGAAAACAACTCTTCTCTGTAGGTGAGAAGGCACCACATTCTCAGCTTTTCTCATCTCCAAAGAAACTTACACCTCCCCACATAATTCTCCACGTCCCAGGAGACTGACAAGCACAGAAATCTACAGCTGTAAGGATTTCAAGGCTCAGGAGGCCCAGCAAGTAGGAGAACTTCTCCTGCTCAAGCATTCACAGTGCGTGGGTAATGTGCTCTGCTCCTCAGGCACCAGCTGGCTCTGAAGGAAAGAGCTCTACCACTCAACCCTGGGACTTGCTCAGTAGAAGGAAGAGGTTAAAACTCATGTAAAATTACACTTACCACAGTAATAAAAGGTGGTTCATTTAACAGGGGCTACACCACAATACATTAACTTACCTACCCAAATCACCGGACAATACAAAATCAATCTCTCCTATTCTTCTTGCCTTCAGGGGTTTTTTAAGCAATTCTATTAGAGAAGAATAAATATATAGTATATACTATAAAATATATGCTTCTAAGAAAACATGGAATACATTCCAGGACTTCTAGTGCTGGTCAACTGACAGGCTAAGAGGCCTGCCATGCTAAATAACAGCAAACAAAATTGTTCCCTATTTTTATCCCTGTCAGAAGACACAACTCTCACAGCTACACAGGTAGGATATTAAAAAGACACTGTCAATATACATGGATACTTTAGTAATTAATTATGGCACCTCAAAGATTTAAAACTAATGATGCCATGCTACTGAATTTTTTAGCAGCCTCATCTGCTATAAAACAATTCTACTTGGCAAAAACAAGCTTCTCTTTTCTTATCCTTAGCATGTAAGCATTGAAAAAGATACAACTCTAAAGTTTACAGCATATAGAGAGATGTACACAACCATGATTACTTCTTACAAACCTCAGCCATGAGTGGAACAAGGAAGTTTAAAACTTGGCGTTTTCCACAGCAGCCACCATGCAAAGAGAACAGGAGCTTGGGAAGAGATGCATCACACAACTTCTGCAATCTTCTGTGTTTCCCATGAAGGATTACTGTCATGCCATGGAATGTAAAGCTCAGTGCCAGCTTCCTTCGTTATTCACTGATTCCTTGCTGCAATTTAAAATGGTAAAAAAAAATCAGTTGAACATGTACCTTATGTTTTGGGGGTTCAGGATCTGTTGGTAACTTATTCCAAATCAAAACTTCCCTCACTCAATCCCCATTGCTCTTCTCTTAGCCCTGGCAGTATCAAGAGCCAGCAGCAGAGCACAGCAAGTCCTTAAATCCTGAGAAAAACAAAGGAAAGGCAACAAATCCCTTCCTCATCCTAACTCAAGGCATTCACCATTTAGTCACAGCTCACCACCACAGATGTAGCTAAGAAACAAGAATCCAGACCCACTCCTCCTTTCCTCATATCTGTCTGTCTAAAAGGAAAAGACACAAAACACACTTCTTTCCTTCCAGTCAGCCACAGGTGCTTATTGAATCGATGGCAGCAGACATCAGCCACCAAATAAAAAAGGTTTCTGTTGTTACATTACTAAATATAAGCAGGGTGACAAGTTAAAAGCCCTCTCTCTGTGCTTTTCTTCCAGGTAGCAGGTCAACAAAATGGGAATAAATGCAAATGTCCCTTTTTTTCATTCATCATAAATCAAACTACCTTGATATTATTTAAGAATGCTGCTCAACTACTATAGCCACTGTTCCTGAAACTAATAACCTGCAAAAGTATTGGAAATAGTTCAGGATACATCATATTCAGTAATTGCATGAAAAAGCAAACAAAATTATCTCCCAGTTTTTTCTCAGCCGGCAAAACCAACTAGTTAGGCAACTAATCAAAAAACACCATTTAGTTCCAACCAGAAACTTTGATACTTAAATAGTACAACCTTCCTTATATATCCAGTTTATACACATCTAGGGCTGTTCCCTTAGCATTTAACCAAGAAAAAGCACGAAAAAACCTAAAAATTTTCATTTTAAAAGCTAAACAAGCTCATCTTAAACTGGGAGAGGCTAGAAAACACAAAGGAAACAAACTGGTGGGGAAAACAAATCAATTTTGCTCCATGACTGTAAACTACAAAGAACAAGTACTCACTCTTTTCTTACAGAAATGGCTTCAAGTCACAGGGACTACAGCAAATATTCAGGAACTGCATCATCAGTGTGACTGCAATTGTACACACGGATGTCATCCCCTAAAATCTAAAACTATAGACAACCTCTGTCATTGAAGCTGCATAAATAACCAAAACCACACTGACTGTAGTCACCAACAGCAGAAATTTTATCTGCCATTTCAAGTGAGATCAGAAAGAGGCGAGATGCACCCAACACACCAACCCAAGAGACAGTCCATCTGAACTAGATTTCAACTGCAAAGAAATTGAAATCTGTCTGGCATTCTTACACTTGATACAGCCTTGGCAAACTCATTTCCACCAGTCCCTGACAAATCAGTGCTGTTTAAACCCAGGCTTTTGCCTTTCAGACTGGCTTCAAGAACTCACCGCATCATCCAGACAACGTGAAGCAAATCCACGTTAAGAGGAAATCTCTGTTAAGACCTACAGTTTACAGGCTGAGCATAAAAATTACTTGTTTCAACACTGGAAGGAATATAAGCAAGTAGAATATTCATAAAATGGTATTTTCTTGAGAGTGAGCATGATTGCTCTAGTGACCAAACTGATTTCTTGACAGCCTTCAAGGAACTTCAGACTAACACCCTTTAGGATTTTTCTTAACCTTTCCCAATCACCTCAAGTATAGCACTTGATTATAGTGAAAGATGTAGACTCCCATGTTGTACAAAGGAAAAAAACATCCATGAATTTTATAAAAATGCAAATGGGTACATGCAGGAAACAAATTCTAGAGAGAATTCTTTGTCACCAAAAACAAATATTTTAAAATTGCACACATACTGGAAAGTTCATCAGTCTACTCTCTGAAAAGGAGGACAGTTTATGCAAGCAAAGACAAACACTAAACAGCACCAGGCTCCATTTGCCCAGATATTTCCTATCCTGCAATTTTACAGTCAAGCAAAACAATACCAGCAATTTAAGCTGCATTTGGCTCCTTCAGTTACCAAACATCTTCTGGATTCAGGAATGCAAGCATTACCAAGTGACAGACAACTGTGCAAGCTGCTAATGTAACACTAGAGAGCAAACAGCTCTAGTTTTACTGTCATGAAAGTTAAACTACACCTTTTATATTAATGAATTGGAATTATGTCTAACTAAAGTTTCCAGATATCTTTTTTCCTATTTTCATATGACCATTACCCAAAATAAGTTTAAAAAAAGAGTACAGTTGTATTCAATCATTCTTATTTTGCTGGTGTTGAAGGGAACACCCAAAAGGATTTCTTGTAGAGTGGATATACTCCTCCTGCCAAGCATGGTGTCTGGTCACACAGAGCTCTTGGCAGGATAATTGTCTAATATGGTAAATTATTCATTTTTTTGTTTGATAGTTACTTCTAGAAAACCGTTCAGTACTTTGTGCATTGGGGAAAGTCCTGGAGAATAAAATTAAGAAGTGCAAATGTACCAACATGGCTTTATCACAGCAAAGAACACCACTAAAAAAGGAAAGAAAATTACTTGGCTTCTTTACAACTCTGTGAACAGAGAAACTAATTAGTACTAATTAGCTTCTATAGAATAACAACTGCTTTACAGAATACATTCAAACAGACACTGTTCTGACCTTGATGCTATTCATCAGGGGTGTCCCTGTAACAGCAGCTAAAAGCTATGAACAAGATGTCAGTTTTCCTCTGTATTATATGGACACACACTAAAAGGAGACCTTGACCTCGGACTTAATGCTATGAACTGGACACAAGTTACAAAACCATGGCTGAGGGAGACTGAGGAAAAGAAAAATACAAGTGGACTTGATTTAAAGGAGAATTTCTCATCCTAAGATTAAGAATCAAATCTTTCCTGAAGCAGGAAATGCTGAAGCCTCTTGCCTATCACTTTTCCAAGCACCTGCTAAAAGCCAAGCATTTGTTAAATCACAACTCTGAACTTGTGTAATGAGCAGCAAACCTCAACCCCATTATGTTGCTCTTTCTCTGTTGATGCAAACCCTTGAAGCTGCAAAGCAGAAAAGTATTTTTGCTGCTGTAATATAAACTACACCTGAGCATAGATGTACACCTAAGCATCGTAAGGAATAGGATTCCTGGCTTGCCTGACTCATCGTCCCAAAGAAACTGAGAAGGACAACAAGCTCATGAAGACAGTGGGATGCCTGGCAGCTGGACCACACTGGGGAAATATTGCCAAATTTTTCAGCTCCTGACTTGCTATCACACTGGAGAAGTCAACACATCTCAAGGCACAGAGGCACCACACCACAGTCACATAAGCTTGCTACCCTTGCTGCTGCTTTACCCAAACTGCTACCCAACAGCAACTCAGACAGACTGCACTGCATTTGGGCACTGAGATGGACTAGGAAAACACAGCTGACCTCATTTCTTTCCCTTCCTCCCTGATGCCTCGCCCAAAAGTAGGGCACCAGTGCCTAGACAGCAACTTCACACCAGCTCATAGGAGAAAATATAGCCTTGGATAGGAGGCAGGTTTGTGTACAACAGAAGAGAATAATGCTAAGTGAATGATTCCCAAAATGGGAGTAAAGGACGACTTTTAGTGATCAGCACAGAAATGATTTGTTGCACACTACCAAGTCTCTCTCATTCTTAGGCAGCTCTTGTCATTTTACTCACGTTTGTGCTCATGTGAGCACTCAGATTTTGACATGTTAGGACTTGATGCTCGGCTAAAGCAGCTTAGTTCATGACATTGGCACTATACAAATCCTCCTCTTCCACACACAGAAAATGAGGTGCCAAAGACAAGGATTTGTGATGTGCACTCAAGGACACACCTCAGTCCCGCAAGAGGGAAAGCTGAAGAGTGAGGAACAACCGGACGCCTGTACCTCTAGGGAAATCTGCAATCCCAGTGATTCAGAAGATCACTGCCTCCTGCACTAAGCCATACTTGTTTTCTTGTACCCAAACACTGACTCGTTTTCTCTTCAGCACACAAGAGATTTATTCACATTTCCCAAAGTTCTTAGAGCACTTTGCTAGAGACCATCAACACCTGGCTTCATCTCCCTCTGTGCCTACCCCAGCTGGGACTTGTAGTCCTGGGAGAGAGAGCCAGCTGCCAGTTCCTGCTCAGCAAGATGGGGACTCCTGTGGTAAAAGATTTCAGCCTTGTACAGTATCTATTGGCTTCGCATCTCTTCTCTGTGACCATCAGTGATCCGCGGCTCACAGCCAAAGGAGGCAAAAAAAATAGAATCTGAAAGTGAGGAGAAGGAGCAAGCAAAGCATCAGGCAGCTTCATGCACTTAGAGCCACCAGAAGGGGAACTAATTGCCTGCTCTTTTCATATGATTCTTCAATATTTACTTTGGTTGGGTGTCTGAGTATCTACAAGAAAGACGATTATGCTCACTGCTGAGGGAGAAGAAAGGCAAGAAGGCCATGCTTCCCAAATGCACAAAACACAAATTTAGTGTGTGCAACAGGGGTGTAAATCTCCCATGATCTCATTTCATGTTTGAGTCTCATGTTGTGTACTACTTTGTAGTTCCTCTAAGTGGAAATTCAACGATTATTTTCATCTCCTCACTGTAACACTACCCTCAGATCAATGTCCCTGAAAATTGCACAGAAATGCTGGCTTTTTTACTCCTATTTTTACAACATTCTCTTTCTAAGCTCATGACAGCTGTGGACAAATCCAGAGCAACACCCTGAAGCATTAAGAAACAGAAGCAACAGAACACAGAAGCTGCTGCTGCATTTCCTGTGGCCATTTGAGGCTGCAATTGCAAGTGTGAAAATATTGCAGTTCTGTCATTCAGGAAGAAGTACACCTTCCAAAGGAAATCCATTCAAAGCAGATTATACAGCATTGATTGGTTACCCATTTGAAGTTCTTACTGGAAGCCAAAGAAAGATTTCTTTGGTAGCCTCACAGCTTTACCTTCACCATTTAGAACGGAACTGTTACTCTGCTTGAAATTTAAATGGTTTTTTCCCCCAACAGTTTCATCTACCTCCTCACCAAGCTGATACGGAATAGAGGAGCACAGGTAGTGTGAGGAACAGATTTGGAATTACATAAATGGACTTACCATGTGGCTACAACTGATATTTCCAGCTCTGTGGGCTAAGAGCATCCATCCAATGTCCTGCCAGTCCAGCACTTCCTGATGCTATTTGCAGCCACTGCTTCCACACAAGTTAGAACAATGCACTTCTCCTTTGATGTCATGTGGCTGCTGCAAGTGCAACAACGGAGACACCAATTTCTAGTTGCAAGGTCAGGATTACAAATTTAAAACCTTACTCTTACAAAAGGTCAAGACTCTCCAATCCTGCTGGAAACAAGAGCTTTGAAGAAACCTAACTCTTCCAACTTCAGCCTGCTTCCAACTTTATGGTATTAGCTTTTTCAGATAATAAAGGATTGTCTGTAGATTACTGTGGATTAAAATTATAACTGCAGACCTGAGTATTAGTCTCAAGTTTGATGGTATGAGGAAGGTGATGGTCTTCTTATCCATCCCTGTAATCACCATGATGCACTGTCTCGACTATCTCCAACAGGTTGTTTTTTGTTTCAACGTGGATAAACTGTTTTATGAAGGTTGGAACAGGGAGAATGGCTGCCTTCCATACCAATCAAACAGGTTCGATTTTCAAGTGATTCAAATTGGATCAAAGTCTTCAGACCCAAATAGGTGTAGCCTCGGTGAAATACAGAAGCCCTTATGAAAGGCTCACTCAGAAGGCGTGAATAGAATAAATCAGAAATTCATCATAAAAAAATGAAGAAGGAAAAAACCTCCATTCCCTAACACTGCAGAATTCCAGCCGAGTAAAATCTCACTCACTTTACAATGAAAGGAAAATAGTTTAGTGGTGGTGCCAGGGACAAGGCAAGGATATACGGTGCCAGGGAGGATTCTGCACTTAGAGATGCTGAGTATCCAGCCAAGAGACAGAAATTCGATTGCCAAGGCATTTGAATGAAGTCAGTTAAGTCACATCATCTTTTCTATCTCAGTGATTCCATCTGACAAGAAAGCAAAGGCGGGCAGCAGAAAGCAGGGGAGCTGCTGCACTCAGGGTAGGGATCAAATGAAGTACGGTGGTTCCATATGCACTATGGGAAAAGCAGGAGGAAGAGAGGAATAGCTCTAAAATCAAGATGGAATTTTAACCTCTTCCTTCTCTGTTGACACTGACTGTAGGGTTGTCTAACAGCTTTTCAGACCATTGGGTTTGATTTTGTTCCACAAACCTTACCTAGATCCATGTTCATTAGCTGACTCTCTGCTGCCATCAAAATTGAGGGAAGTAACACCTTTTAGCACTGGTTAGAAACAGAGGAGATCAAACTAAACTCTGCAGCTCCAATGAGCTAAGGAATTATGTCCTATCCACCTTCATGAAGTCGCAAAGACCAAAATCTCTTGAGAGCATGCCATTTCCTTTCAGCCTTGTGCACTGAGCCTTCAGCTCATCATGGATCAAAAGATGCTTCACTAAATGACAAGAAAAATGACTGCATTCTCTTTAGTTGCAATCCTGCTAGTCATAACAAATCTTGTGGGCATCAGCTGGGCTCCACAAAAATCATATGCAACAGCAACACCATCTTCAGAGCCTCTCCCACTACCTTACCTAATCATTGCTCCGGGACTGTACAAGACTTGTCCCCACCCTTCACACCTACAGCAACAAACCTACAAATCTTCCAAAGAGTTCTTAAATTCCACATCCCTACGGAACATTCCCGCTTAAAACCGCACAGCTGCCCACGGGACAAAGGTCCAGTGTTACAAGCTTCTGCTCTCCCTCCACACAAACCCCTTACACATCTTGCACTGCTGCTCTCAAACTGCAGAAGTTGTCAGCAGCGCCATTAGACTCACAAGTGGGGAAACAATTCCTTCTGCTGGCTTAAGTTGGAAACAGTTCAAGCTACAGGAGTTATTTATTATCATCCTCATGGAATGCCCCTGCCCTTCAGAGCTCAAGCACTACTGTGCAGAGCATTTCATGGAGCCAAACAGAAAGGACTGCTGTCCCAAAAGAAGAGGCTGGGAGGAACTGCCAGTGTCCTTCATGCCTTGAGAAAATTAAGGAGCACTCACTGTTGGCCTAAAGGGTACAAATTCAGTTCAGATGACAAATTTTCCAGGGTGATCCCCCTCCTCTTTATCTTCTAACACAACTACAAACAAACCAAATGACAGATTGCACAAGGAATAAGGGATGGTTAAAAGCAAATCTCTAAACTAAGCCTGGCAGGCTCACCCAGGAGTTCAACACAGCAAGGCAGGCACTCTGCACTACCTAGTTAATGGGAAGAGATTTCTAAACTCTACCAAATGAAGTTAAGAAATGAAACAGAGAGCAATAGAACCATATTTTAATTCATTTAAAGGGATGGAATAACACAGAATCTTTGCCATGAAACTAGGGGATTTTTCTCCCTTAGCTAGTGCCCAAGTAAGATTAGAAATTGGGAAAAAAAACCAACTGAAACTGTAAATCCATTTTGCCCCCGGATAGAAACAAAAGGTAATTATTGGAAAACTAGAAAAAACTCCAAGAGGAAACATAAAACATGATGGAATATGGATTATTTTGATCCCCGAGAATTCCCCATGTTCAAGGCATGGAGAAAACCATCATTCACAAGTGGGAAAACAGAGGGAGTGTAAAAGTGAAATGGAGTTCTGACAAATGATGCTGTGTAGAATATGGGTTCCCAAAGCAACAGAAAACAGACAGCACCCTGCTTTTTTTCTGATATTTATAATTATTCATAATAGGTACCAGAATCACAATATTCCAGTATTGCTGCTAATGCCAATTTAATTTTAGCAAAGTCAAAGCTCTCAACTGTGCTGAACTACACTATTTGGTTCAGAGTTTTCCAAGATGTACAGCAAGAGACATCTGAAGGATAGTTCACCCCACAGTTTCAACTCTTATGTGCCTGCCCAAATCATTGTCACGTGAGCTACAGGAATGGCTGCTAGACTGAAAGAGGAAATGCCAGTGGCTCTCTTACCTGCCTCAGAAAAATTCTTTCTGCTTTGAGGTTTTTGAGTGAAGAGCATCATTGAAGATCACAAAGAGCACTGATTTCTAGATTGGTCCAGCTAGATGTCTACATATTCATTTTTCTGTAATGGAGAATACAGAGCTCTGTAAATCTAAAACTGTATTTCAAGGGGGCAAGGGAGAGCAGAGTTGGCAATATTTTCCATTTGAATAAAGCTTCCATTTTTATTTCGAGTTACAAAAAAATGATCATTTTTTAGTTATGGCTTCTTACAGTGTCACAATGGAAAAAGCGAGCACAGTAAACCATTTGCAATCAAAAAAATGTAACAGGGAAAACTTATGGAGAGTAACAATAAAAGCACATTAAACAATGGCTGAATGCTTCAATGGAACTTAAAGGAAGACAGCTGTTAAAAATTTTCTTTTAACATTTACTGTACAGTCACACCAAATGTGAAGCTTTTAAGTTCTAGGAAGTTTTGTTGCTCCCTGCCTTCTCCTAGTTTACTGCACAGTGCATTATTTACATAAAACAGAATTTCTTCCATGGGAAAGGCTTGCATGGTACTTCAAAGCCTGAATAAATCAGGGACTTCAGCTAGAATCTACAAAAAAATCATCCCAAAAATTCCTTTCAATATCTGCATTCTATTACCTTATCATGCTACCTGTCTAGCTGAGTTATTCAGGTATCCACACCAGAAATGCCAGACAATGTCTCTCTAGGATGATGTGATGTTACTTCAAATGAAAAAAAAACAATAAATAAAAAATCACACATTAATTTCCCATACAAATGGTAACTCACTACTCCCAAATCCTTCCTATAGCAGGATGCTCACTTCAGTCTGGAAGTCTTCATGTTGCAGCCTGCAGGAATCAGCTGATTTCCTGTAAAGGGCTGGAAAGCCTTACAGGAACTGGTTTTGGTTGAAGAACTTCTCCAAGGTGCTTACCTGTGGGACTTATCCAGGTGAGGGATGTTAGCTCCCTCTTCTTTGAGGTTCAGTGTCCAACCACTCCTACTGCTGTAAGAAGAACAGAAGAAACATCTGCCTATAGCAAGGACAGCACTGGTGGGCAAAGTCCAAATTCCATCCTTCAGGGAAAAAGAAACAAAGACTGAGGAATTCATGCCTGTTCAAAATTTCATCCTTGACTACTGAAAGCACTGGAAGCACATGTGTATGTTTAAAAATGGAATTGTCCTAATTTAAGAACAAAAAATAATTTGATCCCATCACCATTTCTCTTGGTCCAATCCTGAACTGGAGATCCAACAGCTGAGAAAGCATGGAATAGTCTGCTGGACAACATTAAAATGAACAACTCCTGTATCTTCCTAAGATAAGAATACAAATCACAAAGAAAGGCACTCTGAGAAAAAAATTTCTTAAAGGAAGACCTCAATTATTTTCCAGCAAGGCAGGTAATATGCATTTGGATATTTCTCAAAAAAACCCAAAAAACCAAAAAAACTGTTTTCATACAAGATTTTACTCATATATTAACTATCACATATTTTGCAAAACAAGAACCATAGCAAAGTAAAATCCCAGATATTTCCTATATTTAAACTGTGATTGTATTTGTGAAATGGGAATCCAGAGCCTCACCAGATTAATATCACCACTTTGACCAGGGAATTTGCCATATCCACTTCTGGTTTCGTTCAGTTGGAGTTTCTGTTTCTACAGTGATGGCTCTTGAACATTTCAGGATTTAAAGTAGTCCCTGAAGAGATAGCTGACAAAAATATGACGTTATTTTAAGATGCTTTCTAATTATTTCAACCCTCACCCAGAAGCTGCAAACATCTGATCTCCTTCACTATGCTCCAAGCTCATTAAAATTGGAACGCTAAATAAGAATATTCAAAATATTTTGTTTTGCATTGCTAAAGGCACCACTACAGGTACTTGACTCATCCTTCAGACTGTAAATAAATAAATGAAGTCTAGGACAGGTCAAATAAAGACACTATGTCTTCTAGGTTTTGTTGGGGGTTTTTTTTAGAAGACTTAGTAGATTTGAAACAGGTCTTTTATTAAGGAATAGTTCCTAAAGGACTTGACTTAGAGAAATTCATTTATACTTGGCAGTCCATCTCATTGATTGCAGTTCCTTTTTTTTCCAAATATAATCCAACATTTTCACTACCAGGGGTGGTGGTTGGAAATGTTGGGACTGTAGAACACTGCAAGGCTAATTTCTCCTCCGGTCTCCATTATTTTTATGTAGCTCAGCACTTTCTCATCCTTACTGAGATCTGCTGCAAATTTCAAACACCCTAACAGGGCTGAGAGTCTTGCAACAGTGTTTATCTACTGTATCATTAGAGTTCTTGTTACCATAATTCCACAGTTCTGAACAACAACTCTCATTTTAGGGGCAGGTAATTGAGCTCTATGATACATGAATTGATTTGCAGGGAAAATACATTAAAACCTGGTTGGAAAAGCAAATTATTCAGGATCTTCACTCTCATTGCCTTTTAGAGCTACCACTCTAGGACCACTGAAAGAGTTTACTTTAGCTCGTGTCAATGAAGCTGCAATTCAGTGTTTGTCCAAAAAATGTTCACATTCTAAAATGAAGGTGAGGTTACTGTGGTTTCATGAGTTATAAAGGCAGAATTAGAGATTACTGCAGATTCTTAGATCAGGACCACTTCCCAGTTCAAGAACTATTTAGTGGGAAGAGCCAAGGCAAAAGGCAAAATTCAAGCAAGTGTTGCTGATAAAGTGAGTTATGGGTTCTACATGAAAATGTTAGCAAGGGTGATCCAGTCAGATCTCATGTCTGCCTGTGGTTCAGCACTGCAGCTGGTAACACCCAGAGCACCAGATCCAATCCCTCCTGGGGAGCAGGTTTGTTAAAGCAAGCACTGTTGTTCCAGGACCAGTGAAAGACAGGACAGAGACAAAATTGATAGGACTCCCTCAGTGTAAACACAACTTGCCCAGCGACAAATTTCCTCCTCTCTGGCCCTACTTGTAACATCCCTGTTTTCAAATTCCTATTTTTAGCAGCTTCTCATAAAAGGCATTCTTACTCAAAGAAGTGAATGTTAGAAGTGTTCATTTGAATGAAGCCAACAATTAAGCAACATCTTCTCTCAAGTGATTTTGTAAAAGTTATGGTTTAGTTTTCTTCCTAATTGCTTGGAAAAATCGGATCGGTGCAGGAAATGGGAAGGGTTGGCTCAAAGGGATGGGAACCAGCCAGTAACTCCTGCTGCTGCTGACCTGCTGCAACTCCCAGGTAAGAGGACAAGTGCTTCATTTGTAATCAAGTCTATCTAAAAGACAAAAAAGGCAGAAGGACAAACCTGGTTCATAAAGGCAGCAGTCTGTGACCAAAAGCAGCAGAGTCAGCAGCCAGTGTTTCACTCCTGATGAGAGCCCACTTGCAAAAGTTCCACTTGAGCACCTGCTGGAGAGCAGAGGCTGTTCTTCTTTGATGTGTCAAACCATAAGAGCCATACTTCTGTTGCTATTCAAAGAACAGGGATAAACTCTGGGGTTTGTTAGGTTTTAAATAGTTCCCAATTTCAGGCCTAATAGAAGGCAAAACGGAAAATATCACATGTAATAGGACTTAAAAATAGAAATATGGAAGAACACAATGTTATACTCATGTTACCTATCACTTTTTTCAGCTGAGCAAAGCCTTCACAAACATTATAAATACATATCTTTTTCCCCAATGATAAAAAAAAAATAATACTAATACTAATAAAAAAATCTGTCTTGTAACCTGAAAGAAAAGACATAAAACCAAAGCAAACCTGATTCTTGTAAACAGAAACTGTTGCTTAAAAATTCAGTTTGGGGAGCATAAATAGTTAATTGCCTTGAGCATGTCTTAGAAGTTCAGATTTACTCAAAATAGTGTCAAGAGCAAACAAAACTGCAAAACAATCTCTTTTAGTAGGAAATACCTTGTGAGAATCAAGTGTTTTCTTATCATCTTTCACTGTTTCACTTTATGTCTGAATCTTGTAACTCCAGCTCCTATAACAGCATCAGTGGGGGAGAGAGACAATGAACACTCCTTCTGGTATTTGACTGACTGCAAGGTTTTGACATGTACAATATTAATAAAAATAATTTATTCTCACAGGGCTTTATTACAATAACAAGCTGGTAGCTTTAGATATGTTTAAGAAACAGAAAGAAACATCTGAAGTAGTAGGACAAAACCTTCATAAAAAGGTATATATCAGATATACATATTTATATTCATATCTATATCTCCAATTTCCCAAAGCATTGCTCTAAGAATTACACAAAACTGGCTACAAAATTTACATTTTTTAGGTTATTTATTGACTGCAAAGTGCATCCTGATTGATAATAAATATCACTGGGGAGCATTAATTATTAAACATACATTGTCCAGTCTTTAATAAATCAACTTTAGTAAGAACAATTTTAAATCTAAAATTAAAAACAATTTCTAGGACACTTATTTTAAGTAATTGCACTAATAAATAATAAGACCTTATATACAATTAAATGACTAGCAGCTAACTCACATGATCATAGTAAGAATAATATATATGTACTGCAATTTTAAGTGTTATGACTTCAAGAATTTGTAGTAATATCCAAGCATTACTTGCTAAATAACACAAGATTTGTCTGATTAAGTCTTTGTTTAAGAAAATAGGCAATGGGAATAACTAAGAGCTGAAATTAATGGTAAGTGCTAGCTTGTAAAGACAGAAATTTACTTCTGACAAGTAGGAAAACATGCAATATATTCCTAGAGTTAACACATGTTCATAGTGCAGACATTACTTTTAATAAATTTCAGGTTAAAATTGACAAATGTGACATGTTTTGCTATATGGAATTTTGTCAAGTGACTATTGTTCCGTCTGACAACACAGACTAGAAAATGTCCTGCCTCTCAGAAATATTATTCTGTTTCTACTTTTTACTTGATATTTTTCAGTTTTAGAAAAACACAGAATTTTATTTTTACTTTTTTCTTTTTAGTTTTAGAAAAATATAGGACAAAAACAAGGCTTCTGTTGCATTTCTGGTTTTGTGGCTCAAAGTCATTGCTGCTATTATCATTATTATTAATAATTATTTATTTTAAATTACTTCCATTTAATTTGGATGAATTCTTGAAACAAACAAACCAACTCACGTATTTCAAAACCCGCATTTTAAAATGTGATATTCCAAATTATCCAGCTCTATGCAGCTCCTCAGGGTTCACTTCCATGCATATTTTCTGAGTTCAGAAGAAATTTGTCAACTGTTTTACCTGGGTTGAACAAGACATATAGATTTTGAGGGGTGACTATGGCTCTCATATCATATTCTCAGCAATGATAATTTGATTTTTTTCTCTGCACAGGTTATTTTCATTCTAGCAGCAGCCAACCAGTTGGAAATGGTCAATCACTTTGTGCTGCTCCCCAGGCACAGCTCATCATGGGAATCTAATCTGCTCAAATGAACCCTCTTGCTGCACTTCCACAGACAATTAACCCTTGTATTGCCATGGGTTGTGCAAATCAAATCTCACCCATCACCGTCATCTGCACATTGCTCCAGGAGCCATAATTGCAAACAACAGCTCTTCTTTTCCATGATTACTCCTGAGGTTTGAATCATGTCTGGGTACAATTCTGAGCAAAACAGACACCCCCAAATCCATCCATCATCTCAACACGTCCCAATGTCATTTCCAGCTCAGCTCCAAAGCTGTGCCAGGGAAGCAGCCCCGTTTGCTGGTTTCCCAGGACAGCCTGGGATGTGAGGATGTTTTCCTACGGCAGCCTAACGTGGCTGAGGACAAAATCCTCTCCCCACAGCTACTTCAGCAGTGCCTTTGACATTGCTTGTGCTTCATGGCCTATTAGGTGGCACTTCAGAGAACATATTAGAACTCACCACCAGACAGACTGTTCACCTTCTTGACAATTAGTTTCACTTCCCCAGGACTTAGCTGAGTAAAAAAAATCACTGCCCTTTGTCTATGACTCATGTCTTTGTCCAAGACAGTATGAAATAAGACCAAAGAAGATTTCCTCCTGGTCAAAATCCGTACCCTTATCTGTGTGTCTCTCAAATCCCTGCTTTGGAGAAGGATCTAAATTGTATTTGTTTACATAAATACCTCAACTGACAAACAAGAGGCAATAAAATCTCCTTGAATAGCCAATGTTTTGTCCTCTGGTGAGTTTTCCTGACACTGGACCAAGCTTGCAGAGTCATGAGAGAAAGAATTTCCCAGAACAGAGACAACAGAGAGTAGAACAAGACACCAAAGAAAGGAAGGCTCTGGGAAAAGGTATAAAAAACACATTTTGTGATATATACTGAAATGAATATTGACCATCCTTGGGCGTCAAGAGACATCCTGATGAGCTGAATAACACATGGCCATAGAGAATCCAAGCCGAGGGATGGGATGTGGGAATCTCCTTGACTATCTGTGTGATCCTCAGGTATTGATTTATCACACAAGTAGATAGAAAGCTGGCAGTAGCTAAACAGAGTTTGAGATTTTATGACAGATACATGAACCCAGAGACACATTCCAGATTGTGGACTGCTTACAAATAGCTCACAAAAAGGAACTCTGAAATTAGCTCCCACAAATTCTATGGCAAAAATCCTTTATCTCATGTCCTTCTGCACGTTATACAGAAATTATTTCTTTCCAACTAGTCATATTTAAAAACTGAGTTTCTTTAATGTTAAAAAGGATATTTTGTGGGGTAAAATCTGCTGCTTAAATTAGCATGGCTCGTGAAATCAGGTTTTTTCAACTGTGTTTAAAGCCTATCAGACCTTATTTGCAGATAATATCACATAACCACAGACTACATGCATTTAAATTCTTGAAGGGTACTTTTGTAACTTTCTTGCACTACACTGCATTGGCAACATTTTCATTCAGTACAAGACACAGAGTTTCAAATTTGATATCGAGCAAGCCCTGCACTCAGCAGCAACAGGGAATTTTGGAAGCAGTGGCTGTTAGAAGCACATGGAGGAGCCCCCTTGCATTACAGCTTACTACTCTAAGGCATACCTAGAAATGGGTGGAAAAAAATACAAATTACATTTCAACAGCCATTTCCTGGGTTGCACTTTCATAGGCCAATGCAATGATTAGCTCTGCCACGCTCTGAGCAACTTCAAAGTCATCATTAGTTGACAGTAAATAACCAGAATACTGCTTAAAAGACAAAATAGTTACCAACATATTCCTAATGTTTTTACTCTAAGAGATTATTTGAAGATCAGAGGATAATGGCTGAGTCCCTTGATGATTTTTCCATCTGACACTGCATCCCCACGCTTGGTGGTCTGACACATAACTCAGCTTCATGCTGCATTATCAACACTTTTGGGGCAGCAGAGATATTAAACCAGTCTGAACACATTGATGTGCAGGTTCCTGCCTCACTGTCCATTCAGTCATCCCTTTCAATTAGAAGCATTCACCATTCTGCCATACACAGGGAGGAGTTTGTGTTGCCTTGTTGAGTGCTTTAAGAAATCTCTCTCTGCAGGCAACAACGGTCTGCAAACACAGAGATACAGAAAAGCTCAGACATTTGAGAAAATCAGAAAGTTTGGTTGTCTCACTGCATTTAGCCTGAGACAGAAATGATAAGTCAAAATTCTCTTGCAATTACCAAGCTAAAAGGAAGAAATAATGGGAGAAGAAATCAAAGCAACGCTACAACATTTTAACCTATTCTATCCAAATGTTATCACTTTTCCATCACATTATTCTGTGTTCAACTTGAGTATTAAGCTGACCTTTTGGACACCAAAAGGATAAAAATGCATTAAAACTTCTTGTCTTTCAATCACAAAGACACATCCAGTTACTTGTCTTTCATCAGGGACAACTCCTTAAGCCTTAGGTTGAAATTTTTCCTGCCAAACTCTAACAACACACTTTTGCCTTCAATCCTCTCTTATTTGTTCTCCCCAAAGGCCCAAGAGCTGGGATCAAATGAAGCTTTTCTAAAGCTCTTTGCTGCACGGCTCATGACTTAGAAAGGATAACAGTGGAACTTATATGACATTAACCTCAACTCGAATTTACACGGAAGGAATTACATCCCAACAACAGCGTTTGGTTTTCTAAATCTGATCTAGCAGAGCAAGTGCTACAGTTCCTGACTTCAGTCATCAAGCTCAAAGCACAACAATCACAAGTATCTGGAGCAATCCAAGAGTCTGGGGAAAAAAAAGCAAAACAATATGCAGCAGTACCAAAACAGAGCAACTGAGCAACTCTCAGGAAGACATTTAAGAGCCCTCAGATTGCAATTAGACTCCGCCAAACGCTCCAAGAAATCTGTGTATGCAAAGTGCTCTGCACACTGCACGTAAAGATCAATCTTCATTTGTGGGGAGGCCTGTTTGGAATACTTGAGTCCCAAATCAGCTACAATTGTGGGATCAAGTGTTAATTCCTTTATGGCATTAAATTAAGAACTTCGTCTTTGTCTTGGAAATGTTCTCAACTAATTCCACTTTTAAATATGGAATGGTAAAACCATATCTGGACTGGAGGGCACCAAAAATTCACAAGGATATGAACACATCTTACAGGCAGCTGTCCAGCACCACTGCAGCTCTATCCCAGGAATCCCCCTAACAGAGCTCAAACAGAGTTCTTCACCTTGTCTGTTTTACTGTGGGGATCACTTGAGTATTCCCAGGTCAGGACTCTGCTGTGAAAACCCACAGAAAATTAGTCACTGCTGCAGAGTTCGCAACCTGAAATTAAAGCCAAGAATTAATTCAGCATGAGAACACAGAACACAATGATAAGACAGCTGTGGTCACAAGGCTGGGATGCAGTGGCAAATATATGCCAATTGAGCATTGGGGTGGCTTCTTTTGGACAAAACACCAGTGAGGAGTTACAGGAAAAGATTTGTGAAATGGGAGGAGTGAACTGATGACAGATTTCTGGGCAGCTGGCATCAAGGAAATAGAAAACTATAACAGAAATACTTTTCTTGTGAGAAACTCCATAGATTAGCAGAAGAAGACTTCTGTTTCTCTACAAAGACTGATAAAGAGACTCTAGCAAGAATTGGGACTGTTTTAAACACCAAACTTCCAAAGTTGTTTGTCTCTATGTTGTCATGTGAACAAGGGAATGGTGGGTAGTGGGGGATAAAAGGGTTTTCTGGAAGTTTATTCTGGTGTTCTTATTCTTGTACTTTTGTTAATAACCTTTCTTGATTCCTTTTAAGTTTTAAGCCTGTTTTGCTCTTGCTCAAATCCATATCTCACAGCAAGAAATAAGTTTTCTAGTAATTTTTTAGTTACTGCTTTAAAACCACAACAATTGTGTTTTCACCATCACGTCAGATCAGCTCTTGGACTCACAACTCACCACAGACCTCAAAACAGGAGGCAAAGATCAACACCAGTTGGCCTTTCACAACTTCTCACCCATCTATTACCTTTCTGGGGCCAGCTGCAGAAAATGGGGGGGAAGCCATTCCAAAGAACACTACCAAGGAAATCACACAGCACTCGGCACTTTTTCCAGGCATCAAATTTTTAATGGATGATGGGAAGTAACACAGAAGCAATTCCCGTCCACAGAAAAAAAGATTTCAAATGGTTTTGTCTCAAGGACAATCACTGGAGGTTGAAAATTTCTGCTGCTGAAAGTTACATGAGGTCCTCAACACTGAGCAATCAATATCCCCACAATCTAAACGGTGAAATTACGACCTCGGCAAGGAGAAAAGTTTCAGCATTTGCAACTCATCTCCAAACCTCAGTAGAACTAAACCAGCAGAATTTCCCTGAGATGGCACTGTGTTCTGGAACCCCTCAAATACTCACTAAAACAGACTTGACTTTCACTAGGACAGCCGTTCATGAAAATCTGGGGGAAAACCTAGGGGAAGTGGCCATGTGCACGCACATCCCTTCCCACAGCAGGCACAACCAAATCCTCCTTTGAATGGCCTCAAAGTTGAGCAGCACTCATTGGCACAGCCTCTTCTCCCACACACAGGCCAGGGAGCAACACGGCAGCGCCAGCCAGATGGGCAAGGACAAGAGAGAGCAGATGCCAACGAGGCTTTCAAGCTGTGCCAAGGGAGGTTGACGCTGGGCATTGGCAAGAACTTGTGCCCAGCAAGGGCCATTAGATCCTGCAATGGCCTGACAGGGGGCTGCTGCAGCAGTCATCATTGTGGCACGTGTGCAAGGCAAGCCAGGCCGCAGCGCTCGGGCCCCGCTCTGCTGGCCATGCTTGCCGCCATGGCTCACAGCTTGGACTCAACATTCTCTTCTCAGGGCTCTCTGCAGCCAGGGCCTTCTGTGCTTCTGTGACATCACAGCCTCTGGGCACGGCACGCTGGCTGGCAACTGTCCCCAGCTGTTGCTGCGCCCCAGAGCCCAGGCAGAGCTGCTTGCACACAGACGCCCAGAGCCTTTCTGCTGCTGCCACAGCACTATGGCTGCTCACGGCTCTTCCGCGCTCCTGCAGCTTTACCTGCTGCTGCTCTTGGCCCATCCCCTCGACCCATCCACCAAACCCGAGCGGAGCACGGATGCCTCTGCGACGGTTCCGGAGGATTTCCACCTGGAGGAGACGGACCCTGCGCTCATCTGGTGGGCGTCCAGGACACTCCTCCTCATCGACGTGCTCCTCATAGGAATGGCCATGGGATGGGCCCTTGGGAGAAGATTTCAGAGATGCTGGGGAGAGGTGAGGCAGGGGTGGGGGGTCAGGCAGGCGGGATGGGGCAGACCTTGAGGGCCTCTTGGGCACCCTTTGGCCAATGCCCTGCGGCAGGAGGGGCCTGAGCTCCTGGCTGGGCAATCCGGCCCAGGGGCTGAGCCCCATGGACAGCACCAAGCAGAGGCGGCCAGAGCTCTGCCTGCTGCAGCCTCTTCCCCGGGGCAGCCCAGCCCAACTCAGCCCGAGTCTCTGTCTCCCAGGCCAAAGGCAGCCCCACACGTGCCGGCCCCGCTCTGCCCCTCTGCCTCTTCCATGGCGATCCCTGTGCTTTGCCTTGCAGCGCAATCTCCAGAGCCCTTCCGGCCCTGCAGGGCCCCGCCGCCATCCAAGACTCGGCTGACCCACGAAGTCGATGCAGCTGCTGAGGGAAAACCGTGACCTGATGCGGCTGCTCCTTCGCTCCAGCTCTCAGCCGAGGAGGCCAACCACCAAGACGGCGGCAAAAGAGGGCATTGGCAGGAGACTCCGCACC
Source organism: Poecile atricapillus (assembly GCF_030490865.1). Classification (NCBI taxonomy): domain Eukaryota; kingdom Metazoa; phylum Chordata; class Aves; order Passeriformes; family Paridae; genus Poecile; species Poecile atricapillus. The sequence continues at coordinate 6,403,835 of NC_081252.1, forward strand.
TCCCCGCAGCTCTGACCTCCAGCGCGGCACTCCGTCCTGCAGATCCTTACGGGGAACGGGTGACCAGTGCCCAGCCCAGGCACTGCGACGTTCCCCACTTTACAAGTTAGACACACCCCTGTTGTTCGTTTTAGGATTCCCCACCACGTTTCCCCCAAGAAGTTGACCTTTCCCTTAGTGTTCAATTCTAAACAGTTCAAGTCTTGAAGTTTTTTAGGCTTAAGATTCTTACCCCATAGTCTTCTAGTAACGTTGGACTGTAGAATTTACAAGTAGTCAAGTGAATAAAGTTCACATTTTCTGCACGTTGCCGTGTCATTTTCTTGATGTTGCACCTGAGACCTGGGGACTCCTTGAGAGATGGGTTTGCATGGCAGCTCCAGACTGCCTGCAATGGAGAGCCCCAGTGCCCCAGCAGGCTTTGCAAGAGTCCGGAGGGCAGCGGGAAAGAAGAAGGTGGCCAATGTTCACCTGCCTCCACCTTCCAAGGAAGCTTGGAGTCAAACCCTGTCTGCACTTTAGGGGGGACCCTAAAGGCCCCGGCAGGCATCAGGATGGCCCCAGGACGGGGGGCTCGCAGGACTCTGGGGCACCACAAAAGGAGCAGGATCATCCCTGCAATGCTGCGAGAGAAATCCAGAGACGGCTCCCCTGGCATCCAGGCAAGGCCTGAATTCAGGCCCTTGAATAACTTTTCCCTGACAATTAGCATGCACTAACCCACTAATGGTACGTGCACAATCAAACAATGCACTGGACTCAGGAAACTATCCTTCTGGAAGCACATGCCAGCTCCAAACTATCACAGAGCTGGGTCTGAAAGAATAATATTAAAATATGTGCTATGGTATTGACCAAATTAGTTACTGTTTCCTGTTAAAAGCAAAGGCTGTATTTCAATTTAAAGGGGAGAAGAAAAATAATAGAAGAAAAATTGATTTTTACTGTCTTAGATTTGTTTGCCTGTGGGAATATTGGCTTCAAATTTGAAAGCCTGCATCTTTCCATACAAGTCATAACCTTCTATTTCATGCCCCAACCTTGGCAGTAAGCCTCACTCATCATTTACCACTTTTGGCTGCTTCAATAGAAAACACCACACAAGATTACTACCTGGCTTATCGAAAAACAGAAGAGTTTACAGGCTGGGAATCTCCATTTTCAGGAATGTATCGAGAAACTCTTGGTATAACTGGTCTCACTGCATTTCCATATCTACAGTCTTTAATTAAAGAACCTCAAAAGCGTTTGTGTCGCCAGGCACCTTCAAGACCATCTCGTTCCAACACTCCTGTCATAGTCCCAGTTTCTTAATGCCAAATATTCTTTCAGCCATAACTTAAGTGCTTTGTTGGTGCTGTAAATAGAAATACACAAAGAAGAAGTTGCTTAAGCGCCACCACACACATTAAGCTGTGGCACAGTCTCGTGCAGAGACACAGAAGAAATTTTGCTAACAATTATACCTTTGAGTTTATGATTGAAACCACCACGAAGCAGATATTAATATCTGCTGTGGATGTTCTTCCAGCTGAATTGCAAAGGTGATATCAGTCAAGATAGAACTTTTCATGGAATTAAGACTTGGCATAAATATGAATCCTTTTACACTGAATGAATAATAAAGAATAATGAATAAGAAAGAGCTGTGAAGAACTTCCGAATATAGGCCACTTCCTATTTTACATTTTAAGAGCATGATCTGCTTATAGTGCATTCCTATAATGAAATGTGCACTGCTAAGGTGATTTTTTTCTTTTGCACAACACTTTAAAAACAGGGCAGGAGGAATGGAAGGGATGTGTTTAATCAATAACATCTCTTTCCTCTTGTTCCTTCCTCCTATTTTCCCTTGACTTCAGCATGGGTCTTCCTCATGGGCCACAGCCCTTCGGAATAAACCAGGAATGGGTCCCTCCAAAGGCCAACCTGATATTTCATGTCTGACAGACAGGATTTCACCTGTGTTGAAGGCATGAGCTTGTCTCAAGCCATTTCATTCACTTTATCTCATCCTAGAAACGGTACACAAGCTCATGAAGTTCAAGTTTAGTTCCTCAAATCTGCAAGACCTTGACAACATTGGATTGGAAGCAGAAATAATGGACTAATTATTTGGCACATACTTCCTGAAAGACACTTCTGCCAAGTAGCTCACCATCTTGAAAACCACCCAAAAACTCAGTAATCCAAACTCCCTTCAAATAAAGCTGCTATGAAGCAGGCAAATTCTGGCCATTACTCTAAGTAGTCTATGTCAAGACAGGGCTTGTGATAATAACTTGAGATCAATTAGAGATAGAAAAAACGTGATGGGACAAAAAACACATTCCTGTCTATCTTAATATTTCTCCAAGCAACCTCTTACCTGTCCATGTCATTCAATTACCAGTGATGTTACAAGCTCGGGAGCCAAGGACTTCATTTGCAGCTGTCAATCACTTTCAAAGAGCCCTGTTCAAAGATGAAAAAGACACAAATTGAACAATGACATGTCCTTGGTAGTGCTGGCAGTGACAGAAGCTCTTCTCCAGTCTTTTAGAGACAAAGAAACCCTACATTTTCTCCACTTAGAAATAATCAACAACTTGAGTGTAGGTTGAGTTTATCTCAACAGGTCACCTGAATGCAATTCTAGGGGTCTTGCTAAGGGGAGTCACCAAGTTTGCTGCTAACACACTGCACCTCACGGCTACAATACAGGCTTCATACGAAAATAAATTCTTTTTCTCAAGATGAAGTACATTACTCCTAGAACCATTTGAAATGTGCATTTTACCAGCTTTTACCTGTTCAGTTTTACACATCAAAGTCATTGAAAACCTTCTGGGATGTTTCTACACTGCATTTCTCACACTTTAACCAGAGCGGTAAAAAATTTCCTTCAAAGAAACAAAGGTTCACCAAAAGAGAAATTCTGAATGATGCAGTAACATGAAGGTATGAAGTTCATTTTAATGCAACTTCGCTTCTTCTCTTAAACACACCAAAAAGATATCATCCAAAGCATTTCCTTATGCAAAGAAAACACACAACAACTTCATTTCTCACACAATATAAGGCACACCTAAAATTTCACCAAACATTCAGAAACAAAATGCATCTGCAATGTAAAATGGTGGAAGGACACCAATGAGAAGACTCAGATCTCCGTTCTATAAAGGAGGTGGGAATTCATCTTCAAATCCTTTAGCTTATCAGATGCAGAGACAATGGCAGACTACAGTTCAAAAGTCACCTCTGCTCGAATATTCACTCTTCTTTTGCACTTCAAAATCCTTATTAAGGAGCGAGACCTCAGAACTTCAGCTACAGGAAAACAACTCTTCTCTGTAGGTGAGAAGGCACCACATTCTCAGCTTTTCTCATCTCCAAAGAAACTTACACCTCCCCACATAATTCTCCACGTCCCAGGAGACTGACAAGCACAGAAATCTACAGCTGTAAGGATTTCAAGGCTCAGGAGGCCCAGCAAGTAGGAGAACTTCTCCTGCTCAAGCATTCACAGTGCGTGGGTAATGTGCTCTGCTCCTCAGGCACCAGCTGGCTCTGAAGGAAAGAGCTCTACCACTCAACCCTGGGACTTGCTCAGTAGAAGGAAGAGGTTAAAACTCATGTAAAATTACACTTACCACAGTAATAAAAGGTGGTTCATTTAACAGGGGCTACACCACAATACATTAACTTACCTACCCAAATCACCGGACAATACAAAATCAATCTCTCCTATTCTTCTTGCCTTCAGGGGTTTTTTAAGCAATTCTATTAGAGAAGAATAAATATATAGTATATACTATAAAATATATGCTTCTAAGAAAACATGGAATACATTCCAGGACTTCTAGTGCTGGTCAACTGACAGGCTAAGAGGCCTGCCATGCTAAATAACAGCAAACAAAATTGTTCCCTATTTTTATCCCTGTCAGAAGACACAACTCTCACAGCTACACAGGTAGGATATTAAAAAGACACTGTCAATATACATGGATACTTTAGTAATTAATTATGGCACCTCAAAGATTTAAAACTAATGATGCCATGCTACTGAATTTTTTAGCAGCCTCATCTGCTATAAAACAATTCTACTTGGCAAAAACAAGCTTCTCTTTTCTTATCCTTAGCATGTAAGCATTGAAAAAGATACAACTCTAAAGTTTACAGCATATAGAGAGATGTACACAACCATGATTACTTCTTACAAACCTCAGCCATGAGTGGAACAAGGAAGTTTAAAACTTGGCGTTTTCCACAGCAGCCACCATGCAAAGAGAACAGGAGCTTGGGAAGAGATGCATCACACAACTTCTGCAATCTTCTGTGTTTCCCATGAAGGATTACTGTCATGCCATGGAATGTAAAGCTCAGTGCCAGCTTCCTTCGTTATTCACTGATTCCTTGCTGCAATTTAAAATGGTAAAAAAAAATCAGTTGAACATGTACCTTATGTTTTGGGGGTTCAGGATCTGTTGGTAACTTATTCCAAATCAAAACTTCCCTCACTCAATCCCCATTGCTCTTCTCTTAGCCCTGGCAGTATCAAGAGCCAGCAGCAGAGCACAGCAAGTCCTTAAATCCTGAGAAAAACAAAGGAAAGGCAACAAATCCCTTCCTCATCCTAACTCAAGGCATTCACCATTTAGTCACAGCTCACCACCACAGATGTAGCTAAGAAACAAGAATCCAGACCCACTCCTCCTTTCCTCATATCTGTCTGTCTAAAAGGAAAAGACACAAAACACACTTCTTTCCTTCCAGTCAGCCACAGGTGCTTATTGAATCGATGGCAGCAGACATCAGCCACCAAATAAAAAAGGTTTCTGTTGTTACATTACTAAATATAAGCAGGGTGACAAGTTAAAAGCCCTCTCTCTGTGCTTTTCTTCCAGGTAGCAGGTCAACAAAATGGGAATAAATGCAAATGTCCCTTTTTTTCATTCATCATAAATCAAACTACCTTGATATTATTTAAGAATGCTGCTCAACTACTATAGCCACTGTTCCTGAAACTAATAACCTGCAAAAGTATTGGAAATAGTTCAGGATACATCATATTCAGTAATTGCATGAAAAAGCAAACAAAATTATCTCCCAGTTTTTTCTCAGCCGGCAAAACCAACTAGTTAGGCAACTAATCAAAAAACACCATTTAGTTCCAACCAGAAACTTTGATACTTAAATAGTACAACCTTCCTTATATATCCAGTTTATACACATCTAGGGCTGTTCCCTTAGCATTTAACCAAGAAAAAGCACGAAAAAACCTAAAAATTTTCATTTTAAAAGCTAAACAAGCTCATCTTAAACTGGGAGAGGCTAGAAAACACAAAGGAAACAAACTGGTGGGGAAAACAAATCAATTTTGCTCCATGACTGTAAACTACAAAGAACAAGTACTCACTCTTTTCTTACAGAAATGGCTTCAAGTCACAGGGACTACAGCAAATATTCAGGAACTGCATCATCAGTGTGACTGCAATTGTACACACGGATGTCATCCCCTAAAATCTAAAACTATAGACAACCTCTGTCATTGAAGCTGCATAAATAACCAAAACCACACTGACTGTAGTCACCAACAGCAGAAATTTTATCTGCCATTTCAAGTGAGATCAGAAAGAGGCGAGATGCACCCAACACACCAACCCAAGAGACAGTCCATCTGAACTAGATTTCAACTGCAAAGAAATTGAAATCTGTCTGGCATTCTTACACTTGATACAGCCTTGGCAAACTCATTTCCACCAGTCCCTGACAAATCAGTGCTGTTTAAACCCAGGCTTTTGCCTTTCAGACTGGCTTCAAGAACTCACCGCATCATCCAGACAACGTGAAGCAAATCCACGTTAAGAGGAAATCTCTGTTAAGACCTACAGTTTACAGGCTGAGCATAAAAATTACTTGTTTCAACACTGGAAGGAATATAAGCAAGTAGAATATTCATAAAATGGTATTTTCTTGAGAGTGAGCATGATTGCTCTAGTGACCAAACTGATTTCTTGACAGCCTTCAAGGAACTTCAGACTAACACCCTTTAGGATTTTTCTTAACCTTTCCCAATCACCTCAAGTATAGCACTTGATTATAGTGAAAGATGTAGACTCCCATGTTGTACAAAGGAAAAAAACATCCATGAATTTTGATAAAAATGCAAATGGGTACATGCAGGAAACAAATTCTAGAGAGAATTCTTTGTCACCAAAAACAAATATTTTAAAATTGCACACATACTGGAAAGTTCATCAGTCTACTCTCTGAAAAGGAGGACAGTTTATGCAAGCAAAGACAAGCACTAAACAGCACCAGGCTCCATTTGCCCAGATATTTCCTATCCTGCAATTTTACAGTCAAGCAAAACAATACCAGCAATTTAAGCTGCATTTGGCTCCTTCTGTTACCAAACATCTTCTGGATTCAGGAATGCAAGCATTACCAAGTGACAGACAACTGTGCAAGCTGCTAATGTAACACTAGAGAGCAAACAGCTCTAGTTTTACTGTCATGAAAGTTAAACTACACCTTTTATATTAGTGAATTGGAATTATGTCTAACTAAAGTTTCCAGATATCTTTTTTCCTATTTTCATATGACCATTATCCAAAATAAGTTTAAAAAAAGAGTACAGTTGTATTCAATCATTCTTATTTTGCTGGTGTTGAAGGGAACACCCAAAAGGATTTCTTATAGAGTGCATATACTCCTCCTGCCAAGCATGGTGTCTGGTCACACAGAGCTCTTGGCAGGATAATTGTCTAATATGGTAAATTATTCATTTTTTTGTTTGATAGTTACTTCTAGAAAACCGTTCAGTACTTTGTGCATTGGGGAAAGTCCTGGAGAATAAAATTAAGAAGTGCAAATGTACCAACATGGCTTTATCACAGCAAAGAACACCACTAAAAAAGGAAAGAAAATTACTTGGCTTCTTTACAACTCTGTGAACAGAGAAACTAATTAGTACTAATTAGCTTCTATAGAATAACAACTGCTTTACAGAATACATTCAAACAGACACTGTTCTGACCTTGATGCTATTCATCAGGGGTGTCCCTGTAACAGCAGCTAAAAGCTATGAACAAGATGTCAGTTTTCCTCTGTATTATATGGACACACACTAAAAGGAGACCTTGACCTCGGACTTAATGCTATGAACTGGACACAAGTTACAAAACCATGGCTGAGGGAGACTGAGGAAAAGAAAAATACAAGTGGACTTGATTTAAAGGAGAATTTCTCATCCTAAGATTAAGAATCAAATCTTTCCTGAAGCAGGAAATGCTGAAGCCTCTTGCCTATCACTTTTCCAAGCACCTGCTAAAAGCCAAGCATTTGTTAAATCACAGCTCTGAACTTGTGTAATGAGCAGCAAACCTCAACCCCATTATGTTGCTCTCTCTCTGTTGATGCAAACCCTTGAAGCTGCAAAGCAGAAAAGTATTTTTGCTGCTGTAATATAAACTACACCTGAGCATAGATGTACACCTAAGCATCGTAAGGAATAGGATTCCTGGCTTGCCTGACTCATCGTCCCAAAGAAACTGAGAAGGACAACAAGCTCATGAAGACAGTGGGATGCCTGGCAGCTGGACCACACTGGGGAAATATTGCCAAATTTTTCAGCTCCTGACTTGCTATCACACTGGAGAAGTCAACACATCTCAAGGCACAGAGGCACCACACCACAGTCACATAAGCTTGCTACCCTTGCTGCTGCTTTACCCAAACTGCTACCCAACAGCAACTCAGACAGACTGCACTGCATTTGGGCACTGAGATGGACTAGGAAAACACAGCTGACCTCATTTCTTTCCCTTCCTCCCTGATGCCTCGCCCAAAAGTAGGGCACCAGTGCCTAGACAGCAACTTCACACCAGCTCATAGGAGAAAATATAGCCTTGGATAGGAGGCAGGTTTGTGTACAACAGAAGAGAATAATGCTAAGTGAATGATTCCCAAAATGGGAGTAGAGGACGACTTTTAGGGATCAGCACAGAAATGATTTGTTGCACACTACCAAGTCTCTCTCATTCTTAGGCAGCTCTTGTCATTTTACTCACGTTTGTGCTCATGTGAGCACTCAGATTTTGACATGTTAGGACTTGATGCTCGGCTAAAGCAGCTTAGTTCATGACATTGGCACTATACAAATCCTCCTCTTCCACACACAGAAAATGAGGTGCCAAAGACAAGGATTTGTGATGTGCACTCAAGGACACACCTCAGTCCCGCAAGAGGGAAAGCTGAAGAGTGAGGAACAACCGGATGCCTGTACCTCTAGGGAAATCTGCAATCCCAGTGATTCAGAAGATCACTGCCTCCTGCACTAAGCCATACTTGTTTTCTTGTACCCAAACACTGACTCGTTTTCTCTTCAGCACACAAGAGATTTATTCACATTTCCCAAAGTTCTTAGAGCACTTTGCTAGAGACCATCAACACCTGGCTTCATCTCCCTCTGTGCCTACCCCAGCTGGGACTTGTAGTCCTGGGAGAGAGAGCCAGCTGCCAGTTCCTGCTCAGCAAGATGGGGACTCCTGTGGTAAAAGATTTCAGCCTTGTACAGTATCTATTGGCTTCGCATCTCTTCTCTGTGACCATCAGTGATCCGCAGCTCACAGCCAAAGGAGGCAAAAAAATAGAATCTGAAAGTGAGGAGAAGGAGCAAGCAAAGCATTGGCAGCTTCATGCATTTAGAGCCACCAGAAGGGGAACTAATTGCCTGCTCTTTTCATATGATTCTTCAATATTTACTTTGGTTGGGTGTCTGAGTATCTACAAGAAAGACGATTATGCTCACTGCTGAGGGAGAAGAAAGGCAAGAAGGCCATGCTTCCCAAATGCACAAAACACAAATTTAGTGTGTGCAACAGGGGTGTAAATCTCCCATGATCTCATTTCATGTTTGAGTCTCATGTTGTGTACTACTTTGTAGTTCCTCTAAGTGGAAATTCAAAGATTATTTTCATCTCCTCACTGTAACACTACCCTCAGATCAATGTCCCTGAAAATTGCACAGAAATGCTGGCTTTTTTACTCCTATTTTTACAACATTCTCTTTCTAAGCTCATGACAGCTGTGGACAAATCCAGAGCAACACCCTGAAGCATTAACAAACAGAAGCAACACAACACAGAAGCTGCTGCTGCATTTCCTGTGGCCATTTGAGGCTGCAATTGCAAGTGTGAAAATATTGCAGTTCTGTCATTCAGGAAGAAGTACACCTTCCAAAGGAAATCCATTCAAAGCAGATTATACAGCATCGATTTGTTACCCATTTGAAGTTCTTACTGGAAGCCAAAGAAAGATTTCTTTGGTAGTCTCACAGCTTTACCTTCACCATTTAGAATCGAACTGTTACTCTGCTTTAAATTGAAGTGGTTTTTTCCCCCAACAGTTTCATCTACCTCCTCACCAAGCTGATACAGAATAGAGGAGCACAGGTAGTGTGAGGAACAGATTTGGAATTACATAAATGGACTTACCATGTGGCTACAACTGATATTTCCAGCTCTGTGGGCTAAGAGCATCCATCCAATGTCCTGCCACTCCAGCACTTCCTGATGCTATTTGCAGCCACTGCTTCCACACAAGTTAGAACAATGCACTTCTCCTTTGATGTCATGTGGCTGCTGCAAGTGCAACAACGGAGACACCAATTTCTAGTTGCAAGGTCAGGATTACAAATTTAAAACCTTACTCTTACAAAAGGTCAAGACTCTCCAATCCTGCTGGAAACAAGAGCTTTGAAGAAACCTAACTCTTCCAACTTCAGCCTGCTTCCAACTTTATGGTATTAGCTTTTTCAGATAATAAAGGATTGTCTGTAGATTACTGTGGATTAAAATTATAACTGCAGACCTGAGTATTAGTCTCAAGTTTGATGGTATGAGGAAGGTGATGGTCTTCTTATCCATCCCTGTAATCACCATGATGCACTGTCTCGACTATCTCCAACAGGTTGTTTTTTGTTTCAACGTGGATAAACTGTTTTATGAAGGTTGGAACAGGGAGAATGGCTGCCTTCCATACCAATCAAACAGGTTCGATTTTCAAGTGATTCGAATTGGATCAAAGTCTTCGGACCCAAATAGGTGTAGCCTCTGTGAAATACAGAAGCCCTTATGAAAGCCTCACTCAGAAGGCGTGAATAGAATAAATAAGAAATTCATCATAAAAAAATGAAGAAGGAAAAAACCTCCATTCCCTAACACTGCAGAATTCCAGCCAAGTAAAATCTCACTCACTTTACAATGAAAGGAAAATAGTTTAGTGGTGGTGCCAGGGACAAGGATATACGGTGCCAGGGAGGATTCTGCACTTAGAGATGCTGAGTATCCAGCCAAGAGACAGAAATTCAATTGCCAAGGCATTTGAATGAAGTCAGTTAAGTCACATCATCTTTTCTATCTCAGTGATTCCATCTGACAAGAAAGCAAAGGCGGGCAGCAGAAAGCAGGGGAGCTGCTGCACTCAGGGGGAGGGATCGAATGAAGTACGATGGTTCCATATGCACTATGGGAAAAGCAGGCAGAAGAGAGGAATAGCTCTAAAATTAAGATGGAATTTTAACCTCTTCCTTCTCTGTTGACACTGACTGTAGGGTTGTCTAACAGCTTTTCAGACCATTGGGTTTGATTTTGTTCCACAAACCTTACCTAGATCCATGTTCATTAGCTGACTCTCTGCTGCCATCAAAATTGAGGGAAGTAACACCTTTTAGCACTGCCTAGAAACAGAGGAGATCAAACTAAACTCTGCAGCTCCAATGAGCTAAGGAATTATGTCCTATCCACCTTCATGAAGTCGCAAAGACCAAAATCTCTTGAGAGCATGCCATTTCCTTTCAGCCTTGTGCACTGAGCCTTCAGCTCATCATGGATCAAAAGATGCTTCACTAAATGACAAGAAAAATGACTGCATTCTCTTTAGTTGCAATCCTGCTAGTCATAACAAATCTTGTGGGCATCAGCTGGGCTCCACAAAAATCATATGCAACAGCAACACCATCTTCAGAGCCTCTCCCACTACCTTACCTAATCATTGCTCCGGGACTGTACAAGACTTGTCCCCACCCTTCACACCTACAGCAACAAACCTACAAATCTTCCAAAGAGTTCTTAAATTCCACATCCCTACGGAACATTCCCGCTTAAAACCGCACAGCTGCCCACGGGACAAAGGTCCAGTGTTACAAGCTTCTGCTCTCCCTCCACACAAGCCCCTTACACATCTTGCACTGCTGCTCTCAAACTGCAAAAGTTGTCAGCAGCGCCATTAGACTCACAAGTGGGGAAACAATTCCTTCTGCTGGCTTAAGTTGGAAACAGTTCAAGCTACAGGAGTTATTTATTATCATCCTCATGGAATGCCCCTGCCCTTCAGAGCTCAAGCACTACTGTGCAGAGCATTTCATGGAGCCAAACAGAAAGGACTGCTGTCCCAAAAGAAGAGGCTGGGAGGAACTGCCAGTGTCCTTCATGCCTTGAGAAAATTAAGGAGCACTCACTGTTGGCCTAAAGGGTACAAATTCAGTTCAGATGACAAATTTTCCAGGGTGATCCCCCTCCTCTTTATCTTCTAACACAACTACAAACAAACCAAATGACAGATTGCACAAGGAATAAGGGATGGTTAAAAGCAAATCTCTAAACTAAGCCTGCCAGGCTCACCTAGGAGTTCAACACATCAAGGCAGGCACTCTGCACTACCTAGTTCATGGGAAGAGATTTCTAAACTCTACCAAATGAAGTTAAGAAATGAAACAGAGAGCAATAGAACCATATTTTAATTCATTTAAAGGGATGGAATAACACAGAATCTTTGCCATGAAACTAGGGGATTTTTCTCCCTTAGCTAGTGCCCAAGTAAGATTAGAAATTGGGAAAAAAAACCCCACTGAAACTGCAAATGCATTATGCCACCGGATAGAAACAAAAGGTAATTATTGGAAAACTAGAAAAAACTCCAAGAGGAAACATAAAACATGATGGAATATGGATTATTTTGATCCCCGAGAATTCCCCATGTTCAAGGCATGGAGAAAACCATCATTCACAAGTGGGAAAACAGAGGGAGTGTAAAAGTGAAATGGAGTTCTGACAAATGATGCTGTGTAGAATATGGGTTCCCAAACCAACAGAAAAAAAGCACCCTGCTTTTTTTCTGATATTTATAATTATTCATAATAGGTACCAGAATCACAATATTCCAGTATTGCTGCTACTGCCAATTTAATTTTAGCAAAGTCAAAGCTCTCAACTGTGCTGAACTACACTATTTGGTTCAGAGTTTTCCAAGATGTACAGCAAGAGACATCTGAAGGATAGTTCACCCCACAGTTTCAACTCTTACGTGCCTGCCCAAATCATTGTCACGTGAGCTACAGGAATGGCTGCTAGACTGAACGAGGAAATGCCAGTGGCTCTCTTACCTGCCTCAGAAAAATTCTTTCTGCTTTGAGGTTTTTGAGTGAAGAGCATCATTGAAGATCACAAAGAGCACTGATTTCTAGATTGGTCCAGGTAGATGTCTACAGATTCATTTTTCTGTAATGGAGAATACAGAGCTCTGTAAATCTAAAACTGTATTTCAAGGGGGCAAGGGAGAGCAGAGTTGGCAATATTTTCCATTTGAATAAAGCTTCCATTTTTATTTCGAGTTACAAAAAAATGATCATTTTTTAGTTATGGCTTCTTACAGTGTCACAATGGAAAAAGCTAGCACAGTAAACCATTTGCAATCAAAAAAATGTAACAGGGAAAAGTTATGGAGAGTAACAATAAAAGCACATTAAACAATGGCTGAATGCTTCAATGGAACTTAAAGGAAGACAGCTTTTAAAATTTTTCTTCTAACATTTACTGTACAGTCACACCAAATGTGAAGCTTTTAAGTTCTAGGAAGTTTTGTTGCTCCCTGCCTTCTCCTAGTTTACTGCACAGTGCATTATTTACATAAAACAGAATTTCTTCCATGGGAAAGGCTTGCATGGTACTTCAAAGCCTGAATAAATCAGGGACTTCAGCTAGAATCTACAAAAAAATCATCCCAAAAATTCCTTTCAATATCTGCATTCTATTACCTTATCATGCTACCTGTCTAGCTGAGTTATTCAGGTATCCACACCAGAAATGCCAGACAATGTCTCTCTAGGATGATGTGATGTTACTTCAAATGAAAAAAAAACAATAAATAAAAAATCACACATTAATTTCCCATACAAATGGTAACTCACTACTCCCAAATCCTTCCTATAGCAGGATGCTCACTTCAGTCTGGAAGTCTTCATGTTGCAGCCTGCAGGAATCAGCTGATTTCCTGTAAAGGGCTGGAAAGCCTTACAGGAACTGGTTTTGGTTGAAGAACTTCTCCAAGGTGCTTACCTGTGGGACTTATCCAGGTGAGGGATGTTAGCTCCCTCTTCTTTGAGGTTCAGTGTCCAACCACTCCTACTGCTGTAAGAAGAACAGAAGAAACATCTGCCTATAGCAAGGACTGCACAGGTGGGCAAAGTCCAAATTCCGTCCTTCAGGGAAAAAGAAACCAAGACTGAGGAATTCATGCCTGTTCAAAATTTCATCCTTGACTACTGAAAGCACTGGAAGCACATGTGTATGTTTAAAAATGGAATTGTCCTAATTTAAGAACAAAAAATAATTTGATCCCATCACCATTTCTCTTGGTCCAATCCTGAACTGGAGATCCAACAGCTGAGAAAGCATGGAATAGTCTGCTGGACAACATTAAAATGAACAACTCCTGTATCTTCCCAAGTTAAGAATACAAATCACAAAGAAAGGCACTGTGAGAAAAAAATTTCTTAAAGGAAGACCTCAATTAATTTCCAGCAAGGCAGGTAATAAGCATTTGGATATTTCTCAAAAAAACCCAAAAAACCAAAAAAACTGTTTTCATACAAGATTTTACTCATATATTAACTATCACATATTTTGCAAAACAAGAACCATAGCAAAGTAAAATCCCAGATATTTCCTATATTTAAACTGTGATTGTATTTGTGAAATGGGAATCCAGAGCCTCACCAGATTAATATCACCACTTTGACCAGGGAATTTGCCATATCCACTTCTGGTTTCGTTCAGTTGGAGTTTCTGTTTCTACAGTGATGGCTCTTGAACATTTCAGGATTTAAAGTAGTCCCTGAAGAGATAGCTGACAAAAATATGACGTTATTTTAAGATGCTTTCTAATTATTTCAACCCTCACCCAGAACCTGCAAACATCTGATCTCCTTCACTATGCTCCAAGCTCATTAAAATTGGAACACTAAATAAGAATATTCAAAATATTTTGTTTTGCATTGCTAAAGGCACCACTACAGGTACTTGACTCATCCTTCAGACTGTAAATAAATAAATGAAGTCCAGGAGAAATCAAATAAAGACACTATGTCTTCTAGGTTTTGTTGGGGGTTTTTTTTAGAAGACTTAGTAGATTTGAAACAGGTCTTATATTAAAGAATAGTTCCTAAGGGACTTGACTTAGAGAAATTACTTTATACTTGGCAGTCCATCTCATTGATTGCAGTTCCTTTTTTTTCCAAATATAATCCAACATTTTCACTACCAGGGGTGGTGGTTGGAAATGTTGGGACTGTAGAACACTGCAAGGCTAATTTCTCCTCCGGTCTCCATTATTTTTATGTAGCTCAGCACTTTCTCATCCTTACTGAGATCTGCTGCAAATTTCAAACACCCTAACAGGGCTGAGAGAGTCTTGCAACAGTGTTTATCTACTGTATCATTAGAGTTCTTGTTACCATAATTCCACAGTTCTGAACAACAACTCTCATTTTATGGGCAGGTAATTGAGCTCTATGATACATGAATTGATTTGCAGGGAAAATACATTAAAACCTGGTTGGAAAAGCAAATTATTCAGGATCTTCACTCTCATTGCCTTTTAGAGCTACCACTCTAGGACCACTGAAAGAGTTTACTTTAGCTCGTGTCAATGAAGCTGCAATTCAGTGTTTGTCCAAAAAATGTTCACATTCTAAAATGAAGGTGAGGTTACTGTGGTTTCATGAATTATAAAGACAGAATTAGAGATTACTGCAGATTCTTAGATCAGGACCACTTCCCAGCTCAAGAGCTATTTAGTGGGAAGAGCCAAGGCAAAAGGCAAAATTCAAGCAAGTGTTGCTGATAAAGTGAGTTATGGGTTCTACATTAAAATGTTAGCAAGGGTGATCCAGTCAGATCTCATGTCTGCCTGTGGTTCAGCACTGCAGCTGGTAACACCCAGAGCACC
The DNA here is from genome assembly GCF_030490865.1 of Poecile atricapillus. Taxonomy (NCBI): domain Eukaryota; kingdom Metazoa; phylum Chordata; class Aves; order Passeriformes; family Paridae; genus Poecile; species Poecile atricapillus. The sequence goes on from NC_081252.1 coordinate 6,419,105, forward strand.
AGATCCAATCCCTCCTGGGGAGCAGGTTTGTTAAAGCAAGCACTGTTGTTTCAGGACCAGTGAAAGACAGGACAGAGACAAAATTGATAGGACTCCCTCAGTGTAAACACAACTTGCCCAGCGACAAATTTCCTCCTCTCTGGCCCTACTTGTAACATCCCTGTTTTCAAATTCCTATTTTTAGCAGCTTCTCATAAAAGGCATTCTTACTCAAAGAAGTGAATGTTACAAGTGTTCATTTGAATGAAGCCAACAATTAAGCAACATCTTCTCTCAAGTGATTTTGTAAAAGTTATGGTTTAGTTTTCTTCCTAATTGCTTGGAAAAATCGGATCGGTGCAGGAAATGGGAAGGGTTGGCTCAAAGGGATGGGAACCAGCCAGTAACTCCTGCTGCTGCTGACCTGCTGCAACTCCCAGGTAAGAGGACAAGTGCTTCATTTGTAATCAAGTCTATCTAAAAGACAAAAAAGGCAGAAGGACAAACCTGGTTCATAAAGGCAGCAGTCTGTGACCAAAAGCAGCAGAGTCAGCAGCCAGTGTTTCACTCCTGATGAGAGCCCACTTGCAAAAGTTCCACTTGAGCACCTGCTGGAGAGCAGAGGCTGTTCTTCTTTGATGTGTCAAACCATAAGAGCCATACTTCTGTTGCTATTCAAAGAACAGGGATAAACTCTGGGGTTTGTTAGGTTTAAAATAGTTCCCAATTTCAGGCCTAATAGAAGGCAAAATGGAAAATATCACATGTAATAGGACTTAAAAATAGAAATGTGGAAGAACACAATGTTATACTCATGTTACCTATCACTTTTTTCAGCTGAGCAAAGCCTTCACAAACATTGTAAATACATATATTTTTTCCCCAATGATAAAAAAAAAATAATACTAATACTAATAAAAAAATCTGTCTTGTAACCTGAAAGAAAAGACATAAAACCAAAGCAAACCTGATTCTTGTAAACAGAAACTGTTGCTTAAAAATTCAGTTTGGGGAGCATAAATAGTTAATTGCCTTGAGCATGTCTTAGAAGTTCAGATTTACTCAAAATAGTGTCAAGAGCAAACAAAACTGCAAAACAATCTCTTTTAGTAGGAAATACCTTGTGAGAATCAAGTGTTTTCTTATCATCTTTCACTGTTTCACTTTATGTCTGAATCTTGTAACTCCAGCTCCTATAACAGCATCAGTGGGGGAGAGAGACAAGGAACACTCCTTCTGGTATTTAACTGACTGCAAGGTTTTGACATGTACAATATTAATAAAAATAATTTATTCTCACAGGGCTTTATTACAATAACAAGCTGGTAGCTTTAGATATGTTTAAGAAACAGAAAGAAACATCTGAAGTAGTAGGACAAAACCTTCATAAAAAGGTATATATCAGATATACATATTTATATTCATATCTATATCTCCAATTTCCCAAAGCATTGCTCTAAGAATTACACAAAACTGGCTACAAAATTTACATTTTTTAGGTTATTTATTGACTGCAAAGTGCATCCTGATTGATAATAAATATCACTGGGGAGCATTTATTATTAAATATACATTGTCCAATCTTTAATAAATCAACTTTAGTAAGAACAATTTTAAATCTAAAATTAAAAACAATTTCTAGGACACTTATTTTAAGTAATTGCACTAATAAATAATAAGACCTTATATACAATTAAATGACTAGCAGCTAACTCACATGATCATAGTAAGAATAATATATATGTACTGCAATTTTAAGTGTTAGGACTTCAAGAATTTGTAGTAATAACCAAGCATTACTTGCTAAATAACACAAGATTTGTCTGATTAAGTCTTTGTTTAAGAAAATAGGCAATGGGAATAACTAAGAGCTGAAATTAATGGTAAGTGCTAGCTTGTAAAGACAGAAATTTACTTCTGACAAGTAGGAAAACATGCAATATATTCCTAGAGTTAACACATGTTCATAGTGCAGACATTACTTTTAATAAATTTCAGGTTAAAATTGACAAATGTGACATGTTTTGCTATATGGAATTTTGTCAAGTGACTATTGTTCCGTCTGACAACACAGACTAGAAAATGTCCTGCCTCTCAGAAATATTATTCTGTTTCTACTTTTTACTTGATATTTCTCAGTTTTAGAAAAACACAGAATTTTTTTTAACTTTTTTTTTTTAGTTTTAGAAAAATACAGGACAAAAACAAGGCTTCTGTTGCATTTCTGGTTTTGTGGCTCAAAGTCATTGCTGCTATTATCATTATTATTAATAATTATTTATTTTAAATTACTTCCATTTAATTTGGATGAATTCTTGAAACAAACAAACCAACTCACGTATTTCAAAACCCGCATTTTAAAATGTGATATTCCAAATAATCCAGCTCTATGCAGCTCCTCAGGGTTCACTTCCATGCATATTTTCTGAGTTCAGAAGAAATTTGTCAACTGTTTTACCTGGGTTGAACAAGACATATAGATTTTGAGGGGTGACTATGGCTCTCATATCATATTCTCAGCAATGATAATTTGATTTTTTTCTCTGCACAGGTTATTTTCATTCTAGCAGCAGCCAACCAGTTGGAAATGGTCAATCACTTTGTGCTGCTCCCCAGGCACAGCTCATCATGGGAATCTAATCTGCTCAAATGAACCCTCTTGCTGCACTTCCACAGACAATTAACCCTTGTATTGCCATGGGTTGTGCAAACCAAATCTCACCCATCAACGTCATCTGCACATTGCTCCAGGAGCCATAATTGCAAACAACAGCTCTTCTTTTCCATGATTACTCCTGAGGTTTGAATCATGTCTGGGTACAGTTCTGAGCAAAACAGACACCCCCAAATCCATCCATCATCTCAACACGTCCCAATGTCATTTCCAGCTCAGCTCCAAAGCTGTGCCAGGGAAGCAGCCCCGTTTGCTGGTTTCCCAGGACAGCCTGGGATGTGAGGATGTTTTCCTAGGGCAGCCTAACGTGGCTGAGGACAAAATCCTCTCCCCACAGCTACTTCAGCAGTGCCTTTGACATTGCTTGTGCTTCATGGCCTATTAGGTGGCACTTCAGAGAACATATTAGAACTCACCACCAGACAGACTGTTCACCTTCTTGACAATTAGTTTGACTTCCCCAGGACTTAGCTGAGTAAAAAATCACTGCCCTTTGTCTATGACTCATGTCTTTGTCCAAGACAGTAAGAAATAAGACCAAAGAAGATTTCCTCCTGGTCAAAATCCGTACCCTTATCTGTGTGTCTCTCAAATCCCTGCTTTGGAGAAGGATCTAAATTGTATTTGTTTACATAAATACCTCAACTGACAAACAAGAGGCAATAAAATCTCCTTGAATAGCCAATGTTTTGTCCTCTGGTGAGTTTTCCTGACACTGGACCAAGCTTGCAGAGTCATGAGAGAAAGAATTTCCCAGAACAGAGACAACAGAGAACAAGAACAAGACACCAAAGAAAGGAAGGCTCTGGGAAAAGGTATAAAAAACACATTTTGTGATATATACTGAAATGAATAGTGACCATCCTTGGGCGTCAAGAGACATCCTGATGAGCTGAATAACACATGGCCATAGAGAATCCAAGCCGAGGGATGGGATGGGGGGAATCTCCTTGACTATCTGTGTGATCCTCAGGTATTGATTTAACACACAAGTAGATAGAAAGCTGGCAGTAGCTAAACAGAGTTTGAGATTTTATGACAGATACATGAACCCAGAGACACATTCCAGACTGTGGACTGCTTACAAATAGCTCACAAAAAGGACCTCTAAAATTGGCTTCCACAAATTCTATGGCAAAAATCCTTTATCTCATGTCCTCCTGCACGTTATACAGAAATTATTTCTTTATACTAAAAGCTTGATCTAATCATAATGAAACACAAGTCATGTCAAATATTGGCAGCTTCCCTAAGCCCTTAAAGGAACATAATTCTATAAAATCAATGCAATAAAAGTATAAACATTGAAAGTCGTCTGGTTGATGCCATAGGATACATCTACACATACACATACGGTGCTAATGTTGGAAACTTTCCATTTTGAAGTCATTAATGGTATTTAATACAAGATTACTATTTGTTTTGGGTATGAAGGTTACTTAAACACCATTTGATGCTTCTTCTCAACCTACACTTTCTACTTTCAAACAACTCTCCTCATCTCTCCTTCTAACATGATTTCTTTTTACTCAGGTGAATAAACGTCAGCAAATAAAATGCTTATATCCACTGTGTATAATTTGGTTTTGGACAATGGAAATCATTCTACAAATGATAAAATAATATAATAAATGGAAACGGCTTTTCTGACACCTCTTTGGCTGATGCTGCTCTTGAACCCTGGCAGGGCCAAGGACTACCACAGACTTCACCCTGGAAGGCTGCCAGCAGCAACAAGTGTTCATTTCCAGGCAAAGATTGCTTTGGTAAGGCAGTTTCAGGGAGAAAGTACCAGCAATTCACCTATTTGGGCCCCCTTTCAGAACTAACAAACAGGAAAACTCAAACAAAATACACACACCCACTTTTCTCTGCCTAATTCTAATCACCAGAAGGAACAGTAACAAAAACAAAATTCCAAAATATAGAAAAATAATATCGTACTGCTGTGTAAGAGCCCTCTGTGCTACAGAAATAATACACATTTACCAATGCGGCAAGCAAATCTTTTACTTTCTAGTGGCCTGTATCTCTTGTTCAAATATCAAATAATAAAAGGTGAGGCAGTTTGCCATTTCATATCTGTCATATTTTAAGTAGACATCTTCAATAAAGCAGCACCCAGAGCGAAAAATAACAACCTGAAACAGCACTATTCTAACAAAACGCTTTTGTAAAGCCATGGGGCTGCTGCTTTTTTAATCAAATTTCATTTTGCAGCAATAATTTTAATAGCTACTTTAAACCCACCCCACTCCCTCAAGGCAATGTTGGGGTCTGATAAAACTAAAATCATGGACTTGTTTTCTTCTGTGAGAGAAAAAAAGCTTCAGTAATAGCTATTTCTTTTATTTGCACCCTACCACTTGGTTTATTAAGTATATAAGATAAGGGAAACAAACATCCCTCACACATCAGGTCGACAAGGAGTGTTAACACTCACCTGCCTCAAAGTGCTCAGCAGTGTCTTTACTCCAGCCTCAGAAGCTGACAAATATATATATACAAATACAGAGCGTGTGTAGATACAAGTATTTGTGCAAAAGTTCATAACTAAATATATAAAACCAACAGCAGAAGGAAAGGAACGACCTCGCACCACACGCAACGCCACAGCCAAAAGCAAGACAGCCGCAAGGGGAGGGGGCACGGACCTGCCTTAAACAGCCCCTCAGAGCGCTACTCTACTTAAAAACTAAAATTTTTACATTCCTGAGGCAGGGAAAGGAGACAGCTCCTCCCAGCCACTCGCAGTTCATAGCCAAGGAAACCCCCACGAACCTGCCGGGAGAACACCAGTCCCTCTCCACAGCCCTGAGGAGCCGGCTCTCAGGCGCTCCCTCACAGCCCAGCAGCCCTGAGGAAAGGAGCTACAAAGCCTCAAAAAAAGGGTCAAGACGCCTTACCCCACAACTTTCACCCTCACGAACCTCACAAAGGGCAGGAAACCTTGAAAGAAGGGGGCGCCCGTGGCCCCAGAAGTCTTAAAAAGGGCGGGAGCACCGCCCCCCTCACGGCCTCCCGCCCTCAGAAAGCTTCAAAATGGCGGGAAGCCGTGAGGGGCCCCCTTCCCCCTCTCGGTCTCGCCTCAGGATCGGCGAACAGGTGGGGATGTGCCGGCCATGCCTTGCCGGTGTCTTGTCTGCTTCCCCCAATGCAAGTTCATTTTTAGCGATCTCTTTCTGTGTGGTTTTTTTCTATCTGGTTTTGCTTTTTTGTTGTTTTTTTGTTGTTGTTGTTTTTGTTTGGGTTTTGTGGGTTTTTTGTGCTTTTGTTTTTTGGGTTTTTTTGCCCCAAAAGCCCCCTCAGAGCCTTGTGGGCAGCCTCAAGGGAGAACCGGGTGTGTCTCCTGACAGGGTTGTCAAGGTGAACCAGCCCTTCCATGGGGTGCCTCCCTCAGCCCCCAAACCACAATAAAACACCCTCAGAATGTCCCATTAAACACACAGAACAGGCTTTTCACTGTTCCTAGAGCATTTAACGAGAATCTTTTCTGATGTTCCTCAAATGCGAGAAGCGTTCCTCCAGAGGTAGAAGGCAGATCAGCATGAAAAGTGGTTTAAAAACAGGCTGGAATCACTGGGTTCTCAGTCTAAATAACTTTGGGGATAATATACAGGGACTGACAACAAAGACTTGCACTGCCTATGCAAAGTCCACTAGAAAAATTGTGGATGCATTTCTTTATTGTAGACAATTGCTGAAAGGGAGCAAAGAAATATCACAGCAGCATTGGCATGAAACTTACAAAGGAAAAGGATTGATTTCTACAATGTGCAGGTGTGTATTCTGAGGGGTTTATTAATAAAATGAGTTATATTTATAAAGCCTGCGTTTTATTTATAAAATCTGAAGAAACAGGGAAAAGCAGAAACTGACAATTCACTGTAACCTAACATCAACAACACTGAATGCTATTTTATGCAGTGTTTGCTTTCCAAAGTGATTTAATCAATACGTTTTTAAATGTGTCATCTATTCTCTATCTCCTGCACATTTAATGACTGCTATATAGTTAGAAGTCTGGAGGATTCTATGGGATTTCTTATACATGGCTTACTGATCTTCTTACTTAAACCACAATTATTCCTATTTTCAGTCTGAACTTAAAGCAGTGTGTGGAAGTCTAATGGCAGTGCTGCCTCATCGCAGTCTCACAGTATCTCATCTTTAATAAAAGACTGAGAATTGTTTTGCTTGTCCCATTTTTCTCTGATAGTGTTACAAGCACATCCCTTTTCTTCCATCCATCTTCATTTCATGAATTTAAATATCTTGTTCTTGCTTTTGATTACTTCTTAAATAGCTCTGCTAGTATTTGACCCACTATATTCTGAATTTGTGAATTTTGATTAATTAACTTTGCTTTTTAGAGGAATAGCTTTATTCATGATTGGAATAGTTTTATTCATGATTATTGCCAGCTAGAGGTCATTTCCAGACCTAAGCATTCCCCAGCACCTGTTAGATTTCCCAGAGAGTGATAAAAGTAATATCTCAATATATAAAATTCATACTCATTTCTAGTAGCTAAGGTTCTGATGAGAGATGGAGCAGATTGTTTTACCCCAAGAAGTTGCTCTAATTCCAAATCAACTTATACTGATATTATTTAATGCTGTCTCTTCACTTTTGCACTGAGCTCCTGGTCCAGATCCAAAAGGCCAAACTGCAGCGCTAAACTGGCAGGTCGTTGTATCTAATAGCAGATACAAGGAAGCATTTAGTAACTCTAAAGCTTTCAGGTCCTTTAGGGTGTCCTTTTTCCTTACATGTGTCACAAACACGGGAAACACAGCTGGAAATATCACTGTACGAGCACGGGAAGCTTCTACCCAGCCATTTAATCAGTTCAGTCTTACTATGTGCTGATGTAACTGTGAAATGTGTTCTCTTTGCACTCCTAATTACCCTAGAACAGATGGGAAGGCTGCTAGTTTAAAGCAAAAAGCCTGTTTTACAGAGTCTGTGGTAATTCCACACTCTTAAAAGAGTTTACTGTGGTCTGTGAGTGTGTGTGGGGGAAAAGGTTTGGATTTCGTTGTTGTTTTTATTAATTTTTTTAAAATTTGCTTTCATGTTGCTGACCTAACATTCTAAATAACTCCAGTAGGTTTTCAAAGGTTCTTGCTAGATATGAACAGTTTCCAGAGAAGAAATCATCTGATCTAGAGTACGATTTTCTTCTAATTGCATTGGAAAGATCTTAGGAAATTTGTAACACCCTCTCAAGTTCTGAAATACCTGTAGAACAACTTTATACTGATAACTGTGTTTAATATTCTGCTTTTCATTCACGAAAACAAAACCTTGTGTCAAAATTAATGTGTTACAAAGTAGGTCTATCTCTGCTTATCAGTTCTGTCAAAAATGTTATTATGTAATAACAAATATGTAATGTCCCTTTTGAAATCCTATCCATGAATTCCATGCTGGAAACCCCTAGCTCAGGAAAGGCTTTTTGGGAAGTCTTAGTGACATAATTTTGTGTGAAGGTTTAGCCTGTACCCATTTCATCCCTACAGTACTACCTGTGCAGATTAACAGTGGCATTGCAATGTAAGTCTGCTGAATACATTTCCCACACACAGAAAGAGTGACAGGCTCAGTTCAGAATTCCCACTGATCTTTTCTGCTCACTGAAGGTTTCCCTGGCCCTCTTTTTTCTCTTCATGTTTCTTTTTGGTAGTGACCCACTGGCTACCGCCCTGTCTGCTCTGTACCATCCTTCATTTGGTTTTAATTTTTATTTGCAGTGCATGTTTTGGTTTTATATAGATCAGTTAAAACACACAGAGAGCCAGCAAAATATAAATTACAGCACTTTCGCAATTAATTTCTTCTGCATTCTGTTGAGTTTCGTCTGTGCACTGCAGTCCTTGGCCCAAGCTTTGTTCGTGTCTCATGACTTCACAAGTAAACTGAAAGCATAGAAATTCGCTGTGTGGAATTGGCTTGAAAAAATTCTTTGATCTCTAAAACTGCATCAGATATTTGGCACTGCAGACAGGGAGCTCCCGTGGTTTTGGCACATCTGGAAGCTCATCTCTACTGGAACTCTGTTGTAGCAATTCACAGCTGAAAGTGCTACCAGCATTTACAAAAGCTGCTGTACCTGATTCTTGCCACGGCCCATGAGAATGTGTCAGGAATCTGTGCTCACTGAGAGAAAACCAGCAGGTCTTCCCCTTTTTGTTTTTGCCTTTTTACACAAAGGCAATAGAGAAGCCTTTCTCACTGTGTCGATTTTCACCCAACTTGATTTTCCAGAGAAGCATCCTAGCTGAAAGGAGGTCTCGCTTCACCCTTCAGCTTTCTGTGTGTGGAGATGGAGCTTGGCCAGTTCTGCCCATCTGCAGGCAGGCAGTCGTCTCCTCACTGTAGCTGGATCAGCCTCAGCTCTCAGCACAGACTTAGCAGCTCTCTGGCTCCACTTCCACATGTGAAAGCTTCCCAGAAGATCACCCAGGGATGATGGATGCAAGGGTAGTTGGAAAAGGAGGGAGAAAAAAAAAAAAAAGAGAAATGACATGGACAGGAGAGAAAGAGAACCTAAAAATAAAATAAAATAGGGTCATGAAGATCTTGCCTGAAGCTGTGTAATTCTGCTTTTGTTCTTAGTTTAATCACAGTGGTCCAATTCTATAGGTGTTACACGAGCTTACAATTGTTGAGGGGAAAATATACGTAACATAATTCTGATTTTCAGAAGAAATTTAGAGTGAGTACACTGGGACTGGAAATCTTAGCCAATATTTTGTTTTTCCTTTTTCTTCATGAGGTAAGAGATATGTTTCTCTAAGCACTTTCCTAATGTATTTCTGCTTTTTATTCATCAGTCCTTATCATTGCACTTGGGAGGTTACGTGGTTTCAGGATATCCATAGATTTACACTTTTCCTGGTAGCACTGAATAGATTGTGTGTATCCACTGTAAAAAATCATGTTTTTTCCCTACAAAACATCTCATATGTAAGAATGATATTTCATTCTTTTCACATAAAAATTCAACTGTTTTATTCTCACACTCTTTTTAAATATAGATTTTGTTGCCTATATTTGGACCCAGGATGACGTCTTTAAACGACTTCCTCGTCAGCACCTGACCTGGTGCCCACGGCTACACCAGAACAAGAGATTCTCAAGGTGAGTTTTTTGTCTGCTGGTTCATAAACACTGGGTTGGACCTTGCAGCTAAACTTGTGCCATCTCCTCTGGAAAGTGAGCAGCTGTCCTTTAGCAGAATGCCTTCTTGTGAGGAGTGATCTGCCTCTCTGGGGTCCATTTGGCTCTCGTGATTTTCTTTCCTTTGGAGAAACGGGGAATATTTAGGGATTATGTTCCAGCTGCTTTATTTTGTTTTCATTAAACCATCCGGTGGGAGAGTGTGGACTTGATGAGAGATTGCTTTCAGTGCAGATTGCTACCACAGACAGATAGGTTCTCATTGCCTGCTCTAGTGGACTACACACTTGCAGGAGTGGCAGTAACACATTTTATCCTGAAAATTAAGGGCCAATCCACCCCTAGGAAACCTGTTTTTCAGCCAGATGTTGTCCCAGACGGCGGCCAAGAGAAGGCAACTTGTAGATCTCTAAAGAATGTGCAATGTCTAATATTTAGCAGTATTGTGGTATTTTTAATTCATAGGTGTGAGCTCAAAATATCTATTTTTAAGTTATTACTTCATCTGTCTGATTAATGCAGCTCATTGGTGGAGTTTTCATCCCACCAGGGACCAGGAGAGGAATGATGAGTGTGATCTCCTCCTCCTCAGTCACCCAGGCCAGAATTCCATGCTTGGCAGCTCAGTAGGTACCTCACTATAAATGGTGCTGATGGATCAGGAAGTCAGGTTTGGGCGAGATAAGAAAGGATTCAGGGTGCTCTGGCTTTGTATTAATGTGCTGTAATCAATCATCAGGAACTGGAATGAGAAATTATCACTGCATGACTCGCCAAGGTGCTGGAAGCCAGCAGCAAGCGCTTCAAGAATGAGTTTGGCATTGTTAGGCCAGTATACAGCTAGTCAAAAAAGCCTGAAAGTACAGCAAAGTTTATGTTTTGAATTTTCATTCAAAAAGCAGATCTCCTGAAGTGAAAAGAAATTTAGATGATACTGATCAATATAATGGGCTTATAGACAAAAAAAAAAAAAAAAAAAATTCTACAATGAATCCCAATTATTCCCATAGAGAAGGAGCCTTAAAGCTTGGGAAACACATTGTGACTTCTCTTCTTCTCATAAATGTAGTGGAAAGGCAAGAGTGTGGACATGGAAAGTGATGGGGAAGGTGCCAAAAGGAGGTGAAATGAAACTAGGAATGTAATAAACAGCAGGCTGGCTTTAGTTGTGCAAGTCTGTGAAGGCTCCTAAAGCAGTGCAGGCCACATATGAATGAAAGGCTTTCACTGCAGCCACAACACCCAGGCCATCCTTCACACAGGAAATTTCTGAGGACTGCTTAATTTGATTGTGTAAATGCCAAACTGTCAGATGGATTAATCAGCCAGAAAGTGGCAGCTTGTGGAAATATTTGTCCATCCTCTAAAGGAGAAAAATGAGGGCATAAAACCAGCAGTGCAAGGGTAATTGTCTGTTCATTAAAGATTGTGTAATGCAAAAGGTTTAAAAGTGGCTTCTGGTTGTTTAGCATGAGTCTCTTACCTTCTCATTAGCACTTTTTAAAGGTAGGATGGGTCTACTTCTTGCACTGCTGTTCACTTTCTGCGCTTTTCTTCCTTTTTTTGCCTCACTGTACTGGAAGGGAAAATTTCTAGGTGGATGGTTGTCCTCCTGCCATTTAGTTGTAAGCCCAAAAATGTCAGTTCAAGGCACATCTTCTCAAAACATTGTATCTTATCTCCACTTGCTGTGTATCTGCCTTTAAACAAACATAGATTTACTATGGAACTGCTTGGCCTGCATCTTCAGGCTGCCTCCCAACAGCTACTGCCACGTTTTAGTCCATCAGAAGCAAATGGAAGAAATTCATATTAATATCTCCAGATTATTTAGGTGAAGGTAAAATCAGGAGAAGGAACAGGGTTTTTTAAAGGGTTCTTGCACTCTGGGAAACACTTTGGGCTTAATGCTTGTCTGTTTCTTCCCTTCTCATAATTATTATTATCATAACATTATCTGCTGCAAATACGACCTGCCTGGATGAAAGTGAAAAACTAAATGTAAATGTCTTAAAATTTAATGAGGGATGATTTTTTTTAAAAATAAAAGCACGGTCCACACATCTCTGCTGCTCTATGCAGAACAAGACAACCAGAGAAATCCCCTGCTATTTCTGAGATGACCATTTAGTCCATCCATGATTAATAAATATTACAATATATTTATTTTTTTATTTTACATGTGTATCGTGGCTTTTCAAGAATCCTCAGCTTAGAATTAAACGGGGGAGCAGTACTAATAATCGGAGTGTTTGTTCAAAAATCATTCAGAGACAAGATACCTAACAGAGAGCTGCTTGATTTAAAAAAAGGGGCAATATAAAGCTTAAAATAAGAGGCAGACTGAACTGCTGGTCAAGTTATCCTTTTAACTGAGCTGACTTTTATTAGACTGAATTCCTGTAAATCATCTAGTGCATGAAAGTAAAGCAACAGTGTAACTGGAGCTGCATTTTGTAACAAAACATCTTTTATTTCAATTTAAGTAAAGGACAGTTTCAACAGTACCAGTGGAGATTTTTAGAGGAGGGGTGTTGCTTTAATCTAAGTTTCAAGACTAGATTGTCAGTGGTGAACAGTTTGAGAAAAGAAAACATTTTTGAAGGGATCTCTTATGATTTTTTGTTTGTCCTTGTAGAGAAGAAATAAAACTGAGTAAGTCACTAAGGTTGCTTTGAAGTGCTCTAGCAAGATTTTAACTGCACCTGTTGATAACTGTCTGCATAGCAGAAGTACTTTATTTGACTAGGAAGTCGGTGAGAGAAATGATTTGAAATTTTCATTTGCAAGATGGTGTTCATAGTAATAATGGCTATGAGTTGTTCTAGTCTTTTAAAAAAGATTTCTTTTTAAAAAGGTTTCTTTGACATGCCTTGTCCAAATCAGGAAAGAGAGTTGCTAACAATAATCTCAGTTCATGAAAATAAATTTAAAAGGCTACTAGTACTTTAAACAAAGTTTCTAGGTATTCACTTTCAACCTACCGTTGCTCTTTTCCATTTTTCCAATAATAATAATTTTAATAATAATAAATATTTTCTTTTGCATCTTCCTGCTTATCACTGAACCTATGGCACCGTAGTTATGCTTGTTCTTTTATGGCCTTAACAGACACACAGGGAAGTTGTGCAGTACCTTACTCTAAATGATGCAGTAACCTGTCCAAAAGAATGAATTCATTAACACTGTACACACCACCTCAGTGAAAAGAACACAGCAATGCAGATTGGTAAAAGGTTAAGAAAAAAGCCACCTTTAAGATTTTACAATTGTTATGAAACTGTTACCCTTTTTAAAATGTTTCTGTCTGCTCTGTTTTTTAAGATGTAGTTAAACTACAACTTCATTTAAAAGAGGAATGGAAGAATAGAAAACTAATATATTCTACGATTTGCAATTCCCAGAAAGGAAAACAGTTATTTCTCATAGAGGTAGATGAAATTCAGCAGCAACATGGACACAGGCTGTGCTTATTCTCAAAAGAAATCTCTTCCTGGATTTCTACTACCTGAGAAGATACTGAAAATGAGCCTTTAAGACTTGAACTTCAATCTCAGGGACTGACAGGAGTACAGGAGAGGTTTCATTATGTAGGAGCATTTGGATAAGGCTTAGTAGATGTTTTTCAGACACTTGACAGACCAGGTTGTCTTTTTTTGTGTGCCCTACTCTGTATAAAAACTTTAAAAAAAAAAAAAAAAAGTCCTGGGAATATGAGGTCAAGGGAGTTTATTATTTATTATTTGTCAGGCAGTGTGGGTGACTGCAAAGTTCAAACTTGGTGAAAAACATGATACTGATGTTTTTATTCACTTTGTTTAAGCGGGATGCCATTAACTCTGATGAATGTTGGAGAAGTGCACATTATGAACATTTTGAACAAAGATACTTTATCCCAGTAACTCTGCTGTCCTGTAAAAGGATCAAAGAAAGGGTCACGTGGTTTTTGATAAACAAAGTGTACAAGTCCTTCATCACATTCAGTAGAGGCTAATTGATGAGCTATGGAGACAAAACAATGGAGGAAGGATCCAAGGATGTTTTCCAGAAAACAGGACGTGTTTCTGAAGAGCAGATGACATAACTGAAAGTTAGCAGTGAACACATGCATGCAGACTGCCATGGGGCTGGTTGTGTGTGCAATTTGTTCTCAGCTCAACAAGAGTTTTTAAGGCTCTTGCCAGTAGTTTCAGTTTGGAAAGGACAAAATAGTATCAGATGCTGTGACTTCAAAAGCTCATCATTGCAAGCACAGGGGCCTTTCTGATTTGTGTTCTTGTGCTTGGCATTTTCCATCGTGTCTACACCTGTGAGACTGTGCATACCTGCACAGCTGGGAGAGGGAAGAGAATAAAGCTGGCTTCCAGTACTGACACTGAGCACTGAATGATCTCTGGACACCCACTGGAGAGCCCACACAAAGTTTGAGTATACCCAGACCCCCAGCTGATAGAGCCCCTCTCCCTCTTGTGCACAATAAAGTACAAATGGCAGTTCAGAAAATGTAGAATTACAAGGAGCACAAGAGGAGAGAGAATTCCTGAAGCCCTACTGCTCCTGGTCAGCAGTGGAAGGAAATAAGTTCAACTGAACTCATTCATTTAAATGATAATTGAAATATCTGTTTTGTTCACAGGCATCTGAGCATGAGATGGCAGAGGAGGGTTCATGTTCTCCCAGTTCTCCAATAAGAACGCTGCCCAAGCTGCCAATTCAGGGCAGGAATAACAGAGTGTTCAGCATGGTGACAATTTCCCAGCTCCCCAGTAAGTCTTGGATTTTTCCTTTCTTGGCTTCATAAAATAGCTTTAAACACAGAGCTCTTGGTAACAATCTGATTTCAAAACATAAACCTGATGTACTCTGTTAATGACTAGGGATATAAAAATATTTCATATTCTGTCTACCCTATGAAAATTAACATTGCATTATACTGACTCTTGGCTTGATTTAGCAATTTGAATTGACGGTTGTTATGCAAAGTTGGATTTCTGTTCTTCTGTTTTTTGACCTGGTAGAAGGCGAATTGTAAATGGCACATCTAATTAAAAAAAAAAAAAAAAAAAAAAAAAGAGAGAGAGAGAGAAAGCCAGAACAGGGGTCGTTTTCTGTGCAATAGTCCTTCGAAGCGTACAGGAGTTGGCATCACTCTTGTTAGATCATGTTGGAGTGCAGCCTTACAATTCTATGGAAAAGTATTGTTCTTTTTATTTGAAGGCTAGGAAAAGGGATGTGATTCACTGTTTTTAAAGGGAAAACCTATACAAGTGTGTGTCTTAAGGGCATCATTACCCTCACAGGGCTTTTTGCTTCTAGAGCTGATGTTTGAAGTTGGCTCGTGTCCACACCAGTTGGAAATCATCACCATCTGAGACTTGGTCCTATAATGCAAAAAATTCTCAAAGGTCAGTGGTAGCTTTATATGCAGAGGGGATTCATAATAAACCTTTCTTAATCGCTTTTCAGTGGCTTTTGTGAAGTGAGAGTTGTCAGTTCAGAGCCCAGTGCACGCCTGCAGCAAGGAAGACACACGACAGCATCACAGGTGGTTTTGTCTGGTATCTTAGCTGGGATACTGAGCAGGGACCTGATAGCTGTGGCCCTGAAATCACAGGGTATTGCCTCTTGCAAGTGAAGCTGTACTGAGTAAAATAAGAGCACAGTCTGTAATTAAAAAACTTCACAGGGAAATTCAGCTGTTGAAAAGTATTTTAATATTCCAGTCTGAGACTAAGAGGTAGGGACATTCTTCATTACGCTGCCAGTTCTAGAAGAGGAGTTCTAGAAATGCTTTTGTAAATAATGATTTATTAAAAAATGCAATGCAGCTTGTCTCACATGAGTGCTGTCACTGCATTACATTCAGAAGAAGGAGCTTGAAAATGGATTTTATTCAGTGTTTACATGGGTAGAGAGTAAGATACTGTGGGAGGAGACAAATTAAATTTGAGTTTGATCAGTTCATACTGAAAGCTGAAGAAAATGGAAGGAGGATGGGAAAAATTAGCTTATTTGTTGTTAGTTTACTGCTTTGTTGGTTTGAGCAGTGGCTAATGTGCCTGTCCAGTGACTTAAGGATAAAGTGTATTGGGCTTTTTCTGACAGCAGCTGAACAAATTCATGCGTTTTGAAACAGATTTTTCCCTAGAAGAAAGCATCAATTCCTTACCATAGCCATGCATAAAACTTCTCACAAGATGCAGACCCTCAGCTTTCTGTCCAGTTTCAACAATATTAAATTGTCTCTCTGTGTATGAAGGGACAGACTCATCTCAGAAGTGGCTACGAAGGCAGGGAGTGCAGTGCATACAACGGGATCATGGAAGGAAAGAGGGAGAGGATTCGATCTTTTGCTTCAATGACATCATCAGGACACGGCAGAAGTTGGGAAATGACACCTGTCCCAGAACACAGGAGCATTTGGAAGTCATGGGCTGGAGCTGTGTCTTGCAGCTATGGCAGTCTCCTAGCAAGGGAACCTCCCTCGGTGCTCAGCCAGGGCCTCTCTGCTGTGTGTGACGTCACCAAGTGGAAAATGGCAATAGCACGCTAAAATACATTTGCACAAAGCATGAGAGTGAGCACCAGAGTCTACAAAGATGGATTTTTCAGGAGAACGTGTCCCTGTCCAGCACAGTAATTCATCTTCATCTAATAAGATATAGAGCCCAGTCAAGCGTGCATAAATCATTCCTTGTTTGTTCTCTTTGTACTGGGCGTGGATGGGACTAGAGTGCTTTGGACACTGTTTATGTCAAAGAGGAGAAATGTTGCAGTGTTAAGATAAAGAAGGAGAATGCTCCTTTGCTGCAGGCCAAGTGTGCACCTCCATCAGTTTGCAGTCTGCTTCAAACAGCAAGTAGTGTTTGGGAGAGCAGAATACTAATTCTAGAAAAGAATTAACTAACAATGTTCGGTAGGAGTTGAGAAGTTCTGATAGTGCCCTTCGGTGAAAAACACCAGCCTCAGAAGTGGACTGAGGGAGGAGCTCCTCGGCAGAAATCCCAGCTCCTCAGTTCTTTGCTGGCTGTGTTGCTCACTTACGGTGAACTTGGGCTTTCTCCCTAAACTCAGTGTGGCTCAGCCTTCCCAGAGCCTCCTGCATCCCCTGATCTCCTGTGTGTCCAGTGCAGTGGCCCTTGAGCCGTTTGCAGGCTCTACGGAGATAGTTACAAATCGGTGAGTTGTCAGAGCGTCACAGTCGCCGTGGTGTGCCAGAGAGATCGGCTGTGCTCCCCCTGCTGCACTGAAGGATGGCAGGAGCATCTCTTCCTGTGCACAAATCCATATCATCACAGATGCCTGTGACACTTCAGAAGCAGGTAGTGGGCAGGGAGCTGCGTCCAGATTATTTCAGGTGAATCCCCTGAGTTGTCCAGCTGCCTCTGTGCCCCGTCCTGGAGAGTTTGTGGCCCAGGAGCAGGCACGATGTGCAAGAGCTGTGGCACACCATGGGTAAATGAAATTAAGTGGTAAGGCTGACATGCCAAAGCAGCATTTTCTAGGCACAGCTCCTAGGAAACTTAACAGGGAATTGCATACAATATTTGTGGCATTATAAAGTGTTATTATTCACTGCTATTAGATGACCACCAGCTGCTAGCTTAAACCTACTACAATTTCTGCTCTGGAACAACCAAGCTGAAAGGTAGAATTCAACTCCTTGTGATGGTAGTCCCCTTTTTCATGTATTTGCACAATATCTAGTACAGTGGGGCACTATTAACAATAGGAAGTTTTAGCTTTTAATTTTAATCTTCAGTCTGTCTGGGTTAGCATTTGCCTTTAAGGTGACTTAACATTTTGCATGTAATTACAGTCTCTGGATCTTTGAAAAGAGCTGTTTCTCTTGAGTTTTCTGAGTGGAATAAAATACACTTATTAGCCTGTAACCTTTTTTAAATCCCTCTCCCATATGGTATTCATGTGGCATCACCTATAACAATATAGGATAATAACCTGCATAATATGGGCTATCATGAATATTGATGAACAGGGTAATTAAGATCTCTGTGCATGGTGCATGATTACATATGGGCAACCTATTGACGTAATTTCTTAAGATTAAATCAAAATAATACATGATAAACATAAGAGTTCTACCGGTTTATCTGATATTTCAATCCATTTCATGTTTGGGGAGAACTGAAATATTAATAAGCAGAAAGATCTGGTATTCAAATGAATTCTAGCAGGAAAGAAAACAATTTCTCCCTTTTTTTTCTTTACCTGTTGACTTGTGGGACAGATGACAAGCTGATATGTTTCCCTGGAGGCTAACATCTTATGTTCCAGAATACAGGCTTTCATTAAAAAATGATGACTTGTGAGGAGATGTTCATATTCATGTGAACAGAGTGCAGGTGCTCCTCTTCTCTAGTGCCCACAGACAGCCTGAAAGAACCAGTGTGACAAACAAACCACAGCTGAAACAGCCGATAGCAACTCCAGCATCAGTGATGAGGATTTATTCCTGTTCTTGTTGGGTTTGATCTCCCAGCACTATAAAAACTCTGGGCTCACTGATGGATGGATGCTCTGAATCCTCCATCAAGGCCGGGCCAGCACCGTGATGAGCAATGTGTGATGGTCACTCAAGCTCCATCTCCAGGTTAACCACACTTTTTGCCCTCACTGCTCACAGAATGCGTCTGCTTCGCTCTGGTGATTTAAGGGCTTCTTCTAATTTCCATCCTAACTTTCTGCACCAATTTTACCCAATTGTTATTATGCCAAAAATCTCTTTTTCTTAAATAGTTGTGAGCTACCACTGCATATTAATGTCTCCCCCTCGAGTGCTGCAGCTATATCAGCTCTCAACCTTCACCTCGACTATCATGCTGTGTATTCACCTGATCATGGGGACAGCTCTTCTCTCCACCTCTTCCGCTTGGAATCACTTTCCCCAAACTTTAACCAGCCTTCCAAGTGAGGGTGTACCTCAGCCATATGAAACAGCATCAACACTTCCATACATCCACCTCTTCTTTTCCTGTCTGAAAACTGCTTGCAGTATTTTCCAGACACATCACTTTGGCTGCTGACAGACAATCCCTAACTTTGACTGGTCCCCACGTCCTTTCTCACCTCAGTGATTGCCAGCTGATGAGCTCTCAGTTTGGAGCAGACAGTGCTGCCATTGATCCTGCAGATGAAAGATGAAACTATGCTGATTTTTCCAGCTGACTGTGAATGACATTCTGCTTTGGGAAGTGTTTGTATTACTGCTCAACTGAAGTGCTGGATATAGCAGTTTGAATGTTTTCCCTCTTTGCAATGTACAAGACTATTTTAGAACTTCTCTTTTATTATTGGTGTGGAAAACAAATGGATTTTAGGGTAATAACACAGATTCTTAACTCTATTTTATTACATATTCTAAAATCAATTTTTAACAGAAGGTTTAATTACACATTACTTTCTTTCAAAGGGCAGAGATGCTCCAGATTGTTGGTTGTGCTTGCAGAGACTTGGTTTCTTTTTAATTTTCTTCCATCCCCATTATCCCTTTCCTGTAACCAATTTCAATATTGCTAAGGAGCTTTCACTCAAATTGACATACATTTGAAAAAACTCACTAAAATTAATACATTCTGAATCAATGCTGCTATTATTTTTTTTTTTTGTATATTTATTATCTTGGAACCTCTGACCCTGATATAATGGGAAGGAAGACTCTTTTCTCTCTTTTCATAAGCAAATTTCTTGGTAAATTGCAATGGAAAATGCTCAGTCCTCCTCATTAATGGATCTGTCTTACACTTCACATGGCATGACTTGAGCAGTAAAGGGTGGGTTTGCAGCTCACACACACCTAATGAATTCCTGAGCTGCTTGAATTCCAGAGCTGCCCATTTGATCATTGTGCAAAGATGACAGTTGTCTCGATACCCTGATGAATGTGGAACAAAACATATTTATAACAATAGTTTATTCTAAGCCTGGAGACAAAACTGCCTTTCTGCTGCCAAGCAGTCAGCACCCACAGCATGCAATGAGCAACTTCCTTCCACTGGTTTGAAAGACATTACTATCATGTATGCAGATAGTGAGATTTTTTAGGCTAAGTTATTGAAAATTAAATAGAAAGTTCTGAAAAGAAACAATAAATGGGTTTTCCATCTGAAATCCAGTGGCTTTATAGGGAAAATCCCTAAGTGTGGCTGGTTTCCTGTATTGTTTGCTACAGAATAGTCATTACACACTTCACAAGTGAAGGGTATTGTAATCACAATAATGGAAAAATGTAGCTCAATTGTAAACTTGAACAGTGTTGGGGTTTTTTCTTTTCCGAGATAGCCTCTTAGCTGATTACATTTTGGACCACAAGCATTTCTTAAATGTTAGGCCACATTTTTCTCCTCATTATATAGATGCAACTTGTAAAAAAAACCTTTTCCAGTTTCACGAGTTTCTGATTAATCCGAAGAGCATTATAAATCTACAATAAGTTTGCCTTTTGACTAGCAGCATTTGTAATAGCTTTAAAAAAGTAATCATGAAATGACTAATAACAAGCAATTGCCTTGATGCTCCTTGTTTTCAAATACCTATCTCAATTTAATGTCTTCCTGCAAGAAATTGCCAACAAAAATAATACAAATAAAAATGAGTGTTTGGTTAAAAGATGTCTCTAAACTTTGAAGTGGCAGGACTGGAAAAATATTTCTTTATTAATGGAAAAGTGTTGCTATTACAAGTAACGCTCCGAACGGTGACGACCCTTCTGACGTGCAGTGTAATCAGTCTGTACATGGTAAGAGCAATCTGTGCTGGGAGTTGGAGTAATGATCACCACACCAAAAATAACCAAAATTTTGCACAGGTTTCAGCAGGACCAGGAGTTCATTTGCAGATGTAGAGCCATGCAGTGGTTAGAAGCGTTTCTTGCAGCAATTGCCTGAAAGTGCTGAGACCCTGAGACAGGGTGGGATTCAGTTCATTTGAGGAAGAGAGATTGCTGACGGTGCAGAAGGACGTGGAACAGGTGAAGACTTGAGCTGGAAGCAAAACATGAATGGGAAAGGGAGCATTTGTGTGTAGAGGCCAGCAGTGAGAAAGGCAGAAAGCTGAGTCCTTAGTTCACGGTGGAGTCTAGCAGTTGTCTAGATGTGTCTCTGTTTTGCCTGCAGTTCAGTAGGTTTTCCTCCTCCCTGATTTCTTGTCTGGATTTACTACTCATTTTCCTATTTTTTTGTCAAGTACTGTGTGCCAGGCAGAAATCCTGGCCAGAAGCGCAGTCAGTGGTGTCCTAAGATGTATTGCTCAAAGAACAGCTAAGACATCACTCCCAGTTCACGCTGCATTGACAGCTCAAGAGCAAAAAACCTGAAAAGTAGCACCAAGGATGATGAAAGCTGTTAATATTCCTGCCAGAAGCGCACGGCGCTGCAGCTGGTGACGCTGAGCACCGCAGCCCTCAGCTGTGAGGTGTCTGGCACATCTCGGTGAGCAACCAAGTGCTTCCGAGGACAAGCGCTCTCCGACACGTTTCTGTCCAGGCTGGCCAGCGATAACCTAAAAACAGCTGCTCAGAGAGAAGGGTAGGAGAGAAACCGTGAGTTTGAGCTCACAGCTGAGAATTTTAGTCACTTGACTTCCACCCCATGCTTCCTAGCCTGTTCTAAGAAAAGTAGAGTCCCCAAAACAAGGCTCTGTCAGGATATTCTGCCGGTCGAGAAGCTTAATCTGGGAGAAAATCCCTTTCTGTAGAATACTGAGAGGGCAACAGGATTTCAGCTGGAGTCTCTATTCCAAGGATTAATAACCTTATACATTGTAAACCCTTTTGACAAGTTCTCTTTTCTGCTCTAAGTCTAGCTGATGGACCTTGCGCTGTTTTTTAGCTTAGAAGACAGTAAAATTTGGGGTATTCAGTGTGTGATGAGAATTAAAGGGAGAAAAAGAGGAGAAAGTAAATGACAGTATTCTTGAATTACAAGCTGTCAATTCTCCTGATGTTTGGAAAGGCAACGTTCGGGTGACTTTTCTCCTTGAAGTTTTTGCCTTGCATCAGTCACAGAAAGGAAGGTTTGGACAGACAAGCACCAGTGATGGAGTTAATCCGATGTATTGAACTGTCAGCCATTAGGTGAGCTAACAATCACTGGGCAATTGTAGGTAAATTAGCTCGATCAAGAGGGCACTTGTAAAATTTATTAATTTTATTTCCCATTTGTGGAAGCTGATGCAGTTCAGACGGGGAACCGTAACTCCCTCACCTGCAGTAATGGAGCAGCTCCATCTCCAGAGCGAGGGATGCAGGGTATCAGTGAAAAATGCAGTGGGACTAACTGTGTTTAACATAGGGTTAGGAAATTCAATCAAGAAAAGCAGCGAGGCTGCAAACACATTAACTGGCATTCTCTCAAGATTTTAACCCTACATTGTCTTGACAAAATGGAATTGACCTCACGGAATTTCCACCCTTGCCTTTAGACCGGCTCAGAAATCGGCCTAAAGGTGCTCCGAGAGCGGGGGATTGGGCGGGAGGGTGCGACTTCAACTTCCCCTCAGCGCGCCTGCAGCACGGGCTTCCTAAATTGGTTTCGGAGGAGCGGGGAAGAAAAATACTAAATCCTACTTTATTTAAGACAGGGATTAAGAATCCCACAAGGGAGGGCGCGGCGGCCCTCGTGTGGGAGGGGGGCGCGGCAGGTGCCGTGAGGGGCGGGCCCGCGGCTCGCTGAGGGCGGGAGCAGCCTGAGGGCGGCAGCAGCCTGAGGGCCCGGGCCCGGGGCTGCCCCCGGCCCGGCCGAGCCTCGGAGGAGGGCGGGCGATGCGGGAGGAGGCGCGGCGGAGCCCCCGCCCGCCCCTGGCCGGCGAGCGCGGCTCCTCCTCCGGGAGGGCGCGGCGAGGCTGGCGGGCGGTGCTGCAGCCCCGGCGGCAGCCCCGCCGCACCTCCGCGCCCGGGGCGACTCCGCGCCCGCCGGGTGCCGGCGCCTCTCCCGGAGGAGCCTGTGCTGAGGGCACGGCCGGCAGCGGGCTCTGAGGCAGCGCGGGGGGACATGTCGGCGGAGCGCGGCTGGAGGTGAGCAGCGGGGCGGGCGGTGCCCGCGGGCCCGGCGCGGCCGAGCCGCACAAGTCGGCGCTCGCCGGCCCCCTGATCCCGGCAAAGTTGTGCCCGAGGCGGCCGCAGGCTCCCGCTCCGCTGCGGGCACCGCCCGGGCCGGGAGCGCGGCGGGACGGGGCGGCTGCCCGGCGCTGAGGCTCCCGCTGCGGAGGCAGCGTTTGCGGGGCTGTTCGCTGGTGTTTCTTGGGCTTTGGGTTGGTTTTTCTTGTTTCCCGGCGCACTCGGCATCTGCCCGGCGCGGTGCCCGCAGCAGCCCTTCAGTGGCCGGGCTTTTCCCTTTCGCTCTCCTCGCGGCGTTCTGCGCGACGCTGTTGCCCTCTGGTGTTTGTGAGAATTGGTTATGGCTCTGTTGGGGAGCAAAATTTGTCAGCCTAGTGCGGTAATTCTTCATAACTTCAGGTGGTTATAGCTGCTTGGATTCCCCAGATCCCATCAGAAATGGATGTGTATTGCTGCTCGTTTCAGCTGTCATGTGCAACCCTCGGGAAATGGCAGAAAACTTTTCTATTATTCAATTCACTGCGTGGTGTGCTGTGCTGGATAATTGCTTCAGGGTTTGGTGTGGTGGGGGTTTCTCTTCCTAAGAAAATGGTAAGTGAAAGAAACGGGGTTTCTCTCGCTCTCAGCATCCCAGGCAGTTCTCTCTGAAGGAATGGTGCTGAACTCTGCCTTATTAACTCTTTATTCTTGGCAGCTGTAGGAGAAAAGGGAAGTAATGGTATGGGCATGGACCAGACAGTGTGCTGGACATTTATCTCAGAGACCTTGAGCAAATCATTTACTGTTTAGATAGTGAAGTTTCTGCAATTGCTGAAGAATTACAGGGTTTATCTCAGAAAAATTGTGTGATGTCAGGAGCTTAAAGCTCTTCCTGTAGAAAGTTTTGTGTGAAGGTGAAGAGTGATGTGAAGACTAAACCAAACTTCTGTGTTCTGTTGAAGTCTTCAGAGCCTTCTTTTAAACTATTTTTAAACATTGTACGTTTAATGGTTGTAAATATTTTTTCTTGACAAACTGTCATGTATGGATCTCTATCCTGGATCTCTATCACTAGAGACTTTTCAAAGGTGTCTCTAGTGCTGCATTAGGCAATGCAGCATGGAGCTAAGGATGTTACAGGTACAGTAGAAACTGAGAACTGCTTACCTCAAGGACTTGAAAAAGAATGAAAAGAGTTTCTATCCACCAGAATTGCTGTGCTGCCTAAACCATTGCCTTTTTTTTTTTTATTTCCTTCACAGCTATGAGAGAATATAAGCCCTTCAATATTCACACATTGCAGAGTTTGTTATGTGATATTAAAGCGTCTCAAAGACTTCCCTTGTCATGTCTCATATCACCATTTTTACAAGCTGAAAATATCTTTTTAATATGCAGTTGTAAGGTCTCATTCTCAGCCTGGATTTACTCCTTTGAGCTGTTGAATACTTCAGTCAGTAAAATAATGCTGTAAGTAGGCATGCTCAGGGTTTGGACGCTTGTTTGGTGTTTTTGTAACTGATTTAACAATCTGAGCCCTGCTGTTCACCCCAGGTTTGGTTGTGTTCAGTTGCACTTTGCTGCTTCCTACCATATCATCTCTATATCCAAAGATTTCCATTCTAGTAACGCTAAAATGACTTCAGAATGCTTCCTTTGAGGAACTTGTATTTCTTAGTGACTGGCCAGAGCAGACCTTTATGTTCAAAGCAGTTAAGCAGCATTCTAATCATGTGAGATTTAAATGTCTGTAGTAATACACTAAACAATATGCCTCCTTTTTTTCTGCTCTTCATTTAAAACTCATCCTTTGTGTAATAAATCACCAGCATGTCACCAGCACTGTGGCACTGTCCAGGCAGGTAAAGAACAGGATGGGAATGATGGGGATTATTAGAAGAGAATTATTTAAAATATGTCCCCAGAAAAATGTGATCTACCTGAATAATACTGATGGATACTCAACCCAGAACTAGCTCTCTTTTAGTAGTTCTTGATGAAAAGGGTTTTTGTTACCCTTTAACAGGATGTTTTTACTTATAAATTTGACCCAGCTGTATTGTTTCTACTCAAGGGTCACAGTAAGCAGTTGCCCTAGCACGGGCCTGAGGTAAGACTAAACCAGAGTTTTCCTACTGGGCTTTGACAAATTTGATTTGAGAATAATTCCTCACTTATTTATGGATATTTCAGTTGAGCCCATTGCTTTGGTCTTGGTATTATCACAGTGCAGAAAAGTTTCTTGTCATTTTAAAAATTGTGTTGATACTCATGACTCAACTTTAATAGATTTTTTTTAAAATTCTCTGCAGTTCTTTGTGCCTGTGCAGGTACCTAGTTTCTTACTTGAGCGTCTTTTTTTACTGGATTGAGAACTGCTGTGAAGAATTTAGTAGGCTGCGTTCCCTGGAAGAGTTTCCATTAAATTATCAGGGTGACGTGATTTACAGAAGTCAAGAATTTGGTCATTTATTCTTACCAATGAAACAACAAACGAAAGAAAGCTGCAAGTGGTAGGAACTCGAGGTGTGCTTCATGTCTTTGGGGTTCCTCACAGTATTTGTTCTGTCATCAGTGGCACTTTGTTAGTGAATTTAAAAACCTGAAACAGAACAAGCAGAGCCATGATAAACCCCCCAAGCCAATCCAAACTGAAGATCTCTATTCAGATGCAGCTATTTTGTGCTGGTTGCCTGCAGATGCCTGTAATTGTGACTGCCCAGCAGTGCTGTTCAGAGTGCTAAATCTTCTGCTTAAGAAGGTGATATTTCTTTATACTGCCAGCAAGATTTTCATGTGAACTAGTTCTGGGCTTCTGCAGTGGATGACAGGAGCACTGAGCCTTGCTGTCTGTGTTCATAACAAAATGCAACACTTGCTTCCGTGACTCAGCTTTCTCTTAGCAAGATCTTCTCCATAGTGAAACTGTAAGTGAAAAACCAAATTCTGAATATTCAAAGATGCTAATTTTCACCTTAAAATGAGCATTTTGGTACCTGCTACTTTGAGCAGCAGAGGTAAAGGGTTTAGGTCTGAATTTTAACATGGTGGCATGAAAATGCAAAATAGGACATCAAATGCAGGTTGTAGGAGAACAAATGCAGGTTCTTTTGAAGCAATGAAGTTCTAGATAAAAAAAAAAACATGCAAATTTTATTGCTTCAAACCATGGAAAAATACCATATGAATTATTCTCTAGGTAAAATTTATTGTGACATCAGCTTTGTGGAACTTTGGATTCATATAATATCTGACACCTGTTCTCAAGTGCTTTGAGGTACAGGTGGGACCACATTCCTCTGTCACTGAATTCCATGACTGTAGAAATTAAAAAGAGCTGTGACTGCTTATGCTATCTATGGGGGTTTTTTCATGTTTTTTTTCACTAGAACAATACTAACAAGCTTGAACTCTTGTGAAGACTTTCTAGACTCTTTCTGGTTTTTTCCTTTAAGCCTTTTTCTTGGATATTTTTTATTGATGTCAAAGCTATCATGACTTCTCCTTCCTTTAGTAAAGTATTGTGTTCTTTTGTAATGAAAGTGAGACTCTTCAGGTACTGTCCTCTTCTGAAATGCTGCTTCTCACACACTCACTGTAGGTACATTGAGAATTAGACCTTTTGTCTGGTTTTACTGTAGGAAATGATAGTGAGCAAGGACCATCTTCCCTGAAGCCACGTCTAGAGATGTGATAAAGGTCGCTGTCCCAATCTCCATAGGTCCCACGGTGTGTCATGTGAGGAGCATCCCAAGGATGGCGCTGTCAGGGGTGCACTGTGAGTTATTTTAGCTGTAATACAGCACTAGAGTATCCAGCAAGATCTGTTGCTCAGGGGAAAATGCTGCTGTCCCTGGAGGAAAGCAACTGTATCTTGTCAAGGCCTTGAGACTGTTGATACTGTAAAATGCATGTTCTCTATGTTCTCTTTGAATTGTTTGTTTTCTTCTTCCTGCGTTCTTTTGAACTCCTGCCATACAAACCAGCAAGTGAAAATTACGTGAGCCTCAAGCTGATACAAGAGAGCGTGCATTTAAAACTTGTGCCTTGCTCTGTTCCGTCCTGCTTCCTGACTGTCTTCAGCAGGGACTGTGCCAAGTCTGGCTGTGTCCTGCTGCCTCAGAGAGTTCCTCATTCCTCACAGAGGAACCTCACATCTGTCTTGGCAGTTCCAGCCACTCCTCCTTGCAGCTGCCCGCTGTAGCCCCACGGGGGTGCCCGCAATTAGGAGCTGAGGATACAATGACTGGGCTTTTCTTGAAGCAGACACGGGTTTCTGGGCTGGCTCCAGATTTTCCTCTCTATGGAATGGCATTAGGAACCGTGTCCTTGCTGCAAGTGTTTCTTGGGTTGCAACCCTTGTGTAATACCCAGTTCAACCAGCTCTGTCTCATCGGCCCTTCCTTGCTCTGAGCTTAGGTCAGTGTCAGTTCTCACTTTTTCTGTATCTGGACCAGCCAGGTCTGTGGTTGTCAAAGACAAGTAGGTGTATGTAGAGCTTTCCTGCAGAATGCAGTCAGTGATAATTTTAGGCACTAAAATGATGTGTTTCTTGGCATTCAGGCAGCTGAGCTGGAAACCCAAGATGAAGAGAACCCTTGGTGTGTGTAATGAAAAATCATCTGTCTGAAAGCACCTGTCTGGTGTTAACTCATTCAGGGTGGAACTTCTCTTTGTCACCTGACTTGTTCCCATATTAAATGTCTCTGTTATGCCATCCAGACTGAAATTCTTGAAGCTGGTGTGGCAAGGATCAGACATTTCAATGCTTAAGAATGTTAATTTCTTCTAAAGGTACTTCCATGTTGTTGTTTGGTCTTTCTGCATTCCTCAGGTTTTTTTTCAGACAGAAACCGAGAAGCTGGGGTTGTGTTATTTTAGTCCAGCACTGATTAGTGAGCGTGGGTGAAGGGCAGGTTTCCTGCCCAAAAGCTTTGAGCAGGACTTTGTGCAGCTGCAGGTCAGGTTCAAGGCTGGGTTCAAGTCTTCCCAGAAGAGAAGGGATTGATAAAGAGGTATCTGAGTAGACAGTGAGGAGAGTAAAATCTATGCAGACAGCAGGAATCTTGCTCTGAATCTTAACTATGAATGAGACGGCTCACGTACGCTCGCTCTTGATGCTGAATTTTGCGGTTTTGATGAATAGAATGCCTTGGAGTTTCTTTTCCCCTCCTTCATCTGATCTTTCTCGTTTAGTTTTACTTGATGCTCATCTTGGCACCAGGAAGATCTGTCTTCAGGGTTTAATTAAATTTGTGGACATGACATAGGTACTGTTAAGTACATCATATTTTAGCTTTTTTGAAAATCTGGAGCGAAAGACCAGTTTGCTTA
Source organism: Poecile atricapillus (assembly GCF_030490865.1). NCBI lineage: Eukaryota > Metazoa > Chordata > Aves > Passeriformes > Paridae > Poecile > Poecile atricapillus. The sequence continues at coordinate 6,447,328 of NC_081252.1, forward strand.
CAATGTAGGAATAAAAAAAGAAACCAACCAGGACTGGAAGGATTAAGCTCTCAGTTGGGAAATGACCATGTTAATGCCCCACCTTATCCTAATCCCATTTCCAAATGGACCTGGGTGCAAACTACGCTGAAGTTAGAGTGGCCATGTTCTAGATCTTCACACACCTAATATTTTCCAAGATCTGCTTTGAAGCTTTGTTTATGACTTATGATCATTATTTTATGCTTGTCACACCATCCAGTTGTTTTACTAGGGAGTTTTGACAGCAGTTGTACTGCTGGCTTGAAAAGTTATTCTTTCCTTAAATACAAGATAAAGCATAAGTATATCCTTAGGTGATCTGCCTGTTAGGTTTAACTTTTGAGTTATGACTTTATCTTCTCCAATTTTAGAGCTTGATTATTGTATTTTGTTTTTAATGCAAAGAATTGGCAAGTGCTTCTAACAGTCTGCAAGACTCCACAGTCCAGAGAAATGCTTTGTTTTCCTCTGATGTTGCAGGAAGGAGGTTTTGCTTTGAAAACATTCCTACAGTAGATGTAATATAGAGTGCATCAGTGTATGTTTGTACAACAGTTGTGTATGTTCTTAGTTCTTGGGAAAACTAATAAAAGATAAAATTTGTTTAATCATGTTCCCCCAGCTTTTTAGGAGTAGAAGGAAGAAGTTGATAAATTTTCTTCAGTGTTTTGGTTGTTAGCAGCTGTCTACTTGGGAATTAACTTTTATCTTTAGGTGAAAATAATTTCTAAAGCACAGTAAATACTTTGCTTTTATGCCTTGCTTTTCAGTACCTCTTCCTACTTTATTTGATCCTCTGAGCTGAGGAACCTGTGAGATTCAGAGACCTTCAAATGCAGGTGGCAAGTAGTGGGAGCAGGGAAAAAAATACATTATTGCAAGATTTGGAGCTGTTGGTCTCCAACTCTCTGGCTGGCAGTGGTTTCTTTACTCCCCATTAGTTTAAGCAGGTGATACTTCACAAGGTTCTGCCTCAATTAAATCTCTGATTTTCTTTTCTTCTAGACCATACCTTGGGTAAAGCTCTGTGGAAGATAGATGTGTGTGCTGCAATGGTGACAGAAATATTTCAGAGGACTGGAACAAGTTGTTGAGAATCTGTGTTTGTTTTTCATGCTGCTGTTGAGAGCTATCTAAGGCAAGTAAACACCATGAGTTTTATCCTGAAACTTGACAGACATTTCCAAAGAAGAGTAATTTTGCTGGCCACTTTTTGTATGGTGAGCATAGTTATTTCTGCCTACTACTTGTATAATGGCTACAAAGAGGAGAATGAGCTTCCTGAAACCTCTTCAGAAGAGGAATGTGGTGATCCTCAACCGTTGCCATCCAAGCTGATGGAGATGAAGAGCACGAAGCCCATCGATCCCCTGAGGACAGAGCTGGTAGTGCTGGTGTTTGTGGAAAGCCAGCACTCAAGCTTAGGCCAAGATATAATAACCATTCTGGAATCCAGCAGGTTTCAGTTTCACCTTGAGATTGCATCTGGGAAAGGTGACCTCCCAGTGCTTATAGACAAAAGCAGAGGCAAATACGCTCTCATAGTGTATGAAAATATTCTGAAGTACGTGAATATGGACTCTTGGAACAGAGGCCTTCTAGATAAGTACTGCCTGGAGTACGGTGTAGGTGTGATTGGATTTCACAAAGGCACTGAGAACAGCTTGCAGAGCTTTGAGTTGAAGGGTTTTCCTTTCCATGTCCACAGCAATCTGGGTGTTCAGGACTGTTGCATTAACCCTCATTCCCCACTGCTCCATGTGACTAAACCTTCTAAGCTTGAGGAAGGGCCCTTGCTTGGAAATGCCTGGGCCGTTTTCCAGGTTAATCACACAACTTATCAACCAGTGATATTTGCAAAAGTAAAGACACCAGAAAACCTTTCTCCACCTGCTGCTCTAGGTGCTCTCTATGCCACAGTAATACATGACTTGGGGCTCCACGATGGGATTCAACGAGTCCTTTTCGGCAATAACTTGAATTTTTGGCTGCACAAGCTGATTTTCATAGATGCCATCTCTTTCCTGTCTGGAAAGAAACTCACCCTATCCTTGGATAGGTACATTCTGGTTGACATAGATGATATCTTCGTTGGCAAGGATGGAACAAGGATGAACACCAACGATGTACAGGTAAAGTATGTGCACAAACTGATGGTCAATGCAGCAAAGCGGTATTTTCATCTGAAAGTGAATAGTTGTTCATGGTTGGAACTGGAGGGCTCCACTCAGGAGCTGTTCATATTTATTGCACTTGTTGTGAGTCTTACAAGCAGGAGGTGAATGTGGTGAGCAGCAGTAAATGGCAGCATCAAATGTGAAGAGTGGACTGGGTTATTGGCTGTTTGAGATAGGTTTGGATGTCAGGAGTTGTTTGCAGCATTTCACCTCTCTCATCTCTGTTACATGGCACTTGCTTGCAGGGAGGGTTTGTGCTAATATTGCTCTTAAAAGCTGTCAGTAAATGACTGGACAATTTCCATTTGAATGTTTAGAGCTGTACATTCCTGAAGGTCCTTTTCCACTCTGTTGTGCTGTTCAAGTGAGGTGACAGTGGTTGGTCAGTAGCACTAACATCTTCCCATTATTTCTTCCTGTGTTTCTTGTGTGCTTTTTGTGAGGAGTGTTGTCCCAAAGCAGGAAATAGGAGATCACCTTTCTCAACTTGGTCTAGAAGCTGCAAATCTCTAACATCCTGATTGTTGCCCTGTTTGCACTAAAGATAAGGGAGAATGTTTTCTTAGAAGTTTGTTAATGGGATGAGGAAGTGCAAGAAGGAAAGACAAGGACAGCACTGCATGCAGTGGGTCATTTTTGTTTCATTTTTAACCAAGTTTTTGGGTTTCTTCAGTGTTAATACACTTGTCAAGCCACAGCAGCTCTGCATTCTTTGCTCTCTTAAATGAAAGGTTTGACCCTGCGGTTAAACTTTTAATTTGCTTTAAAATTGCATTTGCTCTTTTCCAAAACATTCTCTGTCCATGCACTTAAAAATGAGATTTACCTCCTTGTTAAGTAGGTGTTTTCCTTAGGCAAACAAATCCCATGGGAGAGAGCAGAAATAAAGGTGAAGCTTCCTAAATGGTTTTTCCATGGAGAAGAGGATGGCAGTGTTTGAGTTAGGTGAGTGAGCATCCTTGGAGAGTCTCCTGAATGCAAACTCAGATGGCAGGAAAAAAGTCAAGTCTGGCCAGCATCACTGGCAGAACTTGTGTTGTTCTGCAGGAGCAGAACTTTCTGGTAACAAAGTGGCTGAAATAAAGCCTGAATAAATCCATCACTGAGTTGTGCAGTAGCAGTCGGAGACAGCACGTTTTGTATTGTTTGTCTTTGCAAGTGACACCTTAGGATTGTCATTTGAAAAGAAGTTGGGATGTTGAATTGCCAGAGTTATATACCAGAAGCAGGAGACTATTGAGACAAATTTGGTTACAGCAGATAGAGAAGGATAAACCATATTGTTTGGGGAAAATAATTTGCAGTATGTCAGAAAGTAATCTTCCCAAAATAAAACTGTCCCATTAAATAGAAGTAATATCAAAGTGGAAATAACTTTTAAGTAGGATAATTTCATTTATACAGAACTGTGTTCTGAAACAATGGAATCTGAAAAAAGTGTTCCCTTCTGATTCTTCATCTACTTAGAGTTAAAATGTTGTATTAAACATGTTGTTAGGGCTGTCAGATGCAATGCATCTTCATTACTATTAATATCAAAGGAGTTCTCCTCGGTGGCACAATGACATGTGGAAGGAATGAAACAAAATCAGTTTGCAGTAGTTGGAAACACGTTATTGTAAAGTGTATTTGCAGATAAATGACATCTCATGAAACAAGAGTTTTAGTGAGTTCTGCTGCAGTGACTGTGACAGAGAATTGGGCGCTGCAAGTGTGAAAAGGGGTTCTAAATGTAAACTTTGTATCATTTCAGTACTCAAGATTAGCTCATTTCCACTAGGCACACATTTCTAATAAAAACATGGATGTTTTTCTGGCTCTTAACCTGCGGCACAGATTTTGCATTAGGTGGTGTACATTATTCTGTACCTGTTAATCCTCATGTGGTCCATTTCCTCCCTGTATAGGCAGGCAATCACAACAGTTTATTCTACTGATTTTGGTAGTGCAAAGCTTGTAGATAAAACATAGCATTACTTAGAACAAAACTTTCTGAAAAACATCTGTTTCTGGATTTGGAACTGTGGCTTTGATGGTGGTTGGGTTTTTTGGGTTTTGGAGGGGGTTTTTTAGGTGGTTGTTTGTTGTTGTGCTTTGTTGGTTTGGTGTAAGGAAGTGTTGCTGTGCTCTGTCCAAATCTTGCAGCTTACACACCAATCGCTACAATGTCTGTGAACATTTTTAAAGTTTTCATCTTTGCATCCCCAAATGTGGAAAACACAATTCCTGCAGTTCTGTGGTTAGAAACATAGAATGCTATAACCATTTAGTTTGGAATAGACCTTTGAGATGATGGGGTCCAACTATTAATCCAGCACTGCCAAGCCTACCAGCAAATCATGTTCCTAAATATGAGGCAGAGCAAGTCAATCCTCTCAGAAGTTTGTGTGTAAACACACAGTATCCCCCTGGTTTGCTCTTCCAGACTATCTGAAAACTTCCACTGGAATATCTGGATCCATGTCCTGCTGCTCCTGTGTGGAGTTTCTGTAGTCTGGCTGCTCCCAGTCTCCCCACTGTTATCTCAGTGCTCTGATGACACTGGAATAGGGGCTCCTTACTTCTCCTCGCAGCACCAAGGGCGTGTTTCAAAATTTACTGCAAGAGATAGAACCTTTTCTTTCAGCTGGAGACACAGTGATGGTCTTCACTGAAGGAAAGATGGCTTTTGACACTGAAGTTCATAATGAGTTGGATAGAAACAAGAAATGACCATTCCTGGAAGAACTGGTTTTTTCTTGAGCTGTGGAGACTGCTTCTGAACCTCCCTGTAATTAAACAGCACTGTGTCTTACTCGACATACAGAGCAGTTCCTCAGATGGTGTAAGCTGTCAAAACATCCATTGATTTCAGAGGAACTATGACAACTTAGAAGAGTTATAGATTAGTCTTAATTCTCCAGCAGCAACTTGAGATATGCGGAACTTAATTAGACTGGCATCACGAGTGCGAGAAACATAAAGGCATACCAGAATGTGGTTTGGGGTTCTTGGAGTGTTCATATATTTCATTAAGAAAAGTCTAGTTTGTTTTCTTGATGTCTCGAGAAGTTGTTAGAGTTTTTCATCTGAATCTTTGGGCTCTGGCTCAAAATGTGTTAGAGGTTTTCCAGAATCAGAAATGTAGGGATGAAATATGGATACACTTGGAGCTGAGTTTCACGCATTAGAACTCAGCTAGGGCACTCATGTCTTCTACTGGCAGTGCCTGCCTTGTCATGGGTTATTCTTATTTCCCAGATATCAGGGGAGAACACGCTGCTAGTGGTCTGCTTCAGCATCAAGTGCTGATTTGCAACAACATCAACAGCAAAAATGCTGCTCAGTCCTCCAGTCAAATTAAAAAAAGTAAAGAAACCCAGCTAGATTCCCTGACTGCTGACTTGGTCCAGCTATACAGTGTCTTTTCCAGCTTCTCTTTTCCCCTCTTTATGTCTGGACACACTTGTACAGATGATAAAGGCAAATCAGTGCATACCAGTTCTGTAATGACCTTTATCTTACGCTTTTATTCCTCTGTAAGATACCTTTGATATCCTAGTGTGGCTTTGTTCCTGTATGGCTTTGGATGTATTAGTTTCAGAGAGTGTGCTGATAGAAACTAATGTGGAAACATCTGTTAAACCAACATCCATTCATTTACATCTAGCATTAGAGCTGCTCCACATATCTCTAATTACATTACTGTTTTATGTCTTAAGTGCTTACTCAACTCTGAAAATATAAACTGTGGGGTTCTAAGTAGTCTTCTTGAGATAGCATCAAAGCAAGAAATGAGTTGGTGCTTAATCCACAGCCTGATCTTTGTCACCACTTCCCGTGTGACACCGAGACAAGGGCTCGTGATGTGTGAGAGAGATGGATGGATGGCTTTGTGTATCCATAAAGCTTCTTGGGCTCTGTCCCACGATTCTCCTGACAGAATCCTTCCCAGGTTTTGCTTTGGCCTGAAGTAGCAGACAGCTCCTGGGAAGTCAAAAGGGGTAGGAGTGGAGCTTAGAGAGAGAAGAGGTTTTTCCTAGGCCTTGCTTCAATGTCATAGGAGAGAGTGAAGCAGTAAGCAGATTTCAGCTCTGCTCAGCCCTCTTGTCATTTGTTGTTTGCACCTGTAACACTGTGGAAGAGCTGCATCCCCTTTGGTCTGTTTCCATCATGACTCTTTTTGTGACCTCCCTGCTGATAAGCAAGTCAGTCTAGTTTTGTAAATCCTTGCACAAGCAAGACCAAAAGCAGGTCCAAGTCCCATTCATCCAACTGCCTCAGGCAGAAAAGCTGGCTGCTGCCCCTCCTCCATTGCAGATTGTCACAGACACTAATCCAGGAGCTTGGGTTGTGCCCCCATTTTCCCTTTTTTGTGTGAACATAGAGAACCATTTGCTGTGTGACTCACAAGGGTTGTGTTCCATCAGAGACCATGCCAGGGTTTCTCTGGTCCCCAGTGCTGCAGGCAGAAGTGTTGTCACCCCGTTGTGCATCTGCTCCCAGCCCGAGTTCAGGCTGGCCGAGGGAGTGATCAGAAGGGGAACAGGTTTTGTGCAGCACTGCTCTACAGCAAGGGGCTCCTTCCAGGGCTGGGCAGTGCTCTGCTGTTCCCTGCATCAGCTCCAGCAGAAACATTCCCCAGCTCCTGATGGTCTCCAGCCGAGCCAGCAGCAAAATGCTGACTGATGGTTTCCATGGGCTGGGACTGTTGTCTCTGGGTAACACCAGCATTCTGCTGTCACCTCAGCTGCGTGTCTGAGCTGTAGCAGGGCTGCTGAGATGGGCAGGGGAAAGGGGGCTTCTCCTAAAGAGCAATGCAGGTCAGCTGCTGGCAAAGCAATGATCATCAAGAGGATCATCCATAAAGTGCAGTGATAGCTTACAAATCTCAAACCCAAGCGTTTCTTCTTTGATTATTAAAAACAAAGGGGCTTGAACTCTCGGTTTGATGTATTAAGTGATATTTTTTTAGAAGACATTTTGAGTTAGTCAAACTGGAATGTTTCATAAAGCAGCTTAATTAGACCAGAGCTCCAGTGGGAGTCCCCTTTAACATGTCTACAGAGACTCTTTTAATACGCTAATCCACTTCTGAATAAAAGGTGAAACCAGGAATGGTAGTTTCAAAGGAGGAACTACAAAGAACATTTATCTTTCTCTTTTTGCTCTTCTGTCCTTGCCATCTAGATATCAAGCTTCCATTGCATTCTGAGGATGACTTTTTTTCCAGGTTAGCTTGCACAAGCAGAGCTTTTTATGTACCATCATTTAAACCTTAAAGAACCCTCAAAGTGAAAAATTGGATACTAAAGCACCACCAAACCGGTGTTCTAGAATTACTGTCATGAATTCATCCTGTTGTACAGTGTTTTGTTTCACCTCCTAGCAAGTTTTTTAAAAAACTTTTAGGTCGCCCTCTTCTAATTTGTTTTCCGCTTTATCCGGTGCTATAGGAGGAGGCTTCGTGCTAATGCTCCAGTAGGGTGGGAAATCCTGAAATGGGAAATGGAAGTGTGCCCTGAGGTCTATTTTTAGACTGATGTGACTAGGCTGTGCTTCAAAATAAAATGAAAAATAACCCACACAGACCTGGGTTCAGCAAAAGGGAGGCTAAAGACTTGAAAATGCTGTAGTCTGACAAGGGAAATCAAGATCATGATGTTATATTTACTTTGCACTGGGCTTCTTTAGAGATGTGCAATCTCTCTACAACATCTGCTGGAACAGAGTTAATAAGCTAAAGCAATGCTTTTAATGTCTAACTACTATTGATTCCCTTTTCTTGAGGTAGGAATTGCTTACAGGCTTTCAGCACTACCATTAAAATATCAGGATGGTAGCAGAAGGAATGGTTGGGTTTTTGGTTGGAATATGCAATGCAGTTCCAGGTGAACAATGCCCAGTGGTGATTGCTCTCCAATCATCTTTTGAGTGAGGGGTTTTTTTTGACAATATCTTTTTCTCATGGAAGGAAAACAAAGGTGACTTAATTAAAATGAGGAAAGAAAAACATGGATGGAATAATTCACTCCAAGTGAATAAGAACTTGGTACTTAACCATTGTACCTCTTCATCTTGCTCATTCCTACTTTCCTGCTTTCCTAATGTTCAGCAGGTTCCATTTCAAAATATCTGCCGTGATATTTTGGAGTGGCATCTTTGCTCTCAGAAGACTTTGGGGCACTTGAGAAATAATTTTCCAAATGCTGTTTGCCTACCCATCCCAGTGATGTGGCACTTTGGGTCTCAGTTTTGTTCATTTGCTGGTTTTAAGTGTGCCTGAAATGCTGACACACACAGAGCAGCAGGGCTTCTGTGAACTGAAATGGTCACCTAAAACGTAAATAGCAGTAGCAGAGATACCTGTTAAACAATTTGAAGTGCAGGCTTGAAAGAAATAAACTAAATGGTGAGAGGATAGTAAGTTGATTTCTCCTGGTGGCATAAAGCTTTTATGTTCAAGAGGAGTGTTTTAGGAAAGTAGATACTATGCCCAAAAAAATGGAATAGGAGCAGAGAGCATCAGCATCCGTATTTCTGTTGTAGATCTGTTACATCTTGGGGCTCCCACAGAGGGCAATATTGTATAAAAGATAGTTTTAAGCCATGCATTAGGGGTCTGCCGATTCATCTGTGTTGATAGACCTTAAGGAAAATTGCTGTTAAAGTCAATTGAACTTCCAAGTGTGAGAAACTGGAAGAGACTTCAGGGGACACGACGCTGTTTAATGGGGCAGAAACTGAGAGACAAGTGAACTGCAGTGTGGGGTGATTTGCATTTTTCCAAGATGATTTGTAGAAGGTGAAAAGTTGCAGATGAAATGCTTTGATTTGCCTTTATCTCACTCTGCCTGTGCACTTGTGTCGTTCATTTCATGCAATACTAAACAGTCAGAGGCTGCAGCATCATTTTGTTGACCTTAAATTAAGGCAGAAAGCTGCAGTTTTGGAATTTGAAGTTTGTAGTATCTAATTGGCTAAAGGGCAAAAGAAAGAAGTAAAGATGAATGACAACTTTTCATATCAGATGAAAAATCAAGGCTCATGCATCAGGGAACTTCAAAACAATTAGTTTCATATCATTTCAGCCTAGGTCTCAATCCTAAAAGTGCATTAAAATGACACTCTCTAAGTCTCATTCTGTGGAGCTTAGATGAACCTCAGATTTTAGGTGTTGCCAGGATGGGAGTTACAGGAATTGATTTCTTTGCAATGTGAAGTGCCTAAAATAGGAAACAGTGGCAGTTTGGGGGCCTCTTGCTGCTTTCTTCCCTTTTTATTCCTTTCTATCCAACATGGCAGAAATGCCATCTAAGTGAGTAGCAGGAAGGCAACCTACATTGTTAGCAAATGAGGGGAAAAAAAAAGGTTAATCTTTCAGGCTTTGGAGGAGCTGATAGCAGGAGAAAAACTGTGCCTGCAATACAAAGCCAAAAGTTATCAACTATCCTGAGAGATGTTTTCACAGATCAACAAAGAACATAAACTAGGGGAAAAAAACAAAAGGAAGCATTGCTCTGGTCTTTGTCCCTAAGATGAGAAACTGAAAAGCTGTGAGTATAAAGCAGGTATGAGCTGGTTGTCAGTGGAATGTCAGCTTCCAGCAGAACAGGAATAACTCAGGAGTCTGGAGATGAGTCTCTGCTGCCTTGCACAGTGTTTTAATCAAAGCCCTGAAGGAGCAGTTCCCAGCCAGCCACAAAGCACCACGTCAGGCCGTGCAGAAAGAGGATTGCAGCACAACTGGGGCTTCACCAGATCTGTCTGAGATCTAGAACTGCTACTAGGTGAGGCTCAACTTGAAGAATTTTCTTAGTTCCTTCTTTTGTCCTCTCACCCCAAATACAGCTTGTATTTTGCTTCAGCATGCTTCTGTAAATCCTCAGAGGATCCATCTTGGAAGCACTTCCAGGATGGAAATGCTCTGACCTTTAGATGTTGACAGATGAGGTGCATATTCTCCTGTTCTGTATTTATTGACAATAATGGCAGCTCTTCCTTTTTTTATTTTTTTTTTTTTTTGTGAACAATGTAACTTTTACATATTTGTATGACTTCATTGTATAGCTGCCCTCCTGTAACATATTCTATATGTGCCAATTCTTTTACTCCAGGGATGTAAATGCAGTACCACATATTGATGAACACACTGTACCATTTAAACCACTGTCTGCACCATCACCCTTCAGAAATGAGACCTGCACAGCACTCTGCAATTCAATCCAATGAAAAAGGCCATGAATTTATCCACAGAGGCAGCATGGCTGATAAAGCAGCTCCTGTCTCCTGTGCTCAGAGGTGATTCCTGTTCCAGATCAGCTCTGTGCTGGACCTGCCTTTTGCAGATGTTGTGGGGCTGCTGCCACATGATGTGTGGTGGCTTTGTACGGGGGAGTCTCCTCCAGTGAGGATTGCACAGCACCACCAGTCATCCCAGTTAGCACTTGGATGAAATGGAGAACTGAACTCCAGAGGCAGGAACCAATTCTACTCTATTCCATTGCTTGAAATGTTTTCCTTAGAGTGTGTTCAGGGGAGGAGGGGAGATAGACCTTTTTACCTTTCTGGTTTTGTCTCTTTCCATGGTGTATCATATCCACCCTTGCCATAGCTGAGCTAGTAGGGCTGTGCTTTCTGAGAGGAATTCAACAGGAAAACGTTCCATCTTTTGTCCCCCGGGAAGAAGCAGCAGTTTTTGGGGCAATCTGTCTTCAAATGCTTCTGTAAAATTTTCCTTTTAGTTCTTGATCCTGCTCAGACACATCAGAGCGATACAAAACCCTCTGAGTAACGTCACCAGCCTCAGCAGAATGTCTAAACTCTCTAAACTCCAACTTTGCGTTATCACACCATAATTACATTAAAATGATGAACATAATGATGGCAGGTTCGAGGTCATTGGCTTTCAATCTTCCTGCTTAGGGCTGACCATAGCATTTGTCTGGATTTTCTTGTCTCAGGGACCGATCACTCCACGTTTCCTTAAGGGACCAAGCGCTTGCTCTCCACAGCTCCTTGGAGCTGAAGGTGCTTGCCCACACTGAGTGAGACTCTGTGATGTTTCTATTTGCAGATGTGCTGCTGTGATGGAAATTTCTGTTCCAGCACACTTCCACACCGAGAGAAATAGAGGAAAAAGAAAAGAGAAAGGAGTTAAAAGCCAGAAGGCATCATTTAAATGCCAGTGTGGCAACCAAAGAGGTAAGGGAATGAAAGACCGACAGAGGGAGGAGAGGAAGGTCACTGTCCCCAGGGACAGCAACGCCAGATGGCCACAAGCACAAATCAAGAATTCCACAGACAGGAGTTTTACTCTCACCCTTTGATTTTTTTTTTTCAGCATCATTTGCATTGCAGTTTATTTTCATGGCCATTGGGAGGTTGGCAAAGGGCCAGATTGCCCTGAAGGGAGGACATGTTAATGTAATACGTGCAGGGGGCTGTTCTGAGCTATTGTCAGCACTAAACCTGCTCAGAGCAGCTCTCTTTGCTGGGGTGACAGCAGCAATGAAAGATCCACCTGAGGATCTCTTCCACCTGAGATGCAAATACCCTCTCCTTCCCTCGTGCAGTCCTAAAGCTTGCACATACATTTCCTGCATGGGGGCTGGACACTGCTTCCACTTGGATTTAATTGCATTTCCCTGCTGGGTGGAAACTTCCAGTGGCCAAGTGAGAATATTCTGGCTTGAAATAAGAAGAGACATTTCTTAGTAACAACCATTGACTATTGCACATCTCTCCTGGCAAAAATAAAAGAACTGACCTTAATGGTGATTGCCAGGGAATATTCCCAGCTTTACATTTGAGACACTTGCCTTTCCAGCCCCTTTTGCCTCCCTACAGGAAAGCTGATGTTGCACAAAGAAGAGTCAGGTAAATTGCTGTTCCTGTTAGTTCTGTGTAACTGGAGCACCAGTATCCCACATTCTGGGTAACTTCACAACCTTTGGAGTTTCCCTTCCGCTGCATTGCATTTGTTTTCTGGATGTACTCAGTTTTGCTGGCACAGGACACAAAAATTATAAAAGGAAGTTTATGATAGAAGAGCAGGAAACAAATGACACTTGTGCATTTGTCATTGATCCTTGAAAAATTAGCTGAGCCCCAGACTTGCTTTTGGATTTCTCTCTGCTTCTTGCACTCATGTGTTAGGGTGTTCCCAAAGAATCCTAAAGAAACAAATTCTCTGGTTTGCCTCCTATTCATGGAAAGGGCAAAGATGAAGTATCAGATTCAGTTGCTTAAAAATCTGATAAACCTGTAGGAGAAAGATGTTTTCTGCTGCACTGTTTGTCATAAACAAAATGAAGATTTAAAAAAAGCCCCACAACCTTAACAGCCTTTTCCAGAAATGAGGCAGACGCAGCAATCTTGAAGCAGTCATTGCTTCAGTCTTTCTATAACTCTGAAGACAACTAAATTAACACAGAAACCAGAGCTCTCACACACCCTCCAGCCAACAGCTCCCAAAATTATTAAAACCCTTCTTGATTCAGTTTATTGCAGATGCTGTCCTGAAGCAGAAAAGGTGATTCTGCACTTCCTTAGTCCTTTTCCCTTGGACTGAGGTTTGGTTTGGCCTTGTGTGGTCCCGCTGAAGAGCAACAGAGAGCAGTGACAAGGCTTCCTTAACCCTGGGATCATAAAATCTTGTTGTTTGGGCAGAGACAAATCCCCCCCTGGCTACAGCCTCCTGTCAGCTCCAGGGGACAGGACCAGGTCTCCCCTGAGTCTCACTGAGTACTTGGTTGATGCAAAACATTTGGGCTCGTTCCGTTTGCTGAGAAGAAGAGCCAAAGATGACAAACCTTGGGCACCGTCCCCTCCTCACCCCAAAGTGCCCCCCAGGATGGCCTGTGGCTCATCAAGTAACATTTCTGCAATCAGGCATTGCCAAAAGTGTTTCCAGCAACACATTCCATCACTTCTTGTCACTTTTTATTCAGTGCAAGCATGAAAATGTCTGAGATAGACAATGAAAGGCAATAGATAAAATCCAAGACAAGCGATCATAAATGGCCCTGCTGAGAAAGCAGATCCCAAGGAACTGAATGGAGGTGGAAGGTCACTCCTGACACATGAAATAGAACAGCCAGAGCAGATCCTGATGTCACCGTGATACTGAGATAGAAAAATCACCTGCTTCAAATCATTGAAAAGGAGAAGAAGAAGCAGGAGGACAGGTGGGTAGGTGTGTTGTTAACTCTGTTAAACACAGTTTAAAAACCCCCAAAATGCAGTAGTTATTAACCAGATATTTGAGGAGCCACAGCCACAGATCTCTGCAGAACATTTACAAAGTGCTTGACAAATGGAAAGCTGGATCTTTTTCAGCAAGTGCCATGGGTGCTGTGCACCCAGACCTGCAGCACCAGGGCCATCCATCTGCCTCAGGAGTCCTGCTTTCATCCTTGGAGTGTGCATCCTTCCATCCTCCAGTGTGCACCGGCACTTCAGATTGAGCTAAGGACAGCATTTAATAGGGGAAAAAGAACAGGAGCTGCTACCTCCATTAAATATTGGCACCACCATGGGACACATTCACTTGAAGACGAGCACAAAGGGATTACAACACAATTGTCCCCGTACAGAACACAAACCAAGCTTCTCCTGCTGCTCTGGGCGGTCCCTAAACACAAGAAGGAGCTGTGGGTTTTCTCCATCGCTGCTGGTGCAGCTGAAGAAGTTCCTTAAGCCTTTCCCGTTTCCCTGAGTTGCCTCTGATTTCCATCACCTCCAAATGGGCATCTGTGGCACTGTGAGAAAGAGCAGCATTTTCCTTGGGAAACAGCCAGAAAAGAAGCAGAGCAGGTCCCAGACTGGGGGCTGCCCCTTCCCGGGGATTATGTGTCAGCTCTGTTAGAATTGCTAATTCTTTAGGCACCTCCTTGGCTTTGAGGAGTGGATGGGGGGAGATGGAAAGCCAAGGCCTGGGCTGAAGGCCGTGCCCGAGGTGTGCCCAGCTCCCTGCACACCTTTTCCCCCCAGGTGCAGAGCAGGTGCAGACGCTGCCCATGGAAGGCAAGGAGAGCTGGGAGCCAAGAGAGGAGCGGTTTCTCCCGGAACACCGGGAGCCGTTCCATGGCAGCAGCTCATTCCCAGCCCCTGCCCCACTCTCTGCTCCCAAAGGTCACCAGGAGCTCGCCCAAGGCACGGGGGGCTGGCCAGGGCTTTCCCACCTGGGCCGAGTGCCACAGGAGGGGCCCCTGCAGGATTTCTGTCTTGCTCGGCTTCCAGCAGCTCAGACTGGCTCCTGCATCCAGCAGGGATTGGCTGGGGATTTGCTTGGGGTTTTTGGTTTGTTGCTTTGGCTTTTAGTTATTTGGAGAGTGCTTTGAGGGTCACTTTTGCTGCTTCATCAGCTTTACCCCCTGCCCAGCTGCCTGTTGTGTGCATGGAAGGCTTCAATCTGCATTTCGCTTCTTCTGCACCCCTACTTTATTATTTTAGGCTCTTTCTTTTACTTTTTCTCTTTTCCTTTTTACTGTTTTTCCCCCTTTCTTTCCCCTTTTAAAAATATTTCTTTTTTGTCAATTTTTCTCTTTTTTTTCTTTTTTTTCTCTTCTCCTGAGCAGAAGCACCTGGGGCAGCTGCACAGCTGGGGCCACTCCTGGCTGTTAGAGAAGCCGGGAGCTGACTGCTCCACGGGATTTGTTTGCTCCCAGCTCTGCGGCTCGGGGCTCTCTCTCATCGTGTTTTATCAAATAAAGTTGGTGTGGCATTCCTGGCTTTGACGATGGTGTTTTATTGGGATGTGCCAAGCCTGGATTCCCCGGGAAGCAGCAGGACGGGTTTGCCTGTGCCTAAGGACAGCCCCGGAGCCGCGCAGTGCAGAGAGAAGCCGTTCCTAAGCCACTGCTGATGATCATAACCAAGTAGAAATTAGAAGAAATGAGAAGTCCCAGCTGAAACCGATGCAAAAGCAAGTTTGGATTGATTTTCAGACCCTCCTGCTTCATCTGCTTTGCCTTAGGAGCCGGGGAAACGGCTCTGATTCCCCTCCCGATGCTGCTGCTGCTGGTGCGGAGCTGCCGGCCGGGGTTCAGGGATGCTGCGGCTCCCAGAGTCAGCCGGCGCTGCCTTTGGGGGCTCGGAGCTGAGCCCCAGTCCTGCAGCTGTGCCTCACAGAGACCCTTGGCTGTGTTTTGGGAGCTCAGAACCAGACTCACCCCATCAGTTTTGGGCTTCACAGAGGGCGGCGAGTGCCGTGTTTGAGAGGCTCAAAATTCAGGCTCAGAGCTTAAAACCAGAGACCGAATCGTGCGTTTTGGACTCTGAAACCGGGCTCGTGTCCGGGCTGGATTTGGGGTTCAGGCACAGTGACTGAGCCCTGGTTTCGGGGTTTCGGTCCGAGCAAGCGAGTCCAGGCTTCAGAGACCAAGTGCCGCCGATTGACTCTCAAAGCCAGGCTGCGCTGGCCAAGTGCAGACAGCGATGAACCGAGCTGAGATTTGGGGATGTGAAAGCCCGGTCCCTCCGAGAGATCTGGGCTCACAGAGAGCAAGTTGTGCATTTCAGGGGCTCGAGGCAGCGACCAAGTCCCGCGTTCTGGGGATTTGGCTTCACAGAGCCTCGTGTTCGGGGGGCTTGAAGTAAACGCCAGCTGCGGTGCTTTGGTGTTCAGAGCGGGCTCGTTCGGGCAGCGTCAGTCGCAGCCGCTCAGCTCTAAGGGCCGCCTTTGGCCCGGCCCCACGGAGAGCTCGGAGCCGGCGACTCGGAGCTGCCTCTGGGGCCGGCGGCGGAGCCGCGTTTGGGGCTGAGAGCGGAGCCCGAACGCCGCGTTCGGGGCCAGGGGCAGAGCCCGGCCCGGCGCGTCGGGCTCCGCTCGGGGCCCCGGGGGCTGCCCCGGCACCGGCAGAGCCCCGGCTCCCCGCGGCCGGAGCGGGACCGTGCCCGGGGCCCCGAGCGGCCGGAGCGGGAGCCGGGCGCGAACCTCCGGCTCCCGGCCCGGCCCCGCCGCAGCGTCCCGGGCTCGGAGCGGCCCCGCCGAGAGCGCCCGGGCCGGGCCGGGGCCCGCACAGCGCCGAGCGGGGATCCCGAGCGAGACCCCCGGGACAGCGGCACCCGCGGGGCGGGACAGGGGCGGGATGGGACATGGATGAGATGGGGGCGGGACAGGGACAGGGACGGGACTGGACAGGGGAGGGATAGGGACGGGCACGGGATGGACAGGGGCGGGATGGAACAGGGGCGGGATGGAACAGGGGCGGGACCGGGGCGGGTCGGGATGGGACAGGGGCGGGCCAAGAGCCGGGGCGGGGCCGGGCAGGTGCTCGGGGTTTGGGGCGGGCGGGGCCGGGCTCAGGTGCGCGGGGCGGGGCCGGGCAGGTGCGCGGGGCCCCAGGGCGGCTGCGCGGGGCGGGGCCGAGGGGATTTAAGGCCCGGAAGTCGCTCCCGCCGCCATTTGCTCCCCAGCGCTCGGAGGTGCCGGCACGGGCCGGGCCGGGCTCCCCGGCGGGGCCCAGGTGAGGCGCGGGAGCCTCGGCTTCCCGCCCCTGCTTCTCTCTTCCCCTTCTTTCCTCCCTTCCTTTCTCCCGCTCACCTCCGTCTCCTCCCTCCTCTCCGCAAACGCCCCTTTCCTCTCCCCCGCTGCTCTTCTCTTCCTCCCCTGCACCTGGGTCCTGTCTCTCCTCCCTGCACAGCCCGACCCTCCAGTGTATCCCTCCTCCTCCCCCCGCTCCTTCTCCCCTCGCTCCTTCTCCCCTCCTGAGCTCCCCTTCCCTCCTCTCCCTGCCCCATCCTGCGCACCCCGACCGCCCCCGGCCCTCCTTCCTCCCCTCTCCTTCCCCCGGGCACCCAGCCCGAGCGCCCCCCATTCCCGCTCGGCCTTTCCCAGCTGCACCTCCCTCTCGTGCTTCCCTACAAACGCCGAGCCCGCTTCTGTTCCTCTTTCCCCTTCTCCCTCCGCTCTGTGCCCCCGCTGAGCTCCGCTCCTGCTCCCTTCTGCCTCCCTCCCTCCCTGTGCGCTGTCTCTCGGCCCTGTCCCTCTGTGTCCCCGTGTCCCCTTCTCCCCTTGGTCTCTGTTTGCCCTTTGCAGAGAAGCCGCGAGGTTCGGGGCGCCGAATAATAAAGCCCCGAGGGCCGGAGCCGGCGCCCCCGGCGGGAATCCCCACACGGGGCCGGAGCCCGCGGTGCGGGTCCCCCCACGCACAACACCACCCCACACTGCCGGGTGTCCCCACATCACACTGGGGGCTGAGGGGGGCCGGGGCTGGGAGGGGGACTCAGGGTGGGCCCCTCCTCCGGAGGGGTCTGGGGTGGGTTAGCGAGGGTTGGGGGGCCGGGGGGGTTTGGGAAGGGCCCCCTCGTTAGGAGGGGGTCCCGGGTGGGGGGTGCGGGGGGGTTTAGGGTGGGCCCCCTCCTCTGGAGGGGGTCCTGGGGGGGAGGGTTTGGGAAGGGCCCCCTCGTTAGGAGGGGGTCCCGGGTGGGGGGTGGGTCAGGGAGGGCCCCCTCCGGAGGAGGGGTCCCGGGGAGGGGCGGGGGGCGGGGCCCCCTCCGGAGGGGGGGGTCCGGGGTGGGAGGGGCTGGGGGGTTCCGCCCCCCTAAGCTCCTCCCACCTTGGTCCCTCCCCTCCGGGCGGGGCCCGGCCCCTCCCCAGGACCCCTCCTCCGGACAGGGGCCCTGGGGGGGAGGGGGGGCGGGGTGGGTGGGGGGGAATAGGAGGGGGGGTGCCGTCGTTTGACACAAATGTGCGATTACAGTTCAGAGTGACGTGACCCCGCCTGCTGCCCCCCCACCCACCCCACCCCCCTCCCCCACAGGGCCCCTGTCCGGAGGAGGGGTCCTGGGGAGGGGCCGGGCCCCGCCCGGAGGGGAGGGGCCAAGGTGGGAGGGGCTTAGGGGGGCGGAGCCCCCCAGCCCCTCCCACCCCGGACCCCCCCCCCTCCGGAGGGGGCCCCGCCTCCCGCCCCTCCCCGGGACCCCTCCTCCGGAGGGGGCCCCCCCTGACCCACCCCCCACCCGGGACTCCCTCCTAAGGAGGGGGCCCATCCCAAACCCCCCCATCCCAAACCCCCCCAGCCCCCCAACCCTCGCTAACCCACCCCAGACCCCTCCGGAGGAGGGGCCCACCCTGAGCCCCCCTCCCAGCCCCGGCCCCCCTCAGCCCCCAGTGTGATGTGGGGACACCCGGCAGTGTGGGGCGGTGTTGTGCGTGGGGGGACCCGCACCGCGGGCTCCGGCCCCGTGTGGGGATTCCCGCCGGGGGCGCCGGCTCCGGCCCTCGGGGCTTTATTATCCGGCGCCCCGAACCTCGCGGCTTCTCTGCAAAGGGCAAACAGAGACCAAGGGGAGAAGGGGACACGGGGACACAGAGGGACAGGGCCGAGAGACAGCGCACAGGGAGGGAGGCAGAAGGGAGCAGGAGCGGAGCTCAGCGGGGGCACAGAGCGGAGGGAGAAGGGGAAAGAGGAACAGGAGCGGGCTCGGCGTTTGTAGGGAAGCACGAGAGGGAGGTGCAGCTGGGAAAGGCCGAGCGGGAATGGGGGGCGCTCGGGCTGGGTGCCCGGGGGAAGGAGAGGGGAGGAAGGAGGGCCGGGGGCGGTCGGGGTGCGCAGGATGGGGCAGGGAGAGGAGGGAAGGGGAGCTCAGGAGGGGAGAAGGAGCGGGGGGAGAAGGAGCGGGGGGAGGAGGAGCGGGGGGAGGAGGAGGGATACACTGGAGGGTCGGGCTGTGTAGGGAGGAGAGACAGGACCCAGGTGCAGGGGAGGAAGAGAAGAGCAACGGAGGAGAGGAAAGGGGGGGTTTGCGGAGAGGAGGGAGGAGACGGAGGTGAGCGGGAGAAAGGAAGGGAGGAAAGAAGGGGAAGAGAGAAGCAGGGGCGGGAAGCCGAGGCTCCCGCGCCTCACCTGGGCCCCGCCGGGGAGCCCGGCCCGGCCCGTGCCGGCACCTCCGAGCGCTGGGGAGCAAATGGCGCCGGGAGCGACTTCCGGGCCTTAAATCCCCTCGGCCCCGCCCCGCGCAGCCGCCCTGGAACCCCGCGCACCTGCCCGGCCCCGCCCCGCGCACCTGAGCCCGGCCCCGCCCGCCCCAAACCCCGAGCACCTGCCCGGCCCCGCCCCGGCCCTTGGCCCGCCCCTGTCCCATCCCGACCCGCCCCGGTCCCGCCCCTGTCCCATCCCGCCCCTGTTCCATCCCGCCCCTGTCCATCCCGTGCCCGTCCCTATCCCTCCCCTGTCCCGTCCCGTCCCTGTCCCTGTCCCGCCCCCATCTCATCCCTGTCCCATCCCTGTCCCATCCCGCCCCTGTCCCGCCCCGCGGGTGCCGCTGTCCCGGGGGTCTCGCTCGGGATCCCCGCTCGGCGCTGTGCGGGTCCCGGCCCGGCCCGGGCGCTCTCGGCGGGGCCGCTCCGAGCCCGGGGCGCTGCGGCGGGGCCGGGCCGGGAGCCGGAGGTTCGCGCCCGGCTCCCGCTCCGGCCGCTCGGGGCCCCGGGCACGGTCCCGCTCCGGCCGCGGGGAGCCGGGGCTCTGCCGGTGCCGGGGCAGCCCCCGGGGCCCCGAGCGGAGCCCGACGCGCCGGGCCGGGCTCTGCCCCTGGCCCCGAACGCGGCGTTCGGGCTCCGCTCTCAGCCCCAAACGCGGCTCCGCCGCCGGCCCCAGAGGCAGCTCCGAGTCGCCGGCTCCGAGCTCTCCGTGGCGCCGGGCCAAAGGCGGCCCTTAGAGCTGAGCGGCTGCGACTGACGCTGCCCGAACGAGCCCGCTCTGAACACCAAAGCACCGCAGCTGGCGTTTTACTTACTTCGGGCGTTCCCCCCGAACACGAGGCTCTGTGAAGCCAAATCCCCAGAACGCGGGACTTGGTCTCTGCCTCAAGCCCCTGAAATGCAGAACTTGCTCTCTGTGAGCCCAGATCTCTCGGAGGGACCGGGCTTTCACATCCCCAAATCTCAGCTCGGTTCATCGCTGTCTGCACTTGGCCACCGCAGCCTGGCTTTGAGAGTCAATCGGCGGCACTTGGTCTCTGAAGCCTGGACTCGCTTGCTCGGACCGAAACCCCGAAACCAGGGCTCAGTCACTGTGCCTGAACCCCAAATCCAGCCCGGACACGAGCCCGGTTTCAGAGTCCAAAACGCACGATTCGGTCTCTGGTTTTAAGCTCTGAGCCTGAATTTTGAGCCTCTCAAACGCGGCACTCGCCGCCCTTTGTGAAGCCCAAAACTGATGGGGTGAGTCGGGTTCTGAGCTCCCAAAACACAGCCAAGGGTCTCTGTGAGGCACAGCTGCAGGACTGGGGCTCAGCTCCGAGCCCCCAAAGGCAGCGCCGGCTGACTCTGGGAGCCGCAGCATCCCTGAAGCCCGGCCGGCAGCTCCGCACCAGCAGCAGCAGCATCGGGAGGGGAATCAGAGCCATTTCCCCGGCTCCTAAGGCAAAGCAGATGAAGCAGGAGGGTCTGAAAATCAATCCAAACTTGCTTTTGCACCGGTTTCAGCTGGCACTTCTCATTTCTTCTAATTTCTACTTGGTTATGATCATCAGCAGTGCCTTAGGAACGGCTTCTCTCTGCACTGCGCGGCTCCGGGGCTGTCCTTAGGCACAGGCAAAGCCGTCCTGCTGCTTCCCGGGGAATCCAGGCTTGGCACATCCCAATAAAACACCATCGTCAAAGCCAGGAATGCCACACCAACTTTATTTGATAAAACACGATGAGAGAGAGCCCCGAGCCGCAGAGCTGGGAGCAAACAAATCCCGTGGAGCAGTCAGCTCCCGGCTTCTCTAACAGCCAGGAGTGGCCCCGGCTGTGCAGCTGCCCCAGGTGCTTCTGCTCAGGAGAAGAGAAAAAAATAAAATAAAAAAAAAAAAGAAAGAAAAATTTACAAAAAGACGGGAAAGCACTGAGGGTAAGAGAAGGGGAAAAAAAAACCCACAGCAGAAAATATTTAAAAAAGGGGAAAGAAATGGGGAAAAAACAGTAAAAAGGAAAAGAGAAAAAGTAAAATAAAGAGCCTAAAATAATAAAGTAGGGGTGCAGAAGAAGCGAAATGCAGATTGAAGCCTTCCATGCACACAACAGGCAGCTGGGCAGGGGGTAAAGCTGATGAAGCAGCAAAAGTGACCCTCAAAGCACTCTCCAAATAACTAAAAGCCAAAGCAACAAACCAAAAACCCCAAGCAAATGCCCAGGCAATCCCTGCTGGATGCAGGAGCCAGTCTGAGCTGCTGGAAGCCGAGCAAGACAGAAATCCTGCAGGGGCCCCTCCTGTGGCACTCGGCCCAAGTGGGAAAGCCCTGGCCAGCCCCCCGTGCCTTGGGCGAGCTCCTGGTGACCTTTGGGAGCAGAGAGTGGGGCAGGGGCTGGGAATGAGCTGCTGCCATGGAACGGCTCCCGGTGTTCCGGGAGAAACCGCTCCTCTCTTGGCTCCCAGCTCTCCTTGCCTTCCATGGGCAGCGTCTGCACCTGCTCTGCACCTGGGGGGAAAAGGTGTGCAGGGAGCTGGGCACACCTCGGGCACGGCCTTCAGCCCAGGCCTTGGCTTTCCATCTCCCCCCATCCACTCCTCAAAGCCAAGGAGGTGCCTAAATAATTAGCAATTCTAACAGAGCTGACACATAATCCCCGGGAAGGGGCAGCCCCCAGCCTGGGACCTGCTCTGCTTCTTTTCTGGCTGTTTCCCAAGGAAAATGCTGCTCTTTCTCATAGTGCCACAGATGCCCATTTGGAGGTGATGGAAATCAGAGGCAACTCAGGGAAACGGGAAAGGCTTAAGGAACTTCTTCAGCTGCACCAGCAGCGATGGAGAAAACCCACAGCTCCTTCTTGTGTTTAGGGACCGCCCAGAGCAGCAGGAGAAGCTTGGTTTGTGTTCTGTACGGGGACAATTGTGTTGTAATCCCTTTGTGCTCGTCTTCAAGTGAATGTGTCCCATGGTGGTGCCAATATTTAATGGAGGTAGCAGCTCCTGTTCTTTTTCCCCTATTAAATGCTGTCCTTACCTCAATCTGAAGTGCCGGTGCACACGGGAGGATGGAAGGATGCACACTCCAAGGATGAAAGCAGGACTCCTGAGGCAGATGGATGGCCCTGGTGCTGCAGGTCTGGGTGCACAGCACCCATGGCACTTGCTGAAAAAGATCCAGCTTTCCATTTGTCAAGCACTTTGTAAATGTTCTGCAGAGATCGGTGGCTGTGGCTCCTCAAATATCTGGTTAATAACTACTGCATTTTGGGGGTTTTTAAACTGTGTTTAACAGAGTTAACAACACACCTACCCACCTGTCCTCCTGCTTCTTGTTCTCCTTTTCAATGATTTGAAGCAGGTGATTTTTCTATCTCAGTATCACGGTGACATCAGGATCTGCTCTGGCTGTTCTATTTCATGTGTCAGGAGTGACCTTCCACCTCCATTCCATTCCTTGGGATCTGCTTTCTCAGCAGGGCCATTTATGATCGCTTGTCTTGGATTTTATCTATTGCCTTTCATTGTCTATCTCAGACATTTTCATGCTTGCACTGAATAAAAAGTGACAAGAAGTGATGGAATGTGTTGCTGGAAACACTTTTGGCAATGCCTGATTGCAGAAATGTTACTTGATGAGCCACAGGCCATCCTGGGGGGCACTTTGGGGTGAGGAGGGGACGGTGCCCAAGGTTTGTCATCTTTGGCTCTTCTTCTCAGCAAACGGAACGAGCCCAAATGTTTTGCATCAACCAAGTACTCAGTGAGACTCAGGGGAGACCTGGTCCTGTCCCCTGGAGCTGACAGGAGGCTGTAGCCAGGGGGGGATTTGTCTCTGCCCAAACAACAAGATTTTATGATCCCAGGCTTAAGGAAGCCTTGTCACTGCTCTCTGTTGCTCTTCAGCGGGACCACACAAGGCCAAACCAAACCTCAGTCCAAGGGAAAAGGACTAAGGAAGTGCAGAATCACCTTTTCTGCTTCAGGACAGCATCTGCAATAAACTGAATCAAGAAGGGTTTTAATAATTTTGGGAGCTGTTGGCTGTAGGGTGTGTGAGAGCTCTGGTTTCTGTGTTAATTTAGTTGTCTTCAGAGTTATAGAAAGACTGAAGCAATGACTGCTTCAAGACTGCTGCGTCTGCCTCATTTCTGGAAAAGGCTGTTAAGGTTGTGGGGCTTTTTTTAAATCTTAATTTTGTTTATGACAAACAGTGCAGCAGAAAACATCTTTCTCCTACAGGTTTATCAGATTTTTAAGCAACTGAATCTGATACTTCATCTTTGCCCTTTCCATGAATAGGAGGCAAACCAGAGAATTTGTTTCTTTAGGATTCTTTGGGAACACCCTAACACATGAGTGCAAGAAGCAGAGAGAAATCCAAAAGCAAGTCTGGGGCTCAGCTAATTTTTCAAGGATCAATGACAAATGCACAAGTGTCATTTGTTTCCTGCTCTTCTATCATAAACTTCCTTTTATAATTTTTGTGTCCTGTGCCAGCAAAACTGAGTACATCCAGAAAACAAATGCAATGCAGCGGAAGGGAAACTCCAAAGGTTGTGAAGTTACCCAGAATGTGGGATACTGGTGCTCCAGTTACACAGAACTAACAGGAACAGCAATTTACCTGACTCTTCTTTGTGCAACATCAGCTTTCCTGTAGGGAGGCAAAAGGGGCTGGAAAGGCAAGTGTCTCAAATGTAAACCTGGGAATATTCCCTGGCAATCACCATTAAGGTCAGTTCTTTTATTTTTGCCAGGAGAGATGTGCAATAGTCAATGGTTGTTACTAAGAAATGTCTCTTCTTATTTAAAGCCAGAATATTCTCCCTTGGCCACTGGAAGTTTCCACCCAGCAGGGAAATGCAATTAAATCCAAGTGGAAGCAGTGTCCAGCCCCCATACAGGAAATGTATGTGCAAGCTTTAGGACTGCACGAGGGAAGGAGAGGGTATTTGCATCTCAGGTGGAAGAGATCCTCAGGTGGATCTTTCATTGCTGCTGTCACCCCAGCAAAGAGAGCTGCTCTGAGCAGGTTTAGTGCTGACAATAGCTCAGAACAGCCCCCTGCACGTATTACATTAACATGTCCTCCCTTCAGGGCAATCTGGCCCTTTGCCAACCTCCCAATGGCCATGAAAATAAACTGCAATGCAAATGATGCTGAAAAAAAAAATCAAAGGGTGAGAGTAAAACTCCTGTCTGTGGAATTCTTGATTTGTGCTTGTGGCCATCTGGCGTTGCTGTCCCTGGGGACAGTGACCTTCCTCTCCTCCCTCTGTCCCTGTTTCATTCCCTTACCTCTTTGGTTGCCACACTGGCATTTAAATGATGCCTTCTGGCTTTTAACTCCTTTCTCTTTTCTTTTTCCTCTATTTCTCTTGGTGTGGAAGTGTGCTGGAACAGAAATTTCCATCACAGCAGCACATCTGCAAATAGAAACATCACAGAGTCTCACTCAGTGTGGGCAAGCACCTTCAGCTCCAAGGAGCTGTGGAGAGCAAGCGCTTGGTCCCTTAAGGAAACGTGGAGTGATCGGTCCCTGAGACAAGAAAATCCAGACAAATGCTATGGTCAGCCCTAAGCAGGAAGATTGAAAGCCAATGACCTCGAACCTGCCATCATTATGTTCATCATTTTAATGTAATGATGGTGTGATAACGCAAAGTTGGAGTTTAGAGAGTTTAGACATTCTGCTGAGGCTGGTGACGTTACTCAGAGGGTTTTGTATCGCTCTGATGTGTCTGAGCAGGATCAAGAACTAAAAGGAAAATTTTACAGAAGCATTTGAAGACAGATTGCCCCAAAAACTGCTGCTTCTTCCCGGGGGACAAAAGATGGAACGTTTTCCTGTTGAATTCCTCTCAGAAAGCACAGCCCTACTAGCTCAGCTATGGCAAGGGTGGATATGATACACCATGGAAAGAGACAAAACCAGAAAGGTAAAAAGGTCTATCTCCCCTCCTCCCCTGAACACACTCTAAGGAAAACATTTCAAGCAATGGAATAGAGTAGAATTGGTTCCTGCCTCTGGAGTTCAGTTCTCCATTTCATCCAAGTGCTAACTGGGATGACTGGTGGTGCTGTGCAATCCTCACTAGAGGAGACTCCCCCGTACAAAGCCACCACACATCATGTGGCAGCAGCCCCACAACATCTGCAAAAGGCAGGTCCAGCACAGAGCTGATCTGGAACAGTGTCTTAGTTTAGGGCAAATTAGGGAGGAAAACTCTGGATGGGGATTTCCCCAGGGAAATGCCCCTCCCCACCAACCGGTCCGGGAAAGGGAAAAAATTTCTTTGGAGAGAAGTGGAAAAAGCTGTTTATTTAACAGAAAATTGAATAATATTAAATAATAAAACCTCTTGCTGTTCGATGGGATGGCAAATCTAGGAAGAAAAGTCCTTTTCATGTGGTGTGTAGCTCGGCTTGCTCAGTTTCTTATCAGTCCCTCCAGCGCTGGAAAAGTGCCGAGGCCCAGGCCCTGGTGGGCCACAGGCGTGGGCTCCCGGGGTTTAGCTGGGTGTTCAGTCCAGAGCAGGCTTGCACAGATCCAAGAAAAAGGAAAAAAAAAACCAAAGGTCCGGGGAATTCTTCTGCCTCAGCTAGCTAAAACTAACTAAAAGCCAGGGAGAAGCTCTGTCCCGCTGTCTGTCTGTGCTGCAGACAACACAGTCCAGGAGCGAGATGTGTGGGAGTTATATTTTCTTTAACACAAACTGCAGCTTCTTTTTCCCCCTCTTTTGCTCTCAGAGCCAGTCTTAAAGGTACAGAGCTTAATATATAACATAACCCAGACGATTGGGGATACCAGTATCATAAAGTCACCCCAGGACATTCCACCCCTTATCCCCATATCGTCAACTTATTATCAAAATTAATATATATATATATTTTAACTCTACAACACATACATTATACAGACAAGGGAATTAATTCACGATCTTCACCCAACCATCAGATCTCCCTGAGGTACACATTGTGTTGTTCCATCTTTCCGCATTATCCACCATGTGCAACCCGGTCCCTGAGCAAAAACAACCCCACGAATGGGTTTGTTTGCACTCGAAGTAGAATTGATCCAAACTGTCTTTCCTAACAAACCTCTGAGATGTACCGCTGGGACTTTGTCTCCGTCTACTATATACAGGGCCTCGGACTGGGCTGGGCCTGCTCGGTTGGTGGAACCTCGGGTGTTAACTATCCAGGTGGCCTTTGCTAGATGCTGCTCCCAATTTTTGAAAGATCCCCCACCCAACGCTTTCAAGGTAGTCTTTAACAGTCCATTGTACCTCTCCACTTTCCCTGCAGCAGGTGCATGGTAGGGGATATGGTACACCCACTCAATGCCATGTTCCCTAGCCCAGCTGTTTATAAGGTTATTCTTGAAATGAGTCCCATTGTCTGACTCAATCCTCTCAGGGGTGCCGTGCCTCCAAAGGACCTGCTTCTCAAGTCCCAGGATGGTGTTCCGGGCTGTAGCATGAGGCACAGGGTAGGTTTCCAACCATCCAGTGGTGGCTTCTACCATCGTGAGCACGTAGCGCTTTCCTTGGCGGGTTTGGGGCAGTGTGATGTAGTCAATCTGCCAGGCCTCCCCATACTTGTATCTGGACCACCGCCCACCGTACCAGAGGGGCTTCAACCGCTTGGCCTGCTTGATCGTGGCACACGTCTCACAGTCATGGATAACCTGAGAAATACTGTCCATGGTTAGATCCACCCCTCGGTCTCGTGCCCACTTATAGGTGGCATCTCTACCCTGATGGCCTGAGGCATCATGGGCCCATCGAGCTAGGAACAACTCTCCCTTGTGTTGCCAATCTAAGTCTATCTTTGACACCTCTATCTTTGCAGCCTGATCCACCTGCTCATTGTTTCGGTGCTCTTCATTAGCTCTACTCTTGGGAACATGGGCATCTACATGACGGACCCTCACAGACAGTTTCTCTACCCTGGTGGCGATGTCTTTCCACTCATCAGCAGCCCAGATTGGCTTTCCTCTGCGTTGCCAGTTGGCTCTTTTCCACCTTTCCAGCCATCCCCACAGAGCGTTGGCTACCATCCATGAATCAGTGTAGAGATAGAGTTTTGGCCACTTCTCTCTTTCAGCAATGTCCAGGGCCAGTTGAACAGCTTTGAGTTCAGCAAGTTGGCTTGATCCACCTTCTCCTTCAGTGGCCTCTGCGACCTGTCGTGTGGGGCTCCATACGGCTGCTTTCCACTTCCGGTTCATCCCTACGATGCGACAGGAACCATCAGTGAACAGAGCGTAGCGTGTTTCTTCTGCTGGAAGTTGGTTATATGGTGGAGCTTCTTCAGCCCGTGTCACTTGTTCCTGCTCCTCTTCATCAGTGAGATCAAAGTTTTCACCTTCAGGCCAGTTTGTAATTATCTCCAAAATCCCAGGGCGATTTGGGTTTCCAATACGGGCGCGCTGCGTGATGAGGGCGATCCACTTGCTCCATGTAGCGTCGGTGGCGTGGTGGGTAGAGGGAACCTTTCCTTTAAACATCCACCCCAGCACTGGCAGTCGGGGTGCCAGGAGGAGTTGTGCTTCTGTGCCAATCACTTCTGAGGCAGCTTGAACTCCTTCATAGGCAGCTAAGATTTCCTTCTCTGTGGGAGTGTAGTTGGCTTCGGACCCTCTGTAGCTTCGGCTCCAGAATCCCAGTGGTCGGCCTCGAGTCTCCCCAGGCACTTTCTGCCACAGGCTCCAGGACAGACCATGGCTCCCAGCTGCAGAGTAGAGCACGTTCTTCACATCTGGTCCTGTCCTGACTGGGCCAAGGGCTACTGCATGAGCGATCTCCTGCTTAATCTGAGCAAAGGCTTGTTGTTGTTCAGGGCCCCACTGGAAAGTGTTCTTTTTGCGGGTGACCAGGTAAAGAGGGCTCACAATCTGACTGTACTCAGGAATGTGCATCCTCCAAAAACCTATGGCACCTAGGAAAGCTTGTGTTTCCTTCTTGTTGGCTGGTGGAGACATTGCTGTGATCTTGTTGATGACATCAGTAGGGATCTGACGCCGTCCATCTTGCCACTTTACCCCCAGAAACTGAATCTCACGAGCTGGTCCCTTAACTTTGCTCTTCTTGATGGCAAAACCGGCTTTCAGGAGAACTTGGATGATTTTCTCTCCTTTCTTAAAGACCTCTTCAGCCGTCTTTCCCCAAACAATGATGTCATCAATGTACTGCAGATGTTCCGGAGCCTCACTCTTTTCCAGGGCAGCCTGGATCAGTCCATGGCAGATGGTGGGGCTGTGCTTCCACCCCTGGGGCAGTCGGTTCCAGGTGTACTGCACTCCCCTCCACGTGAAGGCAAACTGAGGCCTACATTCTGCTGCCAGGGGAATGGAGAAAAATGCATTGGCAATGTCAATAGTGGCATACCACTTTGCTGCTTTGGACTCCAGCTCGTACTGGAGCTCTAGCATGTCCGGCACGGCAGCGCTCAGCGGTGGAGTCACTTCATTCAATGCACGATAGTCCACAGTCAATCTCCATTCTCCTTCAGATTTACGCACAGGCCAGATGGGGCTGTTGAAGGGTGAGTGGGTTTTGCTGACCACCCCTTGGCTCTC
The DNA here is from genome assembly GCF_030490865.1 of Poecile atricapillus. NCBI lineage: Eukaryota > Metazoa > Chordata > Aves > Passeriformes > Paridae > Poecile > Poecile atricapillus. Next base: position 6,475,989 of record NC_081252.1, read on the forward strand.
CAGCTCTCGGATCATCTTGTGGATGGGGATCACAGCATCTCGAGTTGTCCTATACTGTCGGCGATGCACCGTCGAGGTGGCAATTGGTACTCGCTGTTCTTCCACTTTCAGGAGTCCTACTGCAGATGGGTTCTCTGACAGTCCAGGCAAGGTGTTCAGTTGCTGGACACCCTCTGTCTCTACAGCTGCTATCCCAAATGCCCACCTAAGCCCCTTTGGGTCCTTAAAATACCCACTTCGGAGGTAGTCTATGCCCAAAATGCACGGGGCCTCTGGGCCAGTCACAATGGGGTGTTTCTTCCACTCATTTCCAGTCAGGCTCACATCAGCTTCCACTAAAGTAAAGTCCTGTGATCCCCCTGTCACACCAGCAATAGAAACAGATTCTGCCCCTACATATTTTGATGGGATTAGGGTGCACTGGGCACCAGTGTCAACCAAGGCCTCATATTTTCGTGGTTCAGATGTGCCAGGCCAACGAATCCACACAGTCCAAAAGACACGGTTTTCCCTAGCCTCTACCTGGCTAGAGGCAGGGCCCCTCTAAGCCTGGTTATCCTTCTTTCCTTGGGTATATGTCTTGGAGGTTCCTTCAAGAGAATCAGACATGTCATCATCATACTTGTCAGTTTGACTACAGGCTACTGGAGCGGCTTTCTTTTTGGTGGAGTATCCCCCCTGAGTCTTGCTGTCTTCTAATTCACGCACTCGTTGTGCCAGAGCACCAGTAGATTTTCCATCCCATCTTTTCATGTTTTCTCCACAGTCACGTAGGAAAAACCACAGCTCAGCTCGTAGCTTTTTCTCTCTATCTGGGGAATTTCTGCGTTGGGTCCCGGGGCTCTTGGACTGTACTGCCGAGACTGGAAGAAGATCTTCCTTGAGTTTCTTGAAATTCTCTTCCATTTTGTCTTGGAGGTTTCGCATATCTGTTCTCACAGCTGCAATTGTTGCCTGCATGGGGCCATGCACGGTATCTGCATATGTTCGAAGTTTCTTCGCCATATCCAGCACAGTCTCCTCTCGGTCATCCCGCTTCATTGTTGCTAAAGCAGAAGCGTATTCTTGTGGCCCAAGTCGAACAAGTTTTCGCCACATCACAGATGTACATGGCACCAAATCTGGATTTCTAGTACCTAAGTCACCCACGAAGACAATCTCTACTATTGCCATTTCTCTCAAGCGCTGAATCCCTTGTTCTATGGTTTTCCAACGAGTTTGCTGTATATAGAGATCGTCTGCACACAGATATCTTTGTGCCACACTTCTTAGGACCCGTTCCCAGAGACTGTAAGGGTCAGCCCCCCTCATCACTTCTTGATCGATAACCGGATCATGTGACAGGGATCCCAGATGCCTCGCTTCAGTGCCATCCAGAACTGTAGCCTCACCTGCAGCATCCCACAGACGGACTAACCAACTAATTATAGATTCATCAGGTCGTCGAGTGTAATCTTTTCTCAGGCCACGAAGGTCCTTCAGGGAGAAAGGTTCACCAGCGCCTTCTGATTTCTGATCAGTTGCTGGTCTTGAGGGTCCTTCCCCCTCATCGCCATTATCATCATCTACTGGCCGATCGGTTTTGGTTTTGAATTTCATACCTCTCGTGGTAGGAGCAACAGACACTGGCTTAGGTTCACTGTCTGGTGTGGCCACTGGCTTAGGCTCACTGTCTGGTTTGGCTGCTGGCTTAGGCTCACTGTCTGGTTTGGCTGCTGGCTTAGGCTCACTGTCTGGTTTGGCTGCTGGCTTAGGCTCACTGTCTGGTTTGGCTGCTGACTTGGCTGCAGCCTGAGTGACTGGGGTAGCTGCTGATTTATCTGCCTGCCCTACAGTATCTAGCAGCGTGCGATAAGCATACACTAGGGCCCAGCTTATTGCAATGAAATTTTTCTTCTTAGAATCATCACAGCAATTCTCTTCCAGATATTTTCTTACTTCATCTGGGTTCTGAATTTGTTCACGTGAAAATTCCCAGGCTGGGGAATCAGAAAATTCCTCCAGAGTTCGGCCAATTCTTTCCCATTCTCTACTCCACTCAGGATTTTTCACACCTGAGCCTACTTCTGGGACAGGGGTTTCATTGGCTCCTCTGGATATCTCAGCCCTCACTCTAGAGAAGTTACAGGCCGTATAGAGGAAGCTTAACAGCTGAACTACCAGGAAAGTAGTATCCTTAACACTCAGGGGAAACTGGATATTCTCAAAGAGGGACATAACAGATTCAAAGGAGAAAAAGGAAAGAAAAGGCTGAAAAGCCTCATCCCCTGCTCTTCCTCTAACAAACTGGGTACAATTACCAATAAACTCCCAAAATGTGCTACTGGGACTGGGAGGCAGGGTCGGGCGAAGAAACCATAAGCCAAACATACCTGACAGAAACTTCAGTAGTTCTATAAACTTCCTACAAATAATTATCACCAAGCCCAGCACAATAACCATTCTAATCCATGCCCCTCTATTGTGAAAGAGGGAAAAGACAAGTATTAAAACCTCAAAAAATTCTAGGGACCAGATCGACATGAAGGCTTCCACCCCGAGAGATATTATGTATCCAAACAACATGGCTACTGACTGCTTTATCTTAACACAGAATAAATACAACCAAAAATACAACCAACAATCAGTACAGGTTTTTCCACTTTCTCTCGCCCCGCACTGGGCGCCAAAAGCTGTATATGTCTTAGTTTAGGGCAAATTAGGGAGGAAAACTCTGGATGGGGATTTCCCCAGGGAAATGCCCCTCCCCACCAACCGGTCCGGGAAAGGGAAAAAATTTCTTTGGAGAGAAGTGGAAAAAGCTGTTTATTTAACAGAAAATTGAATAATATTAAATAATAAAACCTCTTGCTGTTCGATGGGATGGCAAATCTAGGAAGAAAAGTCCTTTTCATGTGGTGTGTAGCTCGGCTTGCTCAGTTTCTTATCAGTCCCTCCAGCGCTGGAAAAGTGCCGAGGCCCAGGCCCTGGTGGGCCACAGGCGTGGGCTCCCGGGGTTTAGCTGGGTGTTCAGTCCAGAGCAGGCTTGCACAGATCCAAGAAAAAGGAAAAAAAAAACCAAAGGTCCGGGGAATTCTTCTGCCTCAGCTAGCTAAAACTAACTAAAAGCCAGGGAGAAGCTCTGTCCCGCTGTCTGTCTGTGCTGCAGACAACACAGTCCAGGAGCGAGATGTGTGGGAGTTATATTTTCTTTAACACAAACTGCAGCTTCTTTTTCCCCCTCTTTTGCTCTCAGAGCCAGTCTTAAAGGTACAGAGCTTAATATATAACATAACCCAGACGATTGGGGATACCAGTATCATAAAGTCACCCCAGGACAAACAGGAATCACCTCTGAGCACAGGAGACAGGAGCTGCTTTATCAGCCATGCTGCCTCTGTGGATAAATTCATGGCCTTTTTCATTTGATTGAATTGCAGAGTGCTGTGCAGGTCTCATTTCTGAAGGGTGATGGTGCAGACAGTGGTTTAAATGGTACAGTGTGTTCATCAATATGTGGTACTGCATTTACATCCCTGGAGTAAAAGAATTGGCACATATAGAATATGTTACAGGAGGGCAGCTATACAATGAAGTCATACAAATATGTAAAAGTTACATTGTTCACAAAAAAAAAAAAAAATAAAAAAAGGAAGAGCTGCCATTATTGTCAATAAATACAGAACAGGAGAATATGCACCTCATCTGTCAACATCTAAAGGTCAGAGCATTTCCATCCTGGAAGTGCTTCCAAGATGGATCCTCTGAGGATTTACAGAAGCATGCTGAAGCAAAATACAAGCTGTATTTGGGGTGAGAGGACAAAAGAAGGAACTAAGAAAATTATTCAAGTTGAGCCTCACCTAGTACCAGTTCTAGATCTCAGACAGATCTGGTGAAGCCCCAGTTGTGCTGCAATCCTCTTTCTGCACGGCCTGACGTGGTGCATTGTGGCTGGCTGGGAACTGCTCCTTCAGGGCTTTGATAAAAAAACTGTGCAAGGCAGCAGAGACTCATCTCCAGACTCCTGAGTTATTCCTGTTCTGCTGGAAGCTGACATTCCACTGACAACCAGCTCATACCTGCTTTATACTCACAGCTTTTCAGTTTCTCATCTTAGGGACAAAGACCAGAGCAATGCTTCCTTTTGTTTTTTTCCCCTAGTTTATGTTCTTTGTTGATTTGTGAAAACATCTCTCAGGATAGTTGATAACTTTTGGCTTTGTATTGCAGGCACAGTTTTTCTCCTGCTATCAGCTCCTCCAAAGCCTGAAAGATTAACCTTTTTTTTTCCCCTCACTTGCTAACAATGTAGGTTGCCTTCCTGCTACTCACTTAGATGGCATTTCTGCCATGTTGGATAGAAAGGAATAAAAAGGGAAGAAAGCAGCAAGAGGCCCCCAAACTGCCACTGTTTCCTATTTTAGGCACTTCACATTGCAAAGAAATCAATTCCTGTAACTCCCATCCTGGGAACACCTAAAATCTGAGGCTCATCTAAGCTCCACGGAATGAGACTTAGAGAGTGTCATTTTAATGCACTTTTAGGATTGAGACCTAGGCTGAAATGATATGAAACTAATTGTTTTGAAGTTCCCTGATGCATGAGCCTTGATTTTTCATCTGATATGAAAAGTTGTCATTCATCTTTACTTCCTTCTTTTGCCCTTTAGCCAATTAGATACTACAAACTTCAAATTCCAAAACTGCAGCTTTCTGCCTTAATTTAAGGTCAACAAAATGATGCTGCAGCCTCTGACTGTTTAGTAGGGGTTATTGCATGAAATGAACGACACAAGTGCACAGGCAGAGTGAGATAAAGGCAAATCAAAGCATTTCATCTGCAACTTTTCACCTTCTACAAATCATCTCGGAAAAATGCAAATCACCCCACACTGCAGTTCACTTGTCTCTCAGTTTCTGCCCCATTAAACAGCGTCGTGTCCCCTGAAGTCTCTTCCAGTTTCTCACACTTGGAAGTTCAATTGACTTTAACAGCAATTTTCCTTAAGGTCTATCAACACAGATGAATCGGCAGACCCCTAATGCATGGCTTAAAACTATCTTTTATACAATATTGCCCTCTATGGGAGCCCCAAGATGTAACAGATCTACAACAGAAATACGGATGCTGATGCTCTTTGCTCCTATTCCATTTTTTTGGGCATAGGATCTACTTTCCTAAAACACTCCTCTTGAACATAAAAGCTTTATGCCACCAGGAGAAATCAACTTACTATCCTCTCACCATTTAGTTTATTTCCTTCAAGCCTGCACTTCAAATTGTTTAACAGGTATCTCTGCTACTGCTATTTACATTTTAGGTGACCATTTCAGTTCACAGAAGCCCTGCTGCTCTGTGTGTGTCAGCATTTCAGGCACACTTAAAACCAGCAAATGAACAAAACTGAGACCCAAAGTGCCACATCACTGGGATGGGTAGGCAAACAGCATTTGGAAAATTATTTCTCAAGTGCCCCAAAGTCTTCTGAGAGCAAAGATGCCACTCCAAAATATCACAGCAGATATTTTGAAATGTAACCTGCTGAACATTAGGAAAGCAGGAAAGTAGGAATGAGCAAGATGAAGAGGTACAATGGTTAAGTACCAAGTTCTTATTCACTTGGAGTGAATTATTCCATCCATGTTTTTCTTTCCTCATTTTAATTAAGTCACCTTTGTTTTCCTTCCATGAGAAAAAGATATTGCCAAAAAAAACCCCCTCACTCAAAAGATGATTGGAGAGCAATCACCACTGGGCACTGTTCACCTGGAACTGCATTGCATATTCCAACCAAAAACCCAACCATTCCTTCTGCTACCATCCTGATATTTTAATGGTAGTGCTGAAAGCCTGTAAGCAATTCCTACCTCAAGAAAAGGGAATCAATAGTAGTTAGACATTAAAAGCATTGCTTTAGCTTATTAACTCTGTTCCAGCAGATGTTGTAGAGAGATTGCACATCTCTAAAGAAGCCCAGTGCAAAGTAAATATAACATCATGATCTTGATTTCCCTTGTCAGACTACAGCATTTTCAAGTCTTTAGCCTCCCTTTTGCTGAACCCAGGTCTGTGTGGGTTATTTTTCATTTTATTTTGAAGCACAGCCTAGTCACATCAGTCTAAAAACAGACCTCAGGGCACACTTCCATTTCCCATTTCAGGATTTCCCACCCTACTGGAGCATTAGCACGAAGCCTCCTCCTATAGCACCGGATAAAGCGGAAAACAAATTATAAGAGGGCGACCTAAAAGTTTTTTAAAAAACTTGCTAGGAGGTGAAACAAAACACTGTACAACAGGATGAATTCATGACAGTAATTCTAGAACACCGGTTTGGTGGTGCTTTAGTATCCAATTTTTCACTTTGAGGGTTCTTTAAGGTTTAAATGATGGTATAGAAAAAGCTCTGCTTGTGCAAGCTAACCTAGAAAAAAAGTCATCCTCAGAATGCAATGGAAGCTTGATATCTAGATGGCAAGGACAGAAGAGCAAAAAGAGAAAGATAAATGTTCTTTGTAGTTCATCCTTTGAAACTACCATTCCTGGTTTCACCTTTTATTCAGAAGTGGATTAGAGTATTAAAAGAGTCTCTGTAGACATGTTAAAGGGGACTCCCACTGGAGCTCTGGTCTAATTAAGCTGCTTTATGAATCATTCCAGTTTGACTAACTCAAAATGTCTTCTAAAAAAATATCACTTAATACATCAAACCGAGAGTTCAAGCCCCTTTGTTTTTAATAATCAAAGAAGAAACGCTTGGGTTTGAGATTTGTAAGCTATCACTGCACTTTATGGATGATCCTCTTGATGATCATTGCTTTGCCAGCAGCTGACCTGCATTGCTCTTTAGGAGAAGCCCCCTTTCCCCTGCCCATCTCAGCAGCCCTGCTACAGCTCAGACACGCAGCTGAGGTGACAGCAGAATGCTGGTGTTACCCAGAGACAACAGTCCCAGCCCATGGAAACCATCAGTCAGCATTTTGCTGCTGGCTCGGCTGGAGACCATCAGGAGCTGGGGAATGTTTCTGCTGGAGCTGATGCAGGGAACAGCAGAGCACTGCCCAGCCCTGGAAGGAGCCCCTTGCTGTAGAGCAGTGCTGCACAAAACCTGTTCCCCTTCTGATCACTCCCTCGGCCAGCCTGAACTCGGGCTGGGAGCAGATGCACAACGGGGTGACAACACTTCTGCCTGCAGCACTGGGGACCAGAGAAACCCTGGCATGGTCTCTGATGGAACACAACCCTTGTGAGTCACACAGCAAATGGTTCTCTATGTTCACACAAAAAAGGGAAAATGGGGGCACAACCCAAGTTCCTGGATTAGTATTTGTGACAATCTGCAATGGAGGAGGGGCAGCAGCCAGCTTTTCTGGCTGAGGCAGTTGGATGAATGGGACTTGGACCTGCTTTTGGTCTTGCTTGTGCAAGGATTTACAAAACTAGACTGACTTGCTTATCAGCAGGGAGGTCACAAAAAGAGTCATGATGGAAACAGACCAAAGGGGATGCAGCTCTTCCACAGTGTTACAGGTGCAAACAACAAATGACAAGAGGGCTGAGCAGAGCTGAAATCTGCTTACTGCTTCACTCTCTCCTATGACATTGAAGCAAGGCCTAGGAAAAACCTCTTCTCTCTCTAAGCTCCACTCCTACCCCTTTTGACTTCCCAGGAGCTGTCTGCTACTTCAGGCCAAAGCAAAACCTGGGAAGGATTCTGTCAGGAGAATCGTGGGACAGAGCCCAAGAAGCTTTATGGATACACAAAGCCATCCATCCATCTCTCTCACACATCACCAGCCCTTGTCTCGGTGTCACACGGGAAGTGGTGACAAAGATCAGGCTGTGGATTAAGCACCAACTCATTTCTTGCTTTGATGCTATCTCAAGAAGAGTACTTAGAACCCCACAGTTTATATTTTCAGAGTTGAGTAAGCACTTAAGACATAAAACAGTAATGTAATTAGAGATATGTGGAGCAGCTCTAATGCTAGATGTAAATGAATGGATGTTGGTTTAACAGATGTTTCCACATTACTTTCTATCAGCACACTCTCTGAAACTAATACATCCAAAGCCATACAGGAACAAAGCCACACTAGGATATCAAAGGTATCTTATAGAGGAATAAAAGCGTAAGATAAAGGTCATTACAGAACTGGTATGCACTGATTTGCCTTTATCATCTGTACAAGTGTGTCCAGACATAAAGAGGGGAAAAGAGAAGCTGGAAAAGACACTGTATAGCTGGACCAAGTCAGCAGTCAGGGAATCTAGCTGGGTTTCTTTACTTTTTTTTAATTTGACTGGAGGACTGAGCAGCATTTTTGCTGTTGATGTTGTTGCAAATCAGCACTTGATGCTGAAGCAGACCACTAGCAGCATGTTCTCCCCTGATATCTGGGAAATAAGAATAACCCATGACAAGGCAGGCACTGCCAGTAGAAGACATGAGTGCCCTAGCTGAGTTCTAATGCGTGAAACTCAGCTCCAAGTGTATCCATATTTCATCCCTACATTTCTGATTCTGGAAAACCTCTAACACATTTTGAGCCAGAGCCCAAAGATTCAGATGAAAAACTCTAACAACTTCTCGAGACATCAAGAAAACAAACTAGACTTTTCTTAATGAAATATATGAACACTCCAAGAACCCCAAACCACATTCTGGTATGCCTTTATGTTTCTCACACTCGTGATGCCAGTCTAATTAAGTTCCGCATATCTCAAGTTGCTGCTGGAGAATTAAGACTAATCTATAACTCTTCTAAGTTGTCATAGTTCCTCTGAAATCAATGGATGTTTTGACAGCTTACACCATCTGAGGAACTGCTCTGTGTGTCGAGTAAGACACAGTGCTGTTTAATTACAGGGAGGTTCAGAAGCAGTCTCCACAGCTCAAGAAAAAACCAGTTCTTCCAGGAATAGTCATTTCTTGTTTCTATCCAACTCATTATGAACTTCAGTGTCAAAAGCCATCTTTCCTTCAGTGAAGACCATCACTGTGTCTCCAGCTGAAAGAAAAGGTTCTATCTCTTGCAGTAAATTTTGAAACACGCCCTTGGTGCTGCGAAGAGAAGTAAGGAGCCCCTATTCCAGTGTCATCAGAGCACTGAGATAACAGTGGGGAGACTGGGAGCAGCCAGACTACAGAAACTCCACACAGGAGCAGCAGGACATGGATCCAGATATTCCAGTGGAAGTTTTCAGACAGTCTGGAAGAGCAAACCAGGGGGATACTGTGTGTTTACACACAAACTTCTGAGAGGATTTACTTGCTCTGCCTCATATTTAGGAACATGATTTGCTGGTAGGCTTGGCAGTGCTGGATTAATAGTTGGACCCCATCATCTCAAAGGTCTATTCCAAACTACATGGTTATAGCATTCTATGTTTCTAACCACAGAACTGCAGGAATTGTGTTTTCCACATTTGGGGATGCAAAGATGAAAACTTTAAAAATGTTCACAGACCTTGTAGCGATTGGTGTGTAAGCTGCAAGATTTGGACAGAGCACAGCAACACTTCCTTACACCAAACCAACAAAGCACAACAACAAACAACCACCTAAAAAACCCCCTCCAAAACCCAAAAAACCCAACCACCATCAAAGCCACAGTTCCAAATCCAGAAACAGATGTTTTTCAGAAAGTTTTGTTCTAAGTAATGCTATGTTTTATCTACAAGCTTTGCACTACCAAAATCAGTAGAATCAACTGTTGTGATTGCCTGCCTATACAGGGAGGAAATGGACCACATGAGGATTAACAGGTACAGAATAATGTACACCACCTAATGCAAAATCTGTGCCGCAGGTTAAGAGCCAGAAAAACATACATGTTTTTATTAGAAATGTGTGCCTAGTGGAAATGAGCTAATCTTGAGTACTGCAATGATACAAAGTTTACATTTAGAACCTCTTTTCACACTTGCAGCGCCCAATTCTCTGTCACAGTCACTGCAGCAGAACTCACTAAAACTCTTGTTTAATGAGATGTCATTTATCTGCAAATACACTTTACAATAACGTGTTTCCAACTACTGCAAACTGATTTTGTTTCATTCCTTCCACATGTCATTGTGCCACCGAGGAGAACTCCTTTGATATTAATAGTAATGAAGATGCATTGCATCTGACAGCCGTAACAACAAGTTTAATACAACATTTTAACTCTAAGTAGATGAAGAATCAGAAGGGAACACTTTTTTCAGATTCCATTGTTTCAGAACACAGTTCTGTATAAATGAAATTATCCTACTTAAAAGTTATTTCCACTTTGATATTACTTCTATTTAATGGGACAGTTTTATTTTGGGAAGATTACTTTCTGACATACTGCAAATTATTTTCCCCAAACAATATGGTTTATCCTTCTCTATCTGCTGTAACCAAATTTGTCTCAATAGTCTCCTGCTTCTGGTATATAACTCTGGCAATTCAACATCCCAACTTCTTTTCAAATGACAATCCTAAGGTGTCACTTGCAAAGACAAACAATACAAAACGTGCTGTCTCCGACTGCTACTGCACAACTCAGTGATGGATTTATTCAGGCTTTATTTCAGCCACCTTGTTACCAGAAAGTTCTGCTCCTGCAGAACAACACAAGTTCTGCCAGTGATGCTGGCCAGACTTGACTTTTTTCCTGCCATCTGAGTTTGCATTCAGGAGACTCTCCAAGGATGCTCACTCACCTAACTCAAACACTGCCATCCTCTTCTCCATGGAAAAACCATTTAGGAAGCTTCACCTTTATTTCTGCTCTCTCCCATGGGATTTGTTTGCCTAAGGAAAACACCTACTTAACAAGGAGGTAAATCTCATTTTTACGTGCATGGACAGAGAATGTTTTGGAAAAGAGCAAATGCAATTTTAAAGCAAATTAAAAGTTTAACCGCAGGGTCAAACCTTTCATTTAAGAGAGCAAAGAATGCAGAGCTGCTGTGGCTTGACAAGTGTATTAACACTGAAGAAACCCAAAAACTTGGTTAAAAATGAAACAAAAATGACCCACTGCATGCAGTGCTGTCCTTGTCTTTCCTTCTTGCACTTCCTCATCCCATTAACAAACTTCTAAGAAAACATTCTCCCTTCTCTTTAGTGCAAACAGGGCAACAATCAGGATGTTAGAGATTTGCAGCTTCTAGACCAAGTTGAGAAAGGTGATCTCCTATTTCCTGCTTTGGGACAACACTCCTCACAAAAAGCACACAAGAAACACAGGAAGAAATAATGTGAAGATGTTAGTGCTACTGACCAACCACTGTCACCTCACTTGAACAGCACAACAGAGTGGAAAAGGACCTTCAGGAATGTACAGCTCTAAACATTCAAATGGAAATTGTCCAGTCATTTACTGACAGCTTTTAAGAGCAATATTAGCACAAACCCTCCCTGCAAGCAAGTGCCATAAAACAGAGATGAGAGAGGTGAAATGCTGCAAACAACTCCTGACATCCAAACCTATCTCAAACAGCCAATAACCCAGTCCACTCTTCACATTTGATGCTGCCATTTACTGCTGCTCACCACATTCACCTCCTGCTTGTAAGACTCACAACAAGTGCAATAAATATGAACAGCTCCTGAGTGGAGCCCTCCAGTTCCAACCATGAACAACTATTCACTTTCAGATGAAAATACCGCTTTGCTGCATTGACCATCAGTTTGTGCACATACTTTACCTGTACATCGTTGGTGTTCATCCTTGTTCCATCCTTGCCAACGAAGATATCATCTATGTCAACCAGAATGTACCTATCCAAGGATAGGGTGAGTTTCTTTCCAGACAGGAAAGAGATGGCATCTATGAAAATCAGCTTGTGCAGCCAAAAATTCAAGTTATTGCCGAAAAGGACTCGTTGAATCCCATCGTGGAGCCCCAAGTCATGTATTACTGTGGCATAGAGAGCACCTAGAGCAGCAGGTGGAGAAAGGTTTTCTGGTGTCTTTACTTTTGCAAATATCACTGGTTGATAAGTTGTGTGATTAACCTGGAAAACGGCCCAGGCATTTCCAAGCAAGGGCCCTTCCTCAAGCTTAGAAGGTTTAGTCACATGGAGCAGTGGGGAATGAGGGTTAATGCAACAGTCCTGAACACCCAGATTGCTGTGGACATGGAAAGGAAAACCCTTCAACTCAAAGCTCTGCAAGCTGTTCTCAGTGCCTTTGTGAAATCCAATCACACCTACACCGTACTCCAGGCAGTACTTATCTAGAAGGCCTCTGTTCCAAGAGTCCATATTCACGTACTTCAGAATATTTTCATACACTATGAGAGCGTATTTGCCTCTGCTTTTGTCTATAAGCACTGGGAGGTCACCTTTCCCAGATGCAATCTCAAGGTGAAACTGAAACCTGCTGGATTCCAGAATGCTTCTTATATCTTGGCCTAAGCTTGAGTGCTGGCTTTCCACAAACACCAGCACTACCAGGTCTGTCCTCAGGGGATCGATGGGCTTCGTGCTCTTCATCCCCATCAGCTTGGATGGCAACGGTTGAGGATCACCACATTCCACTTCTGAAGAGGTTTCAGGAAGCTCATTCTCCTCTTTGTAGCCATTATACAAGTAGTAGGCAGAAATAACTATGCTCACCATACAAAAAGTGGCCAGCAAAATTACTCTTCTTTGGAAATGTCTGTGAAGTTTCAGGATAAAACTCATGCTGTTTACTTGCCTTAGATAGCTCTCAACAGCAGCATGAAAAACAAACACAGATTCTCAACAACTTGTTCCAGTCCTCTGAAATATTTCTGTCACCATTGCAGCACACACATCTGTCTTCCACAGAGCTTTACCCAAGGTATGGTCTAGAAGAAAAGAAAATCAGAGATTTAATTGAGGCAGCACCTTGTGAAGTATCACCTGCTTAAACTAATGGGGAGTAAAGAAACCACTGCCAGCCAGAGAGTTGGAGACCAACAGCTCCAAATCTTGCAATAATGTATTTTTTTCCCTGCTCCCACTACTTGCCACGTGCATTTGAAGGTCTCTGAATCTCACAGGTTCCTCAACTCAGAGGATCAAATAAAGTAGGAAGAGGTACTGAAAAGCAAGGCATAAAAGCAAAGTATTTACTGTGCTTTAGAAATTATTTTCACCTAAAGATAAAAGTTAACTCCCAAGTAGACAGCTGCTAACAACCAAAATACTGAAGAAAATTTATCAACTTCTTCCTTCTACTCCTAAAAAGCTGGGGGAACATGATTAAACAAATTTTATCTTTTATTAGTTTTCCCAAGAACTAAGAACGTACACAACTGTTGTACAAACATACACTGATGCACTCTATATTACATCTACTGTAGGAATGTTTTCAAAGCAAAACCTCCTTCCTGCAACATCAGAGGAAAACAAAGCATTTCTCTGGACTGTGGAGTCTTGCAGACTGTTAGAAGCACTTGCCAATTCATTGCATTAAAAACAAAATACAATAATCAAGCTCTTAAATTGGAGAAGAGAAAGTCATAACTCAAAAGTTAAACCTAACAGGCAGATCACCTAAGGATATACTTATGCTTTATCTTGTATTTAAGGAAAGAATAATTTTTCAAGCCAGCAGTACAACTGCTGTCAAAATTCCCTAGTAAAACAACTGGATGGTGTGACAAGCATAAAATAATGATCATAAGTCATAAACAAAGCTTCAAAGCAGATCTTGGAAAATATTAGGTGTGTGAAGATCTAGAACATGGCCACTCTAACTTCAGCGTAGTTTGCACCCAGGTCCATTTGGAAATGGGATTAGGATAAGGTGTGGCATTAACATGGTCATTTCCCAACTGAGAGCTTAATCCTTCCAGTCCTGGTTGGTTTCTTTTCTTATTCCTACATTGTAAGCAAATTGGTCTTTCGCTACAGATTTTCAAAAAAGCTAAAAAATATGATGTACTTAACAGTACCTATGTCATGTCCACAAATTTAATGAAACCCTGAAGACAGATCTTCCCGGTGCCAAGATGAGCATCAAGTAAAACTAAACGAGAAAGATCAGATGAGGGAGAGGAAAAGAAACTCCAAGGCATTCTATTCATCAAAACCGCAAAATTCAGCATCAAGAGCGAGCGTACGTGAGCCGTCTCATTCATAGTTAAGAGTCAGAGCAAGATTCCTGCTGTCTGCATAGATTTTACTCTCCTCACTGTCTACTCAGATACCTCTTTATCAATCCCTTCTCTTCTGGGAAGACTTGAACCCAGCCTTGAACCTGACCTGCAGCTGCACAAAGTCCTGCTCAAAGCTTTTGGGCAGGAAACCTGCCCTTCACCCACGCTCACTAATCAGTGCTGGACTAAAATAACACAACCCCAGCTTCTCGGTTTCTGTCTGAAAAAAAACCTGAGGAATGCAGAAAGACCAAACAACAACATGGAAGTACCTTTAGAAGAAATTAACATTCTTAAGCATTGAAATGTCTGATCCTTGCCACACCAGCTTCAAGAATTTCAGTCTGGATGGCATAACAGAGACATTTAACATGGGAACAAGTCAGGTGACAAAGAGAAGTTCCACCCTGAATGAGTTAACACCAGACAGAGGCTTCCAGACAGATGATTTTTCATTACACACACCAAGGGTTCTCTTCATCTTGGGTTTCCAGCTCAGCTGCCTGAATGCCAAGAAACACATCATTTTAGTGCCTAAAATTATCACTGACTGCATTCTGCAGGAAAGCTCTACATACACCTACTTGTCTTTGACAACCACAGACCTGGCTGGTCCAGATACAGAAAAAGTGAGAATTGACACTGACCTAAGCTCAGAGCAAGGAAGGGCCGATGAGACAGAGCTGGTTGAACTGGGTATTACACAAGGGTTGCAACCCAAGAAACACTTGCAGCAAGGACACGGTTCCTAATGCCATTCCATAGAGAGGAAAATGTGGAGCCAGCCCAGAAACCCGTGTCTGCTTCAAGAAAAGCCCAGTCATTGTATCCTCAGCTCCTAATTGCAGGCACCCCCGTGGGGCTACAGCGGGCAGCTGCAAGGAGGAGTGGCTGGAACTGCCAAGACAGATGTGAGGTTCCTCTGTGAGGAATGAGGAACTCTCTGAGGCAGCAGGACACAGCCAGACTTGGCACAGTCCCTGCTGAAGACAGTCAGGAAGCAGGACGGAACAGAGCAAGGCACAAGTTTTAAATGCACGCTCTCTTGTATCAGCTTGAGGCTCACGTAATTTTCACTTGCTGGTTTGTATGGCAGGAGTTCAAAAGAACGCAGGAAGAAGAAAACAAACAATTCAAAGAGAACATGCATTCTACAGTATCAACAGTCTCAAGGCCTTGACAAGATACAGTTCCTTTCCTCCAGCGACAGCAGCATTTTCCCCTGAGCAACAGAACTTGCTGGATACTCTAGTGCTGTATTACAGCTAAAATAACTCACAGTGCACCCCTGACAGCGCCATCCTTGGGATGCTCCTCACATGACACACTGTGGGACCTATGGAGATTGGGACAGCGACCTTTATCACATCTCTAGACGTGGCTTCAGGGAAGATGGTCCTTGCTCACTATCATTTCCTACAGTAAAACCAGACAAAAGGTCTAATTCTCAATGTACCTACAGTGAGTGTGTGAGAAGCAGCATTTCAGAAGAGGACAGTACCTGAAGAGTCTCACTTTCATTACAAAAGAACACAATACTTTATTAAAGGAAGGAGAAGTCATGATAGCTTTGACATCAATAAAAAATATCCAAGAATAAGAAAAAGGCTTAAAGGAAAAAAACAGAAAGAGTCTAGAAAGTCTTCACAAGAGTTCAAGCTTGTTAGTATTGTTCTAGTGAAAAAAACCATGAAAAAACCCCATAGATAGCATAAGCAGTCTCAGCTCTTTTTGATTTCTACAGTCATGGAATTCAGTGACAGAGGAATGTGGTCCCACCTGTACCTCAAAGCACTTGAGAACAGGTGTCAGATATTATATGAATCCAAGTTCCACAAAGCTGATGCCACAATAAATTTTACCTATAGAATAATCCGTATGGTATTTTTCCATGGTTTGAAGCAATAAAATTTGCATGTTTTTTTTTTTATCTAGAACTTCATTGCTTTAAAAGAACCTGCATTTGTTCTCCTACAACCTGCATTTGATGTCCTATTTTGCATTTTCATGCCACCATGTTAAAATTCAGACCTGAACCCTTTACCTCTGCTGCTCAAAGTAGCAGGTGCCAAAATGCTCATTTTAAGGTGAAAATTAGCATCTTGGAATATTCAGAATTTGGTTTTTAACTTACAGTCTCACTATGGAGAAGATCTTGCTAAGAGAAAGCTGAGTCACGGAAGCAAGTGTTGCATTTTGTTATGAACACAGACAGCAAGGCTCAGTGCTCCTGTCATCTACTGCAGAAGCCCAGAACTAGTTCACATGAAAATCTTGCTGGCAGTATAAAGAAATATCACCTTCTTAAGCAGAAGATTTAGCACTCTGAACAGCACTGCTGGGCAGTCACAATTACAGGCATCTGCAGGCAACCAGCACAAAACAGCTGCATCTGAATAGAGATCTTCAGTTTGGATTGGCTTGGGGGGTTTATCATTGCTCTGCTTGTTCTGTTTCAGGTTTTTAAATTCACTAACAAAGTGCCACTGATGACAGAACAAATACTGTGAGGAACCCCAAAGACATGAAGCACACCTCGAGTTCCTACCACTTGCAGCTTTCTTTCGTTTGTTGTTTCATTGGTAAGAATAAAGGACCAAATTCTTGACTTCTGTAAATCACGTCACCCTGATAATTTAATGAAAACTCTTCCAGGGAATGCAGCCTACTAAATTCTTCACAGCAGTTCTCAATCCAGTAAAAAAAGACGCTCAAGTAAGAAACTAGGTACCTGCACAGGCACATAAAACTGCAGAGAATTTTAAAAAAAATCTATTAAAGTTGAGTCATGAGTATCAACACAATTTTTAAAATGACAAGAAACTTTTCTGCACTGTGGTAATACCAAGACCAAAGCAATGGGCTCAACTGAAATATCCATAAATAAGTGAGGAATTGTTCTCAAATCAAATTTGTCAAAGCCAAGTAGGAAAACTCTGGTTTAGTCTTACCTCAGGCCCGTGCTAGGGCAACTGCTTACTGTGACCCTTGAGTAGAAACAATACAGCTGGGTCAAATTTATAAGTAAAAACATCCTGTTAAAGGGTAACAAAAACCCTTTTCATCAAGAACTACTAAAAGAGAGCCAGTTCTGGGTTGAGTATCCATCAATATTATTCAGGTAGATCACATTTTTCTGGGGACATATTTTAAATAATTCTCTTCTAATAATCCCCATCATTCTCATCCTGTTTTTTACCTGCCTGGACAGTGCCACAGTGCTGGTGACATGCTGGTGATTTATTACACGAAGGATGAGTTTTAAATGAAGAGCAGAAAAAAAGGAGGCATATTGTTTAGTGTATTACTACAGACATTTAAATCTCACATGATTAGAATGCTGCTTAACTGCTTTGAACATAAAGGTCTGCTCTGGCCAGTCACTAAGAAATACAAGTTCCTCAAAGGAAGCATTCTGAAGTCATTTTAGCGTTACTAGAATGGAAATCTTTGGATATACAGATGATATGGTAGGAAGGAGCAAAGTGCAACTGAACACAACCAAACCTGGGGTGAACAGCAGGGCTCAGATTGTTAAATCAGTTACAAAAACACCAAACAAGCGTCCAAACCCTGAGCATGCCTACTTACAGCATTATTTTACTGACTGAAGTATTCAACAGCTCAAAGGAGTAAATCCAGGCTGAGAATGAGACCTTACAACTGCATATTAAAAAGATATTTTCAGCTTGTAAAAATGGTGATATGAGACATGACAAGGGAAGTCTTTGAGGCCCTTTAATATCACATAACAAACTCTGCAATGTGTGAATATTGAAGGGCTTATATTCTCTCATAGCTGTGAAGGAAATAAAAAAAAAAAAAGGCAATGGTTTAGGCAGCACAGCAATTCTGGTGGATAGAAATTCTTTTCATTCTTTTTCAAGTCCTTGAGGTAAGCAGTTCTCAGTTTCTACTGTAACATCCTTAGCTCCATGCTGCATTGCCTAATGCAGCACTAGAGACACCTTTGAAAAGTCTCTAGTGATAGAGATCCAGGATAGAGATCCATACATGACAGTTTGTCAAGAAAAAATATTTAGAACCATTAAACGTACAATGTTTAAAAATAGTTTAAAAGAAGGCTCTGAAGACTTCAACAGAACACAGAAGTTTGGTTTAGTCTTCACATCACTCTTCACCTTCACACAAAACTTTCTACAGGAAGAGCTTTAAGCTCCTGACATCACACAATTTTTCTGAGATAAACCCTGTAATTCTTCAGCAATTGCAGAAACTTCACTATCTAAACAGTAAATGATTTGCTCAAGGTCTCTGAGATAAATGTCCAGCACACTGTCTGCTCCATGCCCATACCATTACTTCCCTTTTCTCCTACAGCTGCCAAGAATAAAGAGTTAATAAGGCAGAGTTCAGCACCATTCCTTCAGAGAGAACTGCCTGGGATGCTGAGAGCGAGAGAAACCCCATTTCTTTCACTTACCATTTTCTTAGGAAGAGAAACCCCCACCACACCAAACCCTGAAGCAATTATCCAGCACAGCACACCAGGGAGTGAATTGAATAATAGAAAAGTTTTCTGCCATTTCCCGAGGGTTGCACATGACAGCTGAAACGAGCAGCAACACACATCCATTTCTGATGGCATTTGGGGAATCCAAGCAGCTATAACCACCTGAAGTTATGAAGAATTACCGCACTAGGCTGACAAATTTGGCTCCCCAACAGAGCCATAACCAATTCTCACAAACACCAGAGGGCAACAGCGTCGCGCAGAACGCCGCGAGGAGAGCGAAAGGGAAAAGCCCGGCCACTGAAGGGATGCTGCGGGCACCGCGCCGGGCAGATGCCGAGTGCGCCGGGAAACAAGAAAAACCAACCCAAAGCCCAAGAAACACCAGCGAACAGCCCCGCAAACGCTGCCTCCGCAGCGGGAGCCTCAGCGCCGGGCAGCCGCCCCGTCCCGCCGCGCTCCCGGCCCGGGCGGTGCCCGCAGCGGAGCGGGAGCCTGCGGCCGGCTCGGGCACAACTTTGCCGGGATCAGGGGGCCGGCGAGCGCCGACTTGTGCGGCTCGGCCGCGCCGGGCCCGCGGGCACCGCCCGCCCCGCTGCTCACCTCCAGCCGCGCTCCGCCGACATGTCCCCCCGCGCTGCCTCAGAGCCCGCTGCCGGCCGTGCCCTCAGCACAGGCTCCTCCGGGAGAGGCGCCGGCACCCGGCGGGCGCGGAGTCGCCCCGGGCGCGGAGGTGCGGCGGGGCTGCCGCCGGGGCTGCAGCACCGCCCGCCAGCCTCGCCGCGCCCTCCCGGAGGAGGAGCCGCGCTCGCCGGCCAGGGGCGGCCGGGGGCTCCGCCGCGCCTCCTCCCGCATCGCCCGCCCTCCTCCGAGGCTCGGCCGGGCCGGGGGCGGCCCCGGGCCCGGGCCCTCAGCCTGCTGCCGCCCTCAGGCTGCTCCCGCCCTCAGCGAGCCGCGGGCCCGCCCCTCACGGCACCTGCCGCGCCCCCCTCCCACACGAGGGCCGCCGCGCCCTCCCTTGTGCGATTCTTAATCCCTGTCTTAAATAAAGTAGGATTTGGTATTTTTCTTCCCCGCTCCTCCGAAACCAATTTAGGAAGCCCGTGCTGCAGGCGCGCTGAGGGGAAGTTGAAGTCGCACCCTCCCGCCCAATCCCCCGCTCTCGGAGCACCTTTAGGCCGATTTCTGAGCCGGTCTAAAGGCAAGGGTGGAAATTCCGTGAGGTCAATTCCATTTTGTCAAGACAATGTAGGGTTAAAATCTTGAGAGAATGCCAGTTAATGTGTTTGCAGCCTCGCTGCTTTTCTTGATTGAATTTCCTAACCCTATGTTAAACACAGTTAGTCCCACTGCATTTTTCACTGATACCCTGCATCCCTCGCTCTGGAGATGGAGCTGCTCCATTACTGCAGGTGAGGGAGTTACGGTTCCCCGTCTGAACTGCAGTAGCTTCCACAAATGGGAAATAAAATTAATAAATTTTACAAGTGCCCTCTTGATCGAGCTAATTTACCTACAATTGCCCAGTGATTGTTAGCTCACCTAATGGCTGACAGTTCAATACATCGGATTAACTCCATCACTGGTGCTTGTCTGTCCAAACCTTCCTTTCTGTGACTGATGCAAGGCAAAAACTTCAAGGAGAAAAGTCACCCGAACGTTGCCTTTCCAAACATCAGGAGAATTGACAGCTCGTAATTCAAGAATACTGTCATTTACTTTCTCCTCTTTTTCTCCCTTTAATTCTCATGACACACTGAATACCCCAAATTTTACTGTCTTCTAAGCTAAAAAACAGCGCAAGGTCCATCAGCTAGACTTAGAGCAGAAAAGAGAACTTGTCAAAAGGGTTTACTATGTATAAGGTTATTAATCCTTGGAATAGAGACTCCAGCTGAAATCCTGTTGCCCTCTCAGTATTCTACAGAAAGGGATTTTCTCCCAGATTAAGCTTCTCGACCGGGACAATATCCTGACAGAGCCTTGTTTTGGGGACTCTACTTTTCTTAGAACAGGCTAGGAAGCATGGGGTGGAAGTCAAGTGACTAAAATTCTCAGCTGTGAGCTCAAACTCACGGTTTCTCTCCTACCCTTCTCTCTGAGCAGCTGTTTTTAGGTTATCGCTGGCCAGCCTGGACAGAAACGTGTTGGAGAGCGCTTGTCCTCGGAAGCACTTGGTTGCTCACCGAGATGTGCCAGACACCTCACAGCTGAGGGCTGCGGTGCTCAGCGTCACCAGCTGCAGCGCTGAGCGCTTCTGGCAGGAATATTAACAGCTTTCATCATCCTTGGTGCTACTTTTCAGGTTTTTTGCTCTTGAGCTGTCAATGCAGCGTGAACTGGGAGTGATGTCTCAGCTGTTCTTTGAGCAATACATCTTAGGACACCGCTGACTGCGCTTCTGGCCAGGATTTCTGCCTGGCACGCAGTACTTGACAAAAAAAATAGGAAAATGAGTAGTAAATCCAGACAAGAAATCAGGGAGGAGGAAAACCTACTGAACTGCAGGCAAAACAGAGACACATCTAGACAACTGCTAGACTCCACCGTGAACTAAGGACTCAGCTTTCTGCCTTTCTCACTGCTGGCCTCTACACACAAATGCTCCCTTTCCCATTCATGTTTTGCTTCCAGCTCAAGTCTTCACCTGTTCCACGTCCTTCTGCACCGTCAGCAATCTCTCTTCCTCAAATGAACTGAATCCCACCCTGTCTCAGGGTCTCAGCACTTTCAGGCAATTGCTGCAAGAAACGCTTCTAACCACTGCATGGCTCTACATCTGCAAATGAACTCCTGGTCCTGCTGAAACCTGTGCAAAATTTTGGTTATTTTTGGTGTGGTGATCATTACTCCAACTCCCAGCACAGATTGCTCATACCATGTACAGACTGACTACACTGCACGTCAGAAGGGTCGTCACCGTTTGGAGCGTTACTTGTAATAGCAACACTTTTCCATTAATAAAGAAATACTTTTTCCAGTCCTGCCACTTCAAAGTTTAGAGACATCTTTTAACCAAACACTCATTTTTATTTGTATTATTTTTGTTGGCAATTTCTTGCAGGAAGACATTAAATTGAGATAGGTATTTGAAAACAAGGAGCATCAAGGCAATTGCTTGTTATTAGTCATTCCATGATTACTTTTTTAAAGCTATTACAAATGCTGCTAGTCAAAAGGCAAACTTATTGTAGATTTATAATGCTCTTCGGATTAATCAGAAACTCGTGAAACTGGAAAAGGTTTTTTTTTACAAGTTGCATCTATATAATGAGGAGAAAAATGTGGCCTAACATTTAAGAAATGCTTGTGGTCCAAAATGTAATCAGCTAAGAGGCTATCTCAGAAAAGAAAAAACCCCAACACTGTTCAAGTTTACAACTGAGCTACATTTTTCCATTATTGTGATTACAATACCCTTCACTTGTGAAGTGTGTAATGACTATTCTGCAGCAAACAATACAGGAAACCAGCCACACTTAGGGATTTTCCCTATAAAGCCACTGGCTTTCAGATGGAAAACCCATTTATTGTTTCTTTTCAGAACTTTCTATTTAATTTTCAATAACTTAGCCTAAAAAATCTCACTATCTGCATACATGATAGTAATGTCTTTCAAACCAGTGGAAGGAAGTTGCTCATTGCATGCTGTGGGTGCTGACTGCTTGGCAGCAGAAAGGCAGTTTTATCTCCAGGCTTAGAATAAACTATTGTTATAAATATGTTTTGTTCCACATTCATCAGGGTATCGAGACAACTGTCATCTTTGCACAATGATCAAATGGGCAGCTCTGGAATTCAAGCAGCTCAGGAATTCATTAGGTGTGTGTGAGCTGCAAACCCACCCTTTACTGCTCAAGTCATGCCATGTGAAGTGTAAGACAGATCCATTAATGAGGAGGACTGAGCATTTTCCATTGCAATTTACCAAGAAATTTGCTTATGAAAAGAGAGAAAAGACTCTTCCTTCCCATTATATCAGGGTCAGAGATTCCAAGATAATAAATATACAAAAAAAAAAAAATAATAGCAGCATTGATTCAGAATGTATTAATTTTAGTGAGTTTTTTCAAATGTATGCCAATTTGAGTGAAAGCTCCTTAGCAATATTGAAATTGGTTACAGGAAAGGGATAATGGGGATGGAAGAAAATTAAAAAGAAACCAAGTCTCTGCAAGCACAACCAACAATCTGGAGCATCTCTGCCCTTTGAAAGAAAGTAATGTGTAATTAAACCTTCTGTTAAAAATTGATTTTAGAATATGTAATAAAATAGAGTTAAGAATCTGTGTTATTACCCTAAAATCCATTTGTTTTCCACACCAATAACAAAAGAGAAGTTCTAAAATAGTCTTGTACATTGCAAAGAGGGAAAACATTCAAACTGCTATATCCAGCACTTCAGTTGAGCAGTAATACAAACACTTCCCAAAGCAGAATGTCATTCACAGTCAGCTGGAAAAATCAGCATAGTTTCATCTTTCATCTGCAGGATCAATGGCAGCACTGTCTGCTCCAAACTGAGAGCTCATCAGCTGGCAATCACTGAGGTGAGAAAGGACGTGGGGACCAGTCAAAGTTAGGGATTGTCTGTCAGCAGCCAAAGTGATGTGTCTGGAAAATACTGCAAGCAGTTTTCAGACAGGAAAAGAAGAGGTGGATGTATGGAAGTGTTGATGCTGTTTCATATGACTGAGGTACACCCTCACTTGGAAGGCTGGTTAAAGTTTGGGGAAAGTGATTCCAAGCGGAAGAGGTGGAGAGAAGAGCTGTCCCCATGATCAGGTGAATACACAGCATGATAGTCGAGGTGAAGGTTGAGAGCTGATATAGCTGCAGCACTCGAGGGGGAGACATTAATATGCAGTGGTAGCTCACAACTATTTAAGAAAAAGAGATTTTTGGCATAATAACAATTGGGTAAAATTGGTGCAGAAAGTTAGGATGGAAATTAGAAGAAGCCCTTAAATCACCAGAGCGAAGCAGACGCATTCTGTGAGCAGTGAGGGCAAAAAGTGTGGTTAACCTGGAGATGGAGCTTGAGTGACCATCACACATTGCTCATCACGGTGCTGGCCCGGCCTTGATGGAGGATTCAGAGCATCCATCCATCAGTGAGCCCAGAGTTTTTATAGTGCTGGGAGACCAAACCCAACAAGAACAGGAATAAATCCTCATCACTGATGCTGGAGTTGCTATCGGCTGTTTCAGCTGTGGTTTGTTTGTCACACTGGTTCTTTCAGGCTGTCTGTGGGCACTAGAGAAGAGGAGCACCTGCACTCTGTTCACATGAATATGAACATCTCCTCACAAGTCATCATTTTTTAATGAAAGCCTGTATTCTGGAACATAAGATGTTAGCCTCCAGGGAAACATATCAGCTTGTCATCTGTCCCACAAGTCAACAGGTAAAGAAAAAAAAGGGAGAAATTGTTTTCTTTCCTGCTAGAATTCATTTGAATACCAGATCTTTCTGCTTATTAATATTTCAGTTCTCCCCAAACATGAAATGGATTGAAATATCAGATAAACCGGTAGAACTCTTATGTTTATCATGTATTATTTTGATTTAATCTTAAGAAATTACGTCAATAGGTTGCCCATATGTAATCATGCACCATGCACAGAGATCTTAATTACCCTGTTCATCAATATTCATGATAGCCCATATTATGCAGGTTATTATCCTATATTGTTATAGGTGATGCCCCATGAATACCATATGGGAGAGGGATTTAAAAAAGGTTACAGGCTAATAAGTCTATTTTATTCCACTCAGAAAACTCAAGAGAAACAGCTCTTTTCAAAGATCCAGAGACTGTAATTACATGCAAAATGTTAAGTCACCTTAAAGGCAAATGCTAACCCAGACAGACTGAAGATTAAAATTAAAAGCTAAAACTTCCTATTGTTAACAGTGCCCCACTGCACTAGATCTTGTGCAAATATATGAAAAAGGGGACTACCATCACAAGGAGTTGAATTCTACCTTTCAGCTTGGTTGTTCCAGAGCAGAAATTGTAGTAGGTTTATGTTGGAGTCTGAGATACAGACTGTGTGCCCTTGCTTTTAATATTTAGTTCCAAGATTCAAAGAAACACTGAATTTCATATAATATGAAATTCATGTGCATGTTTTCATGGTGATACATGAAAACAAATGTTAAAGTTAGATAGGAAATGTGTAAATGTGTAGATTAGAAAGTTTCTTAAATCACTGGGTGAAAAAGTAGTTTAGAGAACAGGAGACAAGATGGAGGATTTAGGGTGTTGTCTCTTGTCCTTCTTCCTTCTTCATGTTCTTCTCCTAGGGGTTTTTGGGTAGTAGTAAGTGATTGGGTAGAAAATGTCACAGTGCAGCACACAGGTGTTGGGTCATTGGGTCACTAAGAAAAATAGCTTAGTTGGCATCTGTTAATTGGGTAAATGGACATATAAAAGACCTTGAAGAAGATCTTTGTTAGCCATTTTACCCCTTTTCTATCATAGTGCACATAGCTCCTTGTACCTTGTAATACTGATAAGAAAAAATAAACAACTGAGACCGAACGAGAGAAAAAAACCGCCTCCCTCTCATCAATCTTCAGTTCAAAGGGAAAAAGAACCCAAATCAAAAAGTCCCAAAACAGACAAATGGCTCCCAAACTTGGGGCTCTTTGAACTGAAGGCTCCAGTAAAAAAAAAAGAAAAAAAAAAGAGAGAAGAAGAGAAGACAGCGAAAAGCTGGAAAAAAGGAGAAGACAGCGGAAAGCTGGAAAACTCCCTGGAAAGGGGAAAAAGAAGATCTCAGTAATCCCGGCGCTGGTGAGAGCGGACAAGCCAAGCCAGACGTCTGTGAGCTGTGGAACGGATCACGGATAGAGGAGCTGAGACAAAGCTGACCCTGAGGTCAGGTAAGCCGTCAAAAGGGAGCAAAAATATGAAAAACATGTCCAAACCTGAGGGGGAGGTTTTGGCTACCTTGGAAGCTATGGTAAAGGAGCACCCGCTCTCTGTATCCACGGATGAGTTTAAAAGCCTTATATCCTGGGTACGAGTAGAATTCCCTAATGTGAATTCAGAGAATATTTTTACCCCAAGCCTGTGGGAGAAGATAAACGTAACAGTATATGAAAAAACCACTCTTGGAGACAAGGTAGCAGCTGAACTTCTAACAGTTTCTGCAGTGACTTATGAAGTCATCGCCTGTAAATGGGAGTTTGAAACTCAGGCAAAGGACACTATGGGTCCAGAAAAACAGAAGGGTTTGTTTCAGCCAGATGCGGAATGCTTGTTACCGCACGCTGTAAAGTCTGTATTAGACTTCCTGAAATCTACCTCAGGAATGCCTAAGCCTGTTGAAAGCCCAGAGAAACAACTATACAGAGACGAGGAGGCGATTCAAAAATGCGGGCAGAATTTGCAAAAAGGGGTCTTAGAGCTTTCGCAAGAGTGTCTGGGTTCTCCTGAAGCTGTTCCAGCAGCCGGTATGCTGGTGCCGGCAGAAGAGGGAGGGGAAACTTCCTTGGCCGCCTGTGTGCCGGCAGCCGAGTCCCTTTCCGGCCCTAGGGGGGTGGAGGGGACAGCCCTGTCCCCCCTGGGAGGGTACGGGGGGGTTCAGCCCGACCCAGAGCAGTCCGGGACCTCCACGGGCTCGGCGGCCCTTGCGCCCCGCCTTCCAGGGGTGGGCTTGGAGCCACAGCTGTCAGTCAACGTGACGTCAGCAGTGACGCAACCACAGCCGCAGCTCCAGACCCCGCCTGCGGCACCGCCCCCAGGCCAGCCCTCATCAAGGGCGCCCGTGACATCACAGGGAGGCGTGGTCCCGTCCCTCCATGCCCAGCCCGGAGCCAGAGGACAGGCGGGGGGAGAAACCGAGCCTTGGCCTGCACCGAGCGCTGCAGCGGCACTTTTAAAATTGAATTCGCTTTACAATAAAGCTGCGGCAGAGCAACAACAGCCTGAAAAAACAACAGCTTCACCACCGCAGATAGATTTACTGGACACCACACAAAGCCAAGAGTCTTTTGAGCATAGCCGTGGTAATGCACAGTTCTGTCAATCTACAAATCCTCTCACAGACATGGACTCAGGGTTACGGGACATGTCAATACAAACTCCAGCATCTCTGGAATGGTTTCAGAAAAATAGCCGAAAAGCAAAAATCAAAAGCATTGTAAGATGCATTGCTGGCTGATCTGCAAATTAGAGCAGTCGGTTAAGCTTCAGAAAGAAGCCCTTATTAAAGTGCCTTCAAAAATAGATCAAAAAGTTTAAAAATGTTGCATAATAGAATGCATATGGATGTTGTATTTCTAATGATATCTGTTGATTTTGTTTTTACAGAATAACGTAGAAAAACATGATGTTTATGCATCCCAAGAAATTTAAAAGATTTTTCTTCAGTTTTAGTATTCTCAATACATGAAAGCTTTGAAAATGTTATCTTCTTTATATATCTACTGATAATGTAGTATTGTATGATATGGAGTGATCAAGTATTATTACTGAAATTACAGTTAATTTCTGCAAGATGCATTTCTTTAAAATTAAGTTGAAAAATCATATGATTAATCCTACAGAAAAAGGATTTAATGACAGGTTTCTTTCATTTTTAACCTTTCATTTGAATAAGTGTATTGTAGATTTAGTTCAATACAGTTTTCAGTAATCTGAAAGTCATATTAACCATATATTACCCATTTGCTTGGTATTTTTTTTTACAGTTTTAATAAAGCAATTTTAATGTGAGTCCTTTTGTTATAAAAAACAAAAAAAACAAAACAAAACAAACAAACAAACAAACAAAAAAACCAAAACCAAACCTGTATAACAGCATATATACCAATTTGGATTTTAGTTAAAAAAGTTAAACTTAATGTTTCTGAAAAGTACTACAAAAGCTGAATCGCAAATTACCAAATCTGTGGTGTTGTATTTTTTCTCTAGTAAAACTGCATTCTAAAAATCCTAACAAATTTAAGCATATACCAAGCAAATTCTTGTTACGAATGGTATTTTTAATAACATCTACAGTTATTATAAGTTATTCTCAAAACCAGATAGCATAGAATGGTGATAAATTTGTTGCATCCCTATAATCTCTATAGTGAATCAATATTCCTGTTATATTATGTTCAAAGAAGTGTATACCAAACTTTTAATTGCCTTTTTTTTTAATAACAGAGTAAGATTAAGTTGTATTTTCATCTAATATAGATTGTGTTAATAGAATTAATCAAAGTTAAATTTCACTATGTTTAAGTGTTTTTTACTTAAGTTATAACTTTGGTATTTTTTAATGTTAAGTTTTATTACTTTTTTTTATCATAATTAATTTCTAACAAGTTAAAATTTAAATTGCTTCATGTCTTATTGAAGACATTTGTTTAAACTGCATAGTTATTTTCCTATAGAGATAAAGATAATTACAAATATTTTCAATTTATTATCTTGATTTCCTCAGACACTCACTGATGACATATTCATTCTATAATGTAAATTTATAGATTTCTATGATGAGCATTATCTATGGAGTGTCACTGTGTTTGCAGCCGGCTTTGTGCATATTTTGATGTGTCTTTGTGTAATTACCTTTTAGACACGTGTCATTTGAGATTTTTTTGCTTTCTCACTACAGATGCATCTTGGTAAATAAGTTATGCAGCTGCTCTAGACAGAGTTTTTTTGTCTTGGTTTTTACTCTTTTCTTTGTTTAAAAAGATTTGCATTTGCCTAATCCAATGTATCTTTATTATTTTAGTTTCCAAAATTCTAAGAAGATGTGTCATGGTTGAAAGTCAAGGGTTATGAAAGAAACTTCAGATTGAATTGACTACTGAATGGTTTGATTAGTCGATTGCCTAAGACATCTGATCATTGTTTTATACAAATGCTTTTTAAAAGCTTGCTGTGTTTTAAGCATCTTATAGTTGTTATTTTTAAACCCCTTGCTTTGAAAATGAGTTAGGAGACATCTTTCCAGATGAAGCCTAAGGCTCTGGCCAAGCCTTGACTTTACCTGGATGGAGAATTTAACAATAAACCCAGAAGTTTTCTGCATCAAAACAATATTCAAGTCAATTTGACTTGGCAATTAGTAAATTAATATAGCAGCTGGATTTTACAGTGAGCTTGGAAAATTGTTATCCGGACATGATTTTCCAATCTTCCACTGATTTATCAGCTGTGGCAGACTCTGGGATGAGAGCATATATTTAGTACATTCAGCAATTCATACTATAGATTATTTAGATAAATTTAATCTCGCATAATATTAATTATGCATCTTCTTAATAAGTTTTGATTTCTGTAAAAGTATTATTTCCTATGTGTATACATGTGCAAGTGTTTTAATTTGATGGTTTTTCATTTTCATAACAAAAAAACAAATACCTTACTTAATTATATAAAGAAAAAGGGGGGGACCAAGGCTATGCCTCGGAAGTATAAAAACCTTATATATCTTAAATTTTTGGAAAAAGCATAAAGATCTTATATCTATTGCAAATAATTCTTGAACAGTCCTTTTTAAACAAGTCTTTTACGAAGCCAGTTCCATCAATTACCAGGTATTGTTCTAACAGTACTCAAGCAAAGTTAAGAGAGAATTCTTTGCGTCTAGTCAAAGGTTCAGAAACAAGATTAAAAAATTCATTTCAATTAATAATTTGGAGGAAAGTCTATGTTTGTGTATTCACAGGTTTAAAGCAGAAGTAACTTCCTAGAGAAGAACCTGGAAACTCATCAGCTGCAGAGACAAGCAGACAGCCCAGAGAGCAGAAGAGCGAGCATGCTGATGTGAACTGTATCAAGACCACAGTTGACAGCAGAACAGCTTGGATCCCACATGCAAGAACAATGGACTTTGGGTTTCAAGTGAAAAAGTGGGAAAATTAATATTGTAAAGCCTCATTTGTTAAAACATGAGTGAAAGAAAAATAACCTTTCTTGAAAAGTAATCCAAGAAAAGATTTAGGTTGATTTTTTTTTAATTTTTTTTTTTTAAAAAAGAGAGGGGCAGATGTTGGAGTCTGAGATACAGACTGTGTGCCCTTGCTTTTAATATTTAGTTCCAAGATTCAAAGAAACACTGAATTTCATATAATATGAAATTCATGTGCATGTTTTCATGGTGATACATGAAAACAAATGTTAAAGTTAGATAGGAAATGTGTAAATGTGTAGATTAGAAAGTTTCTTAAATCACTGGGTGAAAAAGTAGTTTAGAGAACAGGAGACAAGATGGAGGATTTAGGGTGTTGTCTCTTGTCCTTCTTCTTCCTTCTTCATGTTCTTCTCCTAGGGGTTTTTGGGTAGTAGTAAGTGATTGGGTAGAAAATGTCACAGTGCAGCACACAGGTGTTGGGTCATTGGGTCACTAAGAAAAATAGCTTAGTTGGCATCTGTTAATTGGGTAAATGGACATATAAAAGACCTTGAAGAAGATCTTTGTTAGCCATTTTACCCCTTTTCTATCATAGTGCACATAGCTCCTTGTACCTTGTAATACTGATAAGAAAAAATAAACAACTGAGACCGAACGAGAGAAAAAAACCTGCCTCCCTCTCATCAATCTTCAGTTCAAAGAGAAAAAGAACCCAAATCTAAAAGTCCCCTAAACGGACAGGTTTAAGCTAGCAGCTGGTGGTCATCTAATAGCAGTGAATTGTAACACTTTATAATGCCACAAATATTGTATGCAATTCCCTGTAAAGTTTCCTCGGAGATGTGCCTAGAAAATGCTGCTTTGGCATGTCAGCCTTACCACTTAATTTCATTTACCCATGTGTCGCCCTGAAAACTCAGCTTCTGAGCTTGCTAACATAGTTTTCTAAAGACTTTCCCAGGACAGTAACTGTAAACATAGATATGTGTTTAAAAAAATTAAAAAAAAAAAAAAATTAAAAAATAGCACAAATACCCTGACATGCTTTCCTGATACCAACATTAAAGATTCTTTAGGAACTCTGTATCAGCCCACTATCCTACCTGGGAACAGAAGAGCAGCAAACATGAAGAATGATTTTATCCTAAATTTCAGTTTTTAGGATTCCACTCCGAGTTTTTCCAGAATGAAGAATCTCTTTGACTATCCACCTGTCAGACAGGCACATTTAGCACCGCCTCTATTTCTAAGCACAGATACTTAGATGTTGCTATGTAAATGAAAAATACATGAATAGTCAAGATCCCTTTTTTTTTGCTCCATGTATTTGAGCAAATGCAACCATAACACATTAAAGACTTGGAAGGTGCAAGTAAAGTATAAATCGAAGTTGCATCTCTTTATAATTTTCTATTACAGCAGTCCAATAATGGAATTAATAAAACTCGCATTTTCATGCTGTCAAGTTACATTAAAAAGCATTATTTAGCCCTCTCCAAACCTACACTCTAATAAATGTCAAGTTCCCTGTTATTAGGTTTTTCAATATTTGTACAAAGATATAACGCAGATAATGAGAACACACACTGCAGACATGTGTGCTGTTATAATATTAACCTGAGATAAATAACCTGGGACAATTATTCCCAGTCTTAATAAAGCTGATTTTCTAATCAAATGTCAATAAAATGACTTGTTTTTAATATGGACACAATTTCAGTAATAACTTTGACTCACTGAATAATAACTTTCAGAATGAACAAGGAAGCACTGGTAATTTTTTTAAGACACTGTTCATTCTCCAACTGGCTTCCTTCACCTCAAGCACTCAGAACCCTCTCCATCCACTAAGGCAGTCCAAGGCTGGCACTTCACTTTCACTGCCATCTTTGTCCCTGTCACAGGAGAAGTGACAAGCAAGAAGATGGGAGATAACAGAATAAAGGGAATAGTTTATAGGGCAGCATCTTTGGTTTGTAGTCCATTTCAATGCCAGGTCTGTTTTCAATTAGATTGTCCCAACGCTTTTCCATAAGGAAGAAGATGAGCAAATTCCTGTAGTACACCTTCCCTGGCTCAGTCCTTCATTTGGCTGTCTGCTGGATGCATTCAGTTTTCTAGGAGAAGCTGACAAACTGAAAGTCAGTGTAATACCACGGGACAGGAATTACAAAGCAACTAAATGCAAACTGGCAATAGCAGCAGAGGTGATGCAAATCTTATGTCTTCAGGGCTCCTGACAGCTTGGAGTACTAATTTGGACCTTGACTGTCATTCTTCTCCTAATTCAAGAGCTTTCCTTTTTATTCTAGTCATTAACAATAAAATGGAATTTTTAAATGAATTTACATAGTCAAAGAGGGCAACATGTTTTCAACTTCAAACATTTGCGTATTCTTAAGGGACTTGCTCATGTGCCCTGCTGGTGAACCATCGAGGAAAAGATGGTTACCGTGTTACAAACGCAATAAAACATGCAATTTACTAAAACACTGTCTGAAATATTATCCATGGAAGAACGAGTCTGATTAGCTAACAGGAACAGATAGGTTTATGATTGCAAGTTTTATGACTATTTGATAACATAAAGAACTTTTTTTTTCTCAAAAGGAAGTTGCAGCACTTAATGCATTTGCTGAGCTTAGTCTTGTCAGCACTATAAATCATTCAAGTTGCACTCCTCAGAAATAAAATCTGCACTACATGGTTAGAAAATTACAGTGCGCTAAAAAACTCCTTGAGAGATAATTTCTGATTTTCAATATCTAGCCCAAAGAACACTTATTCCTACAGTCAAAGGCATTTAGTGCTGATAAAAATATAAATAATATCACCAGTTACTTACATTTAATAATGACCATAACTGACCTGGAGCAAGTTATTCCTTACATTTAAAATCAGAAAAAGATCATCATCTTTGATGATGGGTTTCAATTACACTTGCAAGATGCAGTAATACAAGACAACTAGGCAATACACTTGGCTGACAGTTTTTCATAACATTTCCCTGGTTGGAAATTAAAAAAAACCAAAAAAGCCAAACTTGTTTTCTAGTCTTTCCTCAGCTTTTGGCCAGACTGAATTATTCAGTTGCTTCAATGCATCCACAAATCACATTTTCTCAGTCTTTGGTTCAAGCTCTGTTGTGTTGATTCTATCACAAACAAATATTAATGGAATGCCACAATCACACTTGCACAGCAAGGAAACCTTGAGGCATTACATCCTGGCACTGTCATACAGTTCCCAAGGGCAAGGGAGTCCTTGACTTCAGGAATAATATTTGTTATTTCTCTATTATGGCTATTTTAAAGACTGATGTTTATTTGAGGACTACTAATTATTATTTTAATGCCACATCAAACAACTTACTGACAAAACAGTGTTTGATATTAGAATGAACTTAAATTAAAATTACTGCAACATCATCTCTAAAAGTACCTGTTCGACCTGATTTTATATTAAGGAAAAATTAGGCAGAGCACAGCTGAATAGGTGATGGCAGATCAGAATTATCCAAGCACTAAAGAAAAGCAATTAAGAAACAATAACCTGGCAGCCAATTTAGTAGAAATGACAGGATAACCTTTTCTAGGTATGTGGTCTGAAGTTCCATTAAGGCAGAAGTTCCCAGACTATTTTCACTGGAGATGCAGGTATTGAGACTGCAGATGTTCCACAGACAGCTCATTAGTCACACAGTGATTCCATTCACCAGGTTCCTTCCAGCTGACAAACTCAAAAGACATACAACAAAAAAAAATATTAAAAACTGTGTTAATGATGTCACATTTGTCTATGAGCCATCTTCATTATTACAGAGAGGCCTCTGTGCCAAAGGAGACACTTTCAGAGTGTCTCAGAGACACACTAAGTCTTCCTGGAACAATCTCTATTAAAAACAGGGCAGAAATCTTCTGCATCCTCACTTCCAGCTGCTCCATTTGCCTCGTGGACACATCTCACTTCAGCCATATGGAAGCACCCGTTCACTCAGTCTGCTTCCCTCCCATCTCACTTGCATTAACTGCTCATCACCTAACCCAGAGATCAGTCCTGTCCCATTCTTTCAGCACCAGCCCTGTTGATGCTAACAACAACAGCTTTCCTCTCAATTCTGACACCAAGGCTCATGCTGAGCACTACAAATGAATTTTTCATTTTGTTAAATCTTGAAGGAGCACAATAAGATAGGCAAACAAAGGCTGCAGAACTCGGGAGTGCCTGATGTTGGAATGATGAGCTACAAACATCTGAAGGAATTGAACAATATCCTTTGGTTAGTCTGAATTGTATTTTAAAAAGTATAAAAAAATATTCAGATTCCTCTCAAATTCATCACAGTTTTACCTTGCAATACTCTGGTCTCTCTGACACACAAATCTGCAGATTAATTAGTCCTCCAAAGGAGCTATGTCGGCACAAGGTTTCTGCCTAAGACCCCTTCCAAGCCGTTTTCCCTGCTTCTGTGGCTCAAGAAACCACCCGTTAAACTGGAAACAACAGATAATTAGCCCATAAGTGCAGCTGCTTGCGTGCTGTCTGGTCTATTTACATATCCTTGAAACTATTATGCCCAATTTGTAGTTTGGATTGTTTCTCCCTTCTAGTGGTAAGAAGGGAAAAGTCTCTTAAAAAATGTCATCTCTCTTAGGCTTTCCACTGAATATGCCACTCAGCCACCCTTAGGCCACTGCTATAAGGTAAAAAGCTGTGCCTTTACAAACCAGGTGCTGTTTTTCCCTGTACCTAGTTGTCTGTGCTGGGTGCATGCACTCCACTGTACAGATACTGCCAGCTGAGTACACTCCATAGTTAACAACCTGAAAGCAACTCTAATTTAAATTACTCCAATATTATATGCACATTCACACTCCAGAAACGTAGAGTACTTGTCAAATATCACTTTGAAGAACCTTTGTTTAGCTGCTGAAACACCTGCACACCTAAAAAAAATCTATTATAGCTTGTATAATTTTACGTTTTACTTCATGGCTACCGTAAAACAAAACAAATTATTTTGGTGCTGGATGGAATATTTTAACAGGAACATTTCAAATAAGTATTATCTTGGATAGCACTAGAGCATCAAAATACTTAGGGCTGTGAAGGAGCTGCCTTTTGTTCATAGCAGGCAAG
This sequence comes from Poecile atricapillus, assembly GCF_030490865.1. Classification (NCBI taxonomy): domain Eukaryota; kingdom Metazoa; phylum Chordata; class Aves; order Passeriformes; family Paridae; genus Poecile; species Poecile atricapillus. Next base: position 6,510,556 of record NC_081252.1, read on the forward strand.
GAAAGACTACACAATACTCTATTAAATACTCAGACGTACGTGTTCCTCAGGCCAGTTTTATTTATCAGCTACACAGAACTCCTGTGTCTTAATTCCCCCTGAAATCATGACTCCCTGCAGTCCTCTCCCAAGAAAAGAAGACACATACTAAACTCCCAGCTCAGAGAGTGCTGCCACCCAGGATTGTCAGCACAACCCTCAGAGGGAGCTGGCCAAGGAGCTGTTCCTCCCAAAGTGCTGGAGGGAAGGCTGGCAGAGGGCAAGGTATCTTAGAGCCCATCCTATGGGGCTGTTCCTGAACAGGAATTAATAAATCTATCAGTACTAGACTCCTCTGTGTGTCTGGGAAGGAGTTTAGCATTCTCTTTATCTGAGTTAACCAGACTGCTCCGTGTGTTCTCCCCATCTGTTCTCCTCCCTCAAGTGCTGTTATCAATCATCTCTGAGGCTGAATTCCCTTTGCTAGGGCAGTGTCACTTTTGTTTCCTAGCATCAAGTCTTTGGGACCTTCTGTTGTGTGATTTCTTCGCAGAAGATTTGAATCATTGAACCATTTGAATTCCCTGTCAAAATGGCCTCTGGAGACGGGTGATGAGCACCACCAAAACCTCTGGAATGACCAGCAGCTGTAGAAGCTGGGATTCTTCACTCTCCAGACCTGGAATCTGCCTTGCTTTGAGGAGAAGTTTCCATGCTGCTGTCAGCACAGCAGCTTAAGGAGAACATCAAGACTGGTGTCTCACATGGTGATCCCCCTCCTCTTTATCTTCTAACACAACTACAAACAAACCAAATGACAGATTGCACAAGGAATAAGGGATGGTCAAAAGCAAATCTCTAAACTAAGCCTGGCAGGCTCACCCAGGAGTTCAACACAGCAAGGCAGGCACTCTGCACTACCTAGTTCATGGGAAGAGATTTCTAAACTCTACCAAATGAAGTTAAGAAATGAAACAGAGAGCAATAGAACCATATTTTAATTCATTTAAAGGGATGGAATAACACAGAATCTTTGCCATGAAACTAGGGGATTTTTCTCCCTTATCTAGTGCCTGAGGAAGATTAGAAATTGGGAAAAAAAACCAACTGAAACTGTAAATACATTATGCCACCGGATAGAAACAAAAGGTAATTATTTGAAAACTAGAAAAAACTCCAAGAGGAAACACAAAACATGATGGAATATGGATTATTTTGATCACCGAGAATTCCCCATGTTAAAGGCACGGAGAAAACCATCATTCACAAGTGGGAAAACAGAGGGAGCGTAAAAGTGAAATGGAGTTCTGACAAATGATGCTGTGTAGAATATGGGTTCCCAAAGCAACAGAAAAAAGGCACCCCGACAGCAGCAGCCTCAGAGATTGTATATTGCAGCTGAAGCAGGCGGGTTTCTGGAGATTCACCTTCTCAACTGGCACACTTACTTGCCAAGGCTGCTCAACTTCTTTCATCTTCAACCACAAAACCTCCCAGTCCTTCCACAGCAATCACTCCATCAAATCAAGAGAGACCAAAAAATGTTCTTTTCGCTGTTCACAAGAATATCAAGTTCTGTGCCCAAGAGATACCATTTGAAGTCAGAAGGAACAAGCCAGCAAGTGTAGAAAACTGCTATTTGAAGAAGTGATAAAAGACAGCAAACTGAAGCCCGTGGTTAATACAAAACCCCATGATTAATAGAACACAAATGCAGAGGGATATGAGAAGCTTGCATTATCAAAGCAAAAATCATTTCTAACAAAAATCACCAAATTTCCAAGAATTGCACAGCACTTGTGGTGGCCACTCCTGATCTCTACATAATATGGCAGCAGTTCAATTGGCACTAATCTGTTCTTCTGGATACAAGCAGGGAAGAAGTCAAGGTCCCAGTGATATGCAATCCTGGAACTTCATTAGAAACCTTGCATCTTTCAATAGTTTAAATCCAAGCCAGAAAAGAACCTGCTTTGACACCAACTATCCTTAGGAGCAACATTTTGCAGCACCCAATTTGAAAAGGTTAACCTGCCGGGCAATAATACAGAAAAGAAAAATGAAAAGGAGGGCAAGGAAAATCATCTGCTGCTGAAACTGCTCTTCTACAAAAACAAAGTGATAGGAAGATTCAGCCCGTGAACAACACATTCCTCAAGCAGGAGAGAAAAAACACAATTCTTAAAAATCTCTTCGCTACATTAGAGATAGAAAATTGACTACAAATCAGCTGTTCAGGACTTGTTGCTTGTTCACTACTCAGACATCAGAATTACTACCACAATATTAGAAGAACAATCCAATCAACATCTTCCAGGGATGCATTTGAATTCATTTGCTGGTGCCAGCCATGCTGGGCTTTGCTTCTATCCATCCATCCTGCTGCAAAAAGCTTCAATTCTGTTCTCACCATCACGTCAGATCAGCTCTTGGACTCACAGCTCACCACAGACCTCGAAACAGGAGGCAAAGATCAACACCAGTTGGCCTTTCACAACTTCTCACCCATCTATTACCTTTCTGGGGCCAGCTGCAGAAAATGGGGGGGAAGCCATTCCAAAGAACACTACCAAGGAAATCACACAGCACTCGGCACTTTTTCCAGGCATCAAATTTTTAATGGATGATGTGAAGTAACACAGAAGCAATTCCTGTCCACAGAAAAAAAGATTTCAAATGGTTTTGTCTCAAGGACAATCACTGGAGGTTGACAATTTCTGGTGCTGAAAGTTACATGAGGTCCTCAACATTGAGCAATCAATATCCCCACAATCTAAACGGTGAAATTACGACCTCGGCAAGGAGAAAAGTTTCAGCATTTGCAACTCACCTCCAAACCTCAGTAGAACTAAACCAGCAGAATTTCCCTGAGATAGCACTGTGTTCTGGAACCCCTCAAATACTCACTAAAACAGACCTGACTTGCACTAGGACAGCCGTTCATGAAAATCTGGGGGAAAACCTAGGGGAAGTGGCCATGTGCACGCACATCCCTTCCCACAGCAGGCACAACCAAATCCTCCTTTGAATGGCCTCAAAGTTGAGCAGCACTCATTGGCACAGCCTCTTCTCCCACACACAGGCCAGGGAGCAACACGGCAGCGCCAGCCAGATGGGCAAGGACAAGAGAGAGCAGATGCCAACGAGGCTTTCAAGCTGTGCCAAGGGAGGTTGACGCTGGCCATTGGCAAGAACTTGTGCCCAGCAAGGGCCATTAGATCCTGCAATGGCCTGACAGGGGGCTGCTGCTGGAGTCATCATTGTGGCACGTGTGCAAGGCAAGCCAGGCCGCAGCGCTCGGGCCCCGCTCTGCTGGCCATGCTTGCCGCCATGGCTCACAGCTTGGACTCAACATTCTCTTCTCAGGGCTCTCTGCAGCCAGGGCCTTCTGTGCTTCTGTGACATCACAGCCTCTGGGCACGGCACGCTGGCTGGCAACTGTCCCCAGCTGTTGCTGCGCCCCAGAGCCCAGGCAGAGCTGCTTGCACACAGACGCCCAGAGCCTTTCTGCTGCTGCCACAGCACTATGGCTGCTCACGGCTCTTCCGCGCTCCTGCAGCTTTACCTGCTGCTGCTCTTGGCCCATCCCCTCGACCCATCCACCAAACCCGAGCGGAGCACGGATGCCTCTGCGACGGTTCCGGAGGATTTCCACCTGGAGGAGACGGACTCTGCGCTCATCTGGTGGGCGTCCAGGACACTCCTCCTCATCGACGTGCTCCTCATAGGAATGGCCATGGGATGGGCCCTTGGGAGAAGATTTCAGAGATGCTGGGGAGAGGTGAGGCAGGGGTGGGGGGTCAGGCAGGCGGGATGGGGCAGACCTTGAGGGCCTCTTGGGCACCCTTTGGCCAATGCCCTGCGGCAGGAGGGGCCTGAGCTCCTGGCTGGGCAATCCGGCCCAGGGGCTGAGCCCCATGGACAGCACCAAGCAGAGGCGGCCAGAGCTCTGCCTGCTGCAGCCTCTTCCCCGGGGCAGCCCAGCCCAACTCAGCCCGAGTCTCTGTCTCCCAGGCCAAAGGCAGCCCCACACGTGCCGGCCCCGCTCTGCCCCTCTGCCTCTTCCATGGCGATCCCTGTGCTTTGCCTTGCAGCGCAATTTCCAGAGCCCTTCGGGCCCTGCAGGGCCCCGCCGCCATCCAAGACTCGGCTGACCCACGAAGTCGATGCAGCTGCTCAGGAAAAACCGTGACCTGATGCGGCTGCTCCTTCGCTCCAGCTCTCAGCCGAGGAGGCCAACCACCAAGACGGCGGCAAAAGAGGGCATTGGCAGGAGACTCCGCACCTCCCCGCAGCTCTGACCTCCAGCGCGGCACTCCGTCCTGCAGAACCTTACGGGGAACGGGTGACCAGTGCCCAGCCCAGGCACTGCGACGTTCCCCACTTTAGAAGTTAGACACACCCCTGTTGTTCGTTTTAGGATTCCCCACCACGTTTCCCCCAAGAAGTTGACCTTTCCCTTAGTGTTCAATTCTAAACAGTTCAAGTCTTGAAGATTTTTAGGCTTAAGATTCTTACCCCATAGTCTTCTAGAAACGTTGGATTGTAGATTTTACAAGTAGTCAAGTGAATAAAGTTCACGTTTTCTACACGTTGCTGCGTCATTTTCTTGATGTTGCACCTGAGACCTGGGGACTCCTTGAGAGATGGGTTTGCATGGCAGCTCCAGACTGCCTGCAATGGAGAGCCCCAGTGCCCCAGCAGGCTTTGCAAGAGTCCGGAGGGCAGCGGGAAAGAAGAAGGTGGCCAATGTTCACCTGCCTCCACCTTCCAAGGAAGCTTGGAGTCAAACCCTGTCTGCACTTTAGGGGGGACCCTAAAGGCCCCGGCAGGCATCAGGATGGCCCCAGGACGGGGGGCTCGCAGGACTCTGGGGCACCACGAAAGGAGCAGGATCATCCCTGCAATGCTGCGAGAGAAATCCAGAGACGGCTCCCCTGGCATCCAGGCAAGGCCTGAATTCAGGCAGGCAATTCGATCCACAGGCTGCCTGGGCTGTGGCAGCTATCAGTCCTGCTTCATACATTTCTGGGGGGTTCATATATATAGATCTGTATTTAGTTCTTTGTATTTATCCTGGTGACCCTCAAAATAGGATTAGATTTCATTTTCCTACAAAACAAAACATCCGTTTTTTGATTTCTAGGAATCAACCATCTGTGCTCCCAGTTCAAATCACTTCTCTCAAACTTCTTCTGCATCTTGCTCCTTTACAGCACCATCAAATACCTCTGTTAAAATACAGAGCATCAGTGCAAAGACCACAGTCTTGTTACTTTCTGAAGAAAGTTAACTTGGATGACATACCTGCTTTTAAAAGTCCAATAGGAACAAAACCTACAGATCAGCTTTAGAATTTCAAAAGCTGGTTCCTCAACTCTTCCACACCACTTTACTTTTTGGCGACATTCAGCAGCCATACCAAACAAGCACAGAAAAGAAATGGAAGAAGAAATGCAGATAGTCAGCAGCAGACCACCTACCAAAATACATTTGAAATACAGCTCCAAGTTCTCAAAGAGCAAGTTTGAAGTGTAAATGGAGACACTCACAGAAAATTACTACCAGTTGCTACTTTTGGCATTTCCTCTGGGTTTCCTCTTCATTTTTTTATCTCTCACCTAGGGGAAGAGAAAAAAACCCAAACAAACACAACCTTTCAGGCAGAGAAAAGATGGGATTGCTCTTGAAGAAAGCATTGGATTCTGCCTGTAGAAGAACCTGTTGGGAAAAATATTAGCTTTTAGCAAAATGCCACTGTGCTGTTGCACTTGTTCTACCACTGGGAGAAAGAACAGGCACGTCTGTAAGGCTCCTGCAGCTCACCCTGGCTGAGGCTCATTGACCACTTAGCACTGCAGGCATCACTGGCAATAACCATGGTGGAAAATGGGGAGGGAGCTGGAGAAATAAATGCTTGCCATTGCCTTAGCAAAAAAAAAAAAACATCAAAAACAACCCACCCTCAAAACAAAGCTATGAAAATAGTTTGCCTCTGAATTCAAAGAACTAAAATTAACTAGATGATGTCTGCTTTTGGTTCAGCATTCATCAATCTGAATCTGAATATGCATAGGGGAATGAAAGGTAACTGAAGCTTAAAAATCATGTCTATTTACATGTGCATAGCCTATACTGAAGCACATTAAAAAGCAGTGTTTTGCTTGAAATCTGCGTGGTATTAACTCCATTCAATCTTATACTCACTAGGTAATTAAATACATGAAGAAATAGATATTTTTTTTAATGAAGAATGCATTATTAATTAGGAAGGCGTGGCTTTATCAGTCTGCTGATACCAACATTACTGAGCTAAGTTCAAAGTATTAACACAAGAACTTGATGACAGAAGCAATGTTCATCACAGCCTCAACAATAAAGTTGCAGTTCCAAGTTTTTCACATGTCCTACACTTGCTAAGGCATCTCCAGAAAGAGGAGTCAACTGAAAATAGCACAGGAAATTTGAAACCCATTTCTCCTTTTTTTTTTTTTCCCCTGGACTTTCTTGTGGGCAACAGAAAACTCCTAATATGTGGAATGAAATGTAGTTTTTATGCCTGAGTCATGAGTCATCCCCTCAGTTCCAACCTGATCCAATGCTCACTTGAATCTTGGAAATCAGGGTCAAAGCAGAAATATGAAATTGCAATTGTATTCATGAAAGGAGCTCTTTTTTCTCCATTCCCCTCCCTCCCCCAAATACATCAACACCAAGTGAGAAAGGCTCGATTTGAAAGATAATTATTACAGAATTCAACTTGGACATAGCTAGCTTGCTACAAGTTCCAGCAGATAGAGAAACGAGAGCAGAATCAGAGGTTATCAAACTCAATAGAAATTCCAGCTCATGCTTGCCCCAAAAGCCTCATTTAATTGATCCAGGATTAAAAAGAAAAGAGAAATGAAAAAAATCACATAAAAGCATTTCACACAGTATATAGTGAAATACTATCATTTCCACCTGAAAGATTCATCATTATTATGTTTTTCCATAGTAAATTACAAAGTCTCCTGCACCCATCTTCCCAATAGCTGATTCTAAGAGCTTGCTAGTTTCATCCCTTAGGAAGCAAAAGGAGCCCCAAGTGTCTCTGGATCAACAGAAACTAAACAACAAAGCTTGACAAAGTCTATTCAATTGTCAAGAAACTCAAGAAAGATTTTCCACTCCAGAGATAGCTATCACCAGCTGATGAATTTTGCTAGGGCAGGTTTAGTGAAGAAAAACTAGGTCTTTATTACCAAATCAGGTAGGAGTTGTTCTACCGTACTGCCAGGAGGATGGGAGTAGAAACACCATATTCTTCACAGCCTCATCCACAAAGAATTCCACCTGAAAATTAAGGCTGCTTTTCAGTTTGACCAAACAAATGAAAATTCACTCCTAAAACACAGTGATGGCAGCACGCTCAGTCTTTGCAATACAAAACTGGGAACTAACAGCAGATTCCTGATCACATCTCCAAGGCTGAGTGTACAGAACTGGCGTGGTGGCCAGGCCCTCGCTGACTGCCAAACCTCCAGCCACCATCCCTTCCTCTCACAGGGACAGGGCAGAAAATAACAACAGCAGAAACTAGCTTTTTAGCTTCAGCTAAAATCAGGAAGGTCATGGATGAAACAGACTGGAGTGGTTTAGAAAGTAGCACGCAGATTTAGCTTCAAACAAATCTTAATGATCAGCAATTGCAATGAATACTTCATTCTATTATGATGCATTATTATTAGACAGTCAGAGACAGCCAAGCTGACCTCAAGCATGCTGAAGCATCGGGGCCAGGCAGTGCACATCTTCCCAGGAGCTGATTTACCCCTCCTTCTCAAGTCAATTCACCTGCACACAGCCCCACAGCAGAACTGCTAGGCTGCAAAATCAAAACATAGCTCTGCTTAAGAGTCAAACCCCAGGACACAGACCATAGTAAAGGAAGAATGACACCTGCAGCATTTGATTGACCTTCAAGGCCCTGAGAAGATGACAAATTCCCCAAGATGAACAAGTTCCCAAAATACAAAGCAAAGGACTGATTTTGATGGATCAAATGTTAAATAGGCCTGTGAAATTGGAGTTGTTAGGTTGCACATGAAAGAAGGGAAAAAAAAACCCCACCCCAACCCTCAAATGCAATTTTAGATCCCTCTTGGAAAATTTGCTTTAAAAAGAGAGAGGAATGGATACAATCTTCCCCTCACCTGGAGATTTTCATCCATTCAAGCCATTTCAAATCTGGCAAGAAAGCCTTACCACAGTCCCCGTCAAACAACATTTGCTTTCATTTTTGCTTCTCATTACTCCTTCAGAGCACTCTAAATAACAGCAAAGAAGGAAATTCAAGTTGCAATTCAAACACTAAGCTCTGGAATCCCACATTGCCTTCAAACAACTCTATGAAACACTAACTTCATGCTTCATGCTCTCCAATACATAGAAGCCATTTCTTTGCACATCCTTTGGCTGCTAAAGCTGGAACTCGCATTTCTATCAGCAGATGGGCCTGATTCTCACCTTCCCCTGACACACATGAGCACTGTGGGCCCTGACTTTCTGGGCAGCTCACACTTCCTTGATTCAAACTCTTGACTTTGCTCTCTGGAACACCGCCCTTCCTGAATCCAGCCGAAGGTACAAAGCAGCCACACACCTTCTCAAGTTTCCAATCTTGAGATCTGCAACTCTTTCCCATTAGGATGCTTTGCAAAAACAATTAGCATCCCATGTTGCCCGTGTCTGCTGCAAGGACGAGCTCGCTGGCTTTTTTACTCCTATTTTTACAACATTCTCTTTCTAAGCTCATGACAGCTGTGGACAAATCCAGAGCAACACCTTGAAGCATTAACAAACAGAAGCAACAGAACACAGAAGCTGCTGCTGCATTTCCTGTGGCCATTTGAGGCTGCAATTGCAAGTGTGAAAATATTGCAGTTCTGTCATTCAGGAAGAAGTACACCTTCCAAAGGAAATCCATTCAAAGCAGATTATACAGCATCGATTTGTTACCCATTTGAAGTTCTTACTGGAAGCCAAAGAAAGATTTCTTTGGTAGCCTCACAGCTTTACCTTCACCATTTAGAACGGAACTGTTACTCTGCTTGAAATTTAAATGGTTTTTTCCCCCAACAGTTTCATCTACCTCCTCACCAAGCTGATACGGAATAGAGGAGCACAGGTAGTGTGAGGAACAGATTTGGAATTACATAAATGGACTTACCATGTGGCTACAACTGATATTTCCAGCTCTGTGGGCTAAGAGCATCCATCCAATGTCCTGCCAGTCCAGCACTTCCTGATGCTATTTGCAGCCACTGCTTCCACACAAGTTAGAACAATGCACTTTGATGTCATGTGGCTGCTGCAAGTGCAACAACGGAGACACCAATTTCTAGTTGCAAGGTCAGGATTACAAATTTAAAACCTTACTCTTACAAAAGGTCAAGACTCTCCAATCCTGCTGGAAACAAGAGCTTTGAAGAAACCTAACTCTTCCAACTTCAGCCTGCTTCCAACTTTATGGTATTAGCTTTCTCAGATAATAAAGGATTGTCTGTAGATTACTGTGGATTAAAATTATAACTGCAGACCTGAGTATTAGTCTCAAGTTTGATGGTATGAGGAAGGTGATGGTCTTCTTATCCATCCCTGTAATCACCATGATGCACTGTCTCGACTATCTCCAACAGGTTGTTTTTTGTTTCAACGTGGATAAACTGTTTTATGAAGGTTGGAACAGGGAGAATGGCTGCCTTCCATACCAATCAAACAGGTTCGATTTTCAAGTGATTCAAATTGGATCAAAGTCTTCAGACCCAAATAGGTGTAGCCTCGGTGAAATACAGAAGCCCTTATGAAAGGCTCACTCAGAAGGCGTGAATAGAATAAATAAGAAATTCATCATAAAAAAATGAAGAAGGAAAAAACCTCCATTCCCTAACACTGCAGAATTCCAGCCAAGTAAAATCTCACTCACTTTACAATGAAAGGAAAATAGTTTAGTGGTGGTGCCAGGGACAAGGCAAGGATATACGGTGCCAGGGAGGATTCTGCACTTAGAGATGCTGAGTATCCAGCCAAGAGACAGAAATTCGATTGCCAAGGCATTTGAATGAAGTCAATTAAGTCACATCATCTTTTCTATCTCAGTGATTCCATCTGACAAGAAAGCAAAGGCGGGCAGCAGAAAGCAGGGGAGCTGCTGCACTCAGGGGGAGGGATCAAATGAAGTACGATGGTTCCATATGCACTATGGGAAAAGCAGGAGGAAGAGAGGAATAGCTCTAAAATTAAGATGGAATTTTAACCTCTTCCTTCTCTGTTGACACTGACTGTAGGGTTGTCTAACAGCTTTTCAGGCAATTGGGTTTGATTTTGTTCCACAAACCTCACCTAGATCCATATTCACTAGCTGACTCTCTGCTGCCATCAAAATTGAGGGAAGTAACACCTTTTAGCACTGCCTAGAAACAGAGGAGATCAAACTAAACTCTGCAGCTCCAATGAGCTAAGGAATTACGTCCTATCCACCTTCATGAAGTCGCAAAGACCAAAATCTCTTGAGAGCATGCCATTTCCTTTCAGCCTTGTGCACTGAGCCTTCAGCTCATCATGGATCAAAAGATGCTTCACTAAATGACAAGAAAAATGACTGCATTCTCTTTAGTTGCAATCCTGCTAGTCATAACAAATCTTGTGGGCATCAGCTGGGCTCCACAAAAATCATATGCAACAGCAACACCATCTTCAGAGCCTCTCCCACTACCTTACCTAATCATTGCTCCGGGACTGTACAAGACTTGTCCCCACCCTTCACACCTACAGCAACAAACCTACAAATCTTCCAAAGAGTTCTTAAATTCCACATCCCTACGGAACATTCCCGCTTAAAACCGCACAGCTGCCCACGGGACAAAGGTCCAGTGTTACAAGCTTCTGCTCTCCCTCCACACAAACCCCTTACACATCTTGCACTGCTGCTCTGAAACTGCAAAAGTTGTCAGCAGCGCCATTAGACTCACAAGTGGGGAAACAATTCCTTCTGCTGGCTTAAGTTGGAAACAGTTCAAGCTACAGGAGTTATTAATTATTCATCCTCATGGAATGCCCCTGCCCTTCAGAGCTCAAGCACTACTGTGCAGAGCATTTCATGGAGCCAAACAGAAAGGACTGCTGTCCCAAAAGAAGAGGCTGGGAGGAACTGCCAGTGTCCTTCATGCCTTGAGAAAATTAAGGAGCACTCACTGTTGGCCTAAAGGGTACAAATTCAGTTCAGATGACAAATTTTCCAGGGTCATCCCCCTCCTCTTTATCGTCTAACACAACTACAAACAAACCAAATGATACATTTCACAAGGAATAAGGGATGGTTAAAAGCAAATCTCTAAACTAAGCCTGCCAGGCTCACCCAGGAGTTCAACACAGCAAGGCAGGCACTCTGCACTACCTAGTTCATGGGAAGAGATTTCTAAACTCTACCAAATGAAGTTAAGAAATGAAACAGGGAGCAATAGAACCATATTTTAATTCATTTAAAGGGATGGAATAACACAGAATCTTTGCCATGAAACTAGGGGATTTTTCTCCCTTGGCTAGTGCCCAAGTAAGATTAGAAATTGGGAAAAAAAACCAACTGAAACTGTAAATGCATTTTGCCCCCGGATAGAAACAAAAGGTAATTATTGGAAAACTAGAAAAAACCCCAAGAGGAAACATAAAACATGATGGAATATGGATTATTTTGATCCCCGAGAATTCCCCATGTTCAAGGCATGGAGAAAACCATCATTCACAAGTGGGAAAACAGAGGGAGTGTAAAAGTGAAATGGAGTTCTGACAAATGATGCTGTGTAGAATATGGGTTCCCAAAGCAACAGAAAACAGACAGCACCCTGCTTTTTTTCTGATATTTATAATTATTCATAATAGGTACCAGAATCACAATATTCCAGTATTGCTGCTAATGCCAATTTAATTTTAGCAAAGTCAAAGCTCTCAACTGTGCTGAACTACACTATTTGGTTCAGAGTTTTCCAAGATGTACAGCAAGAGACATCTGAAGGATAGTTCACCCCACAGTTTCAACTCTTATGTGCCTGCCCAAATCATTGTCACGTGAGCTACAGGAATGGCTGCTAGACTGAAAGAGGAAATGCCAGTGGCTCTCTTACCTGCCTCAGAAAAATTCTTTCTGCTTTGAGGTTTTTGAGTGAAGAGCGTCATTGAAGATCACAAAGAGCAGCGATTTCTAGATTGGTCCAGGTAGATGTCTACGTATTCAGTTTTCTGTAATGGAGAATACAGAGCTCTGTAAATCTAAAACTGTATTTCAAGGGGGCAAGGGAGAGCAGAGTTGGCAATATTTTCCATTTGAATAAAGCTTCCATTTTTATTTCGAGTTACAAAAAAATGATCATTTTTTAGTTATGGCTTCTTACAGTGTCACAATGGAAAAAGCTAGCACAGTAAACCATTTGCAATCAAAAAAATGTAACAGGGAAAAGTTATGGAGAGTAACAATAAAAGCATATTAAACAATGGCTGAATGCTTCAACGGAACTTAAAGGAAGACAGCTTTTAAAAATTTTCTTCTAACATTTACTGTACAATCACACCAAATGTGAAGCTTTTAAGTTCTAGGAAGTTTTGTTGCGGCCCGCCTTCTTCTAGTTTACTGCACAGTGCATTATTTACATAAAACAGAATTTCTTCCATGGGAAAGGCTTGCATGGTACTTCAAAGCCTGAATAAATCAGGGACTTCAGCTTGAATCTACAAAAAAATCATCCAAAAATTCCTTTCAATATCTGCATTCTATTACCTTATCATGCTACCTGTCTAGCTGAGTTATTCAGGTATCCACACCAGAAATGCCAGACAATGTCTCTCTAGGATGATGTGATGTTACTTCAAATGAAAAAAAAAACAATAAATAAAAAATCACAGATTAATTTCCCATACAAATGATGACTCACTACTCCCAAATCCTTCCTATAGCAGGATGCTCACTTCAGTCTGGAAGTCTTCATGTTGCAGCCTGCAGGAATCAGCTGATTTCCTGTAAAGGGCTGGAAAGCCTTACAGGAACTGGTTTTGGTTGAAGAACTTCTCCAAGGTGCTTACCTGTGGGACTTATCCAGGTGAGGGATGTTAGCTCCCTCTTCTTTGAGGTTCAGTGTCCAACCACTCCTACTGCTGTAAGAAGAACAGAAGAAACATCTGCCTATAGCAAGGACTGCACTGGTGGGCAAAGTCCAAATTCCGTCCTTCAGGGAAAAAGAAACAAAGACTGAGGAATTCATGCCTGTTCAAAATTTCATCCTTGACTACTGAAAGCACTGGAAGCACATATGTATGTTTAAAAATGGAATTGTCCTAATTTAAGAACAAAAAATAATTTGATCCCATCACCATTTCTCTTGGTCCAGTCCTGAACTGGAGATCCAAACAGCTGAGAAAGCATGGAATAATCTGCTGGACAACATTAAAATGAGCAACTCCTGTATCTTCCCAAGTTAAGAATACAAATCACAAAGAAAGGCACTGTGAGAAAAAAATTTCTTAGAGGAAGACCTCAATTATTTTCCAGCAAGACAGGTAATATGCATTTGGATATTTCTCAAAAAAACCCAAAAAACCAAAAAAACTGTTTTCATACAAGATTTTACTCATATATTAACTATCACATATTTTGCAAACCAAAAAGAGACCACAGAAAAGTAAAATCCCAGATATTTCCTATATTTAAACAGTGATTGTATTTGTGAAACGGGAATACAGAGCCTCACCAGATTAATATCACCACTTTGACCAGGGAATTTGCCATATCCACTTCTGGTTTCGTTCAGTTGGAGTTTCTGTTTCTACAGTGATGGCTTTTGAACATTTCAGGATTTAAAGTAGTCCCTGAAGAGATAGCTGACAAAAATATGATGTTACTTTTAAGATGCTTTCTAATTATTTCAACCCTCACCCAGAACCTGCAAACATCTGATCTCCTTCACTATGCTCCAAGCTCATTAAAATTGGAACGCTAAATAAGAATATTCAAAATATTTTGTTTTGCATTGCTAAAGGCACCACTACAGGTACTTGACTCATCCTTCAGACTGTAAATAAATAAATGAAGTCTAGGACAGGTCAAATAAAGACACTATGTCTTCTAGGTTTTGTTGGGGGTTTTTTTTTAGAAGACTTAGTAGATTTGAAACAGGTCTTATATTAAAGAATAGTTCCAAAGGGACTTGACTTAGAGAAATTACTTTATACTTGGCAGTCCATCTCATTGATTGCAGTTCCTTTTTTTTCCAAATATAATCCAACATTTTCACTACCAGGTGTGGTGGTTGGAAATGTTGGGACTGTAGAACACTGCAAGGCTAATTTCTCCTCCGGTCTCCATTATTTTTATGTAGCTCAGCACTTTCTCATCCTTACTGAGATCTGCTGCAAATTTAAAACACCCTAACAGGGCTGAGAGAGTCTTGCAACAGTGTTTATCTACTGTATCATTAGAGTTCTTGTTACCATAATTCCACAGTTCTGAGCAACAACTCTCATTTTAGGGGCAGGTAATTGAGCTCTATGATACATGAATTGATTTGCAGGAGAAATACATTAAAACCTGGTTGGAAAAGCAAATTATTCAGGATCTTCACTCTCATTGCCTTTTAGAGCTACCACTCTAGGACCACTGAAAGAGTTTACTTTAGCTCGTGTCAATGAAGCTGCAATTCAGTGTTTGTCCAAAAAATGTTCACATTCTAAAATGAAGGTGAGGTTACTGTGGTTTCATGAGTTATAAAGGCAGAATTAGAGATTACTGCAGATTCTTAGATCAGGACCACTTCCCAGCTCAAGAGCTATTTAGTGGGAAGAGCCAAGGCAAAAGGCAAAATTCAAGCAAGTGTTGCTGATAAAGTGAGTTATGGGTTCTACATGAAAATGTTAGCAAGGGTGATCCAGTCAGATCTCATGTCTGCCTGTGGTTCAGCACTGCAGCTGGTAACACCCAGAGCACCAGATCCAATCCCTCCTGGGGAGCAGGTTTGTTAAAGCAAGCACTGTTGTTTCAGGACCAGTGAAAGACAGGACAGAGACAAAATTGATAGGACTCCCTCAGTGCAAACACAACTTGCCCAGCGACAAATTTTCTCCTCTCTGGCCCTACTTGTAACATCCCTGTTTTCAAATTCCTATTTTTAGCAGCTTCTCATAAAAGGCATTCTTACTCAAAGAAGTGAATGTTACAAGTGTTCATTTGAATGAAGCCAACAATTAAGCAACATCTTCTCTCAAGTGATTTTGTAAAAGTTATGGTTTAGCTTTCTTCCTAATTGCTTGGAAAAATCGGATCGGTGCAGGAAATGGGAAGGGTTGGCTCAAAGGGATGGGAACCAGCCAGTAACTCCTGCTGCTGCTGACCTGCTGCAACTCCCAGGTAAGAGGACAAGTGCTTCATTTGTAATCAAGTCTATCTAAAAGACAAAAAAGGCAGAAGGACAAACCTGGTTCATAAAGGCAGCAGTCTGTGACCAAAAGCAGCAGAGTCAGCAGCCAGTGTTTCACTCCTGATGAGAGCCCACTTGCAAAAGTTCCACTTGAGCACCTGCTGGAGAGCAGAGGCTGTTCTTCTTTGATGTGTCAAACCATAAGAGCCATACTTCTGTTGCTATTCAAAGAACAGGGATAAACTCTGGGGTTTGTTAGGTTTAAAATAGTTCCCAATTTCAGGCCTAATAGAAGGCAAAACGGAAAATATCACATGTAATAGGACTTAAAAATAGAAATGTGGAAGAACACAATGTTATACTCATGTTACCTATCACTTTTTTCAGCTGAGCAAAGCCTTCACAAACATTATAAATACATATCTTTTTCCCCAATGATAAAAAAAAAATAATACTAATACTAATAAAAAAATCTGTCTTGTAACCTGAAAGAAAAGACATAAAACCAAAGCAAACCTGATTCTTGTAAACAGAAACTGTTGCTTAAAAATTCAGTTTGGGGAGCATAAATAGTTAATTGCCTTGAGCATGTCTTAGAAGTTCAGATTTACTCAAAATAGTGTCAAGAGCAAACAAAACTGCAAAACAATCTCTTTTAGTAGGAAATACCTTGTGAGAATCAAGTGTTTTCTTATCATCTTTCACTGTTTCACTTTATGTCTGAATCTTGTAACTCCAGCTCCTATAACAGCATCAGTGGGGGAGAGAGACAATGAACACTCCTTCTGGTATTTGACTGACTGCAAGGTTTTGACATGTACAATATTAATAAAAATCATTTATTCTCACAGGGCTTTATTACAATAACAAGCTGGTAGCTTTAGATATGTTTAAGAAACAGAAAGAAACATCTGAAGTAGTAGGACAAAACCTTCATAAAAAGGTATATATCAGATATACATATTTATATTCATATCTATATCTCCAATTTCCCAAAGCATTGCTCTAAGAATTACACAAAACTGGCTACAAAATTTACATTTTTTAGGTTATTTATTGACTGCAAAGTGCATCCTGATTGATAATAAATATCACTGGGGAGCATTTATTATTAAATATACATTGTCCAATCTTTAATAAATCAACTTTAGTAAGAACAATTTTAAATCTAAAATTAAAAACAATTTCTAGGACACTTATTTTAAGTAATTGCACTAATAAATAATAAGACCTTATATACAATTAAATGACTAGCAGCTAACTCACATGATCATAGTAAGAATAATATATATGTACTGCAATTTTAAGTGTTATGACTTCAAGAATTTGTAGTAATATCCAAGCATTACTTGCTAAATAACACAAGATTTGTCTGATTAAGTCTTTCTTTAAGAAAATAGGCAATGGGAATAACTAAGAGCTGAAATTAATGGTAAGTGCTAGCTTGTAAAGACAGAAATTTACTTCTGACAAGTAGGAAAACATGCAATATATTCCTAGAGTTAACACATGTTCATAGTGCAGACATTACTTTTAATAAATTTCAGGTTAAAATTGACAAATGGGACATGTTTTGCTATATGGAATTTTGTCAAGTGACTATTGTTCCGTCTGACAACACAGACTAGAAAATGTCCTGCCTCTCAGAAATATTATTCTGTTTCTACTTTTTACTTGATATTTTTCAGTTTTAGAAAAACACAGAATTTTATTTTTACTTTTTTCTTTTTAGTTTTAGAAAAATATAGGACAAAAACAAGGCTTCTGTTGCATTTCTGGTTTTGTGGCTCAAAGTCATTGCTGCTATTATCATTATTATTAATAATTATTTATTTTAAATTACCTCCATTTAATTTGGATGAATTCTTGAAACAAACAAACCAACTCACGTATTTCAAAACCCTCATTTTAAAATGTGATATTCCAAATAATCCAGCTCTATGCAGCTCCTCAGGGTTCACTTCCATGCATATTTTCTGAGTTCAGAAGAAATTTGTCAACTGTTTTACCTGGGTTGAACAAGACATATAGATTTTGAGGGGTGACTATGGCTCTCATATCATATTCTCAGCAATGATAATTTGATTTTTTTCTCTGCACAGGTTATTTTCATTCTAGCAGCAGCCAACCAGTTGGAAATGGTCAATCACTTTGTGCTGCTCCCCAGGCACAGCTCATCATGGGAATCTAATCTGCTCAAATGAACCCTCTTGCTGCACTTCCACAGACAATTAACCCTTGTATTGCCATGGGTTGTGCAAATCAAATCTCACCCATCAACGTCATCTGCACATTGCTCCAGGAGCCATAATTGCAAACAACAGCTCTTCTTTTCCATGATTACTCCTGAGGTTTGAATCATGTCTGGGTACAATTCTGAGCAAAACAGACACCCCCAAATCCATCCATCATCTCAACACGTCCCAATGTCATTTCCAGGTCAGCTCCAAAGCTGTGCCAGGGAAGCAGCCCCGTTTGCTGGTTTCCCAGGACAGCCTGGGATGTGAGGATGTTTTCCTAGGGCAGCCTAACGTGGCTGAGGACAAAATCCTCTCCCCACAGCTACTTCAGCAGTGCCTTCGACATTGCTTGTGCTTCATGGCCTATTAGGTGGCACTTCAGAGAACATATTAGAACTCACCACCAGACAGACTGTTCACCTTCTTGACAATTAGTTTGACTTCCCCAGGACTTAGCTGAGTAAAAAAATCACTGCCCTTTGTCTATGACTCATGTCTTTGTCCAAGACAGTATGAAATAAGACCAAAGAAGATTTCCTCCTGGTCAAAATCCGTACCCTTATCTGTGTGTCTCTCAAATCCCTGCTTTGGAGAAGGATCTAAATTGTATTTGTTTACATAAATACCTCAACTGACAAACAAGAGGCAATAAAATCTCCTTGAATAGCCAATGTTTTGTCCTCTGGTGAGTTTTCCTGATACTGGACCAAGCTTGCAGAGTCATGAGAGAAAGAATTTCCCAGAACAGAGACAACAGAGAGTAGAACAAGACACCAAAGAAAGGAAGGCTCTGGGAAAAGGTATAAAAAACACATTTTGTGATATATACTGAAATGAATATTGACCATCCTTGGGCGTCAAGAGACATCCTGATGAGCTGAATAACACATGGCCATAGAGAATCCAAGCCGAGGGATGGGATGTGGGAATCTCCTTGACTATCTGTGTGATCCTCAGGTATTGATTTATCACACAAGTAGATAGAAAGCTGGCAGTAGCTAAACAGAGTTTGAGATTTTATGACAGATACATGAACCCAGAGACACATTCCAGATTGTGGACTGCTTACAAATAGCTCACAAAAAGGAACTCTGAAATTAGCTCCCACAAATTCTATGGCAAAAATCCTTTATCTCATGTCCTTCTGCACGTTATACAGAAATTATTTCTTTCCAACTAGTCATATTTAAAAACTGAGTTTCTTTAATGTTAAAAAGGATATTTTGTGGGGTAAAATCTGCTGCTTAAATTAGCATGGCTCGTGAAATCAGGTTTTTTCAACTGTGTTTAAAGCCTATCAGACCTTATTTGCAGATAATATCACATAACCACAGACTACATGCATTTAAATTCTTGAAGGGTACTTTTGTAACTTTCTTGCACTACACTGCATTGGCAACATTTTCATTCAGTACAAGACACAGAGTTTCAAAATTGATATAGAGCAAGCCCTGCACTCAGCAGCAACAGGGAATTTTGGAAGCAGTGGCTGTTAGAAGCACATGGAGGAGCCCCCTTGCATTACAGCTTACTACTCTAAGGCATATCTAGAAATGGGTGGAAAAAAATACAAATTACATTTCAACAGCCATTTCCTGGGTTGCACTTTCATAGGCCAATGCAATGATTAGCTCTGCCACGCTCTGAGCAACTTCAAAGTCATCATTAGTTGACAGGAAATAACCAGAATACTGCTTAAAAGACAAAATAGTTACCAACATATTCCTAATGTTTTTACTCTAAGAGATTATTTGAAGATCACAGGATAATGGCTGAGTCCCTTGATGATTTTTCCATCTGACACTGCATCCCCACGCTTGGTGGTCTGACACATAACTCAGCTTCATGCTGCATTATCAACACTTTTGGGGCAGCAGAGATATTAAACCAGTCTGAACACATTGATGTGCAGGTTCCTGCCTCACTGTCCATTCAGTCATCCCTTTCAATTAGAAGCATTCACCATTCTGCCATACACAGGGAGGAGTTTGTGTTGCCTTGTTGAGTGCTTTAAGAAATCTGTCTCTGCAGGCAACAACGGTCTGCAAACACAGAGATACAGAAAAGCTCAGACATTTGAGAAAATCAGAAAGTTTGGTTGTCTCCCTGCATTTAGCCTGAGACAGAAATGATAAGTCAAAATTCTCTTGCAATTACCAAGCTAAAAGGAAGAAATAATGGGAGAAGAAATCAAAGCAACGCTACAACATTTTAACCTATTCTATCCAAATGTTATCACTTTTCCATCACATTATTCTGTGTTCAACTTGAGTATTAAGCTGACCTTTTGGACACCAAAAGGATAAAAATGCATTAAAACTTCTTGTCTTTCAATCACAAAGACACATCCAGTTACTTGTCTTTCATCAGGGACAACTCCTTAAGCCTTAGGTTGAAATTTTTCCTGCCAAACTCTAACAACACACTTTTGCCTTCAATCCTCTCTTATTTGTTCTCCCCAAAGGCCCAAGAGCTGGGATCAAATGAAGCTTTTCTAAAGCTCTTTGCTGCACGGCTCATGACTTAGAAAGGATAACAGTGGAACTTATATGACATTAACCTCAACTCGAATTTACACGGAAGGAATTACATCCCAACAACAGCGTTTGGTTTTCTAAATCTGATCTAGCAGAGCAAGTGCTACAGTTCCTGACTTCAGTCATCAAGCTCAAAGCACAACAATCACAAGTATCTGGAGCAATCCAAGAGTCTGGGGAAAAAAAAGCAAAACAATATGCAGCAGTACCAAAACAGAGCAACTGAGCAACTCTCAGGAAGACATTTAAGAGCCCTCAGATTGCAATTAGACTCCGCCAAACGCTCCAAGAAATCTGTGTATGCAAAGTGTTCTGCACACTGCACGTAAAGATCAATCTTCATTTGTGGGGAGGCCTGTTTGGAATACTTGAGTCCCAAATCAGCTACAATTGTGGGATCAAGTGTTAATTCCTTTATGGCATTAAATTAAGAACTTCGTCTTTGTCTTGGAAATGTTCTCAACTAATTCCACTTTTAAATATGGAATGGTAAAACCATATCTGGGCTGGAGGGCACCAAAAATTCACAAGGATATGAACACATCTTACAGGCAGCTGTCCAGCACCACTGCAGCTGTATCCCAGGAATCCCCCTAACAGAGCTCAAACAGAGTTCTTCACCTTGTCTGTTTTACTGTGGGGATCACTTGAGTATTCCCAGGTCAGGACTCTGCTGTGAAAACCCACAGAAAATTAGTCACTGCTGCAGAGTTCGCAACCTGAAATTAAAGCCAAGAATTAATTCAGCATGAGAACACAGAACACAATGATAAGACAGCTGTGGTCACAAGGCTGGGATGCAGTGGCAAATATATGCCAATTGAGCATTGGGGTGGCTTCTTTTAGACATAACACCAGTGAGGAGTTACAGGAAAAGATTTGAAGGAAGGCGATTCAATCAGTTTGCAGAGATTTAGAAAGTTAATGGTGAAAACAGCATTTTTTTTTTGCAGCAATGAAATGGATGATGAAGGATGGTATCACAGGTTTGGCATCAACTTTTTAATGACAATTGAAGTAAAGCAACACAAGTACCCAGGAAGAGCGGACAAGACCCTTTCTGATACATGATACCATGAGGAGATAAATTTCAGAGAGCAAGGAGGAAAATGTGATTAACTCTGATCCCTAGCAGAAAACCAGAAAAAGCAATAGAGAGGAGGAGGCTATGTCCCCTGACAATGGCTGGGCAGAATAAGCAAGTCGAAAACTTGACCTATATTCTTCCCACAGAGGTAGGAAAGATTACATGAGGAATTCTTTCCTTGCGGAAAACTGGCTTTGTGTTTCTTTAGGAGTAACTTTCCATTCATACTGGAATTGGTCAATTAACATGAAAAATGTAAAAGGAAAGGCTATAAAATCTGCCTCTGGGATCATTCATTTTTCATCTGTTTTTTTTAATGAGTAAACAAAAGCAAAAAACCAACTCTGTCACAGCCCCTGCTTTGAGGTGTGGAGCTGCATTACAGCAGTTTCCTCTCAGAGCCAGAAACACAAATATAAACACAGGATCCTGTACAGAAACAAAGCAAAATCTGATAAGACCCTGCAGGTCTTGTTTTTAATTCTGAAGCCATTGAGCATTTGCAGACACCAAGGTATTCCTCTCCACAACTAAGCTGACAACAAAAAACAGAGGCACTGATTAAAGTTGTGACTTCAGAACGTTCCTATGGGAGTTGGTCCTTTAAAATCCCTTCAATTCCACTAAAATGTCTTGAGAATTAAAAAGCAACTCCAACTTCCATTATTTCTATGACTATTAATTTCAAAAACATCATTACTGGTCTTTTGTCCAGACTCCATGTCCTGGGGTGACTTCACCTTTAAGATAGTTCTGAGAGCCAAGGAAGTTGAAGCTGCTGGTGACTGATGGGAGTCTTTTCTCCTGACCAATTATCGGTCATTTCTAAGAACTGACAGCAGTTTTGACCATTGAAAAGTGACATCAACTTGTGAACACCGCCTTAAGATGTAAAGCCAGAGCTCTCTTGTTCTCTTTGGGTTTCTGGCCTCTGACAAGGTAACAAGGCTCTGTCTCAGCCTCTTTCCCCCCCACCTCCAGGCCGAACAAGGCCGCAGAGGGTGAGGGGGGAGAAACGGAGCCGGCCAGCCTGGTTTAGTTTGTAGTTTCTGCT
This sequence comes from Poecile atricapillus, assembly GCF_030490865.1. NCBI lineage: Eukaryota > Metazoa > Chordata > Aves > Passeriformes > Paridae > Poecile > Poecile atricapillus. The sequence continues at coordinate 6,532,893 of NC_081252.1, forward strand.
GCTGGACTGAAACCTGACACCATGAACACCTGCAGCTTTTCCAAGACTTTAAGTCTTTTTCTACCTAGATAAACCGTACAGATTGCTCCTTTTTCCCAGAGAGACAGAGAGAGAGATAATCAACATGAAGACATCATAAAAACCATCAAAGAGAGTGAAGAAAAGAGTTAAGTTTTACATGGGGAAGAGAGAATAAGGAGATGCTTTATAAGCTGAAATATTTTTCTGTTAAAGCTATGGAGATGGACAATAATGTTCTGAAAAAACCTCCTTTAATTTATGACAGAGTATATAGCGAGGAATGGAGTGTTCAAAGAGTGGATTTTGAGCAAAAAGTAGAGTAATTGTGATACAGTGAGGTGCTGAAACAGAGTGGAGCAAAGATTTGAGGCCTTGAGGGCAATGAGAAAACTGTTTTCCAGCAAAGCTCACAGAGACAGATGATGAGGACTTCTACCTTTGAATAACTCATCCTTAAAAAATGACAGCCCTAGACTCATGGCGCATACACACCTCAGAGTGATGTGAAATGGGAGGAGTGAACAGACGACAGATTTCTGGGCAGCTGGCATCAAAGAAATAGAAAACTATAACAGAAATACTTTTCTTGTGAGAAACTCCATAGATTAGCAGAAGAAGACTTCTGTTTCTCTACAAAGACTGGTAAAGAGACTCTAGCAAGAATTGGGACTGTTTTAAACACCAAACTTCCAAAGTTTTTTGTCTCTATGTTGTCATGTGAACAAGGGAATGGTGGGTAGTGGGGGATAAAAGGGTTTTCTGGAAGTTTATTCTGGTGTTCTTATTCTTGTACTTTTGTTAATAACCTTTCTTGATTCCTTTTAAGTTTTAAGCCTGTTTTGCTCTTGCTCAAATCCATATCTCACAGCAAGAAATAAGTTTTCTAGTAATTTTTTAGTTACTGCTTTAAAACCACAACAATTGTGTTTTCACCATCACGTCAGATCAGCTCTTGGACTCACAACTCACCACAGACCTCAAAACAGGAGGCAAAGATCAACACCAGTTGGCCTTTCACAACTTCTCACCCATCTATTACCTTTCTGGGGCCAGCTGCAGAAAATGGGGGGGAAGCCATTCCAAAGAACACTACCAAGGAAATCACACAGCACTCAGCACTTTTTACAGGCATCAAATTTTTAATGGATGATGGGAAGTAACACAGAAGCAATTCCCGTCCACAGAAAAAAATATTTCAAATGGTTTTGTCTCAAGGACAATCACTGGATGTTGACAATTTCTGGTGCTGAAAGTTACATGAGGTCCTCAACACTGAGCAATCAATATCCCCACAATCTAAACGGTGAAATTACGACCTCGGCAAGGAGAAAAGTTTCAGCATTTGTAACTCATCTCCAAACCTCAGTAGAACTAAACCAGCAGAATTTCCCTGAGATGGCACTGTGTTCTGGAACCCCTCAAATACTCACTAAAACAGACTTGACTTTCACTAGGACAGCCGTTCATGAAAATCTGGGGGAAAACCTAGGGGAAGTGGCATGTGCACGCACATCCCTTCCCACAGCAGGCACAACCAAATCCTCCTTTGAATGGCCTCAAAGTTGAGCAGCACTCATTGGCACAGCCTCTTCTCCCACACACAGGCCAGGGAGCAACACGGCAGCGCCAGCCAGATGGGCAAGGACAAGAGAGAGCAGATGCCAACGAGGCTTTCAAGCTGTGCCAAGGGAGGTTGACGCTGGGCATTGGCAAGAACTTGTGCCCAGCAAGGGCCATTAGATCCTGCAATGGCCTGACAGGGGGCTGCTGCTGCAGTCATCATTGTGGCACATGTGCAAGGCAAGCCAGGCCGCAGCGCTCGGGCCCCGCTCTGCTGGCCATGCTTGCCGCCATGGCTCACAGCTTGGACTCAACATTCTCTTCTCAGGGCTCTCTGCAGCCAGGGCCTTCTGTGCTTCTGTGACATCACAGCCCCTGGGCACGGCACGCTGGCTGGCAACTGTCCCCAGCTGTTGCTGCACCCCAGAGCCCAGGCAGAGCTGCTTGCACACAGACGCCCAGAGCCTTTCTGCTGCTGCCACAGCACTATGGCTGCTCACGGCTCTTCCGCGCTCCTGCAGCTTTACCTGCTGCTGCTCTTGGCCCATCCCCTCGACCCATCCACCAAACCCGAGCGGAGCACGGATGCCTCTGCGACGGTTCCGGAGGATTTCCACCTGGAGGAGACGGACCCTGCGCTCATCTGGTGGGCGTCCAGGACACTCCTCCTCATCGACGTGCTCCTCATAGGAATGGCCATGGGATGGGCCCTTGGGAGAAGATTTCAGAGATGCTGGGGAGAGGTGAGGCAGGGGTGGGGGGTCAGGCAGGCGGGATGGGGCAGACCTTGAGGGCCTCTTGGGCACCCTTTGGCCAATGCCCTGCGGCAGGAGGGGCCTGAGCTCCTGGCTGGGCAATCCGGCCCAGGGGCTGAGCCCCATGGACAGCACCAAGCAGAGGCGGCCAGAGCTCTGCCTGCTGCAGCCTCTTCCCCGGGGCAGCCCAGCCCAACTCAGCCCGAGTCTCTGTCTCCCAGGCCAAAGGCAGCCCCACACGTGCCGGCCCCGCTCTGCCCCTCTGCCTCTTCCATGGCGATCCCTGTGCTTTGCCTTGCAGCGCAATCTCCAGAGCCCTTCCGGCCCTGCAGGGCCCCGCCGCCATCCAAGACTCGGCTGACCCACGAAGTCGATGCAGCTGCTGAGGGAAAACCGTGACCTGATGCGGCTGCTCCTTCGCTCCAGCTCTCAGCCGAGGAGGCCAACCACCAAGACGGCGGCAAAAGAGGGCATTGGCAGGAGACTCCGCACCTCCCCGCAGCTCTGACCTCCAGCGCGGCACTCCGTCCTGCAGAACCTTACGGGGAACGGGTGACCAGTGCCCAGCCCAGGCACTGCGACGTTCCCCACTTTAGAAGTTAGACACACCCCTGTTGTTCATTGTTGGATTCCCCACCACGTTTCCCCCAAGAAGTTGACCTTTCCCTTAGTGTTCAATTCTAAACAGTTCAAGTCTTGAAGATTTTTAGGCTTAAGATTCTTACCCCATAGTCTTCTAGTAACGTTGGATTGTAGATTTTACAAGTAGTCAAGTGAATAAAGTTCACGTTTTCTGCACGTTGCCGTGTCATTTTCTTGATGTTGCACCTGAGACCTGGGGACTCCTTGAGAGATGGGTTTGCATGGCAGCTCCAGACTGCCTGCAATGGAGAGCCCCAGTGCCCCAGCAGGCTTTGCAAGAGTCCGGAGGGCAGCGGGAAAGAAGAAGGTGGCCAATGTTCACCTGCCTCCACCTTCCAAGGAAGCTTGGAGTCAAACCCTGTCTGCACTTTAGGGGGGACCCTAAAGGCCCCGGCAGGCATCAGGATGGCCCCAGGATGGGGGGCTCACAGGACTCTGGGGCACCACAAAAGGAGCAGGATCATCCCTGCAATGCTGCGAGAGAAATCCAGAGACGGCTCCCCTGGCATCCAGGCAAAGCTTGAATTCAGGCCCTTAAATAACTTTTCCCTGACAATTAGCATGCACTAACCCACTAATGGTACGTGCACAATCAAACAATGCACTGGACTCAGGAAACTATCCTTCTGGAAGTACATGCCAGCTCCAAACTATCACAGAGACGGGTCTGAAAGAATAATATTAAAATATGTGCTATGGTATTGACCAAATTAGTTACTGTTTCCTGTTAAAAGCAAAGGCTGTATTTCAACTTAAAGGGGAGAAGAAAAATAATAGAAGAAAAATTGATTTTTACTGTCTTAGATTTGTTTGCCTGTGGGAATATTGGCTTCAAATTTGAAAGCCTGCATCTTTCCATACAAGTCATAACCTTCTATTTCATGCCCCAACCTTGGCAGTAAGCCTCACTCATCATTTACCACTTTTGGCTGCCTCAATAGAAAACACCACACAAGATTACTACCTGGCTTATCGAAAAACAGAAGAGTTTACAGGCTGGGAATCTCCATTTTCAGGAATGTATCGAGAAACTCTTGGTATAACTGGTCTCACTGCATTTCCATATCTACAGTCTTTAATTAAAGAACCTCAAAAGCGTTTGTGTCGCCAGGCACCTTCAAGACCATCTCGTTCCAACACTCCTGTCATAGTCCCAGTTTCTTAATGCCAAATATTCTTTCAGCCATAACTTAAGTGCTTTGTTGGTGCTGTAAATAGAAATACACAAAGAAGTAGTTGCTTAAGCACCACCACACACATTAAGCTGTGGCACAGTCTCGTGCAGAGACACAGAAGAAATTTTGCTAACAATTATACCTTTGAGTTTATGATTGAAACCACCATGAAGCAGATATTAATATCTGCTGTGGATGTTCTTCCAACTGAATTGCAAAGGTGATATCAGTCAAGATAGAACTTTTCATGGAATTAAGACTTGGCATAAATATGAATCCTTTTACACTGAATGAATAATAAAGAATAATGAATAAGAAAGAGCTGTGAAGAACTTCCGAATATAGGCCACTTCCTATTTTACATTTTAAGAGCATGATCTGCTTATAGTGCATTTCTATAATGAAATGTGCACTGCTAAGGTGATTTTTTTCTTTTGCACAACACTTTAAAAACAGGGCAGGAGGAATGGAAGGGATGTGTTTAATCAATAACATCTCTTTCCTCTTGTTCCTTCCTCCTATTTTCCCTTGACTTCAGCATGGGTCTTCCTCATGGGCCACAGCCCTTCGGAATAAACCAGGAATGGGTCCCTCCAAAGGCCAACCTGATATTTCATGTCTGACAGACAGGATTTCACCTGTGTTGAAGGCATGAGCTTGTCTCAAGCCATTTCATTCACTTTATCTCATCCTAGAAACGGTACACAAGCTCATGAAGTTCAAGTTTAGTTCCTCAAATCTGCAAGACCTTGACAACATTGGATTGGAAGCAGAAATAATGGACTAATTATTTGGCACATACTTCCTGAAAGACACTTCTGCCAAGTAGCTCACCATCTTGAAAACCACCCAAAAACTCAGTAATCCAAACTCCCTTCAAATAAAGCTGCTATGAAGCAGGCAAATTCTGGCCATTACTCTAAGTAGCCTATGTCAAGACAGGGCTTGTGATAATAACTTGAGATAATTAATAATTAGAGATAGAAAAAACGTGATGTGACAAAAAACACATTCCTGTCTATCTTAATATTTCTCCAAGCAAGCTCTTACCTGTCCATGTCATTCAATTACCAGTGATGTTACAAGCTCGGGAGCCAAGGACTTCATTTGCAGCTGTCAATCACTTTCAAAGAGCCCTGTTCAAAGATGAAAAAGACACAAATTGAACAATGACATGTCCTTGGTAGTGCTGGCAGTGACAGAAGCTCTTCTCCAGTCTTTTAGAGACAAAGAAACCCTACATTTTCTCCACTTAGAAATAATCAACAACTTGAGTGTAGGTTGAGTTTATCTCAACAGGTCACCTGAATGCAATTCTAGGGGTCTTGCTAAGGGGAGTCACCAAGTTTGCTGCTAACACACTGCACCTCACGGCTACAATACAGGCTTCATACGAAAAAAAATTATTTTTCTCAAGATGAAGTACATTACTCCTAGAACCATTTGAAATGTGCATTTTACCAGCTTTTACCTGTTCAGTTTTACACATCAAAGTCATTGAAAACCTTCTGGGATGTTTCTACACTGCATTTCTCACACTTTAACCAGAGCAGTAAAAAATTTCCTTCAAAGAAACAAAGGTTCACCAAAAGAGAAATTCTGAATGATGCAGTAACATGAAGATATGAAGTTCATTTTAATGCAACTTCGCTTCTTCTCTTAAACACACCAAAAAGATATCATCCAAAGCATTTCCTTATGCAAAGAAAACACACAACAACTTCATTTCTCATACAATATAAGGCACACCTAAAATTTCACCAAACATTCAGAAACAAAATGCGTCTGCAATGTAAAATGGTGGAAGGACACCAATGAGAAGACTCAGATCTCCGTTCTATAAAGGAGGTGGGAATTCATCTTCAAATCCTTTAGCTTATCAGATGCAGAGACAATGGCAGACTACAGTTCAAAAGTCACCTCTGCTCGAATATTCACTCTTCTTTTGCACTTCAAAATCCTTATTAAGGAGCGAGACCTCAGAACTTCAGCTACAGGAAAACAACTCTTCTCTGTAGGTGAGAAGGCACCACATTCTCAGCTTTTCTCATCTCCAAAGAAACTTACACCTCCCCACATAATTCTCCACGTCCCAGGAGACTGACAAGCACAGAAATCTACAGCTGTAAGGATTTCAAGGCTCAGGAGGCCCAGCAAGTAGGAGAACTTCTCCTGCTCAAGCATTCACAGTGCGTGGGTAATGTGCTCTGCTCCTCAGGCACCAGCTGGCTCTGAAGGAAAGAGCTCTACCACTCAACCCTGGGACTTGCTCAGTAGAAGGAAGAGGTTAAAACTCATGTAAAATTACACTTACCACAGTAATAAAAGGTGGTTCATTTAACAGGGGCTACACCACAATACATTAACTTACCTACCCAAATCACCGGACAATACAAAATCAATCTCTCCTATTCTTCTTGCCTTCAGGGGTTTTTTAAGCAATTCTATTAGAGAAGAATAAATATATAGTATATACTATAAAATATATACTTCTAAGAAAACATGGAATACATTCCAGGACTTCTAGTGCTGGTCAACTGACAGGCTAAGAGGCCTGACATGCTAAATAACAGCCAACAAAATTGTTCCCCATTTTTATCCCTGTCAGAAGACACAACTCTCACAGCTACACAGGTAGGATATTAAAAAGACACTGTCAATATACATGGACACTTTAGTAATTAATTATGGCACCTCAAAGATTTAAAACTAATGATGCCATGCTACTGAATTTTTTAGCAGCCTCATCTGCTATAAAACAATTCTACTTGGCAAAAACAAGCTTCTCTTTTCTTATCCTTAGCATGTAAGCATTGAAAAAGATACAACTCTAAAGTTTACAGCATATAGAGAGATGTACACAACCATGATTACTTCTTACAAACCTCAGCCATGAGTGGAACAAGGAAGTTTAAAACTTGGCGTTTTCCACAGCAGCCACCATGCAAAGAGAACAGGAGCTTGGGAAGAGATGCATCACACAACTTCTGCAATCTTCTGTGTTTCCCATGAAGGATTACTGTCATGCCATGGAATGTAAAGCTCAGTGCCAGCTTCCTTCGTTATTCACTGATTCCTTGCTGCAATTTAAAATGGTAAAAAAAAATCAGTTGAACATGTACCTTATGTTTTGGGGGTTCAGGATCTGTTGGTAACTTATTCCAAATCAAAACTTCCCTCACTCAATCCCCATTGCTCTTCTCTTAGCCCTGGCAGTATCAAGAGCCAGCAGCAGAGCACAGCAAGTCCTTAAATCCTGAGAAAAACAAAGGAAAGGCAACAAATCCCTTCCTCATCCTAACTCAAGGCATTCACCATTTAGTCACAGCTCACCACCACAGATGTAGCTAAGAAACAAGAATCCAGACCCACTCCTCCTTTCCTCATATCTGTCTGTCTAAAAGGAAAAGACACAAAACACACTTCTTTCCTTCCAGTCAGCCAGAGGTGCTTATTGAATCTACGGCAGCAGACATCAGCCAGCAAATAAAAAAGGTTTCTGTTGTTACATTACTAAATATAAGCAGGGTGACAAGTTAAAAGCCCTCTCTCTGTGCTTTTCTTCCAGGTAGCAGGTCAACAAAATGGGAATAAATGCAAATGTCCCTTTTTTTCATTCATCATAAATCAAACTACCTTGATATTATTTAAGAATGCTGCTCAACTACTATAGCCACTGTTCCTGAAACTAATAACCTGCAAAAGTATTGGAAATAGTTCAGGATACATCATATTCAGTAATTGCATGAAAAAGCAAACAAAATTATCTCCCAGTTTTTTCTCAGCCGGCAAAACCAACTAGTTAGGCAACTAATCAAAAAACACCATTTAGTTCCAACCAGAAACTTTGATACTTAAATAGTACAACCTTCCTTATATATCCAGTTTCTACACATCTAGGGCTGTTCCTTTTGCATTTTAGCAAGACAAAGCATGAAAAAAAACCTAAAAATTTTCATTTTAAAAGCTAAACAAGCTCATCTTAAACTGGGAGAGGCTAGAAAACACAAAGGAAACAAATTGGTGGGAAAAACAATTAAATCAATTTTGCTCCACCACTTTTAACTACAAAGAACAAGTACTCACTCTTTTCTTACAGAAATGGCTTCAAGTCACAGGGACTACAGCAAATATTCAGTAACTGCATCATCAGTGTGACTGCAATTGTACACACGGATGTCATCCCCTAAAATCTAAAACTATAGACAACCTCTGTCATTGAAGCTGCATAAATAACCAAAACCACACTGACTGTAGTCACCAACAGCAGAAATTTTATCTGCCATTTCAAGTGAGATCAGAAAGAGGCGAGATGCACCCAACACACCAACCCAAGAGACAGTCCATCTGAACTAGATTTCAACTGCAAAGAAATTGAAATCTGTCTGGCATTCTTACACTTGATACAGCCTTGGCAAACTCATTTCCACCAGTCCCTGACAAATCAGTGCTGTTTAAACCCAGGCTTTTGCCTTTCAGACTGGCTTCAAGAACTCACCGCATCATCCAGACAACGTGAAGCAAATCCACGTTAAGAGGAAATCTCTGTTAAGACCTACAGTTTACAGGCTGAGCATAAAAATTACTTGTTTCAACACTGGAAGGAATAGAAGCAAGTAGAATATTCATTAAATGGTATTTTCTTGAGAGTGAGCATGATTGCTCTAGTGACCAAACTGATTTCTTGACAGCCTTCAAGGAACTTCAGACTAACACCCTTTAGGATTTTTCATAACCTTTCCCAATCACCTCAAGTATAGCACTTGATTATAGTGAAAGATGTAGACTCCCATGTTGTACAAAGGAAAAAAACATCCATGAATTTTTATAAAAATGCAAATGGGTACATGCAGGAAACAAATTCTAGAGAGAATTCTTTGTCACCAAAAACAAATATTTTAAAATTGCACACATACTGGAAAGTTCATCAGTCTACTCTCTGAAAAGGAGGACAGTTTATGCAAGCAAAGACAAACACTAAACAGCACCAGGCTCCATTTGCCCAGATATTTCCTATCCTGCAATTTTACAGTCAAGCAAAACAATACCAGCAATTTAAGCTGCATTTGGCTCCTTCTGTTACCAAACATCTTCTGGATTCAGGAATGCAAGCATTACCAAGTGACAGACAACTGTGCAAGCTGCTAATGTAACACTAGAGAGCAAACAGCTCTAGTTTTACTGTCATGAAAGTTAAACTACACCTTTTATATTAATGAATTGGAATTATGTCTAACTAAAGTTTCCAGATATCTTTTTTCCTATTTTCATATGACCATTACCCAAAATAAGTTTAAAAAAAGAGTACAGTTGTATTCAATCATTCTTATTTTGCTGGTGTTGAAGCGAACACCCAAAAGGATTTCTTGTAGAGTGGATATACTCCTCCTGCCAAGCATGGTGTCTGGTCACACAGAGCTCTTGGCAGGATAATTGTCTAATATGGTAAATTATTCATTTTTTTGTTTGATAGTTACTTCTAGAAAACCATTCAGTACTTTGTGCATTGGGGAAAGTCCTGGAGAATAAAATTAAGAAGTGCAAATGTACCAACATGGCTTTATCACAGCAAAGAACACCACTAAAAAAGGAAAGAAAATTACTTGGCTTCTTTACAACTCTGTGAACAGAGAAACTAATTAGTACTAATTAGCTTCTATAGAATAACAACTGCTTTACAGAATACATTCAAACAGACACTGTTCTGACCTTGATGCTATTCATCAGGGGTGTCCCTGTAACAGCAGCTAAAAGCTATGAACAAGATGTCAGCTTTCCTCTGTATTATATGGACACACACTAAAAGGAGACCTTGACCTCTGACTTAATGCTATGAACTGGACACAAGTTACAAAACCATGGCTGAGGGAGACTGAGGAAAAGAAAAATACAAGTGGACTTGATTTAAAGGAGAATTTCTCATCCTAAGATTAAGAATCAAATCTTTCCTGAAGCAGGAAATGCTGAAGCCTCTTGCCTATCACTTTTCCAAGCACCTGCTAAAAGCCAAGCATTTGTTAAATCACAACTCTGAACTTGTGTAATGAGCAGCAAACCTCAACCCCATTATGTTGCTCTTTCTCTGTTGATGCAAACCCTTGAAGCTGCAAAGCAGAAAAGTATTTTTGCTGCTGTAATATAAACTACACCTGAGCATAGATGTACACCTAAGCATCGTAAGGAATAGGATTCCTGGCTTGCCTGACTCATCGTCCCAAAGAAACTGAGAAGGACAACAAGCTCATGAAGACAGTGGGATGCCTGGCAGCTGGACCACACTGGGGAAATATTGCCAAATTTTTCAGCTCCTGACTTGCTATCACACTGGAGAAGTCAACACATCTCAAGGCACAGAGGCACCACACCACAGTCACAGAAGCTTGCTACCCTTGCTGCTGCTTTACCCAAACTGCTACCCAACAGCAACTCAGACAGACTGCACTGCATTTGGGCACTGAGATGGACTAGGAAAACACAGCTGACCTCATTTCTTTCCCTTCCTCCCTGATGCCTCGCCCAAAAGTAGGGCACCAGTGCCTAGACAGCAACTTCACACCAGCTCATAGGAGAAAATATAGCCTTGGATAGGAGGCAGGTTTGTGTACAACAGAAGAGAATAATGCTAAGTGAATGATTCCCAAAATGGGAGTAGAGGACGACTTTTAGGGATCAGCACAGAAATGATTTGTTGCACACTACCAAGTCTCTCTCATTCTTAGGCAGCTCTTGTCATTTTACTCACGTTTGTGCTCATGTGAGCACTCAGATTTTGACATGTTAGGACTTGATGCTCGGCTAAAGCAGCTTAGTTCATGACATTGGCAGTATACAAATCCTCCTCTTCCACACACAGAAAATGAGGTGCCAAAGACAAGGATTTGTGATGTGCACTCAAGGACACACCTCAGTCCCGCAAGAGGGAAAGCTGAAGAGTGAGGAACAACCGGATGCCTGTACCTCTAGGGAAATCTGCAATCCCAGTGATTCAGAAGATCACTGCCTCCTGCACTAAGCCATACTTGTTTTCTTGTACCCAAACACTGACTCGTTTTCTCTTCAGCACACAAGAGATTTATTCACATTTCCCAAAGTTCTTAGAGCACTTTGCTAGAGACCATCAACACCTGGCTTCATCTCCCTCTGTGCCTACCCCAGCTGGGACTTGTAGTCCTGGGAGAGAGAGCCAGCTGCCAGTTCCTGCTCAGCAAGATGGGGACTCCTGTGGTAAAAGATTTCAGCCTTGTACAGTATCTATTGGCTTCGCATCTCTTCTCTGTGACCATCAGTGATCCGCGGCTCACAGCCAAAGGAGGCAAAAAAAATAGAATCTGAAAGTGAGGAGAAGGAGCAAGCAAAGCATCAGGCAGCTTCATGCACTTAGAGCCACCAGAAGGGGAACTAATTGCCTGCTCTTTTCATATGATTCTTCAATATTTACTTTGGTTGGGTGTCTGAGTATCTACAAGAAAGACGATTATGCTCACTGCTGAGGGAGAAGAAAGGCAAGAAGGCCATGCTTCCCAAATGCACAAAACACAAATCTAGTGTGTGCAACAGGGGTGTAAATCTCCCATGATCTCATTTCATGTTTGAGTCTCATGTTGTGTACTACTTTGTAGTTCCTCTAAGTGGAAATTCAAAGATTATTTTCATCTCCTCACTGTAACACTACCCTCACATCAATGTCCCTGAAAATTGCACAGAAATGCTGGTTTTAGGATTTTGCTATTCAATTAACATCTGTAGAAAAAAACCCACCCTAGTTTGTTAATGAAAACTTCTTCCTTTGTCTTGTGCTGGAGAAGCCACTTGTCATCTGCCAAGTCAAAAAGGGACTTTGTTAACAAGCTAAAACATCCCGTTGCACTCCAAAAAGAAGTGCAAGTTTGAGACCTTGGTAATGACAGGAGCTGGCAGCTTGTCACCTCAAATCCTTGCCACCAAAAAATAAAAACCCAAACCTAGAGAATTTTAATATTTCCGCTAATTCAGCCTTGGAGTTTGACAACTGATCTATACCATTATCAACAAGTGACATTCTACTCTGTTGACTCACGAGGGGAAAAGGAAAAACTGCAGTGAGGGCTGAGGGTTTTTTAAACAGAGCCTGTAAGAGCAATGTTCATCAACCACCGATGAGCAAGCACTGTCAGACAGCTTCTCTGAACAGTATTGAACAGTTTGACACTCAGAAGCTTCGGTTTGAATGCCATGTGTGGAGGCAACATCTGAATAGCAACAGTTTCAAACCTACACGGAACAGAGGAATAGAAATCTGCAGCACACGGCAAAAGAGAGCAAATTGCAAGGAGGAGAGGTCTCCAGATGTACTACCAAAGCACCAATCTTCATCTTTCAAGAGTGTCCCTCAGTAATAAATCTATCAGAGGAAAAGGCATAGAGAAATATTAATTTAGAAACAAAACACTGGGATTTTGCCCCTGTCATCCTTCAAGTAAGTTTGTTCCTGAGCCAAGAGCAGCCACTTGGAAATGTGTCCATCCTTTCATTCTCTTTGACACTGGCAGAACAGCAGAGTTCTCAGCAAGGACCTGGAGTCTATTCTGATTTCACTCCAGCAAAAACTTCATTATCCTGAGATTATTCCTATCACTCAAGTAAGATTTCAAAGAATTAATCAATCTGCTCCTGAGAATTTACTGTGAATCCTTAAGTGTTTTGATGCACGTTCAGCCTTTAGATTGAATAATTGATTATCATTAAATTAGACTATCAGACTGAGCATCACATAACATACTAAAGTCTACCCTTAGTCTTCCCTACTTCCAAATATATCAAAATCTCAAACTGGTAGATTTTTTGAGCTCTGTTACCAAAACAACATGCCAATACCCCTTCTAACCAAAAGATTTACCCACATGCTAGACATTAACTAAGATATTAACTAAGTTCCCTCCTTAATAATTCAGAAAAGTTCTTGTGCAGTATTTTAACAAGTTAACTACTAAGGACAGTTATCATTTGTTAATCATTTACAGAAGTAGAACTGTCAATGCAAAAATTCACATTGTTCAGTCCAGGAGATAAAAATGCCAAGATACACCCATCCCGTTCATCTATTGGAATTGTCTCAAGTTTTAAATTACAGGCAGCTGTCATTTAAAATAATGGTGAAGCACCATCAATTATCTGCCTGCACTTAACTGAAGCTGAGTCTCTTCACATCAGTAAGCTGACTTGCCCTAAATCTAAAATACATTTTTACAAGTTGCTTGCCTTTCCTTCCAAGCAATCATCTACTGAATTCAGCATTCATAGATTCTCTCCTGGTCTCAGCTAAATGCCACCCCTGAAAACAGAGATTTCTCCTTTCAGAGAAAGCAGACAGTGCTTACTTGTCCATGTAAGTCAAAGACAGAAGTTTATTTCTAACTAAAAAGAAGGAATCTTTGCCCAAATACTTTACTTTTATGGGCAAAACTCAAGGATTAATCATGGCATGTCATTGACTCTGGTCCATTTTCATACACTCTTCTTGTTACAGTCTTTGGACATTACATCAGCAAGATGAGGAGTTCCCATAAAGCCATTTAAGGAAGGCAGCTAAATAAAATCAGGGTGGTTGCATCATCTGTGTAGTATTGGATGACACAGCAGTATAAAAACAATCAAGGTAAGATGTGAGAAGAGGATTAAATTACCCAGAAGCCTGACAGGACAGATGACAGAGTTTATGCCAACTTTATGCCACTATTATGACAGCTGTGGGAGGACAAATGATTCATGGTCCAGAATAAAATAAGGAGGGGTTGGACAGATGCTGCCCTGACAAAGACTCTGGACAAAGAAGCCTGGTGCATAAAAACCACTGCAACATCTTGGAGCCTGCTCCAGGGAGGGTTTGTGTTGAAACAACTTTGGACTTCATTTCTTGAGTGCTAATGCCAGATTTACCGCATGACTCGCTCTGAGGCCATGTGCAGAGAGATCTTACCAGACTGAATGCAGAAATATCCAAGTCTATTTCCTTCCATTCAACACCAGTGACTTTCATGTCAGTAAGCATAAGAAATTTAGCACACAGCTTTATTCATCAAAGGCTCACAGAATAAATCAGCTGTGAAAGCACCTCTAAAAGGCATTTAGTCCAATGCCAGCTCTCAAAGAAACACTACCTAGCTGAGAAAGCTCAGGGCCACTCCAACCCAGCTCTGATCTCCAAGGACTGAGGCTTTGAGTTTGCTGACAGTGTCTGCTTTCCCCCAGATGAAAAAGTTCTGCCTTCTACTCTCCCATATTAAAACTTTCAGAATTTTCTGCTCCAAATTTTGTTGTTATTAGCCAGGAATTTAAAATAATTCGGCACAGAGTGACACAAACTGATCACCGGTCAGATCTCACAACTTAGATTTACTAGACGTGGTAAATTTACAACTTACCAGTCATGGCAGCCAGAAAACAATCGATTTAACAGAATGCTTTGGAGAGATTATTCACTATATGTAAAAACCAAACAGTAGTAGCTATTGTTGCTCAAAGACTCAGCAAACCCTGGGATTTAAGGTGCACAGAAGGCTGACACATATGAGTAGGACGAGCAGCAGTTGACTGTAAATCAAAAAGACTTCTTCAAAGTGTAGAAATCAGAACTGATTACCTTCAACAATTGCCTTGCCAGATTTTATCAGGACCTGGATGCTGAGGCCTCCACAGACTCATCTCCTCCCACCTGCTGACCTCAATTCCTGGCACACAACAACAGTGCTCACAAACCAGCGCCCAAATGGCTCCACATCTCTTTTTATCATCTCAGAGCTCATTCACTTAATTTTCAAAACCTTGGCAAATAACCTGTACCAGCTCTCATTTATGAACTGAAAGCCACAATATTCTCTTTTTGTTCAAAGACTTGTTATGGATACAGTGAGGGGGGAAAAATAGAAATAGAACTTATGGATTCCATAACTTCCCATAAGACCAAGTTTTAATCATTATCATTTAATCATCCTGCTACAAGTACTTGCTAATTATGTGCCTTTAGATCATGGTTGGCTATTTTTTGTATAGGAGCGGTGTTCTCTTCCAGGTGTTCTGCCACAGTTGTACAGAAATTAAAATACACCGGGGCATGGTTTTTGTTGATCTTGCCATCAGCTGACTGTGTCTTAGTCTGCTTAGAAAGAGTCACTGGCAGTACCTCAAAAAGCACCAGATGCACCATTTACATAAGCAGGGCGTTATAGGTGAGCTCTTTCCTTCTCTTTTTCCATGGCTGCAGATTTATGGTAGTAAATGGGTTTGTTCACAGATGGACAAGAAATTACTGAGAACCTCCTAAATGTCAGTGAGCTCACCAAGTAACCAGGAGCACACCCAGCTCTGTTGGACAGGCTGTGATGGAGTCACAGCGCAAAGTATTTCAAGTAGTAAGTTCCAATGTTGTTGTGCTGTTCAGTAATCTCAATATATTATCCAGAAATGCGTGTGTTCAGAAACATCTCATTCAGTTAAAGTTTTCAACATTCCTTCAGTCCTCAAAATTATAAAATAACTAAAGACAGTTCCACAAAGAGACGTGGATAAAACCTCAAAAAGGTGCCAAACTTTGGGATTTTCTTAACAAAAATAAGTATTTTTAGAACTTGAAAAAAAAGTTGGGAATAAAAACATAGAATTGCCATTAAGGCAGTAATAGAGGAATCTAAAAAAAAAAAAAAAATAATCAGAAACAGATTAATAAAAACTGATATTTCAGAAAACTATTCAGTAACTACCAATAAAACCAACAAGTCTCCTACAGGGAGCTGGTTTACCCATAAAATTGAGCCAAAGAGAAAAAAGAATTCAATACCACAAATCCCTTTTGCAAAAGTAGTCATAGTGATGGAAAGCCCAAGCCATAACTTTATGGTGAATAGTTGAGGAACCCTGCAATTATAGGAGAATTTGCCTTGTATCAGGCTCATTAAAAACATAAGGATGAAAATGACTTTTCGCTTAGTAGTAATTGCATTTTGTTGACATCTGATTAGCCATGCTGGTCTTAAATGCTGACAAGACCATTAATAAGGGAGGAATTAATGAACTTTAATGTATCTGAATAATTCTACATTGATTTACAGCGAGGCATAAATGGGTAAATACAAGAGCCAGTATTCATTCAAGTTATCCTTTTAGAAAGACTAAAAAGTCTTACTAATGCATATTCTCTTTTTGAGAGCCACTATCAACCACGAGACAAATCCTCCCAAGCACCATAGGTTGACTATATTCCATCATAATTCCATCACAGCCAATACCATGAGATCTGGCATGCCAGAAAAAGGTTTCATACTCGCACCCTGTAGTTAAATACCTAATTTGGGCCCCCAAATCTGGCACCTTGATCAAGGGAAGAACCAAGCCAGTAACTGCTCAATGAGCTGTGAACAAGCCTCTAACCTGGTGGCCCTGCTTGGAGCCTGCCAGTTCCAGCAAGTTCCAAGCAGCTTACAGAGAAGTAAAACACAACTGTAGGAACTATTTAACTGTTTGAAAAACTATAAGAACATAAAATTTAAAGTATCTTGATTGTCTACCCCTGTCTCTTACACATATGGACAGTATACATGGAAATGCTCCTTGACAGAGAAATAACACTGTCACACCAGTAACAGTAGCTGACCACAGCAACATTTTTATCTCTTACTTTGGATTAACTTTGGAACTGAGCAATGAAAAAACAAAAACAAAGCTCTCCTTCCAAGCACTTACCTGAAAATGGTGAAGTTGGCATCTACCAGAGAAGTTCTACAGTAACACTCTGGATTTACTGCCATTAAGTGCACTCATAATCACAACACGAATAAGGCAAGGAAATAGAAGACACCCTTTTAGTAAAGCACGAGGGTCAAACCTCAGCTATTCTGAATTTTATGCGACAAACTCACTACTTTTTGACCTTTTATTTTTTTACAGCTGCAGGCCAGCAGAGGCTGTAAAAGATGGTTTGAATTGGCATAAAGCAGGATGTTCCCAAAAAGCCAAGCAAGCACTCTGAAAACAGGCACTCTGAAATGACAAAATACATACAATTACCTTTCACACAGAGTCACATTTCCACTTCAACAAAACAAACATTTCTAGCAAAGAATTAAGCATTCTTCATTCTCTCACTTTCATTAGCACTAATTAAGCCCATTTGTTAAAAAAGCTGCAACAGACAAAGGCATATGGAAAAACTGAAGGATACTAAACTAGCATAGAAGCCAAATATGCTGGCCATATTCACTCAGCTTTATACTAAAAGCTTGATCTAATCATAATGAAACACAAGTCATGTCAAATATTGGCAGCTTCCCTAAGCCCTTAAAGGAACAAAATTCTATAAAATCAATGCAATAAAAGTATTAACATTGAAAGTCTTCTGGTTGATGCCATAGGATACATCTACACATACACATATGGTGCTAATGTTGGAAACTTTCCATTTTGAAGTCATTAATGGTATTTAATACAAGATTACTATTTGTTTTGGGTATGGAAGTTACTTAAACACCATTTGATGCTTCTTCTCAACCTACACTTTCTACTTTCAAACAACTCTCCTCATCTCTCCTTCTAACATGATTTCTTTTTACTCAGGTGAATAAACGTCAGCAAATAAAATGCTTATATCCACTGTGTATAATTTGGTTTTGGACAATGGAAATCATTCTACAAATGATAAAATAATATAATAAATGGAAACGGCTTTTCTGACACCTCTTTGGCTGATGCTGCTCTTGAACCCTGGCAGGGCCAAGGACTACCACAGACTTCACCCTGGAAGGCTGCCAGCAGCAACAAGTGTTCATTTCCAGGCAAAGATTGCTTTGGTAAGGCCATTTCAGGGAGAAAGTACCAGCAATTCACCTATTTGGGCCCCCTTTCAAAACTAACAAACAGGAAAACTCAAACAAAATACACACACCCACTTTTCTCTGCCTAATTCTAATCACCAGAAGGAACAGTAACAAAAACAAAACTCCAAAATATAGAAAAATAATATTGTACTGCTGTGTAAGAGCCCTCTGTGCTACAGAAATAATACACATTTACCAATGCGGCAAGCAAATCTTTTACTTTCTAGTGGCCTGTATCTCTTGTTCAAATATCAAATAATAAAAGGTGAGGCAGTTTGCCATTTCATATCTGTCATATTTTAGGTAGATATCTTCAATAAGCAGCATCCAGAGCGAAAAATAACAACCTGAAACAGCACTATTCTAACAAAATGCTTTTGTAAAGCCATGGGGCTGCTGCTTTTTTAATCAAATTTCATTTTGCAGCAATAATTTTAATAGCTACTTTAAACCCACCCCACTCCCTCAAGGCAATGTTGGGGTCTGATAAAACTAAAATCATGGACTTGTTTTCTTCTGTGAGAGAAAAAAAGCTTCAATAATAGCTATTTCTTTTATTTGCACCCTACTGCTTGGTTTATTAAGTATATAAGTGTCTTGGTTCTAGAAGACAGGTGTCTGCTAGGGAGAGCAGGAGCCTCCCTTGGGATGAAAGAATGTAGACCCCCTCCCTCCGAATTATTATAATTTTGAAATCAGGGGCTTTCAGGCAGAGATCTGGGGATAGGAATAACAGTTCTTTACTAGTATAACCAGGTAAACAAACAAACAATAACTACAGCAATAACAAGAAAACAGAACCAGGGACCCCGGGACAGCTTTCTCGGCTGAGACGGGATGGAGGAGAGGCTTTGTTTTCACAAACCCCTCGGGCAGTCAGTCCTGGTGCTCCTGCAGGGCTCCGAGGAAACAGTCGGCTGGGACAGCAGGGACGAGCTGCGATCCTGGGCTGGTGGATGAGGTGTATCAGCAGCTCCACGGCGATGCCTGGCAGGACAGCGGGTGCGAGGCCACCAACCAAGAGGGGAGAAGGAGAAGAAGCAGCTCCGCGACCCAGCGCACGAACGTCCTTCTTCCCCGAAGCCGAGGAAAAAGCCAGCCAAAAACTGTCCCCACCCTCCTTTTTCTGCCCCCTTCCCCGCCACCCTGGGCCCGGCTACTCTTTGTCCTTCGTGAGCACCCTTAAGTACCGGTAGTTAGGTTTCCCAGCACATAATGGGTAAAAATTCCCACCTAACCCTCAACACTATCCACCCCGAATTTTTTCCCATACCAAAATGTTACATCGAATATTAAACCTTTAAATTATACACTAACACATACTACTTTAACTATATACATATGTACATGCAGATACAGATACAAGCACAGTGTCATGGGTAGTTCACCCTAAAACCAGGTCCCCTTGAGGTATGCACCGGGTCTCTCCATCTTTTTGCATCACCCACCAAGTGCAACCCGGTCCTTGAGCAAAGACAACCCCACGGATTGGATTGTCTTTGCTGGAGGCAGAATTAACCCAAACAGTTTTTCCCAGCATACCTCTCATATGTACCACTGGAACCTTATCTCCATCTGTCGTTCTAAAGGGCTCAGATTGGGCAGGGCCTGCTCGGTTAGTGGAACCTCGGGTGTTCACTAACCATGTGGCTTTTGCTAAATTAATCTCCCAGTTCTTGAAAGTTCCCCCACCCAGTGCCTTCAAGCTGGTTTTAAGCAGGCCATTGCACCGTTCAACTTTTCCAGCAGCAGGTGCATGGTAGGGGATATGGTACACCCACTCAATGCCATGTTCCCTAGCCCAGCTGTTTATAAGGCTGTTCTTGAAATGAGTCCCATTGTCTGACTCAATCCTCTCAGGGGTGCCATGCCTCCAAAGGACCTGCTTTTCAAGTCCCAGGATGGTGTTCCGGGCAGTGGCATGAGGCACAGGGTAGGTTTCCAACCATCCAGTGGTGGCTTCTACCATGGTGAGCACATAGCGCTTGCCTTGGCGGGTTTGGGGCAGTGTGATGTAGTCAATCTGCCAGGCCTCCCCATACTTGTATCTGGACCACCGCCCACCGTACCAGAGGGGCTTCAACCGCTTGGCCTGCTTGATCGTGGCACACGTCTCACAGTCATGGATAACCTGAGAAATACTGTCCATGGTTAGATCCACCCCTCGGTCTCGTGCCCACTTATAGGTGGCATCTCTACCCTGATGACCAGAGGCGTCATGGGCCCATCGAGCTAGGAACAACTCTCCCTTGTGTTGCCAATCTAAGTCTGTCTTTGACACCTCTATCTTTGCAGCCTGATCCACCTGCTCATTGTTTCGGTGCTCTTCATTAGCCCTACTCTTGGGGACATGGGCATCTACATGACGGACCCTCACAGACAGTTTCTCTACCCTGGTGGCGATGTCTTTCCACTCATCAGCAGCCCAGATTGGCTTTCCTCTGCGTTGCCAGTTGGCCTTTTTCCACCTTTCCAACCATCCCCACAGAGCGTTGGCTACCATCCATGAATCTGTGTAGAGGTAGAGCTTTGGCCACCTCTCTCTTTCAGCAATGTCCAGGGCCAGTTGAACAGCTTTGAGTTCAGCAAGTTGGCTTGATCCACCTTCTCCTTCAGTGGCCTCTGCGACCTGTCGTGTGGGGCTCCATACGGCTGCTTTCCACTTCCGGTTCATCCCTACGATGCGACAGGAACCATCAGTGAACAGAGCGTAGCGTGTTTCTTCTGCTGGCAGCTGGTTATACGGTGGAGCTTCTTCAGCCCGTGTCACTTGTTCCTGCTCCTCTTCATCAGTGAGACCAAAGTTTTCACCTTCAGGCCAGTTTGTAATTATCTCCAAAATCCCAGGGCGATTTGGGTTTCCAATACGGGCGCGCTGCGTGATGAGGGCGATCCACTTGCTCCATGTAGCGTCGGTGGCATGGTGAGTAGCAGGAACTTTTCCTTTAAACATCCACCCCAGCACTGGCAGTCGGGGTGCCAGGAGGAGTTGTGCTTCTGTGCCAATCACTTCTGAGGCGGCTTGGACTCCTTCATAGGCAGCTAAGATTTCCTTCTCTGTAGGAGTGTAGTTGGCTTCGGACCCTCTGTAGCTTCGGCTCCAGAATCCCAGTGGTCGGCCTCGAGTCTCCCCAGGCACTTTCTGCCAAAGGCTCCAGGACAAGCCATTGTTCCCAGCTGCAGAGTAGAGCACGTTCTTCACGTCTGGTCCTGTCCTGACTGGGCCAAGGGCTACTGCATGAGCAATCTCCTGTTTGATCTGAGCAAAGGCTTGCTGCTGTTCAGGGCCCCAGTGGAAATCATTCTTTTTTCGGGTAACCAGGTAGAGAGGGCTCACGATCTGGCTGTACTCAGGAATGTGCATCCTCCAAAAACCTATGGCACCTAGGAAAGCTTGTGTTTCCTTCTTGTTGGCTGGTGGAGACATTGCAGTGATCTTATTGACGACCTCAGTGGGAATCTGACGCCGCCCATCTTGCCACTTTACTCCCAGGAACTGGATCTCTCGAGCAGGTCCTTTGACTTTGTTCTTCTTGATGGCAAAGCCGGCTTCTAGCAGAATCTGGATGATCTTTTCTCCTTTCTCAAATACTTCCACTGCTGTGTTCCCCCACACAATGATGTCATCAATGTACTGCAGATGTTCTGGAGCCTCACCCTTTTCCAGGGCAGCCTGGATCAGTCCATGGCAGATGGTGGGGCTGTGCTTCCACCCCTGGGGCAGTCGGTTCCAGGTGTACTGCACTCCCCTCCACGTGAAGGCAAACTGAGGCCTGCATTCTGCTGCCAGGGGAATGGAGAAAAATGCATTGGCAATGTCGATAGTGGCGTACCACTTCGCTGCTTTGGACTCCAGCTCGTACTGGAGCTCCAGCATGTCCGGCACGGCAGCGCTCAGCGGTGGAGTCACTTCATTCAATGCACGATAGTCCACAGTCAATCTCCATTCTCTGTCAGACTTGCGCACAGGCCAGATGGGGCTGTTGAAGGGTGAGTGGGTTTTGCTGACCACCCCTTGGCTCTCCAGTTCTCGGATCATCTTGTGGATGGGGATCACAGCATCTCGATTTGTCCTATACTGTCGGCGGTGCACCGTCGAGGTGGCAATTGGCACTCGCTGTTCTTCCACCTTCAGGAGTCCTACTGCAGATGGGTTCTCTGATAGTCCAGGCAAGGTGTTCAATTGCTTAATGTCCTCTGCCTCCACAGCAGCTATTCCAAAAGCCCACCTGAGTCCCTTTGGGTCTTTGTAATAGCCATTTCGAAGGAAGTCCATGCCCAGAATACACGGGGCCTCTGGACCAGTCACAATGGGATGTTTCTGCCACTCCTTCCCAGTCAGGCTCACCTCAGCTTCCAACAGAGTCAATTGCTGCGATCCCCCCGTCACCCCAGCAATGGAAACAGGTTCTGCCCCCACATGTCCTGATGGCATTAGGGTACACTGTGCACCAGTATCAACTAAAGCTTCGTATTTTTGTGGCTCTGATGTGCCAGGCCATCGGATCCACACCGTCCAAAAGACCCGGTTTTCCCGTGCCTCTTCCTGGCTAGAGGCAGGGCCCCTCTAGCACTGGTCATCCTCTCCTCCCTGGGCATACATGCTAGAGGTTCCTTCAAGGGGATCATCCTCTTTTCTGTAATATCTGGCAGTTTCGTCACGGGAGGCTGAGGCTACCTTCACTTTAGTGGAACCTTTCTGGTTACTGGTTCCCTGCCTGAGTTGACGCACTCGTGCTGCCAGGGCAGAAGTGGGTTTCCCATCCCACTTTCCCATGTCTTCCCCATGGTCACGTAGAAAGAACCACAGCTCAGTTCGTGAGGTGTACCCTCTCTCTCTAGCTGGGGGACGTGGGGCTTGGAGTTTTGGGCTTGTGACCCGCACTGGTGCCATATGGGAACTGCTCTTCCTCATCTCTTCCCTCATTTCCCTCATCTCCTCTTTGAGTTCCTTAATCACAGCAGAAATCTTAGCCTGATGTGGGCCATGGACCATACTGTCATAATTTCTAAGCCTGGTGGCAACAGAACCCACCGTCTCTCGGCCGTTATCGGCATTAATCGTTGCAATATAGGTGGTGTAGTCACGTGGCCCTAGATTTGCCAGACTCCACAACATCTGCCCAGTGCACCTGACTTTGTCGGGGTCATTATCATGCTGTCCACCCCTTCCAAAAAGGACCTCTAATATCGCCACTTCTCTCAGCTGTTGGATCCCTTCCTCAATGGTTTTCCATTCCCTTCTATGATAGTGCTCCTCCATTCTCTCTCTATGGACAAACCTTTCTCTTACACTCATCAAAAGCCGCTCCCAGAGGGAAAGGGGCCCTTGCTCCCTGACGAATATCTGATTCACACCTGAGTCCTGCGTCAAGGGTCCCACATTCCTTGCCTCACCACCATCCAGCTGCACGCCTGTACCCATAAGGTCCCAGACCCGAAGTAACCAGGTGGTATAAGGCTCACGCCCCCGCCTCACAATGTCTTTTTGTAACTTACGGAGACTGTCATATGTCAGAGACTCAGTAATGATTTCAACTTCTGGCTCCCCTGTGGGTTGTGAGGACCCTCCTTTCTTATCCTTATCAGCAGGGTGCTGTGATTTCATCTTAGACTTCCTCGTTTCCACAGGGGCAACAGCTGCTGGCTGTGACTGCCCTTGTGGTTCAGCTGGAACCTGGATGGTTGTAACATCTGTGGGTTCCACTGCTGCACCATCAGACTCTCCCTCTTTGGGGCAGGGGAAGGGTTTCCCAGCAGCTGAGTAAATGCACTCCTTTAGCATCTGGCCCATCTCATGCATCTCCTTCACCAGCACCCCCACCCACCCTGGGTGGTTCATTTCTGAGGTGGGCTGTGGGGCAGGGGCAGGCTCTGGAGCAGCACTCCCTGTCTCTGGGGCAGGGGCAGGCTCTGGGGCAGCACTCCCTGTCTCTGGGGCAGGGGCAGGCTCTGGAGCAGCACTCCCTGTCTCTGGGGCTGTGCCAGGCTCTGGAGCAGCACCTCCGGTCTCTTTCCCTTTGTCTCTGAAGGCTAGGTAGAACAGGCCTATCAGCAACACCAGCCACTGTATGATGTCATTAGCATCCAGAGAAGATTTTAGCCCTTTGAAAACTGGCGGGGTAGGCCCAAGGAACTGGGTGAAAGGTTGGGAGAAAATTTCCCCAGCTGTCTTTTTCTCCCAGTAGGTACCATTATTAAAGTAACCTGAAAACCATCCAGTTAGTGTGTGACAGCTCTGAATCCATGAGCCCGCCGTCCAGAGGACGTTAAACATCCATGAATTCCTCACCTTATCAACCCACAAAACAAGCTGGATAATAGCCACAGTAGCCTTAGTTATAGGACCCATATTTAGGTAAGGTGCAGCAAATGGGAGAAATATAGCTGTGACCACATGGCCCACGAACCTGGGTAAGCTAAACAGCATGGTTCTACCTAACAAGGTTTCTAAATCCAGCACACAAAAGTTAGGTTATTTAAGAACTGTTATTCCTTTTTTGCCCTTTTTCTCTCAGTGCCCCACGATGGGCGGCCAAAATCTGTCTTGGTTCTAGAAGACAGGTGTCTGCTAGGGAGAGCAGGAGCCTCCCTTGGGATGAAAGAATGTAGACCCCCTCCCTCCGAATTATTATAATTTTGAAATCAGGGGCTTTCAGGCAGAGATCTGGGGATAGGAATAACAGTTCTTTACTAGTATAACCAGGTAAACAAACAAACAATAACTACAGCGATAACAAGAAAACAGAACCAGGGACCCCGGGACAGCTTTCTCGGCTGAGACGGGATGGAGGAGAGGCTTTGTTTTCACAAACCCCTCGGGCAGTCAGTCCCGGTGCTCCTGCAGGGCTCCGAGGAAACAGTCGGCTGGGACAGCAGGGATGAGCTGAGATCCTGGGCTGGTGGATGAGGTGTATCAGCAGCTCCACGGCGATGCCTGGCAGGACAGCGGGTGCGAGGCCACCAACCAAGAGGGGAGAAGGAGAAGAAGCAGCTCCGCGACCCAGCGCACGAACGTCCTTCTTCCCCGAAGCCGAGGAAAAAGCCAGCCAAAAACTGTCCCCACCCTCCTTTTTCTGCCCCCTTCCCCGCCACCCTGGGCCCGGCTACTCTTTGTCCTTCGTGAGCACCCTTAAGTACCGGTAGTTAGGTTTCCCAGCACATAATGGGTAAAAATTCCCACCTAACCCTCAACAATAAGATAAGGGAAACAAACATCCCTCACACATCAGGTCGACAAGGAGTGTTAACCTTCACCTGCCTGAAAGTGCTCAGCAGTGTCTTTACTCCAGCCTCAGAAGATGACAAATATATATATACAAATATAGAGCGTGTGTAGATACAAGTATTTGTGCAAAAGTTCATAACTAAATATATAAAACCAACAGCAGAAGGAAAGGAACGACCTCGCACCTCACGCAACGCCACAGCCAAAAGCAAGGCAGCCGCAAGAGGAGGGGGCACGGACCTGCCTTAAACAGCCCCTCAGAGCGCTACTCTACTTAAAAACTAAAATTTTTACATTCCTGAGGCAGGGAAGGGAGACAGCTCCTCCCAGCCACACGCAGTTCATAGCCAAGGAAACCCCCACTAACCTGCCGGGAGAACACCAGTCCCTCTCCACAGCCCTGAGGAGCCGGCTCTCAGGCGCTCCCTCACAGCCCAGCAGCCCTGAGGAAAGGAGCTACAAAGCCTCAAAAAAAGGGTCAAGACGCCTTACCCCACAACTTTCACCCTCACGAACCTCACAAAGGGCAGGAAACCTTGAAAGGAGGGGGCGCCCGTGGCCCCAGAAGTCTTAAAAAGGGCGGGAGCACCGCCCCTCACGGCCTCCCGCCCTCAGAAAGCTTCAAAATGGCGGGAAGCCGTGAGGGGCCCCCTTCCCCCTCTCGGTCTCGCCTCAGGATCGGCGAACAGGTGGGGATGTGCCGGCCATGCCTTGCCGCTGTCTTGTCTGCTTCCCCCAATGCAAGTTCATTTTTAGCGATCTCTTTCTGTGTGGTTTTTTTCTATCTGGTTTTGCTTTTTTGTTGGTTTTTTGTTGTTGTTGTTGTTTTTTGTTTGGGTTTTGTGGGTTTTTTGTGCTTTTGTTTTTTGGGTTTTTTTGCCCCAAAAGCCCCCTCAGAGCCTTGTGGGCAGCCTCAAGGGAGAACCGGGTGTGTCTCCTGACAGGGTTGTCAAGGTGAACCAGCCCTTCCATGGGGTGCCTCCCTCAGCCCCCAAACCACAATAAAACACCCTCAGAATGTCCCATTAAACACACAGAACAGGCTTTTCACTGTTCCTAGAGCATTTAACGAGAATCTTTTCTGATGTTCCTCAAATGCGAGAAGCGTTCCTCCAGTGGTAGAAGGCAGATCAGCATGAAAAGTGGTTTAAAAACAGGCTGGAATCACTGGGTTCTCAGTCTAAATAAGTTTTGGGAAAATATACAGGGACTGACAACAAAGACTTGCACTGCCTATGCAAAGTCCACTAGAAAAATTGTGGATGCATTTCTCTGTTGTAGATAATTGCTGAAATGGAGCCAAGAAATATCACAGCAGCATTGACATGAAACTTACAAAGGAAATGGATTGATTTCTACAATGTGTGCAGGTGTGTATTCTGAGGGGTTTATTAATAAAATGAGTTATATTTATAAAGCCTGCGTTTTATTGATAAAATCTGAAGAAACAGGGAAAAGCAGAAACTGAGAATTCATTTTAACATAACATCTCCAACACTGAATGCTATTTTATGCGGTATTTGCTTTCCGAAGTAATTTAATCAATACATTTTTAAAAATGTCATCTATTTTCTATCTCCTGCACGTTTAATGACTGCTATATAATTAGAAGGCTGGAGGATTCTATGGGATTTCTTATACACGGCTTACAAATCTTTTTACTTAGACCACAATTGTTCCTATTTTCAGTCTGAACTTAGAGCAGTGTGTGGAAGTCTAATGGCAGTGCTGCCTCATTGCAGTCTCACAGTATCTCATCTTTAATAAAAGACTGAGAATTGTTTTGCTTGTCCCATTTTTCTCTGATAGTGTTACAAGCACATCCCTTTTACTTCCATCCATCTTCATTTCATGAATTTAAATATCTTGTTCTTGCTTTTGATTACTTCTCAAATATCTCTGCTAGTATTTGACCCACTATATTCTGAATTTGTGAATTCTGATTAATTAACTTAGCTTTTTAGAGGAATAGTTTTATTCATGATTGGAATAGTTTTATTCATGATTATTGCCAGCTAGAGGTCAGTTCCAGACCTAAGCATTCCCCAGCACCTGTTAGATTTCCCAGAGAGTGATAAAAGTAATATCTCAATATATAAAATTCATACTCATTTCTAGTAGCTAAGGTTCTGATGAGAGATGGAGCAGATTGTTTTACCCCAAGAAGTTGCTCTAATTCCAAATCAACTTATACTGATATTATTTAATGCTGTCTCTTCACTTTTGCACTGAGCTCCTGGTCCAGATGCAAAAGGCCAAACTGCAGTGCTAAACTGGCAGGTCGTTGTATCTAATAGCAGATACAAGGAAGCATTTAGTAACTCTAAAGCTTTCAGGTCCTTTAGGGTGTCCTTTTTCCTTACATGTGTCACAAACACGGGAAGCACAGCTGGAAATATCACTGTATGAGCACGGGAAGCTTCTACCCAGCCATTTAATCAGTTCAGTCTTACTATGTGCTGATGTAACTGTGAAATGTGTTCTCTTTGCACTCCTAATTACCCTAGAACAGATGGGAAGGCTGCTAGTTTAAAGCAAAAAGCCTGTTTTACAGAGTCTGTGGTAATTCCACACTCTTCAAAGAGTTTACTGTGATCTGTGAGCATGTGTGGGGAAAAAGGTTTGGATTTCATTGTTGTTTTTGTTAATTTTTTTAAAATTTGCCTTCCTGTTGCTGACCTAACATTCCAAATAGCTCCAGTAGGTTTTCAAAGGTTCTTGCTAGATATGAACAGTTTCCAGAGAAGAAATCATCTGATCTAGAGTACGATTTTCTTCTAATTGCAGAGGAAAGATCTTAGGAAATTTGTAACACCCTCTCAAGTTCTGAAATACCTGTAGAACAACTTTATACTGATAACTGGGTTTAATATTCTGCTTTTCATTCATGAAAACAAAACCTTGTGTCAAAATTAACGTGTTACAAAGTAGGTCTATCTCTGCTTATCAGTTCTGTCAAAAATGTTATTAAGTAATAAAAAATATGTAATGTCCCTTTTGAAATCCTATCCATGAATTCCATGCTGGAAACCCCTAGCTCAGGAAAGGCTTTTTGGGAAGTCTTAGTGAGATAATTTTGTGTGAAGGTTTAGCCTGTACCCATTTCATCCCTACAGTACTACCTGTGCAGATCAACAGTGGTATTGCAATGTAAGTCTGCTGAATACATTTCCCAGACACAGAAACAGTTTTTATGCCTGAGTCATGAATCGTCCCCTCAGTTCCAACCTGATCCAATGCTCACTTGAATCTTGGAAATCAGGGTCAAAGCAGAAATAGGAAATTGCAATTGTATTCATGAAAGGAGCTCTTTTTTCTCCATTCCCCTCCCTCCCCCAAATACATCAACACCAAGTGAGAAAGGCTCGATTTGAAAGATAATTATTACAGAATTCAACTTGGACATAGCTAGCTTGCTACAAGTTCCAGCAGATAGAGAAACGAGAGCAGAATCAGAGGTTATCAAACTCAATAGAAATTCCAGCTCATGCTTGCCCCAAAAGCCTCATTTAATTGATCCAGGATTAAAAAGAAAAGAGAAATGAAAAAAATCACATAAAAGCATTTCACACAGTATATAGTGAAATACTATCATTTCCACCTGAAAGATTCATCATTATTATGTTTTTCCATAGTAAATTACAAAGTCTCCTGCACCCATCTTCCCAATAGCTGGTTCTAAGAGCTTGCTAGTTTCATCCCTTAGGAAGCAAAAGGAGCCCCAAGTGTCTCTGGATCAACAGAAACTAAACAACAAAGCTTGACAAAGTCTATTCAATTGTCAAGAAACTCAAGAAAGATTTTCCACTCCAGAGATAGCTATCACCAGCTGATGAATTTTGCTAGGGCAGGTTTAGTGAAGAAAAACTAGGTCTTTATTACCAAATCAGGTAGGAGTTGTTCTACCGTACTGCCAGGAGGATGGGAGTAGAAACACCATATTCTTCACAGCCTCATCCACAAAGAATTCCACCTGAAAATTAAGGCTGCTTTTCAGTTTGACCAAACAAATGAAAATTCACTCCTAAAACACAGTGATGGCAGCACGCTCAGTCTTTGCAATACAAAACTGGGAACTAACAGCAGATTCCTGATCACATCTCCAAGGCTGAGTGTACAGAACTGGCATGGTGGCCAGGCCCTCGCTGACTGCCAAACCTCCAGCCACCATCCCTTCCTCTCACAGGGACAGGGCAGAAAATAACAACAGCAGAAACTAGCTTTTTAGCTTCAGCTAAAATCAGGAAGGTCATGGATGAAACAGACTGGAGTGGTTTAGAAAGTAGCACGCAGATTTAGCTTCAAACAAATCTTATTGATCAGCAATGACAATGAATACTTCATTCTATTATGATGCATTATTATTAGACAGTCAGAGACAGCCAAGCTGACCTCAAGCATGCTGAAGCATTGGGGCCAGGCAGTGCACATCTTCCCAGGAGCTGATTTACCCCTCCTTCTCAAGTCAATTCACCTGCACACAGCCCCACAGCAGAACTGCTAGGCTGCAAAATCAAAACATAGCTCTGCTTAAGAGTCAAACCCCAGGACACAGACCATAGTAAAGGAAGAATGACACCTGCAGCATTTGATTGACCTTCAAGGCCCTGAGAAGATGACAAATTCCCCAAGATGAACAAGTTCCCAAAATACAAAGCAAAGGACTGATTTTGATGGATCAAATGTTAAATAGGCCTGTGAAATTGGAGTTGTTAGGTTGCACATGAAAGAAGGGAAAAAAAAAACCCACCCCAACCCTCAAATGCAATTTTAGATCCCTCTTGGAAAATTTGCTTTAAAAAGAGAGAGGAATGGATACAATCTTCCCCTCACCTGGAGATTTTCATCCATTCAAGCCATTTCAAATCTGGCAAGAAAGCCCTACCACAGTCCCCGTCAAACAACATTTGCTTTCATTTTTGCTTCTCATTACTCCTTCAGAGCACTCTAAATAACAGCAAAGAAGGAAATTCAAGTTGCAATTCAAACACTAAGCTCTGGAATCCCACATTGCCTTCAAACAACTCTATGAAACACTAACTTCATGCTTCATGCTCTCCAATACATAGAAGCCATTTCTTTGCACATCCTTTGGCTGCTAAAGCTGGAACTCGCATTTCTATCAGCAGATGGGCCTGATTCTCACCTTCCCCTGATACACATGAGCACTGTGGGCCCTGACTTTCTGGGCAGCTCACACTTCCTTGATTCAAACTCTTGACTTTGCTCTCTGGAACACCGCCCTTCCTGAATCCAGCCGAAGGTACGAAGCAGCCACACACCTTCTCAAGTTTCCATTCTTGAGATCTGCCTCTCTTTCCCATTAGGATGCTTTGCAAAAACAATTAGGATCCCATGTTGCCCGTGTCTGCTGCAAGGACGAGCTCGCTGGCTTTTTTACTCCTATTTTTACAACATTCTCTTTCTAAGCTCATGACAGCTGTGGACAAATCCAGAGCAACACCTTGAAGCATTAACAAACAGAAGCAACACAACACAGAAGCTGCTGCTGCATTTCCTGTCGCCATTTGAGGCTGCAATTGCAAGTGTGAAAATATTGCAGTTCTGTCATTCAGGAAGAAGGACACCTTCCAAAGGAAATCCATTCAAAGCAAATTATACAGCATCGATTTGTTATCCACTTGAAGTTCTTACTGGAAGCCAAAGAAAGATTTCTTTGGTAGCCTCACAGCTTTATCTTCACCATTTAGAACGGAACTGTTACTCTGCTTGAAATTTAAATGGTTTTTTCCCCCAACAGTTTCATCTACCTCCTCACCAAGCTGATACGGAATAGAGGAGCACAGGTAGTGTGAGGAACAGATTTGGAATTACATAAATGGACTTACCATGTGGCTACAACTGATATTTCCAGCTCTGTGGGCTAAGAGCATCCATCCAATGTCCTGCCAGTCCAGCACTTCCTGATGCTATTTGCAGCCACTGCTTCCACACAAGTTAGAACAATGCACTTCTCCTTTGATGTCATGTGGCTGCTGCAAGTGCAACAACGGAGACACCAATTTCTAGTTGCAAGGTCAGGATTACAAATTTAAAACCTTACTCTTACAAAAGGTCAAGACTCTCCAATCCTGCTGGAAACAAGAGCTTTGAAGAAACCTAACTCTTCCAACTTCAGCCTGCTTCCAACTTTATGGTATTAGCTTTCTCAGATAATAAAGGATTGTCTGTAGATTACTGTGGATTAAAATTATAACTGCAGACCTGAGTATTAGTCTCAAGTTTGATGGTATGAGGAAGGTGATGGTCTTCTTATCCATCCCTGTAATCACCATGATGCACTGTCTCGACTATCTCCAACAGGTTGTTTTTTGTTTCAACGTGGATAAACTGTTTTATGAAGGTTGGAACAGGGAGAATGGCTGCCTTCCATACCAATCAAACAGGTTCGATTTTCAAGTGATTCAAATTGGATCAAAGTCTTTGGACCCAAATAGGTGTAGCCTCTGTGAAATACAGAAGCCCTTATGAAAGGCTCACTCAGAAGGCGTGAATAGAATAAATCAGAAATTCATCATAAAAAAATGAAGAAGGAAAAAACCTCCATTCCCTAACACTGCAGAATTCCAGCCAAGTAAAATCTCACTCACTTTACAATGAAAGGAAAATAGTTTAGTGGGGGTGCCAGGGACAAGGCGAGGATATACGGTGCCAGGGAGGATTCTGCACTTAGAGATGCTGAGTATCCAGCCAAGAGACAGAAATTCAATTGCCAAGGCATTTGAATGAAGTCAGTTAAGTCACATCATCTTTTCTATCTCAGTGATTCCATCTGACAAGAAAGCAAAGGCGGGCAGCAGAAAGCAGGGGAGCTGCTGCACTCAGGGGGAGGGATCAAATGAAGTACGATGGGTCCATATGCACTATGGGAAAAGCAGGCAGAAGAGAGGAATAGCTCTAAAATTAAAATGGAATTTTAACCTCTTCCTTCTCTGTTGACACTGACTGTAGGGTTGTCTAACAGCTTTTCAGGCAATTGGGTTTGATTTTTTTCCACAAACAAAAACAAAACAAAAAAAGGTAATTATTTGAAAACTAGAAAAAACTCCAAGAGGAAACATAAAACATGATGGAATATGGATTATTTTGATCCCCGAGAATTCCCCATGTTCAAGGCATGGAGAAAACCATCATTCACAAGTGGGAAAACAGAGGGACTGGAAAAGTGAAATGGAGTTCTGACAAATGATGCTGTGTAGAATGTGGGTTCCCAAACCAACAGAAAAAAAGCACCCTGCTTTTTTTCTGATATTTATAATTATTTATAATAGGTACCAGAATCACAATATTCCAGTATTGCTGCTAATGCCAATTTAATTTTAGCAAAGTCAAAGCTCTCAACTGTGCTGAACTACACTATTTGGTTCAGAGTTTTCCAAGATGTACAGCAAGAGACATCTGAAGGATAGTTCACCCCACAGTTTCAACTCTTACGTGCCTGCCCAAATCATTGTCACGTGAGCTACAGGAATGGCTGCTAGACTGAAAGAGGAAATGCCAGTGGCTCTCTTACCTGCCTCAGAAAAATTCTTTCTGCTTTGAGGTTTTTGAGTGAAGAGCATCATTGAAGATCACAAAGAGCAGTGATTTCTAGATTGGTCCAGGTAGATGTCTACAGATTCATTTTTCTGTAATGGAGAATACAGAGCTCTGTAAATCTAAAACTGTATTTCAAGGGGGCAAGGGAGAGCAGAGTTGGCAATATTTTCCATTTGAATAAAGCTTCCATTTTTATTTCGAGTTACAAAAAAATGATCATTTTTTAGTTATGGCTTCTTACAGTGTCACAATGGAAAAAGCTAGCACAGTAAACCATTTGCAATCAAAAAAATGTAACAGGGAAAACTTATGGAGAGTAACAATAAAAGCACATTAAACAATGGCTGAATGCTTCAATGGAACTTAAAGGAAGACAGCTTTTAAAAATTTTCTTCTAACATTTACTGTACAGTCACACCAAATGTGAAGCTTTTAAGTTCTAGGAAGTTTTGTTGCTCCCTGCCTTCTCCTAGTTTACTGCACAGTGCATTATTTACATAAAACAGAATTTCTTCCATGGGAAAGGCTTGCATGGTACTTCAAAGCCTGAATAAATCAGGGACTTCAGCTAGAATCTACAAAAAAATCATCCCAAAAATTCCTTTCAATATCTGCATTCTATTACCTTATCATGCTACCTGTCTAGCTGAGTTATTCAGGTATCCACACCAGAAATGCCAGACAATGTCTCTCTAGGATGATGTGATGTTACTTCAAATGAAAAAAAAACAATAAATAAAAAATCACACATTAATTTCCCATACAAATGGTAACTCACTACTCCCAAATCCTTCCTATAGCAGGATGCTCACTTCAGTCTGGAAGTCTTCATGTTGCAGCCTGCAGGAATCAGCTGATTTCCTGGAAAGGGCTGGAAAGCCTTACAGGAACTGGTTTTGGTTGAAGAACTTCTCCAAGGTGCTTACCTGTGGGACTTATCCAGGTGAGGGATGTTAGCTCCCTCTTCTTTGAGGTTCAGTGTCCAACCACTCCTACTGCTGTAAGAAGAACAGAAGAAACATCTGCCTATAGCAAGGACTGCACAGGTGGGCAAAGTCCAAATTCCATCCTTCAGGGAAAAAGAAACCAAGACTGAGGAATTCATGCCTGTTCAAAATTTCATCCTTGACTACTGAAAGCACTGGAAGCACATGTGTATGTTTAAAAATGGAATTGTCCTAATTTAAGAACAAAAAATAATTTGATCCCATCACCATTTCTCTTGGTCCAATCCTGAACTGGAGATCCAACAGCTGAGAAAGCATGGAATAGTCTGCTGGACAACATTAAAATGAACAACTCCTGTATCTTCCCAAGTTAAGAATACAAATCACAAAGAAAGGCACTGTGAGAAAAAAATTTCTTAAAGGAAGACCTCAATTAATTTCCAGCAAGGCAGGTAATAAGCATTTGGATATTTCTCAAAAAAAACCCAAAAAACCAAAAAAACTGTTTTCATACAAGATTTTACTCATATATTAACTATCACATATTTTGCAAAACAAGAACCATAGCAAAGTAAAATCCCAGATATTTCCTATATTTAAACTGTGATTGTATTTGTGAAATGGGAATCCAGAGCCTCACCAGATTAATATCACCACTTTGACCAGGGAATTTGCCATATCCACTTCTGGTTTCGTTCAGTTGGAGTTTCTGTTTCTACAGTGATGGCTCTTGAACATTTCAGGATTTAAAGTAGTCCCTGAAGAGATAGCTGACAAAAATATGACGTTATTTTAAGATGCTTTCTAATTATTTCAACCCTCACCCAGAACCTGCAAACATCTGATCTCCTTCACTATGCTCCAAGCTCATTAAAATTGGAACGCTAAATAAGAATATTCAAAATATTTTGTTTTGCATTGCTAAAGGCACCACTACAGGTACTTGACTCATCCTTCAGACTGTAAATAAATAAATGAAGTCTAGGAGAAATCAAATAAAGACACTATGTCTTCTAGGTTTTGTTGGGGGTTTTTTTTAGAAGACTTAGTAGATTTGAAACAGGTCTTTTATTAAGGAATAGTTCCTAAGGGACTTGACTTAGAGAAATTACTTTATACTTGGCAGTGCATCTCATTGATTGCAGTTCCTTTTTTTTCCAAATATAATCCAACATTTTCACTACCAGGGGTGGTGGTTGGAAATGTTGGGACTGTAGAACACTGCAAGGCTAATTTCTCCTCCGGTCTCCATTATTTTTATGTAGCTCAGCACTTTCTCATCCTTACTGAGATCTGCTGCAAATTTAAAACACCCTAACAGGGCTGAGAGAGTCTTGCAGCAGTGTTTATCTACTGTATCATTAGAGTTCTTGTTACCATAATTCCACAGTTCTGAGCAACAACTCTCATTTTAGGGGCAGGTAATTGAGCTCTATGATACATGAATTGATTTGCAGGGAAAATACATTAAAACCTGGTTGGAAAAGCAAATTATTCAGGATCTTCACTCTCATTGCCTTTTAGAGCTACCACTCTAGGACCACTGAAAGAGTTTACTTTAGCTCGTGTCAATGAAGCTACAATTCAGTGTTTGTCCAAAAAATGTTCACATTCTAAAATGAAGGTGAGGTTACTGTGGTTTCATGAGTTATAAAGACAGAATTAGAGATTACTGCAGATTCTTAGATCAGGACCACTTCCCAGCTCAAGAGCTATTTAGTGGGAAGAGCCAAGGCAAAAGGCAAAATTCAAGCAAGTGTTGCTGATAAAGTGAGTTATGGGTTCTACATGAAAATGTTAGCAAGGGTGATCCAGTCAGATCTCATGTCTGCCTGTGGTTCAGCACTGCAGCTGGTAACACCCAGAGCACCAGATCCAATCCCTCCTGGGGAGCAGGTTTGTTAAAGCAAGCACTGTTGTTTCAGGACCAGTGAAAGACAGTACAGAGACAAAATTGATAGGACTCCCTCAGTGCAAACACAACTTGCCCAGCGACAAATTTCCTCCTCTCTGGCCCTACTTGTAACATCCCTGTTTTCAAATTCCTATTTTTAGCAGCTTCTCATAAAAGGCATTCTTACTCAAAGAAGTGAATGTTAGAAGTGTTCATTTGAATGAAGCCAACAATTAAGCAACATCTTCTCTCAAGTGATTTTGTAAAAGTTATGGTTTAATTTTCTTCCTAATTGCTTGGAAAAATCGGATCGGTGCAGGAAATGGGAAGGGTTGGCTCAAAGGGATGGGAACCAGCCAGTAACTCCTGCTGCTGCTGACCTGCTGCAACTCCCAGGTAAGAGGACAAGTGCTTCATTTGTAATCAAGTCTATCTAAAAGACAAA
The DNA here is from genome assembly GCF_030490865.1 of Poecile atricapillus. NCBI lineage: Eukaryota > Metazoa > Chordata > Aves > Passeriformes > Paridae > Poecile > Poecile atricapillus. The sequence goes on from NC_081252.1 coordinate 6,568,964, forward strand.
AAAGGCAGAAGGACAAACCTGGTTCATAAAGGCAGCAGTCTGTGACCAAAAGCAGCAGAGTCAGCAGCCAGTGTTTCACTCCTGATGAGAGCCCACTTGCAAAAGTTCCACTTGAGCACCTGCTGGAGAGCAGAGGCTGTTCTTCTTTGATGTGTCCAACCATAAGAGCCATACTTCTGTTGCTATTCAAAGAACAGGGATAAACTCTGGGGTTTGTTAGGTTTTAAATAGTTCCCAATTTCAGGCCTAATAGAAGGCAAAACGGAAAATATCACATGTAATAGGACTTAAAAATAGAAATATGGAAGAACACAATGTTATACTCATGTTACCTATCACTTTTTTCAGCTGAGCAAAGCCTTCACAAACATTGTAAATACATATATTTTTTCCCCAATGATAAAAAAAAATAATACTAATACTAATAAAAAAATCTGTCTTGTAACCTGAAAGAAAAGACATAAAACCAAAGCAAACCTGATTCTTGTAAACAGAAACTGTTGCTTAAAAATTCAGTTTGGGGAGCATAAATAGTTAATTGCCTTGAGCATGTCTTAGAAGTTCAGATTTACTCAAAATAGTGTCAAGAGCAAACAAAACTGCAAAACAATCTCTTTTAGTAGGAAATACCTTGTGAGAATCAAGTGTTTTCTTATCATCTTTCACTGTTTCACTTTATGTCTGAATCTTGTAACTCCAGCTCCTATAACAGCATCAGTGGGGGAGAGAGACAATGAACACTCCTTCTGGTATTTGACTGACTGCAAGGTTTTGACATGTACAATATTAATAAAAATAATTTATTCTCACAGGGCTTTATTACAATAACAAGCTGGTAGCTTTAGATATGTTTAAGAAACAGAAAGAAACATCTGAAGTAGTAGGACAAAACCTTCATAAAAAGGTATATATCAGATATACATATTTATATTCATATCTATATCTCCAATTTCCCCAAGCATTGCTCTAAGAATTACACAAAACTGGCTACAAAATTTACATTTTTTAGGTTATTTATTGACTGCAAAGTGCATCCTGATTGATAATAAATATCACTGGGGAGCATTAATTATTAAATATACATTGTCCAATCTTTAATAAATCAACTTTAGTAAGAACAATTTTAAATCTAAAATTAAAAACAATTTCTAGGACACTTATTTTAAGTAATTGCACTAATAAATAATAAGACCTTATATACAATTAAATGACTAGCAGCTAACTCACAGGATCATAGTAAGAATAATATATATGTACTGCAATTTTAAGTGTTAGGACTTCAAGAATTTGTAGTAATAACCAAGCATTACTTGCTAAATAACACAAGATTTGTCTGATTAAGTCTTTGTTTAAGAAAATAGGCAATGGGAATAACTAAGAGCTGAAATTAATGGTAAGTGCTAGCTTGTAAAGACAGAAATTTCCTTCTGACAAGTAGGAAAACATGCAATATATTCCTAGAGTTAACACATGTTCATAGTGCAGACATTACTTTTAATAAATTTCAGGTTAAAATTGACAAATGTGACATGTTTTGCTATATGGAATTTTGTCAAGTGACTATTGTTCCGTCTGACAACACAGACTAGAAAATGTCCTGCATCTCAGAAATATTATTCTGTTTCTACTTTTTACTTGATATTTTTCAGTTTTAGAAAAACACAGAATTTTATTTTTACTTTTTTCTTTTTAGTTTTAGAAAAATATAGGACAAAAACAAGGCTTCTGTTGCATTTCTGGTTTTGTGGCTCAAAGTCATTGCTGCTATTATCATTATTATTAATAATTATTTATTTTAAATTACCTCCATTTAATTTGGATGAATTCTTGAAACAAACAAACCAACTCACGTATTTCAAAACCCGCATTTTAAAATGTGATATTCCAAATAATCCAGCTCTATGCAGCTCCTCAGGGTTCACTTCCATGCATATTTTCTGAGTTCAGAAGAAATTTGTCAACTGTTTTACCTGGGTTGAACAAGACATATAGATTTTGAGGGGTGACTATGGCTCTCATATCATATTCTCAGCAATGATAATTTGATTTTTTTCTCTGCACAGGTTATTTTCATTCTAGCAGCAGCCAACCAGTTGGAAATGGTCAATCACTTTGTGCTGCTCCCCAGGCACAGCTCATCATGGGAATCTAATCTGCTCAAATGAACCCTCTTGCTGCACTTCCACAGACAATTAACCCTTGTATTGCCATGGGTTGTGCAAATCAAATCTCACCCATCAACGTCATCTGCACATTGCTCCAGGAGCCATAATTGCAAACAACAGCTCCTCTTTTCCATGATTACTCCTGAGGTTTGAATCATGTCTGGGTACAATTCTGAGCAAAACAGACACCCCCAAATCCATCCATCATCTCAACACCTCCCAATGTCATTTCCAGGTCAGCTCCAAAGCTGTGCCAGGGAAGCAGCCCCGTTTGCTGGTTTCCCAGGACAGCCTGGGATGTGAGGATGTTTTCCTAGGGCAGCCTAACGTGGCTGAGGACAAAATCCTCTCCCCACAGCTACTTCAGCAGTGCCTTTGACATTGCTTGTGCTTCATGGCCTATTAGGTGGCACTTCAGAGAACATATTAGAACTCACCACCAGACAGACTGTTCACCTTCTTGACAATTAGTTTGACTTCCCCAGGACTTAGCTGAGTAAAAAAATCACTGCCCTTTGTCTATGACTCATGTCTTTGTCCAAGACAGTAAGAAATAAGACCAAAGAAGATTTCCTCCTGGTCAAAATCTGTACCCTTATCTGTGTGTCTCTCAAATCCCTGGTTTGGAGAAGGATCTAAATTGTATTTGTTTACATAAATACCTGAACTGACAAACAAGAGGCAATAAAATCTCCTTGAATAGCCAATGTTTTGTCCTCTGGTGAGTTTTCCTGACACTGGACCAAGCTTGCAGAGTCATGAGAGAAAGAATTTCCCAGAACAGAGACAACAGAGAACAAGAACAAGACACCAAAGAAAGGAAGGCTCTGGGAAAAGGTATAAAAAACACATTTTGTGATATATACTGAAATGAATATTGACCATCCTTGGGCGTCAAGAGACATCCTGATGAGCTGAATAACACATGGCCATAGAGAATCCAAGCCGAGGGATGGGATGGGGGAATCTCCTTGACTATCTGTGTGATCCTCAGGTATTGATTTATCACACAAGTAGATAGAAAGCTGGCAGTAGCTAAACAGAGTTTGAGATTTTATGATAGATACATGAACCCAGAGACACATTCCAGATTGTGGACTGCTTACAAATAGCTCACAAAAAGGACCTCTAAAATTAGCTCCCACAAATTCTATGGCAAAAATCCTTTATCTCATGTCCTTCTGCACGTTATACAGAAATTATTTCTTTCCAACTAGTCATATTTAAAAACTGAGTTTCTTTAATGTTAAAAAGGATATTTTGTGGGGTAAAATCTGCTGCTTAAATTAGCATGGCTCGTGAAATCAGGTTTTTTCAACTGTGTTTAAAGCCTATCAGACCTTATTTGCAGATAATATCACATAACCACAGACTACATGCATTTAAATTCTTGAAGGGTACTTTTGTAACTTTCTTGCACTACACTGCATTGGCAACATTTTTATTCAGTACAAGACACAGAGTTTCAAAATTGATATAGAGCAAGCCCTGCACTCAGCAGCAACAGGGAATTTTGGAAGCAGTGGCTGTTAGAAGCACATGGAGGAGCCCCCTTGCATTACAGCTTACTACTCTAAGGCATATCTAGAAATGGGTGGAAAAAAATACAAATTACATTTCAACAGCCATTTCCTGGGTTGCACTTTCATAGGCCAATGCAATGATTAGCTCTGCCACGCTCTGAGCAACTTCAAAGTCATCATTAGTTGACAGGAAATAACCAGAATACTGCTTAAAAGACAAAATAGTTACCAACATATTCCTAATGTTTTTACTCTAAGAGATTATTTGAAGATCACAGGATAATGGCTGAGTCCCTTGATGATTTTTCCATCTGACACTGCATCCCCACGCTTGGTGGTCTGACACATAACTCAGCTTCATGCTGCATTATCAACACTTTTGGGGCAGCAGAGATATTAAACCAGTCTGAACACATTGATGTGCAGGTTCCTGCCTCACTGTCCATTCAGTCATCCCTTTCAATTAGAAGCATTCACCATTCTGCCATACACAGGGAGGAGTTTGTGTTGCCTTGTTGAGTGCTTTAAGAAATCTGTCTCTGCAGGCAACAACGGTCTGCAAACACAGAGATACAGAAAAGCTCAGACATTTGAGAAAATCAGAAAGTTTGGTTGTCTCCCTGCATTTAGCCTGAGACAGAAATGATAAGTCAAAATTCTCTTGCAATTACCAAGCTAAAAGGAAGAAATAATGGGAGAAGAAATCAAAGCAACGCTACAACATTTTAACCTATTCTATCCAAACATTATCACTTTTCCATCACATTATTCTGTGTTCAACTTGAGTATTAAGCTGACCTTTTGGACACCAAAAGGATAAAAATGCACTAAAACTTCTTGTCTTTCAATCACAAAGACACATCCAGTTACTTGTCTTTCATCAGGGACAACTCCTTAAGCCTTAGGTTGAAATTTTTCCTGCCAAACTCTAACAACACACTTTTGCCTTCAATCCTCTCTTATTTGTTCTCCCCAAAGGCCCAAGAGCTGGGATCAAATGAAGCTTTTCTAATGCTCTTTGCTGCACGGCTCATGACTTAGAAAGGATAACAGTGGAGCTTATATGACATTCACCTTAACTCGAATTTACACGGAAGGAATTACATCCCAACAACAGCGTTTGGTTTTCTAAATCTGATCTAGCAGAGCAAGTGCTACAGTTCCTGACTTCAGTCATCAAGCTCAAAGCACAACAATCACAAGTATCTGGAGCAATCCAAGAGTCTGGGGAAAAAAAAGCAAAACAATATGCAGCAGTACCAACACAGAGCAACTGAGCAACTCTCAGGAAGACATTTAAGAGCCCTCAGATTGCAATTAGACTCCGCCAAACGCTCCAAGAAATCTGTGTATGGAAAGTGTTCTGCACACTGCACGTAAAGATCAATCTTCATTTGTGGGGAGGCCTGTTTGGAATACTTGAGTCCCAAATCAGCTACAATTGTGGGATCAAGTGTTAATTCCTTTATGGCATTAAATTAAGAACTTCGTCTTTGTCTTGGAAATGTTCTCAACTAATTCCACTTTTAAATATGGAATGGTAAAACCATATCTGGGCTGGAGGGCACTAAAAATTCACAAGGATATGAACACATCTTGCAGGCAGCTGTCCAGCACCACTGCAGCTGTATCCCAGGAATCCCCCTAACAGAGCTCAAACAGAGTTCTTCACCTTGTCTGTTTTACTGTGGGGATCACTTGAGTATTCCCAGGTCAGGACTCTGCTGTGAAAACCCACAGAAAATTAGTCACTGCTGCAGAGTTCGCAACCTGAAATTAAAGCCAAGAATTAATTCAGCATGAGAACACAGAACACAATGATAAGACAGCTGTGGTCACAAGGCTGGGATGCAGTGGCAAATATATGCCAATTGAGCATTGGGGTGGCTTCTTTTGGACAAAACACCAGTGAGGAGCTACAGGAAAAGATTTGTGAAATGGGAGGAGTGAACAGACGACAGATTTCTGGGCAGCTGGCATCAAGGAAATAGAAAACTATAACAGAAATACTTTTCTTGTGAGAAACTCCATAGATTAGCAGAAGAAGACTTCTGTTTCTCTACAAAGACTGATAAAGAGACTCTAGCAAGAATTGGGACTGTTTTAAACACCAAACTTCCAAAGTTTTTTGCCTCTATGTTGTCATGTGAACAAGGGAATGGTGGGTAGTGGGGGATAAAAGGGTTTTCTGGAAGTTTATTCTGGTGTTCTTATTCTTGTACTTTTGTTAATAACCTTTCTTGATTCCTTTTAAGTTTTAAGCCTGTTTTGCTCTTGCTCAAATCCATATCTCACAGCAAGAAATAAGTTTTCTAGTAATTTTTTAGTTACTGCTTTAAAACCACAACAATTCTGTTTTCACCATCACGTCAGATCAGCTCTTGGACTCACAGCTCACCACAGACCTCAAAACAGGAGGCAAAGATCTACACCAGTTGGCCTTTCAGAACTACTCACCCATCTATTACCTTTCTGGGGCCAGCTGCAGAAAATGGGGGGGAAGCCATTCCAAAGAACACTACCAAGGAAATCACACAGCACTCAGCACTTTTTACAGGCATCAAATTTTTAATGGATGATGGGAAGTAACACAGAAGCAATTCCCGTCCACAGAAAAAAAGATTTCAAATGGTTTTGTCTCAAGGACAATCACTGGAGGTTGAAAATTTCTGGTGCTGGAAGTTACATGAGGTCCTCAACACTGAGCAATCAATATCCCCACAATCTAAACGGTGAAATTACGACCTCGGCAAGGAGAAAAGTTTCAGCATTTGCAACTCATCTCCAAACCTCAGTAGAACTAAACCAGCAGAATTTCCCTGAGATGGCACTGTGTCCTGGAACCCCTCAAATACTCACTAAAACAGACTTGACTTTCACTAGGACAGCCGTTCATGAAAATCTGGGGGAAAACCTAGGGGAAGTGGCCATGTGCACGCACATCCCTTCCCACAGCAGGCACAACCAAATCCTCCTTTGAATGGCCTCAAAGTTGAGCAGCACTCATTGCCACAGCCTCTTCTCCCACACACAGGCCAGGGAGCAACACAGCAGCGCCAGCCAGATGGGCAAGGACAAGAGAGAGCAGATGCCAACGAGGCTTTCAAGCTGTGCCAAGGGAGGTTGACGCTGGGCATTGGCAAGAACTTGTGCCCAGCAAGGGCCATTAGATCCTGCAATGGCCTGACAGGGGGCTGCTGCTGCAGTCATCATTGTGGCACGTGTGCAAGGCAAGCCAGGCCGCAGCGCTCGGGCCCCGCTCTGCTGGCCATGCTTGCCGCCATGGCTCACACCTTGGACTCAACATTCTCTTCTCAGGGCTCTCTGCAGCCAGGGCCTTCTGTGCTTCTGTGACATCACAGCCTCTGGGCACGGCACGCTGGCTGGCAACTGTCCCCAGCTGTTGCTGCGCCCCAGAGCCCAGGCAGAGCTGCTTGCACACAGACGCCCAGAGCCTTTCTGCTGCTGCCACAGCACTATGGCTGCTCACGGCTCTTCTGCGCTCCTGCAGCTTTACCTGCTGCTGCTCTTGGCCCATCCCCTCGACCCATCCACCAAACCCGAGCGGAGCACGGATGCCTCTGCGACGGTTCCGGAGGATTTCCACCTGGAGGAGACGGACCCTGCGCTCATCTGGTGGGCGTCCAGGACACTCCTCCTCATCGACGTGCTCCTCATAGGAATGGCCATGGGATGGGCCCTTGGGAGAAGATTTCAGAGATGCTGGGGAGAGGTGAGGCAGGGGTGGGGGGTCAGGCAGGCGGGATGGGGCAGACCTTGAGGGCCTCTTGGGCACCCTTTGGCCAATGCCCTGCGGCAGAAGGGGCCTGAGCTCCTGGCTGGGCAATCCGGCCCAGGGGCTGAGCCCCATGGACAGCACCAAGCAGAGGCGGCCAGAGCTCTGCCTGCTGCAGCCTCTTCCCCGGGGCAGCCCAGCCCAACTCAGCCCGAGTCTCTGTCTCCCAGGCCAAAGGCAGCCCCACACGTGCCGGCCCCGCTCTGCCCCTCTGCCTCTTCCATGGCGATCCCTGTGCTTTGCCTTGCAGCGCAATCTCCAGAGCCCTTCCGGCCCTGCAGGGCCCCGCCGCCATCCAAGACTCGGCTGACCCACGAAGTTGATGCAGCTGCTCAGGAAAAACCGTGACCTGATGCGGCTGCTCCTTCGCTCCAGCTCTCAGCCGAGGAGGCCAACCACCAAGACGGCGGCAAAAGAGGGCATTGGCAGGAGACTCCGCACCTCCCCGCAGCTCTGACCTCCAGCGCGGCACTCCGTCCTGCAGAACCTTACGGGGAACGGGTGACCAGTGCCCAGCCCAGGCACTGCGACGTTCCCCACTTTAGAAGTTCGACACACCCCTGTTGTTCATTGTTGGATTCCCCACCACGTTTCCCCCAAGAAGTTGACCTTTCCCTTAGTGTTCAATTCTAAACAGTTCAAGTCTTGAAGTTTTTTAGGCTTAAGATTCTTACCCCATAGTCTTCTAGTAACGTTGGACTGTAGATTTTACAAGTAGTCAAGTGAATAAAGTTCACGTTTTCTGCACGTTGCCGTGTCATTTTCTTGATGTTGCACCTGAGACCTGGGGACTCCTTGAGAGATGGGTTTGCATGGCAGCTCCAGACTGCCTGCAATGGAGAGCCCCAGTGCCCCAGCAGGCTTTGCAAGAGTCCGGAGGGCAGCGGGAAAGAAGAAGGTGGCCAATGTTCACCTGCCTCCACCTTCCAAGGAAGCTGGGAGTCAAACCCCGTCTGCACTTTAGGGGGGACCCTAAAGGCCCCGGCAGGCATCAGGATGGCCCCAGGACGGGGGGCTCGCAGGACTCTGGGGCACCACGAAAGGAGCAGGATCATCCCTGCAATGCTGCGAGAGAAATCCAGAGACGGCTCCCCTGGCATCCAGGCAAGGCCTGAATTCAGGCCCTTGAATAACTTTTCCCTGACAATTAGCATGCACTAACCCACTAATGGTACGTGCACAATCAAACAATGCACTGGACTCAGGAAACTATCCTTCTGGAAGTACATGCCAGCTCCAAACTATCACAGAGATGGGTCTGAAAGAATAATATTAAAATATGTGCTATGGTATTGACCAAATTAGTTACTGTTTCCTGTTAAAAGCAAAGGCTGTATTTCAATTTAAAGGGGAGAAGAAAAATAATAGAAGAAAAATTGATTTTTACTCTCTTAGATTTGTTTGCCTGTGGGAATATTGGCTTCAAATTTGAAAGCCTGCATCTTTCCATACAAGTCATAACCTTCTATTTCATGCCCCAACCTTGGCAGTAAGCCTCACTCATCATTTACCACTTTTGGCTGCTTCAATAGAAAACACTACACAAGATTACTACCTGGCTTATCGAAAAACAGAAGAGTTTACAGGCTGGGAATCTCCATTTTCAGGAATGTATCGAGAAACTCTTGGTATAACTGGTCTCACTGCATTTCCATATCTACAGTCTTTAATTAAAGAACCTCAAAAGCGTTTGTGTCGCCAGGCACCTTCAAGACCATCTCGTTCCAACACTCCTGTCATAGTCCCAGTTTCTTAATGCCAAATATTCTTTCAGCCATAACTTAAGTGCTTTGTTGGTGCTGTAAATAGAAATACACAAAGAAGTAGTTGCTTAAGCACCACCACACACATTAAGCTGTGGCACAGTCTCGTGCAGAGACACAGAAGAAATTTTGCTAACAATTATACCTTTGAGTTTATGATTGAAACCACCACGAAGCAGATATTAATATCTGCTGTGGATGTTCTTCCAGCTGAATTGCAAAGGTGATATCAGTCAAGATAGAACTTTTCATGGAATTAAGACTTGGCATAAATATGAATCCTTTTACACTGAATGAATAATAAAGAATAATGAATAAGAAAGAGCTGTGAAGAACTTCCGAATATAGGCCACTTCCTATTTTACATTTTAAGAGCATGATCTGCTTATAGTGCATTTCTATAATGAAATGTGCACTGCTAAGGTGATTTTTTTCTTTTGCACAACACTTTAAAAACAGGGCAGGAGGAATGGAAGGGATGTGTTTAATCAATAACATCTCTTTCCTCTTGTTCCTTCCTCCTATTTTCCCTTGACTTCAGCATGGGTCTTCCTCATGGGCCACAGCCCTTCGGAATAAACCAGGAATGGGTCCCTCCAAAGGCCAACCTGATATTTCATGTCTGACAGACAGGATTTCACCTGTGTTGAAGGCATGAGCTTGTCTCAAGCCATTTCATTCACTTTATCTCATCCTAGAAACGGTACACAAGCTCATGAAGTTCAAGTTTAGTTCCTCAAATCTGCAAGACCTTGACAACACTGGATTGGAAGCAGAAATAATGGACTAATTACTTGGGCACATACTTCCTGAAAGACACTTCTGCCAAGTAGCTCACCATCTTGAAAACCACCCAAAAACTCAGTAATCCAAACTCCCTTCAAATAAAGCTGCTATGAAGCAGGCAAATTCTGGCCATTACTCTAAGTAGTCTATGTCAAGACAGGGCTTGTGATAATAACTTGAGATCAATTAGAGATAGAAAAAACGTGATGTGACAAAAAACACATTCCTGTCTATCTTAATATTTCTCCAAGCAAGCTCTTACCTGTCCATGTCATTCAATTACCAGTGATGTTACAAGCTCGGGAGCCAAGGACTTCATTTGCAGCTGTCAATCACTTTCAAAGAGCCCTGTTCAAAGATGAAAAAGACACAAATTGAACAATGACATGTCCTTGGTAGTGCTGGCAGTGACAGAAGCTCTTCTCCAGTCTTTTAGAGACAAAGAAACCCTACATTTTCTCCACTTAGAAATAATCAACAACTTGAGTGTAGGTTGAGTTTATCTCAATAGGTCACCTGATGCAATTCTAGGGGTCTTGCTAAGGGGAGCCACCAAGTTTGCTGCTAACACACTGCACCTCACGGCTACAATACAGGCTTCATAAGAAAATAAATTATTTTTCTCAAGATGAAGCACATTACTCCTAGAACCATTTGAAATGTGCATTTTACCAGCTTTTACCTGTTCAGTTTTACACATCAAAGTCATTGAAAACCTTCTGGGATGTTTCTACACTGCATTTCTCACACTTTAACCAGAGCGGTAAAAAATTTCCTTCAAAGAAACAAAGGTTCACCAAAAGAGAAATTCTGAATGATGCAGTAACATGAAGGTATGAAGTTCATTTTAATGCAACTTCGCTTCTTCTCTTAAACACACCAAAAAGATATCATCCAAAGCATTTCCTTATGCAAAGAAAACACACAACAACTTCATTTCTCACACAATATAAGGCACACCTAAAATTTCACCAAACATTCAGAAACAAAATGCATCTGCAATGTAAAATGGTGGAAGGACACCAATGAGAAGACTCAGATCTCCGTTCTATAAAGGAGGTGGGAATTCATCTTCAAATCCTTTAGCTTATCAGATGCAGAGACAATGGCAGACTACAGTTCAAAAGTCACCTCTGCTCGAATATTCACTCTTCTTTTGCACTTCAAAATCCTTATTAAGGAGCGAGACCTCAGAACTTCAGCTACAGGAAAACAACTCTTCTCTGTAGGTGAGAAGGCACCACATTCTCAGCTTTTCTCATCTCCAAAGAAACTTACACCTCCCCACATAATTCTCCACGTCCCAGGAGACTGACAAGCACAGAAATCTACAGCTGTAAGGATTTCAAGGCTCAGGAGGCCCAGCAAGTAGGAGAACTTCTCCTGCTCAAGCATTCACAGTGCGTGGGTAATGTGCTCTGCTCCTCAGGCACCAGCTGGCTCTGAAGGAAAGAGCTCTACCACTCAACCCTGGGACTTGCTCAGTAGAAGGAAGAGGTTAAAACTCATGTAAAATTACACTTACCACAGTAATAAAAGGTGGTTCATTTAACAGGGGCTACACCACAATACATTAACTTACCTACCCAAATCACCGGACAATACAAAATCAATCTCTCCTTTTCTTCTTGCCTTCAGGGGTTTTTTAAGCAATTCTATTAGAGAAGAATAAATATATAGTATATACTATAAAATATATGCTTCTAAGAAAACATGGAATACATTCCAGGACTTCTAGTGCTGGTCAACTGACAGGCTAAGAGGCCTGCCATGCTAAATAACAGCAAACAAAATTGTTCCCTATTTTTATCCCTGTCAGAAGACACAACTCTCACAGCTACACAGGTAGGATATTAAAAAGACACTGTCAATATACATGGATACTTTAGTAATTAATTATGGCACCTCAAAGATTTAAAACTAATGATGCCATGCTACTGAATTTTTTAGCAGCCTCATCTGCTATAAAACAATTCTACTTGGCAAAAACAAGCTTCTCTTTTCTTATCCTTAGCATGTAAGCATTGAAAAAGATACAACTCTAAAGTTTACAGCATATAGAGAGATGTACACAACCATGATTACTTCTTACAAACCTCAGCCATGAGTGGAACAAGGAAGTTTAAAACTTGGCGTTTTCCACAGCAGCCACCATGCAAAGAGAACAGGAGCTTGGGAAGAGATGCATCACACAACTTCTGCAATCTTCTGTGTTTCCCATGAAGGATTACTGTCATGCCATGGAATGTAAAGCTCAGTGCCAGCTTCCTTCGTTATTCACTGATTCCTTGCTGCAATTTAAAATGGTAAAAAAAAATCAGTTGAACACGTACCTTATGTTTTGGGGGTTCAGGATCTGTTGGTAACTTATTCCAAATCAAAACTTCCCTCACTCAATCCCCATTGCTCTTCTCTTAGCCCTGGCAGTATCAAGAGCCAGCAGCAGAGCACAGCAAGTCCTTAAATCCTGAGAAAAACAAAGGAAAGGCAACAAATCCCTTCCTCATCCTAACTCAAGGCATTCACCATTTAGTCACAGCTCACCACCACAGATGTAGCTAAGAAACAAGAATCCAGACCCACTCCTCCTTTCCTCATATCTGTCTGTCTAAAAGGAAAAGACACAAAACACACTTCTTTCCTTCCAGTCAGCCAGAGGTGCTTATTGAATCTACGGCAGCAGACATCAGCCAGCAAATAAAAAAGGTTTCTGTTGTTACATTACTAAATATAAGCAGGGTGACAAGTTAAAAGCCCTCTCTCTGTGCTTTTCTTCCAGGTAGCAGGTCAACAAAATGGGAATAAATGCAAATGTCCCTTTTTTTCATTCATCATAAATCAAACTACCTTGATATTATTTAAGAATGCTGCTCAACTACTATAGCCACTGTTCCTGAAACTAATAACCTGCAAAAGTATTGGAAATAGTTCAGGATACATCATATTCAGTAATTGCATGAAAAAGCAAACAAAATTATCTCCCAGTTTTTTCTCAGCCGGCAAAACCAACTAGTTAGGCAACTAATCAAAAAACACCATTTAGTTCCAACCAGAAACTTTGATACTTAAATATTACAACCTTCCTTATATATCCAGTTTCTACACATCTAGGGCTGTTCCCTTAGCATTTAACCAAGAAAAAGCACGAAAAAACCTAAAAATTTTCATTTTAAAAGCTAAACAAGCTCATCTTAAACTGGGAGAGGCTAGAAAACACAAAGGAAACAAACTGGTGGGGAAAACAAATCAATTTTGCTCCATGACTGTAAACTACAAAGAACAAGTACTCACTCTTTTCTTACAGAAATGGCTTCAAGTCACAGGGACTACAGCAAATATGCAGTAACTGCATCATCAGTGTGACTGCAATTGTACACACGGATGTCATCCCCTAAAATCTAAAACTATAGACAACCTCTGTCATTGAAGCTGCATAAATAACCAAAACCACACTGACTGTAGTCACCAACAGCAGAAATTTTATCTGCCATTTCAAGTGAGATCAGAAAGAGGCGAGATGCACCCAACACACCAACCCAAGAGACAGTCCACCTGAACTAGATTTCAACTGCAAAGAAATTGAAATCTGTCTGGCATTCTTACACTTGATACAGCCTTGGCAAACTCATTTCCACCAGTCCCTGACAAATCAGTGCTGTTTAAACCCAGGCTTTTGCCTTTCAGACTGGCTTCAAGAACTCACCGCATCATCCAGACAACGTGAAGCAAATCCACGTTAAGAGGAAATCTCTGTTAAGACCTACAGTTTACAGGCTGAGCATAAAAATTACTGTTTCAACACTGGAAGGAATAGAAGCAAGTAGAATATTCATAAAATGGTATTTTCTTGAGAGTGAGCATGATTGCTCTAGTGACCAAACTGATTTCTTGACAGCCTTCAAGGAACTTCAGACTAACACCCTTTAGGATTTTTCTTAACCTTTCCCAATCACCTCAAGTATAGCACTTGATTATAGTGAAAGATGTAGACTCCCATGTTGTACAAAGGAAAAAAACATCCATGAATTTTGATAAAAATGCAAATGGGTACATGCAGGAAACAAATTCTAGAGAGAATTCTTTGTCACCAAAAACAAATATTTTAAAATTGCACACATACTGGAAAGTTCATCAGTCTACTCTCTGAAAAGGAGGACAGTTTATGCAAGCAAAGACAAACACTAAACAGCACCAGGCTCCATTTGCCCAGATATTTCCTATCCTGCAATTTTACAGTCAAGCAAAACAATACCAGCAATTTAAGCTGCATTTGGCTCCTTCTGTTACCAAACATCTTCTGGATTCAGGAATGCAAGCATTACCAAGTGACAGACAACTGTGCAAGCTGCTAATGTAACACTAGAGAGCAAACAGCTCTAGTTTTACTGTCATGAAAGTTAAACTACACCTTTTATATTAATGAATTGGAATTATGTCTAACTAAAGTTTCCAGATATCTTTTTTCCTATTTTCATATGACCATTATCCAAAATAAGTTTAAAAAAAGAGTACAGTTGTATTCAATCATTCTTATTTTGCTGGTGTTGAAGGGAACACCCAAAAGGATTTCTTGTAGAGTGGATATACTCCTCCTGCCAAGCATGGTGTCTGGTCACACAGAGCTCTTGGCAGGATAATTGTCTAATATGGTAAATTATTCATTTTTTTGTTTGATAGTTACTTCTAGAAAACCGTTCAGTACTTTGTGCATTGGGGAAAGTCCTGGAGAATAAAATTAAGAAGTGCAAATGTACCAACATGGCTTTATCACAGCAAAGAACACCACTAAAAAAGGAAAGAAAATTACTTGGCTTCTTTACAACTCTGTGAACAGAGAAACTAATTAGTACTAATTAGCTTCTATAGAATAACAACTGCTTTACAGAATACATTCAAACAGACACTGTTCTGACCTTGATGCTATTCATCAGGGGTGTCCCTGTAACAGCAGCTAAAAGCTATGAACAAGATGTCAGCTTTTCTCTGTATTATATGGACACACACTAAAAGGAGACCTTGACCTCTGACTTAATGCTATGAACTGGACACAAGTTACAAAACCATGGCTGAGGGAGACTGAGGAAAAGAAAAATACAAGTGGACTTGATTTAAAGGAGAATTTCTCATCCTAAGATTAAGAATCAAATCTTTCCTGAAGCAGGAAATGCTGAAGCCTCTTGCCTATCACTTTTCCAAGCACCTGCTAAAAGCCAAGCATTTGTTAAATCACAAATCTGAACTTGTGTAATGAGCAGCAAACCTCAACCCCATTATGTTGCTCTTTCTCTGTTGATGCAAACCCTTGAAGCTGCAAAGCAGAAAAGTATTTTTGCTGCTGTAATATAAACTACACCTGAGCATAGATGTACACCTAAGCATCGTAAGGAATAGGATTCCTGGCTTGCCTGACTCATCGTCCCAAAGAAACTGAGAAGGACAACAAGCTCATGAAGACAGTGGGATGCCTGGCAGCTGGACCACACTGGGGAAATATTGCCAAATTTTTCAGCTCCTGACTTGCTATCACACTGGAGAAGTCAACACATCTCAAGGCACAGAGGCACCACACCACAGTCACATAAGCTTGCTACCCTTGCTGCTGCTTTACCCAAACTGCTACCCAACAGCAACTCAGACAGACTGCACTGCATTTGGGCACTGAGATGGACTAGGAAAACACAGCTGACCTCATTTCTTTCCCTTCCTCCCTGATGCCTCGCCCAAAAGTAGGGCACCAGTGCCTAGACAGCAACTTCACACCAGCTCATAGGAGAAAATATAGCCTTGGATAGGAGGCAGGTTTGTGTACAACAGAAGAGAATAATGCTAAGTGAATGATTCCCAAAATGGGAGTAGAGGACGACTTTTAGGGATCAGCACAGAAATGATTTGTTGCACACTACCAAGTCTCTCTCATTCTTAGGCAGCTCTTGTCATTTTACTCACGTTTGTGCTCATGTGAGCACTCAGATTTTGACATGTTAGGACTTGATGCTCGGCTAAAGCAGCTTAGTTCATGACATTGGCAGTATACAAATCCTCCTCTTCCACACACAGAAAATGAGGTGCCAAAGACAAGGATTTGTGATGTGCACTCAAGGACACACCTCAGTCCCGCAAGAGGGAAAGCTGAAGAGTGAGGAACAACCGGATGCCTGTACCTCTAGGGAAATCTGCAATCCCAGTGATTCAGAAGATCACTGCCTCCTGCACTAAGCCATACTTGTTTTCTTGTACCCAAACACTGACTCGTTTTCTCTTCAGCACACAAGAGATTTATTCACATTTCCCAAAGTTCTTAGAGCACTTTGCTAGAGACCATCAACACCTGGCTTCATCTCCCTCTGTGCCTACCCCAGCTGGGACTTGTAGTCCTGGGAGAGAGAGCCAGCTGCCAGTTCCTGCTCAGCAAGATGGGGACTCCTGTGGTAAAAGATTTCAGCCTTGTACAGTATCTATTGGCTTCGCATCTCTTCTCTGTGACCATCAGTGATCCGCGGCTCACAGCCAAAGGAGGCAAAAAAATAGAATCTGAAAGTGAGGAGGAGCACAAAGCATTAGGCAGCTTCATGCATTTAGAGCCACCAGAAGGGGAACTAATTGCCTGCTCTTTTCATATGATTCTTCAATATTTACTTTGGTTGGGTGTCTGAGTATCTACAAGAAAGACGATTATGCTCACTGCTGAGGGAGAAGAAAGGCAAGAAGGCCATGCTTCCCAAATGCACAAAACACAAATTTAGTGTGTGCAACAGGGGTGTAAATCTCCCATGATCTCATTTCATGTTTGAGTCTCATGTTGTGTACTACTTTGTAGTTCCTCTAAGTGGAAATTCAAAGATTATTTTCATCTCCTCACTGTAACACTACCCTCAGATCAATGTCCCTGAAAATTGCACAGAAATGCTGGCTTTTTTACTCCTATTTTTACAACATTCTCTTTCTAAGCTCATGACAGCTGTGGACAAATCCAGAGCAACACCTTGAAGCATTAACAAACAGACGCAACAGAACACAGAAGCTGCTGCTGCATTTCCTGTGGCCATTTGAGGCTGCAATTGCAAGTGTGAAAATATTGCAGTTCTGTCATTCAGGAAGAAGTACACCTTCCAAAGGAAATCCATTCAAAGCAGATTATACAGCATCGATTTGTTACCCATTTGAAGTTCTTACTGGAAGCCAAAGAAAGATTTCTTTGGTAGTCTCACAGCTTTACCTTCACCATTTAGAATCGAACTGTTACTCTGCTTTAAATTGAAGTGGTTTTTTCCCCCAACAGTTTCATCTACCTCCTCACCAAGCTGATACAGAATAGAGGAGCACAGGTAGTGTGAGGAACAGATTTGGAATTACATAAATGGACTTACCATGTGGCTACAACTGATATTTCCAGCTCTGTGGGCTAAGAGCATCCATCCAATGTCCTGCCAGTCCAGCACTTCCTGATGCTATTTGCAGCCACTGCTTCCACACAAGTTAGAACAATGCACTTCTCCTTTGATGTCATGTGGCTGCTGCAAGTGCAACAACGGAGACACCAATTTCTAGTTGCAAGGTCAGGATTACAAATTTAAAACCTTACTCTTACAAAAGGTCAAGACTCTCCAATCCTGCTGGAAACAAGAGCTTTGAAGAAACCTAACTCTTCCAACTTCAGCCTGCTTCCAACTTTATGGTATTAGCTTTTTCAGATAATAAAGGATTGTCTGTAGATTACTGTGGATTAAAATTATAACTGCAGACCTGAGTATTAGTCTCAAGTTTGATGGTATGAGGAAGGTGATGGTCTTCTTATCCATCCCTGTAATCACCATGATGCACTGTCTCGACTATCTCCAACAGGTTGTTTTTTGTTTCAACGTGGATAAACTGTTTTATGAAGGTTGGAACAGGGAGAATGGCTGCCTTCCATACCAATCAAACAGGTTCGATTTTCAAGTGATTCGAATTGGATCAAAGTCTTCGGACCCAAATAGGTGTAGCCTCTGTGAAATACAGAAGCCCTTATGAAAGCCGCACTCAGAAGGCGTGAATAGAATAAATAAGAAATTCATCATAAAAAAATGAAGAAGGAAAAAACCTCCATTCCCTAACACTGCAGAATTCCAGCCAAGTAAAATCTCACTCACTTTACAATGAAAGGAAAATAGTTTAGTGGTGGTGCCAGGGACAAGGATATACGGTGCCAGGGAGGATTCTGCACTTAGAGATGCTGAGTATCCAGCCAAGAGACAGAAATTCAATTGCCAAGGCATTTGAATGAAGTCAGTTAAGTCACATCATCTTTTCTATCTCAGTGATTCCATCTGACAAGAAAGCAAAGGCGGGCAGCAGAAAGCAGGGGAGCTGCTGCACTCAGGGGGAGGGATCAAATGAAGTACGATGGTTCCATATGCACTATGGGAAAAGCAGGAGGAAGAGAGGAATAGCTCTAAAATTAAGATGGAATTTTAACCTCTTCCTTCTCTGTTGACACTGACTGTAGGGTTGTCTAACAGCTTTTCAGACCATTGGGTTTGATTTTGTTCCACAAACCTCACCTAGATCCATGTTCATTAGCTGACTCTCTGCTGCCATCAAAATTGAGGGAAGTAACACCTTTTAGCACTGCCTAGAAACAGAGGAGATCAAACTAAACTCTGCAGCTCCAATGAGCTAAGGAATTATGTCCTATCCACCTTCATGAAGTCGCAAAGACCAAAATCTCTTGAGAGCATGCCATTTCCTTTCAGCCTTGTGCACTGAGCCTTCAGCTCATCATGGATCAAAAGATGCTTCACTAAATGACAAGAAAAATGACTGCATTCTCTTTAGTTGCAATCCTGCTAGTCATAACAAATCTTGTGGGCATCAGCTGGGCTCCACAAAAATCATATGCAACAGCAACACCATCTTCAGAGCCTCTCCCACTACCTTACCTAATCATTGCTCCGGGACTGTACAAGACTTGTCCCCACCCTTCACACCTACAGCAACAAACCTACAAATCTTCCAAAGAGTTCTTAAATTCCACATCCCTACGGAACATTCCCGCTTAAAACCGCACAGCTGCCCACGGGACAAAGGTCCAGTGTTACAAGCTTCTGCTCTCCCTCCACACAAGCCCCTTACACATCTTGCACTGCTGCTCTGAAACTGCAAAAGTTGTCAGCAGCGCCATTAGACTCACAAGTGGGGAAACAATTCCTTCTGCTGGCTTAAGTTGGAAACAGTTCAAGCTACAGGAGTTATTTATTATCATCCTCATGGAATGCCCCTGCCCTTCAGAGCTCAAGCACTACTGTGCAGAGCATTTCATGGAGCCAAACAGAAAGGACTGCTGTCCCAAAAGAAGAGGCTGGGAGGAACTGCCAGTGTCCTTCATGCCTTGAGAAAATTAAGGAGCACTCACTGTTGGCCTAAAGGGTACAAATTCAGTTCAGATGACAAATTTTCCAGGGTCATCCCCCTCCTCTTTATCTTCTAACACAACTACAAACAAACCAAATGACAGATTGCACAAGGAATAAGGGATGGTTAAAAGCAAATCTCTAAACTAAGCCTGCCAGGCTCACCCAGGAGTTCAACACAGCAAGGCAGGCACTCTGCACTACCTAGTTAATGGGAAGAGATTTCTAAACTCTACCAAATGAAGTTAAGAAATGAAACAGAGAGCAATAGAACCATATTTTAATTCATTTAAAGGGATGGAATAACACAGAATCTTTGCCATGAAACTAGGGGATTTTTCTCCCTTAGCTAGTGCCCAAGTAAGATTAGAAATTGGGAAAAAAAACCAACTGAAACTGTAAATCCATTTTGCCCCCGGATAGAAACCAAAGGTAATTATTGGAAAACTAGAAAAAACTCCAAGAGGAAACATAAAACATGATGGAATATGGATTATTTTGATCCCCGAGAATTCCCCATGTTCAAGGCATGGAGAAAACCATCATTCACAAGTGGGAAAACAGAGGGAGCGTAAAAGTGAAATGGAGTTCTGACAAATGATGCTGTGTAGAATATGGGTTCCCAAACCAACAGAAAAAAAGCACCCTGCTTTTTTTCTGATATTTATAATTATTCATAATAGGTACCAGAATCACAATATTCCAGTATTGCTGCTACTGCCAATTTAATTTTAGCAAAGTCAAAGCTCTCAACTGTGCTGAACTGCACTATTTGGTTCAGAGTTTTCCAAGATGTACAGCAAGAGACATCTGAAGGATAGTTCACCCCACAGTTTCAACTCTTACGTGCCTGCCCAAATCATTGTCACGTGAGCTACAGGAATGGCTGCTAGACTGAACGAGGAAATGCCAGTGGCTCTCTTACCTGCCTCAGAAAAATTCTTTCTGCTTTGAGGTTTTTGAGTGAAGAGCATCATTGAAGATCACAAAGATTTCTAGATTGGTCCAGGTAGATGTCTACAGATTCATTTTTCTGTAATGGAGAATACAGAGCTCTGTAAATCTAAAACTGTATTTCAAGGGGGCAAGGGAGAGCAGAGTTGGCAATATTTTCCATTTGAATAAAGCTTCCATTTTTATTTCGAGTTACAAAAAAATGATCATTTTTTAGTTATGGCTTCTTACAGTGTCACAATGGAAAAAGCTAGCACAGTAAACCATTTGCAATCAAAAAAATGTAACAGGGAAAACTTATGGAGAGTAACAATAAAAGCACATTAAACAATGGCTGAATGCTTCAATGGAACTTAAAGGAAGACAGCTTTTAAAAATTTTCTTCTAACATTTACTGTACAGTCACACCAAATGTGAAGCTTTTAAGTTCTAGGAAGTTTTGTTGCTCCCTGCCTTCTCCTAGTTTACTGCACAGTGCATTATTTACATAAAACAGAATTTCTTCCATGGGAAAGGCTTGCATGGTACTTCAAAGCCTGAATAAATCAGGGACTTCAGCTAGAATCTACAAAAAAATCATCCCAAAAATTCCTTTCAATATCTGCATTCTATTACCTTATCATGCTACCTGTCTAGCTGAGTTATTCAGGTATCCACACCAGAAATGCCAGACAATGTCTCTCTAGGATGATGTGATGTTACTTCAAATGAAAAAAAAAAATAAATAAAAAATCACACATTAATTTCCCATACAAATGGTAACTCACTACTCCCAAATCCTTCCTATAGCAGGATGCTCACTTCAGTCTGGAAGTCTTCATGTTGCAGCCTGCAGGAATCAGCTGATTTCCTGGAAAGGGCTGGAAAGCCTTACAGGAACTGGTTTTGGTTGAAGAACTTCTCCAAGGTGCTTACCTGTGGGACTTATCCAGGTGAGGGATGTTAGCTCCCTCTTCTTTGAGGTTCAGTGTCCAACCACTCCTACTGCTGTAAGAAGAACAGAAGAAACATCTGCCTATAGCAAGGACTGCACAGGTGGGCAAAGTCCAAATTCCATCCTTCAGGGAAAAAGAAACCAAGACTGAGGAATTCATGCCTGTTCAAAATTTCATCCTTGACTACTGAAAGCACTGGAAGCACATGTGTATGTTTAAAAATGGAATTGTCCTAATTTAAGAACAAAAAATAATTTGATCCCATCACCATTTCTCTTGGTCCAATCTTGAACTGGAGATCCAACAGCTGAGAAAGCATGGAATAATCTGCTGGACAACATTAAAATGAACAACTCCTGTATCTTCCCAAGTTAAGAATACAAATCACAAAGAAAGGCACTGTGAGAAAAAAATTTCTTAAAGGAAGACCTCAATTAATTTCCAGCAAGGCAGGTAATAAGCATTTGGATATTTCTCAAAAAAAACCCAAAAAACCAAAAAAACTGTTTTCATACAAGATTTTACTCATATATTAACTATCACATATTTTGCAAAACAAGAACCATAGCAAAGTAAAATCCCAGATATTTCCTATATTTAAACTGTGATTGTATTTGTGAAATGGGAATCCAGAGCCTCACCAGATTAATATCACCACTTTGACCAGGGAATTTGCCATATCCACTTCTGGTTTCGTTCAGTTGGAGTTTCTGTTTCTACAGTGATGGCTCTTGAACATTTCAGGATTTAAAGTAGTCCCTGAAGAGATAGCTGACAAAAATATGACGTTATTTTAAGATGCTTTCTAATTATTTCAACCCTCACCCAGAACCTGCAAACATCTGATCTCCTTCACTATGCTCCAAGCTCATTAAAATTGGAACACTAAATAAGAATATTCAAAATATTTTGTTTTGCATTGCTAAAGGCACCACTACAGGTACTTGACTCATCCTTCAGACTGTAAATAAATAAATGAAGTCCAGGAGAAATCAAATAAAGACACTATGTCTTCTAGGTTTTGTTGGGGTTTTTTTTTAGAAGACTTAGTAGATTTGAAACAGGTCTTATATTAAAGAATAGTTCCTAAGGGACTTGACTTAGAGAAATTACTTTATACTTGGCAGTGCATCTCATTGATTGCAGTTCCTTTTTTTTCCAAATATAATCCAACATTTTCACTACCAGGTGTGGTGGTTGGAAATGTTGGGACTGTAGAACACTGCAAGGCTAATTTCTCCTCCGGTCTCCATTATTTTTATGTAGCTCAGCACTTTCTCATCCTTACTGAGATCTGCTGCAAATTTAAAACACCCTAACAGGGCTGAGAGAGTCTTGCAACAGTGTTTATCTACTGTATCATTAGAGTTCTTGTTACCATAATTCCACGGTTCTGAACAACAACTCTCATTTTATGGGCAGGTAATTGAGCTCTATGATACATGAATTGATTTGCAGGGAAAATACATTAAAACCTGGTTGGAAAAGCAAATTATTCAGGATCTTCACTCTCATTGCCTTTTAGAGCTACCACTCTAGGACCACTGAAAGAGTTTACTTTAGCTCGTGTCAATGAAGCTGCAATTCAGTGTTTGTCCAAAAAATGTTCACATTCTAAAATGAAGGTGAGGTTACTGTGGTTTCATGAATTATAAAGACAGAATTAGAGATTACTGCAGATTCTTAGATCAGGACCACTTCCCAGCTCAAGAGCTATTTAGTGGGAAGAGCCAAGGCAAAAGGCAAAATTCAAGCAAGTGTTGCTGATAAAGTGAGTTATGGGTTCTACATGAAAATGTTAGCAAGGGTGATCCAGTCAGATCTCATGTCTGCCTGTGGTTCAGCACTGCAGCTGGTAACACCCAGAGCACCAGATCCAATCCCTCCTGGGGAGCAGGTTTGTTAAAGCAAGCACTGTTGTTTCAGGACCAGTGAAAGACAGGACAGAGACAAAATTGATAGGACTCCCTCAGTGCAAACACAACTTGCCCAGCGACAAATTTCCTCCTCTCTGGCCCTACTTGTAACATCCCTGTTTTCAAATTCCTATTTTTAGCAGCTTCTCATAAAAGGCATTCTTACTCAAAGAAGTGAATGTTACAAGTGTTCATTTGAATGAAGCCAACAATTAAGCAACATCTTCTCTCAAGTGATTTTGTAAAAGTTATGGTTTAGTTTTCTTCCTAATTGCTTGGAAAAATCGGATCGGTGCAGGAAATGGGAAGGGTTGGCTCAAAGGGATGGGAACCAGCCAGTAACTCCTGCTGCTGCTGACCTGCTGCAACTCCCAGGTAAGAGGACAAGTGCTTCATTTGTAATCAAGTCTATCTAAAAGACAAAAAAGGCAGAAGGACAAACCTGGTTCATAAAGGCAGCAGTCTGTGACCAAAAGCAGCAGAGTCAGCAGCCAGTGTTTCACTCCTGATGAGAGCCCACTTGCAAAAGTTCCACTTGAGCACCTGCTGGAGAGCAGAGGCTGTTCTTCTTTGATGTGTCAAACCATAAGAGCCATACTTCTGTTGCTATTCAAAGAACAGGGATAAACTCTGGGGTTTGTTAGGTTTAAAATAGTTCCCAATTTCAGGCCTAATAGAAGGCAAAATGGAAAATATCACATGTAATAGGACTTAAAAATAGAAATGTGGAAGAACACAATGTTATACTCATGTTACCTATCACTTTTTTCAGCTGAGCAAAGCCTTCACAAACATTGTAAATACATATATTTTTTCCCCAATGATAAAAAAAAAATAATACTAATACTAATAAAAAAATCTGTCTTGTAACCTGAAAGAAAAGACATAAAACCAAAGCAAACCTGATTCTTGTAAACAGAAACTGTTGCTTAAAAATTCAGTTTGGGGAGCATAAATAGTTAATTGCCTTGAGCATGTCTTAGAAGTTCAGATTTACTCAAAATAGTGTCAAGAGCAAACAAAACTGCAAAACAATCTCTTTTAGTAGGAAATACCTTGTGAGAATCAAGTGTTTTCTTATCATCTTTCACTGTTTCACTTTATGTCTGAATCTTGTAACTCCAGCTCCTATAACAGCATCAGTGGGGGAGAGAGACAAGGAACACTCCTTCTGGTATTTAACTGACTGCAAGGTTTTGACATGTACAATATTAATAAAAATAATTTATTCTCACAGGGCTTTATTACAATAACAAGCTGGTAGCTTTAGATATGTTTAAGAAACAGAAAGAAACATCTGAAGTAGTAGGACAAAACCTTCATAAAAAGGTATATATCAGATATACATATTTATATTTATATCTATATCTCCAATTTCCCAAAGCATTGCTCTAAGAATTACACAAAACTGGCTACAAAATTTACATTTTTTAGGTTATTTATTGACTGCAAAGTGCATCCTGATTGATAATAAATATCACTGGGGAGCATTAATTATTAAATATACATTGTCCAATCTTTAATAAATCAACTTTAGTAAGAACAATTTTAAATCTAAAATTAAAAACAATTTCTAGGACACTTATTTTAAGTAATTGCACTAATAAATAATAAGACCTTATATACAATTAAATGACTAGCAGCTAACTCACATGATCATAGTAAGAATAATATATATGTACTGCAATTTTAAGTGTTAGGACTTCAAGAATTTGTAGTAATAACCAAGCATTACTTGCTAAATAACACAAGATTTGTCTGATTAAGTCTTTGTTTAAGAAAATAGGCAATGGGAATAACTAAGAGCTGAAATTAATGGTAAGTGCTAGCTTGTAAAGACAGAAATTTCCTTCTGACAAGTAGGAAAACATGCAATATATTCCTAGAGTTAACACATGTTCATAGTGCAGACATTACTTTTAATAAATTTCAGGTTAAAATTGACAAATGTGACATGTTTTGCTATATGGAATTTTGTCAAGTGACTATTGTTCCGTCTGACAACACAGACTAGAAAATGTCCTGCCTCTCAGAAATATTATTCTGTTTCTACTTTTTACTTGATATTTCTCAGTTTTAGAAAAACACAGAATTTTTTTTAACTTTTTTTTTTTAGTTTTAGAAAAATACAGGACAAAAACAAGGCTTCTGTTGCATTTCTGGTTTTGTGGCTCAAAGTCATTGCTGCTATTATCATTATTATTAATAATTATTTATTTTAAATTACTTCCATTTAATTTGGATGAATTCTTGAAACAAACAAACCAACTCACGTATTTCAAAACCCGCATTTTAAAATGTGATATTCCAAATAATCCAGCTCTATGCAGCTCCTCAGGGTTCACTTCCATGCATATTTTCTGAGTTCAGAAGAAATTTGTCAACTGTTTTACCTGGGTTGAACAAGACATATAGATTTTGAGGGGTGACTATGGCTCTCATATCATATTCTCAGCAATGATAATTTGATTTTTTTCTCTGCACAGGTTATTTTCATTCTAGCAGCAGCCAACCAGTTGGAAATGGTCAATCACTTTGTGCTGCTCCCCAGGCACAGCTCATCATGGGAATCTAATCTGCTCAAATGAACCCTCTTGCTGCACTTCCACAGACAATTAACCCTTGTATTGCCATGGGTTGTGCAAATCAAATCTCACCCATCACCGTCATCTGCACATTGCTCCAGGAGCCATAATTGCAAACAACAGCTCCTCTTTTCCATGATTACTCCTGAGGTTTGAATCATGTCTGGGTACAATTCTGAGCAAAACAGACACCCCCAAATCCATCCATCATCTCAACACGTCCCAATGTCATTTCCAGGTCAGCTCCAAAGCTGTGCCAGGGAAGCAGCCCCGTTTGCTGGTTTCCCAGGACAGCCTGGGATGTGAGGATGTTTTCCTAGGGCAGCCTAACGTGGCTGAGGACAAAATCCTCTCCCCACAGCTACTTCAGCAGTGCCTTTGACATTGCTTGTGCTTCATGGCCTATTAGGTGGCACTTCAGAGAACATATTAGAACTCACCACCAGACAGACTGTTCACCTTCTTGACAATTAGTTTGACTTCCCCAGGACTTAGCTGAGTAAAAAATCACTGCCCTTTGTCTATGACTCATGTCTTTGTCCAAGACAGTAAGAAATAAGACCAAAGAAGATTTCCTCCTGGTCAAAATCCGTACCCTTATCTGTGTGTCTCTCAAATCCCTGGTTTGGAGAAGGATCTAAATTGTATTTGTTTACATAAATACCTGAACTGACAAACAAGAGGCAATAAAATCTCCTTGAATAGCCAATGTTTTGTCCTCTGGTGAGTTTTCCTGACACTGGACCAAGCTTGCAGAGTCATGAGAGAAAGAATTTCCCAGAACAGAGACAACAGAGAACAAGAACAAGACACCAAAGAAAGGAAGGCTCTGGGAAAAGGTATAAAAAACACATTTTGTGATATATACTGAAATGAATAGTGACCATCCTTGGGCGTCAAGAGACATCCTGATGAGCTGAATAACACATGGCCATAGAGAATCCAAGCCGAGGGATGGGATGTGGGAATCTCCTGGACTATCTGTGTGATCCTCAGGTATTGATTTATCACACAAGTAGATAGAAAGCTGGCAGTAGCTAAACAGAGTTTGAGATTTTATGACAGATACATGAACCCAGAGACACATTCCAGATTGTGGACTGCTTACAAATAGCTCACAAAAAGGACCTCTAAAATTGGCTTCCACAAATTCTATGGCAAAAATCCTTTATCTCATGTCCTTCTGCACGTTATACAGAAATTATTTCTTTATACTAAAAGCTTGATCTAATCATAATGAAACACAAGTCATGTCAAATATTGGCAGCTTCCCTAAGCCCTTAAAGGAACATAATTCTATAAAATCAATGCAATAAAAGTATAAACATTGAAAGTCGTCTGGTTGATGCCATAGCATACATCTACACATACACATACGGTGCTAATGTTGGAAACTTTCCATTTTGAAGTCATTAATGGTATTTAATACAAGATTACTATTTGTTTTGGGTATGAAAGTTACTTAAACACCATTTGATGCTTCTTCTCAACCTACACTTTCTACTTTCAAACAACTCTCCTCATCTCTCCTTCTAACATGATTTCTTTTTACTCAGGTGAATAAACGTCAGCAAATAAAATGCTTATATCCACTGTGTATAATTTGGTTTTGGACAATGGAAATCATTCTACAAATGATAAAATAATATAATAAATGGAAACGGCTTTTCTGACACCTCTTTGGCTGATGCTGCTCTTGAACCCTGGCAGGGCCAAGGACTACCACAGACTTCACCCTGGAAGGCTGCCAGCAGCAACAAGTGTTCATTTCCAGACAAAGATTGCTTTGGTAAGGCAGTTTCAGGGAGAAAGTACCAGCAATTCACCTATTTGGGCCCCCTTTCAGAACTAACAAACAGGAAAACTCAAACAAAATACACACACCCACTTTTCTCTGCCTAATTCTAATCACCAGAAGGAACAGTAACAAAAACAAAACTCCAAAATATAGAAAAATAATATCGTACTGCTGTGTAAGAGCCCTCTGTGCTACAGAAATAATACACATTTACCAATGCGGCAAGCAAATCTTTTACTTTCTAGTGGCCTGTATCTCTTGTTCAAATATCAAATAATAAAAGGTGAGGCAGTTTGCCATTTCATATCTGTCATATTTTAAGTAGACATCTTCAATAAAGCAGCACCCAGAGCGAAAAATAACAACCTGAAACAGCACTATTCTAACAAAACGCTTTTGTAAAGCCATGGGGCTGCTGCTTTTTTAATCAAATTTCATTTTGCAGCAATAATTTTAATAGCTACTTTAAACCCACCCCACTCCCTCAAGGCAATGTTGGGGTCTGATAAAACTAAAATCATGGACTTGTTTTCTTCTGTGAGAGAAAAAAAGCTTCAGTAATAGCTATTTCTTTTATTTGCACCCTACTGCTTGGTTTATTAAGTATATAAGATAAGGGAAACAAACATCCCTCACACATCAGGTCGACAAGGAGTGTTAACCTTCAACTGCCTGAAAGTGCTCAGCAGTGTCTTTACTCCAGCCTCAGAAGCTGACAAATATATATATACAAATATAGAGCGTGTGTAGATACAAGTATTTGTGCAAAAGTTCATAACTAAATATATAAAACCAACAGCAGAAGGAAAGGAACGACCTCGCACCTCACGCAACGCCACAGCCAAAAGCAAGACAGCCGCAAGGGGAGGGGGCACGGACCTGCCTTAAACAGCCCCTCAGAGCGCTACTCTACTTAAAAACTAAAATTTTTACATTCCTGAGGCAGGGAAAGGAGACAGCTCCTCCCAGCCACTCGCAGTTCATAGCCAAGGAAACCCCCACTAACCTGCCGGGAGAACACCAGTCCCTCTCCACAGCCCTGAGGAGCCGGCTCTCAGGCGCTCCCTCACAGCCCAGCAGCCCTGAGGAAAGGAGCTACAAAGCCTCAAAAAAAGGGTCAAGACGCCTTACCCCACAACTTTCACCCTCACGAACCTCACAAAGGGCAGGAAACCTTGAAAGGAGGGGGCGCCCGTGGCCCCAGAAGTCTTAAAAAGGGCGGGAGCACCGCCCCCCTCACGGCCTCCCGCCCTCAGAAAGCTTCAAAATGGCGGGAAGCCGTGAGGGGCCCCCTTCCCCCTCTCGGTCTCGCCTCGGTCGGCGAACAGGTGGGGATGTGCCGGCCATGCCTTGCCGGTGTCTTGTCTGCTTCCCCCAATGCAAGTTCATTTTTAGCGATCTCTTTCTGTGTGGTTTTTTTCTATCTGGTTTTGCTTTTTTGTTGTTTTTTTGTTGTTGTTGTTTTTGTTTGGGTTTTGTGGTTTTTTTGTGCTTTTGTTTTTTGGGTTTTTTTGCCCCAAAAGCCCCCTCAGAGCCTTGTGGGCAGCCTCAAGGGAGAACCGGGTGTGTCTCCTGACAGGGTTGTCAAGGTGAACCAGCCCTTCCATGGGGTGCCTCCCTCAGCCCCCAAACCACAATAAAACACCCTCAGAATGTCCCATTAAACACACAGAACAGGCTTTTCACTGTTCCTAGAGCATTTAACGAGAATCTTTTCTGATGTTCCTCAAATGCGAGAAGCGTTCCTCCAGTGGTAGAAGGCAGATCAGCATGAAAAGTGGTTTAAAAACAGGCTGGAATCACTGGGTTCTCAGTCTAAATAAGTTTGGGGAAAATATACAGGGACTGACAACAAAGACTTGCACTGCCTATGCAAAGTCCACTAGAAAAATTGTGGATGCATTTCTCTGTTGTAGATAATTGCTGAAATGGAGCCAAGAAATATCACAGCAGCATTGACATGAAACTTACAAAGGAAAAGGATTGATTTCTACAATGTGTGCAGGTGTGTATTCTGAGGGGTTTATTAATAAAGTGAGTTATATTTATAAAGCCTGAGTTTAATTTATAAAATCTGAAGAAACAGGGAAAAGCAGAAACTGACAATTCACTGTAACCTAACATCAACAACACTGAATGTTATTTTATGCAGTGTTTGCTTTCCAAAGTGATTTAATCAATACGTTTTTAAATGTGTCATCTATTCTCTATCTCCTGCACATTTAATGACTGCTATATAGTTAGAAGTCTGGAGGATTCTATGGGATTTCTTATACATGGCTTACAGATCTTCTTACTTAAACCACAATTATTCCTATTTTCAGTCTGAACTTAAAGCAGTGTGTGGAAGTCTAATGGCAGTGCTGCCTCATCGCAGTCTCACAGTATCTCATCTTTAATAAAAGACTGAGAATTGTTTTGCTTGTCCCATTTTTCTCTGATAGTGTTACAAGCACATCTTTTGTACTTCCATCTGTCTTCTTTTCATTAATTTAAAAATCTTGTTCTTGCTTTTGATTACTTCTTAAATAGCTCTGCTAGTATTTGACCCACTATATTCTGAATTTGTGAATTTTGATTAATTAACTTTGCTTTTTAGAGGAATAGCTTTATTCATGATTGGAATAGTTTTATTCATGATTATTGCCAGCTAGAGGTCATTTCCAGACCTAAGCATTCCCCAGCACCTGTTAGATTTCCCAGAGAGTGATAAAAGTAATATCTCAATATATAAAATTCATACTCATTTCTAGTAGCTAAGGTTCTGATGAGAGATGGAGCAGATTGTTTTACCCCAAGAAGTTGCTCTAATTCCAAATCAACTTATACTGATATTATTTAATGCTGTCTCTTCACTTTTGCACTGAGCTCCTGGTCCAGATCCAAAAGGCCAAACTGCAGCGCTAAACTGGCAGGTCGTTGTATCTAATAGCAGATACAAGGAAGCATTTAGTAACTCTAAAGCTTTCAGGTCCTTTAGGGTGTCCTTTTTCCTTACATGTGTCACAAACACGGGAAACACAGCTGGAAATATCACTGTACGAGCACGGGAAGCTTCTACCCAGCCATTTAATCAGTTCAGTCTTACTATGTGCTGATGTAACTGTGAAATGTGTTCTCTTTGCACTCCTAATTACCCTAGAACAGATGGGAAGGCTGCTAGTTTAAAGCAAAAAGCCTGTTTTACAGAGTCTGTGGTAATTCCACACTCTTAAAAGAGTTTACTGTGGTCTGTGAGTGTGTGTGGGGGAAAAGGTTTGGATTTCGTTGTTGTTTTTATTAATTTTTTTAAAATTTGCTTTCATGTTGCTGACCTAACATTCTAAATAACTCCAGTAGGTTTTCAAAGGTTCTTGCTAGATATGAACAGTTTCCAGAGAAGAAATCATCTGATCTAGAGTACGATTTTCTTCTAATTGCATTGGAAAGATCTTAGGAAATTTGTAACACCCTCTCAAGTTCTGAAATACCTGTAGAACAACTTTATACTGATAACTGTGTTTAATATTCTGCTTTTCATTCACGAAAACAAAACCTTGTGTCAAAATTAATGTGTTACAAAGTAGGTCTATCTCTGCTTATCAGTTCTGTCAAAAATGTTATTATGTAATAACAAATATGTAATGTCCCTTTTGAAATCCTATCCATGAATTCCATGCTGGAAACCCCTAGCTCAGGAAAGGCTTTTTGGGAAGTCTTAGTGACATAATTTTGTGTGAAGGTTTAGCCTGTACCCATTTCATCCCTACAGTACTACCTGTGCAGATTAACAGTGGCATTGCAATGTAAGTCTGCTGAATACATTTCCCACACACAGAAAGAGTGACAGGCTCAGTTCAGAATTCCCACTGATCTTTTCTGCTCACTGAAGGTTTCCCTGGCCCTCTTTTTTCTCTTCATGTTTCTTTTTGGTAGTGACCCACTGGCTACCGCCCTGTCTGCTCTGTACCATCCTTCATTTGGTTTTAATTTTTATTTGCAGTGCATGTTTTGGTTTTATATAGATCAGTTAAAACACACAGAGAGCCAGCAAAATATAAATTACAGCACTTTCGCAATTAATTTCTTCTGCATTCTGTTGAGTTTCGTCTGTGCACTGCAGTCCTTGGCCCAAGCTTTGTTCGTGTCTCATGACTTCACAAGTAAACTGAAAGCATAGAAATTCGCTGTGTGGAATTGGCTTGAAAAAATTCTTTGATCTCTAAAACTGCATCAGATATTTGGCACTGCAGACAGGGAGCTCCCGTGGTTTTGGCACATCTGGAAGCTCATCTCTACTGGAACTCTGTTGTAGCAATTCACAGCTGAAAGTGCTACCAGCATTTACAAAAGCTGCTGTACCTGATTCTTGCCACGGCCCATGAGAATGTGTCAGGAATCTGTGCTCACTGAGAGAAAACCAGCAGGTCTTCCCCTTTTTGTTTTTGCCTTTTTACACAAAGGCAATAGAGAAGCCTTTCTCACTGTGTCGATTTTCACCCAACTTGATTTTCCAGAGAAGCATCCTAGCTGAAAGGAGGTCTCGCTTCACCCTTCAGCTTTCTGTGTGTGGAGATGGAGCTTGGCCAGTTCTGCCCATCTGCAGGCAGGCAGTCGTCTCCTCACTGTAGCTGGATCAGCCTCAGCTCTCAGCACAGACTTAGCAGCTCTCTGGCTCCACTTCCACATGTGAAAGCTTCCCAGAAGATCACCCAGGGATGATGGATGCAAGGGTAGTTGGAAAAGGAGGGAGAAAAAAAAAAAAAGAGAAATGACATGGACAGGAGAGAAAGAGAACCTAAAAATAAAATAAAATAGGGTCATGAAGATCTTGCCTGAAGCTGTGTAATTCTGCTTTTGTTCTTAGTTTAATCACAGTGGTCCAATTCTATAGGTGTTACACGAGCTTACAATTGTTGAGGGGAAAATATACGTAACATAATTCTGATTTTCAGAAGAAATTTAGAGTGAGTACACTGGGACTGGAAATCTTAGCCAATATTTTGTTTTTCCTTTTTCTTCATGAGGTAAGAGATATGTTTCTCTAAGCACTTTCCTAATGTATTTCTGCTTTTTATTCATCAGTCCTTATCATTGCACTTGGGAGGTTACGTGGTTTCAGGATATCCATAGATTTACACTTTTCCTGGTAGCACTGAATAGATTGTGTGTATCCACTGTAAAAAATCATGTTTTTTCCCTACAAAACATCTCATATGTAAGAATGATATTTCATTCTTTTCACATAAAAATTCAACTGTTTTATTCTCACACTCTTTTTAAATATAGATTTTGTTGCCTATATTTGGACCCAGGATGACGTCTTTAAATGACTTCCTCGTCAGCACCTGACCTGGTGCCCACGGCTACACCAGAACAAGAGATTCTCAAGGTGAGTTTTTTGTCTGCTGGTTCATAAACACTGGGTTGGACCTTGCAGCTAAACTTGTGCCATCTCCTCTGGAAAGTGAGCAGCTGTCCTTTAGCAGAATGCCTTCTTGTGAGGAGTGATCTGCCTCTCTGGGGTCCATTTGGCTCTCGTGATTTTCTTTCCTTTGGAGAAACGGGGAATATTTAGGGATTATGTTCCAGCTGCTTTATTTTGTTTTCATTAAACCATCCGGTGGGAGAGTGTGGACTTGATGAGAGATTGCTTTCAGTGCAGATTGCTACCACAGACAGATAGGTTCTCATTGCCTGCTCTAGTGGACTACACACTTGCAGGAGTGGCAGTAACACATTTTATCCTGAAAATTAAGGGCCAATCCACCCCTAGGAAACCTGTTTTTCAGCCAGATGTTGTCCCAGACGGCGGCCAAGAGAAGGCAACTTGTAGATCTCTAAAGAATGTGCAATGTCTAATATTTAGCAGTATTGTGGTATTTTTAATTCATAGGTGTGAGCTCAAAATATCTATTTTTAAGTTATTACTTCATCTGTCTGATTAATGCAGCTCATTGGTGGAGTTTTCATCCCACCAGGGACCAGGAGAGGAATGATGAGTGTGATCTCCTCCTCCTCAGTCACCCAGGCCAGAATTCCATGCTTGGCAGCTCAGTAGGTACCTCACTATAAATGGTGCTGATGGATCAGGAAGTCAGGTTTGGGCGAGATAAGAAAGGATTCAGGGTGCTCTGGCTTTGTATTAATGTGCTGTAATCAATCATCAGGAACTGGAATGAGAAATTATCACTGCATGACTCGCCAAGGTGCTGGAAGCCAGCAGCAAGCGCTTCAAGAATGAGTTTGGCATTGTTAGGCCAGTATACAGCTAGTCAAAAAAGCCTGAAAGTACAGCAAAGTTTATGTTTTGAATTTTCATTCAAAAAGCAGATCTCCTGAAGTGAAAAGAAATTTAGATGATACTGATCAATATAATGGGCTTATAGACAAAAAAAAAAAAAAAAAAAATCCTACAATGAATCACAATTATTCCCATAGAGAAGGAGCCTTAAAGCTTGGGAAACACATTGTGACTTCTCTTCTTCTCATAAATGTAGTGGAAAGGCAAGAGTGTGGACATGGAAAGTGATGGGGAAGGTGCCAAAAGGAGGTGAAATGAAACTAGGAATGTAATAAACAGCAGGCTGGCTTTAGTTGTGCAAGTCTGTGAAGGCTCCTAAAGCAGTGCAGGCCACATATGAATGAAAGGCTTTCACTGCAGCCACAACACCCAGGCCATCCTTCACACAGGAAATTTCTGAGGACTGCTTAATTTGATTGTGTAAATGCCAAACTGTCAGATGGATTAATCAGCCAGAAAGTGGCAGCTTGTGGAAATATTTGTCCATCCTCTAAAGGAGAAAAATGAGGGCATAAAACCAGCAGTGCAAGGGTAATTGTCTGTTCATTAAAGATTGTGTAATGCAAAAGGTTTAAAAGTGGCTTCTGGTTGTTTAGCATGAGTCTCTTACCTTCTCATTAGCACTTTTTAAAGGTAGGATGGGTCTACTTCTTGCACTGCTGTTCACTTTCTGCGCTTTTCTTCCTTTTTTTGCCTCACTGTACTGGAAGGGATAATTTCTAGGTGGATGGTTGTCCTCCTGCCATTTAGTTGTAAGCCCAAAAATGTCAGTTCAAGGCACATCTTCTCAAAACATTGTGTCTTATCTCCACTTGCTGTGTATCTGCCTTTAAACAAACATAGATTTACTATGGAACTGCTTGGCCTGCATCTTCAGGCTGCCTCCCAACAGCTACTGCCACGTTTTAGTCCATCAGAAGCAAATGGAAGAAATTCATATTAATATCTCCAGATTATTTAGGTGAAGGTAAAATCAGGAGAAGGAACAGGGTTTTTTAAAGGGTTCTTGCACTCTGGGAAACACTTTGGGCTTAATGCTTGTCTGTTTCTTCCCTTCTCATAATTATTATTATCATAACATTATCTGCTGCAAATACAACCTGCCTGGATGAAAGTGAAAAACTAAATGTAAATGTCTTAAAATTTAATGAGGGATGATTTTTTTTAAAAATAAAAGCACGGTCCACACATCTCTGCTGCTCTATGCAGAACAAGACAACCAGAGAAATCCCCTGCTATTTCTGAGATGACCATTTAGTCCATCCATGATTAATAAATATTACAATATATTTATTTTTTTATTTTACATGTGTATCGTGGCTTTTCAAGAATCCTCAGCTTAGAATTAAACGGGGGAGCAGTACTAATAATCGGAGTGTTTGTTCAAAAATCATTCAGAGACAAGATACCTAACAGAGAGCTGCTTGATTTAAAAAAAGGGGCAATATAAAGCTTAAAATAAGAGGCAGACTGAACTGCTGGTCAAGTTATCCTTTTAACTGAGCTGACTTTTATTAGACTGAATTCCTGTAAATCATCTAGTGCATGAAAGTAAAGCAACAGTGTAACTGGAGCTGCATTTTGTAACAAAACATCTTTTATTTCAATTTAAGTAAAGGACAGTTTCAACAGTACCAGTGGAGATTTTTAGAGGAGGGGTGTTGCTTTAATCTAAGTTTCAAGACTAGATTGTCAGTGGTGAACAGTTTGAGAAAAGAAAACATTTTTGAAGGGATCTCTTATGATTTTTTGTTTGTCCTTGTAGAGAAGAAATAAAACTGAGTAAGTCACTAAGGTTGCTTTGAAGTGCTCTAGCAAGATTTTAACTGCACCTGTTGATAACTGTCTGCATAGCAGAAGTACTTTCTTTGACTAGGAAGTCGGTGAGAGAAATGATTTGAAATTTTCATTTGCAAGATGGTGTTCATAGTAATAATGGCTATGAGTTGTTCTAGTCTTTTAAAAAAGATTTCTTTTTAAAAAGGTTTCTTTGACATGCCTTGTCCAAATCAGGAAAGAGAGTTGCTAACAATAATCTCAGTTCATGAAAATAAATTTAAAAGGCCACTAGTACTTTAAACAAAGTTTCTAGGTATTCACTTTCAACCTACCGTTGCTCTTTTCCATTTTTCCAATAATAATAATTTTAATAATAATAAATATTTTCTTTTGCATCTTCCTGCTTATCACTGAACCTATGGCACCGTAGTTATGCTTGTTCTTTTATGGCCTTAACAGACACACAGGGAAGTTGTGCAGTACCTTACTCTAAATGATGCAGTAACCTGTCCAAAAGAATGAATTCATTAACACTGTACACACCACCTCAGTGAAAAGAACACAGCAATGCAGATTGGTAAAAGGTTAAGAAAAAAGCCACCTTTAAGATTTTACAATTGTTATGAAACTGTTACCCTTTTTAAAATGTTTCTGTCTGCTCTGTTTTTTAAGATGTAGTTAAACTACAACTTCATTTAAAAGAGGAATGGAAGAATAGAAAACTAATATATTCTACGATTTGCAATTCCCAGAAAGGAAAACAGTTATTTCTCATAGAGGTAGATGAAATTCAGCAGCAACATGGACACAGGCTGTGCTTATTCTCAAAAGAAATCTCTTCCTGGATTTCTACTACCTGAGGAGATATTGAAAATGAGCCTTTAAGACTTGAACTTCAATCTCAGGGACTGACAGGAGTACAGGAGAGGTTTCATTATGTAGGAGCATTTGGATAAGGCTTAGTAGATGTTTTTCAGACACTTGACAGACCAGGTTGTCTTTTTTTGTGTGCCCTACTCTGTATAAAAACTTTAAAAAAAAAAAAAAAAAATAGAAAAGTCCTGGGAATATGAGGTCAAGGGAGTTTATTATTTATTATTTGTCAGGCAGTGTGGGTGACTGCAAAGTTCAAACTTGGTGAAAAACATGATACTGATGTTTTTATTCACTTTGTTTAAGCGGGATGCCATTAACTCTGATGAATGTTGGAGAAGTGCACATTATGAACATTTTGAACAAAGATACTTTATCCCAGTAACTCTGCTGTCCTGTAAAAGGATCAAAGAAAGGGTCACGTGGTTTTTGATAAACAAAGTGTACAAGTCCTTCATCACATTCAGTAGAGGCTAATTGATGAGCTATGGAGACAAAACAATGGAGGAAGGATCCAAGGATGTTTTCCAGAAAACAGGACGTGTTTCTGAAGAGCAGATGACATAACTGAAAGTTAGCAGTGAACACATGCCTGCAGACTGCCATGGGGCTGGTTGTGTGTGCAATTTGTTCTCAGCTCAACAAGAGTTTTTAAGGCTCTTGCCAGTAGTTTCAGTTTGGAAAGGACAAAATAGTATCAGATGCTGTGACTTCAAAAGCTCATCATTGCAAGCACAGGGGCCTTTCTGATTTGTGTTCTTGTGCTTGGCATTTTCCATCGTGTCTACACCTGTGAGACTGTGCATACCTGCACAGCTGGGAGAGGGAAGAGAATAAAGCTGGCTTCCAGTACTGACACTGAGCACTGAATGATCTCTGGACACCCACTGGAGAGCCCACACAAAGTTTGAGTATACCCAGACCCCCAGCTGATAGAGCCCTTCTCCCTCTTGTGCACAGTAAAGTACAAATGGCAGTTCAGAAAATGTAGAATTACAAGGAGCACAAGAGGAGAGAGAATTCCTGAAGCCCTACTGCTCCTGGTCAGCAGTGGAAGGAAATAAGTCCAACTGAACTCATTCATTTAAATGATAATTTAAATATCTGTTTTGTTCACAGGCATCTGAGCATGAGATGGCAGGAGGGTTCATGTTCTCCCAGTTCTCCAATAAGAACGCTGCCCAAGCTGCCAATTCAGGGCAGGAATAACAGAGTGTTCAGCATGGTGACAATTTCCCAGCTCCCCAGTAAGTCTTGGATTTTTCCTTTCTTGGCTTCATAAAATAGCTCTAAACACAGAGCTCTTGGTAACAATCTGATTTCAAAACATAAACCTGATGTACTCTGTTAATGACTAGGGATATAAAAATATTTCATATTCTGTCTACCCTATGAAAATTAACATTGCATTATACTGACTCTTGGCTTGATTTAGCAATTTGAATTGACGGTTGTTATGCAAAGTTGGATTTCTGTTCTGGTTTTTGACCTGGTAGAAGGCGAATTGTAAATGGCACATCTAATTAAAAAAAAAAAAAGAGAGAAAGGAAAGCTTTTATGGACAACAACAACATGTACAAGCAAATGCTGCAAAATTCAATTAAGGCTGAAAGAAAAAACATTGCACTAGGGAATGTCTACTACAGAACAGGGGACGTTTTCTGTGCAATAGTCCTTCGAAGCATGCAGGAGTTGGCATCACTCTTGTTAGATCGTGTTGGAGTGCAGCCTTACAAGTCTATGGAAAAGTATTGTTCTTTTTATTTGAAGGCTAGGAAAAGGGATGTGATTCATTGTTTTTAAAGGAAAAACCTATACAAGTGTGTGTCTTAAGGGCATCATTACCCTCACAGGGTTTTTGCTTCTAGAGCTGATGTTTGAAGCTGGCTCGTGTCCACACCAGTTGGAAATCATCACCATCTGAGACTTGGTCCTATAATGCAAAAAATTCTCAAAGGTCAGTGGTAGCTTTATATGCAGAGGGGATTCATAATAAACCTTTCTCAATCGCTTTTTCCCCACACATGCTCACAGACCACAGTAAACTCTTTTAAGAGTGTGGAATTACCACAGACTCTGTAAAACAGGCTTTTTGCTTTAAACTAGCAGCCTTCCCATCTGTTCTAGGGTAATTAGGAGTGCAAAGAGAACACATTTCACAGTTACATCAGCACATAGTAAGACTGAACTGATTAAATGGCTGGGTAGAAGCTTCCCGTGCTCGTACAGTGATATTTCCAGCTGTGTTTCCCGTGTTTGTGACACATGTAAGGAAAAAGGACACCCTAAAGGACATGAAAGCTTTAGAGTTACTAAATGCTTCCTTGTATCTGCTATTAGATACAACGACCTGCCAGTTTAGCGCTGCAGTTTGGTCTTTTGGATCTGGGCCAGGAGCTCAGTGCAAAAGTGAAGAGACAGCATTAAATAATATCAGTATAAGTTGATTTGGAATTAGAGCAACTTCTTGGGGTAAAACAATCTGCTCCATCTCTCATTAGAACCTTAGCTACTAGAAATGAGTATGAATTTTATATATTGAGATATTACTTTTATCACTCTCTGGGAAATCTAACAGGTGCTGGGGAATGCTTAGGTCTGGAAATGACCTCTAGCTGGCAATAATCATGAATAAAGCTATTCCAATCATGAATAAAACTATTCCTGTAAAAAGCTAAGTTAATTAATCAGAATTCACAAATGCAGAATATAATGGGTCAAATACTAGCAGAGATATTTGAGAAGTAATCAAAAGCAAGAACAAGATTTTTAAATTCATGAAAAGAAGACAGATGGAAGTAAAAGGGATGTGCTTGTAACACTATCAGAGAAAAACGGGACAAGCAAAACAATTCTCAGGCTTTTATTAAAGATGAGATACTGTGAGACTGCAATGAGGCAGCACTGCCATTAGACTTCCACACACTGCTCTAAGTTCAGACTGAAAATAGGAACAATTGTGGTCTAAGTAAAAAGATTTGTAAGCCATGTATAAGAAATTGCATAGAATCCTCCAGACTTCTAACTATATAGCAGTCATTAAACGTGCAGGAGATAGATAATAGATGACATATTTAAAAATGTATTGATTAAATTACTTCGGAAAGCAAACACCGCATAAAATAGCATTCAGTGTTGGAGATGTTATGTTAAAATGAATTCTCAGTTTCTGCTTTTCCCTGTTTCTTCAGATTTTATCAATAAAACTCAGGCTTGATAAATATAACTCATTTTATTAATAAACCCCTCAGAATACACACCTGCACACATTGTAGAAATCAATCCTTTTCCTTTGTAAGTTCCATGCCAATGCTGCTGTGATATTTCTTTGCTCCATTTCAGCAATTTTCTACAATAAAGAAATGCATCCACAATTTTTCTAGTGTAATTTGCATGGGCAGTGCAACTCTTTGTTGTTAGTCCCTGTATATCTCCCCCAAACTTATTTAGACTGAGAACGCAGTGATTCCAGCCTGTTTTTAAACCACTTTTCATGCTGATCTGCCTTCTACCACTGGAGGAACGCTTCTCGCATTTGAGGAACATCAGAAAAGATTCTCGTTAAATGCTCTAGGAACAGTGAAAAGCCTGTTCTGTGTGTTTAATGGGACATTCTGAGGGTGTTTTATTGTGGTTTGGGGGCTGAGGGAGGCACCCCATGGAAGGGCTGGTTCACCTTGACAACCCTCTCAGGAGACACACCCGGTTCTCCCTTGAGGCTGCCCACAAGGCTCTGAGGGGGCTTTTGGGGCAAAAAAACCCAAAAAACAAAAGCACAAAAAAACCACAAAACCCAAACAAAAAACAACAACAACAACAAAAAACCAACAAAAAAGCAAAACCAGATAGAAAAAAAACACACAGAAAGAGATCGCTAAAAATGAACTTGCATTGGGGGAAGCAGACAAGACACCGGCAAGGCATGGCCGGCACATCCCCACCTGTTCGCCGATCCTGAGGCGAGACCGAGAGGGGGAAGGGGGCCCCTCACGGCTTCCCGCCATTTTGAAGCTTTCTGAGGGGAGGCCGTGAGGGGGGCGGTGCTCCCGCCCTTTTTAAGACTTCTGGGGCCACCGGCGCCCCCTCCTTTCAAGGTTTCCTGCCCTTTGTGAGGTTCGTGAGGGTGAAAGTTGTGGGGTAAGGCGTCTTGACCCTTTTTTTGAGCCTTTGTAGCTCCTTTCCTCAGGGCTGCTGGGCTGTGAGGGAGCGCCTGAGAGCCGGCTCCTCAGGGCTGTGGAGAGGGACTGGTGTTCTCCCGGCAGGTTAGTGGGGGTTTCCTTGGCTATGAACTGCGTGTGGCTGGGAGGAGCTGTCTCCCTTCTCTGTCGCAGGAATGTAAAAATTTATATTTTAAATAGAGTAGCGCTCTGAGGGGCTGTTTAAGGCAGGTCCGT
Organism: Poecile atricapillus; assembly: GCF_030490865.1. NCBI lineage: Eukaryota > Metazoa > Chordata > Aves > Passeriformes > Paridae > Poecile > Poecile atricapillus. The sequence goes on from NC_081252.1 coordinate 6,609,903, forward strand.
GCCCCCTCCTCTTGCGGCTGCCTTGCTTTTGGCTGTGGCGTTGCGTGAGGTGCGAGGTCGTTCCTTTCCTTCTGCTGTTGGTTTTATATATTTAGTTATGAACTTTTGCACAAATACTTGTATCTACACACGCTCTATATTTGTATATATATATTTGTCAGCTTCTGAGGCTGGAGTAAAGACACTGCTGAGCACTTTCAGGCAGGTGAAGGTTAACATTCCTTGTCGACCTGATGTGTGAGGGATGATTGTTTCCCTTATCTTATATACTTAATAAACCAACCAGTAGGGTGCAAATAAAAGAAATAGCGATTACTGAAGCTTTTTTTCTCTCACAAAAGCAAACAAGTCCATGATTTTAGTTTTATCAGACCCCAACATTGCCTTGAAGGAGTGGGGTGGGTTTAAAGTAGCTATTAAAATTATTGCTGCAAAATGAAATTTGATTAAAAAAGCAGCAGCCCCATGGCTTTACAAAAGCGTTTTGTTAGAATAGTGCTGTTTCAGGTTGTTATTTTTAGCTCTGGGTGCTGCTTTATTGAAGATATCTACTTAAAATATTAAAGATACATGAAATGGCCAACTGCCTCACCTTTTATTATTTGATATTTGAACAGCAGATACAGGCCACTAGAAAGTAAAACATTTGCTTGCTGCATTGGTAAATGTATATTATTTCTGTAGCACAGAGGGCTCTTACACAGCAGTACGATATTATTTTTCTATATTTTGGAATTTTGTTTTTGTTACTGTTCCTTCTGGTGATTAGAATTAGGCAGAGAAAAGTGGGTGTGTGTATTTTGTTTGAGTTTTCCTGTTTGTTAGTTTTGAAAGGGGGCCCAAATATGTGAATTGCTGGTACTTTCTCCCTGAAATGGCCTTACCAAAGCAATCTTTGCCTGGAAATGAACACTTGTTGCTGCTGGCAGCCTTCCAGGGTGAAGTCTGTGGTAGTCCTTGACCCTGCCGGGGTTCAAGAGCAGCATCAGCCAAAGAGGTGTCAGAAAGGCCATCTCCAATATGATTTCCATTGTCCAAAACCAAATTATACACAGTGGATATAAGCATTTTATTTGCTGACATCTATTCATCTGAATAAAAAGAAATCATGTTAGAAGGAGAGATGAGGAGAAAGTAGAACTTTTGTTTGAAAGTAGAAAGTGTAGGTTGAGAAGAAGCATCAAATGGTGTTTAACTCGCTTCCATACACAAAACAAATAGTAATCTTGTATTAAATACCATTAATGACTTCAAAATGGAAAGTTTCCAACATTAGCACCATATGTGTATGTGTAGATGGATCCTATGGCATCAACCAGAAGACTTTCAATGTTAATACTTCTATTGCATTGATTTTATAGAATTTTGTTCCTTTAAGGGCTTAGGGAAGCTGCCAATATTTGACATGATTTGTGTTTCATTATGATTAGATCAAGCTTTTAGTATAAAGCTGAGTGAATATGGCCAGCATATTTGGCTTCTATGCTAGTTTAGTAGCTAGTTTGTTTTGTTGAAGTGGAAATGTGAATCTGTGTGAAAGGTAATTGTATGTATTTTCTCATTTCAGAGTGCCTGTTTTCAAAGAGCTTGCTTGGCTTTTTGGGAACATCCTGCTTTATGCCTATTCAAGCCATCTTTTACAGCCTCTGCTGGCCTGCAGCTTTAAAAAAATTAAAGGTCAAAAAGTAGTGAGTTTGTCCCATAAAATTCAGAATAGCTGAGGTTTGACCCTCGTGCTTTACTAAAAGGGTGTCCTCTATTTCCTTGCCTTATTCGTGTTGTGATTTTGAGTGTACTTAATGGCAGTAAATCCTCAGTGTTACTGTAGAACTTCTCTGGTAGATGGCAACTTCACCATTTTCAGGTAAGTGCTTGGAAGGAGAACTTTGTTTTTGTCTTTTCATTGCTCAGTTCCAAAGTTAATCCAAAGTAAGAGATAAAAATGTTGCTGTGGTCAGCTACTGTTACTGGTGTGACAGTGTTATTTCTCTGTCAAGGAGCATTTCCATGTATACTGTCCATATGTGTAAGAGATAGGGATAGACAATCAAGATACATTAAATTTTATGTTCTTATAGTTTTTCAAACACTTAAATAGTTCCTACAGTTGTGTTTTACTTCTCTGTAAGCTGCTTGGGGCTTGCTGGAACTGGCAAAATGCAGTTACTACCAAGTGAAAAGTCATTTTCATCCTTATGTTTTTAATGAGCCTGATACAAGGCAAATTCTCCTATAATTGCAGGGTTCCTCAACTATTCACCATAAAGTTATGGCTTGGGCTTTCCATCACTATGACTACTTTTGCAAAAGGGATTTGTGGTACTGAATTCTTTTTTCTCTTTGGCTCAGTTTTATGGTTAAACCAGCTCCCTATAGGAGACTTGTTGGTTTTATTGGTAATTACTGAATAGTTTTCTGAAATATTAGTTTTTATTAATCTGTTCCTGATTAATGTGTTTTTGTAGAGTTCCCTATTACTGCCTTAATGGCAATTCTGTTTTTATTCCCAACTTTTTTTTCAAGTTGTAAAAATACTTCTTTTTGTTAAGAAAATCCCAAAGTTTGGCACCTTTTTGAGCTTTTATCCACTTCTCTTTGTGCAACTGTCTTTAGTTATTTTTTATTTTTGAGGACTGAAGGAAATGTTGAAAACTTTAACTGAATGAGATGTTTTTGAACACACGCATTTCTGGATACTATATTGAGATTACTGAACAGCACAACAACATTGGAACTTACTACTTGAAATACTTTGCGCTGTGACTCCATCACAGCCTGTCCAACAGAGCTGGGTGTGCTCCTGGTTACTTGGTGAGCTCACTGACATTTAGGAGGTTCTCAGTAATTTCTTGTCCCTCTGTGAACAAACCCATTTACTACCATAAATCTGCAGCCATGGAAAAAGAGAAGGAAAGAGCTCACCTATAACGCCCTGCTTATGTAAATGGTGCATCTGGTGCTTTTTGAGGTACTGCCAGTGACTCTTTCTAAGCAGACTAAGACACAGTCAGCTGATGGCAAGATCAATCAAAACCATGCCCCGGTGTATTTTAATTTCTGTACAACTGTGGCAGAACACCTGGAAGAGAACACCGCTCCTATACAAAAAATAGCAAACTATGATCTAAAGGCACATAATTAGTGAGTAATACACTTACTTGTACCAGGATGTCTTAATGCTTAAAACTTGGTCTTATGGGAAGTTATGGAATCCATAAGTTCTATTTCTATTTTTCCCCTCCTCACTGTATCCATAACAAGTCTTTGGACAAAGAGAGAATATTGTGGCTTTCAGTTCATAAATGAGAGCTGGTACAGGTTATTTGCCAAGGTTTTGAAAATTAAGTGAATGAGCTCTGAGATGATAAAAAGAGATGTGGAGCCATTTGGGCGCTGGTTTGCGAGCACTGTTGTTGTGTGCCAGGAATTGAGGTCAGCAGGTGGGAGGAGATGAGTCTGTGGAGGCCTCAGCATCCAGGTCCTGATAAAATCTGGCAAGGCAATTGTTGAAGGTAATCAGTTCTGATTTCTACACTTTGAAGAAGTCTTTTTGATTTACAGTCACCTGCTGCTCGTCATACTCATATGTGTCAGCCTTCTGTGCACCTTAAATCCCAGGGTTTGCTGAGTCTTTGAGCAACAATAGCTACTACTGTTTGGTTTTTAAATGTAGTGAATAATCTCTCCAAAGCATTCTGTTAAATCGATCGTTTTCTGGCTGCCATGACTGGTAAGTTGTAAATTTACCATGTCTAGTAAATCTAAGTTGTGAGATCTGACCGGTGATCAGTTTGTGTCACTCTGTGCTGAATTATTTTAAATTGCTGGCTAATAACAACAAAATTTGGAGCAGAAAATTCTGAAAGTTTTAATATGGGAGAGTAGAAGGCAGAACTTTTTCATCTGAGGGAAAGCAGACACTGTCAGCAAACTCAAAGCCTCAGTCCTTGGAGATCAGAGCTGGGTTGGAGAGGCCCTGAGCTTTCTCAGCTAGGTAGTATTTCTTTGAGAGCTGGCATTGGACTAAATGCCTTTTAGAGGTGCTTTCACAGCTGATTTATTCTGTGAGCCTTTGATGAATAAAGCTGTGTGCTAAATTTCTCATGCTTACTGACATGAAAGTTACTGGTGTTGAATGGAAGGAAATAGACTTGGATATTTCTGCATTCAGTCTGGTAAGATCTCTCTGCACATGGCCTCAGAGCGAGTCATGCGGTAAATCTGGCATTAGCACTCAAGAAATGAAGTCCAAAGTTGTTTCAACACAAACCCTCCCTGGAGCAGGCTCTAAGATGTTGCAGTGGTTTTTATGCACCAGGCTTCTTTGTCCAGAGTCTTTGTCAGGGCAGCATCTGTCCAACCCCTCCTTATTTTATTGTGGACCATGAATCATTTGTCTTCCCACAGCTGTCATAATAGTGGCATAAAGTTGGCATAAACTCTGTCATCTGTCCTGTCAGGCTTCTGGGTAATTTAATCCTCTTCTCACATCTTACCTTGATTGCTTTTATACTGCTGTGTCATCCAATACTACACAGATGATGCAACCACCCTGATTTTATTTAGCTGCCTTCCTTAAATGGCTTTATGGGAACTCCTCATCTTGCTGATGTAATGTCCAAAGACTGTAACAAGAAGAGTGTATGAAAATGGACCAGAGTCAATAACATGCCATGATTAATCCTTGAGTTTTGCCCATAAAAGTAAAGTATTTGGGCAATGATTCCTTCTTTTTAGTTAGAAATAAACTTCTGACTTTGACTTACATGGACTAGTAAGCACTGTCTGCTTTCTCTGAAAGGAGAAATCTCTGTTTTCAGGGGTGGCATTTAGCTGAGACCAGGAGAGAATCTATGAATGCTGAATTCAGTAGATGATTGCTTGGAAGGAAAGGCAAGCAACTTGTAAAAATGTATTTTAGATTTAGGGCAAGTCAGCTTACTGATGTGAACAGACTCAGCTTCAGTTAAGTGCAGGCAAATAATTGATGGTGCTTTACCATTATTTTAAATGACAGCTGTAATTTAAAACTTGAGACAATTCCAAGAGATGAACGGGATGGGTGTATCTTGGCATTTTTATCTCCTGGACTGAACAATGTGAATTTTTGCATTGACAGTTCTACTTCTGTAAATGATTAACAAATGATAACTGTCCTTAGTAGTTAACTTGTTAAAATACTGCACAAGAACTTTTCTGAATTATTAAGGAGGGAGCTTAGTTAATATCTTAGTTAATGTCTAGCATGTGGGTAAATGTTTTGGTTAGAAGGGGTATTGGCATGTTGTTTTGGTAACAGAGCTCAAAAAATCTACCAGTTTGAGATTTTGATATATTTGGAAGTAGGGAAGACTAAGGGTAGGCTTTAGTATGTTATGTGTGATGCTCAGTCTGATAGTCTAATTTAATGATAATCAATTATTTAATCTAAAGGCTGAATGTGCATCAAAACACTTAAGGATTCACAGTAAATTCTCAGGAGCAGATTGATTAATTCTTTGAAATCTTACTTGAGTGATAGGAATAATCTCAGGATAATGAAGTTTTTGCTGGAGTGAAATCAGAATAGGCTCCAGGTCCTTGCGGAGAACTCTGCTGTTCTGTCAGTGTCAAAGAGAATGAAAGGATGGACACATTTCCAAGTGGCTGCTCTTGGCTCAGGAACAAACTTACTTGAAGGATGACGGGGCAAAATCCCAGTGTTTTGGTTCTAAATCAATACTTCTCTATGCCTTTTCCTCTGATAGATTTATTACTGAGGGACACTCTTGAAAGATGAGGATTGGTGCTTTGGTAGTACATCTAGAGACCTCTCCTCCTTGCAATTTGCTCTCTTTTGCCGTGTGCTGCAGATTTCTATTCCTCTGTTCCGTGTAGGTTTGAAACTGTTGCTATTCAGATGTTGCCTCCACACATGGCATTCAAACCGAAGCTTCTGAGTGTCAAACTGTTCAATACTGTTCAGAGAAGCTGTCTGACATTGTTTGCTCATCGGTGGTTGATGAACATTGCTCTTACAGGCTCTGTTTAAAAAACCCTCAGCCCTCACTGCAGTTTTTCCTTTTCCACTCATGAGTCAACAGAGTAGAATGTCACTTGTTGATAATGGTATAGATCAGTTGTCAAACTCCAAGGCTGAATTAGCAGAAATATTAAAATTCTCTAGGTTTGGGTTTTTATTTTTTGGTGGCAAGGATTTGAGGTGACAAGCTGCCAGCTCCTGTCATTACCAAGGTCTCAAACTTGCACTTCTTTTTGGAGTGCAACGGGATGTTTTAGCTTGTTAACAAAGTCCCTTTTTGACTTGGCAGATGACAGGTGGCTTCTCCAGCACAAGTCTTCATAAAAAAAAGTTAGGGTTTTTTTTTTCTACAGATGTTAATTGAATAGCAAAATCCTAAAACCAGCATTTCTGTGCAATTTTCAGGGACATTGATGTGAGGGTAGTGTTACAGTGAGGAGATGAAAATAATCTTTGAATTTCCACTTAGAGGAACTACAAAGTAGTACACAACATGAGACTCAAACATGAAATGAGATCATGGGAGATTTACACCCCTGTTGCACACACTAGATTTGTGTTTTGTGCATTTGGGAAGCATGGCCTTCTTGCCTTTCTTCTCCCTCAGCAGTGAGCATAATCATCTTTCTTGTAGATACTCAGACACCCAACCAAAGTAAATATTGAAGAATCATATGAAAAGAGCAGGCAATTAGTTCCCCTTCTGGTGGCTCTAAGTGCATGAAGCTGCCTGATGCTTTGCTTGCTCCTTCTCCTCACTTTCAGATTCTATTTTTTTGCCTCCTTTGGCTGTGAGCCGCGGATCACTGATGGTCACAGAGAAGAGATGCGAAGCCAATAGATACTGTACAAGGCTGAAATCTTTTACCACAGGAGTCCCCATCTTGCTGAGCAGGAACTGGCAGCTGGCTCTCTCTCCCAGGACTACAAGTCCCAGCTGGGGTAGGCACAGAGGGAGATGAAGCCAGGTGTTGATGGTCTCTAGCAAAGTGCTCTAAGAACTTTGGGAAATGTGAATAAATCTCTTGTGTGCTGAAGAGAAAACGAGTCAGTGTTTGGGTACAAGAAAACAAGTATGGCTTAGTGCAGGTGGCATTGATCTTCTGAATCACTGGGATTGCAGATTTCCCTAGAGGTACAGGCATCCGGTTGTTCCTCACTCTTCAGCTTTCCCTCTTGCGGGACTGAGGGATGTCCTTGAGTGTACATCACAAATCCTTGTCTTTGGCACCTCATTTTCTGTGTGTGGAAGAGGAGGATTTGTATAGTGCCAATGTCATGAACTAAGCTGCTTTAGCCGAGCATCAAGTCCTAACATGTCAAAATCTGAGTGCTCACACGAGCACAAACATGAGTAAAATGACAAGAGCTGCCTAAGAATGAGAGAGACTTGGTAGTGTGCAACAAATCATTTCTGTGCTGATCCCTAAAAGGCGTCCTCTAATCCCATTTTGGGAATCATTCACTTAGCATTATTCTCTTCTGTTGTACACAAACCTGCCTCCTAGCCAAGGCTATATTTTCTCCTATGAGCTGGTGTGAAGTTGCTGTCACTGGTGCCCTACTTTTGGGCGAGGCATCAGGGAGGAAGGGAAAGAAATGAGGTCAGCTGTGTTTTCCTAGTCCATCTCAGTGCCCAAATGCAGTGCAGTCTGTCTGAGTTGCTGTTGGGTAGCAGTTTGGGTAAAGCAGCAGCAAGGGTAGCAAGCTTATGTGACTGTGGTGTGGTGCCTCTGTGCCTTGAGATGTGTTGACTTCTCCAGTGTGATAGCAAGTCAGGAGCTGAAAAATTTGGCAATATTTCCCCAGTGTGGTCCAGCTGCCAGGCATCCCACTGTCTTCATGAGCTTGTTGTCCTTCTCAGTTTCTTTGGGACGATGAGTCAGGCAAGCCAGGAATCCTATTCCTTACGATGCTTAGGTGTACATCTATGCTCAGGTGTAGTTTATATTACAGCAGCAAAAATACTTTTCTGCTTTGCAGCTTCAGAGGTTTGCCTGAGAAATTTGTGTGAGAAATGCAGTATAGAAACATCCCAGAAGGTTTTCAATGACTTTCATCTGTAAAACTGAAAAGGTAAAAGCTGATACAATGCACATTTCAAATCAACAGAGAAAGAGCAACATAATGGGGTTGAGGTTTGCTGCTCATTACACAAGTTCAGGGTTGTGATTTAACAAATGCTTGGCTTTTAGCAGGTGCTTGGAAAAGTGATAGGCAAGAGGCTTCAGCATTTCCTGCTTCAGGAAAGATTTGATTCTTAATCTTAAGATGAGAAATTCTCTTTAAATCAAGTCCACTTGTATTTTTCTTTTCCTCAGTCTCCCTCAGCCATGGTTTTGTAACTTGTGTCCAGTTCATAGCATTAAGTCCGAGGTCAAGGTCTCCTTTTAGTGTGTGTCCATATAATACAGAGAAAAGCTGACATCTTGTTCATAGCTTTTAGCTGCTGTTACAGGGACACCCCTGATGAATAGCATCAAGGTCAGAACAGTGTCTGTTTGAATGTATTCTGTAAAGCAGTTGTTATTCTATAGAAGCTAATTAGTACTAATTAGTTTCTCTGTTGACAGAGTTGTAAAGAAACCAAGCAATTTTTTTTCCTTTTTTAGTGGTGTTCTTTGGTGTGATAAAGCCGTGTTGCTACATTTGCACTTCATAATTTTATTCTCCAGGACTTTCCCCAATGCACAAAGTACTGAACGGTTTTCTAGAAGTAACTATCAAACAAAAAAATGAATAATTTACCATATTAGACAATTATCCTGCCAAGAGCTCTGTGTGACCAGACACCATGCTTGGTAGGAGGAGTATATCCACTCTACAAGAAATCCTTTTGGGTGTTCCCTTCAACACCAGCAAAATAAGAATGATTGAATACAACTGTACTCTTTTTATAAACTTATTTTGGATAATGGTCATATGAAAAGAGGAAAAAAGATATCTGGAAACTTTAGTTAGACATAATTCCAATTCACTAATATAAAAGGTGTAGTTGAACTTCATGACAGTAAAACTAGAGCTGTTTGCTCTCTAGTGTTACATTAGCAGCTTGCACAGTTGTCTGTCACTTGGTAATGCTTGCATTCCTGAATCCAGAAGATGTTTGGTAACTGAAGGAGCCAAATGCAGCTTAAATTGCTGGTATTGTTTTGCTTGACTGTAAAACTGCAGAATAGGAAATACTTGGGCAAATGGAGCCTGGTGCTGTTTAGTGCTTGTTTAGTTTCCTGCATGTACCCATTTGCATTTTTATCAGAATTCATGGATGTTTTTTTTCTTTGTGCAACATGGGAGTCTACATCTTTCACTATAATGAGGTGCTATACTTGAGGTGATTGGGAAAGGTTAAGAAAAATCCTAAAGGGTGTTAGTTTGAAGTTCCTTGAAGGCTGTCAACAAATCAGTTTGGTCACTAGAGCAATCATGTTCACTCTCAAGAAAATACCATTTTATGAATATTCTACTTGCTTATATTCCTTCCAGTGTTGAAACAAGTAGTTTTTATGCTCAGCCTGTAAACTGTAGGTCTTAACACAGATTTCCTCTTAACGTGGATTTGCTTCACGTTGTCTGGATGATGCGGTGAGTTCTTGAAGCCAGTCTGAAAGGCAAAAGCCTGGGTTTAAACAGCACTGATTTGTCAGGGACTGGTGGAAATGAGTTTGCCAAGGCTGTATCAAGTGTAAGAATGCCAGACAGATTTCAATTTCTTTGCAGTTGAAATCTAGTTCAGATGGACTGTCTCTTGGGTTGGTGTGTTGGGTGCATCTCGCCTCTTTCTGATCTCACTTGAAATGGCAGATAAAATTTCTGCTGTTGGTGACTACAGTCAGTGTGGTTTTGGTTATTTATGCAGCTTCAATGACAGAGGTTGTCTATAGTTTTAGATTTTAGGGGATGACATCCGTGTGTACAATTGCAGTCACACTGACGATGCAGTTACTGCATATTTGCTGTAGTCCCTGTGACTTGAAGCCATTTCTGTAAGAAAAGAGTGAGTACTTGTTCTTTGTAGTTTACAGTTGTGGAGCAAAACTGATTTAATTGTTTTCCCCACCTGTTTGTTTCCTTTGTGTTTTCTAGCTTCTCCCAGTTTAAGATGAGCTTGTTTAGTTTTTAAAATGAAAATTTTTAGGTTTTTTTCCTGCTTTTTCTTGCTAAAATGCAAAAGGAACAGCCCTAGATGTGTAGAAACTGGATATATAAGGAAGGTTGCAGTATTTAAGTATCAAAGTTTCTGGTTGGAACTAAATGGTGTTTTTTGATTAGTTGCCTAACTAGTTGGTTTTGCCGGCTGAGAAAAAACTGGGAGATAATTTTGTTTGCTTTTTCATGCAATTACTGAATATGATGTATCCTGAACTATTTCCAATACTTTTGCAGGTTATTAGTTTCAGGAACAGTGGATATAGTAGTTGAGCAGCATTCTTAAATAATATCAAGGTAGTTTGATTTATGATGAATGAAAGAAAGGGACATTTCCATTTATTCCCATTTTGTTGACCTGCTACCTGGAAGAAAAGCACAGAGAGAGGGCTTTTAACTTGTCACCCTGCTTATATTTAGTAATGTAACAACAGAAACCTTTTTTATTTGCTGGCTGATGTCTGCTGCCGTCGATTCAATAAGCACCTCTGGCTGACTGGAAGGAAAGAAGCGTGTTTTGTGTCTTTTCCTTTTAGACAGACAGATATGAGGAAAGGAGGAGTGGGTCTGGATTCTTGTTTCTTAGCTACATCTGTGGTGGTGAGCTGTGACTAAATGGTGAATGCCTTGAGTTAGGATGAGGAAGGGATTTGTTGCCTTTCCTTTGTTTTTCTCAGGATTTAAGGACTTGCTGTGCTCTGCTGCTGGCTCTTGATACTGCCAGGGCTAAGAGAAGAGCAATGGGGATTGAGTGAGGGAAGTTTTGATTTGGAATAAGTTACCAACAGATCCTGAACCCCCAAAACATAAGGTACACGTTCAGCTGATTTTTTTTTTTGCCATTTTAAATTGCAGCAAGGAATCAGTGAATAACGAAGGAAGCTGGCACTGAGCTTTACATTCCATGTCATGACAGTAATCCTTCATGGGAAACACAGAAGATTGCAGAAGTTGTGTGATGCATCTCTTCCCAAGCTCCTGTTTTCTTTGCATGGTGGCTGCTGTGGAAAATGCCAAGTTTTAAACTTCCTTGTTCCACTCATGGCTGAGGTTTGTAAGAAGTAATCATGGTTGTGTACATCTCTCTATATGCTGTAAACTTTAGAGCTGTATCTTTTTCAATGCTTGCTTGCTAAAGATAAGAAAAGAGAAGCTTGTTTTTGCCAAGTAGAATTGTTTTATAGCAGATGAGGCTGCTAAAAAATTCAGTAACATGGCATCATTAGTTTTAAATCTTTGAGGTGCCATAATTAATCACTAAAGTATCCATGTATATTGACAGTGTCTTTTTAATATCCTACCTGTGTAGCTGTGACAGTTGTGTCTTCTGACAGGGATAAAAATAGGGAACAATTTTGTTTGCTGTTATTTAGCATGGCAGGCCTCTTAGCCTGTCAGTTGACCAGCACTAGAAGTCCTGGAATGTATTCCATGTTTTCTTAGAGGTATATATTTTATAGTATATACTATATATTTATTCTTCTCTAATAGAATTGCTTAAAAAAACCCTGAAGGCAAGAAGAATAGGAGAAATTGATTTTGTATTGTCCGGTGATTTGGGTAGGTAAGTTAATGTATTGTGGTGTAGCCCCTGTTAAATGAACCACCTTTTATTACTGTGGTAAATGTAATTTTACATGAGTTTTAACCTCTTCCTTCTACTGAGCAAGTCCCAGGGTTGAGTGGTAGAGCTCTTTCCTTCAGAGCCAGCTGGTGCCTGAGGAGCAGAGCACATTACCCACGCACTGTGAATGCTTGAGCAGGAGAAGTTCTCCTACTTGCTGGGCCTCCTGAGCCTTGAAATCCTTACAGCTGTAGATTTCTGTGCTTGTCAGTCTCCTGGGACGTGGAGAATTATGTGGGGAGGTGTAAGTTTCTTTGGAGATGAGAAAAGCTGAGAATGTGGTGCCTTCTCACCTACAGAGAAGAGTTGTTTTCCTGTAGCTGAAGTTCTGAGGTCTCGCTCCTTAATAAGGATTTTGAAGTGCAAAAGAAGAGTGAATATTCAAGCAGAGGTGACTTTTGAACTGTAGTCTGCCATTGTCTCTACATCTGATAAGCTAGAGGATTTAAAGATGAATTCCCACCTCCTTTATAGAATGGAGATCTGAGTCTTCTCATTGGTGTCCTTCCACCATTTTACATTGCAGATGCATTTTGTTTCTGAATGTTTGCTGAAATTTTAGCTATGTCTTATATTGTATGAGAAATGAAATTGTTGTGTGTTTTCTTTGCATAAGGAAATGCTTTGGATGATATCTTTTTGGTGTGTTTAAGAGAAGAAACGAAGTTGCATTAAAATGAACTTCATACCTCCATATTACTGCATCATTCAGAATTTCTCTTTTGGTGAACCTTTGTTTCTTTGAAGGAAATTTTTTACTGCTCTGGTTAAAGTGTGAGAAATGCAGTGTAGAAACATCCCAGAAGGTTTTCAATGACTTTGATGTGTAAAACTGAACAGGTAAAAGCTGGTAAAATGCACATTTCAAATGGTTCTAGGAGTAATGTACTTCATCTTGAGAAAAAGAATTTATTTTCGTATGAAGCCTGTATTGTAGCCGTGAGGTGCAGTGTGTTAGCAGCAAACTTGGTGACTCCCCTTAGCAAGACCCCTAGAATTGCATGAGGTGACCTGTTGAGATAAACTCAACCTACACTCAAGTTGTTGATTATTTCTAAGTGGAGAAAATGTAGGGTTTCTTTGTCTCTAAAAGACTGGAGAAGAGCTTCTGTCACTGCCAGCACTACCAAGGACATGTCATTGTTCAATTTGTGTCTTTTTCATCTTTGAACAGGGCTCTTTGAAAGTGATTGACAGCTGCAAATGAAGTCCTTGGCTCCTGAGCTTGTAACATCACTGGTAATTGAATTACATGGACAGGTAAGAGCTTGCTTGGAGAAATATTAAGATAGACAGGAATGTGTTTTTTGTCCCATCACGTTTTTTCTATCTCTAATTGATCTCAAGTTATTATCACAAGCCCTGTCTTGACATAGACTACTTAGAGTAATGGCCAGAATTTGCCTGCTTCATAGCAGCTTTATTTGAAGGGAGTTTGGATTACTGAGTTTTTGGGTGGTTTTCAAGATGGTGAGCTACTTGGCAGAAGTGTCTTTCAGGAAGTATGTGCCAAATAATTAGTCCATTATTTCTGCTTCCAATCCAATGTTGTCAAGGTCTTGCAGATTTGAGGAACTAAACTTGAACTTCATGAGGTTGTGTACCGTTCCTAGGATGAGATAAAGTGAATGAAATGGCTTGAGACAAGCTCATGCCTTCAACACAGGTGAAATCCTGTCTGTCAGACATGAAATATCAGGTTGGCCTTTGGAGGGACCCATTCCTGGTTTATCCCAAAGGGCTGCGGCCCATGAGGAAGACCCATGCTGAAGTCAAGGGAAAATAGGAGGAAGGAACAAGAGGAAAGAGATGTTATTGATTAAACACATCCCCCCATTCCTCATGCCCTGTGTGCCACTCAGTTGTGGGAGGAGGAGGAAAAGGAATAGGGAATGAAGGATTGGTGTTTGCTCTGGAAAGAAGGGATGGTGGCTGGGGAAGTTCTTTTAACTTTTTTCTTTTAATTTTTTTCCTCATCATCCATCTTTATTTTTAACTGGTGTTACATTAAACTAATTTATCCTTAGATCTGTTTTGCCTGTGCTAATAAGTGGAAAATAATCACCCTGTCTTTATCTTGACTCAAGGGCCTTTTCATCTTATCAGCCTGTTGTGTTGTGGAGAGAGAGTGGCTGGCTGGGTGTGGGGTGCTCACATCTGGACAAGATCAACTTGCCACAACTATTTGATGATGAGATGAAGGAATAGATATACTTTTTTTTAGGTGTTAGTCCTTAAATTTGGTGTAAACCTGCTTGGTAGGATTAGTGTCCCAGTCATAACTTCTTTCATTGTTTCTCCTAAAGGAGTAGCTTTGAAGGGTGAGAAAAATCCCACCTTGCCCAAGCAGACAAGTGTAATTGGAAACACAGGTGGTATTTTACTGTTCTCTGCAGCAAGAGAGCTTTGTCTCCCCACAGATTTACAGCCCCATGACAATCAGGATATTTATCTAAAATCATGATTGCCATTTCTTCAGTTACTCTGAAGCAGGAACTGGTTATTATGCAATACAAGCGGTTCGGATGGTGAAGTTTCTATCCAAGCAAATTTTAGATATTTATGGGGCTTAAGCACAGTGAGAGACTTTTTTTTTAAGATTAATGATTTTTGTAATCAGCTGACTGTCGTTTGTTTTTCTGAACAGCAATCAAACGTATTCTGTAGGTGTGTTGACTTTTGGACAAGTCCACCTTTCTCAAATCGCGTACCGCATAGCGTGTGCTGTACAGGAAATTCAACATTAGGAGCTGCAGACACTGAAGAGAAGATGTGGGTTTCTTTTTGTAGTCAAGGCACCCATAGTGAGATTGCTTTTCTTCATTTCATACAGATTGAGCATGGTTGTGAAACACAAGGGAATGAGGCAGTAAATGGGCGATGAGCTGTTTTGCTGACATGCCAGTACTAAAAGGAAGACTCCTCTTCCCTAGTTCACGATAATACTGGAGGTTTTCTGGGCAATTACTTGATTCAAACATTCATTGCTTATGAATGGCATTTGCTTCAGAAAACTGCATAGAGATCTAATGAAATGGTAAAAAAATAATTCATGCATACCACATGATATAAATTATTGTGCAGCACGACCATTCAGTTTTTGACAAAAAAATAAAAGAATAGTTCCTATTTAAAATACAGTTATTTCTATGAAAACAGATGGTGCTTTTGAGCATTTTCTCTCACTGAAAGCAGTTTTTAATAATTAGCTCAGAAATTGAAGGTAATATTTTTAAAGTGTTGTGCGAAAGAAAAAAATCACCTTAGCAGTGCACATTTCATTATAGAAACGCACTATAAGCAGATCATGCTCTTAAAATGTAAAATAGGAAGTGGCCTATATTAGAAAGTTCTTCACAGCTCTTTATTATTTATTATTCTTTATTATTCATTCAGAGTAAAAGGATTAATATTTATGCCAAGTCTTTATCCCGTTTCAAGTTATATCTTGACTGATATCACCTTTGCAATTCAGTTGGAAGAACATCCACAGCAGATATTAATATCTGCTTCGTGGTGGTTTAAATCATAAACTCAAAGGTATAATTGTTAGCAAAATTTCTTCTGTGTCTCTGCACGAGACTGTGCCACAGCTTAATGTGTGTGGTGGCGCTTAAGCAACTACTTCTTTGTGTATTTCTATTTACAGCACCAACAAAGCACTTAAGTTATGGCTGAGAGAATATTTGGCATTAAGAAACTGGGACTATGACAGGAGTGTTGGAACGAGATGGTCTTGAAGGTGCCTGGCGACACAAACGCTTTTGAGGTTCTTTAATTAAAGACTGTAGATATGGAAATGCAGTGAGACCAGTTATACCAAGAGTTTCTCGATACATTCCTAAAAATGGAGATTCCCAGCCTGTAAACTCTTCTGTTTTTCGATAAGCCAGGTAGTAATCTTGTGTGGTGTTTTCTATTGAAGCAGCCAAAAGTGGTAAATGATGAGCGAGGCTTACTGCCAAGGTTGGGGTATGAAATAGAAGGTTATGACTTGTGTGTGAAGATGCAGGCTTTCAAATGTGAAGCCAATATTCCCACAGGCAAACAAATCTAAGAGAGTAAAAATCAATTTTTCTTCTATAATTTTTCTTCTCCCCTTTAAGTTGAAATACAGCCTTTGCTTTCAACAGGAAACAGTAACTAATTTGGTCAATACCATAGCACATATTTTAATATTATTCTTTCAGACCCGTCTCTGTGATAGTTTGGAGCTGGCATGTACTTCCAGAAGGATAGTTTCCTGAGTCCAGTGCATTGTTTGATTGTGCACGTACCATTAGTGGGTTAGTGCATGCTAATTGTCAGGGAAAAATTATTCAAGGCCTGAATTCAGGCCTTGCCTGGATGCCAGGGGAGCCGTCTCTGGATTTCTCTTGCAGCATTCCAGGGATGATCCTGCTCCTTTCGTGGTGCCCCAGAGTCCTGCGAGCCCCCCATCCTGGGGCCATCCTGATGCCTGCCGGGGCCTTTAGGGTCCCCCCTAAAGTGCAGACAGGGTTTGACTCCAAGCTTCCTTGGAAGGTGGAGGCAGGTGAACATTGGTCACCTTCTTCTTTCCCGCTGCCCTCCGGACTCTTGCAAAGCCTGCTGGGGCACTGGGGCTCTCCATTGCAGGCAGTCTGGAGCTGCCATGCAAACCCATCTCTCAAGGAGTCCCCAGGTCTCAGGTGCAACATCAAGAAAATGACACGGCAACGTGCAGAAAACGTGAACTTTATTCACTTGACTACTTGTAAAATCTACAATCCAACGTTACTAGAAGACTATGGGGTAAGAATCTTAAGCCTAAAAATCTTCAAGACTTGAACTGTTTAGAATTGAACACTAAGGGAAAGGTCAACTTCTTGGGGGAAACGTGGTGGGGAATCCTAAAACGAACAACAGGGGTGTGTCTAACTTCTAAAGTGGGGAACGTCGCAGTGCCTGGGCTGGGCACTGGTCACCCGTTCCCCGTAAGGATCTGCAGGACGGAGTGCCGCGCTGGAGGTCAGAGCTGCGGGGAGGTGCAGAGTCTCCTGCCAATGCCCTCTTTTGCCGCCGTCTTGGTGGTTGGCCTCCTCGGCTGAGAGCTGGAGCGAAGGAGCAGCCGCATCAGGTCACGGTTTTCCCTCAGCAGCTGCATCGACTTCGTGGGACAGCCGAGTCTTGGATGGCGGCGGGGCCCTGCAGGGCCGGAAGGGCTCTGGAGATTGCGCTGCAAGGCAAAGCACAGGGATCGCCATGGAAGAGGCAGAGGGGCAGAGCGGGGCCGGCACGTGTGGGGCTGCCTTTGGCCTGGGA
This sequence comes from Poecile atricapillus, assembly GCF_030490865.1. Lineage (NCBI taxonomy): Eukaryota > Metazoa > Chordata > Aves > Passeriformes > Paridae > Poecile > Poecile atricapillus. The sequence continues at coordinate 6,626,981 of NC_081252.1, forward strand.
GACAGAGACTCGGGCTGAGTTGGGCTGGGCTGCCCCGGGGAAGAGGCTGCAGCAGGCAGAGCTCTGGCCGCCTCTGCTTGGTGCTGTCCATGGGGCTCAGCCCCTGAGCCGGATTGCCCAGCCAGGAGCTCAGGCCCCTTCTGCCGCAGGGCATTGGCCAAAGGGTGCCCAAGAGGCCCTCAAGGTCTGCCCCATCCCGCCTGCCTGACCCCCCACCCCTGCCTCACCTCTCCCCAGCGTCTCTGAAATCTTCTCCCAAGGGCCCATCCCATGGCCATTCCTATGAGGAGCACGTCGATGAGGAGGAGTGTCCTGGACGCCCACCAGATGAGCGCAGAGTCCGTCTCCTCCAGGTGGAAATCCTCCGGAACCGTCGCAGAGGCATCCGTGCTCCGCTCGGGTTTGGTGGATGGGTCGAGGGGATGGGCCAAGAGCAGCAGCAGGTAAAGCTGCAGGAGCGCGGAAGAGCCGTGAGCAGCCATAGTGCTGTGGCAGCAGCAGAAAGGCTCTGGGCGTCTGTCTGCAAGCAGCTCTGCCTGGGCTCTGGGGCGCAGCAACAGCTGGGGACAGTTGCCAGCCAGCGTGCCGTGCCCAGAGGCTGTGATGTCACAGAAGCACAGAAGGCCCTGGCTGCAGAGAGCCCTGAGAAGAGAATGTTGAGTCCAAGCTGTGAGCCATGGCGGCAAGCATGGCCAGCAGAGCGGGGCCCGAGCGCTGCGGCCTGGCTTGCCTTGCACACGTGCCACAATGATGACTGCAGCAGCAGCCCCCTGTCAGGCCATTGCAGGATCTAATGGCCCTTGCTGGGCACAAGTTCTTGCCAATGCCCAGCGTCAACCTCCCTTGGCACAGCTTGAAAGCCTCGTTGGCATCTGCTCTCTCTTGTCCTTGCCCATCTGGCTGGCGCTGCCGTGTTGCTCCCTGGCCTGTGTGTGGGAGAAGAGGCTGTGCCAATGAGTGCTGCTCAACTTTGAGGCCATTCAAAGGAGGATTTGGTTGTGCCTGCTGTGGGAAGGGATGTGCGTGCACATGGCCACTTCCCCTAGGTTTTCCCCCAGATTTTCATGAATGGCTGTCCTAGTGGAAGTCAAGTCTGTTTTAGTGAGTATTTGAGGGGTTCCAGAACACAGTGCCATCTCAGGGAAATTCTGCTGGTTTAGTTCTACTGAGGGTTGGAGATGAGTTGCAAATGCTGAAACTTTTCTCCTTGCCAAGGTAGTAATTTCACCGTTTAGATTCTGGGGATATTGATTGCTCAGTGTTGAGGACCTCATGTGACTTTCAGCAGCAGAAATTGTCAACCTCCAGTGATTGTCCTTGAGACAAAACCATTTGAAATCTTTTTTTCTGTGGACGGGAATTGCTTCTGTGTTACTTCCCATCATCCATTAAAAATTTGATGCCTGGAAAAAGTGCCGAGTGCTGTGTGATTTCCTTGGTAGTGTTCTTTGGAATGGCTTCCCCCCCATTTTCTGCAGCTGGCCCCAGAAAGGTAATAGATGGGTGAGAAGTTGTGAAAGGCCAACTGGTGTTGATCTTTGCCTCCTGTTTTGAGGTCTGTGGTGAGCTGTGAGTCCAAGAGCTGATCTGACGTGATGGTGAAAACAGAATTGTAGTGGTTTTAAAGCAGTAACTAAGAAAGTACTAGAAAACGTACTTATTTCTTGCTGTGAGATATGGATTTGAGCAAGAGCATAACAGGCTTAAAACTTAAAATGAATCAAGAAAGTTTATTAACAAAAGTACAAGAATAAGAACACCAGAATAAACTTCCAGAAAACCCTTTTATCCCCCACTACCCACCATTCCCTTGTTCACATGACAACATAGAGACAAACTTTGGAAGTTTGGTGTTTAAAACAGTCCCAATTCTTGCTAGAGTCTCTTTATCAGTCTTTGTAGAGAAACAGAAGTCTTCTTCTGCTAATCTATGGAGTTTCTCACAAGAAAAGTATTTCTGTTATAGTTTTCTATTTCTTTGATGCCAGCTGCCCAGAAATCTGTCATCAGTTCACTCCTCCCATTTCACAAATCTTTTCCTGTAACTCCTCACTGGTGTTATGTCTGAAAGAAGCCACCCCAATGCTCAATTGGCATATATTTGCCACTGCATCCCAGCCTTGTGACCACAGCTGTCTTATCATTGTGTTCTGTGTTCTCATGCTGAATTAATTCTTGGCTTTAATTTCAGGTTGCGAACTCTGCAGCAGTGACTAATTTTCTGTGGGTTTTCACAGCAGAGTCCTGACCTGGGAATACTCAAGTGATCCCCACAGTAAAACAGACAAGGTGAAGAACTCTGTTTGAGCTCTGTTAGGGGGATTCCTGGGATACAGCTGCAGTGGTGCTGGACAGCTGCCTGCAAGATGTGTTCATATCCTTGTGAATTTTTCGTGCCCTCCAGCCCAGATATGGTTTTACCATTCCATATTTAAAAGTGGAATTAGTTGAGAAGATTTCCAAGACAAAGACGAAGTTCTTAATTTAATGCCATAAAGGAATTAACACTTGATCCCACAATTGTAGCTGATTTGGGACTCAAGTATTCCAAACAGGCCTCCCCACAAATGAAGATTGATCTTTACGTGCAGTGTGCAGAGCACTTTGCATACACAGATTTCTTGGAGCGTTTGGCGGAGTCTAATTGCAATCTGAGGGCTCTTAAATGTCTTCCTGAGAGTTGCTCAGTTGCTCTGTTTTGGTACTGCTGCATATTGTTTTGCTTTTTTTTCCCCAGACTCTTGGATTGCTCCAGATACTTGTGATTGTTGTGCTTTGAGCTTGATGACTGAAGTCAGGAACTGTAGCACTTGCTCTGCTAGATCAGATTTAGAAAACCAAACGCTGTTGTTGGGATGTAATTCCTTCCGTGTAAATTCGAGTCAAGGTTAATGTCATATAAGCTCCACTGTTATCCTTTCTAAGTCATGAGCCGTGCAGCAAAGAGCATTAGAAAAGCTTCATTTGATCCCAGCTCTTGGGCCTTTGGGGAGAACAAATAAGAGAGGATTGAAGGCAAAAGTGTGTTGTTAGAGTTTGGCAGGAAAAATTTCAACCTAAGGCTTAAGGAGTTGTCCCTGATGAAAGACAAGTAACTGGATGTGTCTTTGTGATTGAAAGACAAGAAGTTTTAGTGCATTTTTATCCTTTTGGTGTCCAAAAGGTCAGCTTAATACTCAAGTTGAACACAGAATAATGTGATGGAAAAGTGATAATGTTTGGATAGAATAGGTTAAAATGTTGTAGCGTTGCTTTGATTTCTTCTTGCATTACTTCTTCCTTTTAGCTTGGTAATTGCAGAGAATTTGAACTTATCATTTCTGTCTCAGGCTAAATGCAGTGAGACAACCAAACTTTCTGATTTTCTCAAATGTCTGAGCTTTTCTGTATCTCTGTGTTTGCAGACCGTTGTTGCCTGCAGAGACAGATTTCTTAAAGCACTCAACAAGGCAACACAAACTCCTCCCTGTGTATGGCAGAATGGTGAATGCTTCTAATTGAAAGGGATGACTGAATGGACAGTGAGGCAGGAACCTGCACATCAATGTGTTCAGACTGGTTTAATATCTCTGCTGCCCCAAAAGTGTTGATAATGCAGCATGAAGCTGAGTTATGTGTCAGACCACCAAGCGTGGGGATGCAGTGTCAGATGGAAAAATCATCAAGGGACTCAGCCATTATCCTGTGATCTTCAAATAATCTCTCAGAGTAAAAACATTAGGAATATGTTGGTAACTATTTTGTCTTTTAAGCAGTATTCTGGTTATTTACTGTCAACTAATGATGACTTTGAAGTTGCTCAGAGCGTGGCAGAGCTAATCATTGCATTGGCCTATGAAAGTGCAACCCAGGAAATGGCTGTTGAAATGTAATTTGTATTATTTTCCACCCATTTCTAGATATGCCTTAGAGTAGTAAGCTGTAATGCAAGGGGGCTCCTCCATGTGCTTCTAACAGCCACTGCTTCCAAAATTCCCTGTTGCTGCTGAGTGCAGGGCTTGCTCTATATCAATTTTGAAACTCTGTGTCTTGTACTGAATAAAAATGTTGTCAATGCAGTGTAGTGCAAGAAAGTTACAAAAGTACCCTTCAAGAATTTAAATGCATGTAGTCTGTGGTTATATGATATTATCTGGAAATAAGGTCTGATAGGCTTTAAACACAGTTGAAAAAACCTGATTTCACGAGCCATGCTAATTTAAGCAGCAGATCTTACCCTGCAAAATCTCCTTTTTAACATTAAAGAAACTCAGTTTTTAAATATGACTAGTTGGAAAGAAATAATTTCTGTATAACGTGCAGAAGGACATGAGATAAAGGATTTTTGCCATAGAATTTGTGGGAGCTAATTTTAGAGTTCCTTTTTGTGAGCTATTTGTAAGCAGTCCACAGTCTGGAATGTGTCTCTGGGTTCATGTATGTGTCATAAAATCTCAAACTCTGTTTAGCTACTGCCAGCTTTCTATCTACTTGTGTGATAAATCAATACCTGAGGATCACACAGATAGTCAAGGAGATTCCCCCATCCCATCCCTCGGCTTGGATTCTCTATGGCCATGTGTTATTCAGCTCATCAGGATGTCTCTTGACGCCCAAGGATGGTCAATATTCATTTCAGTATATATCACAAAATGTGTTTTTTATACCTTTTCCCAGAGCCTTCCTTTCTTTGGTGTCTTGTTCTACTCTCTGTTGTCTCTGTTCTGAGAAATTCTTTCTCTCATGACTCTGCAAGCTTGGTCCAGTGTCAGGAAAACTCACCAGAGGACAAAACATTGGCTATTCAAGGAGATTTTATTGCCTCTTGTTTGTCAGTTCAGGTATTTATGTAAACAAATACAATTTAGATCCTTCTCCAAAGCAGGGATTTGAGAGACACACAGATAAGGGTACGAATTTTGACCTGGAGGAAATCTTCTTTGGTCTTATTTCATACTGTCTTGGACAAAGACATGAGTCATAGACAAAGGGCAGTGATTTTTTACTCAGCTAAGTCCTGGGGAAGTCAAACTAATTGTCAAGAAGGTGAACAGTCTGTCTGGTGGTCAGTTCTAATATGTTGTCTGAAGTGCCACCTAATAGGCCATGAAGCACAAGCAATGTCAAAGGCACTGCTGAAGTAGCTGTGGGGAGAGGATTTTGTCCTCAGCCACGTTAGGCTGCCCTAGGAAAACATCCTCACATCCCAGGCTGTCCTGGGAAACCAGCAAACGGGGCTGCTTCCCTGGCACAGCTTTGGAGCTGACCTGGAAATGACATTGGGACGTGTTGAGATGATGGATGGATTTGGGGGTGTCTGTTTTGCTCAGAATTGTACCCAGACATGATTCAAACCTCAGGAGTAATCATGGAAAAGAAGAGCTGTTGTTTGCAATTATGGCTCCTGGAGCAATGTGCAGATGACGTTGATGGGTGAGATTTGATTTGCACAACCCATGGCAATACAAGGGTTAATTGTCTGTGGAAGTGCAGCAAGAGGGTTCATTTGAGCAGATTAGATTCCCATGATGAGCTGTGCCTGGGGAGCAGCACAAAGTGATTGACCATTTCCAACTGGTTGGCTGCTGCTAGAATGAAAATAACCTGTGCAGAGAAAAAAATCAAATTATCATTGCTGAGAATATGATATGAGAGCCATAGTCACCCCTCAAAATCTATATGTCTTGTTCAACCCAGGTAAAACAGTTGACAAATTTCTTCTGAACTCAGAAAATATGCATGGAAGTGAACCCTGAGGAGCTGCATAGAGCTGGATTATTTGGAATATCACATCTTAAAATGCGGGTTTTGAAATACGTGAGTTGGTTTGTTTGTTTCAAGAATTCATCCAAATTAAATGGAGGTAATTTAAAATAAATAATTATTAATAATAATGATAATAGCAGCAATGACTTTGAGCCACAAAACCAGAAATGCAACAGAAGCCTTGTTTTTGTCCTATATTTTTCTAAAACTAAAAAAAAAAAAAGTAAAAATAAAATTCTGTGTTTTTCTAAAACTGAAAAATATCAAGTAAAAAGTAGAAACAGAATAATATTTCTGAGAGGCAGGACATTTTCTAGTCTGTGTTGTCAGACGGAACAATAGTCACTTGAAAAAATTCCATATAGCAAAAGATGTCGCATTTGTCAATTTTAACCTGAAATTTATTAAAAGTAATGTCTGCACTATGAACATGTGTTAACTCTAGGAATATATTGCATGTTTTCCTACTTGTCAGAAGTAAATTTCTGTCTTTACAAGCTAGCACTTACCATTAATTTCAGCTCTTAGTTATTCCCATTGCCTATTTTCTTAAACAAAGACTTAATCAGACAAATCTTGTGTTATTTAGCAAGTAATGCTTGGATATTACTACAAATTCTTGAAGTCATAACACTTAAAATTGCAGTACATATATATTATTCTTAGTATGATCATGTGAGTTAGCTGCTAGTCATTTAATTGTATATAAGGTCTTATTATTTATTAGTGCAATTACTTAAAATAAGTGTCCTAGAAATTGTTTTTAATTTTAGATTTAAAATTGTTCTTACTAAAGTTGATTTATTAAAGATTGGACAATGTATGTTTAATAATTAATGTTCCTCAGTGATATTTATTATCAATCAGGATGCACTTTGCAGTCAATAAATAACCTAAAAAATGTAAATTTTGTAGCCAGTTTTGTGTAATTCTTAGAGCAATGCTTTGGGAAATTGGAGATATAGATATGAATATAAATATGTATATCTGATATATACCTTTTTATGAAGGTTTTGTCCTCCTACTTCAGATGTTTCTTTCTGTTTCTTAAACATATCTAAAGCTACCAGCTTGTTATTGTAATAAAGCCCTGTGAGAATAAATTATTTTTATTAATATTGTACATGTCAAAACCTTGCAGTCAGTCAAATACCAGAAGGAGTGTTCATTGTCTCTCTCCCCCACTGATGCTGTTATAGGAGCTGGAGTTACAAGATTCAGACATAAAGTGAAACAGTGAAAGATGATAAGAAAACACTTGATTCTCACAAGGTATTTCCTACTAAAAGAGATTGTTTTGCAGTTTTGTTTGCTCTTGACACTATTTTGAGTAAATCTGAACTTCTAAGACATGCTCAAGGCAATTAACTATTTATGCTCCCCAAACTGAATTTTTAAGCAACAGTTTCTGTTTACAAGAATCAGGTTTGCTTTGGTTTTATGTCTTTTCTTTCAGGTTACAAGACAGATTTTTTTATTAGTATTAGTATTATTTTTTTTTTATCATTGGGGAAAAAATATATGTATTTACAATGTTTGTGAAGGCTTTGCTCAGCTGAAAAAAGTGATAGGTAACATGAGTATAACATTGTGTTCTTCCACATTTCTAAGTCCTATTACATGTGATATTTTCCGTTTTGCCTTCTATTAGGCCTGAAATTGGGAACTATTTAAAACCTAACAAACCCCAGGGTTTATCCCTGTTCTTTGAATAGCAACAGAAGTATGGCTCTTATGGTTGGACACATCAAAGAAGAACAGCCTCTGCTCTCCAGCAGGTGCTCAAGTGGAACTTTTGCAAGTGGGCTCTCATCAGGAGTGAAACACTGGCTGCTGACTCTGCTGCTTTTGGTCACAGACTGCTGCCTTTATGAACCAGGTTTGTCCTTCTGCCTTTTTTGTCTTTTAGATAGACTTGATTACAAATGAAGCACTTGTCCTCTTACCTGGGAGTTGCAGCAGGTCAGCAGCAGCAGGAGTTACTGGCTGGTTCCCATCCCTTTGAGCCAACCCTTCCCATTTCCTGCACCGATCCGATTTTTCCAAGCAATTAGGAAGAAAGCTAAACCATAACTTTTACAAAATCACTTGAGAGCAGATGTTGCTTAATTGTTGGCTTCATTCAAATGAACACTTGTAACATTCACTTCTTTGAGTAAGAATGCCTTTTATGAGAAGCTGCTAAAAATAGGAATTTGAAAACAGGGATGTTACAAGTAGGGCCAGAGAGGAGGAAATTTGTCGCTGGGCAAGTTGTGTTTGCACTGAGGGAGTCCTATCAATTTTGTCTCTGTCCTGTCTTTCACTGGTCCTGAAACAACAGTGCTTGCTTTAACAAACCTGCTCCCCAGGAGGGATTGGATCTGGTGCTCTGAGTGTTACCAGCTGCAGTGCTGAACCACAGGCAGACATGAGATCTGACTGGATCACCCTTGCTAACATTTTCATGTAGAACCCATAACTCACTTTATCAGCAACACTTGCTTGAATTTTGCCTTTTGCCTTGGCTCTTCCCACTAAATAGCTCTTGAGCTGGGAAGTGGTCCTGATCTAAGAATCTGCAGTAATCTTTAATTCTGCCTTTATAACTCATGAAACCACAGTAACCTCACCTTCATTTTAGAATGTGAACATTTTTTGGACAAACACTGAATTGCAGCTTCATTGACACGAGCTAAAGTAAACTCTTTCAGTGGTCCTAGAGTGGTAGCTCTAAAAGGCAATGAGAGTGAAGATCCTGAATAATTTGCTTTTCCAACCAGGTTTTAATGTATTTTCCCTGCAAATCAATTCATGTATCATAGAGCTCAATTACCTGCCCATAAAATGAGAGTTGTTCTTCAGAACCATGGAATTATGGTAACAAGAACTCTAATGATACAGTAGATAAACACTGCTGCAAGACTCTCTCAGCCCTGTTAGGGTGTTTGAAATTTGCAGCAGATCTCAGTAAGGATGAGAAAGTGCTGAGCTACATAAAAATAATGGAGACCGGAGGAGAATTTAGCCTTGCAGTGTTCTACAGTCCCAACATTTCCAACCACCACACCTGGTAGTGAAAATGTTGGATTATATTTGGAAAAAAAAGGAACTGCAATCAATGAGATGCACTGCCAAGTATAAATGAATTTCTCTAAGTCAAGTCCTTTAGGAACTATTCCTTAATAAAAGACCTGTTTCAAATCTACTAAGTCTTCTAAAAAAAACCCCCAACAAAACCTAGAAGACATAGTGTCTTTATTTGACCTGTCCTAGACTTCGTTTATTTATTTACAGTCTGAAGGATGAGTCAAGTACCTGTAGTGGTGCCTTTAGCAATGCAAAACAAAATATTTTGAATATTCTTATTTAGCGTTCCAATTGTAATGAGCTTGGAGCATAGTGAAGGAGATCAGATGTTTGCAGGTTCTGGGTGAGGGTTGAAATAATTAGAAAGCATCTTAAAATAACATCATATTTTTGTCAGCTATCTCTTCAGGGACTACTTTAAATCCCAAAATGTTCAAGAGCCATCACTGTAGAAACAGAAACTCCAACTGAACGAAACCAGAAGTGGATATGGCAAATTCCCTGGTCAAAGTGGTGATATTAATCTGGTGAGGCTCTGGATTCCCATTTCAGAAATACTATCACAGTTTAAATATAGGAAATATCTGGGATTTTACTTTTCTGTGGTTCTTGTTTTGCAAAATATGTGATAGTTAATATATGAGTAAAATCTTGTATAAAAACAGTTTTTTTGGTTTTTTGGTTTTTTTTGAGAAATATCCAAATGCATATTACCTGCCTTGCTGGAAAATAATTGAGGTCTTCCTCTAAGAAATTTTTTTCTCAGAGTGCCTTTCTTTGTGATTTGTGTTCTTAACTTGGGAAGATACAGGAGTTGTTCATTTTAATGTTGTCCAGCAGATTATTCCATGCTTTCTCAGCTGTTTGGATCTCCAGTTCAGGATTGGACCAAGAGAAATGGTGATGGGATCAAATTATTTTGTCTTAAATTAGGACAATTCCATTTTTAAACATACACATGTGCTTCCAGTGCTTTCAGTAGTCAAGGATGAAATTTTGAACAGACATGAATTCCTCAGTCTTGGTTTCTTTTTCCCTGAAGGATGGAATTTGGACTTTGCCCACCAGTGCAGTCCTTGCTATAGGCAGATGTTTCTTCTGTTCTTCTTACAGCAGTAGGAGTGGTTGGACACTGAACCTCAAAGAAGAGGGAGCTAACATCCCTCACCTGGATAAGTCCCACAGGTAAGCACCTTGGAGAAGTTCTTCAACCAAAACCAGTTCCTGTAAGGCTTTCCAGCCCTTTACAGGAAATCAGCTGATTCCTGCAGGCTGCAACATGAAGACTTCCAGACTGAAGTGAGCATCCTGCTATAGGAAGGATTTGGGAGTAGTGAGTTACCATTTGTATGGGAAATTAATGTGTGATTTTTTATTTATTGTTTTTTTTCATTTGAAGTAACATCACATCATCCTAGAGAGACATTGTCTGGCATTTCTGGTGTGGATACCTGAATAACTCAGCTAGACAGGTAGCATGATAAGGTAATAGAATGCAGATATTGAAAGGAATTTTTGGGATGATTTTTTTGTAGATTCAAGCTGAAGTCCCTGATTTATTCAGGCTTTGAAGTACCATGCAAGCCTTTCCCATGGAAGAAATTCTGTTTTATGTAAATAATGCACTGTGCAGTAAACTAGGAGAAGGCAGGGAGCAACAAAACTTCCTAGAACTTAAAAGCTTCACATTTGGTGTGACTGTACAGTAAATGTTAGAAGAAAATTTTTAAAAGCTGTCTTCCTTTAAGTTCCATTGAAGCATTCAGCCATTGTTTAATGTGCTTTTATTGTTACTCTCCATAACTTTTCCATGTTACATTTTTTTGATTGCAAATGGTTTACTGTGCTAGCTTTTTCCATTGTGACACTGTAAGAAGCCATAACTAAAAAATGATCATTTTTTTGTAACTCAAAATAAAAATGGAAGCTTTAGTCAAATGGAAAATATTGCCAACTCTGCTCTCCCTTGCCCCCTTGAAATACAGTTTTAGATTTACAGAGCTCTGTATTCTCCATTACAGAAAAATGAATCTGTAGACATCTACCTGGCCTAATCTAGAAATCAGTGCTCTTTGTGATCTTCAATGACGCTCTTCACTCAAAAACCTCAAAGCAGAAAGAATTTTTCTGAGGCAGGTAAGAGAGCCACTGGCATTTCCTCTTTCAGTCTAGCAGCCATTCCTGTAGCTCACGTGACAATGATTTGGGCAGGCACGTAAGAGTTGAAACTGTGGGGTGAACTATCCTTCAGATGTCTCTTGCTGTACATCTTGGAAAACTCTGAACCAAATAGTGTAGTTGAGCACAGTTGAGAGCTTTGACTTTGCTAAAATTAAATTGGCAGTAGCAGCAATACTGGAATATTGTGATTCTGGTACCTATTATGAATAATTATAAATATCAGAAAAAAAGCAGGGTGCTTTTTTTCTGTTGGTTTGGGAACCCATATTCTACACAGCATCATTTGTCAGAACTCCATTTCACTTTTCCAGTCCCTCTGTTTTCCCACTTGTGAATGATGGTTTTCTCCATGCCTTGAACATGGGGAATTCTCGGGGATCAAAATAATCCATATTCCATCATGTTTTATGTTTCCTCTTGGAGTTTTTTCTAGTTTTCAAATAATTATCTTTTTTTGTTTTGTTTTTGTTTGTGGAAAAAAATCAAACCCAATGGTCTGAAAAGCTGTTAGACAACCCTACAGTCAGTGTCAACAGAGAAGGAAGAGGTTAAAATTCCATCTTGATTTTAGAGCTATTCCTCTCTTCTGCCTGCTTTTCCCATAGTGCATATGGAACCATCGTACTTCATTTGATCCCTCCCCCTGAGTGCAGCAGCTCCCCTGCTTTCTGCTGCCCGCCTTTGCTTTCTTGTCAGATGGAATCACTGAGATAGAAAAGATGATGTGACTTAACTGACTTCATTCAAATGCCTTGGCAATTGAATTTCTGTCTCTTGGCTGGATACTCAGCATCTCTAAGTGCAGAATCCTCCCTGGCACCGTATATCCTTGCCTTGTCCCTGGCACCACCACTAAACTATTTTCCTTTCATTGTAAAGTGAGTGAGATTTTACTTGGCTGGAATTCTGCAGTGTTAGGGAATGGAGGTTTTTTCCTTCTTCACTTTTTTATGATGAATTTCTTATTTATTCTATTCACGCCTTCTGAGTGAGGCTTTCATAAGGGCTTCTGTATTTCACAGAGGCTACACCTATTTGGGTCTGAAGACTTTGATCCAATTCGAATCACTTGAAAATCGAACCTGTTTGATTGGTATGGAAGGCAGCCATTCTCCCTGTTCCAACCTTCATAAAACAGTTTATCCACGTTGAAACAAAAAACAACCTGTTGGAGATAGTCGAGACAGTGCATCATGGTGATTACAGGGATGGATAAGAAGACCATCACCTTCCTCATACCATCAAACTTGAGACTAATACTCAGGTCTGCAGTTATAATTTTAATCCACAGTAATCTAGAGACAATCCTTTATTATCTGAAAAAGCTAATACCATAAAGTTGGAAGCAGGCTGAAGTTGGAAGAGTTAGGTTTCTTCAAAGCTCTTGTTTCCAGCAGGATTGGAGAGTCTTGACCTTTTGTAAGAGTAAGGTTTTAAATTTGTAATCCTGACCTTGCAACTAGAAATTGGTGTCTCCGTTGTTGCACTTGCAGCAGCCACATGACATCAAAGGAGAAGTGCATTGTTCTAACTTGTGTGGAAGCAGTGGCTGCAAATAGCATCAGGAAGTGCTGGACTGGCAGGACATTGGATGGATGCTCTTAGCCCACAGAGCTGGAAATATCACTTGTAGCCACATGGTAAGTCCATTTATGTAATTCCAAATCTGTTCCTCACACTACCTGTGCTCCTCTATTCCGTATCAGCTTGGTGAGGAGGTAGATGAAACTGTTGGGGGAAAAAACCATATTAATTTCAAGCAGAGTAACAGTTCCATTCTAAATGGTGAAGGTAAAGCTGTGAGGCTACCAAAGAAATCTTTCTTTGGCTTCCAGTAAGAACTTCAAATGGGTAACAAATCGATGCTGTATAATCTGCTTTGAATGGCTTTCCTTTGGAAGGTGTACTTCTTCCTGAATGACAGAACTGCAATATTTTCACACTTGCAATTGCAGCCTCAAATGGCCACAGGAAATGCAGCAGCAGCTTCTGTGTTCTGTTGCTTCTGTTTGTTAATGCTTCAAGGCGTTGCTCTGGATTTGTCCACAGCTGTCATGAGCTTAGAAAGAGAATGTTGTAAAAATAGGAGTAAAAAAGCCAGCGAGCTCGTCCTTGCAGCAGACACGGGCAGCATGGGATGCTAATTGTTTTTGCAAAGCATCCTAATGGGAAAGAGAGGCAGATCTCAAGAATGGAAACTTGAGGAGGTGTGTGGCTGCTTAGTACCTTCGGCTGGATTCAGGAAGGGCGGTGTTCCAGAGAGCAAAGTCAAGAGTTTGAATCAAGGAAGTGTGAGCTGCCCAGAAAGTCAGGGCCCACAGTGCTCATGTGTATCAGGGGAAGGTGAGAATCAGGCGCATCTGCTGATAGAAATGCAAGTTCCAGCTTTAGCAGCCAAAGGATATGCAAAGAAATGGCTTCTCTGTATTGGAGAGCATGAAGCATGAAGTTAGTGTTTCATAGAGTTGTTTGAAGGCAATGTGGGATTCCAGAGCTTAGTGTTTGAATTGCAACTTGAATTTCCTTCTTTGCTGTTATTTAGAGTGCTCTGAAGGAGTAATGAGAAGCAAAAATGAAAGCAAATGTTGTTTGACGGGGACTGTGGTAGGGCTTTCTTGCCAGATTTGAAATGGCTTGAATGGATGAAAATCTCCAGGTGAGGGGAAGATTGTATCCATTCCTCTCTCTTTTTAAAGCAAATTTTCCAAGAGGGATCTAAAATTGCATTTGAGGGTTGGGGTGGGTTTTTTTTTCCCTTCTTTCATGTGCAACCTAACAACTCCAATTTCACAGGCCTATTTAACATTTGATCCATCAAAATCAGTCCTTTGCTTTGTATTTTGGGAACTTGTTCATCTTGGGGAATTTGTCATCTTCTCAGGGCCTTGAAGGTCAATCAAATGCTGCAGGTGTCATTCTTCCTTTACTATGGTCTGTGTCCTGGGGTTTGACTCTTAAGCAGAGCTATGTTTTGATTTTGCAGCCTAGCAGTTCTGCTGTGGGGCTGTGTGCAGGTGAATTGACTTGAGAAGGAGGGGTAAATCAGCTCCTGGGAAGATGTGCACTGCCTGGCCCCGATGCTTCAGCATGCTTGAGGTCAGCTTGGCTGTCTCTGACTGTCTAATAATAATGCATCATAATAGAATGAAGTATTCATTGCAATTGCTGATCATTAAGATTTGTTTGAAGCTAAATCTGCGTGCTACTTTCTAAACCACTCCAGTCTGTTTCATCCATGGCCTTCCTGATTTTAGCTGAAGCTAAAAAGCTAGTTTCTGCTGTTGTTATTTTCTGCCCTGTCCCTGTGAGAGGAAGGGATGGTGGCTGGAGGTTTGGCAGTCAGCGAGGGCCTGGCCACCACTCCAGTTCTGTACACTCAGCCTTGGAGATGTGATCAGGAATCTGCTGTTAGTTCCCAGTTTTGTATTGCAAAGACTGAGCGTGCTGCCATCACTGTGTTTTAGGAGTGAATTTTCATTTGTTTGGTCAAACTGAAAAGCAGCCTTAATTTTCAGGTGGAATTCTTTGTGGATGAGGCTGTGAAGAATATGGTGTTTCTACTCCCATCCTCCTGGCAGTACGGTAGAACAACTCCTACCTGATTTGGTAATAAAGACCTAGTTTTTCTTCACTAAACCTGCCCTAGCAAAATTCATCAGCTGGTGATAGCTATCTCTGGAGTGGAAAATCTTTCTTGAGTTTCTTGACAATTGAATAGACTTTGTCAAGCTTTGTTGTTTAGTTTCTGTTGATCCAGAGACACTTGGGGCTCCTTTTGCTTCCTAAGGGATGAAACTAGCAAGCTCTTAGAATCAGCTATTGGGAAGATGGGTGCAGGAGACTTTGTAATTTACTATGGAAAAACATAATAATGATGAATCTTTCAGGTGGAAATGATAGTATTTCACTATATACTGTGTGAAATGCTTTTATGTGATTTTTTTCATTTCTCTTTTCTTTTTAATCCTGGATCAATTAAATGAGGCTTTTGGGGCAAGCATGAGCTGGAATTTCTATTGAGTTTGATAACCTCTGATTCTGCTCTCGTTTCTCTATCTGCTGGAACTTGTAGCAAGCTAGCTATGTCCAAGTTGAATTCTGTAATAATTATCTTTCAACTCGAGCCTTTCTCACTTGGTGTTGATGTATTTGGGGGAGGGAGGGGAATGGAGAAAAAAGAGCTCCTTTCATGAATACAATTGCAATTTCCTATTTCTGCTTTGACCCTTATTTCCAAGATTCAAGTGAGCATTGGATCAGGTTGGAACTGAGGGGACGATTCATGACTCAGGCATAAAAACTGTTTCTGTGTCTGGGAAATGTATTCAGCAGACTTACATTGCAATGCCACTGTTGATCTGCACAGGTAGTACTGTAGGGATGAAATGGGTACAGGCTAAACCTTCACACAAAATTATCTCACTAAGACTTCCCAAAAAGCCTTTCCTGAGCTAGGGGTTTCCAGCATGGAATTCATGGATAGGATTTCAAAAGGGACAGTACATATTTGTTTTACATAATAACATTTTTGACAGAACTGATACGCAGAGATAGACCTACTTTGTAACACGTTAATTTTGACACAAGGTTTTGTTTTCATGAATGAAAAGCAGAATATTAAACCCAGTTATCAGTATAAAGTTGTTCTACAGGTATTTCAGAACTTGAGAGGGTGTTACAAATTTCCTAAGATCTTTCCTCTGCAATTAGAAGAAAATCGTACTCTAGATCAGATGATTTCTTCTCTGGAAACTGTTCATATCTAGCAAGAACCTTTGAAAACCTACTGGAGCTATTTGGAATGTTAGGTCAGCAACAGGAAGGCAAATTTTAAAAAAATTAACAAAAACAACAATGAAATCCAAACCTTTTTCCCCGCACACACTCACAGATCACAGTAAACTCTTTGAAGAGTGTGGAATTACCACAGACTCTGTAAAACAGGCTTTTTGCTTTAAACTAGCAGCCTTCCCATCTGTTCTAGGGTAATTAGGAGTGCAAAGAGAACACATTTCACAGTTACATCAGCACATAGTAAGACTGAACTGATTAAATGGCTGGGTAGAAGCTTCCCGTGCTCGTACAGTGATATTTCCAGCTGTGTTTCCTGTGTTTGTGACACATGTAAGGAAAAAGGACACCCTAAAGGACCTGAAAGCTTTAGAGTTACTAAATGCTTCCTTGTATCTGCTATTAGATACAACGACCTGCCAGTTTAGCGCTGCAGTTTGGCCTTTTGGATCTGGACCAGGAGCTCAGTGCAAAAGTGAAGAGACAGCATTAAATAATATCAGTATAAGTTGATTTGGAATTAGAGCAACTTCTTGGGGTAAAACAATCTGCTCCATCTCTCATTAGAACCTTAGCTACTAGAAATGAGTATGAATTTTATATATTGAGATATTACTTTTATCACTCTCTGGGAAATCTAACAGGTGCTGGGGAATGCTTAGGTCTGGAAATGACCTCTAGCTGGCAATAATCATGAATAAAACTATTCCAATCATGAATAAAACTATTCCTCTAAAAAGTTAAGTTAATTAATCAGAATTCACAAATGCAGAATATAGTGGGTCAAATACTAGCAGAGATATTTGAGAAGTAATCAAAAGCAAGAACAAGATATTTAAATTCATGAAATGAAGATGGATGGAAGAAAAGGGATGTGCTTGTAACACTATCAGAGAAAAATGGGACAAGCAAAACAATTCTGAGTCTTTTATTAAAGATGAGATACTGTGAGACTGCAATGAGGCAGCACTGCCATTAGACTTCCACACACTGCTCTAAGTTCAGACTGAAAATAGGAACAATTGTGGTCTAAGTAAAAAAATTTGTAAGCCATGTATAAGAAATTGCATAGAATCCTCCAGCCTTCTAACTATATAGCAGTCATTAAACGTGCAGGAGATAGAGAATAGATGACATATTTAAAAATGTATTGATTAAATTACTTCGGAAAGCAAATACCGCATAAAATAGCATTCAGTGTTGGAGATGTTATGTTAAAATGAATTCTCAGTTTCTGCTTTTCCCTGTTTCTTCAGATTTTATAAATCAAACGCAGGCTTTATAAATATAACTCATTTTATTAATAAACCCCTCAGAATACACACCTGCACACATTGTAGAAATCAATCCTTTTCCTTTGTAAGTTTCATGCCAATGCTGCTGTGATATTTCTTTGCTCCATTTCAGCAATTGTCTACAATAAAGAAATGCATCCACAATTTTTCTAGTGGACTTTGCATAGGCAGTGCAAGTCTTTGTTGTCAGTCCCTGTATATTTTCCCAAAACTTATTTAGACTGAGAACCCAGTGATTCCAGCCTGTTTTTAAACCACTTTTCATGCTGATCTGCCTTCTACCACTGGAGGAACGCTTCTCGCATTTGAGGAACATCAGAAAAGATTCTTGTTAAATGCTCTAGGAACAGTGAAAAGCCTGTTCTGTGTGTTTAATGGGACATTGTGAGGGTGTTTTATTGTGGTTTGGGGGCTGAGGGAGGCACCCCATGGAAGGGCTGGTTCACCTTGACAACCCTCTCAGGAGACACACCCGGTTCTCCCTTGAGGCTGTCCACAAGGCTCTGAGGGGGCTTTTGGGGAAAAAAAACCCAAAAAACAAAAGCACAAAAAAACCACAAAACCCAAACAAAAAACAACAACAACAAAAAACCAACAAAAAAGCAAAACCAGATAGGAAAAAAACCACACAGAAAGAGATCGCTAAAAATGAACTTGCACTGGGGGAAGCAGACAAGACACCGGCAAGGCATGGCCGGCACATCCCCACCTGTTCGCCGATCCTGAGGCGAGACCGAGAGGGGGAAGGGGGCCCCTCACGGCTTCCCGCCATTTTGAAGCTTTCTGAGGGCGGGAGGCCGTGAGGGGGGCGGTGCTCCCGCCCTTTTTAAGACTTCTGGGGCCACGGGCGCCCCCTCCTTTCAAGGTTTCCTGCCCTTTGTGAGGTTCGTGAGGGTGAAAGTTGTGGGGTAAGGCGTCTTGACCCTTTTTTTGAGGCTTTGTAGCTCCTTTCCTCAGGACTGCTGGGCTGTGAGGGAGCGCCTGAGAGCCGGCTCCTCAGGGCTGTGGAGAGGGACTGGTGTTCTCCCGGCAGGTTAGTGGGGGTTTCCTTGGCTATGAACTGCGTGTGGCTGGGAGGAGCTGTCTCCCTTCCCTGCCTCAGGAATGTAAAAATTTATTTTTTAAATA
Organism: Poecile atricapillus; assembly: GCF_030490865.1. Taxonomy (NCBI): domain Eukaryota; kingdom Metazoa; phylum Chordata; class Aves; order Passeriformes; family Paridae; genus Poecile; species Poecile atricapillus. The sequence continues at coordinate 6,645,190 of NC_081252.1, forward strand.
GAGTAGCGCTCTGAGGGGCTGTTTAAGGCAGGTCTGTGCCCCCTCCTCTTGCGGCTGCCTTGCTTTTGGCTGTGGCGTTGCGTGAGGTGCGAGGTCGTTCCTTTCCTTCTGCTGTTGGTTTTATATATTTAGTTATGAACTTTTGCACAAATACTTGTATCTACACACGCTCTATATTTGTATATATATATTTGTCAGCTTCTGAGGCTGGAGTAAAGACACTGCTGAGCACTTTCAGGCAGGTGAGTGTTAACACTCCTTGTCGACCTGATGTGTGAGGGATGTTTGTTTCCCTTATCTTATATACTTAATAAACCAAGCGGTAGGGTGCAAATAAAAGAAATAGCTATTACTGAAGCTTTTTTCTCTCACAGAAGAAAACAAGTCCATGATTTTAGTTTTATCAGACCCCAACATTGCCTTGAGGGAGTGGGGTGGGTTTAAAGTAGCTATTAAAATTATTGCTGCAAAATGAAATTTGATTAAAAAAGCAGCAGCCCCATGGCTTTACAAAAGCGTTTTGTTAGAATAGTGCTGTTTCAGGTTGTTATTTTTCGCTCTGGGTGCTGCTTTATTGAAGATATCTACTTAAAATATGACAGATATGAAATGGCAAACTGCCTCACCTTTTATTATTTGATATTTGAACAAGAGATACAGGCCACTAGAAAGTAAAAGATTTGCTTGCCGCATTGGTAAATGTGTATTATTTCTGTAGCACAGAGGGCTCTTACACAGCAGTACGATATTATTTTTCTATATTTTGGAATTTTGTTTTTGTTACTGTTCCTTCTGGTGATTAGAATTAGGCAGAGAAAAGTGGGTGTGTGTATTTTGTTTGAGTTTTCCTGTTTGTTAGTTTTGAAAGGGGGCCCACATATGTGAATTGCTGGTACTTTCTCCCTGAAATGGCCTTACCAAAGCAATCTTTGTCTGGAAATGAACACTTGTTGTTGCTGGCAGCCTTCCAGGGTGAAGTCTGTGGTAGTCCTTGACCCTGCCAGGGTTCAAGAGCAGCATCAGCCAAAGAAGTGTCAGAAAAGCCGTTTCCATTTATTATATTATTTTATCATTTGTAGAATGATTTCCATTGTCCAAAACCAAATTATACACAGTGGATATAAGCATTTTATTTGCTGACGTTTATTCATCTGAGTAAAAAGAAATCATGTTAGAAGGAGAGATGAGGAGAGTTGTTTGAAAGTAGAAAGTGTAGGTTGAGAAGAAGCATTAAATGGTGTTTAAGTAACTTTCATACCCAAAACAAATAGTAATCTTGTATTAAATACCATTAATGACTTCAAAATGGAAAGTTTCCAACATTAGCACCATATGTGTATGTGTAGATGTATCCTATGGCATCAACCAGAAGACTTTCAATGTTAATACTTTTATTGCATTGATTTTATAGAATTTTGTTCCTTTAAGGGCTTAGGGAAGCTGCCAATATTTGACATGACTTGTGTTTCATTATGATTAGATCAAGCTTTTAGTATAAAGCTGAGTGAATATGGCCAGCATATTTGGCTTCTATGCTAGTTTAGTAGCTAGTTTGTTTTGTTGAAGTGGAAATGTGAATCTGTGTGAAAGGTAATTGTATGTATTTTCTCATTTCAGAGTGCCTGTTTTCAAAGAGCTTGCTTGGCTTTTTGGGAACATCCTGCTTTATGCCTATTCAAGCCATCTTTTACAGCCTCTGCTGGCCTGCAGCTGTAAAAAAATAAAAGGTCAAAAAGTAGTGAGTTTGTCCCATAAAATTCAGAATAGCTGAGGTTTGACCCTCGTGCTTTACTAAAAGGGTGTCCTCTATTTCCTTGCCTTATTCGTGTTGTGATTTTGAGTGCACTTAATGGCAGTAAATCCAGAGTGTTACTGTAGAACTTCTCTGGTAGATGCCAACTTCACCATTTTCAGGTAAGGGCTTGGAAGGAGAGCTTTGTTTTTGTCTTTTCATTGCTCAGTTCTAAAGTTAACCCAAAGTAAGAGATAAAAATGTTGCTGTGGTCAGCTACTGTTACTGGTGTGACAGTGTTATTTCTCTGTCAAGGAGCATTTCCATGTTTACTGTCCATATGTGTAAGAGATAGGGGTAGACAATCAAGATACTTTAAATTTTATGTTCTTATAGTTTTTCAAACACTTAAATAGTTCCTACAGTTGTGTTTTACTTCTCTGTAAGCTGCTTGGGGCTTGCTGGAACTGGCAGGCTCCAAGCAGGGCCACCAGGTTAGAGGCTTGTTCACAGCTCATTGAGCAGTTACTGGCTTGGTTCTTCCCTTGATCGAGGTGCCAGATTTGGGGGCCCAAATTAGGTATTTAACTACAGGGTGCGAGTATGAAACCTTTTTCTGGCATGCCAGATCTCATGGTATTGGCTGTGTGATGGAATATAGTCAACCTATGGTGCTTGGGAGGATTTGTCTCGTGGTTGATAGTGGCTCTCAGAAAGAGAATATGCATTAATAAGCCTTTTTAGTCATTCTAAAATGATAACTTGAATGAATACTGGCTCTTGTATTTACCCATTTATGCCTCGCTGTAAATCATTGTAGAATTATTCAGATACATTAAAGCAAACCCAGACCTCTCCAGTTTGTCTGGGACAGAAATGGAGACTGGTGAGTCAGTAAGGGAAATCAGCTCATTTTCTTCATGTAATGTGTTTTAGCAGAACCACATGACATCATCCTGATTTGTGATGAGTGATCTCTAAGTCTGAAGTAGACCATGAGGAGTATAAAATCCTTCGTGGTTACAATTTTGTTCTGCACTGCTATTCAGTAAAGCTTAATATTCATTGCAGTTCCTGCCTGAAAAGGATGGGAGTTGTGTTGCTGGTTTAGCACCATTTTTCAGCTGAAGTTTTAGGCAGAAGGGTGATAATGTCTGTGCGTGCTATGAAATTGATGCTGTGCTGCAGAACTTGTTTTGGCACCATCAAATAAGGGTGAATTTCTACCTGCTTTAATTCTCCTAAGTTAAAGGAGAGAAGACAGAAGAAGTTAAACATTAAGGCAGTATTTATTTCATACTTATAAACAGTAGATAAGCTTTTTCAGATTGATACTTGAAAAAGAAATTGCTTTAGTGGAAAAGTTCTATATTCAGTAAATAAAAAAAAAAAAAAAATCTGTTTGCCAAGAAAATAAATTATATGACAGAAACTAAATCAGTTCCTAGTATTTCTCCTCTGTGTGATGGATGTCTGACAGGACCTATATTCTGTCTTGCCCATGACTAAAGCACAAAATGAAATATTTTCTTGTCTTTCATGGCAAATATGTGTTCTTGGTTTCTTGTTATTTTATGACCTTACCTGAGCTGTGCTGGCTTTGCTCCCTTTTCCCTGCAGCCACCATCTTTGCACAGCTCAGCTGAGCGGTTTTGGCTGAGCCAGGGAGGAAAAGGAAGCAGAGACTCTGAACCTTTATCTCATATAACTACGATGGGGAGTGTCCTTGCTATCCCACTTAGGTCACTGTGTTGGATGGAAAGGATGGGTACAGATCCTAAAACAACATTGCCACACTTCAATCAAATTTAAAATGGGCTCTCCTCAGAGACAGCAAGTATCCAAGGTCTAAATTCATATCAACGTGGTAGTCTCTATTATGTCTTATATTTACCTGGGAATATGAAAGAGTTGCATAAAATAAAAACATTTAAAAATAAATAATTGGTTCATCTATTCTTGTCTACACTGTGGGGCTAGCTGGTAACACTGTCATTTTCTCATGCATGGAAATCCTGCTTTCAGATCATTTCACTTTTTCAGCCCTGGTATAATGCACAAGACTATCACGATTAAATGATGGGACTAGATTAAATGTGAAATGCAAACCTGTAAAGGAATTGGCTGGCTCTATACAGGGGCATTATTTTATTAGTCTGAAAACATAATAAACCCTTAACTTCTACAGTACAAATGCATCTGCATAATTGCTTACTGCTGTTGGGTATTTTTCTTCAACAAAGCCAATAATTCTCGAATGCCTAAATTGAGCTTTTTCATGGTTAAAAGGAAGGTTGGAATAAGGTTTGGCATGGTCTTAGTCCTGTTTTGAACTCAGGGTCTAAAATGTACTGTTTCTCATAGGAATAATAGGCAAATTTTAAACATACTTCAAGGACTGTATTATTCATATATTCTTTGTTTGGTTCTTTCCCTTTATTTATTTATTTATATCTTATTTATTATTATTAGATTTTTAGTCAGTTCTGTACTGTTTTTTCTCTGAGAACTGCCATTTTTTGTTAAGCCTAGGTATCTTTCCCTTAGGCTCACAGATGTGCTAGGGTTTAATGATACAAATATGTATGATTTCTCTTTAACTTGGTCGCTGTTAGTAATGTGAGTATTTAGGAACTAATTATAAGTGTAATAGGTAACAGGTTTTTTGTCATGGAGTTTCCTACCAGGAAGGAATAAGGCATGGAATAATGGGGGTAAAACCAAAAGCTTTATCTTGGACTCAGTAATTTTTTTGCTTCACTTAGGCTTGCCTGTTGTACTTTCAAGTTATTTACTAGAGATAATTATCGTAGTGCTCTTGAATGACAGGAGCCATAATATATAATTTAGAACTTAACTTGCAAGCAGCTTTTGTGTTGTACAAGTGCCATAAGGGAAAGCAAATCTGCTGTAGGAATAAGGAACACGGAGGCTGATGTTACAAGAGATTACATGGCTGTTCCCGTTCTCAGCAAAAATATAGAAAATTCTATTCAAATGACTGAATTTTCAGATTAAGGAGAACTGTGTCTTCTCTTCTAAAACTAAATGCACCACAGTGTTGACTGTAACACTGGGACGGGAAAAGCAACTGGCAGTAGACAAAAATGTATGTCATGAATCCACTGGGTTAAAAGTAGCCTGAGTGAATTTATTCTTTTTCTTGGAACAATGTGAAATAAACAGGGAGTTGCTTAATACAAATCCATCATAGCACACTGCAGAAAAGAGCCATTATTAATCTGTATAATGAAACAAGTCAGGTTCTGTTGAACAAGTTTGTATTCCTGCTGAAATTGAACATTCATCTACAACTGTTTCTAGTTATTGCTCCCATCAGAGAATGGTAAAATGCCAGTAAAAGTTGAGTGATCTGTAATGAGAAAGACTCATTACAACATGGTACCTTCTTCATTTCCCTGGTTCTGCAGGGCTGTTTGTGCCATTATTTCCCTGGATGTATTTCCTGCTTTCTCTTCTTGCCAGTCACAGATATCTGAAGTTGTTGTTTGCTGATGAGTCAAACAACCTTATTGAGCCAAGGTTTTAGTAAGGAGACACAGTTCCAGAGGTGTCTTTTACTTGGTTGAAGTGCTTCAGAAGTTCTATTTTTTGTGTAATAGAAGAATGTATTTCTTGCTCCAGGGAATGTGTCCTCCTTTAGAAGAAGGGATATGGTCATTTACAATCAGGAGGGGGCTCCAGGCAGGGGATGAAGGCTGGATGTTTTGGGGCTCTCATGAAAAACTCCTATCTGAGAGTAAAATTCTTCTGATTTGAAATCTGTCTTAACTGCAGCTCAGTGATCCCATTGGTGAGTAATACAGTAATTTCCTGAAATCAATATGATATTGCTCTTCAGGTGCTCTCTATGTTGCTGTGCCACTGAAAGAAGCTGACAGTCCCTACATGCCACAGATGGGGTAAAGGCATTCCTGCGTGATCTTCCAGTCCCTTTTGATCTTGCAGGAAGAGCGTGGCGTGTTTAAACTGTACTGCTGCTCTGGTGACCCTTGGCTTTCAGGATCTGCTTCAGCAGCTTGGAGTGGTTGAATGCTGCCCACCTCAGCCTAAACCAAAGATGTGTGCCTACGTATTGGCAATGCTAATGGTAAGAAATGTCTTGCTGTGGTAAAATACTGAGACTGAGTGTAGCCCTCTTTGAATGCAGTCTGTGCCAGAACAATTTAAAATAAATTGTTCTTTCTATCATCAAAGAAAATTGTACAAGAATTGTCACATTTCACAATATTTTCATAAGTTACCGGCTCCTGTGCAGAATTTTGAATCAATGCTAACAACTGAGTTTTAGAAAACACGATGAGATCCTACTATGATCCTTGGGGCGGGTGGGGTGTTACCAGAAATCATTTCTTAGTTAAAAGTATAAAGTGTGTAGTAAAATTAGCTTCTCCTGCAGCAATCTCCACTACAGTTAGGTGTCATTAATAATGCAGTGTTGAAAAAGTTTGCATAAGAAATGCAGAGCATTAATATTTTATTGTCACTGATATGCTTTGATTTCAGTTCACGTTTTCTGACTCGAGCAAGGGAAAAGTGGTTTTTAAGTGTTTTTTCCATATGAGTAGAGAAGTATTAATCACTTTCTCAGGAAAACCCCCAGGGGAACTAGCACATGGGTGAGGCTTATTTTCAGGCTTCTTTCTCATTCAGGTTTGTTCTGATTAACCTTATGTGAGCCTTTTCCTTGAAATTCAGCGTGTGAAATCTTGTCCTGCCAAAGCCCGAGGCACAAATTCCCTGGTTATGTTTGGAATGAAATTGCAACCCTATTAATAATAAAGGATTTGACAAATGCCAACGTGCTGAACGAGATCTGAACACAAAAGCTCATTCCTTATAACCAATTTCTAACAGCTGATCACTGCAGTCCTTTGCAGTAGCTGGAGGCCACCCAGCCCCAGAGAATGTTCACCTGTGTAACTTTATCAAAAGTAGTCACGTGGACTTTGTGATGACTCACAGTGGCTGATGGAGTTTGATACAGAAGAGGAATCTGTCAAATGCAAATTCAAGCAGAAGGGAGTATTTTTGTATTTGAGTAGAGCTAAGGCAGGAAGATTTGTGTGCTCTGTTGCTGGATGTGCATAAGCTGGAGCCTGTCTATGAAAAGCATCATCAGAAACCAGAATCTTTGTGAAACTGTATAAACTGAGTAATAGGTGTGATTCCCCACAAAACCCTGACTTAAAACACCGACACGAGACTTGGTTGAGGTCAGTGGGTGTGAGCTGGTGGCAGAAATAGTTTGATAGTATAGCTGTTTTATGATGCATTTATTCTTCACAGATACTTCAAGTGTTTCTTTTTGCTGTGAATCTTGCATTAAGATGACTTTGAAATAATTAATCTCTGTAATTACCTATTCTGATCACCAAAGAAAACATTAGTCTTGTGTCCTGTAGTAATTTCAATGAAGTTAGGATTTCATAGCTATTTAACTGTTAAAGGAGTTATTAAGGCATTGTTTATGGAATTCTACTGCACCCATAAGAAAGGCTATTTCTTTGAAAGATAAAAATTCTATTGCTTTGAGTTGCCATTGAAATGAGAATGCCTCTTCACTGCAGTGGTAACTACAATTTATAGTCATTAAGTCTCAAAAGAATCTTTTATTACCTCATCTCTTTATTTTTTTAAGCTGACATTCTGTAGAAATCAGTAACATTCTGAGGTTTTGTGGCAGTGTAAAGCTATTCTAGCAAGTATTTGATTAGGAAAAACCAAGTAATTTTTTTTCGTTTTTTAGTGGTGTCCTTCACTGTGATAAAGCCATGTTGGTACGTTTGCACTTCTTAATTTTATTCTCCAGGACTTTCCCCAATGCACAAAGTACTAAAAGCTTTTCTAGAAGTAACTATCAAACAAAAAAATGAATAATTTACCATATTAGACAATTATCCTGCCAAGAGCTCTGTGTGCCCAGACACCATGCTTGGTAGGAAGAGTATATCCACTCTCTAAGAAATCCTTTTGGGTGTTCCCTTCAACACCAGCAAAATAAGAGTGATTGAATACAGCTGTACTCAATATTAAAACTTATTTTGGATCATGATCATATGAAAATAGGAAAAAAGAGATCTGGAAATTTTAGTTAGTCATAATTCCAATTCACTAATATAAAAGGTTGTTGAGGGTTAGGTGGGAATTTTTACCCATTATGTGCTGGGAAACCTAGCTACTGGTACTTAAGGGTGCTCACAAAAGACAAAGAGTAGCCGGGCCCAGGGTGGCGGGGAAGGGGGCAGAAAAAGGAGGGTGGGGACAGTTTTTAGCTGGCTTTTTCCTCGGCTTCGGGGAAGAAGGACGTTCGTGCGCTGGGTCGCGGAGCTGCTTCTTCTCCTTCTCCCCTCTTGGTTGGTGGCCTCGCACCCGCTGTCCTGCCAGGCATCGCCGTGGAGCTGCTGATACACCTCATCCACCAGCCCAGGATCTCAGCTCATCCCTGCTGTTCCAGCTGACTGTTTCCTCGGAGCCCTGCAGGAGCACCGGGACTGACTGCCCGAGGGGTTTGTGAAAACAAAGCCTCTCCTCCATCCCGTCTCAGCCGAAAAAGCTGCCCCGGGGTCCCTGGTTCTGTTTTCTTGTTATTGCTGTAGTTATTGTTTGTTTGTTTACCTGGTTATACTAGTAAAGAACTGTTATTCCTATCCCCAGATCTCTGCCTGAAAGCCCCTTGATTTCAAAATTATAATAATTCGGAGGGAGGGGGTCTACATTCTTTCATCGCAAGGGAGGCTCCTGCTCTCCCTAGCAGACACCTGTCTTCTAGAACCAAGACAAAGGTGTAGTTGAACTTCATGACAGTAAAACTAGAGCTGTTTGCTCTCTACTGTTACATTAGCAGCTTGCACAGTTGTCTGTCACTTGGTAATGCTTGCATTCCTGAATCCAGAAGATGTTTGGTAACAGAAGGAGCCAAATGCAGCTTAAATTGCTGGTATTGTTTTGCTTGACTGTAAAATTGCAGGATAGGAAATATCTGGGCAAATGGAGCCTGGTACTGTTTAGTGTTTGTCTTTGCTTGCATAAACTGTCCTCCTTTTCAGAGAGTAGACTGATGAACTTTCCAGTATGTGTGCAATTTTAAAATATTTGTTTCGGTGACAAAGAATTCTCTCTAGAATTTGTTTCCTGCATGTACCCATTTGCATTTTTATAAAAATTCATGGATGTTTTTTTCCTTTGTACAACATGGGAGTCTACATCTTTCACTATAATCACGTGCTATACTTGAGGTGATTGGGAAAGGTTAAGAAAAATCCTAAAGGATGTTAGTCTGAAGTTCCTTGAAGGCTGTCAAGAAATCAGTTTGGTCACTAGAGCAATCATGCTCACTCTCAAGAAAATACCATTTTATGAATATTCTACTTGCTTATATTCCTTCCAGTGTTGAAACGAGTAATTTTTATGCTCAGCCTGTAAACTGTAGGTCTTAACAGAGATTTCCTCTTAACGTGGATTTGCTTCACGTTGTCTGGATGATGCGGTGAGTTCTTGAAGCCAGTCTGAAAGGCAAAAGCCTGGGTTTAAACAGCACTGATTTGTCAGGGACTGGTGGAAATGAGTTTGCCAAGGCTGTATCAAGTGTAAGAATGCCAGACAGATTTCAATTTCTTTGCAGTTGAAATCTAGTTCAGATGGACTGTCTCTTGGGTTGGTGTGTTGGGTGCATCTCGCCTCTTTCTGATCTCACTTGAAATGGCAGATAAAATTTCTGCTGTTGGTGACTACAGTCAGTGTGGTTTTGGTTATTTATGCAGCTTCAATGACAGAGGTTGTCTATAGTTTTAGATTTTAGGGGATGACATCCGTGTGTACAATTGCAGTCACATTGATGATGCAGTTACTGAATATTTGCTGTAGTCCCTGTGACTTGAAGCCATTTCTGTAAGAAAAGAGTGAGTACTTGTTCTTTGTAGTTTACAGTCGTGGAGCAAAATTGATTTAATTGTTTTCCCCACCAGTTTGTTTCCTTTGTGTTTTCTAGCCTCTCCCAGTTTAAGATGAGCTTGTTTAGCTTTTAAAATGAAAATTTTTAGGTTTTTTTTCCTGCTTTGTCTTGCTAAAATGCAAAAGGAACAGCCCTAGATGTGTAGAAACTGGATATATAATGAAGGTTGTAATATTTAAGTATCCAAGTTTCTGGTTGGAACTAAATGGTGTTTTTTGATTAGTTGCCTAACTAGTTGGTTTTGCCACCTGAGAAAAAACTGGGAGATAATTTTGTTTGCTTTTTCATGCAATTACTGAATATGATGTATCCTGAACTATTTCCAATACTTTTGCAGGTTATTAGTTTCAGGAACAGTGGCTATAGTAGATGAGCAGCATTCTTAAATACTATCAAGGTAGTTTCATTTATGATGAATGAAAAAAAGGGACATTTCCATTTATTCCCATTTTGTTGACCTGCTACCTGGAAGAAAAGCACAGAGAGAGGGCTTTTAACTTGTCACCCTGCTTATATTTAGTAATGTAACAACAGAAACCTTTTTTATTTGCTGGCTGATGTCTGCTGCCGTCGATTCAATAAGCACCTCTGGCTGACTGGAAGGAAAGAAGCGTGTTTTGTGTCTTTTCCTTTTAGACAGACAGATATGAGGAAAGGAGGAGTGGGTCTGGATTCTTGTTTCTTAGCTACATCTGTGGTGGTGAGCTGTGACTAAATGGTGAATGCCTTGAGTTAGGATGAGGAAGGGATTTGTTGCCTTTCCTTTGTTTTTCTCAGGATTTAAGGACTTGCTGTGCTCTGCTGCTGGCTCTTGATACTGCCAGGGCTAAGAGAAGAGCAATGGGGATTGAGTGAGGGAAGTTTTGATTTGGAATAAGTTACCAACAGATCCTGAACCCCCAAAACATAGGGTACAGGTTCAGCTGATTGTTTTTGTACCATCTTAAATTGCAGCAAGGAATCAGTGAATAACGAAGGAAGCTGGCACTGAGCTTTACATTCCATGGCATGACAGTAATCCTTCATGGGAAACACAGAAGATTGCAGAAGTTGTGTGGTGCATCTCTTCCCAAGCTCCTGTTTTCTTTGCATGGTGGCTGCTGTGGAAAACGCCAAGTTTTAAACTTCCTTGTTCCACTCATGGCTGAGGTTTGTAAGAAGTAATCATGGTTGTGTACATCTCTCTATATGCTGTAAACTTGAGAGCTGTATCTTTTTCAATGCTTGCTTGCTAAAGATAAGAAAAGAGAAGCTTGTTTTTGCCAAGTAGAATTGTTTTATAGCAGATGAGGCTGCTAAAAAATTCAGTAGCATGGCATCATTAGTTTGTATTCTTTGAGGTGCCATAATTAATCACTAAAGTATCCATGTATATTGACAGTGTCTTTTTAATATCCTACCTGTGTAGCTGTGAGAGTTGTGTCTTCTGACAGGGATAAAAATAGGGAACAATTTTGTTTGCTCCAATTTAGCATGGCAGGCCTCTTAGCCTGTCAGTTGACCAGCACTAGAAGTCCTGGAATGTATTCCATCTTTTCTTAGAGGTATATATTTTATAGTATATACTATATATTTATTCTTCTCTAATAGAATTGCTTAAAAAACCCCTGAAGGCCAGAAGAATAGGAGAAATTGATTTTGTATTGTCCAGTGATTTGGGTAGGTAAGTTAATGTATTGTGGTGTAGCCCCTGTTAAATGAACCACCTTTTATTACTGTGGTAAATGTAATTTTACATGAGTTTTAACCTCTTCCTTCTACTGAGCAAGTCCCAGGGTTGAGTGGTAGAGCTCTTTCCTTCAGAGCCAGCTGGTGCCTGAGGAGCAGAGCACATTACCCACGCACTGTGAATGCTTGAGCAGGAGAAGTTCTCCTACTTGCTGGGCCTCCTGAGCCTTGAAATCCTTACAGCTGTAGATTTCTGTGCTTGTCAGTCTCCTGGGACGTGGAGAATTATGTGGGGAGGTGTAAGTTTCTTTGGAGATGAGAAAAGCTGAGAATGTGATGCCTTCTCACCTACAGAGAAGAGTTGTTTTCCTGTAGCTGAAGTTCTGAGGTCTCACTCCTTAATAAGGATTTTGAAGTGCAAAAGAAGAGTGAATATTCAAGCAGAGGTGACTTTTGAACTGTAGTCTGCCATTGTCTCTACATCTGATAAGCTAGAGGATTTAAAGATGAATTCCCACCTCCTTTATAGAACGGAGATCTGAGTCTTCTCATTGGTGTCCTTCCACCAGTTTACATTGCAGATGCATTTTGTTTCTGAATGTTTGGTGAAATTTTAGGTGTGCCTTATATTGTATGAGAAATGAAGTTGTTGTGTGTTTTCTTTGCATAAGGAAATGCTTTGGATGATATCTTTTTGGTGTGTTTAAGAGAAGAAGCGAAGTTGCATTAAAATGAACTTCATACCTCCATATTACTGCATCATTCAGAATTTCTCTTTTGGTGAACCTTTGTTTCTTTGAAGGAAATTTTTTATTGCTCTGGTTAAAGTGTGAGAAATGCAGTGTAGAAACATCCCAGAAGGTTTTCAATGACTTTGATGTGTAAAACTGAACAGGTAAAAGCTGGTAAAATGCACATTTCAAATGGTTCTAGGAGTAATGTACTTCATCTTGAGAAAAAGAATTTATTTTCGTATGAAGCCTGTATTGTAGCCGTGAGGTGCAGTGTGTTAGCAGCAAACTTGGTGGCTCCCCTTAGCAAGACCCCTGGAATTGCATCAGGTGACCTGTTGAGATAAACTCAACCTACACTCAAGTTGTTGATTATTTCTAAGTGGAGAAAATGTAGGGTTTCTTTGTCTCTAAAAGACTGGAGAAGAGCTTCTGTCACTGCCAGCACTACCAAGGACATGTCATTGTTCAATTTGTGTCTTTTTCATCTTTGAACAGGGCTCTTTGAAAGTGATTGACAGCTGCAAATGAAGTCCTTGGCTCCTGAGCTTGTAACATCACTGGTAATTGAATTACATGGACAGGTAAGAGCTTGCTTGGAGAAATATTAAGATAGACAGGAATGTGTTTTTTGTCCCATCACGTTTTTTCTATCTCTAATTGATCTCAAGTTATTATCACAAGTCCTGTCTCGACATAGACTACTTAGAGTAATTGCCAGAATTTGCCTGCTTCATAGCAGCTTTATTTGAAGGGAGTTTGGATTACTGAGTTTTTGGGTGGTTTTCAAGATGGTGAGCTACTTGGCAGAAGTGTCTTTCAGGAAGTATGTGCCAAATAATTAGTCCATTATTTCTGCTTCCAATCCAATGTTGTCAAGGTCTTGCAGATTTGAGGAACTAAACTTGAACTTCATGAGCTTGTGTACCGTTTCTAGGATGAGATAAAGTGAATGAAATGGCTTGAGACAAGCTCATGCCTTCAACACAGGTGAAATCCTGTCTGTCAGACATGAAATATCAGGTTGGCCTTTGGAGGGACCCATTCCTGGTTTATTCCGAAGGGCTGTGGCCCATGAGGAAGACCCATGCTGAAGTCAAGGGAAAATAGGAGGAAGGAACAAGAGGAAAGAGATGTTATTGATTAAACACATCCCTTCCATTCCTCCTGCCCTGTTTTTAAAGTGTTGTGCAAAAGAAAAAAATCACCTTAGCAGTGCACATTTCATTATAGAAATGCACTATAAGCAGATCATGCTCTTAAAATGTAAAATAGGAAGTGGCCTATATTCGGAAGTTCTTCACAGCTCTTTCTTATTCATTATTCTTTATTATTCATTCAGTGTAAAAGGATTCATATTTATGCCAAGTCTTAATTCCATGAAAAGTTCTATCTTGACTGATATCACCTTTGCAATTCAGTTGGAAGAACATCCACAGCAGATATTAATATCTGCTTCGTGGTGGTTTCAATCATAAACTCAAAGGTATAATTGTTAGCAAAATTTCTTCTGTGTCTCTGCACGAGACTGTGCCACAGCTTAATGTGTGTGGTGGCGCTTAAGCAACTACTTCTTTGTGTATTTCTATTTACAGCACCAACAAAGCACTTAAGTTATGGCTGAAAGAATATTTGGCATTAAGAAACTGGGACTATGACAGGAGTGTTGGAACGAGATGGTCTTGAAGGTGCCTGGCGACACAAACGCTTTTTAGGTTCTTTAATTAAAGACTGTAGATATGGAAATGCAGTGAGACCAGTTATACCAAGAGTTTCTCGATACATTCCTGAAAATGGAGATTCCCAGCCTGTAAACTCTTCTGTTTTTCGATAAGCCAGGTAGTAATCTTGTGTGGTGTTTTCTATTGAAGCAGCCAAAAGTGGTAAATGATGAGTGAGGCTTACTGCCAAGGTTGGGGCATGAAATAGAAGGTTATGACTTGTATGGAAAGATGCAGGCTTTCAAATGTGAAGCCAATATTCCCACAGGCAAACAAATCTAAGACAGTAAAAATCAATTTTTCTTCTATTATTTTTCTTCTCCCCTTTAAATTGAAATACAGCCTTTGCTTTTAACAGGAAACAGTAACTAATTTGGTCAATACCATAGCACATATTTTAATATTATTCTTTCAGACCCAGCTCTGTGATAGTTTGGAGCTGGCATGTACTTCCAGAAGGAGAGTTTCCTGAGTCCAGTGCATTGTTTGATTGTGCACGTACCATTAGTGGGTTAGTGCATGCTAATTGTCAGGGAAAAGTTATTCAAGGGCCTGAATTCAGGCCTTGCCTGGATGCCAGGGGAGCCGTCTCTGGATTTCTCTCGCAGCATTGCAGGGATGATCCTGCTCCTTTCGTGGTGCCCCAGAGTCCTGCGAGCCCCCCGTCCTGGGGCCATCCTGATGCCTGCCGGGGCCTTTAGGGTCCCCCCTAAAGTGCAGACGGGGTTTGACTCCAAGCTTCCTTGGAAGGTGGAGGCAGGTGAACATTGGCCACCTTCTTCTTTCCCGCTGCCCTCCGGACTCTTGCAAAGCCTGCTGGGGCACTGGGGCTCTCCATTGCAGGCAGTCTGGAGCTGCCATGCAAACCCATCTCTCAAGGAGTCCCCAGGTCTCAGGTGCAACATCAAGAAAATGACACGGCAACGTGCAGAAAACGTGAACTTTATTCACTTGACTACTTGTAAATTCTACAGTCCAACGTTACTAGAAGACTATGGGGTAAGAATCTTAAGCCTAAAAATCTTCAAGACTTGAACTGTTTAGAATTGAACACTAAGGGAAAGGTCAACTTCTTGGGGGAAACGTGGTGGGGAATCCTAAAACGAACAACAGGGGTGTGTCTAACTTCTAAAGTGGGGAACGTCGCAGTGCCTGGGCTGGGCACTGGTCACCCGTTCCCCGTAAGGTTCTGCAGGACGGAGTGCCGCGCTGGAGGTCAGAGCTGCGGGGAGGTGCGGAGTCTCCTGCCAATGCCCTCTTTTGCCGCCGTCTTGGTGGTTGGCCTCCTCGGCTGAGAGCTGGAGCGAAGGAGCAGCCGCATCAGGTCACGGTTTTTCCTGAGCAGCTGCATCAACTTCGTGGGACAGCCGAGTCTTGGATGGCGGCGGGGCCCTGCAGGGCCGGAAGGGCTCTGGAGATTGCGCTGCAAGGCAAAGCACAGGGATCGCCATGGAAGAGGCAGAGGGGCAGAGCGGGGCCGGCACGTGTGGGGCTGCCTTTGGCCTGGGAGACAGAGACTCGGGCTGAGTTGGGCTGGGCTGCCCCGGGGAAGAGGCTGCAGCAGGCAGAGCTCTGGCCGCCTCTGCTTGGTGCTGTCCATGGGGCTCAGCCCCTGGGCCGGATTGCCCAGCCAGGAGCTCAGGCCCCTCCTGCCGCAGGGCATTGGCCAAAGGGTGCCCAAGAGGCCCTCAAGGTCTGCCCCATCCCGCCTGCCTGACCCCCACCCCTGCCTCACCTCTCCCCAGCATCTCTGAAATCTTCTCCCAAGGGCCCATCCCATGGCCATTCCTATGAGGAGCACGTCGATGAGGAGGAGTGTCCTGGACGCCCACCAGATGAGCGCAGGGTCCGTCTCCTCCAGGTGGAAATCCTCCGGAACCGTCGCAGAGGCATCCGTGCTCCGCTCGGGTTTGGTGGATGGGTCGAGGGGATGGGCCAAGAGCAGCAGCAGGTAAAGCTGCAGGAGCGCGGAAGAGCCGTGAGCAGCCATAGTGCTGTGGCAGCAGCAGAAAGGCTCTGGGCGTCTGTGTGCAAGCAGCTCTGCCTGGGCTCTGGGGCGCAGCAACAGCTGGGGACAGTTGCCAGCCAGCGTGCCGTGCCCAGAGGCTGTGATGTCACAGAAGCACAGAAGGCCCTGGCTGCAGAGAGCCCTGAGAAGAGAATGTTGAGTCCAAGCTGTGAGCCATGGCGGCAAGCATGGCCAGCAGAGCGGGGCCCGAGCGCTGCGGCCTGGCTTGCCTTGCACACGTGCCACAATGATGACTGCAGCAGCAGCCCCCTGTCAGGCCATTGCAGGATCTAATGGCCCTTGCTGGGCACAAGTTCTTGCCAATGCCCAGCGTCAACCTCCCTTGGCACAGCTTGAAAGCCTCGTTGGCATCTGCTCTCTCTTGTCCTTGCCCATCTGGCTGGCGCTGCTGTGTTGCTCCCTGGCCTGTGTGTGGGAGAAGAGGCTGTGCCA
Organism: Poecile atricapillus; assembly: GCF_030490865.1. Classification (NCBI taxonomy): domain Eukaryota; kingdom Metazoa; phylum Chordata; class Aves; order Passeriformes; family Paridae; genus Poecile; species Poecile atricapillus. Next base: position 6,661,478 of record NC_081252.1, read on the forward strand.
ATGAGTGCTGCTCAACTTTGAGGCCATTCAAAGGAGGATTTGGTTGTGCCTGCTGTGGGAAGGGATGTGCGTGCACATGGCCACTTCCCCTAGGTTTTCCCCCAGATTTTCATGAAATGCTGTCCTAGTGAAAGTCAAGTCTGTTTTAGTGAGTATTTGAGGGGTTCCAGAACACAGTGCCATCTCAGGGAAATTCTGCTGGTTTAGTTCTACTGAGGTTTGGAGATGAGTTGCAAATGCTGAAACTTTTCTCCTTGCCGAGGTCGTAATTTCACCGTTTAGATTGTGGGGATATTGATTGCTCAGTGTTGAGGACCTCATGTAACTTTCAGCACCAGAAATTTTCAACCTCCAGTGATTGTCCTTGAGACAAAACCATTTGAAATCTTTTTTTCTGTGGACAGGAATTGCTTCTGTGTTACTTCCCATCATCCATTAAAAATTTGATGCCAGTAAAAAGTGCTGAGTGCTGTGTGATTTCCTTGGTAGTGTTCTTTGGAATGGCTTTCCCCCCATTTTCTGCAGCTGGCCCCAGAAAGGTAATAGATGGGTGAGAAGTTGTGAAAGGCCAACTGGTGTTGATCTTTACCTCCTGTTTTGAGGTCTGTGGTGAGTTGTGAGTCCAAGAGCTGATCTGACGTGATGGTGAAAACAGAATTGTTGTGGTTTTAAAGCAGTAACTAAAAAATTACTAGAAAACTTATTTCTTGCTGTGAGATATGGATTTGAGCAAGAGCAAAACAGGCTTAAAACTTAAAAGGAATCAAGAAAGGTTATTAACAAAAGTACAAGAATAAGAACACCAGAATAAACTTCCAGAAAACCCTTTTATCCCCCACTACCCACCATTCCCTTGTTCACATGACAACATAGAGACAAACAGCTTTGGAAGTTTGGTGTTTAAAACAGTCCCAGTTCTTGCTAGAGTCTCTTTATCAGTCTTTGTAGAGAAACAGAAGTCTTCTTCTGCTAATCTATGGAGTTTCTCACAAGAAAAGTATTTCTGTTATAGTTTTCTATTTCTTTGATGCCAGCTGCCCAGAAATCTGTCGTCTGTTCACTCCTCCCATTTCACATCACTCTGAGGTGTGTATGCGCCATGAGTCTAGGGCTGTCATTTTTTAAGGATGAGTTATTCAAAGGTAAAAGTCCTCATCATCTGTCTCTGTGAGCTTTGCTGGAAAACAGTTTTCTCATTGCCCTCAAGGCCTCAAATCTTTGCTCCACTCTGTTTCAGCACCTCACTGTATCACAATTACTCTACTTTTTGCTCAAAATCCACTCTTTGAACACTCCATTCCTCGCTATATACTCTGTCATAAATTAAAGGAGGTTTTTTCAGAACATTATTGTCCATCTCCATAGCTTTAACAGAAAAATATTTCAGCTTATAAAGCATCTCCTTATTCTCTCTTCCCCATGTAAAACTTAACTCTTTTCTTCACTCTCTTTGATGGTTTTTATGATGTCTTCATGTTGATTATCTCTCTCTCTGTCTCTCTGGGAAAAAGGAGCAATCTGTATGGTTTATCTAGGTAGAAAAAGAATTAAAGTCTTGGAAAAGCTGCAAGTGTTCATGGTGTCAGGTTTCAGTCCAGCAGCAGAAACTACAAACTAAACCAGGCTGGCCGGCTCCGTTTCTCCCCCCTCACCCTCTGCGACCTTGTTCGGCCTGGAGGGGGGGGGGGGGAAAGAGGCTGAGACAGAGCCTTGTTACCTTGTCAGAGGCCAGAAACCCAAAGAGAACAAGAGAGCTCTGGCTTTACATCTTAAGGCGGTGTTCACAGGTTGATGTCACTTTTCAATGGTCAAAACTGCTGTCAGTTCTTAGAAATGACCGATAATTGGTCAGGAGAAAAGACTCCCATCAGTCACCAGCAGCTTCAACTTCCTTGGCTCTCAAAACTATCTTAAAGGTGAAGTCACCCCATGACATGGAGTCTGGACAAAAGACCAGTAATGATGTTTTTGAAATTAATAGTCATAGAAATAATGAAAGTTGGAGTTGCTTTTTAATTCTCAAGACATTTTAGTGGAATTGAAGGGATTTTAAAGGACCAACTCCCATAGGAACGTTCTGAAGTCACAACTTTAATCAGTGCCTCTGTTTTTTGTTGTCAGCTTAGTTGTGGAGAGGAATACCTTGGTGTCTGCAAATGCTCAATGGCTTCAGAATTAAAAACAAGACCTGCAGGGTCTTATCAGATTTTGCTTTGTTTCTGTACAGGATCCTGTGTTTATATTTGTGTTTCTGGCTCTGAGAGGTAACTGCTGTAATGCAGCTCCACACCTCAAAGCAGGGGCTGTGACAGAGTTGGTTTTTTGCTTTTGTTTACTCATTAAAAAAACAGATGAAAAATGAATGATCCCAGAGGCAGATTTTATAGCCTTTCCTTTTACATTTTTCATGTTAATTGACCAATTCCAGAATGAATGGAAAGTTACTCCTAAAGAAACACAAGGCCAGTTTTGCGCAAGGAAAGAATTCCTCATGTAATCTTTCCTACCTCTGTGGGAAGAATATAGGTCAAGTTTTCTACTTGCTTATTCTGCCCAGCCATTGTCAGGGGACATAGCCTCCTCCTCTCTATTGCTTTTTCTGGTTTTCTGCTAGGGATCAGAGTTAATCACATTTTCCTCCTTGCTCTCTGAAATTTATCTCCTCATGGTATCATGTATCAGAAAGGGTCTTGTCCGCTCTTCCTGGGTACTTGTGTTGCTTAGCTTTACTTCAATTGTCATTAAAAAGTTGATGCCAAACCTGTGATACCATACTTCATCATCCATTTCATTGCTGCAAAAAAAAAATGCTGTTTTCACCATTAGCTTTCTAAATCTCTGCAAACTGATTGAATCGCCTTCCTTCAAATCTTTTCCTGTAACTCCTCACTGGTGTTATGTCTAAAAGAAGCCACCCCAATGCTCAATTGGCATATATTTGCCACTGCATCCCAGCCTTGTGACCACAGCTGTCTTATCATTGTGTTCTGTGTTCTCATGCTGAATTAATTCTTGGCTTTAATTTCAGGTTGGGAACTCTGCAGCAGTGACTAATTTTCTGTGGGTTTTCACAGCAGAGTCCTGACCTGGGAATACTCAAGTGATCCCCACAGTAAAACAGACAAGGTGAAGAACTCTGTTTGAGCTCTGTTAGGGGGATTCCTGGGATACAGCTGCAGTGGTGCTGGACAGCTGCCTGTAAGATGTGTTCATATCCTTGTGAATTTTTCGTGCCCTCCAGCCCAGATATGGTTTTACCATTCCATATTTAAAAGTGGAATTAGTTGAGAAGATTTCCAAGACAAAGACGAAGTTCTTAATTTAATGCCATAAAGGAATTAACACTTGATCCCACAATTGTAGCTGATTTGGGACTCAAGTATTCCAAACAGGCCTCCCCACAAATGAAGATTGATCTTTACGTGCAGTGTGCAGAGCACTTTGCATACACAGATTTCTTGGAGCGTTTGGCGGAGTCTAATTGCAATCTGAGGGCTCTTAAATGTCTTCCTGAGAGTTGCTCAGTTGCTCTGTGTTGGTACTGCTGCATATTGTTTTGCTTTTTTTTCCCCAGACTCTTGGATTGCTCCAGATACTTGTGATTGTTGTGCTTTGAGCTTGATGACTGAAGTCAGGAACTGTAGCACTTGCTCTGCTAGATCAGATTTAGAAAACCAAACGCTGTTGTTGGGATGTAATTCCTTCCGTGTAAATTCGAGTTAAGGTGAATGTCATATAAGCTCCACTGTTATCCTTTCTAAGTCATGAGCCGTGCAGCAAAGAGCATTAGAAAAGCTTCATTTGATCCCAGCTCTTGGGCCTTTGGGGAGAACAAATAAGAGAGGATTGAAGGCAAAAGTGTGTTGTTAGAGTTTGGCAGGAAAAATTTCAACCTAAGGCTTAAGGAGTTGTCCCTGATGAAAGACAAGTAACTGGATGTGTCTTTGTGATTGAAAGACAAGAAGTTTTAGTGCATTTTTATCCTTTTGGTGTCCAAAAGGTCAGCTTAATACTCAAGTTGAACACAGAATAATGTGATGGAAAAGTGATAACGTTTGGATAGAATAGGTTAAAATGTTGTAGCGTTGCTTTGATTTCTTCTCCCATTATTTCTTCCTTTTAGCTTGGTAATTGCAAGAGAATTTTGACTTATCATTTCTGTCTCAGGCTAAATGCAGTGAGACAACCAAACTTTCTGATTTTCTCAAATGTCTGAGCTTTTCTGTATCTCTGTGTTTGCAGACCGTTGTTGCCTGCAGAGACAGATTTCTTAAAGCACTCAACAAGGCAACACAAACTCCTCCCTGTGTATGGCAGAATGGTGAATGCTTCTAATTGAAAGGGATGACTGAATGGACAGTGAGGCAGGAACCTGCACGTCAATGTGTTCAGACTGGTTTAATATCTCTGCTGCCCCAAAAGTGTTGATAATGCAGCATGAAGCTGAGTTATGTGTCAGACCACCAAGCGTGGGGATGCAGTGTCAGATGGAAAAATCATCAAGGGACTCAGCCATTATCCTCTGATCTTCAAATAATCTCTTAGAGTAAAAACATTAGGAATATGTCGGTAACTATTTTGTCTTTTAAGCAGTATTCTGGTTATTTACTGTCAACTAATGATGACTTTGAAGTTGCTCAGAGCGTGGCAGAGCTAATCATTGCATTGGCCTATGAAAGTGCAACCCAGGAAATGGCTGTTGAAATGTAATTTGTATTTTTTTCCATCCATTTCTAGATATGCCTTAGAGTAGTAAGCTGTAATTCAAGGGGGCTCCTCCATGTGCTTCCAACAGTCACTGCTTCCAAAATTCCCTGTTGCTGCTGAGTGCAGGGCTTGCTCTATATCAATTTTGAAACTCTGTGTCTTGTTCTGAATAAAAATGTTGCCAATGCAGTGTAGTGCAAGAAAGTTACAAAAGTACCCTTCAAGAATTTAAATGCATGTAGTCTGTGGTTATGTGATATTATCTGCAAATAAGGTCTGATAGGCTTTAAACACAGTTGAAAAAAACCTGATTTCAGGAGCCATGCTAATTTAAGCAGCAGATTTTACCCCACAAAATCTCCTTTTTAACATTAAAGAAACTCAGTTTTTAAATATGACTAGTTGGAAAGAAATAATTTCTGTATAACGTGCAGAAGGACATGAGATAAAGGATTTTTGCCATAGAATTTGTGGAAGCTAATTTTAGAGGTCCTTTTTGTGAGCTATTTGTAAGCAGTCCACAGTCTGGAATGTGTCTCTGGGTTCATGTATGTGTCATAAAATCTCAAACTCTGTTTAGCTACTGCCAGCTTTCTATCTACTTGTGTGTTAAATCAATACCTGAGGATCACACAGATAGTCAAGGAGATTCCCCCCATCCCATCCCTCGGCTTGGATTCTCTATGGCCATGTGTTATTCAGCTCATCAGGATGTCTCTTGACGCCCAAGGATGGTCAATATTCATTTCAGTATATATCACAAAATGTGTTTTTTATACCTTTTCCCAGAGCCTTCCTTTCTTTGGTGTCTTGTTCTACTCTCTGTTGTCTCTGTTCTGGGAAATTCTTTCTCTCATGACTCTGCAAGCTTGGTCCAGTGTCAGGAAAACTCACCAGAGGACAAAACATTGGCTATTCAAGGAGATTTTATTGCCTCTTGTTTGTCAGTTCAGGTATTTATGTAAACAAATACAATTTAGATCCTTCTCCAAAGCAGGGATTTGAGAGACACACAGATAAGGGTACGAATTTTGACCTGGAGGAAATCTTCTTTGGTCTTATTTCTTACTGTCTTGGACAAAGACATGAGTCATAGACAAAGGGCAGTGATTTTTTTACTCAGCTAAGTCCTGGGGAAGTCAAACTAATTGTCAAGAAGGTGAACAGTCTGTCTGGTAGTCAGTTCTAATATATTCTCTGAAGTGCCACCTAATAGGCCATGAAGCACAAGCAATGTCAAAGGCACTGCTGAAGTAGCTGTGGGGAGAGGATTTTGTCTTCAGCCACGTTAGGCTGCCCTAGGAAAACATCCTCACATCCCAGGCTGTCCTGGGAAACCAGCAAACGGGGCTGCTTCCCTGGCACAGCTTTGGAGCTGACCTGGAAATGACATTGGGACGTGTTGAGATGATGGATGGATTTGGGGGTGTCTGTTTTGCTCAGAATTGTACCCAGACATGATTCAAACCTCAGGAGTAATCATGGAAAAGAAGAGCTGTTGTTTGCAATTATGGCTCCTGGAGCAATGTGCAGATGACGGTGATGGGTGAGATTTGATTTGCACAACCCATGGCAATACAAGGGTTAATTGTCTGTGGAAGTGCAGCAAGAGGGTTCATTTGAGCAGATTAGATTCCCATGATGAGCTGTGCCTGGGGAGCAGCACAAAGTGATTGACCATTTCCAACTGGTTGGCTGCTGCTAGAATGAAAATAACCTGTGCAGAGAAAAAAATCAAATTATCATTGCTGAGAATATGAGAGCCATAGTCACCCCTCAAAATCTATATGTCTTGTTCAACCCAGGTAGAACAGTTGACAAATTTCTTCTGAACTCAGAAAATATGCATGGAAGTGAACCCTGAGGAGCTGCATAGAGCTGGATTATTTGGAATATCACATTTTAAAATGCGGGTTTTGAAATACATGAGTTGGTTTGTTTGTTTCGAGAATTCATCCAAATTAAATGGAGGTAATTTAAAATAAATAATTATTAATAATAATGATAATAGCAGCAATGACTTTGAGCCACAAAACCAGAAATGCAACAGAAGCCTTGTTTTTGTCCTATATTTTTCTAAAACTAAAAAAAAAAAATTCTGTGAAAAGTGAAAAATATCAAGTAAAAAGTAGAAACAGAATAATATTTCTGAGAGGCAGGACATTTTCTAGTCTGTGTTGTCAGACGGAACAATAGTCACTTGAAAAAATTCCATATAGCAAAACATGTCGCATTTGTCAATTTTAACCTGAAATTTATTAAAAGTAATGTCTGCACTATGAACATGTGTTAACTCTAGGAATATATTGCATGTTTTCCTACTTGTCAGAAGTAAATTTCTGTCTTTACAAGCTAGCACTTACCATTAATTTCAGCTCTTAGTTATTCTCATTGCCTATTTTCTTAAACAAAGACTTAATCAGACAAATCTTGTGTTATTTAGCAAGTAATGCTTGGATATTGCTACAAATTCTTGAAGTCATAACACTTAAAATTGCTGTACATATATATTATTCTTACTATGATCATGTGAGTTAGCTGCTAGTCATTTAATTGTATATAAGGTCTTATTATTTATTAGTGCAATTACTTAAAATAAGTGTCCTAGAAATTGTTTTTAATTTTAGATTTAAAATTGTTCTTACTAAAGTTGATTTATTAAAGATTGGACAATGTATATTTAATAATAAATGCTCCCCAGTGATATTTATTATCAATCAGGATGCACTTTGCAGTCAATAAATAACCTAAAAAATGTAAATTTTGTAGCCAGTTTTGTGTAATTCTTAGAGCAATGCTTTGGGAAATTGGAGATATAGATATGAATATAAATATGTATATCTGATATATACCTTTTTATGAAGGTTTTGTCCTACTACTTCAGATGTTTCTTTCTGTTTCTTAAACATATCTAAAGCTACCAGCTTGTTATTGTAATAAAGCCCTGTGAGAATAAATGATTTTTATTAATATTGTACATGTCAAAACCTTGCAGTCAGTCAAATACCAGAAGGAGTGTTCATTGTCTCTCTCCCCCACTGATGCTGTTATAGGAGCTGGAGTTACAAGATTCAGACATAAAGTGAAACAGTGAAAGATGATAAGAAAACACTTGATTCTCACAAGGTATTTCCTACTAAAAGAGATTGTTTTGCAGTTTTGTTTGCTCTTGACACTATTTTGAGTAAATCTGAACTTCTAAGACATGCTCAAGGCAATTAACTATTTATGCTCCCCAAACTGAATTTTTAAGCAACAGTTTCTGTTTACAAGAATCAGGTTTGCTTTGGTTTTATGTCTTTTCTTTCAGGTTACAAGACAGATTTTTTTATTAGTATTAGTATTATTTTTTTTTTATCATTGGGGAAAAAATATATGTATTTATAATGTTTGTGAAGGCTTTGCTCAGCTGAAAGAAGTGATAGGTAACATGAGTATAACATTGTGTTCTTCCACATTTCTATTTTTAAGTCCTATTACATGTGATATTTTCCATTTTGCCTTCTATTAGGCCTGAAATTGGGAACTATTTAAAACCTAACAAACCCCAGAGTTTATCCCTGTTCTTTGAATAGCAACAGAAGTATGGCTCTTATGGTTGGACACATCAAAGAAGAACAGCCTCTGCTCTCCAGCAGGTGCTCAAGTGGAACTTCTGCAAGTGGGCTCTCATCAGGAGTGAAACACTGGCTGCTGACTCTGCTGCTTTTGGTCACAGACTGCTGCCTTTATGAACCAGGTTTGTCCTTCTGCCTTTTTTGTCTTTTAGATAGACTTGATTACAAATGAAGCACTTGTCCTCTTACCTGGGAGTTGCAGCAGGTCAGCAGCAGCAGGAGTTACTGGCTGGTTCCCATCCCTTTGAGCCAACCCTTCCCATTTCCTGCACCGATCCGATTTTTCCAAGCAATTAGGAAGAAAACTAAACCATAACTTTTACAAAATCACTTGAGACAAGATGTTGCTTAATTGTTGGCTTCATTCAAATGAACACTTCTAACATTCACTTCTTTGAGTAAGAATGCCTTTTATGAGAAGCTGCTAAAAATAGGAATTTGAAAACAGGGATGTTACAAGTAGGGCCAGAGAGGAGGAAATTTGTCGCTGGGCAAGTTGTGTTTACACTGAGGGAGTCCTATCAATTTTGTCTCTGTCCTGTCTTTCACTGGTCCTGAAACAACAGTGCTTGCTTTAACAAACCTGCTCCCCAGGAGGGATTGGATCTGGTGCTCTGGGTGTTACCAGCTGCAGTGCTGAACCACAGGCAGACATGAGATCTGACTGGATCACCCTTGCTAACATTTTCATGTAGAACCCATAACTCACTTTATCAGCAACACTTGCTTGAATTTTGCCTTTTGCCTTGGCTCTTCTCACTAAATAGCTCTTGAGCTGGGAAGTGGTCCTGATCTAAGAATCTGCAGTAATCTCTAATTCTGCCTTTATAACTCATGAAACCACAGTAACCTCACCTTCATTTTAGAATGTGAACATTTTTTGGACAAACACTGAATTGCAGCTTCATTGACACGAGCTAAAGTAAACTCTTTCAGTGGTCCTAGAGTGGTAGCTCTAAAAGGCAATGAGAGTGAAGATCCTGAATAATTTGCTTTTCCAACCAGGTTTTAATGTATTTTCCCTGCAAATCAATTCATGTATCATAGAGCTCAATTACCTGCCCCTAAAATGAGAGTTGTTGTTCAGAACTGTGGAATTATGGTAACAAGAACTCTAATGATACAGTAGATAAACACTGCTGCAAGACTCTCTCAGCCCTGTTAGGGTGTTTTAAATTTGCAGCAGATCTCAGTAAGGATGAGAAAGTGCTGAGCTACATAAAAATAATGGAGACCGGAGGAGAAATTAGCCTTGCAGTGTTCTACAGTCCCAACATTTCCAACCACCACCCCTGGTAGTGAAAATGTTGGATTATATTTGGAAAAAAAAGGAACTGCAATCAATGAGATGCACTGCCAAGTATAAAGTAATTTCTCTAAGTCAAGTCCCTTAGGAACTATTCCTTAATAAAAGACCTGTTTCAAATCTACTAAGTCTTCTAAAAAAAACCCCCAACAAAACCTAGAAGACATAGTGTCTTTATTTGATTTCTCCTAGACTTCATTTATTTATTTACAGTCTGAAGGATGAGTCAAGTACCTGTAGTGGTGCCTTTAGCAATGCAAAACAAAATATTTTGAATATTCTTATTTAGCGTTCCAATTGTAATGAGCTTGGAGCATAGTGAAGGAGATCAGATGTTTGCAGGTTCTGGGTGAGGGTTGAAATAATTAGAAAGCATCTTAAAAGTAACATCATATTTTTGTCAGCTATCTCTTCAGGGACTACTTTAAATCCCAAAATGTTCAAGAGCCATCACTGTAGAAACAGAAACTCCAACTGAACGAAACCAGAAGTGGATATGGCAAACTCCCTGGTCAAAGTGGTGATATTAATCTGGTGAGGCTCTGGATTCCCATTTCACAAATACAATCACAGTTTAAATATAGGAAATATCTGGGATTTTACTTTGCTATGGTTCTTGTTTTGCAAAATATGTGATAGTTAATATATGAGTAAAATCTTGTATGAAAACAGTTTTTTTGGTTTTTTGGGTTTTTTTGAGAAATATCCAAATGCATATTACCTGCCTTGCTGGAAAATAATTGAGGTCTTCCTTTAAGAAATTTTTTTCTCAGAGTGCCTTTCTTTGTGATTTGTATTCTTATCTTAGGAAGATACAGGAGTTGTTCATTTTAATGTTGTCCAGCAGACTATTCCATGCTTTCTCAGCTGTTGGATCTCCAGTTCAGGATTGGACCAAGAGAAATGGTGATGGGATCAAATTATTTTTTGTTCTTAAATTAGGACAATTCCATTTTTAAACATACACATGTGCTTCCAGTGCTTTCAGTAGTCAAGGATGAAATTTTGAACAGGCATGAATTCCTCAGTCTTTGTTTCTTTTTCCCTGAAGGATGGAATTTGGACTTTGCCCACCAGTGCTGTCCTTGCTATAGGCAGATGTTTCTTCTGTTCTTCTTACAGCAGTAGGAGTGGTTGGACACTGAACCTCAAAGAAGAGGGAGCTAACATCCCTCACCTGGATAAGTCCCACAGGTAAGCACCTTGGAGAAGTTCTTCAACCAAAACCAGTTCCTGTAAGGCTTTCCAGCCCTTTCCAGGAAATCAGCTGATTCCTGCAGGCTGCAACATGAAGACTTCCAGACTGAAGTGAGCATCCTGCTATAGGAAGGATTTGGGAGTAGTGAGTTACCATTTGTATGGGAAATTAATGTGTGATTTTTTATTTATTGTTTTTTTTTCATTTGAAGTAACATCACATCATCCTAGAGAGACATTGTCTGGCATTTCTGGTGTGGATACCTGAATAACTCAGCTAGACAGGTAGCATGATAAGGTAATAGAATGCAGATATTGAAAGGAATTTTTGGGATGATTTTTTTGTAGATTCTAGCTGAAGTCCCTGATTTATTCAGGCTTTGAAGTACCATGCAAGCCTTTCCCACGGAAGAAATTCTGTTTTATGTAAATAATGCACTGTGCAGTAAACTAGGAGAAGGCAGGGAGCAACAAAACTTCCTAGAACTTCAAAGCTTCACATTTGGTGTGACTGTACAGTAAATGTTAAAAGAAAATTTTTAACAGCTGTCTTCCTTTAAGTTCCATTGAAGCATTCAGCCATTGTTTAATGTGCTTTTATTGTTACTCTCCATAAGTTTTCCCTGTTACATTTTTTTGATTGCAAATGGTTTACTGTGCTCGCTTTTTCCATTGTGACACTGTAAGAAGCCATAACTAAAAAATGATCATTTTTTTGTAACTCGAAATAAAAATGGAAGCTTTATTCAAATGGAAAATATTGCCAACTCTGCTCTCCCTTGCCCCCTTGAAATACAGTTTTAGATTTACAGAGCTCTGTATTCTCCATTACAGAAAAATGAATCTGTAGACATCTACCTGGACCAATCTAGAAATCACTGCTCTTTGTGATCTTCAATGATGCTCTTCACTCAAAAACCTCAAAGCAGAAAGAATTTTTCTGAGGCAGGTAAGAGAGCCACTGGCATTTCCTCTTTCAGTCTAGCAGCCATTCCTGTAGCTCACGTGACAATGATTTGGGCAGGCACGTAAGAGTTGAAACTGTGGGGTGAACTATCCTTCAGATGTCTCTTGCTGTACATCTTGGAAAACTCTGAACCAAATAGTGTAGTTCAGCACAGTTGAGAGCTTTGACTTTGCTAAAATTAAATTGGCATTAGCAGCAATACTGGAATATTGTGATTCTGGTACCTATTATGAATAATTATAAATATCAGAAAAAAAGCAGGGTGCTTTTTTTCTGTTGGTTTGGGAACCCACATTCTACACAGCATCATTTGTCAGAACTCCATTTCACTTTTCCAGTCCCTCTGTTTTCCCACTTGTGAATGATGGTTTTCTCCATGCCTTGAACATGGGGAATTCTCGGGGATCAAAATAATCCATATTCCATCATGTTTTATGTTTCCTCTTGGAGTTTTTTCTAGTTTTCCAATAATTACCTTTTGTTTCTATCCGGGGGCAAAATGGATTTACAGTTTCAGTTGGTTTTTTTTCCCAATTTCTAATCTTACTTGGGCACTAGCTAAGGGAGAAAAATCCCCTAGTTTCATGGCAAAGATTCTGTGTTATTCCATCCCTTTAAATGAATTAAAATATGGTTCTATTGCTCTCTGTTTCATTTCTTAACTTCATTTGGTAGAGTTTAGAAATCTCTTCCCATTAACTAGGTAGTGCAGAGTGCCTGCCTTGCTGTGTTGAACTCCTGGGTGAGCCTGGCAGGCTTAGTTTAGAGATTTGCTTTTAACCATCCCTTATTCCTTGTGCAATCTGTCATTTGGTTTGTTTGTAGTTGTGTTAGAAGATAAAGAGGAGGGGGATGACCCTGGAAAATTTGTCATCTGAACTGAATTTGTACCCTTTAGGCCAACAGTGAGTGCTCCTTAATTTTCTCAAGGCATGAAGGACACTGGCAGTTCCTCCCAGCCTCTTCTTTTGGGACAGCAGTCCTTTCTGTTTGGCTCCATGAAATGCTCTGCACAGTAGTGCTTGAGCTCTGAAGGGCAGGGGCATTCCATGAGGACGAATAATAAATAACTCCTGTAGCTTGAACTGTTTCCAACTTAAGCCAGCAGAAGGAATTGTTTCCCCACTTGTGAGTCTAATGGCGCTGCTGACAACTTTTGCAGTTTCAGAGCAGCAGTGCAAGATGTGTAAGGGGCTTGTGTGGAGGGAGAGCAGAAGCTTGTAACACTGGACCTTTGTCCCGTGGGCAGCTGTGCGTTTTTAAGTGGGAATGTTCCGTAGGGATGTGGAATTTAAGAACTCTTTGGAAGATTTGTAGGTTTGTTGCTGTAGGTGTGAAGGGTGGGGACAAGTCTTGTACAGTCCCGGAGCAATGATTAGGTAAGGTAGTGGGAGAGGCTCTGAAGATGGTGTTGCTGTTGCATATGATTTTTGTGGAGCCCAGCTGATGCCCACAAGATTTGTTATGACTAGCAGGATTGCAACTAAAGAGAATGCAGTCATTTTTCTTGTCATTTAGTGAAGCATCTTTTGATCCATGATGAGCTGAAGGCTCAGTGCACAAGGCTGAAAGGAAATGGCATGCTCTCAAGAGATTTTGGTCTTTGTGACTTCATGAAGGTGGATAGGACATAATTCCTTAGCTCATTGGAGCTGCAGAGTTTAGTTTGATCTCCTCTGTTTCTAACCAGTGCTAAAAGGTGTTACTTCCCTCAATTTTGATGGCAGCAGAGAGTCAGCTAATGAACATGGATCTAGGTAAGGTTTGTGGAACAAAATCAAACCCAATGGTCTGAAAAGCTGTTAGACAACCCTACAGTCAGTGTCAACAGAGAAGGAAGAGGTTAAAATTCCATCTTGATTTTAGAGCTATTCCTCTCTTCTGCCTGCTTTTCCCATAGTGCATATGGAACCACCGTACTTCATTTGATCCCTACCCTGAGTGCAGCAGCTCCCCTGCTTTCTGCTGCCCGCCTTTGCTTTCTTGTCAGATGGAATCACTGAGATAGAAAAGATGATGTGACTTAACTGACTTCATTCAAATGCCTTGGCAATTGAATTTCTGTCTCTTGGCTGGATACTCAGCATCTCTAAGTGCAGAATCCTCCCTGGCAACGGATATCCTCGCCTTGTCCCTGGCACCACCACTAAACTATTTTCCTTTCATTGTAAAGTGAGTGAGATTTTACTTGGCTGGAATTCTGCAGTGTTAGGGAATGGAGGTTTTTTCCTTCTTCATTTTTTTATGATGAATTTCTTATTTATTCTATTCACGCCTTCTGAGTGAGGCTTTCATAAGGGCTTCTGTATTTCACAGAGGCTACACCTATTTGAGTCTGAAGACTTTGATCCAATTTGAATCACTTGAAAATCCAACCTGTTTGATTGGTATGGAAGGCAGCCATTCTCCCTGTTCCAACCTTCATAAAACAGTTTATCCACGTTGAAACAAAAAACAACCTGTTGGAGATAGTCGAGACAGTGCATCATGGTGATATCAGGGATGGATAAGAAGACCATCACCTTCCTCATACCATCAAACTTGAGACTAATACTCAGGTCTGCAGTTATAATTTTAATCCACAGTAATCTACAGACAATCCTTTATTATCTGAGAAAGCTAATACCATAAAGTTGGAAGCAGGCTGAAGTTGGAAGAGTTAGGTTTCTTCAAAGCTCTTGTTTCCAGCAGGATTGGAGAGTCTTGACCTTTTGTAAGAGTAAGGTTTTAAATTTGTAATCCTGACCTTGCAACTAGAAATTGGTGTCTCCGTTGTTGCACTTGCAGCAGCCACATGACATCAAAGGAGAAGTGCATTGTTCTAACTTGTGTGGAAGCAGTGGCTGCAAATAGCATCAGGAAGTGCTGGACTGGCAGGACATTGGATGGATGCTCTTAGCCCACAGAGCTGGAAATATCAGTTGTAGCCACATGGTAAGTCCATTTATGTAATTCCAAATCTGTTCCTCACACTACCTGTGCTCCTCTATTCCGTATCAGCTTGGTGAGGAGGTAGATGAAACTGTTGGGGGAAAAAACCATTTAAATTTCAAGCAGAGTAACAGTTCCGTTCTAAATGGTGAAGGTAAAGCTGTGAGGCTACCAAAGAAATCTTTCTTTGGCTTCCAGTAAGAACTTCAAATGGGTAACCAATCAATGCTGTATAATCTGCTTTGAATGGATTTCCTTTGGAAGGTGTACTTCTTCCTGAATGACAGAACTGCAATATTTTCACACTTGCAATTGCAGCCTCAAATGGCCACAGGAAATGCAGCAGCAGCTTCTGTGTTGTGTTGCTTCTGTTTGTTAATGCTTCAAGGTGTTGCTCTGGATTTGTCCACAGCTGTCATGAGCTTAGAAAGAGAATGTTGTAAAAATAGGAGTAAAAAAGCCAGCATTTCTGTGCAATTTTCAGGGACATTGATCTGAGGGTAGTGTTACAGTGAGGAGATGAAAATAATCTTTGAATTTCCACTTAGAGGAACTACAAAGTAGTACACAACATGAGACTCAAACATGAAATGAGATCATGGGAGATTTACACCCCTGTTGCACACACTAAATTTGTGTTTTGTGCATTTGGGAAGCATGGCCTTCTTGCCTTTCTTCTCCCTCAGCAGTGAGCATAATCGTCTTTCTTGTAGATACTCAGACACCCAACCAAAGTAAATATTGAAGAATCATATGAAAAGAGCAGGCAATTAGTTCCCCTTCTGGTGGCTCTAAGTGCATGAAGCTGCCAATGCTTTGCTTGCTCCTTCTCCTCACTTTCAGATTCTATTTTTTTGCCTCCTTTGGCTGTGAGCCGCGGATCACTGATGGTCACAGAGAAGAGATGCGAAGCCAATAGATACTGTACAAGGCTGAAATCTTTTACCACAGGAGTCCCCATCTTGCTGAGCAGGAACTGGCAGCTGGCTCTCTCTCCCAGGACTACAAGTCCCAGCTGGGGTAGGCACAGAGGGAGATGAAGCCAGGTGTTGATGGTCTCTAGCAAAGTGCTCTAAGAACTTTGGGAAATGTGAATAAATCTCTTGTGTGCTGAAGAGAAAACGAGTCAGTGTTTGGGTACAAGAAAACAAGTATGGCTTAGTCCAGGAGGCAGTGATCTTCTGAATCACTGGGATTGCAGATTTCCCTAGAGGTACAGGCATCCGGTTGTTCCTCACTCTTCAGCTTTCCCTCTTGAGGGACTGAGGTGTGTCCTTGAGTGCACATCACAAATCCTTGTCTTTGGCACCTCATTTTCTGTGTGTGGAAGAGGAGGATTTGTATAGTGCCAATGTCATGAACTAAGCTGCTTTAGCCGAGCATCAAGTCCTAACATGTCAAAATCTGAGTGCTCACATGAGCACAAACGTGAGTAAAATGACAAGAGCTGCCTAAGAATGAGAGAGACTTGGTAGTGTGCAACAAATCATTTCTGTGCTGATCACTAAAAGTCGTCCTTTACTCCCATTTTGGGAATCATTCACTTAGCATTATTCTCTTCTGTTGTACACAAACCTGCCTCCTATCCAAGGCTATATTTTCTCCTATGAGCTGGTGTGAAGTTGCTGTCTAGGCACTGGTGCCCTACTTTTGGGCGAGGCATCAGGGAGGAAGGGAAAGAAATGAGGTCAGCTGTGTTTTCCTAGTCCATCTCAGTGCCCAAATGCAGTGCAGTCTGTCTGAGTTGCTGTTGGGTAGCAGTTTGGGTAAAGCAGCAGCAAGGGTAGCAAGCTTATGTGACTGTGGTGTGGTGCCTCTGTGCCTTGAGATGTGTTGACTTCTCCAGTGTGATAGCAAGTCAGGAGCTGAAAAATTTGGCAATATTTCCCCAGTGTGGTCCAGCTGCCAGGCATCCCACTGTCTTCATGAGCTTGTTGTCCTTCTCAGTTTCTTTGGGACGATGAGTCAGGCAAGCCAGGAATCCTATTCCTTACGATGCTTAGGTGTACATCTATGCTCAGGTGTAGTTTATATTACAGCAGCAAAAATACTTTTCTGCTTTGCAGCTTCAAGGGTTTGCATCAACAGAGAAAGAGCAACATAATGGGGTTGAGGTTTGCTGCTCATTACACAAGTTCAGGGTTGTGATTTAACAAATGCTTGGCTTTTAGCAGGTGCTTGGAAAAGTGATAGGCAAGAGGCTTCAGCACTTCCTGCTTCAGGAAAGATTTGATTCTTAATCTTAGGATGGGAAATTCTCCTTTAAATCAAGTCCACTTGTATTTTTCTTTTCCTCAGTCTCCCTCAGCCATGGTTTTGTAACTTGTGTCCAGTTCATAGCATTAAGTCAGAGGTCAAGGTCTCCTTTTAGTGTGTGTCCATATAATACAGAGGAAAGCTGACATCTTGTTCATAGCTTTTAGCTGCTGTTACAGGGACACCCCTGATGAATAGCATCAAGGTCAGAACAGTGTCTGTTTGAATGTATTCTGTAAAGCAGTTGTTATTCTATAGAAGCTAATTAGTACTAATTACTTTCTCTGTTCACAGAGTTGTAAAGAAGCCAAGTAATTTTCTTTCCTTTTTTAGTGGTGTTCTTTGCTGTGATAAAGCCATGTTGGTACATTTGCACTTCTTAATTTTATTCTCCAGGACTTTCCCCAATGCACAAAGTACTGAATGGTTTTCTAGAAGTAACTATCAAACAAAAAAATGAATAATTTACCATATTAGACAATTATCCTGCCAAGAGCTCTGTGTGACCAGACACCATGCTTGGCAGGAGGAGTATATCCACTCTACAAGAAATCCTTTTGGGTGTTCCCTTCAACACCAGCAAAATAAGAATGATTGAATACAACTGTACTCTTTTTTTAAACTTATTTTGGGTAATGGTCATATGAAAATAGGAAAAAAGATATCTGGAAACTTTAGTTAGACATAATTCCAATTCATTAATATAAAAGGTGTAGTTTAACTTTCATGACAGTAAAACTAGAGCTGTTTGCTCTCTAGTGTTACATTAGCAGCTTGCACAGTTGTCTGTCACTTGGTAATGCTTGCATTCCTGAATCCAGAAGATGTTTGGTAACTGAAGGAGCCAAATGCAGCTTAAATTGCTGGTATTGTTTTGCTTGACTGTAAAATTGCAGGATAGGAAATATCTGGGCAAATGGAGCCTGGTGCTGTTTAGTGTTTGTCTTTGCTTGCATAAACTGTCCTCCTTTTCAGAGAGTAGACTGATGAACTTTCCAGTATGTGTGCAATTTTAAAATATTTGTTTTTGGTGACAAAGAATTCTCTCTAGAATTTGTTTCCTGCATGTACCCATTTGCATTTTTATCAAAATTCATGGATGTTTTTTTCCTTTGTACAACATGGGAGTCTACATCTTTCACTATAATCAAGTGCTATACTTGAGGTGATTGGGAAAGGTTAAGAAAAATCCTAAAGGGTGTTAGTCTGAAGTTCCTTGAAGGCTGTCAACAAATCAGTTTGGTCACTAGAGCAATCATGCTCACTCTCAAGAAAATACCATTTTATGAATATTCTACTTGCTTCTATTCCTTCCAGTGTTGAAACAAGTAATTTTTATGCTCAGCCTGTAAACTGTAGGTCTTAACAGAGATTTCCTCTTAACGTGGATTTGCTTCACGTTGTCTGGATGATGCGGTGAGTTCTTGAAGCCAGTCTGAAAGGCAAAAGCCTGGGTTTAAACAGCACTGATTTGTCAGGGACTGGTGGAAATGAGTTTGCCAAGGCTGTATCAAGTGTAAGAATGCCAGACAGATTTCAATTTCTTTGCAGTTGAAATCTAGTTCAGATGGACTGTCTCTTGGGTTGGTGTGTTGGGTGCATCTCGCCTCTTTCTGATCTCACTTGAAATGGCAGATAAAATTTCTGCTGTTGGTGACTACAGTCAGTGTGGTTTTGGTTATTTATGCAGCTTCAATGACAGAGGTTGTCTATAGTTTTAGATTTTAGGGGATGACATCCGTGTGTACAATTGCAGTCACACTGATGATGCAGTTACTGAATATTTGCTGTAGTCCCTGTGACTTGAAGCCATTTCTGTAAGAAAAGAGTGAGTACTTGTTCTTTGTAGTTAAAAGTGGTGGAGCAAAATTGATTTAATTGTTTTTCCCACCAATTTGTTTCCTTTGTGTTTTCTAGCCTCTCCCAGTTTAAGATGAGCTTGTTTAGCTTTTAAAATGAAAATTTTTAGGTTTTTTTTCCTGCTTTGTCTTGCTAAAATGCAAAAGGAACAGCCCTAGATGTGTAGAAACTGGATATATAAGGAAGGTTGCAGTATTTAAGTATCAAAGTTTCTGGTTGGAACTAAATGGTGTTTTTTGATTAGTTGCCTAACTAGTTGGTTTTGCCGGCTGAGAAAAAACTGGGAGATAATTTTGTTTGCTTTTTCATGCAATTACTGAATATGATGTATCCTGAACTATTTCCAATACTTTTGCAGGTTATTAGTTTCAGGAACAGTGGCTATAGTAGTTGAGCAGCATTCTTAAATAATATCAAGGTAGTTTGATTTATGATGAATGAAAAAAAGGGACATTTGCATTTATTCCCATTTTGTTGACCTGCTACCTGGAAGAAAAGCACAGAGAGAGGGCTTTTAACTTGTCACCCTGCTTATATTTAGTAATGTAACAACAGAAACCTTTTTTATTTGCTGGCTGATGTCTGCTGCCATCGATTCAATAAGCACCTGTGGCTGACTGGAAGGAAAGAAGTGTGTTTTGTGTCTTTTCCTTTTAGACAGACAGATATGAGGAAAGGAGGAGTGGGTCTGGATTCTTGTTTCTTAGCTACATCTGTGGTGGTGAGCTGTGACTAAATGGTGAATGCCTTGAGTTAGGATGAGGAAGGGATTTGTTGCCTTTCCTTTGTTTTTCTCAGGATTTAAGGACTTGCTGTGCTCTGCTGCTGGCTCTTGATACTGCCAGGGCTAAGAGAAGAGCAATGGGGATTGAGTGAGGGAAGTTTTGATTTGGAATAAGTTACCAACAGATCCTGAACCCCCAAAACATAAGGTACATGTTCAACTGATATTTTTTTACCATTTTAAATTGCAGCAAGGAATCAGTGAATAACGAAGGAAGCTGGCACTGAGCTTTACATTCCATGGCATGACAGTAATCCTTCATGGGAAACACAGAAGATTGCAGAAGTTGTGTGATGCATCTCTTCCCAAGCTCCTGTTTTCTTTGCATGGTGGCTGCTGTGGAAAACGCCAAGTTTTAAACTTCCTTGTTCCACTCATGGCTGAGGTTTGTAAGAAGTAATCATGGTTGTGTACATCTCTCTATATGCTGTAAACTTTAGAGTTGTATCTTTTTCAATGCTTACATGCTAAGGATAAGAAAAGAGAAGCTTGTTTTTGCCAAGTAGAATTGTTTTATAGCAGATGAGGCTGCTAAAAAATTCAGTAGCATGGCATCATTAGTTTTAAATCTTTGAGGTGCCATAATTAATTACTAAAGTGTCCATGTATATTGACAGTGTCTTTTTAATATCCTACCTGTGTAGCTGTGAGAGTTGTGTCTTCTGACAGGGATAAAAATGGGGAACAATTTTGTTGGCTGTTATTTAGCATGGCAGGCCTCTTAGCCTGTCAGTTGACCCGCTCTAGAAGTCCTGGAATGTATTCCATGTTTTCTTAGAAGTATATATTTTATAGTATATACTATATATTTATTCTTCTCTAATAGAATTGCTTAAAAAACCCCTGAAGGCAAGAAGAATAGGAGAGATTGATTTTGTATTGTCCGGTGATTTGGGTAGGTAAGTTAATGTATTGTGGTGTAGCCCCTGTTAAATGAACCACCTTTTATTACTGTGGTAAGTGTAATTTTACATGAGTTTTAACCTCTTCCTTCTACTGAGCAAGTCCCAGGGTTGAGTGGTAGAGCTCTTTCCTTCAGAGCCAGCTGGTGCCTGAGGAGCAGAGCACATTACCCACGCACTGTGAATGCTTGAGCAGGAGAAGTTCTCCTACTTGCTGGGCCTCCTGAGCCTTGAAATCCTTACAGCTGTAGATTTCTGTGCTTGTCAGTCTCCTGGGACGTGGAGAATTATGTGGGGAGGTGTAAGTTTCTTTGGAGATGAGAAAAGCTGAGAATGTGGTGCCTTCTCACCTACAGAGAAGAGTTGTTTTCCTGTAGCTGAAGTTCTGAGGTCTCGCTCCTTAATAAGGATTTTGAAGTGCAAAAGAAGAGTGAATATTCGAGCAGAGGTGACTTTTGAACTGTAGTCTGCCATTGTCTCTGCATCTGATAAGCTAGAGGATTTGAAGATGAATTCCCACCTCCTTTATAGAACGGAGATCTGAGTCTTCTCATTGGTGTCCTTCCACCAGTTTACATTGCAGATGCATTTTGTTTCTGAATGTTTGGTGAAATTTTAGGTGTGCCTTATATTGTATGAGAAATGAAGTTGTTGTGTGTTTTCTTTGCATAAGGAAATGCTTTGGATGATATCTTTTTGGTGTGTTTAAGAGAAGAAGCGAAGTTGCATTAAAATGAACTTCATACCTCCATATTACTGCATCATTCAGAATTTCTCTTTTGGTGAACCTTTGTTTCTTTGAAGGAAATTTTTTACTGCTCTGGTTAAAGTGTGAGAAATGCAGTGTAGAAACATCCCAGAAGGTTTTCAATGACTTTGATGTGTAAAACTGAACAGGTAAAAGCTGGTAAAATGCACATTTCAAATGGTTCTAGGAGTAATGTACTTCATCTTGAGAAAAATAATTTATTTTCGTATGAAGCCTGTATTGTAGCCGTGAGGTGCAGTGTGTTAGCAGCAAACTTGGTGACTCCCCTTAGCAAGACCCCTAGAATTGCATTCAGGTGACCTGTTGAGATAAACTCAACCTACACTCAAGTTGTTGATTATTTCTAAGTGGAGAAAATGTAGGGTTTCTTTGTCTCTAAAAGACTGGAGAAGAGCTTCTGTCACTGCCAGCACTACCAAGGACATGTCATTGTTCAATTTGTGTCTTTTTCATCTTTGAACAGGGCTCTTTGAAAGTGATTGACAGCTGCAAATGAAGTCCTTGGCTCCCGAGCTTGTAACATCACTGGTAATTGAATGACATGGACAGGTAAGAGCTTGCTTGGAGAAATATTAAGATAGACAGGAATGTGTTTTTTGTCACATCACGTTTTTTCTATCTCTAATTGATCTCAAGTTATTATCACAAGCCCTGTCTTGACATAGACTACTTAGAGTAATGGCCAGAATTTGCCTGCTTCATAGCAGCTTTATTTGAAGGGAGTTTGGATTACTGAGTTTTTGGGTGGTTTTCAAGATGGTGAGCTACTTGGCAGAAGTGTCTTTCAGGAAGTATGTGCCAAATAATTAGTGCATTATTTCTGCTTCCAATCCAATGTTGTCAAGGTCTTGCAGATTTGAGGAACTAAACTTGAACTTCATGAGCTTGTGTACCGTTTCTAGGATGAGATAAAGTGAATGAAATGGCTTGAGACAAGCTCATGCCTTCAACACAGGTGAAATCCTGTCTGTCAGACATGAAATATCAGGTTGGCCTTTGGAGGGACCCATTCCTGGTTTATTCCGAAGGGCTGTGGCCCATGAGGAAGACCCATGCTGAAGTCAAGGGAAAATAGGAGGAAGGAACAAGAGGAAAGAGATGTTATTGATTAAACACATCCCTTCCATTCCTCCTGCCCTGTTTTTAAAGTGTTGTGCAAAAGAAAAAAATCACCTTAGCAGTGCACATTTCATTATAGAAATGCACTATAAGCAGATCATGCTCTTAAAATGTAAAATAGGAAGTGGCCTATATTCGGAAGTTCTTCACAGCTCTTTCTTATTCATTATTCTTTATTATTCATTCAGTGTAAAAGGATTCATATTTATGCCAAGTCTTAATTCCATGAAAAGTTCTATCTTGACTGATATCACCTTTGCAATTCAGTTGGAAGAACATCCACAGCAGATATTAATATCTGCTTCGTGGTGGTTTCAATCATAAACTCAAAGGTATAACTGTTAGCAAAATTTCTTCTGTGTCTCTGCACGAGACTGTGCCACAGCTTAATGTGTGTGGTGGTGCTTAAGCAACTACTTCTTTGTGTATTTCTATTTACAGCACCAACAAAGCACTTAAGTTATGGCTGAAAGAATATTTGGCATTAAGAAACTGGGACTATGACAGGAGTGTTGGAACGAGATGGTCTTGAAGGTGCCTGGCGACACAAACGCTTTTTAGGTTCTTTAATTAAAGACTGTAGATATGGAAATGCAGTGAGACCAGTTATACCAAGAGTTTCTCGATACATTCCTGAAAATGGAGATTCCCAGCCTGTAAACTCTTCTGTTTTTCGATAAGCCAGGTAGTAATCTTGTGTGGTGTTTTCTATTGAAGCAGCCAAAAGTGGTAAATGATGAGTGAGGCTTACTGCCAAGGTTGGGGCATGAAATAGAAGGTTATGACTTGTATGGAAAGATGCAGGCTTTCAAATTTGAAGCCAATATTCCCACAGGCAAACAAATCTAAGAGAGTAAAAATCAATTTTTCTTCTATTATTTTTCTTCTCCCCTTTAAATTGAAATACAGCCTTTGCTTTTAACAGGAAACAGTAACTAATTTGGTCAATACCACAGCACATATTTTAATATTATTCTTTCAGACCCAGCTCTGTGATAGTTTGGAGCTGGCATGTACTTCCAGAAGGATAGTTTCCTGAGTCCAGTGCATTGTTTGATTGTGCACGTACCATTAGTGGGTTAGTGCATGCTAATTGTCAGGGAAAAGTTATTCAAGGGCCTGAATTCAGGCTTTGCCTGGATGCCAGGGGAGCCGTCTCTGGATTTCTCTCGCAGCATTGCAGGGATGATCCTGCTCCTTTTGTGGTGCCCCAGAGTCCTGCGAGCCCCCCGTCCTGGGGCTATCCTGATCCCTGCCGGGGCCTTTAGGGTCCCCCCTAAAGTGCAGACAGGGTTTGACTCCAAGCTTCCTTGGAAGGTGGAGGCAGGTGAACATTGGCCACCTTCTTCTTTCCCGCTGCCCTCCGGACTCTTGCAAAGCCTGCTGGGGCACTGGGGCTCTCCATTGCAGGCAGTCTGGAGCTGCCATGCAAACCCATCTCTCAAGGAGTCCCCAGGTCTCAGGTGCAACATCAAGAAAATGACGCAGCAACGTGTAGAAAACGTGAACTTTATTCACTTGACTACTTGTAAATTCTACAGTCCAACGTTACTAGAAGACTATGGGGTAAGAATCTTAAGCCTAAAAATCTTCAAGACTTGAACTGTTTAGAATTGAACACTAAGGGAAAGGTCAACTTCTTGGGGGAAACGTGGTGGGGAATCCTAAAACGAACAACAGGGGTGTGTCTAACTTCTAAAGTGGGGAACGTCGCAGTGCCTGGGCTGGGCACTGGTCACCCGTTCCCCGTAAGGTTCTGCAGGACGGAGTGCCGCGCTGGAGGTCAGAGCTGCGGGGAGGTGCGGAGTCTCCTGCCAATGCCCTCTTTTGCCGCCGTCTTGGTGGTTGGCCTCCTCGGCTGAGAGCTGGAGCGAAGGAGCAGCCGCATCAGGTCACGGTTTTTCCTGAGCAGCTGCATCGACTTCGTGGGTCAGCCGAGTCTTGGATGGCGGCAGGGCCCTGCAGGGCCGGAAGGGCTCTGGAGATTGCGCTGCAAGGCAAAGCACAGGGATCGCCATGGAAGAGGCAGAGGGGCAGAGCGGGGCCGGCACGTGTGGGGCTGCCTTTGGCCTGGGAGACAGAGACTCGGGCTGAGTTGGGCTGGGCTGCCCCGGGGAAGAGGCTGCAGCAGGCAGAGCTCTGGCCGCCTCTGCTTGGTGCTGTCCATGGGGCTCAGCCCCTGGGCCGGATTGCCCAGCCAGGAGCTCAGGCCCCTTCTGCCGCAGGGCATTGGCCAAAGGGTGCCCAAGAGGCCCTCAAGGTCTGCCCCATCCCGCCTGCCTGACCCCCCACCCGTGCCTCACCTCTCCCCAGCGTCTCTGAAATCTTCTCCCAAGGGCCCATCCCATGGCCATTCCTATGAGGAGCACGTCGATGAGGAGGAGTGTCCTGGACGCCCACCAGATGAGCGCAGAGTCCGTCTCCTCCAGGTGGAAATCCTCCGGAACCGTCGCAGAGGCATCCGTGCTCCGCTCGGGTTTGGTGGATGGGTCGAGGGGATGGGCCAAGAGCAGCAGCAGGTAAAGCTGCAGGAGCGCAGAAGAGCCGTGAGCAGCCATAGTGCTGTGGCAGCAGCAGAAAGGCTCTGGGCGTCTGTGTGCAAGCAGCTCTGCCTGGGCTCTGGGGCGCAGCAACAGCTGGGGACAGTTGCCAGCCAGCGTGCCGTGCCCAGGGGCTGTGATGTCACAGAAGCACAGAAGGCCCTGGCTGCAGAGAGCCCTGAGAAGAGAATGTTGAGTCCAAGCTGTGAGCCATGGCGGCAAGCATGGCCAGCAGAGCGGGGCCCGAGCGCTTGCGGCCTGGCTTGCCTTGCACACGTGCCACAATGATGACTCCAGCAGCAGCCCCCTGTCAGGCCATTGCAGGATCTAATGGCCCTTGCTGGGCACAAGTTCTTGCCAATGCCCAGCGTCAACCTCCCTTGGCACAGCTTGAAAGCCTCGTTGGCATCTGCTCTCTCTTGTCCTTGCCCATCTGGCTGGCGCTGCCGTGTTGCTCCCTGGCCTGTGTGTGGGAGAAGAGGCTGTGCCAATGAGTGCTGCTCAACTTTGAGGCCATTCAAAGGAGGATTTGGTTGTGCCTGCTGTGGGAAGGGATGTGCGTGCACATGGCCACTTCCCCTAGGTTTTCCCCCAGATTTTCATGAACGGCTGTCCTAGTGGAAGTCAAGTCTGTTTTAGTGAGTATTTGAGGGGTTCCAGAACACAGTGCTATCTCAGGGAAATTCTGCTGGTTTAGTTCTACTAAGCTTTGGAGATGAGTTGCAAATGCTGAAACTTTTCTCCTTGCCGAGGTAGTAATTTCACCGTTTAGATTGTGGGGATATTGATTGCTCAATGTTGAGGACCTCATGTAACTTTCAGCACCAGAAATTGTCAACATCCAGTGATTGTCCTTGAGACAAAACCATTTGAAATCTTTTTTTCTGTGGACGGGAATTGCTTCTGTGTTACTTCACATCATCCATTAAAAATTTGATGCCTGGAAAAAGTGCCGAGTGCTGTGTGATTTCCTTGGTCGTGTTCTTTGGAATGGCTTCCCCCCCATTTTCTGCAGCTGGCCCCAGAAAGGTAATAGATGGGTGAGAAGTTGTGAAAGGCCAACTGGTGTTGATCTTTGCCTCCTGTTTTGAGGTCTGTGGTGAGCTGTGAGTCCAAGAGCTGATCTGATGTGATGGTGAGAACAGAATTGAAGCTTTTTGCAGCAGGATGGATGGATAGAAGCAAAGCCCAGCATGGCTGGCACCAGCAAATGAATTCAAATGCATCCCTGGAAGATGCTGATTGGATTGTTCTTCTAATATTGTGGTAGTAATTCTGATGTCTGAGTAGTGAACAAGCAACAAGTCCTGAACAGCTGATTTGTAGTCAATTTTCTATCTCTAATGTAGCGAAGAGATTTTTAAGAATTGTGTTTTTTCTCTCCTGCTTGAGGAATGTGTTGTTCACGGGCTGAATCTTCCTATCACTTTGTTTTTGTAGAAGAGCAGTTTCAGCAGCAGATGATTTTCCTTGCCCTCCTTTTCATTTTTCTTTTCTGTATTATTGCCCGGCAGGTTAACCTTTTCAAATTGGGTGCTGCAAAATGTTGCTCCTAAGGATAGTTGGTGTCAAAGCAGGTTCTTTTCTGGCTTGGATTTAAACTATTGAAAGATGCAAGGTTTCTAATGAAGTTCCAGGATTGCATATCACTGGGACCTTGACTTCTTCCCTGCTTGTATCCAGAAGAACAGATTAGTGCCAATTGAACTGCTGCCATATTATGTAGAGATCAGGAGTGGCCACCACAAGTGCTGTGCAATTCTTGGAAATTTGGTGATTTTTGTTAGAAATGATTTTTGCTTTGATAATGCAAGCTTCTCATATCCCTCTGCATTTGTGTTCTATTAATCATGGGGTTTTGTATTAACCACGGGCTTCAGTTTGCTGTCTTTTATCACTTCTTCAAATAGCAGTTTTCTACACTTGCTGGCTTGTTCCTTCTGACTTCAAATGGTATCTCTTGGGCACAGAACTTGATATTCTTGTGAACAGCGAAAAGAACATTTTTTGGTCTCTCTTGATTTGATGGAGTGATTGCTGTGGAAGGACTGGGAGGTTTTGTGGTTGAAGATGAAAGAAGTTGAGCAGCCTTGGCAAGTAAGTGTGCCAGTTGAGAAGGTGAATCTCCAGAAACCCGCGTGCAACCCGCTGCAATATACAATCTCTGAGGCTGCTGCTGTCGGGGTGCCTTTTTTCTGTTGCTTTGGGAACCCATATTCTACACAGCATCATTTGTCAGAACTCCATTTCACTTTTACACTCCCTCTGTTTTCCCACTTGTGAATGATGGTTTTCTCCGTGCCTTTAACATGGGGAATTCTTGGGGATCAAAATAATCCATATTCCATCATGTTTTATGTTTCCTCTTGGAGTTTTTTCTAGTTTTCAAATAATTACCTTTTGTTTCTATCCGGTGGCATAATGCATTTACAGTTTCAGTGGTTTTTTTTTCCCAATTTCTAATCTTCCTCAGGCACTAGATAAGGGAGAAAAATCCCCTAGTTTCATGGCAAAGATTCTGTGTTATTCCATCCCTTTAAATGAATTAAAATATGGTTCTATTGCTCTCTGTTTCATTTCTTAACTTCTTTTGGTGGAGTTTAGACATCTCTTCCCATGAACTAGGTAGTGCAGAGTGCCTGCCTTGCTGTGCTGAACTCCTAGGTGAGCCTGGCAGGCTTAGTTTAGAGATTTGCTTTTAACCATCCCTTATTCCTTGTGAAATGTATCATTTGGTTTGTTTGTAGTTGTGTTAGACGATAAAGAGGAGGGGGATCACCATGTGAGACACCAGTCGTGATGTTCTCCTTAAGCTGCTGTGCTGACAGCAGCATGGAAACTTCTCCTCAAAGCAAGGCAGATTCCAGGTCTGGAGAGTGAAGAATCCCAGCTTCTACAGCTGCTGGTCATTCCAGAGGTTTTGGTGGTGCCCATCACTCGTCTCCAGAGGCCATTTTGACAGGGAATTCAAATGGTTCAATGATTCAAATCTTCTGCACAGAAATCACCCAACAGAAGGTCCCAAAGACTTGATGCTAGGAAACAAAAGTGACACTGCCCTAGCAAAGGGAATTCAGCCTCAGAGATGATTGATAACAGCACTTGAGGGAGGAGAACAGATGGGGAGAACACACGGAGTAGTCTGGTTAACTCAGGTAAAGAGAATGCTAAACTCCTTCCCAGACACGCAGAGGAGTCTAGTACTGATAGATTTATTAATTCCTGTTCAGGAGCAGCCCCATAGGATGGGCTCTAAGATACCTTGCCCTCTGCCAGCCTTCCCTCCAGCACTTTGGGAGGAACAGCTCCTTGGCCAGCTCCCTCTGAGGGTTGTGCTGACAATCCTGGGTGGCAGCACTCTCTGAGCTGGGAGTTTAGTATGTGTCTTCTTTTCTTGGGAGAGGACTGCAGGGAGTCATGATTTCAGGGGGAATTAAGACACAGGAGTTCTGTGTAGCTGATGAATAAAACTGGCCTGAGGAACACGTACGTCTGAGTATTTAATAGAGTATTGTGTAGTCTTTCCTTGCCTGCTATGAACAAAAGGCAGCTCCTTCACAGCCCTAAGTATTTTGATGCTCTAGTGCTATCCAAGATAATACTTATTTGAAATGTTCCTGTTAAAATATTCCATCCAGCACCAAAATAATTTGTTTTGTTTTACGGTAGCCATGAAGTAAAATGTAAAATTCTACAAGCTATAATAGATTTTTTTTAGGTGTGTAGGTGTTTCAGCAGCTAAACAAAGGTTCTTCAAAGTGATATTTGACAAGTACTCTATGTTTCTGGAGGGTGAATGTGCATATAATATTGGAGTAATTTAAATTAGAGTTGCTTTCAGGTTGTTAACTATGGAGTGTACTCAGCTGGCAGTATCTGTACAGTGGAGTGCATGCACCCAGCACAGACAACTAGGTACAGGGAAAAACAGCACCTGGTTTATAAAGGCACAGCTTTTTACCTTATAGCAGTGGCCTAAGGGTGGCTGAGTGGCATATTCAGTGGAAAGCCTAAGAGAGATGACATTTTTAAAGAGACTTTTCCCTTCTTACCACTAGAAGGGAGAAACAATCCAAACTACAAATTGGGCATAATAGTTTCAAGGATATGTAAATAGACCAGACAGCATGCAAGCAGCTGCACTTATGGGCTGATAATCTGTTGTTTCCAGTTTAATGGGTGGTTTCTTGAGCCACAGAAGCAGGGAAAATGGCTTGGAAGGGGTCTTAGGCAGAAACCTTGTGCCCACATAGCTCCTTTGGAGGACTAATTAATCTGCAGATTTGTGTGTCAGAGAGACCAGAGTATTGCAAGGTAAAACTGTGATGAATTTGAGAGGAATCTGGATATTTTTTTATACTTTTTAAAATACAATTCAGACTAACCAAAGGATCTTGTTCAATTCCTTCAGATGTTTGTAGCTCATCATTCCAACATCAGGCACTCCAGAGTTCTACAGCCTTTGTTTGCCTATCTTATTGTGCTCCTTCAAGATTTAACAAAATGAAAAATTCATTTGTAGTGCTCAGCATGAGCCTTGGTGTCAGAATTGAGAGGAAAGCTGTTGTTGTTAGCATCAACAGGGCTGGTGCTGAAAGAATGGGACAGGACTGATCTCTGGGTTAGGTGATGAGCAGTTAATGCAAGTGAGATGGGAGGGAAGCAGACTGAGTGAATGGGTGCTTCCATATGGCTGAAGTGAGATGTGTCCACGAGGCAAATGGAGCAGCTGGAAGTGAGGATGCAGAAGATTTCTGCAGGACGAGCCCTGTTTTTAATAGAGATTGTTCCAGGAAGACTTAGTGTGTCTCTGAGACACTCTGAAAGTTTCTCCTTTGGCACAGAGGCCTCTCTGTAATAATGAAGATGGCTCATAGACAAATGTGACATCATTAACACAGTTTTTAATATTTTTTTTGTTGTATGTCTTTTGAGTTTGTCAGCTGGAAGGAACCTGGTGAATGGAATCACTGTGTGACTAATGAGCTGTCTGTGGAACATCTGCAGTCTCAATACCTGCATCTCCAGTGAAAATAGTCTGGGAACTTCTGCCTTAATGGAACTTCAGACCACATACCTAGAAAAGGTTATCCTGTCATTTCTACTAAATTGGCTGCCAGGTTATTGTTTCTTAATTGCTTTTCTTTAGTGCTTGGATAATTCTGATCTGCCATCACCTATTCAGC
Source organism: Poecile atricapillus (assembly GCF_030490865.1). Lineage (NCBI taxonomy): Eukaryota > Metazoa > Chordata > Aves > Passeriformes > Paridae > Poecile > Poecile atricapillus. Next base: position 6,691,619 of record NC_081252.1, read on the forward strand.
TGTGCTCTGCCTAATTTTTCCTTAATATAAAATCAGGTCGAACAGGTACTTTTAGAGATGATGTTGCAGTAATTTTAATTTAAGTTCATTCTAATATCAAACACTGTTTTGTCAGTAAGTTGTTTGATGTGGCATTAAAATAATAATTAGTAGTCCTCAAATAAACATCAGTCTTTAAAATAGCCATAATAGAGAAATAACAAATATTATTCCTGAAGTCAAGGACTCCCTTGCCCTTGGGAACTGTATGACAGTGCCAGGATGTAATGCCTCAAGGTTTCCTTGCTGTGCAAGTGTGATTGTGGCATTCCATTAATATTTGTTTGTGATAGAATCAACACAACAGAGCTTGAACCAAACACTGAGAAAATGTGATTTGTGGATGCATTGAAGCAACTGAATAATTCAGTCTGGCCAAAAGCTGAGGAAAGACTAGAAAACAAGTTTGGTTTTTTTGGTTTTTTTTAATTTCCAACCAGGGAAATGTTATGAAAAACTGTCAGCCAAGTGTATTGCCTAGTTGTCTTGTATTACTGCATCTTGCAAGTGTAATTGAAACCCATCATCAAAGATGATCATCTTTTTCTGATTTTAAATGTAAGGAATAACTTGCTCCAGGTCAGTTATGGTCATTATTAAATGTGAGTAACTGGTGATATTATTTATATTTTTATCAGCACTAAATGCCTTTGACTGGAGGAATAAGTGTTCTTTGGGCTAGATATTGAAAATCAGAAATTATCTCTCAAGGAGTTTGTTAGCACACTGTAATTTTCTAACCATGTAGTGCAGATTTTATTTCTGAGGAGTGCAACTTGAGTGATTTATAGTGCTGACAAGACTAAGCTCAGCAAATGCATTAAGTGCTGCAACTTCCTTTTGAGAAAAAAAGTGCTTTATGTTATCAAATAGTCATAAAACTTGCAATCATAAACCTTTCTGTTCCTGTTAGCTAATCAGACTCGTTCTTCCATGGATAATATTTCAGACAGTGTTTTAGTAAATTGCATGTTTTATTGCTTTTGTAACACGGTAACCATCTTTTCCTCGATGGTTCACCAGCAGGGTACATGAGCAAGTCCCTTAAGAATATGCAAATGTTTGAAGTTGAAAACATGTCGCCCTCTTTGACTATGTAAATTCATTTAAAAATTCCATTTTATTGTTAATGACTAGAATAAAAAGGAAAGCTCTTGAATTAGGAGAAGAATTACGGTCAAGGTCCAAATTAGTACTCCAAGCTGTCAGGAGCCCTGAAGACATAAGATTTGCATCACCTCTGCTGCTATTGCCAGTTTGCATTTAGTTGCTTTGTAATTCCTGTCCCGTGGTATTACACTGACTTTCAGTTTGTCAGATTCTCCTAGAAATGCATCCAGCAGACAGCCAAATGAAGGACTGAGCCAGGGAAGGTGTACTACAGGAATTTGCTCATCTTCTTTCTTATGGAAAAGCACTGGAACAATCTAATTGAAAACAGAGACCTGGCTGGTGAGCAGTGAAATGGACTACAAACCAAAGATGCTGCCCTATAAACTATTCCCTTTATTCTGTTATCTCCCATCTTCTTGCTTGTCACTTCTCCTGTGACAGGGACAAAGATGGCAGTGAAAGTGAAGTGCCAGCCTTGGACTGCCTTAGTGGATGGAGAGGGTTCTGAGTGCTTGAGGTGAAGGAAGCCAGTTGGAGAATGAACAGTGTCTTAAAAAAATTAGCAGTGCTTCCTTGTTCATTCTGAAAGTTATTATTCAGTGAGTCAAAGTTATTACTGAAATTGTGTCCATATTAAAAACAAGTCATTTTATTGACATTTGATTAGAAAATCAGCTTTATTAAGACTGGGAATAATTGTCCCAGGTTATTTATCTCAGGTTAATATTATAACAGCACACATGTCTGCAGTGTGTGTTCTCATTATCTGCGTTATATCTTTGTACAAATATTGAAAAACCTAATAACAGGGAACTTGACATTTATTAGAGTGTAGGTTTGGAGAGGGCTAAATAATGCTTTTTAATGTAACTTGACAGCATGAAAATGCGAGTTTTATTAATTCCATTATTGGACTGCTGTAATAGAAAATTATAAAGAGATGCAACTTCGATTTATACTTTACTTGCACCTTCCAAGTCTTTAATGTGTTATGGTTGCATTTGCTCAAATACATGGAGCAAAAAAAAAGGGATCTTGACTATTCATGTATTTTTCATTTACATAGCAACATCTAAGTATCTGTGCTTAGAAATAGAGGCGGTGCTAAATGTGCCTGTCTGACAGGTGGATAGTCAAAGGGATTCTTCATTCTGGAAAAACTCGGAGTGGAATCCTAAAAACTGAAATTTAGGATAAAATCATTCTTCATGTTTGCTGCTCTTCTGTTCCCAGGTAGGATAGTGGGCTGATACAGAGTTCCTAAAGAATCTTTAATGTTGGTATCAGGAAAGCATGTCAGGGTATTTATGCTATTTTTAAAATTATTATTTTTTTTTTTATTTTTTTAAACACATATCTATGTTTACAGTTACTGTCCTGGGAAAGTCTTTAGAAAACTATGTTAGCAAGCTCAGAAGCTGAGTTTTCAGGGCAACACATGGGTAAATGAAATTAAGTGGTAAGGCTGACATGCCAAAGCAGTATTTTCTAGGCACAGCTCCGAGGAAACTTTACAGGGAATTGCATACAATATTTGTGGCATTATAAAGTGTTATAATTCACTGCTATTAGATGACCACCAGCTGCTAGCTTAAACCTACTACAATTTCTGCTCTAGAACAACCAAGCTGAAAGGTAGAATTCAACTCCTTGTGATGGTAGTCCCCTTTTTCATATATTTGCACAATATCTAGTGCAGTGGGGCACTGTTAACAATAGAAGTTTTAGCTTTTAATTTTAATCTTCAGTCTGTCTGGGTTAGCATTTGCCTTTAAGGTGACTTAACATTTTGCATGTAATTACAGTCTCTGGATCTTTGAAAAGAGCTGTTTCTCTTGAGTTTTCTGAGTGGAATAAAATACACTTATTAGCCTGTAACCTTTTTTAAATCCCTCTCCCATATGGTATTCATGGGGCATCACCTATAACAATATAGGATAATAACCTGCATAATATGGGCTATCATGAATATTGATGAACAGGGTAATTAAGATCTCTGTGCATGGTGCATGATTACATATGGGCAACCTATTGACGTAATTTCTTAAGATTAAATCAAAATAATACATGATAAACATAAGAGTTCTACCGGTTTATCTGATATTTCAATCCATTTCATGTTTGGGGAGAACTGAAATATTAATAAGCAGAAAGATCTGGTATTCAAATGAATTCTAGCAGGAAAGAAAACAATTTCTCCCTTTTTTTTCTTTACCTGTTGACTTGTGGGACAGATGACAAGCTGATATGTTTCCCTGGAGGCTAACATCTTATGTTCCAGAATACAGGCTTTCATTAAAAAATGATGACTTGTGAGGAGATGTTCATATTCATGTGAACAGAGTGCAGGTGCTCCTCTTCTCTAGTGCCCACAGACAGCCTGAAAGAACCAGTGTGACAAACAAACCACAGCTGAAACAGCCGATAGCAACTCCAGCATCAGTGATGAGGATTTATTCCTGTTCTTGTTGGGTTTGATCTCCCAGCACTATAAAAACTCTGGGCTCACTGATGGATGGATGCTCTGAATCCTCCATCAAGGCCGGGCCAGCACCGTGATGAGCAATGTGTGATGGTCACTCAAGCTCCATCTCCAGGTTAACCACACTTTTTGCCCTCACTGCTCACAGAATGCGTCTGCTTCGCTCTGGTGATTTAAGGGCTTCTTCTAATTTCCATCCTAACTTTCTGCACCAATTTTACCCAATTGTTATTATGCCAAAAATCTCTTTTTCTTAAATAGTTGTGAGCTACCACTGCATATTAATGTCTCCCCCTCGAGTGCTGCAGCTATATCAGCTCTCAACCTTCACCTCGACTATCATGCTGTGTATTCACCTGATCATGGGGACAGCTCTTCTCTCCACCTCTTCCGCTTGGAATCACTTTCCCCAAACTTTAACCAGCCTTCCAAGTGAGGGTGTACCTCAGTCATATGAAATAGCATCAACACTTCCATACATCCACCTCTTCTTTTCCTGTCTGAAAACTGCTTGCAGTATTTTCCAGACACATCACTTTGGCTGCTGACAGACAATCCCTAACTTTGACTGGTCCCCACGTCCTTTCTCACCTCAGTGATTGCCAGCTGATGAGCTCTCAGTTTGGAGCAGACAGTGCTGCCATTGATCCTGCAGATGAAAGATGAAACTATGCTGATTTTTCCAGCTGACTGTGAATGACATTCTGCTTTGGGAAGTGTTTGTATTACTGCTCAACTGAAGTGCTGGATATAGCAGTTTGAATGTTTTCCCTCTTTGCAATGTACAAGACTATTTTAGAACTTCTCTTTTGTTATTGGTGTGGAAAACAAATGGATTTTAGGGTAATAATACAGATTCTTAACTCTATTTTATTACATATTCTAAAATCAATTTTTAACAGAAGTTTTAATTACACATTACTTTCTTTCAAAGGGCAGAGATGCTCCAGATTGTTGGTTGTGCTTGCAGAGACTTGGTTTCTTTTTAATTTTCTTCCATCCCCATTATCCCTTTCCTGTAACCAATTTCAATATTGCTAAGGAGCTTTCACTCAAATTGACATACATTTGAAAAAACTCACTAAAATTAATACATTCTGAATCAATGCTGCTATTATTTATTTTTTTTTTTGTATATTTATTATCTTGGAACCTCTGACCCTGATATAATGGGAAGGAAGAGTCTTTTCTCTCTTTTCATAAGCAAATTTCTTGGTAAATTGCAATGGAAAATGCTCACTCCTCCTCATTAATGGATCTGTCTTACACTTCACATGGCATGACTTGAGCAGTAAAGGGTGGGTTTGCAGCTCACACACACCTAATGAATTCCTGAGCTGCTTGAATTCCAGAGCTGCCCATTTGATCATTGTGCAAAGATGTTTCACGAGTTTCTGATTAATCCGAAGAGCATTATAAATCTACAATAAGTTTGCCTTTTGACTAGCAGCATTTGTAATAGCTTTTAAAAAGTCATCATGAAATGACTAATAACAAGCAATTGCCTTGATGCTCCTTGTTTTCAAATACCTATCTCAATTTAATGTCTTCCTGCAAGAAATTGCCAACAAAAATAATACAAATAAAAATGAGTGTTTGGTTAAAAGATGTCTCTAAACTTTGAAGTGGCAGGACTGGAAAAAGTATTTCTTTATTAATGGAAAAGTGTTGCTATTACAAGTAACTCTCCAAACGGTGACGACCCTTCTGACGTGCAGTGTAGTCAGTCTGTACATGGTATGAGCAATCTGTGCTGGGAGTTGGAGTAATGATCACCACACCAAAAATAACCAAAATTTTGCACAGGTTTCAGCAGGACCAGGAGTTCATTTGCAGATGTAGAGCCATGCAGTGGTTAGAAGCGTTTCTTGCAGCAATTGCCTGAAAGTGCTGAGACCCTGAGACAGGGTGGGATTCAGTTCATTTGAGGAAGAGAGATTGCTGACGGTGCAGAAGGACGTGGAACAGGTGAAGACTTGAGCTGGAAGCAAAACATGAATGGGAAAGGGAGCATTTGTGTGTAGAGGCCAGCAGTGAGAAAGGCAGAAAGCTGAGTCCTTAGTTCACGGTGGAGTCTAGCAGTTGTCTAGATGTGTCTCTGTTTTGCCTGCAGTTCAGTAGGTTTTCCTCCTCCCTGATTTCTTGTCTGGATTTACTACTCATTTTCCTATTTTTTTGTCAAGTACTGTGTGCCAGGCAGAAATCCTGGCCAGAAGCGCAGTCAGCGGTGTCCTAAGATGTATTGCTCAAAGAACAGCTAAGACATCACTCCTAGTTGATGCTGCATTGACAGCTCAAGAGCAAAAAACCTGAAAAGTAGCACCAAGGATGATGAAAGCTGTTAATATTCCTGCCAGAAGCGCTCAGCGCTGCAGCTGGTGACGCTGAGCACCGCAGCCCTCAGCTGTGAGGTGTCTGGCACATCTCGGTGAGCAACCAAGTGCTTCCGAGGACAAGCGCTCTCCGACACGTTTCTGTCCAGGCTGGCCAGCGATAACCTAAAAACAGCTGCTCAGAGAGAAGGGTAGGAGAGAAACCGTGAGTTGGAGCTCACAGCTGAGAATTTTAGTCACTTGACTTCCACCCCATGCTTCCTAGCCTGTTCTAAGAAAAGTAGAGTCCCCAAAACAAGGCTCTGTCAGGATATTGTCCCGGTCGAGAAGCTTAATCTGGGAGAAAATCCCTTTCTGTAGAATACTGAGAGGGCAACAGGATTTCAGATGGAGTCTCTGTTCCAAGGATTAATAACCTTATACATAGTAAACCCTTTTGACAAGTTCTCTTTTCTGCTCTAAGTCTAGCTGATGGACCTTGCGCTGTTTTTTAGCTTAGAAGACAGTAAAATTTGGGGTATTCAGTGTGTCATGAGAATTAAAGGGAGAAAAAGAGGAGAAAGTAAATGACAGTATTCTTGAATTAGGAGCTGTCAATTCTCCTGATGTTTGGAAAGGCAACGTTTGGGTGACTTTTCTCCTTGAAGTTTTTGCCTTGCATCAGTCACAGAAAGGAAGGTTTGGACAGACAAGCACCAGTGATGGAGTTAATCCGATGTATTGAACTGTCAGCCATTAGGTGAGCTAACAATCACTGGGCAATTGTAGGTAAATTAGCTCGATCAAGAGGGCACTTGTAAAATTTATTAATTTTATTTCCCATTTGTGGAAGCTGATGCAGTTCAGACGGGGAACCGTAACTCCCTCACCTGCAGTAATGGAGCAGCTCCATCTCCAGAGCGAGGGATGCAGGGTATCAGTGAAAAATGCAGTGGGACTAACTGTGTTTAACATAGGGTTAGGAAATTCAATCAAGAAAAGCAGCGAGGCTGCAAACACATTAACTGGCATTCTCTCAAGATTTTAACCCTACATTGTCTTGACAAAATGGAATTGACCTCACGGAATTTCCACCCTTGCCTTTAGACCGGCTCAGAAATCGGCCTAAAGCTGCTCCGAGAGCGGGGGATTGGGCGGGAGGGTGCGACTTCAACTTCCCCTCAGCGCGCCTGCAGCACGGGCTTCCTAAATTGGTTTCGGAGGAGCGGGGAAGAAAAATCCTAAATCCTACTTTATTTAAGACAGGGATTAAGAATCCCACAAGGGAGGGCGCGGCGGCCCTCGTGTGGGAGGGGGGCGCGGCAGGTGCCGTGAGGGGCGGGCCCGCGGCTCGCTGAGGGCGGGAGCAGCCTGAGGGCGGCAGCAGCCTGAGGGCCCGGGCCCGGGGCCGCCCCCGGCCCGGCCGAGCCTCGGAGGAGGGCGGGCGATGCGGGAGGAGGCGCGGCGGAGCCCCCGGCCGCCCCTGGCCGGCGAGCGCGGCTCCTCCTCCGGGAGGGCGCGGCGAGGCTGGCGGGCGGTGCTGCAGCCCCGGCGGCAGCCCCGCCGCACCTCCGCGCCCGGGGCGACTCCGCGCCCGCCGGGTGCCGGCGCCTCTCCCGGAGGAGCCTGTGCTGAGGGCACGGCCGGCAGCGGGCTCTGAGGCAGCGCGGGGGGACATGTCGGCGGAGCGCGGCTGGAGGTGAGCAGCGGGGCGGGCGGTGCCCGCGGGCCCGGCGCGGCCGAGCCGCACAAGTCGGCGCTCGCCGGCCCCCTGATCCCGGCAAAGTTGTGCCCGAGCCGGCCGCAGGCTCCCGCTCCGCTGCGGGCACCGCCCGGGCCGGGAGCGCGGCGGGACGGGGCGGCTGCCCGGCGCTGAGGCTCCCGCTGCGGAGGCAGCGTTTGCGGGGCTGTTCGCTGGTGTTTCTTGGGCTTTGGGTTGGTTTTTCTTGTTTCCCGGCGCACTCGGCATCTGCCCGGCGCGGTCCCCGCAGCAGCCCTTCAGTGGCCGGGCTTTTCCATTTCGCTCTCCTCGCGGCGTTCTGCGCGACGCTGTTGCCCTCTGGTGTTTGTGAGAATTGGTTATGGCTCTGCTGGGGAGCAAAATTTGTCAGCCTAGTGCGGTAATTCTTCATAACTTCAGGTGGTTATAGCTGCTTGGATTCCCCAAATGCCATCAGAAATGGATGTGTGTTGCTGCTCGTTTCAGCTGTCATGTGCAACCCTCGGGAAATGGCAGAAAACTTTTCTATTATTCAATTCACTACCTGGTGTGCTGTGCTGGATAATTGCTTCAGGGTTTGGTGTGGTGGGGTTTTCTCTTCCTAAGGAAATGGTAAGTGAAAGAAACGGGGTTTCTCTCGCTCTCAGTATCCCAGGCAGTTCTCTCTGAAGGAATGGTGCTAAACTCTGCCTTATTAACTCTTTATTCTTGGCAGCTGTAGGAGAAAAGGGAAGTAATGGTATGGGCATGGACCAGACAGTGTGCTGGACATTTATCTCAGAGACCTTGAGCAAATCATTTACTGTTTAGATAGTGAAGTTTCTGCAATTGCTGAAGAATTACAGGGTTTATCTCAGAAAAAATGTGTGATGTCAGGAGCTTAAAGCTCTTCCTGTAGAAAGTTTTGTGTGAAGGTAAAGAGTGATGTGAAGACTAAACCAAACTTCTGTGTTCTGTTGAAGTCTTCAAAGCCTTCTTTTAAACTATTTTTAAACATTGTACGTTTAATGATTATAAATATTTTTTCTTGACAAACTCTCATGCGTGGATCTCCATCCTGGATCTCTATCACTAGAGACTTTTCAAAGGTGTCTCTAGTGCTGCATTAGGCAATGCAGCATGGAGCTAAGGATGTCACAGGTACAGTAGAAACTGAGAACTGCTTACCTCAAGGACTTGAAAAAGAATGAAAAGAATTTCTATCCACCAGAATTGCTGTGCTGCCTAAACCATTGCCTTTTTTTTTTTTATTTCACTCACAGCTATGAGAGAATATAAGCCCTTCAATATTCACACATTCCAGGGTTTGTTATGTGATATTAAAGGGTCTCAAAGACTTCCCTTGTCATGTCTCATCTCACCATTTTTACAAGCTGAAAATGTCTTTTTAATATGCAGTTGTAAGGTCTCATTCTCAGCCTGGATTTACTCCTTTGAGCTGTTGAATACTTCAGTCAGTAAAATAATGCTGTAAGTAGGCATGCTCAGGGTTTGGACGCTTGTTTGGTGTTTTTGTAACTGATTTAACAATCTGAGCCCTGCTGTTCACCCCAGGTTTGGTTGTGTTCAGTTGCACTTTGCTGCTTCCTACCATATCATCTCTATATCCAAAGATTTCCATTCTAGTAACGCTAAAATGACTTCAGAATGCTTCCTTTGAGGAACTTGTATTTCTTAGTGACTGGCCAGAGCAGACCTTTATGTTCAAAGCAGTTAAGCAGCATTCTAATCATGTGAGATTTAAATGTCTGTAGTAATACACTAAACAATATGCCTCCTTTTTTTCTGCTCTTCATTTAAAACTCATCCTTTGTGTAATAAATCACCAGCATGTCACCAGCACTGTGGCACTGTCCAGGCAGGTAAAGAACAGGATGGGAATGATGGGGATTATTAGAAGAGAATTATTTAAAATATGTCCCCAGAAAAATGTGATCTACCTGAATAATATTGATGGATACTCAGCCCAGAACTAGCTCTCTTTCAGTAGTTCTTGATGAAAAGGGTTTTTGTTACCCTTTAACAGGATGTTTTTACTTATAAATTTGACCCAGCTGTATTGTTTCTACTCAAGGGTCACAGTAAGCAGTTGCCCTAGCACGGCCTGAGGTAAGGCTAAACCAGAGTTTTCCTACTGGGCTTTGACAAATTTGATTTGAGAACAATTCCTCACTTATTTATGGATATTTCAGTTGAGCCCATTGCTTTGGTCTTGGTATTACCACAGCGCAGAAAAGTTTCTTGTCATTTTAAAAATTGCGTTGATACTCATGACTCAACTTTAATAGATTTTTTTTTAAATTCTCTGCAGTTTTATGTGCCTGTGCAGGTACCTAGTTTCTTACTTGAGCGTCTCTTTTTTACTGGACTGAGAACTGCTGTGAAGAATTTAGTAGGCTGCGTTCCCTGGAAGAGTTTCCATTAAATTATCAGGGTGACGTGATTTACAGAAGTCAAGAATTTGGTCATTTATTCTTACCAATGAAACAACAAACTAAAGAAAGCTGCAAATGGTAGGAACTCGAGGTGTGCTTCATGTCTTTGGGGTTCCTCACAGTATTTGTTCTGTCATCAGTGGCACTTTGTTAGTGAATTTAAAAACCTGAAACAGAACAAGCAGAGCAATGATAAACCCCCCAAGCCAATCCAAACTGAAGATCTCTATTCAGATGCAGCTATTTTGTGCTGGTTGCCTGCAGATGCCTGTAATTGTGACTGCCCAGCAGTGCTGTTCAGAGTGCTAAATCTTCTGCTTAAGAAGGTGATATTTCTTTATCCTACCAGCAAGATTTTCATGTGAACTAGTTCTGGGCTTCTGCAGTAGATGACAGGAGCACTGAGCCTTGCTGTCTGTGTTCATAACAAAATGCAACACTTGCTTCCGTGGCTCAGCTTTCTCTTAGCAAGATCTTCTCCATAGTGAGACTGTAAGTGAAAAACCAAATTCTGAATATTCAAAGATGCTAATTTTCACCTTAAAATGAGCATTTTGGCACCTGCTACTTTGAGCAGCAGAGGTAAAGGGTTCTGGTCTGAATTTTAACATGGTGGCATGAAAATGCAAAATAGGACATCAAATGCAGGTTGTAGGAGAACAAATGCAGGTTCTTTTAAAGCAATGAAGTTCTAGATAAAAAAAACCATGCAAATTTTATTGCTTCAAACCATGGAAAAATACCATACGAATTATTCTATAGGTAAAATTTATTGTGACATCAGCTTTGTGGAACTTGGATTCATATAATATCTGACACCTGTTCTCAAGTGCTTTGAGGTACAGGTGGGACCACATTCCTCTGTCACTGAATTCCATGACTGTAGAAATCAAAAAGAGCTGAGACCGCTTATGCTATCTATGGGGGTTTTTTTCATGTTTTTTTTCACTAGAACAATACTAACAAGCTTGAACTCTTGTGAAGACTTTCTAGACTCTTTCTGGTTTTTTTCCTTTAAGCCTTTTTCTTATTCTTGGATATTTTTTATTGATGTTGAAGCTATCATGACTTCTCCTTCTTTTAGTAAAGTATTGTGTTCTTTTGTAATGAAAGTGAGACTCTTCAGGTACTGTCCTCTTCTGAAATGCTGCTTCTCACACACTCACTGTAGGTACATTGAGAATTAGACCTTTTGTCTGGTTTTACTGTAGGAAATGATAGTGAGCAAGGACCATCTTCCCTGAAGCCACGTCTAGAGATGTGATAAAGGTCGCTGTCCCAATCTCCATAGGTCCCACGGTGTGTCATGTGAGGAGCATCCCAAGGATGGCGCTGTCAGGGGTGCACTGTGAGTTATTTTAGCTGTAATACAGCACTAGAGTATCCAGCAAGTTCTGTTGCTCAGGGGAAAATGCTGCTGTCCCTGGAGGAAAGCAACTGTATCTTGTCAAGGCTTAGAGAACTCTTTGAATTGTTTGTTTTCTTCTTCCTGCGTTCTTTTGAACTCCTGCCATACAAACCAGCAAGTGAAAATTACGTGAGCCTCAAGCTGATACAAGAGAGCGTGCATTTAAAACTTGTGCCTTGCTCTGTTCCGTCCTGCTTCCTGACTGTCTTCAGCAGGGACTGTGCCAAGTCTGGCTGTGTCCTGCTGCCTCAGAGAGTTCCTCATTCCTCACAGAGGAACCTCACATCTGTCTTGGCAGTTCCAGCCACTCCTCCTTGCAGCTGCCCGCTGTAGCCCCACGGGGGTGCCTGCAATTAGGAGCTGAGGATACAGGGACTGGGCTTTTCTTGAAGCAGACACGGGTTTCTGGGCTGGCTCCAGATTTTCCTCTCTATGGAATGGCATTAGGAACCGTGTCCTTGCTGCAAGTGTTTCTTGGGTTGCAACCCTTGTGTAATACCCAGTTCAAGCAGCTCTGTCTCATCGGCCCTTCCTTGCTCTGAGCTTAGGTCAGTGTCAGTTCTCACTTTTTCTGTATCTGGACCAGCCAGGTCTGTGGTTGTCAAAGACAAGTAGGTGTATGTAGAGCTTTCCTGCAGAATGCAGTCAGTGATAATTTTAGGCACTAAAATGATGTGTTTCTTGGCATTCAGGCAGCTGAGCTGGAAACCCAAGATGAAGAGAACCCTTGGTGTGTGTCATGAAAAATCATCTGTCTGGAAGCCTCTGTCTGGTGTTAACTCATTCAGGGTGGAACTTCTCTTTGTCACCTGACTTGTTCCCATATTAAATGTCTCTGTTATGCCATCCAGACTGAAATTCTTGAAGCTGGTGTGGCAAGGATCAGACATTTCAATGCTTAAGAATGTTAATTTCTTCTAAAGGTACTTCCATGTTGTTGTTTGGTCTTTTTGCATTCCTCAGGTTTTTTTTCAGACAGAAACCGAGAAGCTGGGGTTGTGTTATTTTAGTCCAGCACTGATTAGTGAGCGTGGGTGAAGGGCAGGTTTCCTGCCCAAAAGCTTTGAGCAGGACTTTGTGCAGCTGCAGGTCAGGTTCAAGGCTGGGTTCAAGTCTTCCCAGAAGAGAAGGGATTGATAAAGAGGTATCTGAGTAGACAGTGAGGAGAGTAAAATCTATGCAGACAGCAGGAATCTTGCTCTGACTCTTAACTATGAATGAGACGGCTCACGTACGCTCGCTCTTGATGCTGAATTTTGCGGTTTTGATGAATAGAATGCCTTGGAGTTTCTTTTCCTCTCCCTCATCTGATCTTTCTCGTTTAGTTTTACTCGATGCTCATCTTGGCACCGGGAAGATCTGTCTTCAGGGTTTCATTAAATTTGTGGACATGACATAGGTACTGTTAAGTACATCATATTTTTTAGCTTTTTTGAAAATCTGGAGCGAAAGACCAATTTGCTTCCAATGTAGGAATAAAAAAAGAAACCAACCAGGACTGGAAGGATTAAGCTCTCAGTTGGGAAATGACCATGTTAATGCCACACCTTATCCTAATCCCATTTCCAAATGGACCTGGGTGCAAACTACGCTGAAGTTAGAGTGGCCATGTTCTAGATCTTCACACACCTAATATTTTCCAAGATCTGCTTTGAAGCTTTGTTTATGACTTATGATCATTATTTTATGCTTGTCACACCATCCAGTTGTTTTACTAGGGAATTTTGACAGCAGTTGTACTGCTGGCTTGAAAAATTATTCTTTCCTTAAATACAAGATAAAGCATAAGTATATCCTTAGGTGATCTGCCTGTTAGGTTTAACTTTTGAGTTATGACTTTCTCTTCTCCAATTTAAGAGCTTGATTATTGTATTTTGTTTTTAATGCAATGAATTGGCAAGTGCTTCTAACAGTCTGCAAGACTCCACAGTCCAGAGAAATGCTTTGTTTTCCTCTGATGTTGCAGGAAGGAGGTTTTGCTTTGAAAACATTCCTACAGTAGATGTAATATAGAGTGCATCAGTGTATGTTTGTACAACAGTTGTGTACGTTCTTAGTTCTTGGGAAAACTAATAAAAGATAAAATTTGTTTAATCATGTTCCCCCAGCTTTTTAGGAGTAGAAGGAAGAAGTTGATAAATTTTCTTCAGTATTTTGGTTGTTAGCAGCTGTCTACTTGGGAATTAACTTTTATCTTTAGGTGAAAATAATTTCTAAAGCACAGTAAATACTTTGCTTTTACGCCTTGCTTTTCAGTACCTCTTCCTACTTTATTTGATCCTCTGAGCTGAGGAACCTGTGAGATTCAGAGACCTTCAAATGCACGTGGCAAGTAGTGGGAGCAGGGAAAAAAAATACATTATTGCAAGATTTGGAGCTGTTGGTCTCCAACTCTCTGGCTGGCAGTGGTTTCTTTACTCCCCATTAGTTTAAGCAGGTGATACTTCACAAGGTGCTGCCTCAATTAAATCTCTGATTTTCTTTTCTTCTAGACCATACCTTGGGTAAAGCTCTGTGGAAGATAGATGTGTGTGCTGCAATGGTGACAGAAATATTTCAGAGGACTGGAACAAGTTGTTGAGAATCTGTGTTTGTTTTTCATGCTGCTGTTGAGAGCTATCTAAGGCAAGTAAACACCATGAGTTTTATCCTGAAACTTGACAGACATTTCCAAAGAAGAGTAATTTTGCTGGCCACTTTTTGTATGGTGAGCATAGTTATTTCTGCCTACTACTTGTATAATGGCTACAAAGAGGAGAATGAGCTTCCTGAAACCTCTTCAGAAGTGGAATGTGGTGATCCTCAACCGTTGCCATCCAAGCTGATGGAGATGAAGAGCACGAAGCCCATCGATCCCCTGAGGACAGACCTGGTAGTGCTGGTGTTTGTGGAAAGCCAGCACTCAAGCTTAGGCCAAGATATAAGAAGCATTCTGGAATCCAGCAGGTTTCAGTTTCACCTTGAGATTGCATCTGGGAAAGGTGACCTCCCAGTGCTTCTAGACAAAAGCAGAGGCAAATACGCTCTCATAGTGTATGAAAATATTCTGAAGTACGTGAATATGGACTCTTGGAACAGAGGCCTTCTAGATAAGTACTGCCTGGAGTACGGTGTAGGTGTGATTGGATTTCACAAAGGCACTGAGAACAGCTTGCAGAGCTTTGAGTTGAAGGGTTTTCCTTTCCATGTCCACAGCAATCTGGGTGTTCAGGACTGTTGCATTAACCCTCATTCCCCACTGTTCCATGTGACTAAACCTTCTAAGCTTGAGGAAGGGCCCTTGCTTGGAAATGCCTGGGCCGTTTTCCAGGTTAATCACACAACTTATCAACCAGTGATATTTGCAAAAGTAAAGACACCAGAAAACCTTTCTCCACCTGCTGCTCTAGGTGCTCTCTATGCCACAGTAATACATGACTTGGGGCTCCACGATGGGATTCAGCGAGTCCTTTTCGGCAGTAACTTGAATTTTTGGCTGCACAAGCTGATTTTCATAGATGCCATCTCTTTCCTGTCTGGAAAGAAACTCACCCTATCCTTGGATAGGTACATTCTGGTTGACATAGATGATATCTTCGTTGGCAAGGATGGAACAAGGATGAACACCAACGATGTACAGGTAAAGTATGTGCACAAACTGATGGTCAATGCAGCAAAGCGGTATTTTCATCTGAAAGTGAATAGTTGTTCATGGTTGGAACTGGAGGGCTCCACTCAGGAGCTGTTCATATTTATTGCACTTGTTGTGAGTCTTACAAGCAGGAGGTGAATGTGGTGAGCAGCAGTAAATGGCAGCATCAAATGTGAAGAGTGGACTGGGTTATTGGCTGTTTGAGATAGGTTTGGATGTCAGGAGCTGTTTGCAGCATTTCACCTCTCTCATCTCTGTTTTATGGCACTTGCTTGCAGGGAGGGTTTGTGCTAATATTGCTCTTAAAAGCTGTCAGTAAATGACTGGACAATTTCCATTTGAATGTTTAGAGCTGTACATTCCTGAAGGTCCTTTTCCACTCTGTTGTGCTGTTCAAGTGAGGTGACAGTGGTTGGTCAGTGGCACTAACATCTTCCCATTATTTCTTCCTGTGTTTCTTGTGTGCTTTTTGTGAGGAGTGTTGTCCCAAAGCAGGAAATAGGAGATCACCTTTCTCAACTTGGTCTAGAAGCTGCAAATCTCTAACATCCTGATTGTTGCCCTGTTTGCACTAAAGATAAGGGAGAATGTTTTCTTAGAAGTTTGTTAATGGGATGAGGAACTGCAAGAAGGAAAGACAAGGACAGCACTGCATGCAGTGGGTCATTTTTGTTTCATTTTTAACCAAGTTTTTGGGTTTCTTCAGTGTTAATACACTTGTCAAGCCACAGCAGCTCTGCATTCTTTGCTCTCTTAAATGAAAGGTTTGACCCTGGGGTTAAACTTTTAATTTGCTTTAAAATTGCATTTGCTCTTTTCCAAAACATTCTCTGTCCATGCACTTAAAAATGAGATTTACCTCCTTGTTAAGTAGGTGTTTTCCTTAGGCAAACAAATCCCATGGGAGAGAGCAGAAATAAAGGTGAAGCTTCCTAAATGGTTTTTCCATGGAGAAGAGGATGGCAGTGTTTGAGTTAGGTGAGTGAGCATCCTTGAAGAGTCTCCTGAATGGAAACTCAGATGGCAGGAAAAAAGTCAAGTCTGGCCAGCATCACTGGCAGAACTTGTGTTGTTCTGCAGGAGCAGAACTTTCTGGTAACAAAGTGGCTGAAATAAAGCCTGAATAAATCCATCACTGAGTTGTGCAGTAGCAGTCGGAGACAGCACGTTTTGTATTGTTTGTCTTTGCAAGTGACACCTTAGGATTGTCATTTGAAAAGAAGTTGGGATGTTGAATTGCCAGAGTTATATACCAGAAGCAGGAGACTATTGAGACAAATTTGGTTACAGCAGATAGAGAAGGATAAACCATATTGTTTGGGGAAAATAATTTGCAGTATGTCAGAAAGTAATCTTCCCAAAATAAAACTGTCCCATTAAATAGAAGTAATATCAAAGTGGAAATAACTTTTAAGTGGGATAATTTCATTTATACAGAACTGTGTTCTGGAACAATGGAATCTGAAAAAAGTGTTCCCTTCTGAGTCTTCATCTACTTAGAGTTAAAATGTTGTATTAAACATGTTGTTAGGGCTGTCAGATGCAATGCATCTTCATTGCTATTAATATCAAAGGAGTTCTCCTCGGTGGCACAATGACATGTGGAAGGAATGAAACAAAATCAGTTTGCAGTAGTTGGAAACACGTTATTGTAAAGTGTATTTGCAAATAAATGACATCTCATTAAACAAGAGTTTTAGTGAGTTCTGCTGCAGTGACTGTGACAGAGAATTGGGCGCTGCAAGTGTGAAAAGAGGTTCTAAATGTAGACTTTGTATCATTTCAGTACTCAAGATTCGCTCATTTCCACTAGGCACACATTTCTAATAAAAACATGTATGTTTTTCTGGCTCTTAACCTGCGGCACAGATTTTGCATTAGGTGGTGTACATTATTCTGTACCTGTTAATCCTCATGTGGTCCATTTCCTCCCTGTATAGGCAGGCAATCACAACAGTTGATTCTACTGATTTTGGTAGTGCAAAGCTTGTAGATAAAACATAGCATTACTTAGAACAAAACTTTCTGAAAAACATCTGTTTCTGGATTTGGAACTGTGGCTTTGATGGTGGTTGGGTTTTTTGGGTTTTGGAGGGGGTTTTTTAGGTGGTTGTTTGTTGTTGTGCTTTGTTGGTTTGGTGTAAGGAAGTGTTGCTGTGCTCTGTCCAAATCTTGCAGCTTACACACCAATCGCTACAATGTCTGTGAACATTTTTAAAGTTTTCATCTTTGCATCCCCAAATGTGGAAAACACAATTCCTGCAGTTCTGTGGTTAGAAACATAGAATGCTATAACCATTTAGTTTGGAATAGACCTTTGAGATGATGGGGTCCAACTATTAATCCAGCACTGCCAAGCCTACTAGCAAATCATGTTCCTAAATATGAGGCAGAGCAAGTCAATCCTCTCAGAAGTTTGTGTGTAAACACACAGTATCCCCCTGGTTTGCTCTTCCAGACTATCTGAAAACTTCCACTGGAATATCTGGATCCATGTCCTGCTGCTCCTGTGTGGAGTTTCTGTAGTCTGGCTGCTCCCAGTCTCCCCACTGTTATCTCAGTGCTCTGATGACACTGGAATAGGGGCTCCTTACTTCTCCTCGCAGCACCAAGGGCGTGTTTCAAAATTTACTGCAAGAGATAGAACCTTTTCTTTCAGCTGGAGACACAGTGATGGTCTTCACTGAAGGAAAGATGGCTTTTGACACTGAAGTTCATAATGAGTTGGATAGAAACAAGAAATGACTATTCCTGGAAGAACTGGTTTTTTCTTGAGCTGTGGAGACTGCTTCTGAACCTCCCTGTAATTAAACAGCACTGTGTCTTACTCGACACACAGAGCAGTTCCTCAGATGGTGTAAGCTGTCAAAACATCCATTGATTTCAGAGGAACTATGACAACTTAGAAGAGTTATAGATTAGTCTTAATTCTCCAGCAGCAACTTGAGATATGCGGAACTTAATTAGACTGGCATCACGAGTGTGAGAAACATAAAGGCATACCAGAATGTGGTTTGGGGTTCTTGGAGTGTTCATATATTTCATTAAGAAAAGTCTAGTTTGTTTTCTTGATGTCTCAAGAAGTTGTTAGAGTTTTTCATCTGAATCTTTGGGCTCTGGCTCAAAATGTGTTAGAGGTTTTCCAGAATCAGAAATGTAGGGATGAAATATGGATACACTTGGAGCTGAGTTTCACGCATTAGAACTCAGCTAGGGCACTCATGTCTTCTACTGGCAGTGCCTGCCTTGTCGTGGGTTATTCTTATTTCCCAGATATCAGGGGAGAACATGCTGCTAGTGGTCTGCTTCAGCATCAAGTGCTGATTTGCAACAACATCAACAGCAAAAATGCTGCTCAGTCCTCCAGTCAAATTAAAAAAAAGTGAAAAAAACCCAGCTAGATTCCCTGACTGCTGACTTGGTCCAGCTATACAGTGTCTTTTCCAGCTTCTCTTTTCCCCTCTTTATGTCTGGACACACTTGTACAGTTGATAAAGGCAAATCAGTGCATACCAGTTCTGTAATGACCTTTATCTTATACTTTTATTCCTCTGTAAGATACCTTTGATATCCTAGTGTGGCTTTGTTCCTGTATGGCTTTGGATGTATTAGTTTCAGAGAGTGTGCTGATAGAAACTAATGTGGAAACATCTGTTAAACCAACATCCATTCATTTACATCTAGCATTAGAGCTGCTCCACATATCTCTAATTACATTACTGTTTTATGTCTTAAGTGCTTACTCAACTCTGAAAATATAAACTGTGGGGTTCTAAGTACTCTTATTGAGATAGCATCAAAGCAAGAAATGAGTTGGTGCTTAATCCACAGCCTGATCTTTGTCACCACTTCCCGTGTGACACCGAGACAAGGGCTGGTGATGTGTGAGAGAGATGGATGGATGGCTTTGTGTATCCATAAAGCTTCTTGGGCTCTGTCCCACGATTCTCCTGACAGAATCCTTCCCAGGTTTTGCTTTGGCCTGAAGTAGCAGACAGCTCCTGGGAAGTCAAAAGGGGTAGGAGTGGAGCTTAGAGAGAGAAGAGGTTTTTCCTAGGCCTTGCTTCAATGTCATAGGAGAGAGTGAAGCAGTAAGCAGATTTCAGCTCTGCTCAGCCCTCTTGTCATTTGTTGTTTGCACCTGTAACACTGTGGAAGAGCTGCATCCCCTTTGGTCTGTTTCCATCATGACTCTTTTTGTGACCTCCCTGCTGATAAGCAAGTCAGTCTAGTTTTGTAAATCCTTGCACAAGCAAGACCAAAAGCAGGTCCAAGTCCCATTCATCCAAGTGCCTCAGGCAGAAAAGCTGGCTGCTGCCCCTCCTCCATTGCAGATTGTCACAGACACTAATCCAGGAACTTGGGTTGTGCCCCCATTTTCCCTTTTTTGTGTGAACATAGAGAACCATTTGCTGTGTGACTCACAAGGGTTGTGTTCCATCAGAGACCATGCCAGGGTTTCTCTGGTCCCCAGTGCTGCAGGCAGAAGTGTTGTCACCCCGTTGTGCATCTGCTCCCAGCCCGAGTTCAGGCTGGCCGAGGGAGTGATCAGAAGGGGAACAGGTTTTGTGCAGCACTGCTCTACAGCAAGGGGCTCCTTCCAGGGCTGGGCAGTGCTCTGCTGTTCCCTGCATCAGCTCCAGCAGAAACATTCCCCAGCTCCTGATGGTCTCCAGCCAAGCCAGCAGCAAAATGCTGACTGATGGTTTCCATGGGCTGGGACTGTTGTCTCTGGGTAACACCAGCATTCTGCTGTCACCTCAGCTGCGTGTCTGAGCTGTAGCAGGGCTGCTGAGATGGGCAGGGGAAAGGGGGCTTCTCCTAAAGAGCAATGCAGGTCAGCTGCTGGCAAAGCAATGATCATCAAGAGGATCATCCATAAAGTGCAGTGATAGCTTACAAATCTCAAACCCAAGCGTTTCTTCTTTGATTATTAAAAACAAAGGGGCTTGAACTCTCGGTTTGATGTATTAAGTGATATTTTTTTAGAAGACATTTTGAGTTAGTCAAACTGGAATGATTCATAAAGCAGCTTAATTAGACCAGAGCTCCAGTGGGAGTCCCCTTTAACATGTCTACAGAGACTCTTTTAATACTCTAATCCACTTCTGAATCAAAGGTGAAACCAGGAATGGTAGTTTCAAAGGAGGAACTACAAAGAACATTTATCTTTCTCTTTTTGCTCTTCTGTCCTTGCCATCTAGATATCAAGCTTCCATTGCATTCTGAGGATGACTTTTTTTCTAGGTTAGCTTGCACAAGCAGAGCTTTTTATATACCATCATTTAAACCTTAAAGAACCCTCAAAGTGAAAAATTGGATACTAAAGCACCACCAAACCGGTGTTCTAGAATTACTGTCATGAATTCATCCTGTTGTACAGTGTTTTGTTTCACCTCCTAGCAAGTTTTTTAAAAAACTTTTAGGTCGCCCTCTTATAATTTGTTTCCCGCTTTATCCGGTGCTATAGGAGGAGGCTTCATGCTAATGCTCCAGTAGGGTGGGAAATCCTGAAATGGGAAATGGAAGTGTGCCCTGAGGTCTGTTTTTAGACTGATGTGACTAGGCTGTGCTTCAAAATAAAATGAAAAATAACCCACACAGACCTGGGTTCAGCAAAAGGGAGGCTAAAGACTTGAAAATGCTGTAGTCTGACAAGGGAAATCAAGATCATGATGTTATATTTACTTTGCACTGGGCTTCTTTAGAGATGTGCAATCTCTCTACAACATCTGCTGGAACAGAGTTAATAAGCTAAAGCAATGCTTTTAATGTCTAACTACTATTGATTCCCTTTTCTTGAGGTAGGAATTGCTTACAGGCTTTCAGCACTAACATTAAAATATCAGGATGGTAGCAGAAGGAATGGTTGTGTTTTTGGTTGGAATATGCAATGCAGTTCCAGGTGAACAATGCCCAGTGGTGATTGCTCTCCAATCGTCTTTTGAGTGGGGGTTTTTTTTGACAATATATTTTTCTCATGGAAGGAAAACAAAGGTGACTTAATTAAAATGAGGAAAGAAAAACATGGATGGAATAATTCACTCCAAGTGAATAAGAACTTGGTACTTAACCATTGCACCTCTTCATCTTGCTCATTCCTACTTTCCTGCTTTCCTAATGTTCAGCAGGTTCCATTTCAAAATATCTGCCGTGATATTTTGGAGTGGCATCTTTGCTCTCAGAAGACTTTGGGGCACTTGAGAAATAATATTCCAAATGCTGTTTGCCTACCCATCCCAGTGATGTGGCACTTTGGGTCTCAGTTTTGTTCATTTGCTGGTTTTAAGTGTGCCTGAAATGCTGACACACACAGAGCAGCAGGGCTTCTGTGAACTGAAATGGTCACCTAAAATGTAAATAGCAGTAGCAGAGATACCTGTTAAACAATTTGAAGTGCAGGCTTGAAAGAAATAAATTAAATGGTGAGAGGATAGTAAGTTGATTTCTCCTGGTGGCATAAAGCTTTTATGTTCAAGAGGAGTGTTTTAGGAAAGTAGATCCTATGCCCAAAAAAATGGAATAGGAGCAAAGAGCATCAGCATCCGTATTTCTGTTGTAGATCTGTTACATCTTGGGGCTCCCACAGAGGGCAATATTGTATAAAAGATAGTTTTAAGCCATGCATTAGGGGTCTGCCGATTCATCTGTGTTGATAGACCTTAAGGAAAATTGCTGTTAAAGTCAATTGAACTTCCAAGTGTGAGAAACTGGAAGAGACTTCAGGGGACACGACGCTGTTTAATGGGGCAGAAACTGAGAGACAAGTGAACTGCAGTGTGGGGTGATTTGCATTTTTCCAAGATGATTTGTAGAAGGTGAAAAGTTGCAGATGAAATGCTTTGATTTGCCTTTATCTCACTCTGCCTGTGCACTTGTGTCGTTCATTTCATGCAATAACCCCTACTAAACAGTCAGAGGCTGCAGCATCATTTTGTTGACCTTAAATTAAGGCAGAAAGCTGCAGTTTTGGAATTTGAAGTTTGTAGTATCTAATTGGCTAAAGGGCAAAAGAAAGAAGTAAAGATGAATGACAACTTTTCATATCAGATGAAAAATCAAGGCTCATGCATCAGGGAACTTCAAAACAATTAGTTTCATATCATTTCAGCCTAGGTCTCAATCCTAAAAGTGCATTAAAATGACACTCTCTAAGTCTCATTCTGTGGAGCTTAGATGAACCTCAGATTTTAGGTGTTCCCAGGATGGGAGTTACAGGAATTGATTTCTTTGCAATGTGAAGTGCCTAAAATAGGAAACAGTGGCAGTTTGGGGGCCTCTTGCTGCTTTCTTCCCTTTTTATTCCTTTCTATCCAACATGGCAGAAATGCCATCTAAGTGAGTAGCAGGAAGGCAACCTACATTGTTAGCAAATGAGGGGAAAAAAAAAGGTTAATCTTTCAGGCTTTGGAGGAGCTGATAGCAGGAGAAAAACTGTGCCTGCAATACAAAGCCAAAAGTTATCAACTATCCTGAGAGTTGTTTTCACCAATCAACAAAGAACATAAACTAGGGGAAAAAAACAAAAGGAAGCATTGCTCTGGTCTTTGTCCCTAAGATGAGAAACTGAAAAGCTGTGAGTATAAAGCAGGTATGAGCTGGTTGTCAGTGGAATGTCAGCTTCCAGCAGAACAGGAATAACTCAGGAGTCTGGAGATGAGTCTCTGCTGCCTTGCACAGTGTTTTAATCAAAGCCCTGAAGGAGCAGTTCCCAGCCAGCCACAAAGCACCACGTCAGGCCGTGCAGAAAGAGGATTGCAGCACAACTGGGGCTTCACCAGATCTGTCTGAGATCTAGAACTGGTACTAGGTGAGGCTCAACTTGAAGAATTTTCTTAGTTCCTTCTTTTGTCCTCTCACCCCAAATACAGCTTGTATTTTGCTTCAGCATGCTTCTGTAAATCCTCAGAGGATCCATCTTGGAAGCACTTCCAGGATGGAAATGCTCTGACCTTTAGATGTTGACAGATGAGGTGCATATTCTCCTGTTCTGTATTTATTGACAATAATGGCAGCTCTTCCTTTTTTTATTTAATTTTTTTTTGTGAACAATGTAACTTTTACATATTTGTATGACTTCATTGTATAGCTGCCCTCCTGTAACATATTCTATATGTGCCAATTCTTTTACTCCAGGGATGTAAATGCAGTACCACATATTGATGAACACACTGTACCATTTAAACCACTGTCTGCACCATCACCCTTCAGAAATGAGACCTGCACAGCACTCTGCAATTCAATCAAATGAAAAAAGGCCATGAATTTATCCACAGAGGCAGCATGGCTGATAAAGCACCTCCTGTCTCCTGTGCTCAGAGGTGATTCCTGTTCCAGACCAGCTCTGTGCTGGACCTGCCTTTTGCAGATGTTGTGGGGCTGCTGCCACATGATGTGTGGTGGCTTTGTACGGGGGAGTCTCCTCTAGTGAGGATTGCACAGCACCACCAGTCATCCCAGTTAGCACTTGGATGAAATGGAGAACTGAACTCCAGAGGCAGGAACCAATTCTACTCTATTCCATTGCTTGAAATGTTTTCCTTAGAGTGTGTTCAGGGGAGGAGGGGAGATAGACCTTTTTACCTTTCTGGTTTTGTCTCTTTCCATGGTGTATCATATCCACCCTTGCCATAGCTGAGCTAGTAGGGCTGTGCTTTCTGAGAGGAATTCAACAGGAAAACGTTCCATCTTTTGTCCCCCGGGAAGAAGCAGCAGTTTTTGGGGCAATCTGTCTTCAAATGCTTCTGTAAAATTTTCCTTTTAGTTCTTGATCCTGCTCAGACACATCAGAGCGATACAAAACCCTCTGAGTAACGTCACCAGCCTCAGCAGAATGTCTAAACTCTCTAAACTCCAACTTTGCGTTATCACACCATCATTACATTAAAATTATGAACATAATGATGGCAGGTTCGAGGTCATTGGCTTTCAATCTTCCTGCTTAGGGCTGACCATAGCATTTGTCTGGATTTTCTTGTCTCAGGGACCGATCACTCCACGTTTCCTTAAGGGACCGAGCGCTTGCTCTCCACAGCTCCTTGGAGCTGAAGGTGCTTGCCCACACTGAGTGAGACTCTGTTATGTTTCTATTTGCAGATGTGCTGCTGTGATGGAAATTTCTGTTCCAGCACACTTCCACACCAAGAGAAATAGAGGAAAAAGAAAAGAGAAAGGAGTTAAAAGCCAGAAGGCATCATTTAAATGCCAGTGTGGCAACCAAAGAGGTAAGGGAATGAAACACCGACAGAGGGAGGAGAGGAAGGTCACTGTCCCCAGGGACAGCAACGCCAGAGGGCCACAAGCACAAATCAGGAATTCCACAGACAGGAGTTTTACTCTCACCCTTTGATTTTTTTTTCAGCATCATTTGCATTGCAGTTTATTTTCATGGCCATTGGGAGGTTGGCAAAGGGCCAGATTGCCCTGAAGGGAGGACATGTTAATGTGGACGTGCAGGGGGCTGTTCTGAGCTATTGTCAGCACTAAACCTGCTCAGAGCAGCTCTCTTTGCTGGGGTGACAGCAGCAATGAAAGATCCACCTGAGGATCTCTTCCACCTGAGATGCAAATACCCTCTCCTTCCCTCGTGCAGTCCTAAAGCTTGCACATACATTTCCTGTATGGGGGCTGGACACTGCTTCCACTTGGATTTAATTGCATTTCCCTGCTGGGTGGAAACTTCCAGTGGCCAAGGGAGAATATTCTGGCTTGAAATAAGAAGAGACATTTCTTAGTAACAACCATTGACTATTGCACATCTCTCCTGGCAAAAAGAAAAGAACTGACCTTAATGGTGATTGCCAGGGAATATTCCCAGCTTTACATTTGAGACACTTGCCTTTCCAGCCCCTTTTGCCTCCCTCCAGGAAAGCTGATGTTGCACAAAGAAGAGTCAGGTAAATTGCTGTTCCTGTTAGTTCTGTGTAACTGGAGCACCAGTATCCCACATTCTGGGTAACTTCACAACCTTTGGAGTTTCCCTTCCGCTGCATTGCATTTGTTTTCTGGATGTACTCAGTTTTGCTGGCACAGGACACAAAAATTATAAAAGGAAGTTTATGATAGAAGAGCAGGAAACAAATGACACTTGTGCATTTGTCCTTGATCCTTGAAAAATTAGCTGAGCCCCAGACTTGCTTTTGGATTTCTCTCTGCTTCTTGCACTCATGTGTTAGGGTGTTCCCAAAGAATCCTAAAGAAACAAATTCTCTGGTTTGCCTCCTATTCATGGAAAGGGCAAAGATGAAGTATCAGATTCAGTTGCTTAAAAATCTGATAAACCTGTAGGAGAAAGATGTTTTCTGCTGCACTGTTTGTCATAAACAAAATTAAGATTTAAAAAAAGCCCCACAACCTTAACAGCCTTTTCCAGAAATGAGGCAGACGCAGCAATCTTGAAGCAGTCATCGCTTCAGTCTTTCTATAACTCTGAAGACAACTAAATTAACACAGAAACCAGAGCTCTCACACACCCTCCAGCCAACAGCTCCCAAAATTATTAAAACCCTTATGGATTCAGTTTATTGCAGATGCTCTCCTGAAGCAGAAAAGGTGATTCTGCACTTCCTTAGTCCTTTTCCCTTGGACTGAGGTTTGGTTTGGCCTTGTGTGGTCCCGCTGAAGAGCAACAGAGAGCAGTGACAAGGCTTCCTTAAGCCTGGGATCATAAAATCTTGTTGTTTGGGCAGAGAGAAATCCCCCCCTGGCTACAGCCTCCTGTCAGCTCCAGGGGACAGGACCAGGTCTCCCCTGAGTCTCACTGAGTACTTGGTTTATGCAAAACATTTGGGCTCATTCCGTTTGCTGAGAAGAAGAGCCAAAGATGACAAACCTTGGGCACCGTCCCCTCCTCAGCCCAAAGTGCCCCCCAGGATGGCCTGTGCCTCATCAAGTAACATTTCTGCAATCAGGCATTGCCAAAAGTGTTTCCAGCAACACATTCCATCACTTCTTGTCACTTTTGATTCAGTGCAAGCATGAAAATGTCTGAGATAGACAATGAAAGGCAATAGATAAAATCCAAGACAAGCGATCATAAATGGCCCTGCTGAGAAAGCAGATCCCAAGGAATGGAATGGAGGTGGAAGGTCACTCCTGACACATGAAATAGAACAGCCAGAGCAGATCCTGATGTCACCGTGATACTGAGATAGAAAAATCACCTGCTTCAAATCATTGAAAAGGAGAGCAAGAAGCAGGAGGACAGGTGGGTAGGTGTGTTGTTAACTCTGTTA
This sequence comes from Poecile atricapillus, assembly GCF_030490865.1. NCBI lineage: Eukaryota > Metazoa > Chordata > Aves > Passeriformes > Paridae > Poecile > Poecile atricapillus. Next base: position 6,717,993 of record NC_081252.1, read on the forward strand.
AACACAGTTTAAAAACCCCCAAAACGCAGTAGTTATTAACCAGATATTTGAGGAGCCACAGCCACAGATCTCTGCAGAACATTTACAAAGTGCTTGACAAATGGAAAGCTGGATCTTTTTCAGCAAGTGCCATGGGTGCTGTGCACCCAGACCTGCAGCACCAGGGCCATCCATCTGCCTCAGGAGTCCTGCTTTCATCCTTGGAGTGTGCATCCTTCCATCCTCCAGTGTGCACCGGCACTTCAGATTGAGGTAAGGACAGCATTTAATAGGGGAAAAAGAACAGGAGCTACTACCTCCATTAAATATTGGCACCACCATGGGACACATTCACTTGAAGACGAGCACAAAGGGATTCCAACACAATTGTCCCCGTACAGAACACAAACCAAGCTTCTCCTGCTGCTCTGGGCGGTCCCTAAACACAAGAAGGAGCTGTGGGTTTTCTCCATCGCTGCTGGTGCAGCTGAAGAAGTTCCTTAAGCCTTTCCCGTTTCCCTGAGTTGCCTCTGATTTCCATCACCCCCAAATGGGCATCTGTGGCACTATGAGAAAGAGCAGCATTTTCCTTGGGAAACAGCCAGAAAAGAAGCAGAGCAGGTCCCAGACTGGGGGCTGCCCCTTCCCGGGGATTATGTGTCAGCTCTGTTAGAATTGCTAATTCTTTAGGCACCTCCTTGGCTTTGAGGAGTGGATGGGGGGAGATGGAAAGCCAAGGCCTGGGCTGAAGGCCGTGCCCGAGGTGTGCCCAGCTCCCTGCACACCTTTTCCCCCCAGGTGCAGAGCAGGTGCAGACGCTGCCCATGGAAGGCAAGGAGAGCTGGGAGCCAAGAGAGGAGCGGTTTCTCCCGGAACACCGGGAGCCGTTCCATGGCAGCAGCTCATTCCCAGCCCCTGCCCCACTCTCTGCTCCCAAAGGTCACCAGGAGCTCGCCCAAGGCACGGGGGGCTGGCCAGGGCTTTCCCACCTGGGCCGAGTGCCACAGGAGGGGCCCCTGCAGGATTTCTGTCTTGCTCGGCTTCCAGCAGCTCAGACTGGCTCCTGCATCCAGCAGGGATTGGCTGGGCATTTGCTTGGGGTTTTTGGTTTGTTGCTTTGGCTTTTAGTTATTTGGAGAGTGCTTTGAGGGTCACTTTTGCTGCTTCATCAGCTTTACCCCCTGCCCAGCTGCCTGTTGTGTGCATGGAAGGGTTCAATCTGCATTTCGCTTCTTCTGCACCCCTACTTTATTATTTTAGGCTCTTTATTTTACTTTTTCTCTTTTCCTTTTTACTGTTTTTTCCCCATTTCTTTCCCCTTTTAAAAATATTTATTTTTTGTAAATTTTTCTCTTTTTTTTCTCTTCTCCTGAGCAGAAGCACCTGGGGCAGTTGCACAGCTGGGGCCACTCCTGGCTGTTAGAGAAGCCGGGAGCTGACTGCTCCACGGGATTTGTTTGCTCCCAGGTCTGCGGCTCGGGGCTCTCTCTCATCGTGTTTTATCAAATAAAGTTGGTGTGGCATTCCTGGCTTTGACGATGGTGTTTTATTGGGATGTGCCAAGCCTGGATTCCCCGGGAAGCAGCAGTACGGCTTTGCCTGTGCCTAAGGACAGCCCCGGAGCCGCGCAGTGCAGAGAGAAGCCGTTCCTAAGCCACTGCTGATGATCATAACCAAGTTGAAATTAGAAGAAATGAGAAGTGCCAGCTGAAACCGATGCAAAAGCAAGTTTGGATTGATTTTCAGACCCTCCTGCTTCACCTGCTTTGCCTTAGGAGCCGGGGAAATGGCTCTGATTCCCCTCCCGATGCTGCTGCTGCTGGTGCGGAGCTGCCGGCCGGGGTTCAGGGATGCTGCGGCTCCCAGAGTCAGCCGGCGCTGCCTTAGGGGGCTCGGAGCTGAGCCCCGGTCCTGCAGCTGTGCCTCACAGAGACCCTTGGCTGTGTTTTGGGAGCTCAGAACCAGACTCACCCCATCAGTTTTGGGCTTCACAAAGGGCGGCGAGTGCCGCGTTTGAGGGGCTCAAAATTCAGGCTCAGAGCTTAAAACCAGAGACCGAATCGTGCGTTTTGGACTCTGAAACCGGGCTCGTGTCCGGGCTGGATTTGGGGTTCAGGCACAGTGACTGAGCCCTGGTTTCGGGGTTTCGGTCCGAGCAAGCGAGTCCAGGCTTCAGAGACCAAGTGCCGCCGATTGACTCTCAAAGCCAGGCTGCGGTGGCCAAGTGCAGCCAGCGATGAACCGAGCTGAGATTTGGGGATGTGAAACCCCGCTCCCTCCGAGAGATCTGGGCTCACAGAGAGCAAGTTCTGCATTTCAGGGGCTTGAGGCAGAGACCAAGTCCCGCGTTCTGGGGATTTGGCTTCACAGAGCCTCGTGTTCGGGGGGCTTGAAGTAAACGCCAGCTGCGGTGCTTTGGTGTTCAGAGCGGGCTCGTTCGGGCAGCGTCAGTCGCAGCCGCTCAGCTCTAAGGGCCGCCTTTGGCCCGGCGCCACGGAGAGCTCGGAGCCGGCGACTCGGAGCTGCCTCTGGGGCCGGCGGCGGAGCCGCGTTTGGGGCTGAGAGCGGAGCCCGAACGCCGCGTTCGGGGCCAGGGGCAGAGCCCGGCCCGGCGCGTCGGGCTCCGCTCGGGGCCCCGGGGGCTGCCCCGGCACCGGCAGAGCCCCGGCTCCCCGCGGCCGGAGCGGGACCGTGCCCGGGGCCCCGAGCGGCCGGAGCGGGAGCCGGGCGCGAACCTCCGGCTCCCGGCCCGGCCCCGCCGCAGCGCCCCGGGCTCGGAGCGGCCCCGCCGAGAGCGCCCGGGCCGGGCCGGGACCCGCACAGCGCCGAGCGGGGATCCCGAGCGAGACCCCCGGGACAGCGGCACCCGCGGGGCGGGACAGGGGCGGGACAGGGATGGGACAGGGGCGGGACAGACACAGGGACAGGGACGGGACGGGACGGGACAGGGATGGGACAGGGGCGGGATGGAACAGGGATGAGATGGGGGCGGGACAGGGACAGGGACGGGACGGGACAGGGGAGGGATAGGGACGGGCACGGGATGGACAGGGGCGGGACCGGGGCGGGTCGGGATGGGACAGGGGCGGGATGGAACAGGGATGGGACAGGGGCGGGATGGAACAGGGGCGGGACCGGGGCGGGTCGGGATGGGACAGGGGCGGGCCAAGAGCCGGGGCGGGGCCGGGCAGGTGCTCGGGGTTTGGGGCGGGCGGGGCCGGGCTCAGGTGCGCGGGGCGGGGCCGGGCAGGTGCGCGGGGCCCCAGGGCGGCTGCGCGGGGCGGGGCCGAGGGGATTTAAGGCCCGGAAGTCGCTCCCGGCGCCATTTGCTCCCCAGCGCTCGGAGGTGCCGGCACGGGCCGGGCCGGGCTCCCCGGCGGGGCCCAGGTGAGGCGCGGGAGCCTCGGCTTCCCGCCCCTGCCTCTCTCTTCCCCTTCTTTCCTCCCTTTCTTTCTCCCGCTCACCTCCGTCTCCTCCCTCCTCTCCGCAAACCCCCCCTTTCCTCTCCCCCGCTGCTCTTCTCTTCCTCCCCTGCACCTGGGTCCTGTCCCTCCTCCTTGCACAGCCCGACCCTCCAGTGTATCCCTCCTTCTCCCCCCGCTCCTTCTCCCCCCGCTCCTTCTCCCCCCGCTCCTTCTCCCCTCCTGAGCTCCCCTTCCCTCCTCTCCCTGCCCCATCCTGCGCACCCCGACCGCCCCCGGCCCTCCTTCCTCCCCTCTCCTTCCCCCGGGCACCCAGCCCGAGCGCCCCCCATTCCCGCTCGGCCTTTCCCAGCTGCACCTCCCTCTCGTGCTTCCCTACAAACGCCGAGCCCGCTTCTGTTCCTCTTTCCCCTTCTCCCTCCGCTCTGTGCCCCCGCTGAGCTCCGCTCCTGCTCCCTTCTGCCTCCCTCCCTGTGCGCTGTCTCTCGCCCCTGTCCCTCTGTGTCCCCGTGTCCCCTTCTCCCCTTGGTCTCTGTTTGCCCTTTGCAGAGAAGCCGCGAGGTTCGGGGCGCCGGATAATAAAGCCCCGAGGGCCGGAGCCGGCGCCCCCGGCGGGAATCCCCACACGGGGCCGGAGTCCGCGGTGCGGGTCCCCCCACGCACAACACCGCCCCACACTGCCGGGTGTCCCCACATCACACTGGGGGCTGAGGGGGGCCGGGGCTGGGAGGGGGACTCAGGGTGGGCCCCTCCTCCGGAGGGGTCTGGGGTGGGTTAGCGAGGGTTGGGGGCTGGGGGGGTTTGGGATGGGGGGGTTTGGGAAAAGCCCCCTCGTTAGGAGGGGGTCCCGGGTGGGGGGTGCGGGGGGGTTTAGGGTGGGCCCCCTCCTCTGGAGGGGGTCCTGGGGGGGAGGGTTTGGGAAGGGCCCCCTCGTTAGGAGGGGGTCCCGGGTGGGGGGTGGGTCAGGGAGGGCCCCCTCCGGAGGAGGGGTCCCGGGGAGGGGCGGGGGGCGGGGCCCCCTCCGAAGGGGGGGGTCCGGGGTGGGAGGGGCTGGGGGTTCCGCCCCCCTACGCCCCTCCCACCTTGGCCCCTCCCCTCCGGGCGTGGCCCGGCCCGGCCACTCCCCAGGACCCCTCCTCCGGACAGGGGCCCTGGGGGGGAGGGGGGCGGGGTGGGTGGGGGGGAATAGGAGGGGGAGTGCGGTCGTTTGACACAAATGTGCGATTACGGTTCAGAGTGACGTGACCCCATCTGCTGCCCCCCCACCCACCCCGCCCCCCTCCCCCCCAGGGCCCCTGTCCGGAGGAGGGGTCCTGGGGAGTGGCCGGGCCGGGCCACGCCCGGAGGGGAGGGGCCAAGGTGGGAGGGGCTTAGGGGGGCGGAACCCCCCAGCCCCTCCCACCCCGGACCCCCCCCCCTCCGGAGGGGGCCCCGCCCCGCTCCCCGGGACCCCTCCTCCGGAGGGGGCCCTCCCTGACCCACCCCCCACCCGGGACCCCCTCCTAACGAGGGGGCCCTTCCCAAACCCTCCCCCCCAGGACCCCCTCCAGAGGAGGGGGCCCACCCTAAACCCCCCCGCACCCCCCACCCGGGACCCCCTCCTAACGAGGGGGCTTTTCCCAAACCCCCCCATCCCAAACCCCCCCAGCCCCCAACCCTCGCTAACCCACCCCAGACCCCTCCGGAGGAGGGGCCCACCCTGAGTCCCCCTCCCAGCCCCGGCCCCCCCTCAGCCCCCAGTGTGATGTGGGGACACCCGGCAGTGTGGGGCGGTGTTGTGCGTGGGGGGACCCGCACCGCGGGCTCCGGCCCCGTGTGGGGATTCCCGCCGGGGGCGCCGGCTCCGGCCCTCGGGGCTTTATTATCCGGCGCCCCGAACCTCGCGGCTTCTCTGCAAAGGGCAAACAGAGACCAAGGGGAGAAGGGGACACGGGGACACAGAGGGACAGGGGCGAGAGACAGCGCACAGGGAGGGAGGCAGAAGGGAGCAGGAGCGGAGCTCAGCGGGGGCACAGAGCGGAGGGAGAAGGGGAAAGAGGAACAGAAGCGGGCTCGGCGTTTGTAGGGAAGCACGAGAGGGAGGTGCAGCTGGGAAAGGCCGAGCGGGAATGGGGGGCGCTCGGGCTGGGTGCCCGGGAGAAGGAGAGGGGAGGAAGGAGGGCTGGGGGCGGTCGGGGTGCGCAGGATGGGGCAGGGAGAGGAGGGAAGGGGAGCTCAGGAGGGGAGAAGGAGCGGGGGGAGAAGGAGCGGGGGGAGGAGGAGCGAGGGGAGAAGGAGCGAGGGGAGGAGGAGGGATACACTGGAGGGTCGGGCTGTGCAAGGAGGAGGGACAGGACCCAGGTGCAGGGGAGGAAGAGAAGAGCAGCGGGGGAGAGGAACGGGGGGGTTTGCGGAGAGGAGGGAGGAGACGGAGGTGAGCGGGAGAAAGGAAGGGAGGAAAGAAGGGGAAGAGAGAAGCAGGGGCGGGAAGCCGAGGCTCCCGCGCCTCACCTGGGCCCCGCCGGGGAGCCCGGCCCGGCCCGTGCCGGCACCTCCGAGCGCTGGGGAGCAAATGGCGGCGGGCTTAAACTTCCCTCGACTTCCCTTAGACTTCCGGGCCTTAAATCCCCTCGGCCCCGCCCCGCGCAGCCGCCCTGGGGCCCCGCGCACCTGCCCGGCCCCGCCCCGCGCACCTGAGCCCGGCCCCGCCCGCCCCAAACCCCGAGCACCTGCCCGGCCCCGCCCCGGCTCTTGGCCCGCCCCTGTCCCATCCCGACCCGCCCCGGTCCCGCCCCTGTCCATCCCGTGCCCGTCCCTATCCCTCCCCTGTCCCGTCCCGTCCCTGTCCCTGTCCCGCCCCCATCTCATCCCTGTCCCATCCCTGTCCCGCCCCTGTCCCGCCCCGCGGGTGCCGCTGTCCCGGGGGTCTCGCTCGGGATCCCCGCTCGGCGCTGTGCGGGCCCCGGCCCGGCCCGGGCGCTCTCGGCGGGGCCGCTCCGAGCCCGGGGCGCTGCGGCGGGGCCGGGCCGGGAGCCGGAGGTTCGCGCCCGGCTCCCGCTCCGGCCGCTCGGGGCCCCGGGCACGGTCCCGCTCCGGCCGCGGGGAGCCGGGGCTCTGCCGGTGCCGGGGCAGCCCCCGGGGCCCCGAGCGGAGCCCGACGCGCCGGGCCGGGCTCTGCCCCTGGCCCCGAACGCGGCGTTCGGGCTCCGCTCTCAGCCCCAAACGCGGCTCCGCCGCCGGCCCCAGAGGCAGCTCCGAGTCGCCGGCTCCGAGCTCTCCGTGGGGCCGGGCCAAAGGCGGCCCTTAGAGCTGAGCGGCTGCGACTGACGCTGCCCGAACGAGCCCGCTCTGAACACCAAAGCACCGCAGCTGGCGTTTACTTCAAGCCCCCCGAACACGAGGCTCTGTGAAGCCAAATCCCCAGAACGCGGGACTTGCTCTCTGCCTCGAGCCCCTGAAATGCAGAACTTGCTCTCTGTGAGCCCAGATCTCTCGGAGGGAGCGGGGTTTCACATCCCCAAATCTCAGCTCGGTTCATCGCTGTCTGCACTTGGCCAGCGCAGCCTGGCTTTGAGAGTCAATCGGCGGCACTTGGTCTCTGAAGCCTGGACTCGCTTGCTCGGACCGAAACCCCGAAACCAGGGCTCAGTCACTGTGCCTGAACCCCAAATCCAGCCCGGACACGAGCCCGGTTTCAGAGTCCAAAACGCACGATTCGGTCTCTGGTTTTAAGCTCTGAGCGTGAATTTTGAGCCCCTCAAACGCGGCACTCGCCGCCCTTTGTGAAGCCCAAAACTGATGGGGTGAGTCTGGTTCTGAGCTCCCAAAACACAGCCAAGGGTCTCTGTGAGCCACAGCTGCAGGACTGGGGCTCAGCTCCGAGCCCCCTAAGGCAGCGCCGGCTGACTCTGGGAGCCGCAGCATCCCTGAACCCCGGCCGGCAGCTCCGCACCAGCAGCAGCAGCATCGGGAGGGGAATCAGAGCCATTTCCCCGGCTCCTAAGGCAAAGCAGGTGAAGCAGGAGGGTCTGAAAATCAATCCAAACTTGCTTTTGCATCGGTTTCAGCTGGGACTTGTCATTTCTTCTAATTTCAACTTGGTTATGATCATCAGCAGTGGCTTAGGAACGGCTTCTCTCTGCACTGCGCGGCTCCGGGGCTGTCCTTAGGCACAGGCAAAGCCGTACTGCTGCTTCCCGGGGAATCCAGGCTTGGCACATCCCAATAAAACACCATCGTCAAAGCCAGGAATGCCACACCAACTTTATTTGATAAAACACGATGAGAGAGAGCCCCGAGCCGCAGACCTGGGAGCAAACAAATCCCGTGGAGCAGTCAGCTCCCGGCTTCTCTAACAGCCAGGAGTGGCCCCAGCTGTGCAGCTGCCCCAGGTGCTTCTGCTCAGGAGAAGAGAAAAAAAAGAGAAAAATTTACAAAAAATAAATATTTTTAAAAGGGGAAAGAAATGGGGAAAAAACAGTAAAAAGGAAAAGAGAAAAAGTAAAATAAAGAGCCTAAAATAATAAAGTAGGGGTGCAGAAGAAGCGAAATGCAGATTGAACCCTTCCATGCACACAACAGGCAGCTGGGCAGGGGGTAAAGCTGATGAAGCAGCAAAAGTGACCCTCAAAGCACTCTCCAAATAACTAAAAGCCAAAGCAACAAACCAAAAACCCCAAGCAAATGCCCAGCCAATCCCTGCTGGATGCAGGAGCCAGTCTGAGCTGCTGGAAGCCGAGCAAGACAGAAATCCTGCAGGGGCCCCTCCTGTGGCACTCGGCCCAGGTGGGAAAGCCCTGGCCAGCCCCCCGTGCCTTGGGCGAGCTCCTGGTGACCTTTGGGAGCAGAGAGTGGGGCAGGGGCTGGGAATGAGCTGCTGCCATGGAACGGCTCCCGGTGTTCCGGGAGAAACCGCTCCTCTCTTGGCTCCCAGCTCTCCTTGCCTTCCATGGGCAGCGTCTGCACCTGCTCTGCACCTGGGGGGAAAAGGTGTGCAGGGAGCTGGGCACACCTCGGGCACGGCCTTCAGCCCAGGCCTTGGCTTTCCATCTCCCCCCATCCACTCCTCAAAGCCAAGGAGGTGCCTAAATAATTAGCAATTCTAACAGAGCTGACACATAATCCCCGGGAAGGGGCAGCCCCCAGTCTGGGACCTGCTCTGCTTCTTTTCTGGCTGTTTCCCAAGGAAAATGCTGCTCTTTCTCATAGTGCCACAGATGCCCATTTGGGGGTGATGGAAATCAGAGGCAACTCAGGGAAACGGGAAAGGCTTAAGGAACTTCTTCAGCTGCACCAGCAGCGATGGAGAAAACCCACAGCTCCTTCTTGTGTTTAGGGACCGCCCAGAGCAGCAGGAGAAGCTTGGTTTGTGTTCTGTACGGGGACAATTGTGTTGGAATCCCTTTGTGCTCGTCTTCAAGTGAATGTGTCCCATGGTGGTGCCAATATTTAATGGAGGTAGTAGCTCCTGTTCTTTTTCCCCTATTAAATGCTGTCCTTACCTCAATCTGAAGTGCCGGTGCACACTGGAGGATGGAAGGATGCACACTCCAAGGATGAAAGCAGGACTCCTGAGGCAGATGGATGGCCCTGGTGCTGCAGGTCTGGGTGCACAGCACCCATGGCACTTGCTGAAAAAGATCCAGCTTTCCATTTGTCAAGCACTTTGTAAATGTTCTGCAGAGATCTGTGGCTGTGGCTCCTCAAATATCTGGTTAATAACTACTGCGTTTTGGGGGTTTTTAAACTGTGTTTAACAGAGTTAACAACACACCTACCCACCTGTCCTCCTGCTTCTTGCTCTCCTTTTCAATGATTTGAAGCAGGTGATTTTTCTATCTCAGTATCACGGTGACATCAGGATCTGCTCTGGCTGTTCTATTTCATGTGTCAGGAGTGACCTTCCACCTCCATTCCATTCCTTGGGATCTGCTTTCTCAGCAGGGCCATTTATGATCGCTTGTCTTGGATTTTATCTATTGCCTTTCATTGTCTATCTCAGACATTTTCATGCTTGCACTGAATCAAAAGTGACAAGAAGTGATGGAATGTGTTGCTGGAAACACTTTTGGCAATGCCTGATTGCAGAAATGTTACTTGATGAGGCACAGGCCATCCTGGGGGGCACTTTGGGCTGAGGAGGGGACGGTGCCCAAGGTTTGTCATCTTTGGCTCTTCTTCTCAGCAAACGGAATGAGCCCAAATGTTTTGCATAAACCAAGTACTCAGTGAGACTCAGGGGAGACCTGGTCCTGTCCCCTGGAGCTGACAGGAGGCTGTAGCCAGGGGGGGATTTCTCTCTGCCCAAACAACAAGATTTTATGATCCCAGGCTTAAGGAAGCCTTGTCACTGCTCTCTGTTGCTCTTCAGCGGGACCACACAAGGCCAAACCAAACCTCAGTCCAAGGGAAAAGGACTAAGGAAGTGCAGAATCACCTTTTCTGCTTCAGGAGAGCATCTGCAATAAACTGAATCCATAAGGGTTTTAATAATTTTGGGAGCTGTTGGCTGGAGGGTGTGTGAGAGCTCTGGTTTCTGTGTTAATTTAGTTGTCTTCAGAGTTATAGAAAGACTGAAGCAATGACTGCTTCAAGATTGCTGCGTCTGCCTCATTTCTGGAAAAGGCTGTTAAGGTTGTGGGGCTTTTTTTAAATCTTAATTTTGTTTATGACAAACAGTGCAGCAGAAAACATCTTTCTCCTACAGGTTTATCAGATTTTTAAGCAACTGAATCTGATACTTCATCTTTGCCCTTTCCATGAATAGGAGGCAAACCAGAGAATTTGTTTCTTTAGGATTCTTTGGGAACACCCTAACACATGAGTGCAAGAAGCAGAGAGAAATCCAAAAGCAAGTCTGGGGCTCAGCTAATTTTTCAAGGATCAAGGACAAATGCACAAGTGTCATTTGTTTCCTGCTCTTCTATCATAAACTTCCTTTTATAATTTTTGTGTCCTGTGCCAGCAAAACTGAGTACATCCAGAAAACAAATGCAATGCAGCGGAAGGGAAACTCCAAAGGTTGTGAAGTTACCCAGAATGTGGGATACTGGTGCTCCAGTTACACAGAACTAACAGGAACAGCAATTTACCTGACTCTTCTTTGTGCAACATCAGCTTTCCTGGAGGGAGGCAAAAGGGGCTGGAAAGGCAAGTGTCTCAAATGTAAAGCTGGGAATATTCCCTGGCAATCACCATTAAGGTCAGTTCTTTTCTTTTTGCCAGGAGAGATGTGCAATAGTCAATGGTTGTTACTAAGAAATGTCTCTTCTTATTTCAAGCCAGAATATTCTCCCTTGGCCACTGGAAGTTTCCACCCAGCAGGGAAATGCAATTAAATCCAAGTGGAAGCAGTGTCCAGCCCCCATACAGGAAATGTATGTGCAAGCTTTAGGACTGCACGAGGGAAGGAGAGGGTATTTGCATCTCAGGTGGAAGAGATCCTCAGGTGGATCTTTCATTGCTGCTGTCACCCCAGCAAAGAGAGCTGCTCTGAGCAGGTTTAGTGCTGACAATAGCTCAGAACAGCCCCCTGCACGTCCACATTAACATGTCCTCCCTTCAGGGCAATCTGGCCCTTTGCCAACCTCCCAATGGCCATGAAAATAAACTGCAATGCAAATGATGCTGAAAAAAAAATCAAAGGGTGAGAGTAAAACTCCTGTCTGTGGAATTCCTGATTTGTGCTTGTGGCCCTCTGGCGTTGCTGTCCCTGGGGACAGTGACCTTCCTCTCCTCCCTCTGTCGGTGTTTCATTCCCTTACCTCTTTGGTTGCCACACTGGCATTTAAATGATGCCTTCTGGCTTTTAACTCCTTTCTCTTTTCTTTTTCCTCTATTTCTCTTGGTGTGGAAGTGTGCTGGAACAGAAATTTCCATCACAGCAGCACATCTGCAAATAGAAACATAACAGAGTCTCACTCAGTGTGGGCAAGCACCTTCAGCTCCAAGGAGCTGTGGAGAGCAAGCGCTCGGTCCCTTAAGGAAACGTGGAGTGATCGGTCCCTGAGACAAGAAAATCCAGACAAATGCTATGGTCAGCCCTAAGCAGGAAGATTGAAAGCCAATGACCTCGAACCTGCCATCATTATGTTCATAATTTTAATGTAATGATGGTGTGATAACGCAAAGTTGGAGTTTAGAGAGTTTAGACATTCTGCTGAGGCTGGTGACGTTACTCAGAGGGTTTTGTATCGCTCTGATGTGTCTGAGCAGGATCAAGAACTAAAAGGAAAATTTTACAGAAGCATTTGAAGACAGATTGCCCCAAAAACTGCTGCTTCTTCCCGGGGGACAAAAGATGGAACGTTTTCCTGTTGAATTCCTCTCAGAAAGCACAGCCCTACTAGCTCAGCTATGGCAAGGGTGGATATGATACACCATGGAAAGAGACAAAACCAGAAAGGTAAAAAGGTCTATCTCCCCTCCTCCCCTGAACACACTCTAAGGAAAACATTTCAAGCAATGGAATAGAGTAGAATTGGTTCCTGCCTCTGGAGTTCAGTTCTCCATTTCATCCAAGTGCTAACTGGGATGACTGGTGGTGCTGTGCAATCCTCACTAGAGGAGACTCCCCCGTACAAAGCCACCACACATCATGTGGCAGCAGCCCCACAACATCTGCAAAAGGCAGGTCCAGCACAGAGCTGGTCTGGAACAGGAATCACCTCTGAGCACAGGAGACAGGAGGTGCTTTATCAGCCATGCTGCCTCTGTGGATAAATTCATGGCCTTTTTTCATTTGATTGAATTGCAGAGTGCTGTGCAGGTCTCATTTCTGAAGGGTGATGGTGCAGACAGTGGTTTAAATGGTACAGTGTGTTCATCAATATGTGGTACTGCATTTACATCCCTGGAGTAAAAGAATTGGCACATATAGAATATGTTACAGGAGGGCAGCTATACAATGAAGTCATACAAATATGTAAAAGTTACATTGTTCACAAAAAAAAATTAAATAAAAAAAGGAAGAGCTGCCATTATTGTCAATAAATACAGAACAGGAGAATATGCACCTCATCTGTCAACATCTAAAGGTCAGAGCATTTCCATCCTGGAAGTGCTTCCAAGATGGATCCTCTGAGGATTTACAGAAGCATGCTGAAGCAAAATACAAGCTGTATTTGGGGTGAGAGGACAAAAGAAGGAACTAAGAAAATTCTTCAAGTTGAGCCTCACCTAGTACCAGTTCTAGATCTCAGACAGATCTGGTGAAGCCCCAGTTGTGCTGCAATCCTCTTTCTGCACGGCCTGACGTGGTGCTTTGTGGCTGGCTGGGAACTGCTCCTTCAGGGCTTTGATTAAAACACTGTGCAAGGCAGCAGAGACTCATCTCCAGACTCCTGAGTTATTCCTGTTCTGCTGGAAGCTGACATTCCACTGACAACCAGCTCATACCTGCTTTATACTCACAGCTTTTCAGTTTCTCATCTTAGGGACAAAGACCAGAGCAATGCTTCCTTTTGTTTTTTTCCCCTAGTTTATGTTCTTTGTTGATTGGTGAAAACAACTCTCAGGATAGTTGATAACTTTTGGCTTTGTATTGCAGGCACAGTTTTTCTCCTGCTATCAGCTCCTCCAAAGCCTGAAAGATTAACCTTTTTTTTTCCCCTCATTTGCTAACAATGTAGGTTGCCTTCCTGCTACTCACTTAGATGGCATTTCTGCCATGTTGGATAGAAAGGAATAAAAAGGGAAGAAAGCAGCAAGAGGCCCCCAAACTGCCACTGTTTCCTATTTTAGGCACTTCACATTGCAAAGAAATCAATTCCTGTAACTCCCATCCTGGGAACACCTAAAATCTGAGGTTCATCTAAGCTCCACAGAATGAGACTTAGAGAGTGTCATTTTAATGCACTTTTAGGATTGAGACCTAGGCTGAAATGATATGAAACTAATTGTTTTGAAGTTCCCTGATGCATGAGCCTTGATTTTTCATCTGATATGAAAAGTTGTCATTCATCTTTACTTCTTTCTTTTGCCCTTTAGCCAATTAGATACTACAAACTTCAAATTCCAAAACTGCAGCTTTCTGCCTTAATTTAAGGTCAACAAAATGATGCTGCAGCCTCTGACTGTTTAGTAGGGGTTATTGCATGAAATGAACGACACAAGTGCACAGGCAGAGTGAGATAAAGGCAAATCAAAGCATTTCATCTGCAACTTTTCACCTTCTACAAATCATCTTGGAAAAATGCAAATCACCCCACACTGCAGTTCACTTGTCTCTCAGTTTCTGCCCCATTAAACAGCGTCGTGTCCCCTGAAGTCTCTTCCAGTTTCTCACACTTGGAAGTTCAATTGACTTTAACAGCAATTTTCCTTAAGGTCTATCAACACAGATGAATCGGCAGACCCCTAATGCATGGCTTAAAACTATCTTTTATACAATATTGCCCTCTGTGGGAGCCCCAAGATGTAACAGATCTACAACAGAAATACGGATGCTGATGCTCTTTGCTCCTATTCCATTTTTTTGGGCATAGGATCTACTTTCCTAAAACACTCCTCTTGAACATAAAAGCTTTATGCCACCAGGAGAAATCAACTTACTATCCTCTCACCATTTAATTTATTTCTTTCAAGCCTGCACTTCAAATTGTTTAACAGGTATCTCTGCTACTGCTATTTACATTTTAGGTGACCATTTCAGTTCACAGAAGCCCTGCTGCTCTGTGTGTGTCAGCATTTCAGGCACACTTAAAACCAGCAAATGAACAAAACTGAGACCCAAAGTGCCACATCACTGGGATGGGTAGGCAAACAGCATTTGGAATATTATTTCTCAAGTGCCCCAAAGTCTTCTGAGAGCAAAGATGCCACTCCAAAATATCACGGCAGATATTTTGAAATGGAACCTGCTGAACATTAGGAAAGCAGGAAAGTAGGAATGAGCAAGATGAAGAGGTACAATGGTTAAGTACCAAGTTCTTATTCACTTGGAGTGAATTATTCCATCCATGTTTTTCTTTCCTCATTTTAATTAAGTCACCTTTGTTTTCCTTCCATGAGAAAAATATATTGTCAAAAAAAACCCCCACTCAAAAGACGATTGGAGAGCAATCACCACTGGGCATTGTTCACCTGGAACTGCATTGCATATTCCAACCAAAAACACAACCATTCCTTCTGCTACCATCCTGATATTTTAATGTTAGTGCTGAAAGCCTGTAAGCAATTCCTACCTCAAGAAAAGGGAATCAATAGTAGTTAGACATTAAAAGCATTGCTTTAGCTTATTAACTCTGTTCCAGCAGATGTTGTAGAGAGATTGCACATCTCTAAAGAAGCCCAGTGCAAAGTAAATATAACATCATGATCTTGATTTCCCTTGTCAGACTACAGCATTTTCAAGTCTTTAGCCTCCCTTTTGCTGAACCCAGGTCTGTGTGGGTTATTTTTCATTTTATTTTGAAGCACAGCCTAGTCACATCAGTCTAAAAACAGACCTCAGGGCACACTTCCATTTCCCATTTCAGGATTTCCCACCCTACTGGAGCATTAGCATGAAGCCTCCTCCTATAGCACCGGATAAAGCGGGAAACAAATTATAAGAGGGCGACCTAAAAGTTTTTTAAAAAACTTGCTAGGAGGTGAAACAAAACACTGTACAACAGGATGAATTCATGACAGTAATTCTAGAACACCGGTTTGGTGGTGCTTTAGTATCCAATTTTTCACTTTGAGGGTTCTTTAAGGTTTAAATGATGGTATATAAAAAGCTCTGCTTGTGCAAGCTAACCTAGAAAAAAAGTCATCCTCAGAATGCAATGGAAGCTTGATATCTAGATGGCAAGGACAGAAGAGCAAAAAGAGAAAGATAAATGTTCTTTGTAGTTCCTCCTTTGAAACTACCATTCCTGGTTTCACCTTTGATTCAGAAGTGGATTAGAGTATTAAAAGAGTCTCTGTAGACATGTTAAAGGGGACTCCCACTGGAGCTCTGGTCTAATTAAGCTGCTTTATGAATCATTCCAGTTTGACTAACTCAAAATGTCTTCTAAAAAAATATCACTTAATACATCAAACCGAGAGTTCAAGCCCCTTTGTTTTTAATAATCAAAGAAGAAACGCTTGGGTTTGAGATTTGTAAGCTATCACTGCACTTTATGGATGATCCTCTTGATGATCATTGCTTTGCCAGCAGCTGACCTGCATTGCTCTTTAGGAGAAGCCCCCTTTCCCCTGCCCATCTCAGCAGCCCTGCTACAGCTCAGACACGCAGCTGAGGTGACAGCAGAATGCTGGTGTTACCCAGAGACAACAGTCCCAGCCCATGGAAACCATCAGTCAGCATTTTGCTGCTGGCTTGGCTGGAGACCATCAGGAGCTGGGGAATGTTTCTGCTGGAGCTGATGCAGGGAACAGCAGAGCACTGCCCAGCCCTGGAAGGAGCCCCTTGCTGTAGAGCAGTGCTGCACAAAACCTGTTCCCCTTCTGATCACTCCCTCGGCCAGCCTGAACTCGGGCTGGGAGCAGATGCACAACGGGGTGACAACACTTCTGCCTGCAGCACTGGGGACCAGAGAAACCCTGGCATGGTCTCTGATGGAACACAACCCTTGTGAGTCACACAGCAAATGGTTCTCTATGTTCACACAAAAAAGGGAAAATGGGGGCACAACCCAAGTTCCTGGATTAGTGTCTGTGACAATCTGCAATGGAGGAGGGGCAGCAGCCAGCTTTTCTGCCTGAGGCACTTGGATGAATGGGACTTGGACCTGCTTTTGGTCTTGCTTGTGCAAGGATTTACAAAACTAGACTGACTTGCTTATCAGCAGGGAGGTCACAAAAAGAGTCATGATGGAAACAGACCAAAGGGGATGCAGCTCTTCCACAGTGTTACAGGTGCAAACAACAAATGACAAGAGGGCTGAGCAGAGCTGAAATCTGCTTACTGCTTCACTCTCTCCTATGACATTGAAGCAAGGCCTAGGAAAAACCTCTTCTCTCTCTAAGCTCCACTCCTACCCCTTTTGACTTCCCAGGAGCTGTCTGCTACTTCAGGCCAAAGCAAAACCTGGGAAGGATTCTGTCAGGAGAATCGTGGGACAGAGCCCAAGAAGCTTTATGGATACACAAAGCCATCCATCCATCTCTCTCACACATCACCAGCCCTTGTCTCGGTGTCACACGGGAAGTGGTGACAAAGATCAGGCTGTGGATTAAGCACCAACTCATTTCTTGCTTTGATGCTATCTCAATAAGAGTACTTAGAACCCCACAGTTTATATTTTCAGAGTTGAGTAAGCACTTAAGACATAAAACAGTAATGTAATTAGAGATATGTGGAGCAGCTCTAATGCTAGATGTAAATGAATGGATGTTGGTTTAACAGATGTTTCCACATTAGTTTCTATCAGCACACTCTCTGAAACTAATACATCCAAAGCCATACAGGAACAAAGCCACACTAGGATATCAAAGGTATCTTACAGAGGAATAAAAGTATAAGATAAAGGTCATTACAGAACTGGTATGCACTGATTTGCCTTTATCAACTGTACAAGTGTGTCCAGACATAAAGAGGGGAAAAGAGAAGCTGGAAAAGACACTGTATAGCTGGACCAAGTCAGCAGTCAGGGAATCTAGCTGGGTTTTTTTCACTTTTTTTTAATTTGACTGGAGGACTGAGCAGCATTTTTGCTGTTGATGTTGTTGCAAATCAGCACTTGATGCTGAAGCAGACCACTAGCAGCATGTTCTCCCCTGATATCTGGGAAATAAGAATAACCCACGACAAGGCAGGCACTGCCAGTAGAAGACATGAGTGCCCTAGCTGAGTTCTAATGCGTGAAACTCAGCTCCAAGTGTATCCATATTTCATCCCTACATTTCTGATTCTGGAAAACCTCTAACACATTTTGAGCCAGAGCCCAAAGATTCAGATGAAAAACTCTAACAACTTCTTGAGACATCAAGAAAACAAACTAGACTTTTCTTAATGAAATATATGAACACTCCAAGAACCCCAAACCACATTCTGGTATGCCTTTATGTTTCTCACACTCGTGATGCCAGTCTAATTAAGTTCCGCATATCTCAAGTTGCTGCTGGAGAATTAAGACTAATCTATAACTCTTCTAAGTTGTCATAGTTCCTCTGAAATCAATGGATGTTTTGACAGCTTACACCATCTGAGGAACTGCTCTGTGTGTCGAGTAAGACACAGTGCTGTTTAATTACAGGGAGGTTCAGAAGCAGTCTCCACAGCTCAAGAAAAAACCAGTTCTTCCAGGAATAGTCATTTCTTGTTTCTATCCAACTCATTATGAACTTCAGTGTCAAAAGCCATCTTTCCTTCAGTGAAGACCATCACTGTGTCTCCAGCTGAAAGAAAAGGTTCTATCTCTTGCAGTAAATTTTGAAACACGCCCTTGGTGCTGCGAGGAGAAGTAAGGAGCCCCTATTCCAGTGTCATCAGAGCACTGAGATAACAGTGGGGAGACTGGGAGCAGCCAGACTACAGAAACTCCACACAGGAGCAGCAGGACATGGATCCAGATATTCCAGTGGAAGTTTTCAGATAGTCTGGAAGAGCAAACCAGGGGGATACTGTGTGTTTACACACAAACTTCTGAGAGGATTGACTTGCTCTGCCTCATATTTAGGAACATGATTTGCTAGTAGGCTTGGCAGTGCTGGATTAATAGTTGGACCCCATCATCTCAAAGGTCTATTCCAAACTAAATGGTTATAGCATTCTATGTTTCTAACCACAGAACTGCAGGAATTGTGTTTTCCACATTTGGGGATGCAAAGATGAAAACTTTAAAAATGTTCACAGACATTGTAGCGATTGGTGTGTAAGCTGCAAGATTTGGACAGAGCACAGCAACACTTCCTTACACCAAACCAACAAAGCACAACAACAAACAACCACCTAAAAAACCCCCTCCAAAACCCAAAAAACCCAACCACCATCAAAGCCACAGTTCCAAATCCAGAAACAGATGTTTTTCAGAAAGTTTTGTTCTAAGTAATGCTATGTTTTATCTACAAGCTTTGCACTACCAAAATCAGTAGAATCAACTGTTGTGATTGCCTGCCTATACAGGGAGGAAATGGACCACATGAGGATTAACAGGTACAGAATAATGTACACCACCTAATGCAAAATCTGTGCCGCAGGTTAAGAGCCAGAAAAACATACATGTTTTTATTAGAAATGTGTGCCTAGTGGAAATGAGCGAATCTTGAGTACTGAAATGATACAAAGTCTACATTTAGAACCTCTTTTCACACTTGCAGCGCCCAATTCTCTGTCACAGTCACTGCAGCAGAACTCACTAAAACTCTTGTTTAATGAGATGTCATTTATTTGCAAATACACTTTACAATAACGTGTTTCCAACTACTGCAAACTGATTTTGTTTCATTCCTTCCACATGTCATTGTGCCACCGAGGAGAACTCCTTTGATATTAATAGCAATGAAGATGCATTGCATCTGACAGCCCTAACAACATGTTTAATACAACATTTTAACTCTAAGTAGATGAAGACTCAGAAGGGAACACTTTTTTCAGATTCCATTGTTTCAGAACACAGTTCTGTATAAATGAAATTATCCCACTTAAAAGTTATTTCCACTTTGATATTACTTCTATTTAATGGGACAGTTTTATTTTGGGAAGATTACTTTCTGACATACTGCAAATTATTTTCCCCAAACAATATGGTTTATCCTTCTCTATCTGCTGTAACCAAATTTGTCTCAATAGTCTCCTGCTTCTGGTATATAACTCTGGCAATTCAACATCCCAACTTCTTTTCAAATGACAATCCTAAGGTGTCACTTGCAAAGACAAACAATACAAAACGTGCTGTCTCCGACTGCTACTGCACAACTCAGTGATGGATTTATTCAGGCTTTATTTCAGCCACTTTGTTACCAGAAAGTTCTGCTCCTGCAGAACAACACAAGTTCTGCCAGTGATGCTGGCCAGACTTGACTTTTTTCCTGCCATCTGAGTTTCCATTCAGGAGACTCTTCAAGGATGCTCACTCACCTAACTCAAACACTGCCATCCTCTTCTCCATGGCAAAACCATTTAGGAAGCTTCACCTTTATTTCTGCTCTCTCCCATGGGATTTGTTTGCCTAAGGAAAACACCTACTTAACAAGGAGGTAAATCTCATTTTGAAGTGCATGGACAGAGAATGTTTTGGAAAAGAGCAAATGCAATTTTAAAGCAAATTAAAAGTTTAACCGCAGGGTCAAACCTTTCATTTAAGAGAGCAAAGAATGCAGAGCTGCTGTGGCTTGACAAGTGTATTAACACTGAAGAAACCCAAAAACTTGGTTAAAAATGAAACAAAAATGACCCACTGCATGCAGTGCTGTCCTTGTCTTTCCTTCTTGCACTTCCTCATCCCATTAACAAACTTCTAAGAAAACATTCTCCCTTATCTTTAGTGCAAACAGGGCAACAATCAGGATGTTAGAGATTTGCAGCTTCTAGACCAAGTTGAGAAAGGTGATCTCCTATTTCCTGCTTTGGGACAACACTCCTCACAAAAAGCACACAAGAAACACAGGAAGAAATAATGGGAAGATGTTAGTGCCACTGACCAACCACTGTCACCTCACTTGAACAGCACAACAGAGTGGAAAAGGACCTTCAGGAATGTACAGCTCTAAACATTCAAATGGAAATTGTCCAGTCATTTACTGACAGCTTTTAAGAGCAATATTAGCACAAACCCTCCCTGCAAGCAAGTGCCATAAAACAGAGATGAGAGAGGTGAAATGCTGCAAACAGCTCCTGACATCCAAACCTATCTCAAACAGCCAATAACCCAGTCCACTCTTCACATTTGATGCTGCCATTTACTGCTGCTCACCACATTCACCTCCTGCTTGTAAGACTCACAACAAGTGCAATAAATATGAACAGCTCCTGAGTGGAGCCCTCCAGTTCCAACCATGAACAACTATTCACTTTCAGATGAAAATACCGCTTTGCTGCATTGACCATCAGTTTGTGCACATACTTTACCTGTACATCGTTGGTGTTCATCCTTGTTCCATCCTTGCCAACGAAGATATCATCTATGTCAACCAGAATGTACCTATCCAAGGATAGGGTGAGTTTCTTTCCAGACAGGAAAGAGATGGCATCTATGAAAATCAGCTTGTGCAGCCAAAAATTCAAGTTACTGCCGAAAAGGACTCGCTGAATCCCATCGTGGAGCCCCAAGTCATGTATTACTGTGGCATAGAGAGCACCTAGAGCAGCAGGTGGAGAAAGGTTTTCTGGTGTCTTTACTTTTGCAAATATCACTGGTTGATAAGTTGTGTGATTAACCTGGAAAACGGCCCAGGCATTTCCAAGCAAGGGCCCTTCCTCAAGCTTAGAAGGTTTAGTCACATGGAACAGTGGGGAATGAGGGTTAATGCAACAGTCCTGAACACCCAGATTGCTGTGGACATGGAAAGGAAAACCCTTCAACTCAAAGCTCTGCAAGCTGTTCTCAGTGCCTTTGTGAAATCCAATCACACCTACACCGTACTCCAGGCAGTACTTATCTAGAAGGCCTCTGTTCCAAGAGTCCATATTCACGTACTTCAGAATATTTTCATACACTATGAGAGCGTATTTGCCTCTGCTTTTGTCTAGAAGCACTGGGAGGTCACCTTTCCCAGATGCAATCTCAAGGTGAAACTGAAACCTGCTGGATTCCAGAATGCTTCTTATATCTTGGCCTAAGCTTGAGTGCTGGCTTTCCACAAACACCAGCACTACCAGGTCTGTCCTCAGGGGATCGATGGGCTTCGTGCTCTTCATCTCCATCAGCTTGGATGGCAACGGTTGAGGATCACCACATTCCACTTCTGAAGAGGTTTCAGGAAGCTCATTCTCCTCTTTGTAGCCATTATACAAGTAGTAGGCAGAAATAACTATGCTCACCATACAAAAAGTGGCCAGCAAAATTACTCTTCTTTGGAAATGTCTGTCAAGTTTCAGGATAAAACTCATGGTGTTTACTTGCCTTAGATAGCTCTCAACAGCAGCATGAAAAACAAACACAGATTCTCAACAACTTGTTCCAGTCCTCTGAAATATTTCTGTCACCATTGCAGCACACACATCTATCTTCCACAGAGCTTTACCCAAGGTATGGTCTAGAAGAAAAGAAAATCAGAGATTTAATTGAGGCAGCACCTTGTGAAGTATCACCTGCTTAAACTAATGGGGAGTAAAGAAACCACTGCCAGCCAGAGAGTTGGAGACCAACAGCTCCAAATCTTGCAATAATGTATTTTTTTTCCCTGCTCCCACTACTTGCCACGTGCATTTGAAGGTCTCTGAATCTCACAGGTTCCTCAGCTCAGAGGATCAAATAAAGTAGGAAGAGGTACTGAAAAGCAAGGCGTAAAAGCAAAGTATTTACTGTGCTTTAGAAATTATTTTCACCTAAAGATAAAAGTTAATTCCCAAGTAGACAGCTGCTAACAACCAAAATACTGAAGAAAATTTATCAACTTCTTCCTTCTACTCCTAAAAAGCTGGGGGAACATGATTAAACAAATTTTATCTTTTATTAGTTTTCCCAAGAACTAAGAACGTACACAACTGTTGTACAAACATACACTGATGCACTCTATATTACATCTACTGTAAGAATGTTTTCAAAGCAAAACCTCCTTCCTGCAACATCAGAGGAAAACAAAGCATTTCTCTGGACTGTGGAGTCTTGCAGACTGTTAGAAGCACTTGCCAATTCATTGCATTAAAAACAAAATACAATAATCAAGCTCTTAAATTGGAGAAGAGAAAGTCATAACTCAAAAGTTAAACCTAACAGGCAGATCACCTAAGGATATACTTATGCTTTATCTTGTATTTAAGGAAAGAATAATTTTTCAAGCCAGCAGTACAACTGCTGTCAAAATTCCCTAGTAAAACAACTGGATGGTGTGACAAGCATAAAATAATGATCATAAGTCATAAACAAAGCTTCAAAGCAGATCTTGGAAAATATTAGGTGTGTGAAGATCTAGAACATGGCCACTCTAACTTCAGCGTAGTTTGCACCCAGGTCCATTTGGAAATGGGATTAGGATAAGGTGTGGCATTAACATGGTCATTTCCCAACTGAGAGCTTAATCCTTCCAGTCCTGGTTGGTTTCTTTTTTTATTCCTACATTGGAAGCAAATTGGTCTTTCGCTCCAGATTTTCAAAAAAGCTAAAAAATATGATGTACTTAACAGTACCTATGTCATGTCCACAAATTTAATGAAACCCTGAAGACAGATCTTCCCGGTGCCAAGATGAGCATCGAGTAAAACTAAACGAGAAAGATCAGATGAGGGAGAGGAAAAGAAACTCCAAGGCATTCTATTCATCAAAACCGCAAAATTCAGCATCAAGAGCGAGCGTACGTGAGCCGTCTCATTCATAGTTAAGAGTCAGAGCAAGATTCCTGCTGTCTGCATAGATTTTACTCTCCTCACTGTCTACTCAGATACCTCTTTATCAATCCCTTCTCTTCTGGGAAGACTTGAACCCAGCCTTGAACCTGACCTGCAGCTGCACAAAGTCCTGCTCAAAGCTTTTGGGCAGGAAACCTGCCCTTCACCCACGCTCACTAATCAGTGCTGGACTAAAATAACACAACCCCAGCTTCTCGGTTTCTGTCTGAAAAAAAACCTGAGGAATGCAGAAAGACCAAACAACAACATGGAAGTACCTTTAGAAGAAATTAACATTCTTAAGCATTGAAATGTCTGATCCTTGCCACACCAGCTTCAAGAATTTCAGTCTGGATGGCATAACAGAGACATTTAATATGGGAACAAGTCAGGTGACAAAGAGAAGTTCCACCCTGAATGAGTTAACACCAGACAGAGGCTTCCAGACAGATGATTTTTCATGACACACACCAAGGGTTCTCTTCATCTTGGGTTTCCAGCTCAGCTGCCTGAATGCCAAGAAACACATCATTTTAGTGCCTAAAATTATCACTGACTGCATTCTGCAGGAAAGCTCTACATACACCTACTTGTCTTTGACAACCACAGACCTGGCTGGTCCAGATACAGAAAAAGTGAGAATTGACACTGACCTAAGCTCAGAGCAAGGAAGGGCCGATGAGACAGAGCTGGTTGAACTGGGTATTACACAAGGGTTGCAACCCAAGAAACACTTGCAGCAAGGACACGGTTCCTAATGCCATTCCATAGAGAGGAAAATCTGGAGCCAGCCCAGAAACCCGTGTCTGCTTCAAGAAAAGCCCAGTCATTGTATCCTCAGCTCCTAATTGCAGGCACCCCCGTGGGGCTACAGCGGGCAGCTGCAAGGAGGAGTGGCTGGAACTGCCAAGACAGATGTGAGGTTCCTCTGTGAGGAATGAGGAACTCTCTGAGGCAGCAGGACACAGCCAGACTTGGCACAGTCCCTGCTGAAGACAGTCAGGAAGCAGGACGGAACAGAGCAAGGCACAAGTTTTAAATGCACGCTCTCTTGTATCAGCTTGAGGCTCACGTAATTTTCACTTGCTGGTTTGTATGGCAGGAGTTCAAAAGAACGCAGGAAGAAGAAAACAAACAATTCAAAGAGTTCTCTAAGCCTTGACAAGATACAGTTCCTTTCCTCCAGGGACAGCAGCATTTTCCCCTGAGCAACAGAACTTGCTGGATACTCTAGTGCTGTATTACAGCTAAAATAACTCACAGTGCACCCCTGACAGCGCCATCCTTGGGATGCTCCTCACATGACACACTGTGGGACCTATGGAGATTGGGACAGCGACCTTTATCACATCTCTAGACGTGGCTTCAGGGAAGATGGTCCTTGCTCACTATCATTTCCTACAGTAAAACCAGACAAAAGGTCTAATTCTCAATGTACCTACAGTGAGTGTGTGAGAAGCAGCATTTCAGAAGAGGACAGTACCTGAAGAGTCTCACTTTCATTACAAAAGAACACAATACTTTATTAAAGGAAGGAAAAGTCATGATAGCTTCGACAGCAATAAAAAATATCCAAGAATAAGAAAAAGGCTTAAAGGAAAAAAACAGAAAGAGTCTAGGAAGTCTGCACAAGAGTTCAAGCTTGTTAGTATTGTTCTAGTGAAAAAAACCATGAAAAAACCCCCATAGATAGCATAAGCAGTCTCAGCTCTTTTTGATTTCTACAGTCATGGAATTCAGTGACAGAGGAATGTGGTCCCACCTGTACCTCAAAGCACTTGAGAACAGGTGTCAGATATTATATGAATCCAAAGTTCCACAAAGCTGATGTCACAATAAATTTTACCTAGAGAATAATTCATATGGTATTTTTCCATGGTTTGAAGCAATAAAATTTGCATGTTTTTTTTTATCTAGAACTTCATTGCTTTAAAAGAACCTGCATTTGTTCTCCTACAACCTGCATTTGATGTCCTATTTTGCATTTTCATGCCACCATGTTAAAATTTAGACCTGAACCCTTTACCTCTGCTGCTCAAAGTAGCAGGTACCAAAATGCTCATTTTAAGGTGAAAATTAGCATCTTGGAATATTCAGAATTTGGTTTTTCACTTACAGTCTCACTATGGAGAAGATCTTGCTAAGAGAAAGCTGAGTCACGGAAGCAAGTGTTGCATTTTGTTATGAACACAGACAGCAAGGCTCAGTGCTCCTGTCATCTACTGCAGAAGCCCAGAACTAGTTCACATGAAAATCTTGCTGGCAGTATAAAGAAATATCACCTTCTTAAGCAGAAGATTTAGCACTCTGAACAGCACTGCTGGGCAGTCACAATTACAGGCATCTGCAGGCAACCAGCACAAAATAGCTGCATCTGAATAGAGATCTTCAGTTTGGATTGGCTTGGGGGGTTTATCATTGCTCTGCTTGTTCTGTTTCAGGTTTTTAAATTCACTAACAAAGTGCCACTGATGACAGAACAAATACTGTGAGGAACCCCAAAGACATGAAGCACACCTCGAGTTCCTACCACTTGCAGCTTTCTTTCGTTTGTTGTTTCATTGGTAAGAATAAAGGACCAAATTCTTGACTTCTGTAAATCACGTCACCCTGATAATTTAATGGAAACTCTTCCAGGGAACACAGCCTACTAAATTCTTCACAGGAGTTCTCAATCCAGTAAAAAAAGATGCTCAAGTAAGAAACTAGGTACCTGCACAGGCACAAAGAACTGCACAGAATTTAAAAATAAAAAGTCTATTAAAGTTGAGTCATGACTATCAACACAATTTTTAAAATGACAAGAAACTTTTCTGCACTGTGGTAATACCAAGACCAAAGCAATGGTCTCAACTGAAATATCCATAAATAAGTGAGGAATTGTTCTCAAATCAAATTTGTCAAAGCCCAGTAGGAAAACTCTGGTTTAGTCTTACCTCAGGCCCGTGCTAGGGCAACTGCTTACTGTGACCCTTGAGAAGAAACAATACAGCTGGGTCAAATTTATAAGTAAAAACATCCTGTTAAAGGGTAACAAAAACCCTTTTCATCAAGAACTACTAAAAGAGAGCTAGTTCTGGGTTGAGTATCCATCAATATTATTCAGGTAGATCACATTTTTCTGGGGACATATTTTAAATAATTCTCTTCTAATAATCCCCATCATTCTCATCCTGTTCTTTACCTGCCTGGACAGTGCCACAGTGCTGGTGACATGCTGGTGATTTATTACACAAAGGATGAGTTTTAAATGAAGAGCAGAAAAAAAGGAGGCATATTGTTTAGTGTATTACTACAGACATTTAAATCTCACATGATTAGAATGCTGCTTAACTGCTTTGAACATAAAGGTCTGCTCTGGCCAGTCACTAAGAAATACAAGTTCCTCAAAGGAAGCATTCTGAAGTCATTTTAGCGTTACTAAAATGGAAATCTTTGGATATAGAGATGATATGGTAGGAAGCAGCAAAGTGCAACTGAACACAACCAAACCTGGGGTGAACAGCAGGGCTCAGATTGTTAAATCAGTTACAAAAACACCAAACAAGCGTCCAAACCCTGAGCATGCCTACTTACAGCATTATTTTACTGACTGAAGTATTCAACAGCTCAAAGGAGTAAATCCAGGCTGAGAATGAGACCTTACAACTGCATATTAAAAAGATATTTTCAGCTTGTAAAAATGGTGATATGAGACATGACAAGGGAAGTCTTTGAGACCCTTTAATATCACATAACAAACCCTGGAATGTGTGAATATTGAAGGGCTTATATTCTCTCATAGCTGTGAAGGAAATAAAAAAAAAAAAAGGCAATGGTTTAGGCAGCACAGCAATTCTGGTGGATAGAAATTCTTTTCATTCTTTTTCAAATCTTTGAGGTAAGCAGTTCTCAGTTTCTACTGTACCTGTGACATCCTTAGCTCCATGCTGCATTGCCTAATGCAGCACTAAAGACACCTTTGAAAAGTCTCTAGTGATAGAGATCCAGGATAGAGATCCATACATGACAGTTTGTCAAGAAAAAATATTTATAACCATTAAACGTACAATGTTTAAAAATAGTTTAAAAGAAGGCTCTGAAGACTTCAACAGAACATAGAAGTTTGGTTTAGTCTTCACATCACTCTTCACCTTCACACAAAACTTTCTACAGGAAGAGCTTTAAGCTCCTGACATCACACAATTTTTCTGAGATAAACCCTGTAATTCTTCAGCAATTGCAGAAACTTCACTATCTAAACAGTAAATGATTTGCTCAAGGTCTCTGAGATACATGTCCAGCACACTGTCTGGTCCATGCCCATACCATTACTTCCCTTTTCTCCTACAGCTGCCAAGAATAAAGAGTTAATAAGGCAGAGTTCAGCACCATTCCTTCAGAGAGAACTGCCTGGGATGCTGAGAGCGAGAGAAACCCCGTTTCTTTCACTTACCATTTTCTTAGGAAGAGAAACCCCCACCACACCAAACCCTGAAGCAATTATCCAGCACAGCACACCAGGTAGTGAATTGAATAATAGAAAAGTTTTCTGCCATTTCCCGAGGGTTGCACATGACAGCTGAAACGAGCAGCAACACACATCCATTTCTGATGGCATCTGGGGAATCCAAGCAGCTATAACCACCTGAAGTTATGAAGAATTACCGCACTAGGCTGACAAATTTTGCTCCCCAACAGAGCCATAACCAATTCTCACAAACACCAGAGGGCAACAGCGTCGCGCAGAACGCCGCGAGGAGAGCGAAAGGGAAAAGCCCGGCCACTGAAGGAAGGGCTGCTGCGGGCACCGCGCCGGGCAGATGCCGAGTGCGCCGGGAAACAAGAAAAACCAACCCAAAGCCCAAGAAACACCAGCGAACAGCCCCGCAAACGCTGCCTCCGCAGCGGGAGCCTCAGCGCCGGGCAGCCGCCCCGTCCCGCCGCGCTCCCGGCCCGGGC
This sequence comes from Poecile atricapillus, assembly GCF_030490865.1. Taxonomy (NCBI): domain Eukaryota; kingdom Metazoa; phylum Chordata; class Aves; order Passeriformes; family Paridae; genus Poecile; species Poecile atricapillus. The sequence continues at coordinate 6,745,731 of NC_081252.1, forward strand.
GGTGCCCGCAGCGGAGCGGGAGCCTGCGGCCGGCTCGGGCACAACTTTGCCGGGATCAGGGGGCCGGCGAGCGCCGACTTGTGCGGCTCGGCCGCGCCGGGCCCGCGGGCACCGCCCGCCCCGCTGCTCACCTCCAGCCGCGCTCCGCCGACATGTCCCCCCGCGCTGCCTCAGAGCCCGCTGCCGGCCGTGCCCTCAGCACAGGCTCCTCCGGGAGAGGCGCCGGCACCCGGCGGGCGCGGAGTCGCCCCGGGCGCGGAGGTGCGGCGGGGCTGCCGCCGGGGCTGCAGCACCGCCCGCCAGCCTCGCCCTCCCGGAGGAGGAGCCGCGCTCGCCGGCCAGGGGCGGGCGGGGGCTCCGCCGCGCCTCCTCCCGCATCGCCCGCCCTCCTCCGAGGCTCGGCCGGGCCGGGGGCGGCCCCGGGCCCGGGCCCTCAGCCTGCTGCCGCCCTCAGCGAGCCGCGGGCCCGCCCCTCACGGCACCTGCCGCGCCCCCCTCCCACACGAGGGCCGCCGCGCCCTCCCTTGTGGGATTCTTAATCCCTGTCTTAAATAAAGTAGGATTTAGGATTTTTCTTCCCCGCTCCTCCGAAACCAATTTAGGAAGCCCGTGCTGCAGGCGCGCTGAGGGGAAGTTGAAGTCGCACCCTCCCGCCCAATCCCCCGCTCTCGGAGCAGCTTTAGGCCGATTTCTGAGCCGGGAAAAGGCAAGGGTGGAAATTCCGTGAGGTCAATTCCATTTTGTCAAGACAATGTAGGGTTAAAATCTTGAGAGAATGCCAGTTAATGTGTTTGCAGCCTCGCTGCTTTTCTTGATTGAATTTCCTAACCCTATGTTAAACACAGTTAGTCCCACTGCATTTTTCACTGATACCCTGCATCCCTCGCTCTGGAGATGGAGCTGCTCCATTACTGCAGGTGAGGGAGTTACGGTTCCCCGTCTGAACTGCATCAGCTTCCACAAAAGGGAAATAAAATTAATAAATTTTACAAGTGCCCTCTTGATCGAGCTAATTTACCTACAATTGCCCAGTGATTGTTAGCTCACCTAATGGCTGACAGTTCAATACATCGGATTAACTCCATCACTGGTGCTTGTCTGTCCAAACCTTCCTTTCTGTGACTGATGCAAGGCAAAAACTTCAAGGAGAAAAGTCACCCGAACGTTGCCTTTCCAAACATCAGGAGAATTGACAGCTCCTAATTCAAGAATACTGTCATTTACTTTCTCCTCTTTTTCTCCCTTTAATTCTCATGACACACTGAATACCCCAAATTTTACTGTCTTCTAAGCTAAAAAACAGCGCAAGGTCCATCAGCTAGACTTAGAGCAGAAAAGAGAACTTGTCAAAAGGGTTTACAATGTATAAGGTTATTGATCCTTGGAACAGAGACTCCATCTGAAATCCTGTTGCCCTCTCAGTATTCTACAGAAAGGGATTTTCTCCCAGATTAAGCTTCTCGACCGGGACAATATCCTGACAGAGTCTTGTTTTGGGGACTCTACTTTTCTTAGAACAGGCTAGGAAGCATGGGGTGGAAGTCAAGTGACTAAAATTCTCAGCTGTGAGCTCCAACTCACGGTTTCTCTCCTACCCTTCTCTCTGAGCAGCTGTTTTTAGGTTATCGCTGGCCAGCCTGGACAGAAACGTGTCGGAGAGCGCTTGTCCTCGGAAGCACTTGGTTGCTCACCGAGATGTGCCAGACACCTCACAGCTGAGGGCTGCGGTGCTCAGCGTCACCAGCTGCAGCGCCGTGCGCTTCTGGCAGGAATATTAACAGCTTTCATCATCCTTGGTGCTACTTTTCAGGTTTTTTGCTCTTGAGCTGTCAATGCAGCGTGAACTGGGAGTGATGTCTCAGCTGTTCTTTGAGCAATACATCTTAGGACACCGCTGACTGCGCTTCTGGCCAGGATTTCTGCCTGGCACACAGTACTTGACAAAAAAATAGGAAAATGAGTAGTAAATCCAGACAAGAAATCAGGGAGGAGGAAAACCTACTGAACTGCAGGCAAAACAGACACACATCTAGACAACTGCTAGACTCCACCGTGAACTAAGGACTCAGCTTTCTGCCTTTCTCACTGCCGGCCTCTACACACAAATGCTCCCTTTCCCATTCATGTTTTGCTTCCAGCTCAAGTCTTCACCTGTTCCACGTCCTTCTGCACCATCAGCAATCTCTCTTCCTCAAATGAACTGAATCCCACCCTGTCTCAGGGTCTCAGCACTTTCAGGCAATTGCTGCAAGAAACGCTTCTAACCACTGCATGGCTCTACATCTGCAAATGAACTCCTGGTCCTGCTGAAACCTGTGCAAAATTTTGGTTATTTTTGGTGTGGTGATCATTACTCCAACTCCCAGCACAGATTGCTCATACCATGTACAGACTGACTACACTGCACGTCAGAAGGGTCGTCACCGTTTGGAGCGTTACTTGTAATAGCAACACTTTTCCATTAATAAAGAAATACTTTTTCCAGTCCTGCCACTTCAAAGTTTAGAGACATCTTTTAACCAAACACTCATTTTTATTTGTATTATTTTTGTTGGCAATTTCTTGCAGGAAGACATTAAATTGAGATAGGTATTTGAAAACAAGGAGCATCAAGGCAATTGCTTGTTATTAGTCATTTCATGATGACTTTTTTAAAGCTATTACAAATGCTGCTAGTCAAAAGGCAAACTTATTGTAGATTTATAATGCTCTTCGGATTAATCAGAAACTCGTGAAACTGGAAAAGGTTTTCTTTACAAGTTGCATCTATATAATGAGGAGAAAAATGTGGCCTAACATTTAAGAAATGCTTGTGGTCCAAAATGTAATCAGCTAAGAGGCTATCTCAGAAAAGAAAAAACCCCAACACTGTTCAAGTTTACAATTGAGCTACATTTTTCCATTATTGTGATTACAATACCCTTCACTTGTGAAGTGTGTAATGACTATTCTGTAGCAAACAATACAGGAAACCAGCCACACTTACGGATTTTCCCTATAAAGCCACTGGCTTTCAGATGGAAAACCCATTTATTGTTTCTTTTCAGAACTTTCTATTTAATTTTCAATAACTTAGCCTAAAAAATCTCACTATCTGCATACATGATAGTAATGTCTTTCAAACCAGTGGAAGGAAGTTGCTCATTGCATGCTGTGGGTGCTGACTGCTTGGCAGCAGAAAGGCAGTTTTATCTCCAGGCTTAGAATAAACTATTGTTATAAATATGTTTTGTTCCACATTCATCAGGGTATCGAGACAACTGTCATCTTTGCACAATGATCAAATGGGCAGCTCTGGAATTCAAGCAGCTCAGGAATTCATTAGGTGTGTGTGAGCTGCAAACCCACCCTTTACTGCTCAAGTCATGCCATGTGAAGTGTAAGACAGATCCATTAATGAGGAGGACTGAGCATTTTCCATTGCAATTTACCAAGAAATTTGCTTATGAAAAGAGAGAAAAGACTCTTCCTTCCCATTATATCAGGGTCAGAGATTCCAAGATAATAAATATACAAAAAAAAAAAAATAATAGCAGCATTGATTCAGAATGTATTAATTTTAGTGAGTTTTTTCAAATGTATGCCAATTTGAGTGAAAGCTCCTTAGCAATATTGAAATTGGTTACAGGAAAGGGATAATGGGGATGGAAGAAAATTAAAAAGAAACCAAGTCTCTGCAAGCACAACCAACAATCTGGAGCATCTCTGCCCTTTGAAAGAAAGTAATGTGTAATTAAACCTTCTGTTAAAAATTGATTTTAGAATATGTAATAAAATAGAGTTAAGAATCTGTGTTATTACCCTAAAATCCATTTGTTTTCCACACCAATAACAAAAGAGAAGTTCTAAAATAGTCTTGTACATTGCAAAGAGGGAAAACATTCAAACTGCTATATCCAGCACTTCAGTTGAGCAGTAATACAAACACTTCCCAAAGCAGAATGTCATTCACAGTCAGCTGGAAAAATCAGCATAGTTTCATCTTTCATCTGCAGGATCAATGGCAGCACTGTCTGCTCCAAACTGAGAGCTCATCAGCTGGCAATCACTGAGGTGAGAAAGGACGTGGGGACCAGTCAAAGTTAGGGATTGTCTGTCAGCAGCCAAAGTGATGTGTCTGGAAAATACTGCAAGCAGTTTTCAGACAGGAAAAGAAGAGGTGGATGTATGGAAGTGTTGATGCTGTTTCATATGACTGAGGTACACCCTCACTTGGAAGGCTGGTTAAAGTTTGGGGAAAGTGATTCCAAGCGGAAGAGGTGGAGAGAAGAGCTGTCCCCATGATCAGGTGAATACACAGCATGATAGTCGAGGTGAAGGTTGAGAGCTGATATAGCTGCAGCACTCGAGGGGGAGACATTAATATGCAGTGGTAGCTCACAACTATTTAAGAAAAAGAGATTTTTGGCATAATAACAATTGGGTAAAATTGGTGCAGAAAGTTAGGATGGAAATTAGAAGAAGCCCTTAAATCACCAGAGCGAAGCAGACGCATTCTGTGAGCAGTGAGGGCAAAAAGTGTGGTTAACCTGGAGATGGAGCTTGAGTGACCATCACACATTGCTCATCACGGTGCTGGCCCAGCCTTGATGGAGGATTCAGAGCATCCATCCATCAGTGAGCCCAGAGTTTTTATAGTGCTGGGAGATCAAACCCAACAAGAACAGGAATAAATCCTCATCACTGATGCTGGAGTTGCTATCGGCTGTTTCAGCTGTGGTTTGTTTGTCACACTGGTTCTTTCAGGCTGTCTGTGGGCACTAGAGAAGAGGAGCACCTGCACTCTGTTCACATGAATATGAACATCTCCTCACAAGTCATCATTTTTTAATGAAAGCCTGTATTCTGGAACATAAGATGTTAGCCTCCAGGGAAACATATCAGCTTGTCATCTGTCCCACAAGTCAACAGGTAAAGAAAAAAAAGGGAGAAATTGTTTTCTTTCCTGCTAGAATTCATTTGAATACCAGATCTTTCTGCTTATTAATATTTCAGTTCTCCCCAAACATGAAATGGATTGAAATATCAGCTAAACCGGTAGAACTCTTATGTTTATCATGTATTATTTTGATTTAATCTTAAGAAATTACGTCAATAGGTTGCCCATATGTAATCATGCACCATGCACAGAGATCTTAATTACCCTGTTCATCAATATTCATGATAGCCCATATTATGCAGGTTATTATCCTATATTGTTATAGGTGATGCCCCATGAATACCATATGGGAGAGGGATTTAAAAAAGGTTACAGGCTAATAAGTGTATTTTATTCCACTCAGAAAACTCAAGAGAAACAGTTCTTTTCAAAGATCCAGAGACTGTAATTACATGCAAAATGTTAAGTCACCTTAAAGGCAAATGCTAACCCAGACAGACTGAAGATTAAAATTAAAAGCTAAAACTTCCTATTGTTAACAGTGCCCCACTGCACTAGATATTGTGCAAATATATGAAAAAGGGGACTACCATCACAAGGAGTTGAATTCTACCTTTCAGCTTGGTTGTTCCAGAGCAGAAATTGTAGTAGGTTTAAGCTAGCAGCTGGTGGTCATCTAATAGCAGTGAATTATAACACTTTATAATGCCACAAATATTGTATGCAATTCCCTGTAAAGTTTCCTCGGAGATGTGCCTAGAAAATGCTGCTTTGGCATGTCAGCCTTACCACTTAATTTCATTTACCCATGTGTCGCCCTGAAAACTCAGCTTCTGAGCTTGCTAACATAGTTTTCTAAAGACTTTCCCAGGACAGTAACTGTAAACATAGATATGTGTTTAAAAAAATAAAAAAAATAATAATAATTAAAAAAATAGCACAAATACCCTGACATGCTTTCCTGATACCAACATTAAAGATTCTTTAGGAACTCTGTATCAGCCCACTATCCTACCTGGGAACAGAAGAGCAGCAAACATGAAGAATGATTTTATCCTAAATTTCAGTTTTTAGGATTCCACTCCGAGTTTTTCCAGAATGAAGAATCTCTTTGACTATCCACCTGTCAGACAGGCACATTTAGCACCGCCTCTATTTCTAAGCACAGATACTTAGATGTTGCTATGTAAATGAAAAATACATGAATAGTCAAGATCCCTTTTTTTTTGCTCCATGTATTTGAGCAAATGCAACCATAACACATTAAAGACTTGGAAGGTGGAAGTAAAGTATAAATCGAAGTTGCATCTCTTTATAATTTTCTATTACAGCAGTCCAGTAATGGAATTAATAAAACTCGCATTTTCATGCTGTCAAGTTACATTAAAAAGCATTATTTAGCCCTCTCCAAACCTACACTATAATAAATGTCAAGTTCCCTGTTATTAGGTATTTCAATATTTGTACAAAGATATAACGCAGATAATGAGAACACACACTGCAGACATGTGTGCTGTTATAATATTAACCTGAGATAAATAACCTGGGACAATTATTCCCAGTCTTAATAAAGCTGATTTTCTAATCAAATGTCAATAAAATGACTTGTTTTTAATATGGACACAACTTCAGTAATAACTTTGACTCACTGAATAATAACTTTCAGAATGAACAAGGAAGCACTGCTAATTTTTTTAAGACACTGTTCATTCTCCAACTGGCTTCCTTCACCTCAAGCACTCAGAACCCTCTCCATCCACTAAGGCAGTCCAAGGCTGGCACTTCACTTTCACTGCCATCTTTGTCCCTGTCACAGGAGAAGTGACAAGCAAGAAGATGGGAGATAACAGAATAAAGGGAATAGTTTATAGGGCAGCATCTTTGGTTTGTAGTCCATTTCACTGCTCACCAGCCAGGTCTCTGTTTTCAATTAGATTGTTCCAGTGCTTTTCCATAAGAAAGAAGATGAGCAAATTCCTGTAGTACACCTTCCCTGGCTCAGTCCTTCATTTGGCTGTCTGCTGGATGCATTCAGTTTTCTAGGAGAAGCTGACAAACTGAAAGTCAGTGTAATACCACGGGACAGGAATTACAAAGCAACTAAATGCAAACTGGCAATAGCAGCAGAGGTGATGCAAATCTTATGTCTTCAGGGCTCCTGACAGCTTGGAGTACTAATTTGGACCTTGACCGTAATTCTTCCCCTAATTCAAGAGCTTTCCTTTTTATTCTAGTCATTAACAATAAAATGGAATTTTTAAATGAATTTACATAGTCAAAGAGGGTGACATGTTTTCAACTTCAAACATTTGCATATTCTTAAGGGACTTGCTCATGTACCCTGCTGGTGAACCATCGAGGAAAAGATGGTTACCGTGTTACAAAAGCAATAAAACATGCAATTTACTAAAACACTGTCTGAAATATTATCCATGGAAGAACGAGTCTGATTAGCTAACAGGAACAGACAGGTTTATGATTGCAAGTTTTATGACTATTTGATAACATAAAGCACTTTTTTTTCTCAAAAGGAAGTTGCAGCACTTAATGCATTTGCTGAGCTTAGTCTTGTCAGCACTATAAATCATTCAAGTTGCACTCCTCAGAAATAAAATCTGCACTACATGGTTAGAAAATTACAGTGTGCTAACAAACTCCTTGAGAGATAATTTCTGATTTTCAATATCTAGCCCAAAGAACACTTATTCCTACAGTCAAAGGCATTTAGTGCTGATAAAAATATAAATAATATCACCGGTTACTCACATTTAATAATGACCATAACTGACCTGGAGCAAGTTATTCCTTACATTTAAAATCAGAAAAAGATGATCATCTTTGATGATGGGTTTCCATTACACTTGCAAGATGCAGTAATACAAGACAACTAGGCAATACACTTGGCTGACAGTTTTTCATAACATTTCCCTGGTTGGAAATTAAAAAAAACCAAAAAAGCCAAACTTGTTTTCTAGTCTTTCCTCAGCTTTTGGCCAGACTGAATTATTCAGTTGCTTCAATGCATCCACAAATCACATTTTCTCAGTGTTTGGTTCAAGCTCTGTTGTGTTGATTCTATCACAAACAAATATTAATGGAATGCCACAATCACACTTGCACAGCAAGGAAACCTTGAGGCATTACATCCTGGCACTGTCATACAGTTCCCAAGGGCAAGGGAGTCCTTGACTTCAGGAATAATATTTGTTATTTCTCTATTATGGCTATTTTAAAGACTGATGTTTATTTAAGGACTACTAATTATTATTTTAATGCCACATCAAACAACTTACTGACAAAACAGAGTTTGATATTAGAATGAACTTAAATTAAAATTACTGCAACATCATCTCTAAATATACCTGTTCGACCTGATTTTATATTAAGGAAAATTTAGGCAGAGCACAGCTGAATAGGTGATGGCAGATCAGAATTATCCAAGCACTAAAGAAATGCAATTAAGAAACAATAACCTGGCAGCCAATTTAGTAGAAATGACAGGATAACCTTTTCTAGGTATGTGGTCTGAAGTTCCATTAAGGCAGAAGTTCCCAGACTATTTTCACTGGAGATGCAGGTATTGAGACTGCAGATGTTCCACAGACAGCTCATTAGTCACACAGTGATTCCATTCACCAGGTTCCTTCCAGCTGACAAACTCAAAAGACATACAACAAAAAAAATATTAAAAACTGTGTTAATGATGCCACATTTGTCTATGAGCCATCTTCATTATTACAGAGAGGCCTCTGTGCCAAAGGAGACACTTTCAGAGTGTCTCAGAGACACACTAAGTCTTCCTGGAACAATCTCTATTAAAAACAGGGCTCGTCCTGCAGAAATCTTCTGCATCCTCACTTCCAGCTGCTCCATTTGCCTCGTGGACACATCTCACTTCAGCCATATGGAAGCACCCGTTCACTCAGTCTGCTTCCCTCCCATCTCACTTGCATTAACTGCTCATCACCTAACCCAGAGATCAGTCCTGTCCCATTCTTTCAGCACCAGCCCTGTTGATGCTAACAACAACAGCTTTCCTCTCAATTCTGACACCAAGGCTCATGCTGAGCACTACAAATGAATTTTTCATTTTGTTAAATCTTGAAGGAGCACAATAAGATAGGCAAACAAAGGCTGCAGAACTCTGGAGTGCCTGATGTTGGAATGATGAGCTACAAACATCTGAAGGAATTTAACAATATCCTTTGGTTAGTCTGAATTGTATTTTAAAAAGTATAAAAAAATATTCAGATTCTTCTCAAATTCATCACAGTTTTACCTTGCAATACTCTGGTCTCTCTGACACACAAATCTGCAGATTAATTAGTCCTCCAAAAGAGCTATGTGGGCACAAGGTTTCTGCCTAAGACCCCTTCCAAGCCGTTTTCCCTGCTTCTGTGGCTCAAGAAACCACCCGTTAAACTGGAAACAACAGATTATTAGCCCATAAGTGCAGCTGCTTGCATGCTGTCTGGTCTATTTACATATCCTTGAAACTATTATGCCCAATTTGTAGTTTGGATTGTTTCTCCCTTCTAGTGGTAAGAAGGGAAAAGTCTCTTTAAAAATGTCATCTCTCTTAGGCTTTCCACTGAATATACCACTCAGCCACCCTTAGGCCACTGCTATAAGGTAAAAAGCTGTGCCTTTATAAACCAGGTGCTGTTTTTCCCTGTACCTAGTTGTCTGTGCTGGGTGCATGCACTCCACTGTACAGATACTGCCAGCTGAGTACACTCCATAGTTAACAACCTGAAAGCAACTCTAATTTAAATTACTCCAATATTATATGCACATTCACCCTCCAGAAACGTAGAGTACTTGTCAAATATCACTTTGAAGAACCTTTGTTTAGCTGCTGAAACACCTACACACCTAAAAAAAATCTATTATAGCTTGTACAATTTTACGTTTTACTTCATGGCTACCGTAAAACAAAACAAATTATTTTGGTGCTGGATGGAATATTTTAACAGGAACATTTCAAATAAGTATTATCTTGGATAGCACTAGAGCATCAAAATACTTAGGGCTGTGAAGGAGCTGCCTTTTGTTCATAGCAGGCAAGGAAAGACTACACAATACTCTATTAAATACTCAGACGTACGTGTTCCTCAGGCCAGTTTTATTCATCAGCTACACAGAACTCCTGTGTCTTAATTCCCCCTGAAATCATGACTCCCTGCAGTCCTCTCCCAAGAAAAGAAGACACATACTAAACTCCCAGCTCAGAGAGTGCTGCCACCCAGGATTGTCAGCACAACCCTCAGAGGGAGCTGGCCAAGGAGCTGTTCCTCCCAAAGTGCTGGAGGGAAGGCTGGCAGAGGGCAAGGTATCTTAGAGCCCATCCTATGGGGCTGCTCCTGAACAGGAATTAATAAATCTATCAGTACTAGACTCCTCTGTGTGTCTGGGAAGGAGTTTAGCATTCTCTTTACCTGAGTTAACCAGACTGCTCCGTGTGTTCTCCCCATCTGTTCTCCTCCCTCAAGTGCTGTTATCAATCATCTCTGAGGCTGAATTCCCTTTGCTAGGGCAGTGTCACTTTTGTTTCCTAGCATCAAGTCTTTGGGACCTTCTGTTGTGTGATTTCTTCGCAGAAGATTTGAATCATTGAACCATTTGAATTCCCTGTCAAAATGGCCTCTGGAGACAGGTGATGAGCACCACCAAAACCTCTGGAATGACCAGCAGCTGTAGAAGCTGGGATTCTTCACTCTCCAGACCTGGAATCTGCCTTGCTTGGAGGAGAAGTTTCCATGCTGCTGTCAGCACAGCAGCTTAAGGAGAACATCACAACTGGGGTCTCACATGGTGATCCCCCTCCTCTTTATCATCTAACACAACTACAAACAAACCAAATGATACATTGCACAAGGAATAAGGGATGGTTAAAAGCAAATCTCTAAACTAAGCCTGCCAGGCTCACCCAGGAGTTCAACACAGCAAGGCAGGCACTCTGCACTACCTAGTTCATGGGAAGAGATTTCTAAACTCTACCAAATGAAGTTAAGAAATGAAACAGAGAGCAATAGAACCATATTTTAATTAATTTAAAGGGATGGAATAACACAGAATCTTTGCCATGAAACTAGGGGATTTTTCTCCCTTAGCTAGTGCCCAAGTAAGATTAGAAATTGGGAAAAAAAAACCACTGAAACTGTAAATGCATTATGCCACCGGATAGAAACAAAAGGTAATTATTTGAAAACTAGAAAAAACTCCAAGAGGAAACATAAAACATGATGGAATATGGATTATTTTGATCCCCGAGAATTCCCCATGTTAAAGGCACGGAGAAAACCATCATTCACAAGTGGGAAAACAGAGGGAGTGTAAAAGTGAAATGCAGTTCTGACAAATGATGCTGTGTAGAATATGGGTTCCCAAAGCAACAGAAAAAAGGCACCCCGACAGCAGCAGCCTCAGAGATTGTATATTGCAGCGGGTTGCACGCGGGTTTCTGGAGATTCACCTTCTCAACTGGCACACTTACTTGCCAAGGCTGCTCAACTTCTTTCATCTTCAACCACAAAACCTCCCAGTCCTTCCACAGCAATCACTCCATCAAATCAAGAGAGACCAAAAAATGTTCTTTTCGCTGTTCACAAGAATATCAAGTTCTGTGCCCAAGAGATACCATTTGAAGTCAGAAGGAACAAGCCAGCAAGTGTAGAAAACTGCTATTTGAAGAAGTGATAAAAGACAGCAAACTGAAGCCTGTGGTTAATACAAAACCCCATGATTAATAGAACACAAATGCAGAGGGATATGAGAAGCTTGCATTATCAAAGCAAAAATCATTTCTAACAAAAATCACCAAATTTCCAAGAATTGCACAGCACTTGTGGTGGCCACTCCTGATCTCTACATAATATGGCAGCAGTTCAACTGGCACTAATCTGTTCTTCTGGATACAAGCAGGGAAGAAGTCAAGGTCCCAGTGATATGCAATCCTGGAACTTCATTAGAAACCTTGCATCTTTCAATAGTTTAAATCCAAGCCAGAAAAGAACCTGCTTTGACACCAACTATCCTTAGGAGCAACATTTTGCAGCACCCAATTTGAAAAGGTTAACCTGCCGGGCAATAATACAGAAAAGAAAAATGAAAAGGAGGGCAAGGAAAATCATCTGCTGCTGAAACTGCTCTTCTACAAAAACAAAGTGATAGGAAGATTCAGCCCGTGAACAACGCATTCCTCAACCAGGAGAGAAAAAACACAATTCTTAAAAATCTCTTCGCTACATTAGAGATAGAAAATTGACTACAAATCAGCTGTTCAGGACTTGTTGCTTGTTCACTACTCAGACATCAGAATTACTACCACAATATTAGAAGAACAATCCAATCAGCATCTTCCAGGGATGCATTTGAATTCATTTGCTGGTGCCAGCCATGCTGGGCTTTGCTTCTATCCATCCATCCTGCTGCAAAAAGCTTCAATTCTGTTCTCACCATCACATCAGATCAGCTCTTGGACTCACAGCTCACCACAGACCTCGAAACAGGAGGCAAAGATCAACACCAGTTGGCCTTTCACAACTTCTCACCCATCTATTACCTTTCTGGGGCCAGCTGCAGAAAATGGGGGGGAAGCCATTCCAAAGAACACTACCAAGGAAATCACACAGCACTCGGCACTTTTTCCAGGCATCAAATTTTTAATGGATGATGTGAAGTAACACAGAAGCAATTCCTGTCCACAGAAAAAAAGATTTCAAATGGTTTTGTCTCAAGGACAATCACTGGATGTTGACAATTTCTGGTGCTGAAAGTTACATGAGGTCCTCAACATTGAGCAATCAATATCCCCACAATCTAAACGGTGAAATTACTACCTCGGCAAGGAGAAAAGTTTCAGCATTTGCAACTCATCTCCAAAGCTTAGTAGAACTAAACCAGCAGAATTTCCCTGAGATAGCACTGTGTTCTGGAACCCCTCAAATACTCACTAAAACAGACTTGACTTGCACTAGGACAGCCGTTCATGAAAATCTGGGGGAAAACCTAGGGGAAGTGGCCATGTGCACGCACATCCCTTCCCACAGCCGGCACAACCAAATCCTCCTTTGAATGGCCTCAAAGTTGAGCAGCACTCATTGGCACAGCCTCTTCTCCCACACACAGGCCAGGGAGCAACACGGCAGCGCCAGCCAGATGGGCAAGGACAAGAGAGAGCAGATGCCAACGAGGCTTTCAAGCTGTGCCAAGGGAGGTTGACGCTGGGCATTGGCAAGAACTTGTGCCCAGCAAGGGCCATTAGATCCTGCAATGGCCTGACAGGGGGCTGCTGCTGCAGTCATCATTGTGGCACGTGTGCAAGGCAAGCCAGGCCGCAGCGCTCGGGCCCCGCTCTGCTGGCCATGCTTGCCGCCATGGCTCACAGCTTGGACTCAACATTCTCTTCTCAGGGCTCTCTGCAGCCAGGGCCTTCTGTGCTTCTGTGACATCACAGCCTCTGGGCACGGCACGCTGGCTGGCAACTGTCCCCAGCTGTTGCTGCGCCCCAGAGCCCAGGCAGAGCTGCTTGCAGACAGACGCCCAGAGCCTTTCTGCTGCTGCCACAGCACTATGGCTGCTCACGGCTCTTCCGCGCTCCTGCAGCTTTACCTGCTGCTGCTCTTGGCCCATCCCCTCGACCCATCCACCAAACCCGAGCGGAGCACGGATGCCTCTGCGACGGTTCCGGAGGATTTCCACCTGGAGGAGACGGACTCTGCGCTCATCTGGTGGGCGTCCAGGACACTCCTCCTCATCGACGTGCTCCTCATAGGAATGGCCATGGGATGGGCCCTTGGGAGAAGATTTCAGAGACGCTGGGGAGAGGTGAGGCACGGGTGGGGGGTCAGGCAGGCGGGATGGGGCAGACCTTGAGGGCCTCTTGGGCACCCTTTGGCCAATGCCCTGCGGCAGAAGGGGCCTGAGCTCCTGGCTGGGCAATCCGGCCCAGGGGCTGAGCCCCATGGACAGCACCAAGCAGAGGCGGCCAGAGCTCTGCCTGCTGCAGCCTCTTCCCCGGGGCAGCCCAGCCCAACTCAGCCCGAGTCTCTGTCTCCCAGGCCAAAGGCAGCCCCACACGTGCCGGCCCCGCTCTGCCCCTCTGCCTCTTCCATGGCGATCCCTGTGCTTTGCCTTGCAGCGCAATCTCCAGAGCCCTTCGGGCCCTGCAGGGCCCCGCCGCCATCCAAGACTCGGCTGACCCATGAAGTCGATGCAGCTGCTCAGGAAAAACCGTGACCTGATGCGGCTGCTCCTTCGCTCCAGCTCTCAGCCGAGGAGGCCAACCACCAAGACGGCGGCAAAAGAGGGCATTGGCAGGAGACTCCGCACCTCCCTGCAGCTCTGACCTCCAGCGCGGCACTCCGTCCTGCAGAACCTTACGGGGAACGGGTGACCAGTGCCCAGCCCAGGCACTGCGACGTTCCCCACTTTAGAAGTTAGACACACCCCTGTTGTTCGTTTTAGGATTCCCCACCACGTTTCCCCCAAGAAGTTGACCTTTCCCTTAGTGTTCAATTCTAAACAGTTCAAGTCTTGAAGATTTTTAGGCTTAAGATTCTTACCCCATAGTCTTCTAGAAACGTTGGATTGTAGATTTTACAAGTAGTCAAGTGAATAAAGTTCACGTTTTCTACACGTTGCTGCGTCATTTTCTTGATGTTGCACCTGAGACCTGGGGACTCCTTGAGAGATGGGTTTGCATGGCAGCTCCAGACTGCCTGCAATGGAGAGCCCCAGTGCCCCAGCAGGCTTTGCAAGAGTCCGGAGGGCAGCGGGAAAGAAGAAGGTGGCCAATGTTCACCTGCCTCCACCTTCCAAGGAAGCTTGGAGTCAAACCCTGTCTGCACTTTAGGGGGGACCCTAAAGGCCCCGGCAGGCATCAGGATGGCCCCAGGACGGGGGGCTCACAGGACTCTGGGGCACCACAAAAGGAGCAGGATCATCCCTGCAATGCTGCGAGAGAAATCCAGAGACGGTTCCCCTGGCATCCAGGCAAGGCCTGAATTCAGGCAGGCAATTCGATCCACAGGCTGCCTGGGCTGTGGCAGCTATCAGTCCTGCTTCATACATTTCTGGGGGGTTCATATATATAGATCTGTATTTAGTTCTTTGTATTTATCCTGGTGACCCTCAAAATAGGATTAGATTTCATTTTCCTACAAAACAAAACATCCGTTTTTTGATTTCTAGGAATCAACCATCTGTGCTCCCAGTTCAAATCACTTCTCTCAAACTTCTTCTGCATCTTGCTCCTTTACAGCACCATCAAATACCTCTGTTAAAATACAGAGCATCAGTGCAAAGACCACAGTCTTGTTACTTTCTGAAGAAAGTTAACTTGGATGACATACCTGCTTTTAAAAGTCCAATAGGAACAAAACCTACAGATCAGCTTTAGAATTTCAAAAGCTGGCTCCTCAACTCTTCCACACCACTTTACTTTTTGGCGACATTCAGCAGCCATACCAAACAAGCACAGAAAAGAAATGGAAGAAGAAATGCAGATAGTCAGCAGCAGACCACCTACCAAAATACATTTGAAATGCAGCTCCAAGTTCTCAAAGAGCAAGTTTGAAGTGTAAATGGAGACACTCACAGAAAATTACTACCAGTTGCTACTTTTGGCATTTCCTCTGGGTTTCCTCTTCATTTTTTTATCTCTCACCTAGGGGAAGAGAAAAAAACCCAAACAAACACAACCTTTCAGGCAGAGAAAAGATGGGATTGCTCTTGAAGAAAGCATTGGATTCTGCCTGTAGAAGAACCTGTTGGGAAAAATATTAGCTTTTAGCAAAATGCCACTGTGCTGTTGCACTTGTTCTACCACTGGGAGAAAGAACAGGCACGTCTGTAAGGCTCCTGCAGCTCACCCTGGATGAGGCTCATTGACCACTTAGCACTGCAGGCATCACTGGCAATAATCATGGTGGAAAATGGGGAGGGAGCTGGAGAAATAAATGCTTGCCATTGCCTTAGCAAAAAAAAAAAAACCATCAAAAACAACCCACCCTCAAAACAAAGCTATGAAAATAGTTTGCCTCTGAATTCAAAGAACTAAAATTAACTAGATGATGTCTGCTTTTGGTTCAGCATTCATCAATCTGAATCTGAATATGCATAGGGTAATGAAAGGTAACTGAACCTTAAAAATCATGTCTATTTACTTGTTCATAGCCTATACTGAAGCACATTAAAAAGCAGTGTTTTGCTTGAAATCTGCGTGGTATTAACTCCATTCAATCTTATACTCACTAGGTAATTAAATACATGAAGAAATAGATATTTTTTTTAATGAAGAATGCATTATTAATTAGGAAGGCGTGGCTTTATCAGTCTGCTGATACCAACATTACTGAGCTAAGTTCAAAGTATTAACACAAGAACTTGATGACAGAAGCAATGTTCATCACAGCCTCAACAATAAAGTTGCAGTTCCAAGTTTTTCACATGTCCTACACTTGCTAAGGCATCTCCAGAAAGAGGAGTCAACTGAAAATAGCACAGGAAATTTGAAACCCATTTCTCCTTTTTTTTTTTTTTCCCCTGGACTTTCTTGTGGGCAACAGAAAACTCCTAATATGTGGAATGAAATGTAGTTTTTATGCCTGAGTCATGAGTCATCCCCTCAGTTCCAACCTGATCCAATGCTCACTTGAATCTTGGAAATAAGGGTCAAAGCAGAAATAGGAAATTGCAATTGTATTCATGAAAGGAGCTCTTTTTTCTCCATTCCCCTCCCTCCCCCAAATACATCAACACCAAGTGAGAAAGGCTCGATTTGAAAGATAATTATTACAGAATTCAACTTGGACATAGCTAGCTTGCTACAAGTTCCAGCAGATAGAGAAACGAGAGCAGAATCAGAGGTTATCAAACTCAATAGAAATTCCAGCTCATGCTTGCCCCAAAAGCCTCATTTAATTGATCCAGGATTAAAAAGAAAAGAGAAATGAAAAAAATCACATAAAAGCATTTCACACAGTATATAGTGAAATACTATCATTTCCACCTGAAAGATTCATCATTATTATGTTTTTCCATAGTAAATTACAAAGTCTCCTGCACCCATCTTCCCAATAGCTGATTCTAAGAGCTTGCTAGTTTCATCCCTTAGGAAGCAAAAGGAGCCCCAAGTGTCTCTGGATCAACAGAAACTAAACAACAAAGCTTGACAAAGTCTATTCAATTGTCAAGAAACTCAAGAAAGATTTTCCACTCCAGAGATAGCTATCACCAGCTGATGAATTTTGCTAGGGCAGGTTTAGTGAAGAAAAACTAGGTCTTTATTACCAAATCAGGTAGGAGTTGTTCTACCGTACTGCCAGGAGGATGGGAGTAGAAACACCATATTCTTCACAGCCTCATCCACAAAGAATTCCACCTGAAAATTAAGGCTGCTTTTCAGTTTGACCAAACAAATGAAAATTCACTCCTAAAACACAGGGATGGCAGCACGCTCAGTCTTTGCAATACAAAACTGGGAACTAACAGCAGATTCCTGATCACATCTCCAAGGCTGAGTGTACAGAACTGGCGTGGTGGCCAGGCCCTCGCTGACTGCCAAACCTCCAGCCACCATCCCTTCCTCTCACAGGGACAGGGCAGAAAATAACAACAGCAGAAACTAGCTTTTTAGCTTCAGCTAAAATCAGGAAGGTCATGGATGAAACAGACTGGAGTGGTTTAGAAAGTAGCACGCAGATTTAGCTTCAAACAAATCTTATTGATCAGCAATTGCAATGAATACTTCATTCTATTATGATGCATTATTATTAGACAGTCAGAGACAGCCAAGCTGACCTCAAGCATGCTGAAGCATCGGGGCCAGGCAGTGCACATCTTCCCAGGAGCTGATTTACCCCTCCTTCTCAAGTCAATTCACCTGCACACAGCCCCACAGCAGAACTGCTAGGCTGCAAAATCAAAACATAGCTCTGCTTAAGAGTCAAACCCCAGGACACAGACCATAGTAAAGGAAGAATGACACCTGCAGCATTTGATTGACCTTCAAGGCCCTGAGAAGATGACAAATTCCCCAAGATGAACAAGTTCCCAAAATACAAAGCAAAGGACTGATTTTGATGGATCAAATGTTAAATAGGCCTGTGAAATTGGAGTTGTTAGGTTGCACATGAAAGAAGGGAAAAAAAAACCCCACCCCAACCCTCAAATGCAATTTTAGATCCCTCTTGGAAAATTTGCTTTAAAAAGAGAGAGGAATGGATACAATCTTCCCCTCACCTGGAGATTTTCATCCATTCAAGCCATTTCAAATCTGGCAAGAAAGCCCTACCACAGTCCCCGTCAAACAACATTTGCTTTCATTTTTGCTTCTCATTACTCCTTCAGAGCACTCTAAATAACAGCAAAGAAGGAAATTCAAGTTGCAATTCAAACACTAAGCTCTGGAATCCCACATTGCCTTCAAACAACTCTATGAAACACTAACTTCATGCTTCATGCTCTCCAATACATAGAAGCCATTTCTTTGCACATCCTTTGGCTGCTAAAGCTGGAACTTGCATTTCTATCAGCAGATGCGCCTGATTCTCACCTTCCCCTGATACACATGAGCACTGTGGGCCCTGACTTTCTGGGCAGCTCACACTTCCTTGATTCAAACTCTTGACTTTGCTCTCTGGAACACCGCCCTTCCTGAATCCAGCCGAAGGTACAAAGCAGCCACACACCTTCTCAAGTTTCCAATCTTGAGATCTGCAACTCTTTCCCATTAGGATGCTTTGCAAAAACAATTAGCATCCCATGTTGCCCGTGTCTGCTGCAAGGACGAGCTCGCTGGCTTTTTTACTCCTATTTTTACAACATTCTCTTTCTAAGCTCATGACAGCTGTGGACAAATCCAGAGCAACACCTTGAAGCATTAAGAAACAGAAGCAACACAACACAGAAGCTGCTGCTGCATTTCCTGTGGCCATTTGAGGCTGCAATTGCAAGTGTGAAAATATTGCAGTTCTGTCATTCAGGAAGAAGTACACCTTCCAAAGGAAATCCATTCAAAGCAGATTATACAGCATCGATTTGTTACCCATTTGAAGTTCTTACTGGAAGCCAAAGAAAGATTTCTTTGGTAGCCTCACAGCTTTACCTTCACCATTTAGAAAGGAACTGTTACTCTGCTTGAAATTTAAATGGTTTTTTCCCCCAACAGTTTCATCTACCTCCTCACCAAGCTGATACGGAATAGAGGAGCACAGGTAGTGTGAGGAACAGATTTGGAATTACATAAATGGACTTACCATGTGGCTACAAGTGATATTTCCAGCTCTGTGGGCTAAGAGCATCCATCCAATGTCCTGCCAGTCCAGCACTTCCTGATGCTATTTGCAGCCACTGCTTCCACACAAGTTAGAACAATGCACTTTGATGTCATGTGGCTGCTGCAAGTGCAACAACGGAGACACCAATTTCTAGTTGCAAGGTCAGGATTACAAATTTAAAACCTTACTCTTACAAAAGGTCAAGACTCTCCAATCCTGCTGGAAACAAGAGCTTTGAAGAAACCTAACTCTTCCAACTTCAGCCTGCTTCCAACTTTATGGTATTAGCTTTTTCAGACAATAAAGGATTGTCTGTAGATTACTGTGGATTAAAATTATAACTGCAGACCTGAGTATTAGTCTCAAGTTTGATGGTATGAGGAAGGTGATGGTCTTCTTATCCATCCCTGTAATCACCATGATGCACTGTCTCGACTATCTCCAACAGGTTGTTTTTTGTTTCAACGTGGATAAACTGTTTTATGAAGGTTGGAACAGGGAGAATGGCTGCCTTCCATACCAAACAAACAGGTTCGATTTTCAAGTGATTCAAATTGGATCAAAGTCTTCAGACCCAAATAGGTGTAGCCTCGGTGAAATACAGAAGCCCTTATGAAAGGCTCACTCAGAAGGCGTGAATAGAATAAATCAGAAATTCATCATAAAAAAATGAAGAAGGAAAAAACCTCCATTCCCTAACACTGCAGAATTCCAGCCGAGTAAAATCTCACTCACTTTACAATGAAAGGAAAATAGTTTAGTGGTGGTGCCAGGGACAAGGCAAGGATATACGGTGCCAGGGAGGATTCTGCACTTAGAGATGCTGAGTATCCAGCCAAGAGACAGAAATTCGATTGCCAAGGCATTTGAATGAAGTTAATTAAGTCACATCATCTTTTCTATCTCAGTGATTCCATCTGACAAGAAAGCAAAGGCGGGCAGCAGAAAGCAGGGGAGCTGCTGCACTCAGGGGGAGGGATCAAATGAAGTACGATGGTTCCATATGCACTATGGGAAAAGCAGGAGGAAGAGAGGAATAGCTCTAAAATCAAGATGGAATTTTAACCTCTTCCTTCTCTGTTGACACTGACTGTAGGGTTGTCTAACAGCTTTTCAGGCAATTGGGTTTGATTTTGTTCCACAAACCTCACCTAGATCCATATTCACTAGCTGACTCTCTGCTGCCATCAAAATTGAGGGAAGTAACACCTTTTAGCACTGCCTAGAAACAGAGGAGATCAAACTAAACTCTGCAGCTCCAATGAGCTAAGGAATTACGTCCTATCCACCTTCATGAAGTCGCAAAGACCAAAATCTCTTGAGAGCATGCCATTTCCTTTCAGCCTTGTGCACTGAGCCTTCAGCTCATCATGGATCAAAAGATGCTTCACTAAATGACAAGAAAAATGACTGCATTCTCTTTAGTTGCAATCCTGCTAGTCATAACAAATCTTGTGGGCATCAGCTGGGCTCCACAAAAATCATATGCAACAGCAACACCATCTTCAGAGCCTCTCCCACTACCTTACCTAATCATTGCTCCCTGACTGTACAAGACTTGTCCCCACCCTTCACACCTACAGCAACAAACCTACAAATCTTCCAAAGAGTTCTTAAATTCCACATCCCTACGGAACATTCCCGCTTAAAAACGCACAGCTGCCCACGGGACAAAGGTCCAGTGTTACAAGCTTCTGCTCTCCCTCCACACAAACCCCTTACACATCTTGCACTGCTGCTCTGAAACTGCAAAAGTTGTCAGCAGCGCCATTAGACTCACAAGTGGGGAAACAATTCCTTCTGCTGGCTTAAGTTGGAAACAGTTCAAGCTACAGGAGTTATTTATTATTCATCCTCATGGAATGCCCCTGCCCTTCAGAGCTCAAGCACTACTGTGCAGAGCATTTCATGGAGCCAAACAGAAAGGACTGCTGTCCCAAAAGAAGAGGCTGGGAGGAACTGCCAGTGTCCTTCATGCCTTGAGAAAATTAAGGAGCACTCACTGTTGGCCTAAAGGGTACAAATTCAGTTCAGATGACAAATTTTCCAGGGTCATCCCCCTCCTCTTTATCGTCTAACACAACTACAAACAAACCAAATGATACATTTCACAAGGAATAAGGGATGGTTAAAAGCAAATCTCTAAACTAAGCCTGCCAGGCTCACCCAGGAGTTCAACACAGCAAGGCAGGCACTCTGCACTACCTAGTTCATGGGAAGAGATTTCTAAACTCTACCAAATGAAGTTAAGAAATGAAACAGGGAGCAATAGAACCATATTTTAATTCATTTAAAGGGATGGAATAACACAGAATCTTTGCCATGAAACTAGGGGATTTTTCTCCCTTGGCTAGTGCCCAAGTAAGATTAGAAATTGGGAAAAAAAACCAACTGAAACTGTAAATGCATTTTGCCCCCGGATAGAAACAAAAGGTAATTATTGGAAAACTAGAAAAAACTCCAAGAGGAAACATAAAACATGATGGAATATGGATTATTTTGATCCCCGAGAATTCCCCATGTTCAAGGCATGGAGAAAACCATCATTCACAAGTGGGAAAACAGAGGGAGTGTAAAAGTGAAATGGAGTTCTGACAAATGATGCTGTGTAGAATATGGGTTCCCAAAGCAACAGAAAACAGACAGCACCCTGCTTTTTTTCTGATATTTATAATTATTCATAATAGGTACCAGAATCACAATATTCCAGTATTGCTGCTACTGCCAATTTAATTTTAGCAAAGTCAAAGCTCTCAACTGTGCTGAACTACACTATTTGGTTCAGAGTTTTCCAAGATGTACAGCAAGAGACATCTGAAGGATAGTTCACCCCACAGTTTCAACTCTTATGTGCCTGCCCAAATCATTGTCACGTGAGCTACAGGAATGGCTGCTAGACTGAACGAGGAAATGCCAGTGGCTCTCTTACCTGCCTCAGAAAAATTCTTTCTGCTTTGAGGTTTTTGAGTGAAGAGCGTCATTGAAGATCACAAAGAGCAGCGATTTCTAGATTGGTCCAGGTAGATGTCTACGTATTCAGTTTTCTGTAATGGAGAATACAGAGCTCTGTAAATCTAAAACTGTATTTCAAGGGGGCAAGGGAGAGCAGAGTTGGCAATATTTTCCATTTGAATAAAGCTTCCATTTTTATTTCGAGTTACAAAAAAATGATCATTTTTTAGTTATGGCTTCTTACAGTGTCACAATGGAAAAAGCTAGCACAGTAAACCATTTGCAATCAAAAAAATGTAACAGGGAAAACTTATGGAGAGTAACAATAAAAGCATATTAAACAATGGCTGAATGCTTCAACGGAACTTAAAGGAAGACAGCTTTTAAAAATTTTCTTCTAACATTTACTGTACAGTCACACCAAATGTGAAGCTTTTAAGTTCTAGGAAGTTTTGTTGCGGCCCGCCTTCTTCTAGTTTACTGCACAGTGCATTATTTACATAAAACAGAATTTCTTCCATGGGAAAGGCTTGCATGGTACTTCAAAGCCTGAATAAATCAGGGACTTCAGCTTGAATCTACAAAAAAATCATCCAAAAATTCCTTTCAATATCTGCATTCTATTACCTTATCATGCTACCTGTCTAGCTGAGTTATTCAGGTATCCACACCAGAAATGCCAGACAATGTCTCTCTAGGATGATGTGATGTTACTTCAAATGAAAAAAAAAACAATAAATAAAAAATCACAGATTAATTTCCCATACAAATGATGACTCACTACTCCCAAATCCTTCCTATAGCAGGATGCTCACTTCAGTCTGGAAGTCTTCATGTTGCAGCCTGCAGGAATCAGCTGATTTCCTGTAAAGGGCTGGAAAGCCTTACAGGAACTGGTTTTGGTTGAAGAACTTCTCCAAGGTGCTTACCTGTGGGACTTATCCAGGTGAGGGATGTTAGCTCCCTCTTCTTTGAGGTTCAGTGTCCAACCACTCCTGCTGTAAGAAGAACAGAAGAAACATCTGCCTATAGCAAGGACTGCACTGGTGGGCAAAGTCCAAATTCCGTCCTTCAGGGAAAAAGAAACAAAGACTGAGGAATTCATGCCTGTTCAAAATTTCATCCTTGACTACTGAAAGCACTGGAAGCACATATGTATGTTTAAAAATGGAATTGTCCTAATTTAAGAACAAAAAAATTTGATCCCATCACCATTTCTCTTGGTCCAGTCCTGAACTGGAGATCCAAACAGCTGAGAAAGCATGGAATAATCTGCTGGACAACATTAAAATGAGCAACTCCTGTATCTTCCCAAGTTAAGAATACAAATCACAAAGAAAGGCACTGTGAGAAAAAAATTTCTTAGAGGAAGACCTCAATTATTTTCCAGCAAGACAGGTAATATGCATTTGGATATTTCTCAAAAAAACCCAAAAAACCAAAAAAACTGTTTTCATACAAGATTTTACTCATATATTAACTATCACATATTTTGCAAACCAAAAAGAGACCACAGAAAAGTAAAATCCCAGATATTTCCTATATTTAAACAGTGATTGTATTTGTGAAACGGGAATACAGAGCCTCACCAGATTAATATCACCACTTTGACCAGGGAATTTGACATAACCACTTCTGGTTTCGTTCAGTTGGAGTTTCTGTTTCTACAGTGATGGCTTTTGAACATTTCGGGATTTAAAGTAGTCCCTGAAGAGATAGCTGACAAAAATATGATGTTACTTTTAAGATGCTTTCTAATTATTTCTACCCTCATCCAGAAGCTGCAAACATCTGATCTCCTTCACTATGCTCCAAGCTCATTAAAATTGGAACGCTAAATAAGAATATTCAAAATATTTTGTTTTGCATTGCTAAAGGCACCACTACAGGTACTTGACTCATCCTTCAGACTGTAAATAAATAAATGAAGTCTAGGACAGGTCAAATAAAGACACTATGTCTTCTAGGTTTTGTTGGGGGTTTTTTTTTAGAAGACTTAGTAGATTTGAAACAGGTCTTATATTAAAGAATAGTTCCAAAGGGACTTGACTTAGAGAAATTACTTTATACTTGGCAGTGCATCTCATTGATTGCAGTTCCTTTTTTTTCCAAATATAATCCAACATTTTCACTACCAGGTGTGGTGGTTGGAAATGTTGGGACTGTAGAACACTGCAAGGCTAAATTCTCCTCCGGTCTCCATTATTTTTATGTAGCTCAGCACTTTCTCATCCTTACTGAGATCTGCTGCAAATTTAAAACACCCTAACAGGGCTGAGAGAGTCTTGCAGCAGTGTTTATCTACTGTATCATTAGAGTTCTTGTTACCATAATTCCACAGTTCTGAGCAACAACTCTCATTTTAGGGGCAGGTAATTGAGCTCTATGATACATGAATTGATTTGCAGGGAAAATACATTAAAACCTGGTTGGAAAAGCAAATTATTCAGGATCTTCACTCTCATTGCCTTTTAGAGCTACCACTCTAGGACCACTGAAAGAGTTTACTTTAGCTCGTGTCAATGAAGCTACAATTCAGTGTTTGTCCAAAAAATGTTCACATTCTAAAATGAAGGTGAGGTTACTGTGGTTTCATGAGTTATAGAGGCAGAATTAGAGATTACTGCAGATTCTTAGATCAGGACCACTTCCCAGTTCAAGAGCTATTTAGTGGGAAGAGCCAAGGCAAAAGGCAAAATTCAAGCAAGTGTTGCTGATAAAGTGAGTTATGGGTTCTACATGAAAATGTTAGCAAGGGTGATCCAGTCAGATCTCATGTCTGCCTGTGGTTCAGCACTGCAGCTGGTAACACCCAGAGCACCAGATCCAATCCCTCCTGGGGAGCAGGTTTGTTAAAGCAAGCACTGTTGTTTCAGGACCAGTGAAAGACAGGACAGAGACAAAATTGATAGGACTCCCTCAGTGCAAACACAACTTGCCCAGCGACAAATTTCCTCCTCTCTGGCCCTACTTGTAACATCCCTGTTTTCAAATTCCTATTTTTACCAGCTTCTCATAAAAGGCATTCTTACTCAAAGAAGTGAATGTTAGAAGTGTTCATTTGAATGAAGCCAACAATTAAGCAACATCTTCTCTCAAGTGATTTTGTAAAAGTTATGGTTTAGCTTTCTTCCTAATTGCTTGGAAAAATCGGATCGGTGCAGGAAATGGGAAGGGTTGGCTCAAAGGGATGGGAACCAGCCAGTAACTCCTGCTGCTGCTGACCTGCTGCAACTCCCAGGTAAGAGGACAAGTGCTTCATTTGTAATCAAGTCTATCTAAAAGACAAAAAAGGCAGAAGGACAAACCTGGTTCATAAAGGCAGCAGTCTGTGACCAAAAGCAGCAGAGTCAGCAGCCAGTGTTTCACTCCTGATGAGAGCCCACTTGCAAAAGTTCCACTTGAGCACCTGCTGGAGAGCAGAGGCTGTTCTTCTTTGATGTGTCAAACCATAAGAGCCATACTTCTGTTGCTATTCAAAGAACAGGGATAAACTCTGGGGTTTGTTAGGTTTTAAATAGTTCCCAATTTCAGGCCTAATAGAAGGCAAAACGGAAAATATCACATGTAATAGGACTTAAAAATAGAAATATGGAAGAACACAATGTTATACTCATGTTACCTATCACTTTTTTCAGCTGAGCAAAGCCTTCACAAACATTATAAATACATATCTTTTTCCCCAATGATAAAAAAAAAATAATACTAATACTAATAAAAAAATCTGTCTTGTAACCTGAAAGAAAAGACATAAAACCAAAGCAAACCTGATTCTTGTAAACAGAAACTGTTGCTTAAAAATTCAGTTTGGGGAGCATAAATAGTTAATTGCCTTGAGCATGTCTTAGAAGTTCAGATTTACTCAAAATAGTGTCAAGAGCAAACAAAACTGCAAAACAATCTCTTTTAGTAGGAAATACCTTGTGAGAATCAAGTGTTTTCTTATCATCTTTCACTGTTTCACTTTATGTCTGAATCTTGTAACTCCAGCTCCTATAACAGCATCAGTGGGGGAGAGAGACAATGAACACTCCTTCTGGTATTTGACTGACTGCAAGGTTTTGACATGTACAATATTAATAAAAATCATTTATTCTCACAGGGCTTTATTACAATAACAAGCTGGTAGCTTTAGATATGTTTAAGAAACAGAAAGAAACATCTGAAGTAGTAGGACAAAACCTTCATAAAAAGGTATATATCAGATATACATATTTATATTCATATCTATATCTCCAATTTCCCAAAGCATTGCTCTAAGAATTACACAAAACTGGCTACAAAATTTACATTTTTTAGGTTATTTATTGACTGCAAAGTGCATCCTGATTGATAATAAATATCACTGGGGAGCATTAATTATTAAACATACATTGTCCAATCTTTAATAAATCAACTTTAGTAAGAACAATTTTAAATCTAAAATTAAAAACAATTTCTAGGACACTTATTTTAAGTAATTGCACTAATAAATAATAAGACCTTATATACAATTAAATGACTAGCAGCTAACTCACAGGATCATAGTAAGAATAATATATATGTACTGCAATTTTAAGTGTTATGACTTCAAGAATTTGTAGTAATATCCAAGCATTACTTGCTAAATAACACAAGATTTGTCTGATTAAGTCTTTGTTTAAGAAAATAGGCAATGGGAATAACTAAGAGCTGAAATTAATGGTAAGTGCTAGCTTGTAAAGACAGAAATTTACTTCTGACAAGTAGGAAAACATGCAATATATTCCTAGAGTTAACACATGTTCATAGTGCAGACATTACTTTTAATAAATTTCAGGTTAAAATTGACAAATGCGACATGTTTTGCTATATGGAATTTTTTCAAGTGACTATTGTTCCGTCTGACAACACAGACTAGAAAATGTCCTGCCTCTCAGAAATATTATTCTGTTTCTACTTTTTACTTGATATTTTTCAGTTTTAGAAAAACACAGAATTTTATTTTTACTTTTTTATTTTTAGTTTTAGAAAAATATAGGACAAAAACAAGGCTTCTGTTGCATTTCTGGTTTTGTGGCTCAAAGTCATTGCTGCTATTATCATTATTATTAATAATTATTTATTTTAAATTACCTCCATTTAATTTGGATGAATTCTTGAAACAAACAAACCAACTCACGTATTTCAAAACCCTCATTTTAAAATGTGATATTCCAAATAATCCAGCTCTATGCAGCTCCTCAGGGTTCACTTCCATGCATATTTTCTGAGTTCAGAAGAAATTTGTCAACTGTTTTACCTGGGTTGAACAAGACATATAGATTTTGAGGGGTGACTATGGCTCTCATATCATATTCTCAGCAATGATAATTTGATTTTTTTCTCTGCACAGGTTATTTTCATTCTAGCAGCAGCCAACCAGTTGGAAATGGTCAATCACTTTGTGCTGCTCCCCAGGCACAGCTCATCATGGGAATCTAATCTGCTCAAATGAACCCTCTTGCTGCAGTTCCACAGACAATTAACCCTTGTATTGCCATGGGTTGTGCAAATCAAATCTCACCCATCACCGTCATCTGCACATTGCTCCAGGAGCCATAATTGCAAACAACAGCTCTTCTTTTCCATGATTACTCCTGAGGTTTGAATCATGTCTGGGTACAATTCTGAGCAAAACAGACACCCCCAAATCCATCCATCATCTCAACACGTCCCAATGTCATTTCCAGGTCAGCTCCAAAGCTGTGCCAGGGAAGCAGCCCCGTTTGCTGGTTTCCCAGGACAGCCTGGGATGTGAGGATGTTTTCCTAGGGCAGCCTAACGTGGCTGAGGACAAAATCCTCTCCCCACAGCTACTTCAGCAGTGCCTTTGACATTGCTTGTGCTTCATGGCCTATTAGGTGGCACTTCAGAGAACATATTAGAACTCACCACCAGACAGACTGTTCACCTTCTTGACAATTAGTTTGACTTCCCCAGGACTTAGCTGAGTAAAAAAATCACTGCCCTTTGTCTATGACTCATGTCTTTGTCCAAGACAGTATGAAATAAGACCAAAGAAGATTTCCTCCTGGTCAAAATCCGTACCCTTATCTGTGTGTCTCTCAAATCCCTGCTTTGGAGAAGGATCTAAATTGTATTTGTTTACATAAATACCTCAACTGACAAACAAGAGGCAATAAAATCTCCTTGAATAGCCAATGTTTTGTCCTCTGGTGAGTTTTCCTGACACTGGACCAAGCTTGCAGAGTCATGAGAGAAAGAATTTCCCAGAACAGAGACAACAGAGAGTAGAACAAGACACCAAAGAAAGGAAGGCTCTGGGAAAAGGTATAAAAAACACATTTTGTGATATATACTGAAATGAATATTGACCATCCTTGGGCGTCAAGAGACATCCTGATGAGCTGAATAACACATGGCCATAGAGAATCCAAGCCGAGGGATGGGATGTGGGAATCTCCTTGACTATCTGTGTGATCCTCAGGTATTGATTTATCACACAAGTAGATAGAAAGCTGGCAGTAGCTAAACAGAGTTTGAGATTTTATGACAGATACATGAACCCAGAGACACATTCCAGATTGTGGACTGCTTACAAATAGCTCACAAAAAGGAACTCTGAAATTAGCTTCCACAAATTCTATGGCAAAAATCCTTTATCTCATGTCCTTCTGCACGTTATACAGAAATTATTTCTTTCCAACTAGTCATATTTAAAAACTGAGTTTCTTTAATGTTAAAAAGGATATTTTGTGGGGTAAAATCTGCTGCTTAAATTAGCATGGCTCCTGAAATCAGGTTTTTTCAACTGTGTTTAAAGCCTATCAGACCTTATTTGCAGATAATATCACATAACCACAGACTACATGCATTTAAATTCTTGAAGGGTACTTTTGTAACTTTCTTGCACTACACTGCATTGGCAACATTTTCATTCAGTACAAGACACAGAGTTTCAAAATTGATATAGAGCAAGCCCTGCACTCAGCAGCAACAGGGAATTTTGGAAGCAGTGGCTGTTAGAAGCACATGGAGGAGCCCCCTTGCATTACAGCTTACTACTCTAAGGCATATCTAAAAATGGGTGGAAAAAAATACAAATTACATTTCAACAGCCATTTCCTGGGTTGCACTTTCATAGGCCAATGCAATGATTAGCTCTGCCACGCTCTGAGCAACTTCAAAGTCATCATTAGTTGACAGTAAATAACCAGAATACTGCTTAAAAGACAAAATAGTTACCAACATATTCCTAATGTTTTTACTCTAAGAGATTATTTGAAGATCAGAGGATAATGGCTGAGTCCCTTGATGATTTTTCCATCTGACACTGCATCCCCACGCTTGGTGGTCTGACACATAACTCAGCTTCATGCTGCATTATCAACACTTTTGGGGCAGCAGAGATATTAAACCAGTCTGAACACATTGATGTGCAGGTTCCTGCCTCACTGTCCATTCAGTCATCCCTTTCAATTAGAAGCATTCACCATTCTGCCATACACAGGGAGGAGTTTGTGTTGCCTTGTTGAGTGCTTTAAGAAATCTCTCTCTGCAGGCAACAACGGTCTGCAAACACAGAGATACAGAAAAGCTCAGACATTTGAGAAAATCAGAAAGTTTGGTTGTCTCACTGCATTTAGCCTGAGACAGAAATGATAAGTCAAAATTCTCTTGCAATTACCAAGCTAAAAGGAAGAAATAATGGGAGAAGAAATCAAAGCAACGCTACAACATTTTAACCTATTCTATCCAAATGTTATCACTTTTCCATCACATTATTCTGTGTTCAACTTGAGTATTAAGCTGACCTTTTGGACACCAAAAGGATAAAAATGCATTAAAACTTCTTGTCTTTCAATCACAAAGACACATCCAGTTACTTGTCTTTCATCAGGGACAACTCCTTAAGCCTTAGGTTGAAATTTTTCCTGCCAAACTCTAACAACACACTTTTGCCTTCAATCCTCTCTTATTTGTTCTCCCCAAAGGCCCAAGAGCTGGGATCAAATGAAGCTTTTCTAAAGCTCTTTGCTGCACGGCTCATGACTTAGAAAGGATAACAGTGGAACTTATATGACATTAACCTCAACTCGAATTTACACGGAAGGAATTACATCCCAACAACAGCGTTTGGTTTTCTAAATCTGATCTAGCAGAGCAAGTGCTACAGTTCCTGACTTCAGTCATCAAGCTCAAAGCACAACAATCACAAGTATCTGGAGCAATCCAAGAGTCTGGGGAAAAAAAAGCAAAACAATATGCAGCAGTACCAAAACAGAGCAACTGAGCAACTCTCAGGAAGACATTTAAGAGCCCTCAGATTGCAATTAGACTCCGCCAAACGCTCCAAGAAATCTGTGTATGCAAAGTGTTCTGCACACTGCACGTAAAGATCAATCTTCATTTGTGGGGAGGCCTGTTTGGAATACTTGAGTCCCAAATCAGCTACAATTGTGGGATCAAGTGTTAATTCCTTTATGGCATTAAATTAAGAACTTCGTCTTTGTCTTGGAAATGTTCTCAACTAATTCCACTTTTAAATATGGAATGGTAAAACCATATCTGGGCTGGAGGGCACGAAAAATTCACAAGGATATGAACACATCTTACAGGCAGCTGTCCAGCACCACTGCAGCTGTATCCCAGGAATCCCCCTAACAGAGCTCAAACAGAGTTCTTCACCTTGTCTGTTTTACTGTGGGGATCACTTGAGTATTCCCAGGTCAGGACTCTGCTGTGAAAACCCACAGAAAATTAGTCACTGCTGCAGAGTTCGCAACCTGAAATTAAAGCCAAGAATTAATTCAGCATGAGAACACAGAACACAATGATAAGACAGCTGTGGTCACAAGGCTGGGATGCAGTGGCAAATATATGCCAATTGAGCATTGGGGTGGCTTCTTTTAGACATAACACCAGTGAGGAGTTACAGGAAAAGATTTGAAGGAAGGCGATTCAATCAGTTTGCAGAGATTTAGAAAGCTAATGGTGAAAACAGCATTTTTTTTTTGCAGCAATGAAATGGATGATGAAGGATGGTATCACAGGTTTGGCATCAACTTTTTAATGACAATTGAAGTAAAGCAACACAAGTACCCAGGAAGAGCGGACAAGACCCTTTCTGATACATGATACCATGAGGAGATAAATTTCAGAGAGCAAGGAGGAAAATGTGATTAACTCTGATCCCTAGCAGAAAACCAGAAAAAGCAATAGAGAGGAGGAGGCTATGTCCCCTGACAATGGCTGGGCAGAATAAGCAAGTAGAAAACTTGACCTATATTCTTCCCACAGAGGTAGGAAAGATTACATGAGGAATTCTTTCCTTGCGCAAAACTGGCTTTGTGTTTCTTTAGGAGTAACTTTCCATTCATACTGGAATTGGTCAATTAACATGAAAAATGTAAAAGGAAAGGCTATAAAATCTGCCTCTGGGATCATTCATTTTTCATCTGTTTTTTTTAATGAGTAAACAAAAGCAAAAAACCAACTCTGTCACAGCCCCTGCTTTGAGGTGTGGAGCTGCATTACAGCAGTTTCCTCTCAGAGCCAGAAACACAAATATAAACACAGGATCCTGTACAGAAACAAAGCAAAATCTGATAAGACCCTGCAGGTCTTGTTTTTAATTCTGAAGCCATTGAGCATTTGCAGACACCAAGGTATTCCTCTCCACAACTAAGCTGACAACAAAAAACAGAGGCACTGATTAAAGTTGTGACTTCAGAACGTTCCTATGGGAGTTGGTCCTTTAAAATCCCTTCAATTCCACTAAAATGTCTTGAGAATTAAAAAGCAACTCCAACTTCCATTATTTCTATGACTATTAATTTCAAAAACATCATTACTGGTCTTTTGTCCAGACTCCATGTCATGGGGTGACTTCACCTTTAAGATAGTTTTGAGAGCCAAGGAAGTTGAAGCTGCTGGTGACTGATGGGAGTCTTTTCTCCTGACCAATTATCGGTCATTTCTAAGAACTGACAGCAGTTTTGACCATTGAAAAGTGACATCAACCTGTGAACACCGCCTTAAGATGTAAAGCCAGAGCTCTCTTGTTCTCTTTGGGTTTCTGGCCTCTGACAAGGTAACAAGGCTCTGTCTCAGCCTCTTTCCCCCCCACCTCCAGGCCGAACAAGGCCGCAGAGGGTGAGGGGGGAGAAACGGAGCCGGCCAGCCTGGTTTAGTTTGTAATTTCTGCTGCTGGACTGAAACCTGACACCATGAACACTTGCAGCTTTTCCAAGACTTTAATTCTTTTTCTACCTAGATAAACCGTACAGATTGCTCCTTTTTCCCAGAGAGACAGAGAGAGAGATAATCAACATGAAGACATCATAAAAACCATCAAAGAGAGTGAAGAAAAGAGTTAAGTTTTACATGGGGAAGAGAGAATAAGGAGATGCTTTATAAGCTGAAATATTTTTCTGTTAAAGCTATGGAGATGGACAATAATGTTCTGAAAAAACCTCCTTTAATTTATGACAGAGTATATAGCGAGGAATGGAGTGTTCAAAGAGTGGATTTTGAGCAAAAAGTAGAGTAATTGTGATACAGTGAGGTGCTGAAACAGAGTGGAGCAAAGATTTGAGGCCTTGAGGGCAATGAGAAAACTGTTTTCCAGCAAAGCTCACAGAGACAGATGATGAGGACTTCTACCTTTGAATAACTCATCCTTAAAAAATGACAGCCCTAGACTCATGGCGCATACACACCTCAGAGTGATGTGAAATGGGAGGAGTGAACAGACGACAGATTTCTGGGCAGCTGGCATCAAAGAAATAGAAAACTATAACAGAAATACTTTTCTTGTGAGAAACTCCATAGATTAGCAGAAGAAGACTTCTGTTTCTCTACAAAGACTGGTAAAGAGACTCTAGCAAGAATTGGGACTGTTTTAAACACCAAACTTCCAAAGTTGTTTGTCTCTATGTTGTCATGTGAACAAGGGAATGGTGGGTAGTGGGGGATAAAAGGGTTTTCTGGAAGTTTATTCTGGTGTTCTTATTCTTGTACTTTTGTTAATAACCTTTCTTGATTCCTTTTAAGTTTTAAGCCTGTTTTGCTCTTGCTCAAATCCATATCTCACAGCAAGAAATAAGTTTTCTAGTAATTTTTTAGTTACTGCTTTAAAACCACAACAATTCTGTTTTCACCATCACGTCAGATCAGCTCTTGGACTCACAACTCACCACAGACCTCAAAACAGGAGGCAAAGATCAACACCAGTTGGCCTTTCAGAACTACTCACCCATCTATTACCTTTCTGGGGCCAGCTGCAGAAAATGGGGGGAAAGCCATTCCAAAGAACACGACCAAGGAAATCACACAGCACTCAGCACTTTTTACAGGCATCAAATTTTTAATGGATGATGGGAAGTAACACAGAAGCAATTCCCGTCCACAGAAAAAAAGATTTCAAATGGTTTTGTCTCAAGGACAATCACTGGAGGTTGAAAATTTCTGCTGCTGAAAGTTACATGAGGTCCTCAACACTGAGCAATCAATATCCCCACAATCTAAACGGTGAAATTACGACCTCGGCAAGGAGAAAAGTTTCAGCATTTGCAACTCATCTCCAAACCTCAGTAGAACTAAACCAGCAGAATTTCCCTGAGATGGCACTGTGTTCTGGAACCCCTCAAATACTCACTAAAACAGACTTGACTTTCACTAGGACAGCCGTTCATGAAAATCTGGGGGAAAACCTAGGGGAAGTGGCCATGTGCACGCACATCCCTTCCCACAGCAGGCACAACCAAATCCTCCTTTGAATGGCCTCAAAGTTGAGCAGCACTCATTGGCACAGCCTCTTCTCCCACACACAGGCCAGGGAGCAACACGGCAGCGCCAGCCAGATGGGCAAGGACAAGAGAGAGCAGATGCCAACGAGGCTTTCAAGCTGTGCCAAGGGAGGTTGACGCTGGGCATTGGCAAGAACTTGTGCCCAGCAAGGGCCATTAGATCCTGCAATGGCCTGACAGGGGGCTGCTGCTGCAGTCATCATTGTGGCACGTGTGCAAGGCAAGCCAGGCCGCAGCGCTCGGGCCCCGCTCTGCTGGCCATGCTTGCCGCCATGGCTCACAGCTTGGACTCAACATTCTCTTCTCAGGGCTCTCTGCAGCCAGGGCCTTCTGTGCTTCTGTGACATCACAGCCCCTGGGCACGGCACGCTGGCTGGCAACTGTCCCCAGCTGTTGCTGCGCCCCAGAGCCCAGGCAGAGCTGCTTGCACACAGACGCCCAGAGCCTTTCTGCTGCTGCCACAGCACTATGGCTGCTCACGGCTCTTCCGCGCTCCTGCAGCTTTACCTGCTGCTGCTCTTGGCCCATCCCCTCGACCCATCCACCAAACCCGAGCGGAGCACGGATGCCTCTGCGACGGTTCCGGAGGATTTCCACCTGGAGGAGACGGACCCTGCGCTCATCTGGTGGGCGTCCAGGACACTCCTCCTCATCGACGTGCTCCTCATAGGAATGGCCATGGGATGGGCCCTTGGGAGAAGATTTCAGAGATGCTGGGGAGAGGTGAGGCAGGGGTGGGGGGTCAGGCAGGCGGGATGGGGCAGACCTTGAGGGCCTCTTGGGCACCCTTTGGCCAATGCCCTGCGGCAGGAGGGGCCTGAGCTCCTGGCTGGGCAATCCGGCCCAGGGGCTGAGCCCCATGGACAGCACCAAGCAGAGGCGGCCAGAGCTCTGCCTGCTGCAGCCTCTTCCCCGGGGCAGCCCAGCCCAACTCAGCCCGAGTCTCTGTCTCCCAGGCCAAAGGCAGCCCCACACGTGCCGGCCCCGCTCTGCCCCTCTGCCTCTTCCATGGCGATCCCTGTGCTTTGCCTTGCAGCGCAATCTCCAGAGCCCTTCGGGCCCTGCAGGGCCCCGCCGCCATCCAAGACTCGGCTGACCCACGAAGTTGATGCAGCTGCTCAGGAAAAACCGTGACCTGATGCGGCTGCTCCTTCGCTCCAGCTCTCAGCCGAGGAGGCCAACCACCAAGACGGCGGCAAAAGAGGGCATTGGCAGGAGACTCCGCACCTCCCCGCAGCTCTGACCTCCAGCGCGGCACTCCGTCCTGCAGAACCTTACGGGGAACGGGTGACCAGTGCCCAGCCCAGGCACTGCGACGTTCCCCACTTTAGAAGTTCGACACACCCCTGTTGTTCATTGTTGGATTCCCCACCACGTTTCCCCCAAGAAGTTGACCTTTCCCTTAGTGTTCAATTCTAAACAGTTCAAGTCTTGAAGATTTTTAGGCTTAAGATTCTTACCCCATAGTCTTCTAGTAACGTTGGACTGTAGAATTTACAAGTAGTCAAGTGAATAAAGTTCACGTTTTCTGCACGTTGCCGTGTCATTTTCTTGATGTTGCACCTGAGACCTGGGGACTCCTTGAGAGATGGGTTTGCATGGCAGCTCCAGACTGCCTGCAATGGAGAGCCCCAGTGCCCCAGCAGGCTTTGCAAGAGTCCGGAGGGCAGCGGGAAAGAAGAAGGTGGCCAATGTTCACCTGCCTCCACCTTCCAAGGAAGCTTGGAGTCAAACCCCGTCTGCACTTTAGGGGGGACCCTAAAGGCCCCGGCAGGCATCAGGATGGCCCCAGGACGGGGGGCTCGCAGGACTCTGGGGCACCACGAAAGGAGCAGGATCATCCCTGCAATGCTGCGAGAGAAATCCAGAGACGGCTCCCCTGGCATCCAGGCAAGGCCTGAATTCAGGCCCTTGAATAACTTTTCCCTGACAATTAGCATGCACTAACCCACTAATGGTACGTGCACAATCAAACAATGCACTGGACTCAGGAAACTATCCTTCTGGAAGTACATGCCAGCTCCAAACTATCACAGAGCTGGGTCTGAAAGAATAATATTAAAATATGTGCTATGGTATTGACCAAATTAGTTACTGTTTCCTGTTAAAAGCAAAGGCTGTATTTCAATTTAAAGGGGAGAAGAAAAATAATAGAAGAAAAATTTATTTTTACTCTCTTAGATTTGTTTGCCTGTGGGAATATTGGCTTCAAATTTGAAAGCCTGCATCTTTCCATACAAGTCATAACCTTCTATTTCATGCCCCAACCTTGGCAGTAAGCCTCACTCATCATTTACCACTTTTGGCTGCTTCAATAGAAAACACCACACAAGATTACTACCTGGCTTATCGAAAAACAGAAGAGTTTATAGGCTGGGAATCTCCATTTTCAGGAATGTATCGAGAAACTCTTGGTATAACTGGTCTCACTGCATTTCCATATCTACAGTCTTTAATTAAAGAACCTCAAAAGCGTTTGTGTCGCCAGGCACCTTCAAGACCATCTCGTTCCAACACTCCTGTCATAGTCCCAGTTTCTTAATGCCAAATATTCTTTCAGCCATAACTTAAGTGCTTTGTTGGTGCTGTAAATAGAAATACACAAAGAAGAAGTTGCTTAAGCGCCACCACACACATTAAGCTGTGGCACAGTCTCGTGCAGAGACACAGAAGAAATTTTGCTAACAATTATACCTTTGAGTTTATGATTGAAACCACCACGAAGCAGATATTAATATCTGCTGTGGATGTTCTTCCAACTGAATTGCAAAGGTGATATCAGTCAAGATAGAACTTTTCATGGAATTAAGACTTGGCATAAATATGAATCCTTTTACACTGAATGAATAATAAAGAATAATGAATAAGAAAGAGCTGTGAAGAACTTCCGAATATAGGCCACTTCCTATTTTACATTTTAAGAGCATGATCTGCTTATAGTGCATTCCTATAATGAAATGTGCACTGCTAAGGTGATTTTTTTCTTTTGCACAACACTTTAAAAACAGGGCAGGAGGAATGGAAGGGATGTGTTTAATCAATAACATCTCTTTCCTCTTGTTCCTTCCTCCTATTTTCCCTTGACTTCAGCATGGGTCTTCCTCATGGGCCGCAGCCCTTTGGGATAAACCAGGAATGGGTCCCTCCAAAGGCCAACCTGATATTTCATGTCTGACAGACAGGATTTCACCTGTGTTGAAGGCATGAGCTTGTCTCAAGCCATTTCATTCACTTTATCTCATCCTAGAAACGGTACACAAGCTCATGAAGTTCAAGTTTAGTTCCTCAAATCTGCAAGACCTTGACAACATTGGATTGGAAGCAGAAATAATGCACTAATTATTTGGCACATACTTCCTGAAAGACACTTCTGCCAAGTAGCTCACCATCTTGAAAACCACCCAAAAACTCAGTAATCCAAACTCCCTTCAAATAAAGCTGCTATGAAGCAGGCAAATTCTGGCCATTACTCTAAGTAGTCTATGTCAAGACAGGGCTTGTGATAATAACTTGAGATCAATTAGAGATAGAAAAAACGTGATGGGACAAAAAACACATTCCTGTCTATCTTAATATTTCTCCAAGCAAGCTCTTACCTGTCCATGTAATTCAATTACCAGTGATGTTACAAGCTCGGGAGCCAAGGACTTCATTTGCAGCTGTCAATCACTTTCAAAGAGCCCTGTTCAAAGATGAAAAAGACACAAATTGAACAATGACATGTCCTTGGTAGTGCTGGCAGTGACAGAAGCTCTTCTCCAGTCTTTTAGAGACAAAGAAACCCTACATTTTCTCCACTTAGAAATAATCAACAACTTGAGTGTAGGTTGAGTTTAACTCAATAGGTCACCTGATGCAATTCTAGGGGTCTTGCTAAGGGGAGTCACCAAGTTTGCTGCTAACACACTGCACCTCACGGCTACAATACAGGCTTCATACGAAAATAAATTCTTTTTCTCAAGATGAAGCACATTACTCCTAGAACCATTTGAAATGTGCATTTTACCAGCTTTTACCTGTTCAGTTTTACACATCAAAGTCATTGAAAACCTTCTGGGATGTTTCTACACTGCATTTCTCACACTTTAACCAGAGCAATAAAAAATTCCTTCAAAGAAACAAAGGTTCACCAAAAGAGAAATTCTGAATGATGCAGTAACATGAAGGTATGAAGTTCATTTTAATGCAACTTCGCTTCTTCTCTTAAACACACCAAAAAGATATCATCCAAAGCATTTCCTTATGCAAAGAAAACACACAACAACTTCATTTCTCATACAATATAAGGCACACCTAAAATTTCACCAAACATTCAGAAACAAAATGCATCTGCAATGTAAACTGGTGGAAGGACACCAATGAGAAGACTCAGATCTCCGTTCTATAAAGGAGGTGGGAATTCATCTTCAAATCCTTTAGCTTATCAGATGCAGAGACAATGGCAGACTACAGTTCAAAAGTCACCTCTGCTCGAATATTCACTCTTCTTTTGCACTTCAAAATCCTTATTAAGGAGCGAGACCTCAGAACTTCAGCTACAGGAAAACAACTCTTCTCTGTAGGTGAGAAGGCACCACATTCTCAGCTTTTCTTATCTCCAAAGAAACTTACACCTCCCCACATAATTCTCCACGTCCCAGGAGACTGACAAGCACAGAAATCTACAGCTGTAAGGATTTCAAGGCTCAGGAGGCCCAGCAAGTAGGAGAACTTCTCCTGCTCAAGCATTCACAGTGCGTGGGTAATGTGCTCTGCTCCTCAGGCACCAGCTGGCTCTGAAGGAAAGAGCTCTACCACTCAACCCTGGGACTTGCTCAGTAGAAGGAAGAGGTTAAAACTCATGTAAAATTACACTTACCACAGTAATAAAAGGTGGTTCATTTAACAGGGGCTACACCACAATACATTAACTTACCTACCCAAATCACCGGACAATACAAAATCAATCTCTCCTTTTCTTCTTGCCTTCAGGGGTTTTTTAAGCAATTCTATTAGAGAAGA
Source organism: Poecile atricapillus (assembly GCF_030490865.1). Taxonomy (NCBI): domain Eukaryota; kingdom Metazoa; phylum Chordata; class Aves; order Passeriformes; family Paridae; genus Poecile; species Poecile atricapillus. Next base: position 6,784,616 of record NC_081252.1, read on the forward strand.
ATAAATATATAGTATATACTATAAAATATATGCTTCTAAGAAAACATGGAATACATTCCAGGACTTCTAGTGCTGGTCAACTGACAGGCTAAGAGGCCTGCCATGCTAAATAACAGCAAACAAAATTGTTCCCCATTTTTATCCCTGTCAGAAGACACAACTCTCACAGCTACACAGGTAGGATATTAAAAAGACACTGTCAATATACATGGATACTTTAGTAATTAATTATGGCACCTCAAAGATTTAAAACTAATGATGCCATGCTACTGAATTTTTTAGCAGCCTCATCTGCTATAAAACAATTCTACTTGGCAAAAACAAGCTTCTCTTTTCTTATCCTTAGCATGTAAGCATTGAAAAAGATACAACTCTAAAGTTTACAGCATATAGAGAGATGTACACAACCATGATTACTTCTTACAAACCTCAGCCATGAGTGGAACAAGGAAGTTTAAAACTTGGCGTTTTCCACAGCAGCCACCATGCAAAGAGAACAGGAGCTTGGGAAGAGATGCATCACACAACTTCTGCAATCTTCTGTGTTTCCCATGAAGGATTACTGTCATGCCATGGAATGTAAAGCTCAGTGCCAGCTTCCTTCGTTATTCACTGATTCCTTGCTGCAATTTAAAATGGTAAAAAAAAATCAGTTGAACACGTACCTTATGTTTTGGGGGTTCAGGATCTGTTGGTAACTTATTCCAAATCAAAACTTCCCTCACTCAATCCCCATTGCTCTTCTCTTAGCCCTGGCAGTATCAAGAGCCAGCAGCAGAGCACAGCAAGTCCTTAAATCCTGAGAAAAACAAAGGAAAGGCAACAAATCCCTTCCTCATCCTAACTCAAGGCATTCACCATTTAGTCACAGCTCACCACCACAGATGTAGCTAAGAAACAAGAATCCAGACCCACTCCTCCTTTCCTCATATCTGTCTGTCTAAAAGGAAAAGACACAAAACACACTTCTTTCCTTCCAGTCAGCCACAGGTGCTTATTGAATCGACGGCAGCAGACATCAGCCACCAAATAAAAAAGGTTTCTGTTGTTACATTACTAAATATAAGCAGGGTGACAAGTTAAAAGCCCTCTCTCTGTGCTTTTCTTCCAGGTAGCAGGTCAACAAAATGGGAATAAATGGAAATGTCCCTTTTTTTCATTCATCATAAATGAAACTACCTTGATATTATTTAAGAATGCTGCTCAACTACTATAGCCACTGTTCCTGAAACTAATAACCTGCAAAAGTATTGGAAATAGTTCAGGATACATCATATTCAGTAATTGCATGAAAAAGCAAACAAAATTATCTCCCAGTTTTTTCTCAGCCGGCAAAACCAACTAGTTAGGCAACTAATCAAAAAACACCATTTAGTTCCAACCAGAAACTTTGATACTTAAATAGTACAACCTTCCTTATATATCCAGTTTATACACATCTAGGGCTGTTCCCTTTGCATTTAACCAAGAAAAAGCACGAAAAAACCTAAAAATTTTCATTTTAAAAGCTAAACAAGCTCATCTTAAACTGGGAGAGGCTAGAAAACACAAAGGAAACAAACTGGTGGGGAAAACAAATCAATTTTGCTCCATGACTGTAAACTACAAAGAACAAGTACTCACTCTTTTCTTACAGAAATGGCTTCAAGTCACAGGGACTACAGCAAATATTCAGTAACTGCATCATCAGTGTGACTGCAATTGTACACACGGATGTCATCCCCTAAAATCTAAAACTATAGACAACCTCTGTCATTGAAGCTGCATAAATAACCAAAACCACACTGACTGTAGTCACCAACAGCAGAAATTTTATCTGCCATTTCAAGTGAGATCAGAAAGAGGCGAGATGCACCCAACACACCAACCCAAGAGACAGTCCATCTGAACTAGATTTCAACTGCAAAGAAATTGAAATCTGTCTGGCATTCTTACACTTGATACAGCCTTGGCAAACTCATTTCCACCAGTCCCTGACAAATCAGTGCTGTTTAAACCCAGGCTTTTGCCTTTCAGACTGGCTTCAAGAACTCACCGCATCATCCAGACAACGTGAAGCAAATCCACGTTAAGAGGAAATCTGTTAAGACCTACAGTTTACAGGCTGAGCATAAAAATTACTGTTTCAACACTGGAAGGAATATAAGCAAGTAGAATATTCATAAAATGGTATTTTCTTGAGAGTGAGCATGATTGCTCTAGTGACCAAACTGATTTCTTGACAGCCTTCAAGGAACTTCAGACTAACACCCTTTAGGATTTTTCTTAACCTTTCCCAATCACCTCAAGTATAGCACTTGATTATAGTGAAAGATGTAGACTCCCATGTTGTACAAAGGAAAAAAACATCCATGAATTTTGATAAAAATGCAAATGGGTACATGCAGGAAACAAATTCTAGAGAGAATTCTTTGTCACCAAAAACAAATATTTTAAAATTGCACACATACTGGAAAGTTCATCAGTCTACTCTCTGAAAAGGAGGACAGTTTATGCAAGCAAAGACAAACACTAAACAGCACCAGGCTCCATTTGCCCAGATATTTCCTATCCTGCAATTTTACAGTCAAGCAAAACAATACCAGCAATTTAAGCTGCATTTGGCTCCTTCAGTTACCAAACATCTTCTGGATTCAGGAATGCAAGCATTACCAAGTGACAGACAACTGTGCAAGCTGCTAATGTAACACTAGAGAGCAAACAGCTCTAGTTTTACTGTCATGAAAGTTAAACTACACCTTTTATATTAATGAATTGGAATTATGTCTAACTAAAGTTTCCAGATATCTTTTTTCCTCTTTTCATATGACCATTATCCAAAATAAGTTTAAAAAAAGAGTACAGTTGTATTCAATCATTCTTATTTTGCTGGTGTTGAAGGGAACACCCAAAAGGATTTCTTGTAGAGTGGATATACTCCTCCTGCCAAGCATGGTGTCTGGTCACACAGAGCTCTTGGCAGGATAATTGTCTAATATGGTAAATTATTCATTTTTTTGTTTGATAGTTACTTCTAGAAAACCGTTCAGTACTTTGTGCATTGGGGAAAGTCCTGGAGAATAAAATTAAGAAGTGCAAATGTACCAACATGGCTTTATCACAGCAAAGAACACCACTAAAAAAGGAAAGAAAATTACTTGGCTTCTTTACAACTCTGTGAACAGAGAAACTAATTAGTACTAATTAGCTTCTATAGAATAACAACTGCTTTACAGAATACATTCAAACAGACACTGTTCTGACCTTGATGCTATTCATCAGGGGTGTCCCTGTAACAGCAGCTAAAAGCTATGAACAAGATGTCAGCTTTTCTCTGTATTATATGGACACACACTAAAAGGAGACCTTGACCTCTGACTTAATGCTATGAACTGGACACAAGTTACAAAACCATGGCTGAGGGAGACTGAGGAAAAGAAAAATACAAGTGGACTTGATTTAAAGGAGAATTTCTCATCCTAAGATTAAGAATCAAATCTTTCCTGAAGCAGGAAATGCTGAAGCCTCTTGCCTATCACTTTTCCAAGCACCTGCTAAAAGCCAAGCATTTGTTAAATCACAACTCTGAACTTGTGTAATGAGCAGCAAACCTCAACCCCATTATGTTGCTCTTTCTCTGTTGATGCAAACCCTTGAAGCTGCAAAGCAGAAAAGTATTTTTGCTGCTGTAATATAAACTACACCTGAGCATAGATGTACACCTAAGCATCGTAAGGAATAGGATTCCTGGCTTGCCTGACTCATCGTCCCAAAGAAACTGAGAAGGACAACAAGCTCATGAAGACAGTGGGATGCCTGGCAGCTGGACCACACTGGGGAAATATTGCCAAATTTTTCAGCTCCTGACTCGCTATCACACTGGAGAAGTCAACACATCTCAAGGCACAGAGGCACCACACCACAGTCACATAAGCTTGCTACCCTTGCTGCTGCTTTACCAAAACTGCTACCCAACAGCAACTCAGACAGACTGCACTGCATTTGGGCACTGAGATGGACTAGGAAAACACAGCTGACCTCATTTCTTTCCCTTCCTCCCTGATGCCTCGCCCAAAAGTAGGGCACCAGTGCCTAGACAGCAACTTCACACCAGCTCATAGGAGAAAATATAGCCTTGGATAGGAGGCAGGTTTGTGTACAACAGAAGAGAATAATGCTAAGTGAATGATTCCCAAAATGGGAGTAGAGGACGACTTTTAGGGATCAGCACAGAAATGATTTGTTGCACACTACCAAGTCTCTCTCATTCTTAGGCAGCTCTTGTCATTTAACTCACGTTTGTGCTCATGTGAGCACTCAGATTTTGACATGTTAGGACATGATGCTCGGCTAAAGCAGCTTAGTTCATGACATTGGCACTATACAAATCCTCCTCTTCCACACACAGAAAATGAGGTGCCAAAGACAAGGATTTGTGATGTGCACTCAAGGACACACCTCAGTCCCGCAAGAGGGAAAGCTGAAGAGTGAGGAACAACCGGATGCCTGTACCTCTAGGGAAATCTGCAATCCCAGTGATTCAGAAGATCAATGCCTCCTGCACTAAGCCATACTTGTTTTCTTGTACCCAAACACTGACTCGTTTTCTCTTCAGCACACAAGAGATTTATTCACATTTCCCAAAGTTCTTAGAGCACTTTGCTAGAGACCATCAACACCTGGCTTCATCTCCCTCTGTGCCTACCCCAGCTGGGACTTGTAGTCCTGGGAGAGAGAGCCAGCTGCCAGTTCCTGCTCAGCAAGATGGGGACTCCTGTGGTAAAAGATTTCAGCCTTGTACAGTATCTATTGGCTTCGCATCTCTTCTCTGTGACCATCAGTGATCCGCGGCTCACAGCCAAAGGAGGCAAAAAAATAGAATCTGAAAGTGAGGAGAAGGAGCAAGCAAAGCATCAGGCAGCTTCATGCACTTAGAGCCACCAGAAGGGGAACTAATTGCCTGCTCTTTTCATATGATTCTTCAATATTTACTTTGGTTGGGTGTCTGAGTATCTACAAGAAAGACGATTATGCTCACTGCTGAGGGAGAAGAAAGGCAAGAAGGCCATGCTTCCCAAATGCACAAAACACAAATTTAGTGTGTGCAACAGGGGTGTAAATCTCCCATGATCTCATTTCATGTTTGAGTCTCATGTTGTGTACTACTTTGTAGTTCCTCTAAGTGGAAATTCAAAGATTATTTTCATCTCCTCACTGTAACACTACCCTCACATCAATGTCCCTGAAAATTGCACAGAAATGCTGGCTTTTTTACTCCTATTTTTACAACATTCTCTTTCTAAGCTCATGACAGCTGTGGACAAATCCAGAGCAACACCTTGAAGCATTAACAAACAGACGCAACAGAACACAGAAGCTGCTGCTGCATTTCCTGTGGCCATTTGAGGCTGCAATTGCAAGTGTGAAAATATTGCAGTTCTGTCATTCAGGAAGAAGTACACCTTCCAAAGGAAATCCATTCAAAGCAGATTATACAGCATCGATTTGTTACCCATTTGAAGTTCTTACTGGAAGCCAAAGAAAGATTTCTTTGGTAGCCTCACAGCTTTACCTTCACCATTTAGAAAGGAACTGTTACTCTGCTTGAAATTTAAATGGTTTTTTCCCCCAACAGTTTCATCTACCTCCTCACCAAGCTGATACGGAATAGAGGAGCACAGGTAGTGTGAGGAACAGATTTGGAATTACATAAATGGACTTACCATGTGGCTACAAGTGATATTTCCAGCTCTGTGGGCTAAGAGCATCCATCCAATGTCCTGCCAGTCCAGCACTTCCTGATGCTATTTGCAGCCACTGCTTCCACACAAGTTAGAACAATGCACTTTGATGTCATGTGGCTGCTGCAAGTGCAACAACGGAGACACCAATTTCTAGTTGCAAGGTCAGGATTACAAATTTAAAACCTTACTCTTACAAAAGGTCAAGACTCTCCAATCCTGCTGGAAACAAGAGCTTTGAAGAAACCTAACTCTTCCAACTTCAGCCTGCTTCCAACTTTATGGTATTAGCTTTTTCAGATAATAAAGGATTGTCTGTAGATTACTGTGGATTAAAATTATAACTGCAGACCTGAGTATTAGTCTCAAGTTTGATGGTATGAGGAAGGTGATGGTCTTCTTATCCATCCCTGTAATCACCATGATGCACTGTCTCGACTATCTCCAACAGGTTGTTTTTTGTTTCAACGTGGATAAACTGTTTTATGAAGGTTGGAACAGGGAGAATGGCTGCCTTCCATACCAATCAAACAGGTTGGATTTTCAAGTGATTCAAATTGGATCAAAGTCTTCAGACCCAAATAGGTGTAGCCTCGGTGAAATACAGAAGCCCTTATGAAAGCCTCACTCAGAAGGCGTGAATAGAATAAATAAGAAATTCATCATAAAAAAATGAAGAAGGAAAAAACCTCCATTCCCTAACACTGCAGAATTCCAGCCAAGTAAAATCTCACTCACTTTACAATGAAAGGAAAATAGTTTAGTGGTGGTGCCAGGGACAAGGCAAGGATATACGGTGCCAGGGAGGATTCTGCACTTAGAGATGCTGAGTATCCAGCCAAGAGACAGAAATTCGATTGCCAAGGCATTTGAATGAAGTCAGTTAAGTCACATCATCTTTTCTATCTCAGTGATTCCATCTGACAAGAAAGCAAAGGCGGGCAGCAGAAAGCAGGGGAGCTGCTGCACTCAGGGTAGGGATCAAATGAAGTACGGTGGTTCCATATGCACTATGGGAAAAGCAGGCAGAAGAGAGGAATAGCTCTAAAATCAAGATGGAATTTTAACCTCTTCCTTCTCTGTTGACACTGACTGTAGGGTTGTCTAACAGCTTTTCAGACCATTGGGTTTGATTTTGTTCCACAAACCTTACCTAGATCCATGTTCATTAGCTGACTCTCTGCTGCCATCAAAATTGAGGGAAGTAACACCTTTTAGCACTGGTTAGAAACAGAGGAGATCAAACTAAACTCTGCAGCTCCAATGAGCTAAGGAATTATGTCCTATCCACCTTCATGAAGTCACAAAGACCAAAATCTCTTGAGAGCATGCCATTTCCTTTCAGCCTTGTGCACTGAGCCTTCAGCTCATCATGGATCAAAAGATGCTTCACTAAATGACAAGAAAAATGACTGCATTCTCTTTAGTTGCAATCCTGCTAGTCATAACAAATCTTGTGGGCATCAGCTGGGCTCCACAAAAATCATATGCAACAGCAACACCATCTTCAGAGCCTCTCCCACTACCTTACCTAATCATTGCTCCGGGACTGTACAAGACTTGTCCCCACCCTTCACACCTCCAGCAACAAACCTACAAATCTTCCAAAGAGTTCTTAAATTCCACATCCCTACGGAACATTCCCGCTTAAAAACGCACAGCTGCCCACGGGACAAAGGTCCAGTGTTACAAGCTTCTGCTCTCCCTCCACACAAGCCCCTTACACATCTTGCACTGCTGCTCTGAAACTGCAAAAGTTGTCAGCAGCGCCATTAGACTCACAAGTGGGGAAACAATTCCTTCTGCTGGCTTAAGTTGGAAACAGTTCAAGCTACAGGAGTTATTTATTATCATCCTCATGGAATGCCCCTGCCCTTCAGAGCTCAAGCACTACTGTGCAGAGCATTTCATGGAGCCAAACAGAAAGGACTGCTGTCCCAGAAGAAGAGGCTGGGAGGAACTGCCAGTGTCCTTCATGCCTTGAGAAAATTAAGGAGCACTCACTGTTGGCCTAAAGGGTACAAATTCAGTTCAGATGACAAATTTTCCAGGGTCATCCCCCTCCTCTTTATCTTCTAACACAACTACAAACAAACCAAATGACAGATTGCACAAGGAATAAGGGATGGTTAAAAGCAAATCTCTAAACTAAGCCTGCCAGGCTCACCTAGGAGTTCAACACATCAAGGCAGGCACTCTGCACTACCTAGTTAATGGGAAGAGATTTCTAAACTCTACCAAATGAAGTTAAGAAATGAAAGAGAGAGCAATAGAACCATATTTTAATTCATTTAAAGGGATGGAATAACACAGAATCTTTGCCATGAAACTAGGGGATTTTTCTCCCTTAGCTAGTGCCCAAGTAAGATTAGAAATTGGGAAAAAAAACCAACTGAAACTGTAAATCCATTTTGCCCCCGGATAGAAACAAAAGGTAATTATTGGAAAACTAGAAAAAACTCCAAGAGGAAACATAAAACATGATGGAATATGGATTATTTTGATCCCCGAGAATTCCCCATGTTCAAGGCATGGAGAAAACCATCATTCACAAGTGGGAAAACAGAGGGAGTGTAAAAGTGAAATGGAGTTCTGACAAATGATGCTGTGTAGAATATGGGCTCCCAAACCAACAGAAAAAAAGCACCCTGCTTTTTTTCTGATATTTATAATTATTCATAATAGGTACCAGAATCACAATATTCCAGTATTGCTGCTACTGCCAATTTAATTTTAGCAAAGTCAAAGCTCTCAACTGTGCTGAACTACACTATTTGGTTCAGAGTTTTCCAAGATGTACAGCAAGAGACATCTGAAGGATAGTTCACCCCACAGTTTCAACTCTTACGTGCCTGCCCAAATCATTGTCACGTGAGCTACAGGAATGGCTGCTAGACTGAAAGAGGAAATGCCAGTGGCTCTCTTACCTGCCTCAGAAAAATTCTTTCTGCTTTGAGGTTTTTGAGTGAAGAGCATCATTGAAGATCACAAAGAGCAGTGATTTCTAGATTGGTCCAGGTAGATGTCTACAGATTCATTTTTCTGTAATGGAGAATACAGAGCTCTGTAAATCTAAAACTGTATTTCAAGGGGGCAAGGGAGAGCAGAGTTGGCAATATTTTCCATTTGAATAAAGCTTCCATTTTTATTTCGAGTTACAAAAAAATGATCATTTTTTAGTTATGGCTTCTTACAGTGTCACAATGGAAAAAGCTAGCACAGTAAACCATTTGCAATCAAAAAAATGTAACAGGGAAAAGTTATGGAGAGTAACAATAAAAGCACATTAAACAATGGCTGAATGCTTCAATGGAACTTAAAGGAAGACAGCTTTTAAAAATTTTCTTCTAACATTTACTGTACAGTCACACCAAATGTGAAGCTTTTAAGTTCTAGGAAGTTTTGTTGCTCCCTGCCTTCTCCTAGTTTACTGCACAGTGCATTATTTACATAAAACAGAATTTCTTCCATGGGAAAGGCTTGCATGGTACTTCAAAGCCTGAATAAATCAGGGACTTCAGCTAGAATCTACAAAAAAATCATCCCAAAAATTCCTTTCAATATCTGCATTCTATTACCTTATCATGCTACCTGTCTAGCTGAGTTATTCAGGTATCCACACCAGAAATGCCAGACAATGTCTCTCTAGGATGATGTGATGTTACTTCAAATGAAAAAAAAACAATAAATAAAAAATCACACATTAATTTCCCATACAAATGGTAACTCACTACTCCCAAATCCTTCCTATAGCAGGATGCTCACTTCAGTCTGGAAGTCTTCATGTTGCAGCCTGCAGGAATCAGCTGATTTCCTGTAAAGGGCTGGAAAGCCTTACAGGAACTGGTTTTGGTTGAAGAACTTCTCCAAGGTGCTTACCTGTGGGACTTATCCAGGTGAGGGATGTTAGCTCCCTCTTCTTTGAGGTTCAGTGTCCAACCACTCCTACTGCTGTAAGAAGAACAGAAGAAACATCTGCCTATAGCAAGGACTGCTCTGGTGGGCAAAGTCCAAATTCCATCCTTCAGGGAAAAAGAAACCAAGACTGAGGAATTCATGCCTGTTCAAAATTTCATCCTTGACTACTGAAAGCACTGGAAGCACATGTGTATGTTTAAAAATGGAATTGTCCTAATTTAAGAACAAAAAATAATTTGATCCCATCACCATTTCTCTTGGTCCAATCCTGAACTGGAGATCCAACAGCTGAGAAAGCATGGAATAGTCTGCTGGACAACATTAAAATGAACAACTCCTGTATCTTCCCAAGTTAAGAATACAAATCACAAAGAAAGGCACTGTGAGAAAAAAATTTCTTAAAGGAAGACCTCAATTAATTTCCAGCAAGGCAGGTAATATGCATTTGGATATTTCTCAAAAAAAACCCAAAAAACCAAAAAAACTGTTTTCATACAAGATTTTACTCATATATTAACTATCACATATTTTGCAAAACAAGAACCATAGCAAAGTAAAATCCCAGATATTTCCTATATTTAAACTGTGATAGTATTTCTGAAATGGGAATCCAGAGCCTCACCAGATTAATATCACCACTTTGACCAGGGAATTTGCCATATCCACTTCTGGTTTCGTTCAGTTGGAGTTTCTGTTTCTACAGTGATGGCTCTTGAACATTTCAGGATTTAAAGTAGTCCCTGAAGAGATAGCTGACAAAAATATGACGTTATTTTAAGATGCTTTCTAATTATTTCAACCCTCACCCAGAACCTGCAAACATCTGATCTCCTTCACTATGCTCCAAGCTCATTAAAATTGGAACGCTAAATAAGAATATTCAAAATATTTTGTTTTGCATTGCTAAAGGCACCACTACAGGTACTTGACTCATCCTTCAGACTGTAAATAAATAAATGAAGTCTAGGAGAAATCAAATAAAGACACTATGTCTTCTAGGTTTTGTTGGGGGTTTTTTTTAGAAGACTTAGTAGATTTGAAACAGGTCTTTTATTAAGGAATAGTTCCTAAGGGACTTGACTTAGAGAAATTACTTTATACTTGGCAGTGCATCTCATTGATTGCAGTTCCTTTTTTTTCCAAATATAATCCAACATTTTCACTACCAGGGGTGGTGGTTGGAAATGTTGGGACTGTAGAACACTGCAAGGCTAATTTCTCCTCCGGTCTCCATTATTTTTATGTAGCTCAGCACTTTCTCATCCTTACTGAGATCTGCTGCAAATTTAAAACACCCTAACAGGGCTGAGAGAGTCTTGCAGCAGTGTTTATCTACTGTATCATTAGAGTTCTTGTTACCATAATTCCACAGTTCTGAACAACAACTCTCATTTTAGGGGCAGGTAATTGAGCTCTATGATACATGAATTGATTTGCAGGGAAAATACATTAAAACCTGGTTGGAAAAGCAAATTATTCAGGATCTTCACTCTCATTGCCTTTTAGAGCTACCACTCTAGGACCACTGAAAGAGTTTACTTTAGCTCGTGTCAATGAAGCTGCAATTCAGTGTTTGTCCAAAAAATGTTCACATTCTAAAATGAAGGTGAGGTTACTGTGGTTTCATGAATTATAAAGACAGAATTAGAGATTACTGCAGATTCTTAGATCAGGACCACTTCCCAGCTCAAGAGCTATTTAGTGGGAAGAGCCAAGGCAAAAGGCAAAATTCAAGCAAGTGTTGCTGATAAAGTGAGTTATGGGTTCTACATGAAAATGTTAGCAAGGGTGATCCAGTCAGATCTCATGTCTGCCTGTGGTTCAGCACTGCAGCTGGTAACACCCAGAGCACCAGATCCAATCCCTCCTGGGGAGCAGGTTTGTTAAAGCAAGCACTGTTGTTTCAGGACCAGTGAAAGACAGGACAGAGACAAAATTGATAGGACTCCCTCAGTGCAAACACAACTTGCCCAGCGACAAATTTCCTCCTCTCTGGCCCTACTTGTAACATCCCTGTTTTCAAATTCCTATTTTTACCAGCTTCTCATAAAAGGCATTCTTACTCAAAGAAGTGAATGTTACAAGTGTTCATTTGAATGAAGCCAACAATTAAGCAACATCTTCTCTCAAGTGATTTTGTAAAAGTTATGGTTTAGTTTTCTTCCTAATTGCTTGGAAAAATCGGATCGGTGCAGGAAATGGGAAGGGTTGGCTCAAAGGGATGGGAACCAGCCAGTAACTCCTGCTGCTGCTGACCTGCTGCAACTCCCAGGTAAGAGGACAAGTGCTTCATTTGTAATCAAGTCTATCTAAAAGACAAAAAAGGCAGAAGGACAAACCTGGTTCATAAAGGCAGCAGTCTGTGACCAAAAGCAGCAGAGTCAGCAGCCAGTGTTTCACTCCTGATGAGAGCCCACTTGCAAAAGTTCCACTTGAGCACCTGCTGGAGAGCAGAGGCTGTTCTTCTTTGATGTGTCAAACCATAAGAGCCATACTTCTGTTGCTATTCAAAGAACAGGGATAAACTCTGGGGTTTGTTAGATTTTAAATAGTTCCCAATTTCAGGCCTAATAGAAGGCAAAATGGAAAATATCACATGTAATAGGACTTAAAAATAGAAATGTGGAAGAACACAATGTTATACTCATGTTACCTATCACTTTTTTCAGCTGAGCAAAGCCTTCACAAACATTGTAAATACATATATTTTTTCCCCAATGATAAAAAAAAAATAATACTAATACTAATAAAAAAATCTGTCTTGTAACCTGAAAGAAAAGACATAAAACCAAAGCAAACCTGATTCTTGTAAACAGAAACTGTTGCTTAAAAATTCAGTTTGGGGAGCATAAATAGTTAATTGCCTTGAGCATGTCTTAGAAGTTCAGATTTACTCAAAATAGTGTCAAGAGCAAACAAAACTGCAAAACAATCTCTTTTAGTAGGAAATACCTTGTGAGAATCAAGTGTTTTCTTATCATCTTTCACTGTTTCACTTTATGTCTGAATCTTGTAACTCCAGCTCCTATAACAGCATCAGTGGGGGAGAGAGACAATGAACACTCCTTCTGGTATTTGACTGACTGCAAGGTTTTGACATGTACAATATTAATAAAAATCATTTATTCTCACAGGGCTTTATTACAATAACAAGCTGGTAGCTTTAGATATGTTTAAGAAACAGAAAGAAACATCTGAAGTAGTAGGACAAAACCTTCATAAAAAGGTATATATCAGATATACATATTTATATTCATATCTATATCTCCAATTTCCCAAAGCATTGCTCTAAGAATTACACAAAACTGGCTACAAAATTTACATTTTTTAGGTTATTTATTGACTGCAAAGTGCATCCTGATTGATAATAAATATCACTGGGGAGCATTAATTATTAAATATACATTGTCCAATCTTTAATAAATCAACTTTAGTAAGAACAATTTTAAATCTAAAATTAAAAACAATTTCTAGGACACTTATTTTAAGTAATTGCACTAATAAATAATAAGACCTTATGTACAATTAAATGACTAGCAGCTAACTCACATGATCATAGTAAGAATAATATATATGTACTGCAATTTTAAGTGTTAGGACTTCAAGAATTTGTAGTAATAACCAAGCATTACTTGCTAAATAACACAAGATTTGTCTGATTAAGTCTTTGTTTAAGAAAATAGGCAATGGGAATAACTAAGAGCTGAAATTAATGGTAAGTGCTAGCTTGTAAAGACAGAAATTTACTTCTGACAAGTAGGAAAACATGCAATATATTCCTAGAGTTAACACATGTTCATAGTGCAGACATTACTTTTAATAAATTTCAGGTTAAAATTGACAAATGTGACATGTTTTGCTATATGGAATTTTGTCAAGTGACTATTGTTCCGTCTGACAACACAGACTAGAAAATGTCCTGCCTCTCAGAAATATTATTCTGTTTCTACTTTTTACTTGATATTTCTCAGTTTTAGAAAAACACAGAATTTTTTTTAACTTTTTTTTTTTAGTTTTAGAAAAATACAGGACAAAAACAAGGCTTCTGTTGCATTTCTGGTTTTGTGGCTCAAAGTCATTGCTGCTATTATCATTATTATTAATAATTATTTATTTTAAATTACTTCCATTTAATTTGGATGAATTCTTGAAACAAACAAACCAACTCACGTATTTCAAAACCCGCATTTTAAAATGTGATATTCCAAATAATCCAGCTCTATGCAGCTCCTCAGGGTTCACTTCCATGCATATTTTCTGAGTTCAGAAGAAATTTGTCAACTGTTTTACCTGGGTTGAACAAGACATATAGATTTTGAGGGGTGACTATGGCTCTCATATCATATTCTCAGCGATGATAATTTGATTTTTTTCTCTGCACAGGTTATTTTCATTCTAGCAGCAGCCAACCAGTTGGAAATGGTCAATCACTTTGTGCTGCTCCCCAGGCACAGCTCATCATGGGAATCTAATCTGCTCAAATGAACCCTCTTGCTGCAGTTCCACAGACAATTAACCCTTGTATTGCCATGGGTTGTGCAAATCAAATCTCACCCATCACCGTCATCTGCACATTGCTCCAGGAGCCATAATTGCAAACAACAGCTCTTCTTTTCCATGATTACTCCTGAGGTTTGAATCATGTCTGGGTACAATTCTGAGCAAAACAGACACCCCCAAATCCATCCATCATCTCAACACGTCCCAATGTCATTTCCAGGTCAGCTCCAAAGCTGTGCCAGGGAAGCAGCCCCGTTTGCTGGTTTCCCAGGACAGCCTGGGATGTGAGGATGTTTTCCTAGGGCAGCCTAACGTGGCTGAGGACAAAATCCTCTCCCCACAGCTACTTCAGCAGTGCCTTTGACATTGCTTGTGCTTCATGGCCTATTAGGTGGCACTTCAGAGAACATATTAGAACTCACCACCAGACAGACTGTTCACCTTCTTGACAATTAGTTTGACTTCCCCAGGACTTAGCTGAGTAAAAAAATCACTGCCCTTTGTCTATGACTCATGTCTTTGTCCAAGACAGTATGAAATAAGACCAAAGAAGATTTCCTCCTGGTCAAAATCCGTACCCTTATCTGTGTGTCTCTCAAATCCCTGCTTTGGAGAAGGATCTAAATTGTATTTGTTTACATAAATACCTCAACTGACAAACAAGAGGCAATAAAATCTCCTTGAATAGCCAATGTTTTGTCCTCTGGTGAGTTTTCCTGACACTGGACCAAGCTTGCAGAGTCATGAGAGAAAGAATTTCCCAGAACAGAGACAACAGAGAGTAGAACAAGACACCAAAGAAAGGAAGGCTCTGGGAAAAGGTATAAAAAACACATTTTGTGATATATACTGAAATGAATATTGACCATCCTTGGGCGTCAAGAGACATCCTGATGAGCTGAATAACACATGGCCATAGAGAATCCAAGCCGAGGGATGGGATGTGGGAATCTCCTTGACTATCTGTGTGATCCTCAGGTATTGATTTATCACACAAGTAGATAGAAAGCTGGCAGTAGCTAAACAGAGTTTGAGATTTTATGACAGATACATGAACCCAGAGACACATTCCAGATTGTGGACTGCTTACAAATAGCTCACAAAAAGGAACTCTGAAATTAGCTTCCACAAATTCTATGGCAAAAATCCTTTATCTCATGTCCTTCTGCACGTTATACAGAAATTATTTCTTTCCAACTAGTCATATTTAAAAACTGAGTTTCTTTAATGTTAAAAAGGATATTTTGTGGGGTAAAATCTGCTGCTTAAATTAGCATGGCTCCTGAAATCAGGTTTTTTCAACTGTGTTTAAAGCCTATCAGACCTTATTTGCAGATAATATCACATAACCACAGACTACATGCATTTAAATTCTTGAAGGGTACTTTTGTAACTTTCTTGCACTACACTGCATTGGCAACATTTTCATTCAGTACAAGACACAGAGTTTCAAAATTGATATAGAGCAAGCCCTGCACTCAGCAGCAACAGGGAATTTTGGAAGCAGTGGCTGTTAGAAGCACATGGAGGAGCCCCCTTGCATTACAGCTTACTACTCTAAGGCATATCTAAAAATGGGTGGAAAAAAATACAAATTACATTTCAACAGCCATTTCCTGGGTTGCACTTTCATAGGCCAATGCAATGATTAGCTCTGCCACGCTCTGAGCAACTTCAAAGTCATCATTAGTTGACAGTAAATAACCAGAATACTGCTTAAAAGACAAAATAGTTACCAACATATTCCTAATGTTTTTACTCTAAGAGATTATTTGAAGATCAGAGGATAATGGCTGAGTCCCTTGATGATTTTTCCATCTGACACTGCATCCCCACGCTTGGTGGTCTGACACATAACTCAGCTTCATGCTGCATTATCAACACTTTTGGGGCAGCAGAGATATTAAACCAGTCTGAACACATTGATGTGCAGGTTCCTGCCTCACTGTCCATTCAGTCATCCCTTTCAATTAGAAGCATTCACCATTCTGCCATACACAGGGAGGAGTTTGTGTTGCCTTGTTGAGTGCTTTAAGAAATCTCTCTCTGCAGGCAACAACGGTCTGCAAACACAGAGATACAGAAAAGCTCAGACATTTGAGAAAATCAGAAAGTTTGGTTGTCTCACTGCATTTAGCCTGAGACAGAAATGATAAGTCAAAATTCTCTTGCAATTACCAAGCTAAAAGGAAGAAATAATGGGAGAAGAAATCAAAGCAACGCTACAACATTTTAACCTATTCTATCCAAATGTTATCACTTTTCCATCACATTATTCTGTGTTCAACTTGAGTATTAAGCTGACCTTTTGGACACCAAAAGGATAAAAATGCATTAAAACTTCTTGTCTTTCAATCACAAAGACACATCCAGTTACTTGTCTTTCATCAGGGACAACTCCTTAAGCCTTAGGTTGAAATTTTTCCTGCCAAACTCTAACAACACACTTTTGCCTTCAATCCTCTCTTATTTGTTCTCCCCAAAGGCCCAAGAGCTGGGATCAAATGAAGCTTTTCTAAAGCTCTTTGCTGCACGGCTCATGACTTAGAAAGGATAACAGTGGAACTTATATGACATTAACCTCAACTCGAATTTACACGGAAGGAATTACATCCCAACAACAGCGTTTGGTTTTCTAAATCTGATCTAGCAGAGCAAGTGCTACAGTTCCTGACTTCAGTCATCAAGCTCAAAGCACAACAATCACAAGTATCTGGAGCAATCCAAGAGTCTGGGGAAAAAAAAGCAAAACAATATGCAGCAGTACCAAAACAGAGCAACTGAGCAACTCTCAGGAAGACATTTAAGAGCCCTCAGATTGCAATTAGACTCCGCCAAACGCTCCAAGAAATCTGTGTATGCAAAGTGTTCTGCACACTGCACGTAAAGATCAATCTTCATTTGTGGGGAGGCCTGTTTGGAATACTTGAGTCCCAAATCAGCTACAATTGTGGGATCAAGTGTTAATTCCTTTATGGCATTAAATTAAGAACTTCGTCTTTGTCTTGGAAATGTTCTCAACTAATTCCACTTTTAAATATGGAATGGTAAAACCATATCTGGGCTGGAGGGCACGAAAAATTCACAAGGATATGAACACATCTTACAGGCAGCTGTCCAGCACCACTGCAGCTGTATCCCAGGAATCCCCCTAACAGAGCTCAAACAGAGTTCTTCACCTTGTCTGTTTTACTGTGGGGATCACTTGAGTATTCCCAGGTCAGGACTCTGCTGTGAAAACCCACAGAAAATTAGTCACTGCTGCAGAGTTCGCAACCTGAAATTAAAGCCAAGAATTAATTCAGCATGAGAACACAGAACACAATGATAAGACAGCTGTGGTCACAAGGCTGGGATGCAGTGGCAAATATATGCCAATTGAGCATTGGGGTGGCTTCTTTTAGACATAACACCAGTGAGGAGTTACAGGAAAAGATTTGAAGGAAGGCGATTCAATCAGTTTGCAGAGATTTAGAAAGCTAATGGTGAAAACAGCATTTTTTTTTTGCAGCAATGAAATGGATGATGAAGGATGGTATCACAGGTTTGGCATCAACTTTTTAATGACAATTGAAGTAAAGCAACACAAGTACCCAGGAAGAGCGGACAAGACCCTTTCTGATACATGATACCATGAGGAGATAAATTTCAGAGAGCAAGGAGGAAAATGTGATTAACTCTGATCCCTAGCAGAAAACCAGAAAAAGCAATAGAGAGGAGGAGGCTATGTCCCCTGACAATGGCTGGGCAGAATAAGCAAGTAGAAAACTTGACCTATATTCTTCCCACAGAGGTAGGAAAGATTACATGAGGAATTCTTTCCTTGCGCAAAACTGGCTTTGTGTTTCTTTAGGAGTAACTTTCCATTCATACTGGAATTGGTCAATTAACATGAAAAATGTAAAAGGAAAGGCTATAAAATCTGCCTCTGGGATCATTCATTTTTCATCTGTTTTTTTTAATGAGTAAACAAAAGCAAAAAACCAACTCTGTCACAGCCCCTGCTTTGAGGTGTGGAGCTGCATTACAGCAGTTTCCTCTCAGAGCCAGAAACACAAATATAAACACAGGATCCTGTACAGAAACAAAGCAAAATCTGATAAGACCCTGCAGGTCTTGTTTTTAATTCTGAAGCCATTGAGCATTTGCAGACACCAAGGTATTCCTCTCCACAACTAAGCTGACAACAAAAAACAGAGGCACTGATTAAAGTTGTGACTTCAGAACGTTCCTATGGGAGTTGGTCCTTTAAAATCCCTTCAATTCCACTAAAATGTCTTGAGAATTAAAAAGCAACTCCAACTTCCATTATTTCTATGACTATTAATTTCAAAAACATCATTACTGGTCTTTTGTCCAGACTCCATGTCATGGGGTGACTTCACCTTTAAGATAGTTTTGAGAGCCAAGGAAGTTGAAGCTGCTGGTGACTGATGGGAGTCTTTTCTCCTGACCAATTATCGGTCATTTCTAAGAACTGACAGCAGTTTTGACCATTGAAAAGTGACATCAACCTGTGAACACCGCCTTAAGATGTAAAGCCAGAGCTCTCTTGTTCTCTTTGGGTTTCTGGCCTCTGACAAGGTAACAAGGCTCTGTCTCAGCCTCTTTCCCCCCCACCTCCAGGCCGAACAAGGCCGCAGAGGGTGAGGGGGGAGAAACGGAGCCGGCCAGCCTGGTTTAGTTTGTAATTTCTGCTGCTGGACTGAAACCTGACACCATGAACACTTGCAGCTTTTCCAAGACTTTAATTCTTTTTCTACCTAGATAAACCGTACAGATTGCTCCTTTTTCCCAGAGAGACAGAGAGAGAGATAATCAACATGAAGACATCATAAAAACCATCAAAGAGAGTGAAGAAAAGAGTTAAGTTTTACATGGGGAAGAGAGAATAAGGAGATGCTTTATAAGCTGAAATATTTTTCTGTTAAAGCTATGGAGATGGACAATAATGTTCTGAAAAAACCTCCTTTAATTTATGACAGAGTATATAGCGAGGAATGGAGTGTTCAAAGAGTGGATTTTGAGCAAAAAGTAGAGTAATTGTGATACAGTGAGGTGCTGAAACAGAGTGGAGCAAAGATTTGAGGCCTTGAGGGCAATGAGAAAACTGTTTTCCAGCAAAGCTCACAGAGACAGATGATGAGGACTTCTACCTTTGAATAACTCATCCTTAAAAAATGACAGCCCTAGACTCATGGCGCATACACACCTCAGAGTGATGTGAAATGGGAGGAGTGAACAGACGACAGATTTCTGGGCAGCTGGCATCAAAGAAATAGAAAACTATAACAGAAATACTTTTCTTGTGAGAAACTCCATAGATTAGCAGAAGAAGACTTCTGTTTCTCTACAAAGACTGGTAAAGAGACTCTAGCAAGAATTGGGACTGTTTTAAACACCAAACTTCCAAAGTTGTTTGTCTCTATGTTGTCATGTGAACAAGGGAATGGTGGGTAGTGGGGGATAAAAGGGTTTTCTGGAAGTTTATTCTGGTGTTCTTATTCTTGTACTTTTGTTAATAACCTTTCTTGATTCCTTTTAAGTTTTAAGCCTGTTTTGCTCTTGCTCAAATCCATATCTCACAGCAAGAAATAAGTTTTCTAGTAATTTTTTAGTTACTGCTTTAAAACCACAACAATTCTGTTTTCACCATCACGTCAGATCAGCTCTTGGACTCACAACTCACCACAGACCTCAAAACAGGAGGCAAAGATCAACACCAGTTGGCCTTTCAGAACTACTCACCCATCTATTACCTTTCTGGGGCCAGCTGCAGAAAATGGGGGGAAAGCCATTCCAAAGAACACGACCAAGGAAATCACACAGCACTCAGCACTTTTTACAGGCATCAAATTTTTAATGGATGATGGGAAGTAACACAGAAGCAATTCCCGTCCACAGAAAAAAAGATTTCAAATGGTTTTGTCTCAAGGACAATCACTGGAGGTTGAAAATTTCTGCTGCTGAAAGTTACATGAGGTCCTCAACACTGAGCAATCAATATCCCCACAATCTAAACGGTGAAATTACGACCTCGGCAAGGAGAAAAGTTTCAGCATTTGCAACTCATCTCCAAACCTCAGTAGAACTAAACCAGCAGAATTTCCCTGAGATGGCACTGTGTTCTGGAACCCCTCAAATACTCACTAAAACAGACTTGACTTTCACTAGGACAGCCGTTCATGAAAATCTGGGGGAAAACCTAGGGGAAGTGGCCATGTGCACGCACATCCCTTCCCACAGCAGGCACAACCAAATCCTCCTTTGAATGGCCTCAAAGTTGAGCAGCACTCATTGGCACAGCCTCTTCTCCCACACACAGGCCAGGGAGCAACACGGCAGCGCCAGCCAGATGGGCAAGGACAAGAGAGAGCAGATGCCAACGAGGCTTTCAAGCTGTGCCAAGGGAGGTTGACGCTGGGCATTGGCAAGAACTTGTGCCCAGCAAGGGCCATTAGATCCTGCAATGGCCTGACAGGGGGCTGCTGCTGCAGTCATCATTGTGGCACGTGTGCAAGGCAAGCCAGGCCGCAGCGCTCGGGCCCCGCTCTGCTGGCCATGCTTGCCGCCATGGCTCACAGCTTGGACTCAACATTCTCTTCTCAGGGCTCTCTGCAGCCAGGGCCTTCTGTGCTTCTGTGACATCACAGCCCCTGGGCACGGCACGCTGGCTGGCAACTGTCCCCAGCTGTTGCTGCGCCCCAGAGCCCAGGCAGAGCTGCTTGCACACAGACGCCCAGAGCCTTTCTGCTGCTGCCACAGCACTATGGCTGCTCACGGCTCTTCCGCGCTCCTGCAGCTTTACCTGCTGCTGCTCTTGGCCCATCCCCTCGACCCATCCACCAAACCCGAGCGGAGCACGGATGCCTCTGCGACGGTTCCGGAGGATTTCCACCTGGAGGAGACGGACCCTGCGCTCATCTGGTGGGCGTCCAGGACACTCCTCCTCATCGACGTGCTCCTCATAGGAATGGCCATGGGATGGGCCCTTGGGAGAAGATTTCAGAGATGCTGGGGAGAGGTGAGGCAGGGGTGGGGGGTCAGGCAGGCGGGATGGGGCAGACCTTGAGGGCCTCTTGGGCACCCTTTGGCCAATGCCCTGCGGCAGGAGGGGCCTGAGCTCCTGGCTGGGCAATCCGGCCCAGGGGCTGAGCCCCATGGACAGCACCAAGCAGAGGCGGCCAGAGCTCTGCCTGCTGCAGCCTCTTCCCCGGGGCAGCCCAGCCCAACTCAGCCCGAGTCTCTGTCTCCCAGGCCAAAGGCAGCCCCACACGTGCCGGCCCCGCTCTGCCCCTCTGCCTCTTCCATGGCGATCCCTGTGCTTTGCCTTGCAGCGCAATCTCCAGAGCCCTTCGGGCCCTGCAGGGCCCCGCCGCCATCCAAGACTCGGCTGACCCACGAAGTTGATGCAGCTGCTCAGGAAAAACCGTGACCTGATGCGGCTGCTCCTTCGCTCCAGCTCTCAGCCGAGGAGGCCAACCACCAAGACGGCGGCAAAAGAGGGCATTGGCAGGAGACTCCGCACCTCCCCGCAGCTCTGACCTCCAGCGCGGCACTCCGTCCTGCAGAACCTTACGGGGAACGGGTGACCAGTGCCCAGCCCAGGCACTGCGACGTTCCCCACTTTAGAAGTTCGACACACCCCTGTTGTTCATTGTTGGATTCCCCACCACGTTTCCCCCAAGAAGTTGACCTTTCCCTTAGTGTTCAATTCTAAACAGTTCAAGTCTTGAAGATTTTTAGGCTTAAGATTCTTACCCCATAGTCTTCTAGTAACGTTGGACTGTAGAATTTACAAGTAGTCAAGTGAATAAAGTTCACGTTTTCTGCACGTTGCCGTGTCATTTTCTTGATGTTGCACCTGAGACCTGGGGACTCCTTGAGAGATGGGTTTGCATGGCAGCTCCAGACTGCCTGCAATGGAGAGCCCCAGTGCCCCAGCAGGCTTTGCAAGAGTCCGGAGGGCAGCGGGAAAGAAGAAGGTGGCCAATGTTCACCTGCCTCCACCTTCCAAGGAAGCTTGGAGTCAAACCCCGTCTGCACTTTAGGGGGGACCCTAAAGGCCCCGGCAGGCATCAGGATGGCCCCAGGACGGGGGGCTCGCAGGACTCTGGGGCACCACGAAAGGAGCAGGATCATCCCTGCAATGCTGCGAGAGAAATCCAGAGACGGCTCCCCTGGCATCCAGGCAAGGCCTGAATTCAGGCCCTTGAATAACTTTTCCCTGACAATTAGCATGCACTAACCCACTAATGGTACGTGCACAATCAAACAATGCACTGGACTCAGGAAACTATCCTTCTGGAAGTACATGCCAGCTCCAAACTATCACAGAGCTGGGTCTGAAAGAATAATATTAAAATATGTGCTATGGTATTGACCAAATTAGTTACTGTTTCCTGTTAAAAGCAAAGGCTGTATTTCAATTTAAAGGGGAGAAGAAAAATAATAGAAGAAAAATTTATTTTTACTCTCTTAGATTTGTTTGCCTGTGGGAATATTGGCTTCAAATTTGAAAGCCTGCATCTTTCCATACAAGTCATAACCTTCTATTTCATGCCCCAACCTTGGCAGTAAGCCTCACTCATCATTTACCACTTTTGGCTGCTTCAATAGAAAACACCACACAAGATTACTACCTGGCTTATCGAAAAACAGAAGAGTTTATAGGCTGGGAATCTCCATTTTCAGGAATGTATCGAGAAACTCTTGGTATAACTGGTCTCACTGCATTTCCATATCTACAGTCTTTAATTAAAGAACCTCAAAAGCGTTTGTGTCGCCAGGCACCTTCAAGACCATCTCGTTCCAACACTCCTGTCATAGTCCCAGTTTCTTAATGCCAAATATTCTTTCAGCCATAACTTAAGTGCTTTGTTGGTGCTGTAAATAGAAATACACAAAGAAGAAGTTGCTTAAGCGCCACCACACACATTAAGCTGTGGCACAGTCTCGTGCAGAGACACAGAAGAAATTTTGCTAACAATTATACCTTTGAGTTTATGATTGAAACCACCACGAAGCAGATATTAATATCTGCTGTGGATGTTCTTCCAACTGAATTGCAAAGGTGATATCAGTCAAGATAGAACTTTTCATGGAATTAAGACTTGGCATAAATATGAATCCTTTTACACTGAATGAATAATAAAGAATAATGAATAAGAAAGAGCTGTGAAGAACTTCCGAATATAGGCCACTTCCTATTTTACATTTTAAGAGCATGATCTGCTTATAGTGCATTCCTATAATGAAATGTGCACTGCTAAGGTGATTTTTTTCTTTTGCACAACACTTTAAAAACAGGGCAGGAGGAATGGAAGGGATGTGTTTAATCAATAACATCTCTTTCCTCTTGTTCCTTCCTCCTATTTTCCCTTGACTTCAGCATGGGTCTTCCTCATGGGCCGCAGCCCTTTGGGATAAACCAGGAATGGGTCCCTCCAAAGGCCAACCTGATATTTCATGTCTGACAGACAGGATTTCACCTGTGTTGAAGGCATGAGCTTGTCTCAAGCCATTTCATTCACTTTATCTCATCCTAGAAACGGTACACAAGCTCATGAAGTTCAAGTTTAGTTCCTCAAATCTGCAAGACCTTGACAACATTGGATTGGAAGCAGAAATAATGCACTAATTATTTGGCACATACTTCCTGAAAGACACTTCTGCCAAGTAGCTCACCATCTTGAAAACCACCCAAAAACTCAGTAATCCAAACTCCCTTCAAATAAAGCTGCTATGAAGCAGGCAAATTCTGGCCATTACTCTAAGTAGTCTATGTCAAGACAGGGCTTGTGATAATAACTTGAGATCAATTAGAGATAGAAAAAACGTGATGGGACAAAAAACACATTCCTGTCTATCTTAATATTTCTCCAAGCAAGCTCTTACCTGTCCATGTAATTCAATTACCAGTGATGTTACAAGCTCGGGAGCCAAGGACTTCATTTGCAGCTGTCAATCACTTTCAAAGAGCCCTGTTCAAAGATGAAAAAGACACAAATTGAACAATGACATGTCCTTGGTAGTGCTGGCAGTGACAGAAGCTCTTCTCCAGTCTTTTAGAGACAAAGAAACCCTACATTTTCTCCACTTAGAAATAATCAACAACTTGAGTGTAGGTTGAGTTTAACTCAATAGGTCACCTGATGCAATTCTAGGGGTCTTGCTAAGGGGAGTCACCAAGTTTGCTGCTAACACACTGCACCTCACGGCTACAATACAGGCTTCATACGAAAATAAATTATTTTTCTCAAGATGAAGCACATTACTCCTAGAACCATTTGAAATGTGCATTTTACCAGCTTTTACCTGTTCAGTTTTACACATCAAAGTCATTGAAAACCTTCTGGGATGTTTCTACACTGCATTTCTCACACTTTAACCAGAGCAATAAAAAATTCCTTCAAAGAAACAAAGGTTCACCAAAAGAGAAATTCTGAATGATGCAGTAACATGAAGGTATGAAGTTCATTTTAATGCAACTTCGCTTCTTCTCTTAAACACACCAAAAAGATATCATCCAAAGCATTTCCTTATGCAAAGAAAACACACAACAACTTCATTTCTCATACAATATAAGGCACACCTAAAATTTCACCAAACATTCAGAAACAAAATGCATCTGCAATGTAAACTGGTGGAAGGACACCAATGAGAAGACTCAGATCTCCGTTCTATAAAGGAGGTGGGAATTCATCTTCAAATCCTTTAGCTTATCAGATGCAGAGACAATGGCAGACTACAGTTCAAAAGTCACCTCTGCTCGAATATTCACTCTTCTTTTGCACTTCAAAATCCTTATTAAGGAGCGAGACCTCAGAACTTCAGCTACAGGAAAACAACTCTTCTCTGTAGGTGAGAAGGCACCACATTCTCAGCTTTTCTTATCTCCAAAGAAACTTACACCTCCCCACATAATTCTCCACGTCCCAGGAGACTGACAAGCACAGAAATCTACAGCTGTAAGGATTTCAAGGCTCAGGAGGCCCAGCAAGTAGGAGAACTTCTCCTGCTCAAGCATTCACAGTGCGTGGGTAATGTGCTCTGCTCCTCAGGCACCAGCTGGCTCTGAAGGAAAGAGCTCTACCACTCAACCCTGGGACTTGCTCAGTAGAAGGAAGAGGTTAAAACTCATGTAAAATTACACTTACCACAGTAATAAAAGGTGGTTCATTTAACAGGGGCTACACCACAATACATTAACTTACCTACCCAAATCACCGGACAATACAAAATCAATCTCTCCTTTTCTTCTTGCCTTCAGGGGTTTTTTAAGCAATTCTATTAGAGAAGAATAAATATATAGTATATACTATAAAATATATGCTTCTAAGAAAACATGGAATACATTCCAGGACTTCTAGTGCTGGTCAACTGACAGGCTAAGAGGCCTGCCATGCTAAATAACAGCAAACAAAATTGTTCCCCATTTTTATCCCTGTCAGAAGACACAACTCTCACAGCTACACAGGTAGGATATTAAAAAGACACTGTCAATATACATGGATACTTTAGTAATTAATTATGGCACCTCAAAGATTTAAAACTAATGATGCCATGCTACTGAATTTTTTAGCAGCCTCATCTGCTATAAAACAATTCTACTTGGCAAAAACAAGCTTCTCTTTTCTTATCCTTAGCATGTAAGCATTGAAAAAGATACAACTCTAAAGTTTACAGCATATAGAGAGATGTACACAACCATGATTACTTCTTACAAACCTCAGCCATGAGTGGAACAAGGAAGTTTAAAACTTGGCGTTTTCCACAGCAGCCACCATGCAAAGAGAACAGGAGCTTGGGAAGAGATGCATCACACAACTTCTGCAATCTTCTGTGTTTCCCATGAAGGATTACTGTCATGCCATGGAATGTAAAGCTCAGTGCCAGCTTCCTTCGTTATTCACTGATTCCTTGCTGCAATTTAAAATGGTAAAAAAAAATCAGTTGAACACGTACCTTATGTTTTGGGGGTTCAGGATCTGTTGGTAACTTATTCCAAATCAAAACTTCCCTCACTCAATCCCCATTGCTCTTCTCTTAGCCCTGGCAGTATCAAGAGCCAGCAGCAGAGCACAGCAAGTCCTTAAATCCTGAGAAAAACAAAGGAAAGGCAACAAATCCCTTCCTCATCCTAACTCAAGGCATTCACCATTTAGTCACAGCTCACCACCACAGATGTAGCTAAGAAACAAGAATCCAGACCCACTCCTCCTTTCCTCATATCTGTCTGTCTAAAAGGAAAAGACACAAAACACACTTCTTTCCTTCCAGTCAGCCACAGGTGCTTATTGAATCGACGGCAGCAGACATCAGCCACCAAATAAAAAAGGTTTCTGTTGTTACATTACTAAATATAAGCAGGGTGACAAGTTAAAAGCCCTCTCTCTGTGCTTTTCTTCCAGGTAGCAGGTCAACAAAATGGGAATAAATGGAAATGTCCCTTTTTTTCATTCATCATAAATGAAACTACCTTGATATTATTTAAGAATGCTGCTCAACTACTATAGCCACTGTTCCTGAAACTAATAACCTGCAAAAGTATTGGAAATAGTTCAGGATACATCATATTCAGTAATTGCATGAAAAAGCAAACAAAATTATCTCCCAGTTTTTTCTCAGCCGGCAAAACCAACTAGTTAGGCAACTAATCAAAAAACACCATTTAGTTCCAACCAGAAACTTTGATACTTAAATAGTACAACCTTCCTTATATATCCAGTTTATACACATCTAGGGCTGTTCCCTTTGCATTTAACCAAGAAAAAGCACGAAAAAACCTAAAAATTTTCATTTTAAAAGCTAAACAAGCTCATCTTAAACTGGGAGAGGCTAGAAAACACAAAGGAAACAAACTGGTGGGGAAAACAAATCAATTTTGCTCCACCACTTTTAACTACAAAGAACAAGTACTCACTCTTTTCTTACAGAAATGGCTTCAAGTCACAGGGACTACAGCAAATATTCAGTAACTGCATCATCAGTGTGACTGCAATTGTACACACGGATGTCATCCCCTAAAATCTAAAACTATAGACAACCTCTGTCATTGAAGCTGCATAAATAACCAAAACCACACTGACTGTAGTCACCAACAGCAGAAATTTTATCTGCCATTTCAAGTGAGATCAGAAAGAGGCGAGATGCACCCAACACACCAACCCAAGAGACAGTCCATCTGAACTAGATTTCAACTGCAAAGAAATTGAAATCTGTCTGGCATTCTTACACTTGATACAGCCTTGGCAAACTCATTTCCACCAGTCCCTGACAAATCAGTGCTGTTTAAACCCAGGCTTTTGCCTTTCAGACTGGCTTCAAGAACTCACCGCATCATCCAGACAACGTGAAGCAAATCCACGTTAAGAGGAAATCTGTTAAGACCTACAGTTTACAGGCTGAGCATAAAAATTACTGTTTCAACACTGGAAGGAATATAAGCAAGTAGAATATTCATAAAATGGTATTTTCTTGAGAGTGAGCATGATTGCTCTAGTGACCAAACTGATTTCTTGACAGCCTTCAAGGAACTTCAGACTAACACCCTTTAGGATTTTTCTTAACCTTTCCCAATCACCTCAAGTATAGCACTTGATTATAGTGAAAGATGTAGACTCCCATGTTGTACAAAGGAAAAAAACATCCATGAATTTTGATAAAAATGCAAATGGGTACATGCAGGAAACAAATTCTAGAGAGAATTCTTTGTCACCAAAAACAAATATTTTAAAATTGCACACATACTGGAAAGTTCATCAGTCTACTCTCTGAAAAGGAGGACAGTTTATGCAAGCAAAGACAAACACTAAACAGCACCAGGCTCCATTTGCCCAGATATTTCCTATCCTGCAATTTTACAGTCAAGCAAAACAATACCAGCAATTTAAGCTGCATTTGGCTCCTTCAGTTACCAAACATCTTCTGGATTCAGGAATGCAAGCATTACCAAGTGACAGACAACTGTGCAAGCTGCTAATGTAACACTAGAGAGCAAACAGCTCTAGTTTTACTGTCATGAAAGTTAAACTACACCTTTTATATTAATGAATTGGAATTATGTCTAACTAAAGTTTCCAGATATCTTTTTTCCTCTTTTCATATGACCATTATCCAAAATAAGTTTAAAAAAAGAGTACAGTTGTATTCAATCATTCTTATTTTGCTGGTGTTGAAGGGAACACCCAAAAGGATTTCTTGTAGAGTGGATATACTCCTCCTGCCAAGCATGGTGTCTGGTCACACAGAGCTCTTGGCAGGATAATTGTCTAATATGGTAAATTATTCATTTTTTTGTTTGATAGTTACTTCTAGAAAACCGTTCAGTACTTTGTGCATTGGGGAAAGTCCTGGAGAATAAAATTAAGAAGTGCAAATGTACCAACATGGCTTTATCACAGCAAAGAACACCACTAAAAAAGGAAAGAAAATTACTTGGCTTCTTTACAACTCTGTGAACAGAGAAACTAATTAGTACTAATTAGCTTCTATAGAATAACAACTGCTTTACAGAATACATTCAAACAGACACTGTTCTGACCTTGATGCTATTCATCAGGGGTGTCCCTGTAACAGCAGCTAAAAGCTATGAACAAGATGTCAGCTTTTCTCTGTATTATATGGACACACACTAAAAGGAGACCTTGACCTCTGACTTAATGCTATGAACTGGACACAAGTTACAAAACCATGGCTGAGGGAGACTGAGGAAAAGAAAAATACAAGTGGACTTGATTTAAAGGAGAATTTCTCATCCTAAGATTAAGAATCAAATCTTTCCTGAAGCAGGAAATGCTGAAGCCTCTTGCCTATCACTTTTCCAAGCACCTGCTAAAAGCCAAGCATTTGTTAAATCACAACTCTGAACTTGTGTAATGAGCAGCAAACCTCAACCCCATTATGTTGCTCTTTCTCTGTTGATGCAAACCCTTGAAGCTGCAAAGCAGAAAAGTATTTTTGCTGCTGTAATATAAACTACACCTGAGCATAGATGTACACCTAAGCATCGTAAGGAATAGGATTCCTGGCTTGCCTGACTCATCGTCCCAAAGAAACTGAGAAGGACAACAAGCTCATGAAGACAGTGGGATGCCTGGCAGCTGGACCACACTGGGGAAATATTGCCAAATTTTTCAGCTCCTGACTCGCTATCACACTGGAGAAGTCAACACATCTCAAGGCACAGAGGCACCACACCACAGTCACATAAGCTTGCTACCCTTGCTGCTGCTTTACCAAAACTGCTACCCAACAGCAACTCAGACAGACTGCACTGCATTTGGGCACTGAGATGGACTAGGAAAACACAGCTGACCTCATTTCTTTCCCTTCCTCCCTGATGCCTCGCCCAAAAGTAGGGCACCAGTGCCTAGACAGCAACTTCACACCAGCTCATAGGAGAAAATATAGCCTTGGATAGGAGGCAGGTTTGTGTACAACAGAAGAGAATAATGCTAAGTGAATGATTCCCAAAATGGGAGTAGAGGACGACTTTTAGGGATCAGCACAGAAATGATTTGTTGCACACTACCAAGTCTCTCTCATTCTTAGGCAGCTCTTGTCATTTAACTCACGTTTGTGCTCATGTGAGCACTCAGATTTTGACATGTTAGGACATGATGCTCGGCTAAAGCAGCTTAGTTCATGACATTGGCACTATACAAATCCTCCTCTTCCACACACAGAAAATGAGGTGCCAAAGACAAGGATTTGTGATGTGCACTCAAGGACACACCTCAGTCCCGCAAGAGGGAAAGCTGAAGAGTGAGGAACAACCGGATGCCTGTACCTCTAGGGAAATCTGCAATCCCAGTGATTCAGAAGATCAATGCCTCCTGCACTAAGCCATACTTGTTTTCTTGTACCCAAACACTGACTCGTTTTCTCTTCAGCACACAAGAGATTTATTCACATTTCCCAAAGTTCTTAGAGCACTTTGCTAGAGACCATCAACACCTGGCTTCATCTCCCTCTGTGCCTACCCCAGCTGGGACTTGTAGTCCTGGGAGAGAGAGCCAGCTGCCAGTTCCTGCTCAGCAAGATGGGGACTCCTGTGGTAAAAGATTTCAGCCTTGTACAGTATCTATTGGCTTCGCATCTCTTCTCTGTGACCATCAGTGATCCGCGGCTCACAGCCAAAGGAGGCAAAAAAATAGAATCTGAAAGTGAGGAGAAGGAGCAAGCAAAGCATCAGGCAGCTTCATGCACTTAGAGCCACCAGAAGGGGAACTAATTGCCTGCTCTTTTCATATGATTCTTCAATATTTACTTTGGTTGGGTGTCTGAGTATCTACAAGAAAGACGATTATGCTCACTGCTGAGGGAGAAGAAAGGCAAGAAGGCCATGCTTCCCAAATGCACAAAACACAAATTTAGTGTGTGCAACAGGGGTGTAAATCTCCCATGATCTCATTTCATGTTTGAGTCTCATGTTGTGTACTACTTTGTAGTTCCTCTAAGTGGAAATTCAAAGATTATTTTCATCTCCTCACTGTAACACTACCCTCACATCAATGTCCCTGAAAATTGCACAGAAATGCTGGCTTTTTTACTCCTATTTTTACAACATTCTCTTTCTAAGCTCATGACAGCTGTGGACAAATCCAGAGCAACACCTTGAAGCATTAACAAACAGACGCAACAGAACACAGAAGCTGCTGCTGCATTTCCTGTGGCCATTTGAGGCTGCAATTGCAAGTGTGAAAATATTGCAGTTCTGTCATTCAGGAAGAAGTACACCTTCCAAAGGAAATCCATTCAAAGCAGATTATACAGCATCGATTTGTTACCCATTTGAAGTTCTTACTGGAAGCCAAAGAAAGATTTCTTTGGTAGCCTCACAGCTTTACCTTCACCATTTAGAAAGGAACTGTTACTCTGCTTGAAATTTAAATGGTTTTTTCCCCCAACAGTTTCATCTACCTCCTCACCAAGCTGATACGGAATAGAGGAGCACAGGTAGTGTGAGGAACAGATTTGGAATTACATAAATGGACTTACCATGTGGCTACAAGTGATATTTCCAGCTCTGTGGGCTAAGAGCATCCATCCAATGTCCTGCCAGTCCAGCACTTCCTGATGCTATTTGCAGCCACTGCTTCCACACAAGTTAGAACAATGCACTTTGATGTCATGTGGCTGCTGCAAGTGCAACAACGGAGACACCAATTTCTAGTTGCAAGGTCAGGATTACAAATTTAAAACCTTACTCTTACAAAAGGTCAAGACTCTCCAATCCTGCTGGAAACAAGAGCTTTGAAGAAACCTAACTCTTCCAACTTCAGCCTGCTTCCAACTTTATGGTATTAGCTTTTTCAGATAATAAAGGATTGTCTGTAGATTACTGTGGATTAAAATTATAACTGCAGACCTGAGTATTAGTCTCAAGTTTGATGGTATGAGGAAGGTGATGGTCTTCTTATCCATCCCTGTAATCACCATGATGCACTGTCTCGACTATCTCCAACAGGTTGTTTTTTGTTTCAACGTGGATAAACTGTTTTATGAAGGTTGGAACAGGGAGAATGGCTGCCTTCCATACCAATCAAACAGGTTGGATTTTCAAGTGATTCAAATTGGATCAAAGTCTTCAGACCCAAATAGGTGTAGCCTCGGTGAAATACAGAAGCCCTTATGAAAGCCTCACTCAGAAGGCGTGAATAGAATAAATAAGAAATTCATCATAAAAAAATGAAGAAGGAAAAAACCTCCATTCCCTAACACTGCAGAATTCCAGCCAAGTAAAATCTCACTCACTTTACAATGAAAGGAAAATAGTTTAGTGGTGGTGCCAGGGACAAGGCAAGGATATACGGTGCCAGGGAGGATTCTGCACTTAGAGATGCTGAGTATCCAGCCAAGAGACAGAAATTCGATTGCCAAGGCATTTGAATGAAGTCAGTTAAGTCACATCATCTTTTCTATCTCAGTGATTCCATCTGACAAGAAAGCAAAGGCGGGCAGCAGAAAGCAGGGGAGCTGCTGCACTCAGGGTAGGGATCAAATGAAGTACGGTGGTTCCATATGCACTATGGGAAAAGCAGGCAGAAGAGAGGAATAGCTCTAAAATCAAGATGGAATTTTAACCTCTTCCTTCTCTGTTGACACTGACTGTAGGGTTGTCTAACAGCTTTTCAGACCATTGGGTTTGATTTTGTTCCACAAACCTTACCTAGATCCATGTTCATTAGCTGACTCTCTGCTGCCATCAAAATTGAGGGAAGTAACACCTTTTAGCACTGGTTAGAAACAGAGGAGATCAAACTAAACTCTGCAGCTCCAATGAGCTAAGGAATTATGTCCTATCCACCTTCATGAAGTCACAAAGACCAAAATCTCTTGAGAGCATGCCATTTCCTTTCAGCCTTGTGCACTGAGCCTTCAGCTCATCATGGATCAAAAGATGCTTCACTAAATGACAAGAAAAATGACTGCATTCTCTTTAGTTGCAATCCTGCTAGTCATAACAAATCTTGTGGGCATCAGCTGGGCTCCACAAAAATCATATGCAACAGCAACACCATCTTCAGAGCCTCTCCCACTACCTTACCTAATCATTGCTCCGGGACTGTACAAGACTTGTCCCCACCCTTCACACCTCCAGCAACAAACCTACAAATCTTCCAAAGAGTTCTTAAATTCCACATCCCTACGGAACATTCCCGCTTAAAAACGCACAGCTGCCCACGGGACAAAGGTCCAGTGTTACAAGCTTCTGCTCTCCCTCCACACAAGCCCCTTACACATCTTGCACTGCTGCTCTGAAACTGCAAAAGTTGTCAGCAGCGCCATTAGACTCACAAGTGGGGAAACAATTCCTTCTGCTGGCTTAAGTTGGAAACAGTTCAAGCTACAGGAGTTATTTATTATCATCCTCATGGAATGCCCCTGCCCTTCAGAGCTCAAGCACTACTGTGCAGAGCATTTCATGGAGCCAAACAGAAAGGACTGCTGTCCCAGAAGAAGAGGCTGGGAGGAACTGCCAGTGTCCTTCATGCCTTGAGAAAATTAAGGAGCACTCACTGTTGGCCTAAAGGGTACAAATTCAGTTCAGATGACAAATTTTCCAGGGTCATCCCCCTCCTCTTTATCTTCTAACACAACTACAAACAAACCAAATGACAGATTGCACAAGGAATAAGGGATGGTTAAAAGCAAATCTCTAAACTAAGCCTGCCAGGCTCACCTAGGAGTTCAACACATCAAGGCAGGCACTCTGCACTACCTAGTTAATGGGAAGAGATTTCTAAACTCTACCAAATGAAGTTAAGAAATGAAAGAGAGAGCAATAGAACCATATTTTAATTCATTTAAAGGGATGGAATAACACAGAATCTTTGCCATGAAACTAGGGGATTTTTCTCCCTTAGCTAGTGCCCAAGTAAGATTAGAAATTGGGAAAAAAAACCAACTGAAACTGTAAATCCATTTTGCCCCCGGATAGAAACAAAAGGTAATTATTGGAAAACTAGAAAAAACTCCAAGAGGAAACATAAAACATGATGGAATATGGATTATTTTGATCCCCGAGAATTCCCCATGTTCAAGGCATGGAGAAAACCATCATTCACAAGTGGGAAAACAGAGGGAGTGTAAAAGTGAAATGGAGTTCTGACAAATGATGCTGTGTAGAATATGGGCTCCCAAACCAACAGAAAAAAAGCACCCTGCTTTTTTTCTGATATTTATAATTATTCATAATAGGTACCAGAATCACAATATTCCAGTATTGCTGCTACTGCCAATTTAATTTTAGCAAAGTCAAAGCTCTCAACTGTGCTGAACTACACTATTTGGTTCAGAGTTTTCCAAGATGTACAGCAAGAGACATCTGAAGGATAGTTCACCCCACAGTTTCAACTCTTACGTGCCTGCCCAAATCATTGTCACGTGAGCTACAGGAATGGCTGCTAGACTGAAAGAGGAAATGCCAGTGGCTCTCTTACCTGCCTCAGAAAAATTCTTTCTGCTTTGAGGTTTTTGAGTGAAGAGCATCATTGAAGATCACAAAGAGCAGTGATTTCTAGATTGGTCCAGGTAGATGTCTACAGATTCATTTTTCTGTAATGGAGAATACAGAGCTCTGTAAATCTAAAACTGTATTTCAAGGGGGCAAGGGAGAGCAGAGTTGGCAATATTTTCCATTTGAATAAAGCTTCCATTTTTATTTCGAGTTACAAAAAAATGATCATTTTTTAGTTATGGCTTCTTACAGTGTCACAATGGAAAAAGCTAGCACAGTAAACCATTTGCAATCAAAAAAATGTAACAGGGAAAAGTTATGGAGAGTAACAATAAAAGCACATTAAACAATGGCTGAATGCTTCAATGGAACTTAAAGGAAGACAGCTTTTAAAAATTTTCTTCTAACATTTACTGTACAGTCACACCAAATGTGAAGCTTTTAAGTTCTAGGAAGTTTTGTTGCTCCCTGCCTTCTCCTAGTTTACTGCACAGTGCATTATTTACATAAAACAGAATTTCTTCCATGGGAAAGGCTTGCATGGTACTTCAAAGCCTGAATAAATCAGGGACTTCAGCTAGAATCTACAAAAAAATCATCCCAAAAATTCCTTTCAATATCTGCATTCTATTACCTTATCATGCTACCTGTCTAGCTGAGTTATTCAGGTATCCACACCAGAAATGCCAGACAATGTCTCTCTAGGATGATGTGATGTTACTTCAAATGAAAAAAAAACAATAAATAAAAAATCACACATTAATTTCCCATACAAATGGTAACTCACTACTCCCAAATCCTTCCTATAGCAGGATGCTCACTTCAGTCTGGAAGTCTTCATGTTGCAGCCTGCAGGAATCAGCTGATTTCCTGTAAAGGGCTGGAAAGCCTTACAGGAACTGGTTTTGGTTGAAGAACTTCTCCAAGGTGCTTACCTGTGGGACTTATCCAGGTGAGGGATGTTAGCTCCCTCTTCTTTGAGGTTCAGTGTCCAACCACTCCTACTGCTGTAAGAAGAACAGAAGAAACATCTGCCTATAGCAAGGACTGCTCTGGTGGGCAAAGTCCAAATTCCATCCTTCAGGGAAAAAGAAACCAAGACTGAGGAATTCATGCCTGTTCAAAATTTCATCCTTGACTACTGAAAGCACTGGAAGCACATGTGTATGTTTAAAAATGGAATTGTCCTAATTTAAGAACAAAAAATAATTTGATCCCATCACCATTTCTCTTGGTCCAATCCTGAACTGGAGATCCAACAGCTGAGAAAGCATGGAATAGTCTGCTGGACAACATTAAAATGAACAACTCCTGTATCTTCCCAAGTTAAGAATACAAATCACAAAGAAAGGCACTGTGAGAAAAAAATTTCTTAAAGGAAGACCTCAATTAATTTCCAGCAAGGCAGGTAATATGCATTTGGATATTTCTCAAAAAAAACCCAAAAAACCAAAAAAACTGTTTTCATACAAGATTTTACTCATATATTAACTATCACATATTTTGCAAAACAAGAACCATAGCAAAGTAAAATCCCAGATATTTCCTATATTTAAACTGTGATAGTATTTCTGAAATGGGAATCCAGAGCCTCACCAGATTAATATCACCACTTTGACCAGGGAATTTGCCATATCCACTTCTGGTTTCGTTCAGTTGGAGTTTCTGTTTCTACAGTGATGGCTCTTGAACATTTCAGGATTTAAAGTAGTCCCTGAAGAGATAGCTGACAAAAATATGACGTTATTTTAAGATGCTTTCTAATTATTTCAACCCTCACCCAGAACCTGCAAACATCTGATCTCCTTCACTATGCTCCAAGCTCATTAAAATTGGAACGCTAAATAAGAATATTCAAAATATTTTGTTTTGCATTGCTAAAGGCACCACTACAGGTACTTGACTCATCCTTCAGACTGTAAATAAATAAATGAAGTCTAGGAGAAATCAAATAAAGACACTATGTCTTCTAGGTTTTGTTGGGGGTTTTTTTTAGAAGACTTAGTAGATTTGAAACAGGTCTTTTATTAAGGAATAGTTCCTAAGGGACTTGACTTAGAGAAATTACTTTATACTTGGCAGTGCATCTCATTGATTGCAGTTCCTTTTTTTTCCAAATATAATCCAACATTTTCACTACCAGGGGTGGTGGTTGGAAATGTTGGGACTGTAGAACACTGCAAGGCTAATTTCTCCTCCGGTCTCCATTATTTTTATGTAGCTCAGCACTTTCTCATCCTTACTGAGATCTGCTGCAAATTTAAAACACCCTAACAGGGCTGAGAGAGTCTTGCAGCAGTGTTTATCTACTGTATCATTAGAGTTCTTGTTACCATAATTCCACAGTTCTGAACAACAACTCTCATTTTAGGGGCAGGTAATTGAGCTCTATGATACATGAATTGATTTGCAGGGAAAATACATTAAAACCTGGTTGGAAAAGCAAATTATTCAGGATCTTCACTCTCATTGCCTTTTAGAGCTACCACTCTAGGACCACTGAAAGAGTTTACTTTAGCTCGTGTCAATGAAGCTGCAATTCAGTGTTTGTCCAAAAAATGTTCACATTCTAAAATGAAGGTGAGGTTACTGTGGTTTCATGAATTATAAAGACAGAATTAGAGATTACTGCAGATTCTTAGATCAGGACCACTTCCCAGCTCAAGAGCTATTTAGTGGGAAGAGCCAAGGCAAAAGGCAAAATTCAAGCAAGTGTTGCTGATAAAGTGAGTTATGGGTTCTACATGAAAATGTTAGCAAGGGTGATCCAGTCAGATCTCATGTCTGCCTGTGGTTCAGCACTGCAGCTGGTAACACCCAGAGCACCAGATCCAATCCCTCCTGGGGAGCAGGTTTGTTAAAGCAAGCACTGTTGTTTCAGGACCAGTGAAAGACAGGACAGAGACAAAATTGATAGGACTCCCTCAGTGCAAACACAACTTGCCCAGCGACAAATTTCCTCCTCTCTGGCCCTACTTGTAACATCCCTGTTTTCAAATTCCTATTTTTACCAGCTTCTCATAAAAGGCATTCTTACTCAAAGAAGTGAATGTTACAAGTGTTCATTTGAATGAAGCCAACAATTAAGCAACATCTTCTCTCAAGTGATTTTGTAAAAGTTATGGTTTAGTTTTCTTCCTAATTGCTTGGAAAAATCGGATCGGTGCAGGAAATGGGAAGGGTTGGCTCAAAGGGATGGGAACCAGCCAGTAACTCCTGCTGCTGCTGACCTGCTGCAACTCCCAGGTAAGAGGACAAGTGCTTCATTTGTAATCAAGTCTATCTAAAAGACAAAAAAGGCAGAAGGA
Source organism: Poecile atricapillus (assembly GCF_030490865.1). Taxonomy (NCBI): domain Eukaryota; kingdom Metazoa; phylum Chordata; class Aves; order Passeriformes; family Paridae; genus Poecile; species Poecile atricapillus. Next base: position 6,822,028 of record NC_081252.1, read on the forward strand.
CAAACCTGGTTCATAAAGGCAGCAGTCTGTGACCAAAAGCAGCAGAGTCAGCAGCCAGTGTTTCACTCCTGATGAGAGCCCACTTGCAAAAGTTCCACTTGAGCACCTGCTGGAGAGCAGAGGCTGTTCTTCTTTGATGTGTCAAACCATAAGAGCCATACTTCTGTTGCTATTCAAAGAACAGGGATAAACTCTGGGGTTTGTTAGATTTTAAATAGTTCCCAATTTCAGGCCTAATAGAAGGCAAAATGGAAAATATCACATGTAATAGGACTTAAAAATAGAAATGTGGAAGAACACAATGTTATACTCATGTTACCTATCACTTTTTTCAGCTGAGCAAAGCCTTCACAAACATTGTAAATACATATATTTTTTCCCCAATGATAAAAAAAAAATAATACTAATACTAATAAAAAAATCTGTCTTGTAACCTGAAAGAAAAGACATAAAACCAAAGCAAACCTGATTCTTGTAAACAGAAACTGTTGCTTAAAAATTCAGTTTGGGGAGCATAAATAGTTAATTGCCTTGAGCATGTCTTAGAAGTTCAGATTTACTCAAAATAGTGTCAAGAGCAAACAAAACTGCAAAACAATCTCTTTTAGTAGGAAATACCTTGTGAGAATCAAGTGTTTTCTTATCATCTTTCACTGTTTCACTTTATGTCTGAATCTTGTAACTCCAGCTCCTATAACAGCATCAGTGGGGGAGAGAGACAATGAACACTCCTTCTGGTATTTGACTGACTGCAAGGTTTTGACATGTACAATATTAATAAAAATCATTTATTCTCACAGGGCTTTATTACAATAACAAGCTGGTAGCTTTAGATATGTTTAAGAAACAGAAAGAAACATCTGAAGTAGTAGGACAAAACCTTCATAAAAAGGTATATATCAGATATACATATTTATATTCATATCTATATCTCCAATTTCCCAAAGCATTGCTCTAAGAATTACACAAAACTGGCTACAAAATTTACATTTTTTAGGTTATTTATTGACTGCAAAGTGCATCCTGATTGATAATAAATATCACTGGGGAGCATTAATTATTAAATATACATTGTCCAATCTTTAATAAATCAACTTTAGTAAGAACAATTTTAAATCTAAAATTAAAAACAATTTCTAGGACACTTATTTTAAGTAATTGCACTAATAAATAATAAGACCTTATGTACAATTAAATGACTAGCAGCTAACTCACATGATCATAGTAAGAATAATATATATGTACTGCAATTTTAAGTGTTAGGACTTCAAGAATTTGTAGTAATAACCAAGCATTACTTGCTAAATAACACAAGATTTGTCTGATTAAGTCTTTGTTTAAGAAAATAGGCAATGGGAATAACTAAGAGCTGAAATTAATGGTAAGTGCTAGCTTGTAAAGACAGAAATTTACTTCTGACAAGTAGGAAAACATGCAATATATTCCTAGAGTTAACACATGTTCATAGTGCAGACATTACTTTTAATAAATTTCAGGTTAAAATTGACAAATGTGACATGTTTTGCTATATGGAATTTTGTCAAGTGACTATTGTTCCGTCTGACAACACAGACTAGAAAATGTCCTGCCTCTCAGAAATATTATTCTGTTTCTACTTTTTACTTGATATTTCTCAGTTTTAGAAAAACACAGAATTTTTTTTAACTTTTTTTTTTTAGTTTTAGAAAAATACAGGACAAAAACAAGGCTTCTGTTGCATTTCTGGTTTTGTGGCTCAAAGTCATTGCTGCTATTATCATTATTATTAATAATTATTTATTTTAAATTACTTCCATTTAATTTGGATGAATTCTTGAAACAAACAAACCAACTCACGTATTTCAAAACCCGCATTTTAAAATGTGATATTCCAAATAATCCAGCTCTATGCAGCTCCTCAGGGTTCACTTCCATGCATATTTTCTGAGTTCAGAAGAAATTTGTCAACTGTTTTACCTGGGTTGAACAAGACATATAGATTTTGAGGGGTGACTATGGCTCTCATATCATATTCTCAGCGATGATAATTTGATTTTTTTCTCTGCACAGGTTATTTTCATTCTAGCAGCAGCCAACCAGTTGGAAATGGTCAATCACTTTGTGCTGCTCCCCAGGCACAGCTCATCATGGGAATCTAATCTGCTCAAATGAACCCTCTTGCTGCACTTCCACAGACAATTAACCCTTGTATTGCCATGGGTTGTGCAAATCAAATCTCACCCATCACCGTCATCTGCACATTGCTCCAGGAGCCATAATTGCAAACAACAGCTCCTCTTTTCCATGATTACTCCTGAGGTTTGAATCATGTCTGGGTACAATTCTGAGCAAAACAGACACCCCCAAATCCATCCATCATCTCAACACGTCCCAATGTCATTTCCAGGTCAGCTCCAAAGCTGTGCCAGGGAAGCAGCCCCGTTTGCTGGTTTCCCAGGACAGCCTGGGATGTGAGGATGTTTTCCTAGGGCAGCCTAACGTGGCTGAGGACAAAATCCTCTCCCCACAGCTACTTCAGCAGTGCCTTTGACATTGCTTGTGCTTCATGGCCTATTAGGTGGCACTTCAGAGAACATATTAGAACTCACCACCAGACAGACTGTTCACCTTCTTGACAATTAGTTTGACTTCCCCAGGACTTAGCTGAGTAAAAAATCACTGCCCTTTGTCTATGACTCATGTCTTTGTCCAAGACAGTAAGAAATAAGACCAAAGAAGATTTCCTCCTGGTCAAAATCCGTACCCTTATCTGTGTGTCTCTCAAATCCCTGGTTTGGAGAAGGATCTAAATTGTATTTGTTTACATAAATACCTGAACTGACAAACAAGAGGCAATAAAATCTCCTTGAATAGCCAATGTTTTGTCCTCTGGTGAGTTTTCCTGACACTGGACCAAGCTTGCAGAGTCATGAGAGAAAGAATTTCCCAGAACAGAGACAACAGAGAACAAGAACAAGACACCAAAGAAAGGAAGGCTCTGGGAAAAGGTATAAAAAACACATTTTGTGATATATACTGAAATGAATAGTGACCATCCTTGGGCGTCAAGAGACATCCTGATGAGCTGAATAACACATGGCCATAGAGAATCCAAGCCGAGGGATGGGATGTGGGAATCTCCTGGACTATCTGTGTGATCCTCAGGTATTGATTTATCACACAAGTAGATAGAAAGCTGGCAGTAGCTAAACAGAGTTTGAGATTTTATGACAGATACATGAACCCAGAGACACATTCCAGATTGTGGACTGCTTACAAATAGCTCACAAAAAGGACCTCTAAAATTGGCTTCCACAAATTCTATGGCAAAAATCCTTTATCTCATGTCCTTCTGCACGTTATACAGAAATTATTTCTTTATACTAAAAGCTTGATCTAATCATAATGAAACACAAGTCATGTCAAATATTGGCAGCTTCCCTAAGCCCTTAAAGGAACATAATTCTATAAAATCAATGCAATAAAAGTATAAACATTGAAAGTCGTCTGGTTGATGCCATAGCATACATCTACACATACACATACGGTGCTAATGTTGGAAACTTTCCATTTTGAAGTCATTAATGGTATTTAATACAAGATTACTATTTGTTTTGGGTATGAAAGTTACTTAAACACCATTTGATGCTTCTTCTCAACCTACACTTTCTACTTTCAAACAACTCTCCTCATCTCTCCTTCTAACATGATTTCTTTTTACTCAGGTGAATAAACGTCAGCAAATAAAATGCTTATATCCACTGTGTATAATTTGTTTTTGGACAATGGAAATCATTCTACAAATGATAAAATAATATAATAAATGGAAACGGCTTTTCTGACACCTCTTTGGCTGATGCTGCTCTTGAACCCTGGCAGGGCCAAGGACTACCACAGACTTCACCCTGGAAGGCTGCCAGCAGCAACAAGTGTTCATTTCCAGACAAAGATTGCTTTGGTAAGGCAGTTTCAGGGAGAAAGTACCAGCAATTCACCTATTTGGGCCCCCTTTCAGAACTAACAAACAGGAAAACTCAAACAAAATACACACACGCACTTTTCTCTGCCTAATTCTAATCACCAGAAGGAACAGTAACAAAAACAAAATTCCAAAATATAGAAAAATAATATCGTACTGCTGTGTAAGAGCCCTCTGTGCTACAGAAATAATACACATTTACCAATGCGGCAAGCAAATCTTTTACTTTCTAGTGGCCTGTATCTCTTGTTCAAATATCAAATAATAAAAGGTGAGGCAGTTTGCCATTTCATATCTGTCATATTTTAAGTAGACATCTTCAATAAAGCAGCACCCAGAGCGAAAAATAACAACCTGAAACAGCACTATTCTAACAAAACGCTTTTGTAAAGCCATGGGGCTGCTGCTTTTTTAATCAAATTTCATTTTGCAGCAATAATTTTAATAGCTACTTTAAACCCACCCCACTCCCTCAAGGCAATGTTGGGGTCTGATAAAACTAAAATCATGGACTTGTTTTCTTCTGTGAGAGAAAAAAAGCTTCAGTAATAGCTATTTCTTTTATTTGCACCCTACTGGTTGGTTTATTAAGTATATAAGATAAGGGAAACAAACATCCCTCACACATCAGGTCGACAAGGAGTGTTAACACTCACCTGCCTCAAAGTGCTCAGCAGTGTCTTTACTCCAGCCTCAGAAGCTGACAAATATATATATACAAATATAGAGCGTGTGTAGATACAAGTATTTGTGCAAAAGTTCATAACTAAATATATAAAACCAACAGCAGAAGGAAAGGAACGACCTCGCACCTCACGCAACGCCACAGCCAAAAGCAAGACAGCCGCAAGGGGAGGGGGCACGGACCTGCCTTAAACAGCCCCTCAGAGCGCTACTCTACTTAAAAACTAAAATTTTTACATTCCTGAGGCAGGGAAAGGAGACAGCTCCTCCCAGCCACTCGCAGTTCATAGCCAAGGAAACCCCCACTAACCTGCCGGGAGAACACCAGTCCCTCTCCACAGCCCTGAGGAGCCGGCTCTCAGGCACTCCCTCACAGCCCAGCAGCCCTGAGGAAAGGAGCTACAAAGCCTCAAAAAAAGGGTCAAGACGCCTTACCCCACAACTTTCACCCTCACGAACCTCACAAAGGGCAGGAAACCTTGAAAGGAGGGGGCGCCGGTGGCCCCAGAAGTCTTAAAAAGGGCGGGAGCACCGCCCCCCTCACGGCCTCCCGCCCTCAGAAAGCTTCAAAATGGCGGGAAGCCGTGAGGGGCCGCCTTCCCCCTCTCGGTCTCGCCTCAGGATCGGCGAACAGGTGGGGATGTGCCGGCCATGCCTTGCCGGTGCTTTGTCTGCTTCCCCCAATGCAAGTTCATTTTTAGCGATCTCTTTCTGTGTGGTTTTTTTCTATCTGGTTTTGCTTTTTTGTTGTTTTTTTGTTGTTGTTGTTTTTGTTTGGGTTTTGTGGTTTTTTTGTGCTTTTGTTTTTTGGGTTTTTTTGCCCCAAAAGCCCCCTCAGAGCCTTGTGGGCAGCCTCAAGGGAGAACCGGGTGTGTCTCCTGAGAGGGTTGTCAAGGTGAACCAGCCCTTCCATGGGGTGCCTCCCTCAGCCCCCAAACCACAATAAAACACCCTCAGAATGTCCCATTAAACACACAGAACAGGCTTTTCACTGTTCCTAGAGCATTTAACGAGAATCTTTTCTGATGTTCCTCAAATGCGAGAAGCGTTCCTCCAGAGGTAGAAGGCAGATCAGCATGAAAAGTGGTTTAAAAACAGGCTGGAATCACTGGGTTCTCAGTCTAAATAACTTTGGGGATAATATACAGGGACTAACAACAAAGACTTGCACTGCCTATGCAAAGTCCACTAGAAAAATTGTGGATGCATTTCTTTATTGTAGACAATTGCTGAAAGGGAGCAAAGAAATATCACAGCAGCATTGGCATGAAACTTACAAAGGAAAAGGATTGATTTCTACAATGTGTGCAGGTGTGTATTCTGAGGGGTTTATTAATAAAGTGAGTTATATTTATAAAGCCTGAGTTTAATTTATAAAATCTGAAGAAACAGGGAAAAGCAGAAACTGACAATTCACTGTAACCTAACATCAACAACACTGAATGCTATTTTATGCAGTGTTTGCTTTCCAAAGTGATTTAATCAATACGTTTTTAAATGTGTCATCTATTCTCTATCTCCTGCACGTTTAATGACTGCTATATAGTTAGAAGTCTGGAGGATTCTATGGGATTTCTTATACATGGCTTACAGATCTTCTTACTTAAACCACAATTATTCCTATTTTCAGTCTGAACTTACAGCAGTGTGTGGAAGTCTAATGGCAGTGCTGCCTCATCGCAGTCTCACAGTATCTCATCTTTAATAAAAGACTGAGAATTGTTTTGCTTGTCCCATTTTTCTCTGATAGTGTTACAAGCACATCTTTTGTACTTCCATCTGTCTTCTTTTCATTAATTTAAAAGTCTTGTTCTTGCTTTTGATTACTTCTTAAATAGCTCTGCTAGTATTTGACCCACTATATTCTGAATTTGTGAATTTTGATTAATTAACTTTGCTTTTTAGAGGAATAGCTTTATTCATGATTGGAATAGTTTTATTCATGATTATTGCCAGCTAGAGGTCATTTCCAGACCTAAGCATTCCCCAGCACCTGTTAGATTTCCCAGAGAGTGATAAAAGTAATATCTCAATATATAAAATTCATACTCATTTCTAGTAGCTAAGGTTCTAATGAGAGATGGAGCAGATTGTTTTACCCCAAGAAGTTGCTCTAATTCCAAATCAACTTATACTGATATTATTTAATGCTGTCTCTTCACTTTTGCACTGAGCTCCTGGTCCAGATCCAAAAGGCCAAACTGCAGCGCTAAACTGGCAGGTCGTTGTATCTAATAGCAGATACAAGGAAGCATTTAGTAACTCTAAAGCTTTCAGGTCCTTTAGGGTGTCCTTTTTCCTTACATGTGTCACAAACACGGGAAACACAGCTGGAAATATCACTGTACGAGCACGGGAAGCTTCTACCCAGCCATTTAATCAGTTCAGTCTTACTATGTGCTGATGTAACTGTGAAATGTGTTCTCTTTGCACTCCTAATTACCCTAGAACAGATGGGAAGGCTGCTAGTTTAAAGCAAAAAGCCTGTTTTACAGAGTCTGTGGTAATTCCACACTCTTAAAAGAGTTTACTGTGGTCTGTGAGTGTGTGTGGGGGAAAAGGTTTGGATTTCGTTGTTGTTTTTATTAATTTTTTTAAAATTTGCTTTCATGTTGCTGACCTAACATTCTAAATAACTCCAGTAGGTTTTCAAAGGTTCTTGCTAGATATGAACAGTTTCCAGAGAAGAAATCATCTGATCTAGAGTACGATTTTCTTCTAATTGCATTGGAAAGATCTTAGGAAATTTGTAACACCCTCTCAAGTTCTGAAATACCTGTAGAACAACTTTATACTGATAACTGTGTTTAATATTCTGCTTTTCATTCACGAAAACAAAACCTTGTGTCAAAATTAATGTGTTACAAAGTAGGTCTATCTCTGCTTATCAGTTCTGTCAAAAATGTTATTATGTAATAACAAATATGTAATGTCCCTTTTGAAATCCTATCCATGAATTCCATGCTGGAAACCCCTAGCTCAGGAAAGGCTTTTTGGGAAGTCTTAGTGACATAATTTTGTGTGAAGGTTTAGCCTGTACCCATTTCATCCCTACAGTACTACCTGTGCAGATTAACAGTGGCATTGCAATGTAAGTCTGCTGAATACATTTCCCACACACAGAAAGAGTGACAGGCTCAGTTCAGAATTCCCACTGATCTTTTCTGCTCACTGAAGGTTTCCCTGGCCCTCTTTTTTCTCTTCATGTTTCTTTTTGGTAGTGACCCACTGGCTACCGCCCTGTCTGCTCTGTACCATCCTTCATTTGGTTTTAATTTTTATTTGCAGTGCATGTTTTGGTTTTATATAGATCAGTTAAAACACACTGAGAGCAAGCAAAATATAAATTACAGCACTTTCGCAATTAATTTCTTCTGCATTCTGTTGAGTTTCATCTGTGCACTGCAGTCCTTGGCCCAAGCTTTGTTCGTGTCTCATGACTTCACAAGTAAACTGAAAGCATAGAAATTCGCTGTGTGGAATTGGCTTGAAAAAATTCTTTGATCTCTAAAACTGCATCAGATATTTGGCACTGCAGACAGGGAGCTCCCGTGGTTTTGGCACATCTGGAAGCTCATCTCTACTGGAACTCTGTTGTAGCAATTCACAGCTGAAAGTGCTACCAGCATTTACAAAAGCTGCTGTACCTGATTCTTGCCACGGCCCATGAGAATGTGTCAGGAATCTGTGCTCACTGAGAGAAAACCAGCAGGTCTTCCCCTTTTTGTTTTTGCCTTTTTACACAAAGGCAATAGAGAAGCCTTTCTCACTGTGTCGATTTTCACCCAACTTGATTTTCCAGAGAAGCATCCTAGCTGAAAGGAGGTCTCGCTTCACCCTTCAGCTTTCTGTGTGTGGAGATGGAGCTTGGCCAGTTCTGCCCATCTGCAGGCAGGCAGTCGTCTCCTCACTGTAGCTGGATCAGCCTCAGCTCTCAGCACAGACTTAGCAGCTCTCTGGCTCCACTTCCACATGTGAAAGCTTCCCAGAAGATCACCCAGGGATGATGGATGCAAGGGTAGTTGGAAAAGGAGGGAGAAAAAAAAAAAAAGAGAAATGACATGGACAGGAGAGAAAGAGAACCTAAAAATAAAATAAAATAGGGTCATGAAGATCTTGCCTGAAGCTGTGTAATTCTGCTTTTGTTCTTAGTTTAATCACAGTGGTCCAATTCTATAGGTGTTACACGAGCTTACAATTGTTGAGGGGAAAATATACGTAACATAATTCTGATTTTCAGAAGAAATTTAGAGTGAGTACACTGGGACTGGAAATCTTAGCCAATATTTTGTTTTTCCTTTTTCTTCATGAGGTAAGAGATATGTTTCTCTAAGCACTTTCCTAATGTATTTCTGCTTTTTATTCATCAGTCCTTATCATTGCACTTGGGAGGTTACGTGGTTTCAGGATATCCATAGATTTACACTTTTCCTGGTAGCACTGAATAGATTGTGTGTATCCACTGTAAAAAATCATGTTTTTTCCCTACAAAACATCTCATATGTAAGAATGATATTTCATTCTTTTCACATAAAAATTCAACTGTTTTATTCTCACACTCTTTTTAAATATAGATTTTGTTGCCTATATTTGGACCCAGGATGACGTCTTTAAATGACTTCCTCGTCAGCACCTGACCTGGTGCCCACGGCTACACCAGAACAAGAGATTCTCAAGGTGAGTTTTTTGTCTGCTGGTTCATAAACACTGGGTTGGACCTTGCAGCTAAACTTGTGCCATCTCCTCTGGAAAGTGAGCAGCTGTCCTTTAGCAGAATGCCTTCTTGTGAGGAGTGATCTGCCTCTCTGGGGTCCATTTGGCTCTCGTGATTTTCTTTCCTTTGGAGAAACGGGGAATATTTAGGGATTATGTTCCAGCTGCTTTATTTTGTTTTCATTAAACCATCCGGTGGGAGAGTGTGGACTTGATGAGAGATTGCTTTCAGTGCAGATTGCTACCACAGACAGATAGGTTCTCATTGCCTGCTCTAGTGGACTACACACTTGCAGGAGTGGCAGTAACACATTTTATCCTGAAAATTAAGGGCCAATCCACCCCTAGGAAACCTGTTTTTCAGCCAGATGTTGTCCCAGACGGCGGCCAAGAGAAGGCAACTTGTAGATCTCTAAAGAATGTGCAATGTCTAATATTTAGCAGTATTGTGGTATTTTTAATTCATAGGTGTGAGCTCAAAATATCTATTTTTAAGTTATTACTTCATCTGTCTGATTAATGCAGCTCATTGGTGGAGTTTTCATCCCACCAGGGACCAGGAGAGGAATGATGAGTGTGATCTCCTCCTCCTCAGTCACCCAGGCCAGAATTCCATGCTTGGCAGCTCAGTAGGTACCTCACTATAAATGGTGCTGATGGATCAGGAAGTCAGGTTTGGGCGAGATAAGAAAGGATTCAGGGTGCTCTGGCTTTGTATTAATGTGCTGTAATCAATCATCAGGAACTGGAATGAGAAATTATCACTGCATGACTCGCCAAGGTGCTGGAAGCCAGCAGCAAGCGCTTCAAGAATGAGTTTGGCATTGTTAGGCCAGTATACAGCTAGTCAAAAAAGCCTGAAAGTACAGCAAAGTTTATGTTTTGAATTTTCATTCAAAAAGCAGATCTCCTGAAGTGAAAAGAAATTTAGATGATACTGATCAATATAATGGGCTTATAGACAAAAAAAAAAAAAAAAAAAATCCTACAATGAATCACAATTATTCCCATAGAGAAGGAGCCTTAAAGCTTGGGAAACACATTGTGACTTCTCTTCTTCTCATAAATGTAGTGGAAAGGCAAGAGTGTGGACATGGAAAGTGATGGGGAAGGTGCCAAAAGGAGGTGAAATGAAACTAGGAATGTAATAAACAGCAGGCTGGCTTTAGTTGTGCAAGTCTGTGAAGGCTCCTAAAGCAGTGCAGGCCACATATGAATGAAAGGCTTTCACTGCAGCCACAACACCCAGGCCATCCTTCACACAGGAAATTTCTGAGGACTGCTTAATTTGATTGTGTAAATGCCAAACTGTCAGATGGATTAATCAGCCAGAAAGTGGCAGCTTGTGGAAATATTTGTCCATCCTCTAAAGGAGAAAAATGAGGGCATAAAACCAGCAGTGCAAGGGTAATTGTCTGTTCATTAAAGATTGTGTAATGCAAAAGGTTTAAAAGTGGCTTCTGGTTGTTTAGCATGAGTCTCTTACCTTCTCATTAGCACTTTTTAAAGGTAGGATGGGTCTACTTCTTGCACTGCTGTTCACTTTCTGCGCTTTTCTTCCTTTTTTTGCCTCACTGTACTGGAAGGGATAATTTCTAGGTGGATGGTTGTCCTCCTGCCATTTAGTTGTAAGCCCAAAAATGTCAGTTCAAGGCACATCTTCTCAAAACATTGTGTCTTATCTCCACTTGCTGTGTATCTGCCTTTAAACAAACATAGATTTACTATGGAACTGCTTGGCCTGCATCTTCAGGCTGCCTCCCAACAGCTACTGCCACGTTTTAGTCCATCAGAAGCAAATGGAAGAAATTCATATTAATATCTCCAGATTATTTAGGTGAAGGTAAAATCAGGAGAAGGAACAGGGTTTTTTAAAGGGTTCTTGCACTCTGGGAAACACTTTGGGCTTAATGCTTGTCTGTTTCTTCCCTTCTCATAATTATTATTATCATAACATTATCTGCTGCAAATACAACCTGCCTGGATGAAAGTGAAAAACTAAATGTAAATGTCTTAAAATTTAATGAGGGATGATTTTTTTTAAAAATAAAAGCACGGTCCACACATCTCTGCTGCTCTATGCAGAACAAGACAACCAGAGAAATCCCCTGCTATTTCTGAGATGACCATTTAGTCCATCCATGATTAATAAATATTACAATATATTTATTTTTTTATTTTACATGTGTATCGTGGCTTTTCAAGAATCCTCAGCTTAGAATTAAACGGGGGAGCAGTACTAATAATCGGAGTGTTTGTTCAAAAATCATTCAGAGACAAGATACCTAACAGAGAGCTGCTTGATTTAAAAAAAGGGGCAATATAAAGCTTAAAATAAGAGGCAGACTGAACTGCTGGTCAAGTTATCCTTTTAACTGAGCTGACTTTTATTAGACTGAATTCCTGTAAATCATCTAGTGCATGAAAGTAAAGCAACAGTGTAACTGGAGCTGCATTTTGTAACAAAACATCTTTTATTTCAATTTAAGTAAAGGACAGTTTCAACAGTACCAGTGGAGATTTTTAGAGGAGGGGTGTTGCTTTAATCTAAGTTTCAAGACTAGATTGTCAGTGGTGAACAGTTTGAGAAAAGAAAACATTTTTGAAGGGATCTCTTATGATTTTTTGTTTCTCCTTGTAGAGAAGAAATAAAACTGAGTAAGTCACTAAGGTTGCTTTGAAGTGCTCTAGCAAGATTTTAACTGCACCTGTTGATAACTGTCTGCATAGCAGAAGTACTTTCTTTGACTAGGAAGTCGGTGAGAGAAATGATTTGAAATTTTCATTTGCAAGATGGTGTTCATAGTAATAATGGCTATGAGTTGTTCTAGTCTTTTAAAAAAGATTTCTTTTTAAAAAGGTTTCTTTGACATGCCTTGTCCAAATCAGGAAAGAGAGTTGCTAACAATAATCTCAGTTCATGAAAATAAATTTAAAAGGCCACTAGTACTTTAAACAAAGTTTCTAGGTATTCACTTTCAACCTACCGTTGCTCTTTTCCATTTTTCCAATAATAATAATTTTAATAATAATAAATATTTTCTTTTGCATCTTCCTGCTTATCACTGAACCTATGGCACCGTAGTTATGCTTGTTCTTTTATGGCCTTAACAGACACACAGGGAAGTTGTGCAGTACCTTACTCTAAATGATGCAGTAACCTGTCCAAAAGAATGAATTCATTAACACTGTACACACCACCTCAGTGAAAAGAACACAGCAATGCAGATTGGTAAAAGGTTAAGAAAAAAGCCACCTTTAAGATTTTACAATTGTTATGAAACTGTTACCCTTTTTAAAATGTTTCTGTCTGCTCTGTTTTTTAAGATGTAGTTAAACTACAACTTCATTTAAAAGAGGAATGGAAGAATAGAAAACTAATATATTCTACGATTTGCAATTCCCAGAAAGGAAAACAGTTATTTCTCATAGAGGTAGATGAAATTCAGCAGCAACATGGACACAGGCTGTGCTTATTCTCAAAAGAAATCTCTTCCTGGATTTCTACTACCTGAGAAGATATTGAAAATGAGCCTTTAAGACTTGAACTTCAATCTCAGGGACTGACAGGAGTACAGGAGAGGTTTCATTATGTAGGAGCATTTGGATAAGGCTTAGTAGATGTTTTTCAGACACTTGACAGACCAGGTTGTCTTTTTTTGTGTGCCCTACTCTGTATAAAAACTTTAAAAAAAAAAAAAAAAAAAAGAAAAGTCCTGGGAATATGAGGTCAAGGGAGTTTATTATTTATTATTTGTCAGGCAGTGTGGGTGACTGCAAAGTTCAAACTTGGTGAAAAACATGATACTGATGTTTTTATTCACTTTGTTTAAGCGGGATGCCATTAACTCTGATGAATGTTGGAGAAGTGCACATTATGAACATTTTGAACAAAGATACTTTATCCCAGTAACTCTGCTGTCCTGTAAAAGGATCAAAGAAAGGGTCACGTGGTTTTTGATAAACAAAGTGTACAAGTCCTTCATCACATTCAGTAGAGGCTAATTGATGAGCTATGGAGACAAAACAATGGAGGAAGGATCCAAGGATGTTTTCCAGAAAACAGGACGTGTTTCTGAAGAGCAGATGACATAACTGAAAGTTAGCAGTGAACACATGCATGCAGACTGCCATGGGGCTGGTTGTGTGTGCAATTTGTTCTCAGCTCAACAAGAGTTTTTAAGGCTCTTGCCAGTAGTTTCAGTTTGGAAAGGACAAAATAGTATCAGATGCTGTGACTTCAAAAGCTCATCATTGCAAGCACAGGGGCCTTTCTGATTTGTGTTCTTGTGCTTGGCATTTTCCATCGTGTCTACACCTGTGAGACTGTGCATACCTGCACAGCTGGGAGAGGGAAGAGAATAAAGCTGGCTTCCAGTACTGACACTGAGCACTGAATGATCTCTGGACACCCACTGGAGAGCCCACACAAAGTTTGAGTATACCCAGACCCCCAGCTGATAGAGCCCCTCTCCCTCTTGTGCACAATAAAGTACAAATGGCAGTTCAGAAAATGTAGAATTACAAGGAGCACAAGAGGAGAGAGAATTCCTGAAGCCCTACTGCTCCTGGTCAGCAGTGGAAGGAAATAAGTCCAACTGAACTCATTCATTTAAATGATAATTGAAATATCTGTTTTGTTCACAGGCATCTGAGCATGAGATGGCAGAGGAGGGTTCATGTTCTCCCAGTTCTCCAATAAGAACGCTGCCCAAGCTGCCAATTCAGGGCAGGAATAACAGAGTGTTCAGCATGGTGACAATTTCCCAGCTCCCCAGTAAGTCTTGGATTTTTCCTTTCTTGGCTTCATAAAATAGCTTTAAACACAGAGCTCTTGGTAACAATCTGATTTCAAAACATAAACCTGATGTACTCTGTTAATGACTAGGGATATAAAAATATTTCATATTCTGTCTACCCTATGAAAATTAACATTGCATTATACTGACTCTTGGCTTGATTTAGCAATTTGAATTGACGGTTGTTATGCAAAGTTGGATTTCTGTTCTTCTGTTTTTTGACCTGGTAGAAGGCGAATTGTAAATGGCACATCTAATTAAAAAAAAAAAAAAAAAAAAAAAAAAGAGAGAGAGAGAGAAAGCCAGAACAGGGGTCGTTTTCTGTGCAATAGTCCTTCGAAGCGTACAGGAGTTGGCATCACTCTTGTTAGATCATGTTGGAGTGCAGCCTTACAATTCTATGGAAAAGTATTGTTCTTTTTATTTGAAGGCTAGGAAAAGGGATGTGATTCACTGTTTTTAAAGGGAAAACCTATACAAGTGTGTGTCTTAAGGGCATCATTACCCTCACAGGGCTTTTTGCTTCTAGAGCTGATGTTTGAAGTTGGCTCGTGTCCACACCAGTTGGAAATCATCACCATCTGAGACTTGGTCCTATAATGCAAAAAATTCTCAAAGGTCAGTGGTAGCTTTATATGCAGAGGGGATTCATAATAAACCTTTCTTAATCGCTTTTCAGTGGCTTTTGTGAAGTGAGAGTTGTCAGTTCAGAGCCCAGTGCACGCCTGCAGCAAGGAAGACACACGACAGCATCACAGGTGGTTTTGTCTGGTATCTTAGCTGGGATACTGAGCAGGGACCTGATAGCTGTGGCCCTGAAATCACAGGGTATTGCCTCTTGCAAGTGAAGCTGTACTGAGTAAAATAAGAGCACAGTCTGTAATTAAAAAACTTCACAGGGAAATTCAGCTGTTGAAAAGTATTTTAATATTCCAGTCTGAGACTAAGAGGTAGGGACATTCTTCATTACGCTGCCAGTTCTAGAAGAGGAGTTCTAGAAATGCTTTTGTAAATAATGATTTATTAAAAAATGCAATGCAGCTTGTCTCACATGAGTGCTGTCACTGCATTACATTCAGAAGAAGGAGCTTGAAAATGGATTTTATTCAGTGTTTACATGGGTAGAGAGTAAGATACTGTGGGAGGAGACAAATTAAATTTGAGTTTGATCAGTTCATACTGAAAGCTGAAGAAAATGGAAGGAGGATGGGAAAAATTAGCTTATTTGTTGTTAGTTTACTGCTTTGTTGGTTTGAGCAGTGGCTAATGTGCCTGTCCAGTGACTTAAGGATAAAGTGTATTGGGCTTTTTCTGACAGCAGCTGAACAAATTCATGCGTTTTGAAACAGATTTTTCCCTAGAAGAAAGCATCAATTCCTTACCATAGCCATGCATAAAACTTCTCACAAGATGCAGACCCTCAGCTTTCTGTCCAGTTTCAACAATATTAAATTGTCTCTCTGTGTATGAAGGGACAGACTCATCTCAGAAGTGGCTACGAAGGCAGGGAGTGCAGTGCATACAACGGGATCATGGAAGGAAAGAGGGAGAGGATTCGATCTTTTGCTTCAATGACATCATCAGGACACGGCAGAAGTTGGGAAATGACACCTGTCCCAGAACACAGGAGCATTTGGAAGTCAAGGGCTGGAGCTGTGTCTTGCAGCTATGGCAGTCTCCTAGCAAGGGAACCTCCCTCGGTGCTCAGCCAGGGCCTCTCTGCTGTGTGTGACGTCACCAAGTGGAAAATGGCAATAGCACGCTAAAATACATTTGCACAAAGCATGAGAGTGAGCACCAGAGTCTACAAAGATGGATTTTTCAGGAGAACGTGTCCCTGTCCAGCACAGTAATTCATCTTCATCTAATAAGATATAGAGCCCAGTCAAGCGTGCATAAATCATTCCTTGTTTGTTCTCTTTGTACTGGGCGTGGATGGGACTAGAGTGCTTTGGACACTGTTTATGTCAAAGAGGAGAAATGTTGCAGTGTTAAGATAAAGAAGGAGAATGCTCCTTTGCTGCAGGCCAAGTGTGCACCTCCATCAGTTTGCAGTCTGCTTCAAACAGCAAGTAGTGTTTGGGAGAGCAGAATACTAATTCTAGAAAAGAATTAACTAACAATGTTCTGTAGGAGTTGAGAAGTTCTGATAGTGCCCTTCGGTGAAAAACACCAGCCTCAGAAGTGGACTGAGGGAGGAGCTCCTCGGCAGAATTCCCAGCTCCTCAGTTCTTTGCTGGCTGTGTTGCTCACTTACGGTGAACTTGGGCTTTCTCCCTAAACTCAGTGTGGCTCAGCCTTCCCAGAGCCTCCTGCATCCCCTGATCTCCTGTGTGTCCAGTGCAGTGGCCCTTGAGCCGTTTGCAGGCTCTACGGAGATAGTTACAAATCGGTGAGTTGTCAGAGCGTCACAGTCGCCGTGGTGTGCCAGAGAGATCGGCTGTGCTCCCCCTGCTGCACTGAAGGATGGCAGGAGCATCTCTTCCTGTGCACAAATCCATATCATCACAGATGCCTGTGACACTTCAGAAGCAGGTAGTGGGCAGGGAGCTGCGTCCAGATTATTTCAGGTGAATCCCCTGAGTTGTCCAGCTGCCTCTGTGCCCCGTCCTGGAGAGTTTGTGGCCCAGGAGCAGGCACGATGTGCAAGAGCTGTGGCACACCATGGGTAAATGAAATTAAGTGGTAAGGCTGACATGCCAAAGCAGCATTTTCTAGGCACAGCTCCTAGGAAACTTGACAGGGAATTGCATACAATATTTGTGGCATTATAAAGTGTTATTATTCACTGCTATTAGATGACCACCAGCTGCTAGCTTAAACCTACTACAATTTCTGCTCTGGAACAACCAAGCTGAAAGGTAGAATTCAACTCCTTGTGATGGTAGTCCCCTTTTTCATATATTTGCACAATATCTAGTGCAGTGGGGCACTGTTAACAATAGGAAGCTTTAGCTTTTAATTTTAATCTTCAGTCTGTCTGGGTTAGCATTTGCCTTTAAGGTGACTTAACATTTTGCATGTAATTACAGTCTCTGGATCTTTGAAAAGAGCTGTTTCTCTTGAGTTTTCTGAGTGGAATAAAATACACTTATTAGCCTGTAACCTTTTTTAAATCCCTCTCCCATATGGTATTCATGGGGCATCACCTATAACAATATAGGATAATAACCTGCATAATATGGGCTATCATGAATATTGATGAACAGGGTAATTAAGATCTCTGTGCATGGTGCATGATTACATATGGGCAACCTATTGACGTAATTTCTTAAGATTAAATCAAAATAATACATGATAAACATAAGAGTTCTACCAGTTTATCTGATATTTCAATCCATTTCATGTTTGGGGAGAACTGAAATATTAATAAGCAGAAAGATCTGGTATTCAAATGAATTCTAGCAGGAAAGAAAACAATTTCTCCCTTTTTTTTCTTTACCTGTTGACTTGTGGGACAGATGACAAGCTGATATGTTTCCCTGGAGGCTAACATCTTATGTTCCAGAATACAGGCTTTCATTAAAAAATGATGACTTGTGAGGAGATGTTCATATTCATGTGAACAGAGTGCAGGTGCTCCTCTTCTCTAGTGCCCACAGACAGCCTGAAAGAACCAGTGTGACAAACAAACCACAGCTGAAACAGCCGATAGCAACTCCAGCATCAGTGATGAGGATTTATTCCTGTTCTTGTTGGGTTTGGTCTCCCAGCACTATAAAAACTCTGGGCTCACTGATGGATGGATGCTCTGAATCCTCCATCAAGGCTGGGCCAGCACCGTGATGAGCAATGTGTGATGGTCACTCAAGCTCCATCTCCAGGTTAACCACACTTTTTGCCCTCACTGCTCACAGAATGCGTCTGCTTCGCTCTGGTGATTTAAGGGCTTCTTCTAATTTCCATCCTAACTTTCTGCACCAATTTTACCCAATTGTTATTATGCCAAAAATCTCTTTTTCTTAAATAGTTGTGAGCTACCACTGCATATTAATGTCTCCCCCTCGAGTGCTGCAGCTATATCAGCTCTCAACCTTCACCTCGACTATCATGCTGTGTATTCACCTGATCATGGGGACAGCTCTTCTCTCCACCTCTTCCGCTTGGAATCACTTTCCCCAAACTTTAACCAGCCTTCCAAGTGAGGGTGTACCTCAGTCATATGAAACAGCATCAACACTTCCATACATCCACCTCTTCTTTTCCTGTCTGAAAACTGCTTGCAGTATTTTCCAGACACATCACTTTGGCTGCTGACAGACAATCCCTAACTTTGACTGGTCCCCACGTCCTTTCTCACCTCAGTGATTGCCAGCTGATGAGCTCTCAGTTTGGAGCAGACAGTGCTGCCATTGATCCTGCAGATGAAAGATGAAACTATGCTGATTTTTCCAGCTGCCTGTGAATGACATTCTGCTTTGGGAAGTGTTTGTATTACTGCTCAACTGAAGTGCTGGATATAGCAGTTTGAACGTTTTCCCTCTTTGCAATGTACAAGACTATTTTAGAACTTCTCTTTTGTTATTGGTGTGGAAAACAAATGGATTTTAGGGTAATAATACAGATTCTTAACTCTATTTTATTACATATTCTAAAATCAATTTTTAACAGAAGTTTTAATTACACATTACTTTCTTTCAAAGGGCAGAGATGCTCCAGATTGTTGGTTGTGCTTGCAGAGACTTGGTTTCTTTTTAATTTTCTTCCATCCCCATTATCCCTTTCCTGTAACCAATTTCAATATTGCTAAGGAGCTTTCACTCAAATTGGCATACATTTGAAAAAACTCACTAAAATTAATACATTCTGAATCAATGCTGCTATTATTTTTTTTTTTTTTTGTATATTTATTATCTTGGAACCTCTGACCCTGATATAATGGGAAGGAAGAGTCTTTTCTCTCTTTTCATAAGCAAATTTCTTGGTAAATTGCAATGGAAAATGCTCAGTCCTCCTCATTAATGGATCTGTCTTACACTTCACATGGCATGACTTGAGCAGTAAAGGGTGGGTTTGCAGCTCACACACACCTAATGAATTCCTGAGCTGCTTGAATTCCAGAGCTGCCCATTTGATCATTGTGCAAAGATGACAGTTGTCTCGATACCCTGATGAATGTGGAACAAAACATATTTATAACAATAGTTTATTCTAAGCCTGGAGATAAAACTGCCTTTCTGCTGCCAAGCAGTCAGCACCCACAGCATGCAATGAGCAACTTCCTTCCACTGGTTTGAAAGACATTACTATCATGTATGCAGATAGTGAGATTTTTTAGGCTAAGTTATTGAAAATTAAATAGAAAGTTCTGAAAAGAAACAATAAATGGGTTTTCCATCTGAAAGCCAGTGGCTTTATAGGGAAAATCCCTAAGTGTGGCTGGTTTCCTGTATTGTTTGCTGCAGAATAGTCATTACACACTTCACAAGTGAAGGGTATTGTAATCACAATAATGGAAAAATGTAGCTCAGTTGTAAACTTGAACAGTGTTGGGGTTTTTTCTTTTCTGAGATAGCCTCTTAGCTGATTACATTTTGGACCACAAGCATTTCTTAAATGTTAGGCCACATTTTTCTCCTCATTATATAGATGCAACTTGTAAAGAAAACCTTTTCCAGTTTCACGAGTTTCTGATTAATCCGAAGAGCATTATAAATCTACAATAAGTTTGCCTTTTGACTAGCAGCATTTGTAATAGCTTTAAAAAAGTCATCATGAAATGACTAATAACAAGCAATTGCCTTGATGCTCCTTGTTTTCAAATACCTATCTCAATTTAATGTCTTCCTGCAAGAAATTGCCAACAAAAATAATACAAATAAAAATGAGTGTTTGGTTAAAAGATGTCTCTAAACTTTGAAGTGGCAGGACTGGAAAAAGTATTTCTTTATTAATGGAAAAGTGTTGCTATTACAAGTAACGCTCCAAACGGTGACGACCCTTCTGACGTGCAGTGTAGTCAGTCTGTACATGGTATGAGCAATCTGTGCTGGGAGTTGGAGTAATGATCACCACACCAAAAATAACCAAAATTTTGCACAGGTTTCAGCAGGACCAGGAGTTCATTTGCAGATGTAGAGCCATGCAGTGGTTAGAAGCGTTTCTTGCAGCAATTGCCTGAAAGTGCTGAGACCCTGAGACAGGGTGGGATTCAGTTCATTTGAGGAAGAGAGATTGCTGACGGTGCAGAAGGACGTGGAACAGGTGAAGACTTGAGCTGGAAGCAAAACATGAATGGGAAAGGGAGCATTTGTGTGTAGAGGCCGGCAGTGAGAAAGGCAGAAAGCTGAGTCCTTAGTTCACGGTGGAGTCTAGCAGTTGTCTAGATGTGTCTCTGTTTTGCCTGCAGTTCAGTAGGTTTTCCTCCTCCCTGATTTCTTGTCTGGATTTACTACTCATTTTCCTATTTTTTGTCAAGTACTGTGTGCCAGGCAGAAATCCTGGCCAGAAGCGCAGTCAGCGGTGTCCTAAGATGTATTGCTCAAAGAACAGCTAAGACATCACTCCCAGTTCACGCTGCATTGACAGCTCAAGAGCTAAAAACCTGAAAAGTAGCACCAAGGATGATGAAAGCTGTTAATATTCCTGCCAGAAGCGCACGGCGCTGCAGCTGGTGACGCTGAGCACCGCAGCCCTCAGCTGTGAGGTGTCTGGCACATCTCGGTGAGCAACCAAGTGCTTCCGAGGACAAGCGCTCTCCGACACGTTTCTGTCCAGGCTGGCCAGCGATAACCTAAAAACAGCTGCTCAGAGAGAAGGGTAGGAGAGAAACCGTGAGTTGGAGCTCACAGCTGAGAATTTTAGTCACTTGACTTCCACCCCATGCTTCCTAGCCTGTTCTAAGAAAAGTAGAGTCCCCAAAACAAGGCTCTGTCAGGATATTCTGCCGGTCGAGAAGCTTAATCTGGGAGAAAATCCCTTTCTGTAGAATACTGAGAGGGCAACAGGATTTCAGATGGAGTCTCTATTCCAAGGATTAATAACCTTATACATTGTAAACCCTTTTGACAAGTTCTCTTTTCTGCTCTAAGTCTAGCTGATGGACCTTGCGCTGTTTTTTAGCTTAGAAGACAGTAAAATTTGGGGTATTCAGTGTGTCATGAGAATTAAAGGGAGAAAAAGAGGAGAAAGTAAATGACAGTATTCTTGAATTACGGGCTGTCAATTCTCCTCATGTTTGGAAAGGCAACGTTCGGGTGACTTTTCTCCTTGAAGTTTTTGCCTTGCATCAGTCACAGAAAGGAAGGTTTGGACAGACAAGCACCAGTGATGGAGTTAATCCGATGTATTGAACTGTCAGCCATTAGGTGAGCTAACAATCACTGGGCAATTGTAGGTAAATTAGCTCGATCAAGAGGGCACTTGTAAAATTTATTAATTTTATTTCCCATTTGTGGAAGCTGATGCAGTTCAGACGGGGAACCGTAACTCCCTCACCTGCAGTAATGGAGCAGCTCCATCTCCAGAGCGAGGGATGCAGGGTATCAGTGAAAAATGCAGTGGGACTAACTGTGTTTAACATAGGGTTAGGAAATTCAATAAAGGAAAGCAGCGAGGCTGCAAACACATTAACTGGCATTCTCTCAAGATTTTAACCCTACATTGTCTTGACAAAATGGAATTGACCTCACGGAATTTCCACCCTTGCCTTTAGACCGGCTCAGAAATCGGCCTAAAGGTGCTCCGAGAGCGGGGGATTGGGCGGGAGGGTGCGACTTCAACTTCCCCTCAGCGCGCCTGCAGCACGGGCTTCCTAAATTGGTTTCGGAGGAGCGGGGAAGAAAAATACTAAATCCTACTTTATTTAAGACAGGGATTAAGAATCCCACAAGGGAGGGCGCGGCGGCCCTCGTGTGGGAGGGGGGCGCGGCAGGTGCCGTGAGGGGCGGGCCCGCGGCTCGCTGAGGGCGGGAGCAGCCTGAGGGCGGCAGCAGGCTGAGGGCCCGGGCCCGGGGCCGCCCCCGGCCCGGCCGAGCCTCGGAGGAGGGCGGGCGATGCGGGAGGAGGCGCGGCGGAGCCCCCGCCCGCCCCTGGCCGGCGAGCGCGGCTCCTCCTCCGGGAGGGCGAGGCTGGCGGGCGGTGCTGCAGCCCCGGCGGCAGCCCCGCCGCACCTCCGCGCCCGGGGCGACTCCGCGCCCGCCGGGTGCCGGCGCCTCTCCCGGAGGAGCCTGTGCTGAGGGCACGGCCGGCAGCGGGCTCTGAGGCAGCGCGGGGGGACATGTCGGCGGAGCGCGGCTGGAGGTGAGCAGCGGGGCGGGCGGTGCCCGCGGGCCCGGCGCGGCCGAGCCGCACAAGTCGGCGCTCGCCGGCCCCCTGATCCCGGCAAAGTTGTGCCCGAGCCGGCCGCAGGCTCCCGCTCCGCTGCGGGCACCGCCCGGGCCGGGAGCGCGGCGGGACGGGGCGGCTGCCCGGCGCTGAGGCTCCCGCTGCGGAGGCAGCGTTTGCGGGGCTGTTCGCTGGTGTTTCTTGGGCTTTGGGTTGGTTTTTCTTGTTTCCCGGCGCACTCGGCATCTGCCCGGCGCGGTCCCCGCAGCAGCCCTTCAGTGGCCGGGCTTTTCCCTTTCGCTCTCCTCGCGGCGTTCTGCGCGACGCTGTTGCCCTCTGGTGTTTGTGAGAATTGGTTATGGCTCTGTTGGGGAGCAAAATTTGTCAGCCTAGTGCGGTAATTCTTCATAACTTCAGGTGGTTATAGCTGCTTGGATTCCCCAGATGCCATCAGAAATGGATGTGTGTTGCTGCTCGTTTCAGCTGTCATGTGCAACCCTCGGGAAATGGCAGAAAACTTTTCTATTATTCAATTCACTCCCTGGTGTGCTGTGCTGGATAATTGCTTCAGGGTTTGGTGTGGTGGGGGTTTCTCTTCCTAAGAAAATGGTAAGTGAAAGAAACGGGGTTTCTCTCGCTCTCAGCATCCCAGGCAGTTCTCTCTGAAGGAATGGTGCTGAACTCTGCCTTATTAACTCTTTATTCTTGGCAGCTGTAGGAGAAAAGGGAAGTAATGGTATGGGCATGGACCAGACAGTGTGCTGGACATTTATCTCAGAGACCTTGAGCAAATCATTTACTGTTTAGATAGTGAAGTTTCTGCAATTGCTGAAGAATTACAGGGTTTATCTCAGAAAAATTGTGTGATGTCAGGAGCTTAAAGCTCTTCCTGTAGAAAGTATTGTGTGAAGGTGAAGAGCGATATGAAGACTAAACCAAACTTCTGTGTTCTGTTGAAGTCTTCAGAGCCTTCTTTTAAACTATTTTTAAACATTGTACGTTTAATGGTTATAAATATTTTTTCTTGACAAACTGTCATGTATGGATCTCTATCCTGGATCTCTATCACTAGAGACTTTTCAAAGGTGTCTCTAGTGCTGCATTAGGCAATGCAGCATGGAGCTAAGGATGTCACAGGTACAGTAGAAACTGAGAACTGCTTACCTCAAGGACTTGAAAAAGAATGAAAAGAATTTCTATCCACCAGAATTGCTGTGCTGCCTAAACCATTGCCTTTTTTTTTTTTTTTATTTCCTTCACAGCTATGAGAGAATATAAGCCCTTCAATATTCACACATTGCAGAGTTTGTTATGTGATATTAAAGGGTCTCAAAGACTTCCCTTGTCATGTCTCATATCACCATTTTTACAAGCTGAAAATATCTTTTTAATATGCAGTTGTAAGGTCTCATTCTCAGCCTGGATTTACTCCTTTGAGCTGTTGAATACTCCAGTCAGTAAAATAATGCTGTAAGTAGGCATGCTCAGGGTTTGGACGCTTGTTTGGTGTTTTTGTAACTGATTTAACAATCTGAGCCCTGCTGTTCACCCCAGGTTTGGTTGTGTTCAGTTGCACTTTGCTGCTTCCTACCATATCATCTCTATATCCAAAGATTTCCATTCTAGTAACGCTAAAATGACTTCAGAATGCTTCCTTTGAGGAACTTGTATTTCTTAGTGACTGGCCAGAGCAGACCTTTATGTTCAAAGCAGTTAAGCAGCATTCTAATCATGTGAGATTTAAGTGTCTGTAGTAATACACTAAACAATATGCCTCCTTTTTTTCTGCTCTTCATTTAAAACTCATCCTTTGTGTAATAAATCACCAGCATGTCACCAGCACTGTGGCACTGTCCAGGCAGGTAAAGAACAGGATGGGAATGATGGGGATTATTAGAAGAAAATTATTTAAAATATGTCCCCAGAAAATGTGATCTACCTGAATAATACTGATGGATACTTAACCCAGAACTGGCTCTGTTTTAGTAGTTCTTGATGAAAAGGGTTTTTGTTACCCTTTAACAGGATGTTTTTACTTATAAATTTGACCCAGCTGTATTGTTTCTACTCAAGGGTCACAGTAAGCAGTTGCCCTAGCACGGGCCTGAGGTAAGACTAAACCAGAGTTTTCCTACTGGGCTTTGACAAATTTGATTTGAGAATAATTCCTCACTTATTTATGGATATTTCAGTTGAGCCCATTGCTTGGTCTTGGTATTACCACAGTGCAGAAAAGTTTCTTGTCATTTTAAAAATTGTGTTGATACTCATGACTCAACTTTAATAGATTTTTTTTAAAATTCTCTGCAGTTTTATGTGCCTGTGCAGGTACCTAGTTTCTTACTTGAGCGTCTTTTTTTACTGGATTGAGAACTGCTGTGAAGAATTTAGTAGGCTGTGTTCCCTGGAAGAGTTTCCATTAAATTATCAGGGTGACGTGATTTACAGAAGTCAAGAATTTGGTCATTTATTCTTACCAATGAAACAACAAACGAAAGAAAGCTGCAAGTGGTAGGAACTCGAGGTGTGCTTCATGTCTTTGGGGTTCCTCACAGTATTTGTTCTGTCATCAGTGGCACTTTGTTAGTGAATTTAAAAACCTGAAACAGAACAAGCAGAGCCATGATAAACCCCCCAAGCCAATCCAAACTGAAGATCTCTATTCAGATGCAGCTGTTTTGTGCTGGTTGCCTGCAGATGCCTGTAATTGTGACTGCCCAGCAGTGCTGTTCAGAGTGCTAAATCTTCTGCTTAAGAAGGTGATATTTCTTTATACTGCCAGCAAGATTTTCATGTGAACTAGTTCTGGGCTTCTGCAGTAGATGACAGGAGCACTGAGCCTTGCTGTCTGTGTTCATAACAAAATACAACACTTGCTTCCGTGACTCAGCTTTCTCTTAGCAAGATCTTCTCCATAGTGAGACTGTAAGTGAAAAACCAAATTCTGAATATTCAACGATGCTAATTTTCACCTTAAAATGAGCATTTTGGCACCTGCTACTTTGAGCAGCAGAGGTAAAGGGTTCTGGTCTGAATTTTAACATGGTGGCATGAAAATGCATACTAGGACATCAAATGCAGGTTGTAGGAGAACAAATGCAGGTTCTTTTAAAGCAATGAAGTTCTAGATAAAAAAAAACATGCAAATTTTATTGCTTCAAACCATGGAAAAATACCATATGAATTATTCTCTAGGTAAAATTTATTGTGACATCAGCTTTGTGGAACTTGGATTCATATAATATCTGACACCTGTTCTCAAGTGCTTTGAGGTACAGGTGGGACCACATTCCTCTGTCACTGAATTCCATGACTGTAGAAATCAAAAAGAGCTGAGACTGCTTATGCTATCTATGGGGGTTTTTTCATGGTTTTTTTCACTAGAACAATACTAACAAGCTTGAACTCTTGTGAAGACTTACTAGACTCTTTCTGGTTTTTTCCTTTAAGCCTTTTTCTTATTCTTGGATATTTTTTATTGATGTTGAAGCTATCATGACTTCTCCTTCCTTTAATAAAGTATTGTGTTCTTTTGTAATGAAAGTGAGACTCTTCAGGTACTGTCCTCTTCTGAAATGCTGCTTCTCACACACTCACTGTAGGTACATTGAGAATTAGACCTTTTGTCTGGTTTTACTGTAGGAAATGATAGTGAGCAAGGACCATCTTCCCTGAAGCCACGTCTAGAGATGTGATAAAGGTCGCTGTCCCAATCTCCATAGGTCCCACGGTGTGTCATGTGAGGGGCATCCCAAGGATGGCGCTGTCAGGGGTGCACTGTGAGTTATTTTAGCTGTAATACAGCACTAGAGTATCCAGCAAGTTCTGTTGCTCAGGGGAAAATGCTGCTGTCCCTAAAGGAAAGGAACTGTATCTTGTCAAGGCCTTGAGACTGTTGATACTGTAAAATGCATGTTCTCTTTGAATTGTTTGTTTTCTTCTTCCTGTGTTCTTTTGAACTCCTGCCATACAAACCAGCAGGTGAAAATTACGTGAGCCTCAAGCTGATACAAGAGAGCGTGCATTTAAAACTTGTGCCTTGCTCTGTTCCGTCCTGCTTCCTGACTGTCTTCAGCAGGGACTGTGCCAAGTCTGGCTGTGTCCTGCTGCCTCAGAGAGTTCCTCATTCCTCACAGAGGAACCTCACATCTGTCTTGGCAGTTCCAGCCACTCCTCCTTGCAGCTGCCCGCTGTAGCCCCACGGGGGTGCCTGCAATTAGGAGCTGAGGATACAATGACTGGGCTTTTCTTGAAGCAGACACGGGTTTCTGGGCTGGCTCCAGATTTTCCTCTCTATGGAATGGCATTAGGAACCGTGTCCTTGCTGCAAGTGTTTCTTGGGTTGCAACCCTTGTGTAATACCCAGTTCAACCAGCTCTGTCTCATCGGCCCTTCCTTGCTCTGAGCTTAGGTCAGTGTCAGTTCTCACTTTTTCTGTATCTGGACCAGCCAGGTCTGTGGTTGTCAAAGACAAGTAGGTGTATGTAGAGCTTTCCTGCAGAATGCAGTCAGTGATAATTTTAGGCACTAAAATGATGTGTTTCTTGGCATTCAGGCAGCTGAGCTGGAAACCCAAGATGAAGAGAACCCTTGGTGTGTGTCATGAAAAATCATCTGTCTGGAAGCCTCTGTCTGGTGTTAACTCCTTCAGGGTGGAACTTCTCTTTGTCACCTGACTTGTTCCCATATTAAATGTCTCTGTTATGCCATCCAGACTGAAATTCTTGAAGCTGGTGTGGCAAGGATCAGACATTTCAATGCTTAAGAATGTTAATTTCTTCTAAAGGTACTTCCATGTTGTTGTTTGGTCTTTCTGCATTCCTCAGGTTTTTTTTCAGACAGAAACCGAGAAGCTGGGGTTGTGTTATTTTAGTCCAGCACTGATTAGTGAGCGTGGGTGAAGGGCAGGTTTCCTGCCCAAAAGCTTTGAGCAGGACTTTGTGCAGCTGCAGGTCAGGTTCAAGGCTGGGTTCAAGTCTTCCCAGAAGAGAAGGGATTGATAAAGAGGTATCTGAGTAGACAGTGAGGAGAGTAAAATCTATGCAGACAGCAGGAATCTTGCTCTGACTCTTAACTATGAATGAGACGGCTCACGTACGCTCGCTCTTGATGCTGAATTTTGCGGTTTTGATGAATAGAATGCCTTGGAGTTTCTTTTCCTCTCCCTCATCTGATCTTTCTCGTTTAGTTTTGCTTGATGCTGATCTTGGCACCAGGAAGATCTGTCTTCAGGGTTTAATTAAATTTGTGGACATGACATAGGTACTGTTAAGTACATCATATTTTAGCTTTTTTGAAAATCTGGAGCGAAAGACCAATTTGCTTCCAATGTAGGAATAAAAAAAGAAACCAACCAGGACTGGAAGGATTAAGCTCTCAGTTGGGAAATGACCATGTTAATGCCACACCTTATCCTAATCCCATTTCCAAATGGACCTGGGTGCAAACTACGCTGAAGTTAGAGTGGCCATGTTCTAGATCTTCACACACCTAATATTTTCCAAGATCTGCTTTGAAGCTTTGTTTATGACTTATGATCATTATTTTATGCTTGTCACACCATCCAGTTGTTTTACTAGGGAGTTTTGACAGCAGTTGTACTGCTGGCTTGAAAAGTTATTCTTTCCTTAAATACAAGATAAAGCATAAGTATATCCTTAGGTGATCTGCCTGTTAGGTTTAACTTTTGAGTTATGACTTTCTCTTCTCCAATTTTAGAGCTTGATTATTGTATTTTGTTTTTAATGCAAAGAATTGGCAAGTGCTTCTAACAGTCTGCAAGACTCCACAGTCCAGAGAAATGCTTTGTTTTCCTCTGATGTTGCAGGAAGGAGGTTTTGCTTTGAAAACATTCCTACAGTAGATGTAATATAGAGTGCATCAGTGTATGTTTGTACAACAGTTGTGTATGTTCTTAGTTCTTGGGAAAACTAATAAAAGATAAAATTTGTTTAATCATGTTCCCCCAGCTTTTTAGGAGTAGAAGGAAGAAGTTGATAAATTTTCTTCAGTGTTTTGGTTGTTAGCAGCTGTCTACTTGGGAATTAACTTTTATCTTTAGGTGAAAATAATTTCTAAAGCACAGTAAATACTTTGCTTTTATGCCTTGCTTTTCAGTACCTCTTCCTACTTTATTTGATCCTCTGAGCTGAGGAACCTGTGAGATTCAGAGACCTTCAAATGCACGTGGCAAGTAGTGGGAGCACGGAAAAAAATACATTATTGCAAGATTTGGAGCTGTTGGTCTCCAACTCTCTGGCTGGCAGTGGTTTCTTTACTCCCCATTAGTTTAAGCAGGTGATACTTCACAAGGTGCTGCCTCAATTAAATCTCTGATTTTCTTTTCTTCTAGACCATACCTTGGGTAAAGCTCTGTGGAAGATAGATGTGTGTGCTGCAATGGTGACAGAAATATTTCAGAGGACTGGAACAAGTTGTTGAGAATCTGTGTTTGTTTTTCATGCTGCTGTTGAGAGCTATCTAAGGCAAGTAAACAGCATGAGTTTTATCCTGAAACTTCACAGACATTTGCAAAGAAGAGTAATTTTGCTGGCCACTTTTTGTATGGTGAGCATAGTTATTTCTGCCTACTACTTGTATAATGGCTACAAAGAGGAGAATGAGCTTCCTGAAACCTCTTCAGAAGTGGAATGTGGTGATCCTCAACCGTTGCCATACAAGCTGATGGAGATGAAGAGCACGAAGCCCATCGATCCCCTGAGGACAGAGCTGGTAGTGCTGGTGTTTGTGGAAAGCCAGCACTCAAGCTTAGGCCAAGATATAAGAACCATTCTGGAATCCAGCAGGTTTCAGTTTCACCTTGAGATTGCATCTGGGAAAGGTGACCTCCCAGTGCTTCTAGACAAAAGCAGAGGCAAATACGCTCTCATAGTGTATGAAAATATTCTGAAGTAGGTGAATATGGACTCTTGGAACAGAGGCCTTCTAGATAAGTACTGCCTGGAGTACGGTGTAGGTGTGATTGGATTTCACAAAGGCACTGAGAACAGCTTGCAGAGCTTTGAGTTGAAGGGTTTTCCTTTCCATGTCCACAGCAATCTGGGTGTTCAGGACTGTTGCATTAACCCTCATTCCCCACTGCTCCATGTGACTAAACCTTCTAAGCTTGAGGAAGGGCCCTTGCTTGGAAATGCCTGGGCCGTTTTCCAGGTTAATCACACAACTTATCAACCAGTGATATTTGCAAAAGTAAAGACACCAGAAAACCTTTCTCCACCTGCTGCTCTAGGTGCTCTCTATGCCACAGTAATACATGACTTGGTGCTCCACGCTGGGATTCAGCGAGTCCTTTTCGGCAATAACTTGAATTTTTGGCTGCACAAGCTGATTTTCATAGATGCCATCTCTTTCCTGTCTGGAAAGAAACTCACCCTATCCTTGGATAGGTACATTCTGGTTGACATAGATGATATCTTTGTTGGCAAGGATGGAACAAGGATGAACACCAACGATGTACAGGTAAAGTATGTGCACAAACTGATGGTCAATGCAGCAAAGCGGTATTTTCATCTGAAAGTGAATAGTTGTTCATGGTTGGAACTGGAGGGCTCCACTCAGGAGCTGTTCATATTTATTGCACTTGTTGTGAGTCTTACACGCAGGAGGTGAATGTGGTGAGCAGCAGTAAATGGCAGCATCAAATGTGAAGAGTGGACTGGGTTATTGGCTGTTTGAGATAGGTTTGGATGTCAGGAGTTGTTTGCAGCATTTCACCTCTCTCATCTCTGTTATATGGCACTTGCTTGCAGGGAGGGTTTGTGCTAATATTGCTCTTAAAAGCTTAAAAGCTGTCAGTAAATGACTGGACATTTTTCCATTTCCATTCCATTTCCAAATTTCCATTTTAATGTTTAGAGCTGTACATTCCTGAAGGTCCTTTTCCACTCTGTTGTGCTGTTCAAGTGAGGTGACAGTGGTTGGTCAGTAGCACTAACATCTTCACATTATTTCTTCCTGTGTTTCTTGTGTGCTTTTTGTGAGGAGTGTTGTCCCAAAGCAGGAAATAGGAGATCACCTTTCTCAACTTGGTCTAGAAGCTGCAAATCTCTAACATCCTGATTGTTGCCCTGTTTGCACTAAAGATAAGGGAGAATGTTTTCTTAGAAGTTTGTTAATGGGATGAGGAAGTGCAAGAAGGAAAGACAAGGACAGCACTGCATGCAGTGGGTCATTTTTGTTTCATTTTTAACCAAGTTTTTGGGTTTCTTCAGTGTTAATACACTTGTCAAGCCACAGCAGCTCTGCATTCTTTGCTCTCTTAAATGAAAGGTTTGACCCTGCGGTTAAACTTTTAATTTGCTTTAAAATTGCATTTGCTCTTTTCCAAAACATTCTCTGTCCATGCACTTAAAAATGAGATTTACCTCCTTGTTAAGTAGGTGTTTTCCTTAGGCAAACAAATCCCATGGGAGAGAGCAGAAATAAAGGTGAAGCTTCCTAAATGGTTTTTCCATGGAGAAGAGGATGGCAGTGTTTGAGTTAGGTGAGTGAGCATCCTTGGAGAGTCTCCTGAATGCAAACTCAGATGGCAGGAAAAAAGTCAAGTCTGGCCAGCATCACTGGCAGAACTTGTGTTGTTCTGCAGGAGCAGAACTTTCTGGTAACAAAGTGGCTGAAATAAAGCCTGAATAAATCCATCACTGAGTTGTGCAGTAGCAGTCGGAGACAGCACGTTTTGTATTGTTTGTCTTTGCAAGTGACACCTTAGGATTGTCATTTGAAAAGAAGTTGGGATGTTGAATTGCCAGAGTTATATACCAGAAGCAGGAGACTATTGAGACAAATTTGATTACAGCAGATAGAGAAGGATAAACCATATTGTTTGGGGAAAATAATTTGCAGTATGTCAGAAAGTAATCTTCCCAAAATAAAACTGTCCCATTAAATAGAAGTAATATCAAAGTGGAAATAACTTTTAAGTAGGATAATTTCATTTATACAGAACTGTGTTCTGAAACAATGGAATCTGAAAAAAGTGTTCCCTTCTGATTCTTCATCTACTTAGAGTTAAAATGTTGTATTAAACATGTTGTTAGGGCTGTCAGATGCAATGCATCTTCATTACTATTAATATCAAAGGAGTTCTCCTCGGTGGCACAATGACATGTGGAAGGAATGAAACAAAATCAATTTGCAGTAGTTGGAAACACGTTATTGTAAAGTGTATTTGCAGATAAATGACATCTCATTAAACAAGAGTTTTAGTGAGTTCTGCTGCAGTGACTGTGACAGAGAATTGGGCGCTGCAAGTGTGAAAAGAGGTTCTAAATGTAGACTTTGTATCATTTCAGTACTCAAGATTAGCTCAGTTCCAGTAAGCTCACATTTTTAACTACTGGCAGTGTAGAATTGAGGGGGATGCTCTTTTGTGATTTAATTTTGTTTGACATATCTCCGTGTTCATATTTTCTGGATATACTCGCAGCTGCTAGGGCTGTGAGCTGGAAGAGAGTAAGGTGAATGTTTCTACCAGTATTCTATTCACACAGATCAATCTGAAACTTAAGGAATCTGCCAAGAGCCAGAAGACCTCTAGGATTGGTTCTGACTGCTCTGTGGATAGGACAGAGTTCAGAAATGGGAGGATTAATGCAGAACCAATAGCAAAAATTAGGTGGTCATCTGCTCCAAACCCCCTGCTCAAGCTGGGCCATGGCCAGGTGCCTTTTGACTTTCTCTCCAAGGGGAGAGATCCTGACTGCATGTAAGATTGTGGTTTCAAAGCTATTTCTTCTTTAGACATCTAAATTAGGTTTGCGAAGTGGCCAGAATAGTTAATATCTGGGGTCTTAACCCATCAAGGTATAACTTCCCTCTCCTTTAAAGTGTGTGTAAATTGGAGTTAAGCACTTAGAAAAATTGCTGTTAAAAGGTTTAGTGGTAAGTTTTTATCACTGTTATATATTGACCTCAGGAGAGGTCAGATTAAAAGCAGGCCCTCTAAAATGAGTATCTTCTATACCTCTAAAGAGGAGGCAAAGTGGTGCTGCTTCAGCTCGAGTACATGTAGTGTCAGGAACACAAGCATAAAGAGCCCTTCTGAAAATCTTTTGCAAACACAGTTTATCAACCTAAATCCTGTTGTAAATGCTTTGTTTTGTTAAACAGCTGGTTAAGTTTATTCGAGTTTCACCACAGCTTCTTCAATTAAAAAAAAAAAAAAAAAAAAAATGACCCCAACAACTTGAAACAGTGGTTCAGATTTTGAGAATAAATACTTGTTAGAGATTTGCTTGTCTTTGTGTAACATCTGGGCTGACAGAACATAGTTCTTCGAGGTAAGATACTGAGTAGCTGGCACTGTGCATCAACAATAACCATCCATCCTCATATTTATGTACTTTATCTTCCTCTGGTATAATAGAAATAATGGAAGAGAGTGTTTCCATGCTCTAATTGCCTCCCACTTTGAAAATAAGCTTGGTAATAATCAACTCAACATTCATTTTTCAGTAGGTTTTTTCCTCTCCTATTGTCTGTCAGACAGGAGGGACCATTAGGCTGTGACAGTGTTGTATCTTATTTTCCTTGTTTCTTTTAGAAAGACTTAAGAGCCTGTGCACTGCAAATAATTCATTTAAATGGACATACAGAGAATAATCTATCTAGATTTCCACAGAAGAAGTTTATCCTAATAGACCGTGATTGTCCTGGCTGACAGTCTACTAATTTAATATCTTTTTTTGTTACAGTTACTCTTTGTGAAATTTTTATTACTGTAAGGCGTTGGGATTTTTCAAGGGAGAAGCAGATGATAAAAGAGGGGAAGTTAAATGTGATTTTTTTTCCTGATGGCAGTTTGATTCAAGCTGGTGGTCTAGGCTGTCTACCTTTCCCTTCATTTCCCCAACATACACACTTTCTGGAGATCCCTGAGAGTTAATCACATTTTTCAAAGGAAAAGTTAGAACACTGCCAAATTATTTTTTCCTAATAATTAGCTGTGTGAGCTCCTCTTGACTGTCTGGTTCTTTGTGGGCTTTTCAAAAGAGGCTGAATTGAAGTCAGAATGGGGATCTCTTCTCTTTAGGTAAGCCTAACTGTTTTGTCTACCTGTAATTATTCTTTATGATTGCCAAGGAAAAAGCTTTGTATTAACCATATCCATTCTTGGAGGGGGATGATAGATCCTTATGTATCATCCTGGTTTGGGAGTGCATCTGTTGGTGAATATGTGCGTTGCAGTGGGCAGTGCAAGATCCAGGCTGCAGTCTTCCAGCTTTAATCACTGGAGAGCTGGAGAAAAGAGCTGTGCCAGACATTTTTCTTGTAATGGAGAGGGTTCAGCCAAAAGCAATCAGTTCTTAGCCCTTCAGTCTCCATACACAGTCACTCGTCTTGCCTGGGTGTTGAGGTTTATAAGGCAGACTCCTCTAATGGAGCTATTCCTCTGACTTCCCACAGTAGACATAAACGTAGAAAAACTGCTCATCTTCAGGCAGGCACTGGTTAAGTGAATTGCACCTTAAAAGTATGTGACTGTTGTTCATAAATTGTTTCCAGAGTGACTAAGATTAAATATAAAACATCTGTATTTGGTCAGATCAGTCCTCTTCCATTTTCCATAGTGAGTGCTGTCGCTTTTCTTACTTTCTTAGCAACATTGGTGGTCTAAGCTTTTGTTTAATGTAGTTCTGTTTAATAACAGATTTCCCCACTAAGAGCTAATTGTTTATTCCTTGTATTAAATTCATTCACATTAGTCGGCACTGCTTAAATTATTGCAGTTGTTTAAAACCCATTAAGTGTCTTTTCACCCTGTGCATCACACATGGAAAGAAACCAGAACTTCCCAAGGTAAAGCAGACTTGGCTATAAATTTTAAAAATCCAATCATGTGGCTGTTCAGTTTTTCTTGCATAAGAATGACCTAAATATTTGCCTCAGAAGAGAGTCTTCCATATATATTGTGTTAAAGCAGAAGGGCCAAAAGGTGCAGAAAGCCTAAACTGTCAAGACAAAGGATGGTCCCTGTCACAAGAGCAAGCCTAATTCTCTAAGTTAATTGCTTTTTTATCCATAGGATCACATAGAAGGTTATCAAAAAAGAAATGACAGATGTCATCAAATGTGTCAGCTCCAAAACCACTGAGCCGTAACTCTTTCCTTCGGGGAGGTTCAAAAAATCTTTTTAATCACATCTTTAAATTACATAAGAAATTAATGATTACCAACTTTTGTTCTGCTAAATCATTTTGCATTCCCAGTCTGTTAGCTGTAATACCTGTATACCACAGTGGAATGTGTCTGCTGTGTGTGTACATTCTTTTTTAGTTTGACCTGAAGCTCCTAAGGTATTTCATACTGATTTGTTGGAAATAGCAGGTAAAGAGTGCATTCAGTTCTTCAGAAGTGTCGAGGAGAAGGAAAATTACTGACTGGGGCGTCTCTGTAGTTGTCTGAATTTTAATCTAGTAAGATGGATACAACTGCTGCTCAATAGAGCCCAGCTCTTTTTGTTAAAATTGAACTGGTGCTGGAAATGGAAAGCAGGATAAAAATCCTCTCCCAGAGCAAGGCGTCTGCAGAGGGGCCACGGGGACACAGAGGAGCTGGCTCTGCTTTGGGTGTGACACTTGTGGGGCTGCATTGCAGAGCAGTGCTGGGAATTCCTCGTGTTCTTCCTCCTGTTCTGCAACTGTGTGAGCTGGACACAACCAAATCCATGGAATAAGCTTGGTGCTGAGTTTAATTTAGCAGTTTATTCATGGTGGAGGATGACAAAAACCGTGCATGTGGTTTTGGTATTGCAGCCTTCGTTCCTGTAAATTCAGTGGTTTGCATTAGTTCTGCTTCTGCTGAAATTCTTGTTTGTTTTGTCAGGTATTTTGTATTTTGTTTTATTTAAAAAATTCATATTTGGATTTTTTTTCCCTCCGTTTAGTTTTGCAGAACTGGAATAACTGAATCTCATGGGGTTTTTTTGTTTGGTTTGGTTTTTCATTTTAATGCTCTGACACTACACATGGAAACCTAAAAATGTTTCATGCGGACCTAGGTCTTGAGCCAGTGATATGTCAAGGATTGCACCATCTCCTACTGTTACAAATTCAGTGGCAGGTAGCTAAGAGAAGAAAAATGCATTTCAGTTGCAGTTTTTTATTGGCAAAGAGACTGCAGAAAGTGTTTCTTGGCATGGTGAATCCCATGAGGTCTTTGAGGGCTGATTTGCTTCAAGCTCTTGCACCCCAGCACCGGATCTGACTATTGGTTATACACTCCTTGGTTTTCTTCAGGGTAGAACCAAAGTAAGGAAATGACAGCTTCTGTCAATCTGCTGGTGCTTTCCCAAGTAAGAGGATGTGCACTGTGGCTTCAGTCATCTGCATCTTTCCAGAAAATTAGATTAATTTATTTTCATTTCTAAATTCCCCATATTTCTCTGTGGTGGTGAACACTTTGCTATCCTTAGGCTTAATGTGACAATGGTGTCTTCCTGTTCTCAATGGAGTTTTCCGATCCAAGAGCTCTTTTAAATAAAGCTTAAGGAATGACGCTCACCTGAGATCAAGTGATCTAGCTCTGAATACTTGGTAACGCTGTTTCTGATTTTTCCCTTGCCTTAGTTTATTATGCAGAGATATCTTTACTCTTGAACATAAGGTTTCCCATACACTGGGTGGATTTGTGAGGATTTCTTTGTGTCAGCCTGCACTGAGATAATTTTTGGTTCACAGCCACGTGGTTAGCAAGCTCTGTCTTCCTCTGTCTACTTAAAAGTATTCACTTTAGGAATGTAGGTGAGTATTTTCCTGGCTACAATAAAAACCACATGTGATTCTGCACCTTTGGAGTGTTGTCAGCATCAACTCTGCAGCGTTTGGGTCAATCCATCTGGCCATGGAAACAAAAGCTGCTCTGCTGTCAGTCCCTCTCTTTCCTTGGATTGCAAGTTCTCTTGGTCAGAGGCTCTTTTTGTTCAGCAAGCACCTCAGTAACACAAACAGTAACAATGCAATACAGCTTCCCGCAGAGCTGCACACATTCATCAGCAGCGTTCCAGTGGCTGCTGCAAGATTTATTCTGGGCTTTTTCAGTGCCAAGTTAGCCATCCACTTCCTGCTGCTAACAGAACTGAATAAAACTTTCACAGCCAACAAATAAAAACCAAAGTGCAGACAGATCTAGAAATCCAAGCCATTAACTTTAAAACATGATACCACAAGTGAGCCTTCCACCATCCTGCTCTTCAGTCACATCAAGGAGGCACAGTCTGGTGAGAAGAGAAAAATGAGAGTGGAAGTGGGGACTCCTAATTCATTCTTTTCTTCTACAGTACAGCAGCATGGGAAGTGGCCTTTCTTCTCCTGTTCAGTCTGGAAGGTCAGTGCAATGACATGAGTGATTCTTGGTGACCGTGCTTACAAAACCAAGTAAAGGAAAAGCAGTTGATTGCCAGTTTATGTGTAGCCCTTCATGGAATAACAATTCCCTGTATATTTCCAATTCCAGTTTCTTTTTCTGTGCACAGACCATAAAAATCTTACGACCAATTTTTAGAAGTAGTTACTCTTTAGGAGATTCCTTCTTTTACTCTGCAGTCCTGGAGATGAGTTAGTGTTGCTCCTTAAAATGTAGCTTCATATCTGAGATAAGTAATAAATTAAATTTAAAACCACTTTATATTGTAGAAATTATACTGCAATCCATTTGAAAATAGAAACAGTGGAGAAGGCAAATTAAAAAGTCTGTGTCTGTGCAGAGGAATGCTCCCCACATTCATTCCCGCCCAGGTCAGTAAATCCACACGACAAAGGCCCTCCAGAGGAGACAGGTTTGGTTTGGGAGCACTGCTTGTATTTTTGTGGAACTAGTAAGTAAGCTCTTCCTCAAGCTCTCACTTACTTGCCTTTTAGTGTTAGCAATCGTGGGAATAAGCCAAGTTGTCTCTCCTCCATTTTAAACTGGACTTGGACTAAGGATACTTCAGAGCTGTCTTTGATGGAATGCTAATAGTCCTCAAAAGGAGGCTGAAAATCAATTCAGCGTTTCTATAAAAATTATTATTTTATGCTGCAAGATGGTCTTCTTGTCCTTTTCCACTGCCATTGTTAAAGGTAATAGAAATGTTGAAAATGGTAATCCTGAAAATACCCTAAAACAAGATGAATGCTAAAATGTATCTCAGTTTGTAATGTAGAGTGGTTTTAAATTCAAACAGACTATGAACAATATTTTGCATCAGTGAAGGACTTCATCTTACTGACTGAGGAGGCTTCTAGATTGTGCTCAGTTCTGCACAACATGATTAGAAGTATTTGGAGAGTGCTTAGAGACACCATCATAGTCAGGAAACATCTGAGCAAAAAAAATGAAAAAATACAGGCTGAAGAATTCAGTAAGTAAGGATGACCGAAGCAGAGAGCAATAGGCTGCAGATGTCTGCAGGGTATAAAGAGTGAGGATGGATAAAAATATTTAATGTAAGGCACAGAGATATTTAAGTGTAGGCTGAATAGCCAATAAAAGCAGCAGAATAGAGGCTAATATCCAAAAGGAAGTAGAAGGATTATGTAAGTCTTTAAAAATTAGATTTGGTAAGAGTATGAAATATGCTATTGGAAGGAATATGATATTGGCAGGGGATTTGTATTGAGATACGTTCTCAGTCTCGTACAGTAAATCAAATACAGAGCTCCTTTGGATTCCTGTGTGTTGGTTTGAGGCTGCAGGTGTAGACTTTGCCAGCTGGGATGTTTATCTGGGCACACCTAGCTTTTGTAATCTTGTCTTTTTGAAATGCAAGCACTCATGAAAACAGGTAAGGTGTGTATTAACACTTGTAACAAAATCATCTCCCCCTTTTTCACTGGAGTCTTGAGATTTTCTGCAGTTACATCCTTTAGACTTGATACTGTGTGGGAGCCAATGAAACTGTCAAAGTTCTTACTAACTTGAAATAAATTTTTGTTATTTCTGTCTTGGCTACATATAATCATGAAAGTATGGCTTGAGAAAAGAGGTGTCTTTGTTATTTTGTGGAAACTTTCTCCTGGGTTTTTTTTTTTTTGTTTGTTTGTAATTTCTTTGATACCAATGCTGATGTAGCTGGGGAATTTCATTCAACAAATTTAGAGCTACTCATAAAAAGAAGGAAAAAACCATAAATTGTGACCCTTGGC
Source organism: Poecile atricapillus (assembly GCF_030490865.1). Lineage (NCBI taxonomy): Eukaryota > Metazoa > Chordata > Aves > Passeriformes > Paridae > Poecile > Poecile atricapillus. The sequence goes on from NC_081252.1 coordinate 6,860,589, forward strand.
TGGTGAGTAAGCTGAACACTGAATTCCCAGCTGTATCCTACCTGGAGCTTTCAGACAGTGAGAAAATGAAAATTTTTTTGTTAAAGATTGTTTTTTTTTTCTGTCAGTAAAGGTGAGACATGGAAAGGAGCTTTTGGTTTTCTTCAGCTCACCTGAAACAGGGACAGAGGTAGATAGCTATTTTAATTCAGATAGAGTATTGGAAGTCAGAGGAATCTTCTTGGCTCTATTAGGAAAAACAGAACATCTGAGAAGCATTTGTGAATGAACTGTGACACTGATGCATTGCCCAGTCCCTGGAATAATTGTTATTTCATATGGCAGTGGTGTGGTCATTTTGTTGTGCTTTGCTAAGCAGGAAGAGCAACCAATTTATTTGGTTTTTATCTATGTTACAGGGTTTGAGTCTTCATTCATTTGCACTCTCTTTGTTCTCTAGTATGTGAAACTCAGCATTAACACAGATGCTGTGCTTTAGTCTTACCTGGGGGGGAGAAATATCAGCAGAGAGGCGAACAAACCCCAAGGTGTTTCTCTTCACTCGGTGTCAGCATTTTAGACATAGCTTGTAGTCTCCAATACTTCTTCCAAGGTACCTAAATAGCAGCTTGTTATACCTTAGTCTGTGGAGTTGGGTTTTTGTGGGAAAACAGTGTAGAAATGTAAATGTGTTGAATTCTGTGTGCATTCAAAAAACAGATAAATTTCGCTCACTCTCGAGCTCTGATTATTTAGGTCATGATATAGACCAGACTTAGAAATCTTGTTTATTTAATAATGTGCTGAGCAGGAAGCACAGCCTGTAGGCCTTTTGGGGATAAGCTGGTCTTAGTTTGTCCAGGCTCAGGCTTTGAGGTCCAGAGAATTTTACTTTGCTCAAGGTAAAAGTAAGGCTGATATTCTTCCAGAAGTCCTTACTCAGACTCTCTTGTATTTGATATATGTTACACTGACACCATGTTTTTGCTTTCATTACCTGAAGAACTGGAAAATACTTTTTTTTATTTCCCAGTCTGCCTCTGTCAGTCCAGGGATTAAATTGAAAGAGGGTAGATTGATATTGGACATCAGGATGGAGAGTTTTTTATAGTAAGGGTAGTGAGGCAGTGGCACAGGCTGTCCAGAGAAGTTGTGGTGACCCACCCCTGAAAGTGTCCAAGGGCAGATTGGATGGGACTTGGAGCAACCTGGTCTAGTGGAAGGTGGCAGGAGTTGGAATGAGGTCACTGTTCCTTTTTTATCTGGATGGGACATGCGGAGCAGAGCGGGAAGGGAAGGAGGTGCTTTGGAGACCTGACATGGACAGCAGGTCCTAGGCAGCAGCTTGAGAGGAGCTGCAGGCTGTTGCACCTTGGGAATAGCAGTTTCGGAATCAAATTTGTGGTAAACTAGGATTTACAGAACGTCACCTTTTGTGCACGAGCCATGGTGTGAGGTAGGCCTGGAACTGCACATGGGAAACATCAGTGTTTGTGCAGGGGAATGTGGCCACGGCCAAACTTAGAGCAGAGCTGGTGCAGTGCCCCAGCTGCAGCTGCCTGCACATCAGCTGAGCCCCCGAGCTCTCTGCTGCTCAGAGATCAGGCCTTGCCCTCCCTCCAGAGCTCAGCCTTGCAGGGGTTTCCAGCCACAGCTGGCAACAGAAATCCAGTCAGGGATCAGGATCGGGATGTGCTGCAGCCAGAGCTCATGGACAGCCTGCCTTGTCCTGCAGCCAGATCCGCCTGCTGCCTGCATTTGGAGCTGGCCTGTGAGGAAGCATTAAATAAGGAGCAAATGTGCTGTTGATAATGAATGTGGAGCTGGGAGCTCGGATCACAACCTCTGTCCTTTCTGAGCTGGGTGACTATAAAATACATGTCCACTTAGAGCAGCCATGCCGCTGTTTTATCTGTGACAGAGCACTGTGCACCCTTGCAGACAGGGTGTGGAGCTGTAGGAGCGTGGCTTGGTTAATGAGGGGTGCAGAGGTGTAATGCCTAACATTTCCTGGGAGCCAGACAAGTGTCAACACAAATCAATGAAGAATAGAATTGTTAGAATTTATCTGCTGCTGGTGGGATGTGATGGAGACAGGCCAGACAAAGCAGGCAGAGCAGAGTGGCCCAGAAGTGACCTGGAAGTGGTCACGTCCCATCTGAGGGCTGGCCTGTCGTGCTCGGGGCTGAGGCAGCTGTGGGGCTGTGTGTGACTGCAGCTCAGCTCCCGGAATGATTCCACTGGGGCTGGCAAACCTCACATTCCATCTGTACTGACCATCACCAGATCACAAGAACTTCAAAATGCCAAGAGACTCGAAGTTCATTTTAGAGCCACTTTGGTTTTAGTCAGTTCTGTTATATTCTGAGAAGTATCTCTTAATACTTGGTGTTAGGTAAGCAGGTCAAGTGTTAGGTGAAAATGTAGCCAGCAAGGTTTCTATTGAATCTTATCTGACCAAAATCCAGGGAAAAACAGGTAGCAGTAGGGTGTTGTGTTATTTCTGTTTCAACTGACCTGGGATTTTTTTGACCTTTAATGAAAAGAAATGCAGCATTTTATTTCTGCTAACTGCAAAATAAGGAGATCGTTTAGCTGTTTAATAACAGCAACCTCTTTCATCTAAGTACAGTTTAATTAAGAGCTAATAAAGCAGAAGTTCAGACAGAACCCTGAAAACAGCGTGCTAATTACTTTGCTTTATTAAATACTATTCGCAGCAAGTATTTATAACCTTCACGTTACCTTGCCGTAATTAGCTCGGTTCTCATTATCTGGTGGCTCAGCCTCCAAGAAGTGAGAAGTTGGTGAAGGAAGTTAGAAATATTTCTTAAATCTCTTGGTTGTACAAATGATTTACCTAGATGAAAGAGCCTAATTACTTGAAAATACGTACTTGCGCTATCATCAAGATCATTATTGTATGTGATCAAAAAACAACTCTAAAGGAAGACCCAGTGACATTTAAAACAGCGTGTCCTGATGAAAAACCTTTTGATTGAAATCATTTGAGCAATGTTTCTAAAGTGGCTTTTTATGTTTTAAGGATCCTTCACTGGATGCATAAGTTTGGGCACCTAAGATGAAGTTGTGGCTCCTGAATTTTTTCTTCTGTTGGACACTGAAGAACTTAGTGGGCACATAAGTGGGCTTCAGCCTGATACTTTATTGGCACTTAGGGGGAAAATTGGGTTACCTGTTCTCCATCAGCAATACACTTTGCAGAAAAAACGGAAGGTTTTCTTTGTTTTTTCTTTTGTCCTCTCTGTAATGTCAGCTCTGCTAAGAGAGTGCACAAAGGCAAATGAAGCTTTTTGTCCTTTTGTCCGAAGGATAGATAAAATGTTTTTTTTCAGGTACATCCTTATACTCAAAGCAATTCTTCTTATTAAATGTTTATGGTAATGGGTGTCAAATTGCTAATCTTGGAAATGCAGAAAGAGTAGTCATTGCATTTTAATGATGTTCCAAAATCCATAATTTATCATGAAGGAATTCTTTTTCCTCAGAAGCAAAGGAGTCCAATAAAATACTGATTCCCAGCCATTTGGGTTGGACCTTCACTGAGGCTGTCTTGTGTTCCTGCTTGTTGTGCTGCCTCCCAGCAGCCCAGGTTCTGCAGGAGGGGGAGCTTGAGGGAGGCAGGTGGTGTGTGAGTACCCGAGCAGCAGATTCTGCTGCAGCACTCCCAGGGCAGGAAAAGGCAAAGTGATGTCCCAAAAAGTGCAGAGTAAAAGGACAGCACATCAGTTTCGGCTCATTAAACCTCTCTCTACCAAGAAATCCACTCAGAAAATGGCTCGAGTTCTGTTTCTTCCCTCTCATGTAAGAAATACAATGTGGAGAAATTAAAGCTACTTCTGGATAAGAGCTCCCATAGAGGGGATTGCTCTGCTTAACTCAGGTGCTTTCATATTCCACTTGTTATTAATTTGTCCTTCCTTTTCTGAAGCTCCTTGCCTTTATGGAAGGGCCAACACAACATCAGAAATTTTATTCAAGCAAAATAATACCTAATTTAATGGCTCCTTTGGTAGTATTGTCAGACAGTAAAGCATTTAAATAAGCAAACATTAAGAGATGAGATCTGCTTCCCAAAAAAAGGAGGAAGAGAAAGGCTTTCTGGAAAATGATGAAGCTGCCCTTGCGTTTGTTGCTGACATGAAGGCGTGTACCGATGTGAAGTGTAAGATGTTAATGCTGCAGCACTGTGAGGCTCTGTCTGTCTGCTTGCCAATTTAGTTGAAATGTACGTGATTACAAGTAGAATTACCAGCTTATTGAACTATTTCTCTTTTCAAGTGCTTGAGTTCTTTAGCAGCTTTTCAGCAGGAAAATAGTCATAAATATGTTGGCGTGACTGCACAAAGAAGGCATCCTTCCTCTTTGGTGAACCAGAGTTCAACAAGGCAAACTTGATTTATTCCTTTGATCAAGTCAAGGCATTTGAGTCTGAATATTTGTGTTGATGCTGAAGAAATCATAGCCGTCTGTTGGCTGAAGACAGGCTGACACTTGTAGTTGCTCTGTGGCAGACTCTAAAGTGAAATTGCACTGAGATATTTGAGGGCAGGAGGTAGGATGGCTTCCTGGCTGTGGAAGTGGGGAGCAGGTTTGAAAATAGGAGTTTTATCCTTGGCTTTTCAGCTGATCTACTTGAGCTAAAAAATTGACAGCCTATGTCATCTGTCCATGTCTCTGTCCTGTTTGAAGGATGAGAAAATCAGTTGTTTGGCTGTAGGGATAACATTTGTCTATCTCCTGAATTGTAACAGGGCCTTTTCCTGAGATTTCTGTTTTTACTATTAGCAAAACAAGGGTTCTTTCATCATGTATTGAACACTTACCTTTGATTGCTGGCACTAGGAATTTCCTAAACCTAGTCTGTGAGCTAAGGAGAAGTTCAAAAGAAAGAACTCCATTGGAACTGTGTACGTGAAAGGGATTATGCAGCCAGCAATTTATTTTCCTTATAGTACCAGCAGAAATATAACATGTACTACATAATTATTTATAAACATATGAAGGCTTGACAGTTTAAAAATACAATATTCAGTACTGGTGTATTTATGTAGCATCTCATACAGTTACCCAGAGGGGCTGCTCATAAACAATCATAAGATATCCAGAAAATACCAGCAGTTTACCTTCAGCTTATAAAACAGCATGTAGAAAAGAAATGTCAGGCTTTTAGTCCCCCTACTTTTTCTCTCTTTCTGTCTTTCTGATGGAAACTCACAGTAATCAGCCCTGCCATCTGCTACTATATATTTTTCATGAGTTTTAACATTTTGTTTTTAGAACCTGAAAGATGAGTAAAATGTCAAGTCGCCCAGAAAATAATCCTAGGCACGACAACTCAAATGTTAGCTGGGCTTGTCTGTACCCAGAGTGGTTCACAGCAGGTCTGGGGCCTCCCTCTTCACAGGCAGAGCAGGTCCACACCCTTGGAATTAGCTGATACATCCCCAACATGAGGCAAGAAGGTGGGAACCGCACTGGCAAAATTAATTCCCAGGGAAGAAGCGAACTCTGTGTTGCATTGTTACAGAAATGTCTTGGGCCTCTTGCCACCTTCCTCCCTCCTCCCTTTGAAAAGCGGGTTTGCCATTCTAGTTTTCCATCCTGCTGAAACCAGACTGGAGGTGACAAGCTGGGAAGGTGTTAGAAAGGTACAGGATAAAACCTTCAGCTCAAGAAATGCTTCCAGCTCTTAATGTGGAGGGAAAGAAGTGAGCAGCCCTTGGTGCCACCTCGCTGTCAGGCTGTGCTCAGGATCCCTTCCCCTCTACACGTGTGCCCTTAGCCCAGGAAGGGAATAGCTGCATTATTTGCCTCCTACCTTTCCAAGCATGCAGAGACAAAATTATTTCATTGAATAGATTCTGAGCAGCTCAGGGTTGGTTTTCATATAAATCCTGTGCAGATTTGCTGCTTTTCATTAGAATAAGAAGCCTCCTCGGAGATCTTCACTCTCTCAGCCAAGCAAAAGCCGTCGTTACAGCATTGCAAGGTTTTTCACTTAATATTCTGCTTCCTAAGTCTGGAGCTTGTTTTCAGTTATCTCCATTCTGTGCTTCATTTTGCTCATTCTTTTACAGTGTCTCTAAAACTGTCTCTGGGACAGTTTTCAGGCTTTGCAGTAAAAGATGATGATCTTTACCAGGTGAGCCCTGGGGAAGACCCAAAGTAGAGGTTGTATGCTCTACTAAGGTGGATACTGTCTCAATCTATAAAATGAGTCATATTTTAAGGAATTGTAAGTTGAGTGTACTATGCCTCAACCAGACTGGAGTTCCTCATATTATGTTGTCATTGGCATGTAATTGTAGGCAAATCACTTCCATGATGAAAATGTTCAGGGAAACTAAATTTATTGGTTCATATTTTTCAAGGCACTAAGTTGTCTTTGCATTTCAAGAGTAGGGCAACTGCTAGACCTTTAAACCTTTGAGAATCTCCAGTCATATTCATCTTTTTTGTGCAGTTAAGTACATTCCCCATTCATAACACAGTTACTCTTCTCTGACAGTAGTAATGTTTTCCAGCACTTTATTAAGATCATTGTGCTATACTCTATGTTGACTTGGAAAACTTTCTGATGATTTTGCTCTTCTGTTTTGTTCTTACTTTGCAAAGTTTGGAACACTGGGTTTCTGTGTTCCACCTGAAAAACTGAACGAGGGAACAGCGGGGTGTAAGAGCCTGGGAGAGAACTCCTGAATGTAATATGTAAATCTTAGGAGCAACAAATCAAGAAGAGCATATTGAAACCAACAAGTGAAGCTGTACCTGATGAATAATGCTTCCTCCTTCTTCCTCCATGCTGTTTTTTTGTTTGTACTACTTTAGTGCAAGTACACAGATGCTGAGAGTCAGTATCAGCTCATTGTCTGAGAAATGAGTCAGTATTTGAGGGAATCTGCCAACCAGTTCTTTGGTGTGGATAAGGTTGATTTTGCTTCTTGCTATCTCACTAGATTTTTCTTTTTGGGTTGCCCATGAGTTTGAAACAGGATAGAAATGCTGTGGATGTACTTGAGCTGCTGTAGAAAAATGTAACTCTGGCAGCTGCTCTTCACCCTGGTGAATGGAGCAGTGCTGGGGGGGGCACAAGAGATCTGAAATTCATTCCTGGCTGTGCCCCAGGTTTACTGAGGGACCAGTGGAAGGTCTTCTCTCTGTGAATGCCTTTGTTTTCCTCTCTCATCATTCAGGGAGTAACCCAGCATTTAATAGCTGGTCATCTTCATAAGGGAAATGATGGAGTTTTCATGCGGTCTTTAATCTTTATGTGCTAATAAAAATATCTGTACTGCTCTGTCTTACATAAAGAGCTGGTTTGAAATAGCAAAACCAATTGAAAAGGCACATAACTGTAAAATTATTTCTATTGTTATATTAAATTTCTCTGCCAGATTGTATTTTCTACAGGTATGTTTGTATGGTGGTTTGTTTTGTTTTCAGGCCCTGCTTGATACTCAGAATCTTTTGAGAGCCCAGATTACAAATTTTACTTTCAACCTGGGATTTTCAGGAAAATTCTATCACAGGGGTAAGAATGAAACACTAAAATGACGTGGATTTTGATGGTGTTCTGTGTAGTGTGAGGACAAGTAGGAATGGTGGAGTCTGAGGGCCTTAGTATGCTGTGTTCCTGCATAACTTTCTGGTGTGGAGCAGATGAAATGCCTCCCCCGCTTTTATTCAAATTAATTCCTTTCAGTCTGCTTTTGAGTGGTCAATTCCACCAATCACATAAAATTTTGTAGTGATTTCACTAAGGGATCTGTTGAGCTACCACAGTTCTTCCTTAGGATTGTTTAATTTCTACTGTAGAAATAGAGCAATGTATTTTATCCCTTAAAATAATTTTGTTTTAAAACCAGTATAGAAATAGAAGAGATCAAAGAGTATTAAATAGGATGTGGGCCATCAAAGTGGTCCTGACTGTCCCATTTTGTCCCCAGTGCCTCAGCAGGAGGTATTTTAACTGGTCACAGTTTATTATGTTAATATCATTCCTGCTGTTTCCAACTCTTGTAAAAAATATCATGAATGTAGAAACTTCAGAAATGTTTGGGTTTGTTTTTTTTTTTCAATTTTCTCTGCAGGGACTGAGGAGGAGGATGAGGGTGATGACCTGCTGCTGAGATCTGTGGATGAGTTCTGGTGGTTTCCCCACATGTGGAGTCACATGCAGCCACACCTCTTTCACAATGAGTCCTCACTGGTGGAGCAGATGATCCTCAACAAAAAGTTTGCCTTAGTGAGTTACGTTTTTGCATTCTTTTATTTAATTAGGTACTCAGGAACCATTAGTCTGTTTAGATTAAAAAAAAAAAAAAAATCAAGTTTCTGAAAGAATAAATTGAAATACCATTGAAAGGTATTCAAATGACTTTGTGAAACCACTGGATGTTGGGGTTAGGTAAGTGTGCCACAATTTCAAAGATGCAATTCTGCAGTGATACACCTTATATATTCCCTTTGGATCAGCTTTACATAAACTTGTTTTGGAAAGCATTGCCTTTACTAATTATTTATTCACAGCAAAGCTCTGAATCAAAATGTTTCAGTGAGAATACAAGAAAAATTCAAAACATATTTTAGGTCTGAGGATATTGGAGAAACAGATCACAGTTACTTTCATACAACAAATTGCAACAATTAAAACATGTTATTTGTCTGAAGAGGGAGTCTGGTGTCAAGACTTAATTGTGTCCCAATATCTCAGCAGACACAACCATGTTTGCTGGATTACATCTGCTCTTCTGACAGCCTAATATTTCTTCTTCTTCCTTTTTAAAATCCACTGGTTGCTCTTTAGATGGCAGGTGATGCCTTTGTTCCTGGAAGGAGCAGGGGGATTTGAAATACCAGAACAACAAAGAGTGCACTTAATGGCCATGTGTCAGTGAGTGTAGGAGAAAAGGATGGACCAAATCATCCAATTCAAGTTTGTGTTTGAAAACTTGGGTTTTGATGGAGACACATGCTTTCTTTCAAGCAAAGATTTCACCAAGTTTGCTGTAAATTGTAGTTGTACAGAGTACAGGACAGCTCTGCTTTAATGTTTCCTTTGAAGAAAACATTGCAGTAGGTGTTAAGATTTCCAAAAATGTAAAAATCTTGTGTCCAGAATTGCCCTTTTAATACGATTCTGTGTACTGGTGCAAACTCCACTGGAAATAAAATGGGTCCTTGTAGTTCTGGTGTGACCTAAGACATCCTCTGGGATCAGTGTGCAGGATGTAATCGTTAAAGAGTGTTATAAGGATCATGCATTTTCAACCTTGGTTTATGTAACTTCAGCAATTGCCATTTTCTTCACTACTTTCAGTGCTTTTAATGCTTACAGATACCTTCTATTAATTTTTTTTCATGTTTAGACATACGGACCTAAAGCTACTGGTTATGTTTCATTTGCTCAGAGCATTTAAATGAATAACAGAGAGAAGTATCCACTTTTTTGCAAGAGGCCGAAATTGCCGCTGCCTCGTGCGTTATCCACTCAATGTGTGTATTGTGTGGGAGATGCCCAACTGGGGAATAAGAGTCAGTAAGGAATAATGGAGACACTAATTCATTGAAGATGATAGAAGATGATTATTAGAGTGAAAGATTTAGATGACATATTTATTACTGCCTGTTGTGAAACTTGAGGGGAGAAGCCTTAAAAATCAGACTTTTGTTTCTAGATAAATGAAGGAGTTGCAGTGGGATGTTAGAGAAGGCAATTTCTTACATGTTCTGTGAAGATTTTCCTTTCTGATGCTTATGCATGCTTAAGGGCAGTAGGAAAGATAAAAGGAAGAAGAATTGGATTATCTGTGATGGAATTAAATCGTGTAAAGTGGCGTAACTGATGGAGGATCCACTCTTTATCTCCTGGTGCAATACAACCAGGAGGGCAGATGTTACTCACTCCTGTTTGGCAGATTACACACGGTGCCCTTCATGTGTGGCAGAAATTCCTAAAAGGAAACAAGAATTTCACCATTCTTTAGACATAGAGAACTCAAGGTTCTCCGCTGTGGTTGAACCATTTGTGTCTGTTACTCGCAGTACATGATTTTACTAACATCACACACCTGTTTTTCTGGAGATTTTCATGTTCCACAGTAACTAGTGTATTCAAAGGAAGAGGTCCTGGTATCAGCCAATGCTTTGCACACACAGTATGATTAGGAAATAGGGTGAGGATGACCGTATTGATTCCAGCCATATTAAAAACTCTCAGAATTCAAAGGCAGTGCAAGAGCAGTCTTCCTAAATCATGGCAAAATGATATCTTATGGACTGTGCTTTCCACTGATCAGACTATCAAGGAATATGTGCTATTTACTGTTCATTTGAAAAGTAACCTGAAGGAAAATGCATTGGATGTGAAGAGAATGTAATGGCATCAAGGTGAGGGTGTACACATGAGAAATGCCAGGAGCCTTCAAAAATAGGAAACGTGCTACAAAAGGGTTTACTCTACAACATCCTGTAGAGTGTTACACATGTTTAACATGACAATAAAATAGTTAAGCTGGTTTTTGAAAATGGATTTGTGTTTTGATTGGACTAGAGGGGAAATGCAGTGACTGAAATTCAGCTCCTCATCCAAGTGATTATGAAGGGACATGTAGTGGAAATTGTGGTTTTTGTAGTTGTAGCTGCCAAATGCTGCATGTTGTGTTGAGTACATGCCAGTGATTTTCTCTTTGACATCGGAGTTTGTGAGCAAATTCCTTGCAAGAACTTGAAAGAGTGCAGCTTTCTGTTTAATGTAGATTGAAGAAACCAATGTAAAATGCATTTATATCTTTCTTCCCTGCCTACTGGTGTTTTCTAAAAAGGCTTTCGTCTTAAAATCCTGTGCTTTATCTTCACCATGCTGCTCTCCATCTCCTTCCAGATCAGCACAGTTTGATATTACTGTTATGTGCATTTCAGACCTGTTCTCGGTCTTTCACAAAGAAAGCATCTGAGAAATGCCAAAACATCAAGTTTCTTAAATTTTTGAGTGCAACCATTGTTCTGTCATGTTTCAGGAGCACGCTATTCCAACTGACTTGGGCTATGCAGTGGCACCACACCACTCTGGAGTTTATCCAGTACACGTTCAACTTTATGATGCCTGGAAAAAGGTCTGGAACATCGGAGTTACCAGCACAGAAGAATACCCACATCTGAAACCTGCAAGGTATAGGCGAGGCTTCATCCACAAAAACATCATGGTGAGTTGTACTGCTGATGTTCATTTTGTACTCTGCCATTTCATGGGCAATTTCCTTTGAAGTGGAAAAGCAGGGTATCCTAGAAGTTCACATTGCAAGAAGCACGTACTGCTCTGCATAACTAGCAAGATACATTTGACAGTGTCTTGTTAATTAAAATCAGTCTGTTGCTGGTGATGTTTCTGCTGATGAAGGTGGCATCCAGACACCCTGCTGACAGCAGTTAACAGGCTGTTAACAGTTCTAGTCCTGTGGTTAATGCTGGTTCAGAGAGCTCAAGGAACAAGTCCATTTTGCATCATTTAACACAATCTGCTGGGTTAGATTTCTATCAGGTTTTAAATTTGCATGGTTCCATTAACTGCAGAAGAGTATTGCCAGGTGATGCTACCTCAGAATCTGGATCTGGGTGGGTCCATACTTCTCTTTTCCCCGTGAACTGTGCGTGGTTGCCCTTGTTTGGCTTCCTGCCATACACAAATGTGGGCTGGGCTTTGCAGCCTGGTTTAACCCAGAGCCTCAGGAGAAGCAGGGAAGGAAAACACCCCCCACACCACCTCCAGGCTACCAAAGTGCTCTCAAATCCCAGTGTTTTCCTAAATGACATAACTCCCAGCTCTGTCACTGACAGCCACGTTTGCCAAAGGAAGGGCTTCTACACAACTGACACGGAAGGCGCTGTGCTGTTGCCATCTGGGCACTGGGGTGGAGGCTATTTCGGGTTCACATCTCATCGGTATTATCATCTCAGAAGTGTTTCAAAACAGCTTTCCAAAATACTTGGTGGCATGTTCCCAAGTAACTTTCTTTTGGAGCAAGTGGGAGAGCAGTGAATGGGAGCCCTGTGTTGTACCTCTGGCTGCAACAGGCACTTCTGGGAGGTCGAGAGCCTTGGCACAACTCTGCCACTTAGGACAGAATTCTGGTATTGTTCTCACATTGCCATGGATACCACTTCCCTAAGCTAAGTAGTAGCATTTTAAAGTTTTGATCTATTTTTGGGTGAAGCAAATGAAAATCATCTCCAAAAATCTAGGAACAAAAGTGACACCAATCTAGGGTTGAGCTACAGTTTGCTCTCCTCAAAGCAATCACTGCGTGTGAAATAATGGGTTTGTGGATGTGCTCAGGGAGCACAGAGCATTTGGGGAAGACAGATTGACTCAGAGTCTCCAAAAATCCCTTCCATAAATATTTGTGAAAACACGTCATTTGAAGACACATAATGAGATTTAGCACAAGGACACTGCAGCCAAAAATCTATTTCCAAAACCAGTCATACAAAACCACCTGTTCAGGGAGTCTCAAGCTTTCAATTCTCCAGGGCAAATGCATCAATATTTTACACCTGCAGGCTAATAGTAATGAACAGACTCAGTAAAAACATGGTTGTGTAAGATTTGTCAGAGCACCTCACATCAAGTACAGCTTCATTCCCTGCCTCTGTGAAAAAATGTTCTCTTATTTCCTCAAGGAAATCCAAAGGTTTGTTAAAAACTTAGGCAAGTTTATAGCAGATGTACAAATTCCATACATTTTCTGACAACACAGAATTTGCAATCCGTGATCACAATCTTCTCTACATTAAAAAAAAAGAAGTTGAGAAATGAAACTTCAATAAATAAAAGAGTATCTACAAAACCACAGCCTGTGTCAAATATTTCTATGCTTTAAAAGCTAATCTATCATAGCGATCCCAGTTAGGCTCTATCCATGAACATCCTTACTCAGCTGTTGATTTTCCATAAGGAATAGGCATAATGGAAATGCTCTCCAGTGAATTATTTTCTGAATTCAGGAGAAAATATTTTGAGTTCCCGATGAAAAGTGTTAACTGCGTTTACTAGTTCTTCATATTCAAAAGATTTGTTCTTGGAATGTTTTTAAAAATAATTTTGCTTGTACTACATATTTCAACAATAGCACAGTTGCATGGGAAGTAAATATTTATTATAAGGTGAGCATTATTGGAAAAATTTCTCATGTGTCAAAGTAGAATTGTTGGTGGTGATGCCTAAGCCAAAGAAACCCCAATTTGCCTTTGCAGCTACAGTTTAAATTTACAACAAAGCCATCATTCAGATAAAAGTGGAACTGATTGATACGATACAGACTGATAATATTTTAGATTATCTTTCACATTATTTTAAAACTTTAGACTTCAAATACTTGGATTTAGGATGAGGTGTTATGGAGAGAGTGAGTTTAAGGAGGCTGTAATTGTAATTTCATGATAGAGATCAGTCTCCAATTTCAAACCAAATGTGATGGATTTTTGGATGTTATGATTTTAGTGATAATAATTCATCTAGATCAGTATTGGTTTCCAGAAAAGCTGAGAGGCCAGATATACCCAGCAATTATCTGTTCCATGTTACTTCTCTGACTTTTAGCATCTCATTAAAAGCATCAACCCTTGAAATTTTTTATGTTTTCTTCATAAATTCAGGTGCTTCCTAGGCAAACTTGTGGCCTATTCACACACACCATTTTCTATCAAGAGTATCCTGGAGGTCCAAAGGAATTAGACAAAAGTATTCAAGGAGGAGAGTTGTTCTTCACAGTGGTTCTCAATCCAGTAAGTACAGCAGAATTTTGAAATGTTTTTTAAAAATTAATTGAAGGAAAAGTTACTGAATGTTCCAGTGCTGATCACCTGGGTCTCCCAAACAATAATGGTTACTGATAGTGAGTTCTTTGGCTTTTTCAATGAAGTAAATTATGATCTATGTATGTTAGTTATACAAAGCAGTCTTCACCTTTTTTTGTCAACTGTTTTGTTAGTAATGCAGCAGTGCCAGCCTCTCTTGTTCTTTACTTTTTGCATGAAATAAGACCCCTGAGATTTAATTTTTTGAAGAATTTGAATGTAAAGAACTGCTATGAGTGTTCAGGTAAAGTTCACTTCTCTGCTGTGCCAAAGTTGTGATGCAAAGTGTTGGGAACACTTATTGAGGTGAGAAAGCTGCAAGCAAGGAGGGCTTGGGCTCCAATCAGTTCTGAGAAATTTCAGTTGCTCTCTCATAGCAGCTTCAAAGAAGAGATCCAAGTAAAAGAGCCACACAGTTCAAAGAAAAGATCTGAGTAAATGAACCACATGTGCTTAACCTTTCATTTCTCTTTAATGGAAAATAAGCAAGAAGTGCGGTGCTGAAACTACAGAACGCTGACAGAAGAGAGCAGTGTAGTACTTCAAAATGGCATGGGATTAGGTCAGCTGCCTCAGAGCTGACCTTTGAGACAAGCTTTTAGATAAGGCTTTCACTTGGGGTCCAAATCAAACATATAAATAAAATTCTGCTGCTTTATAGAAATGTAGTCACTAGGAAGATCAAAGAGAACAAAACATTTCCAATCAAATCTTTTGGAATAACAGCCTAAATATTTTGTGCCCTTTTTTAATCTTCTGCAATGTGATGCAGTCCAAATGAAAACCATTTCTGAAAGCTACTTCAGCAGTTTATATGCAGCTGCATTTTTCAAGCCTCAGATGCTTTCAGGCTCTTTGAGAGCAGTTACTGTGTTTTGTTCCCCTTTTTTGTGTTCACATAGCAAAATTAGGAAATACAAACTTGACTTCCTTTGCACGCTTGTGGCTTCCCTTCTAGAAGGTGGCAGTGGTTGCAGTCCTGGTTTTGATGATGTGTATTGTTCCAGGCACAGGATAGAATCAGTCACAGAGTGGTTTAGGGTGGAAGGGACCTTGTACACCCTCTGCTTCCAACCCCAGGTTGTTAATAGAGCTGAGATCTGGAAAATTCATTGCATGGGGAGGGTATTGGCACCATAGCAGCTCTTTGGCAATGTGGGTTTTGACTAGAAGTTGCTCGGTGGGCAAATTAGAAGAAGGCACAGAACAATATTTTGAGTCAGGACAAAATATATTCCACATTGAAATACTGCCACAACAGCCAAAAACTATTTTACAGTGTAGGGAAACAGCAAAATTTAATAGGAGTGCTTGAGGTATAAGCCTTTTAAATGAAAAGAATTGTGAGAATGGAGGGGAAGACAAGCAGTGAACCATCCATGGTTTTTGATATTCATCATGGAGGTTTGATCATGTCTGCCTGACATCCTGGAATGTGAGTACAGTAATGTCTTTTTATACATTACAATCAGGTCTTTGATTCATGCATTGCTGTGTAGGCTGTGTGATCACTTATTTCTGAAAATTATGATATCCCCAATACAATACAGGCTAAAAGAATAGAATGCATTGTTTTCTAAATATAACTGTAAATGAATATTTGGCCAAAATCTGCCCAAGACTCCTTCGAAGGAGTGCCTTTGAAAACATGATATATCTGGTTTGTAAATACCTGCCTATGAAGAGTTCCCAAAGTTCTAAGCATTAGCTTTGCACACAGTCACTTTAAAGACTGAGGTTTGTATCTTTGTGGGGTGTAGGTCTTGCATGTATTTATGTCACACTTTGCAAGTCAGCGTTGGGCAAAAATTTAGACGTTAAAATGAAGACTACGTAGCTTTAGGAGTCTGTCTGGCATTTTGAATTTCATAAGCTTTCTTGTGTTTTCATCAACATTGCTGGAATTTCTTGATGTGAAACACTCAGCTGTTGAGAGGATGCAAAAATTCCATTATGAGACGTTTTCAAAATGTTATTTTTCACTGATACAAAACTAAGAAGAGAAAACACTACCCATGAATCATTACAGTGTCAGCTAAACAATGTTCTCAATAATGAGTACATAAATAGTTTGTTTCCAAACCTGGAAAATGGGAGTGTGGGTTAAATGTTAATCTTAACAAATTTCTTCGTTATATTTAATTTGGAAGTGAATATCATTTGTCAAGTGTAAGTTAGCAGGCTGAGACTTCAGGAGCTGGATACCCTACTCTGAAATAAGTGCCCCTAAGAGTAAAGCCCCAAATTTCTCAGTGGTTTGGCTGTGCAGTGGTGTAAGAGAGGCTCTGCCTCCTTCCAGTGTGCTCCATCAACCACCACATGCAGGATAAACCACAAGAAACCACAGGACCGTGTGTGCAGCTGTGAGTTTTTGTCATGAGAAGCAGCATGATGGCCCTGTTCCCAGAGCACTGTACAAAGCAGACGTTCTGCAGGTAGGAAAAGCCTCAGGAAATGCTGCTCTGCAGATGCTGGGAACCAACAGTTGGCTTGTTGGAGTAGCAAATCTCAGAGCTGGCGGGTTGTGTGGTTTGCACTGGTGACTGGGAAGTGATCCTGACCACTGTTCCTGTCAGGCATCCCGAATTCTGAAGTGTCACCAAGCTGAGAAAGAGCCCAAGCACTAAGAGAGCACTAAACTCACTCTTCAAGTAATATTTTGTGTGTCTGTCTCGCGTTAAAGATCTTGCTGACTGCAGCGGCCCTCGGGCGAGATCGTGCTATATCAGGATCTTGCACAAAATGTTTCACAGGAAAAGAAAAAGCAAGCTTCAGCAGCCTGTATTATTGGTATACTGGCATCATTTCTCCCATGTTATCAGTTGAATAATTGACATACAGGGAGGTGGAGGGACTGGCACTGATTCAGCCAGGGAATTTTGGGGCAAAGCCACAAGGAAAAGGTGCGCTGTAGAAGTGTGTAGTGATGGGTATCTTATCCAGTCAGACACATCTCTGGTTTATTGGCTCACATTGTTACTGGTTTTCATACTACTGTACTGACTTTAAAACATTTTAGCAAGTATTTTTCCTGATAAACTTGTTAGAATCTTGAGTGATTTCAGACTGATCTCTCTCTCTCTGCAATATCCAGTGCAATTCTTGGATTAGTAAAACAAATTTCTGTTCAATGTTTCTTAGAGTGAAACTGTACCAGTTTCCTAAATCTGTCCTTTGGATGAAGAGAGCCATTAGGTTTGAGCTGTGTATAATGAAGAGGTCAGTATAGACACTGCCATCAACTCCATCATTGCTTCTCAGATCCTTTGAACTCTAGAAGATACAGGTCTGGAGCTTTTCTATCCCACGAGATGAATGTTTAAGGGTAACCAACAGTTCATGAAGTTTTTCTGTACCTTTTCTGCCCCTCAGAAAAACAAACAGAATGCAGTAATTGCATTACAAGCACTTCCTTGCAAAGTACTGTGTGTCTGCAGATGGAAAGAAAAGGGAAAATGCCCTGTGGAGAGGAATTTGGTGAAAACCTTCAAATGGTTGACAGCCCAACAATGAAACTAATGTGTAGCCAGCTGTGTGCTCTTGACATGGTTACAGCAGCGCTGATGAAGAGGAAAGGCTTTAGGCACTTTGTCTGATTGATCTTAAAATAATTGTAATCTTTGTGTGCGTTCAGTTCTAAGTATTATTTTCTTCTAATTTTTACCTCTCCCCAGTTGCAGTGAGTAGAGCTGTTATTAAGCTAATTGACTTGCAGCAAGGGAGAAATTATCTCCTTTAGCATTGAAAATGAGAGGATTTGTACAAGCATCAGCGGAACCTGCTGTATCTTAATGTGACCCTGAACTGGCACTACAGAAGAAAATCAAAATCCAAGACATTCAGACTCAGCTTTTCCATTTCTGTCCATGTTGCTTGGCACGACCTCATATGTAACTGTCCTGAGTGTGAGAAGCAGGGAAGATGGTCCAGTTTGACAGGCTTGCCCCACTTCATGGGTGAGAAAGGCATCACTTTTCTCTCTTCCCTGCCCTCTCGTGCCCATAATTCCAGCAAAAGCTGCCGTCACTTGGGGCAGGGGGGGAAATCAGTTTGGCAGAACATTTTGTCTGACTGCAGAACACAAGTATTCTTTGCCTTCCTATCTGTTCTTCAAAACCCACCCATAAAAGCCAGAGAGAGAATCTGGTATTTTGTGGGTGGAATAGGAAAAGAAAAGAAATTCCTAGGTCAGCAGCCAGTGTGGAGAGGCTGTGGAACAGTGGAGAGGCTGTGGAACAGACAGGAATAGCTGTCTCTTTAGAGTTGATTCCTTGTAACAGTGGGCAGGAAATGCATTGAAACTGTGGCAATGAGAAAATTTTCTTCTTCTATGATCCTTAAAATTCTTGAATGGAAAGCTTTGTGCCAGTGGTTTAGAGTGAAGTGAGTCTTTTGAAGAGTACTACCACTGCTGAGTCACAAGGGGAATGAGCAGCAGCAGCAAATAAACTTGGGGTTCCTGACTGTCAGATCAACAATTCAGAACTACATCAAATACACCATTTTGTTTGAGTCCATAACTCTTCCCTGGCTCCATCATATTTACAGTGGAGACACCACTATGGAAATGGAATTCCACTGGTTGGCAGTCTGCGAGTGGATGGGTCTGTGGCAGCTGTGAAAGCAGCAGGGCAACCTCGGGGCTAAAAAGGGAGCAGCAAGCTGGAATCTCTGTGGTGGAATTGACCACAGCTTTTTCTGCAAGCATCCAGGTCTGAAAGGACTGTCTTTCAGCTATTAAAAATACATATTCAATATAGACTCTGCTCTGATTTGTTATTCCATCACTTTGGTAGTACAATGGAGCAAAACCTGCTGTTACTGAGTCTCTGAATACCTGAAACAAAACTGTTCAGAGTAACTTGGAAACAATAGCAGAACTGCAAACAGGGTGTGCACAGTGCCAAATTAATTGGATTGTAGGTGTTCTGAGAGTTGGATGTACTCTCATGGCCTGTCAACATGTGCTCAGTAGCTAAAATACCAGCAATATCCCAAATTGGAAATGTGTCTGCTGCGAGTGCCTAGCCGAGACCACAGAGTTAATTGTCAGTCATAATTTAACTTCATTTTGAAGGGTTGTGCATAACTTCATTGAGTTGGGAGGGCTCAATGCTGCATTGTAATGTTGTTGCACAGATGGGAGGGTGACATTGTGCCTGTGACTAAAGTACCTTGATGACAGGTTTATTAGCAGGAATTTATGCAAGTTGGAATTGCCCGCAGTAGATCTCTATATGGTAAAAAATTAAGTGCCCAGTATGTAATAAGTGTTTATTACCTGTTTTTTTCTTATACCAACACTTCAAATTCCAGATTTGAAATGCCAAAATAATTAAACTCTTCAAGATCATCAGTGTCCTGCAAGTCTCAGACTTCCCTCCACTTCTCTTGCTGCTGCAGTTGATGCCTGAAAGAGGTCTTCTCTCTGCTCTGGGGTCTGATCCTGGCAGCTTAAGAGAGACCCCTTACCGCCAAGGGAAAAAGCCAGGAGCCTTAGGAAGGGCTAGTCCCTCCTGGGAATGGTATTATCATTCCTTTGGGAGGCAAGCACCTCTCCTTTATGTCAGAAAACAGCAGCTGTTAACCAAGACTCCAGAAGCTTAGTTTGAGCAGTGTTCTTGTTGTATCATTTCAGTAGGTGCAGCGTCCTAATAATCTTGATTTTGTAGTGATCCATATTTTTTAAAACACCAAGCCAGTTAACAGCCATCACTAGAAGCTGGGTAACTTGTTGCATTGTTTCATTCTGTGTAAATTGTTTGTCAAGCATCTCTTCTGTTCTTGATACATAAATTAAATCATGCAGGTTCATCTTTTCCTGAGACATGATTTAATAGCAGCAGCTCCTTCTCGGTCTCAACTCTTTGTTGACCTAGAAGCTGTTGCCTCTAATTGGGAAATGTTGTAGTAAGGAAATATGCAGCATAGAATGAGCAGTCAAAAAGATAAAAGCTGTTTCTCCTGAGTGCTTGTTCTCATTTCCCTACATTTCTGCAGTACCAGTCAGAATCCCAAATACAATCAGGACTGGGGAAGGAGAGCAAATGTAACTTAGACCTGTATCCTTTGACTCTGGGGAAGGAGAAAATGCTGAGGAGAAGCTGGAAGGAGAAGGCAAAGCAGAGGAGAGCAGCTCTGATCTGAAAATGTGTGAGAGCAGGAAAGGAGCTGCTGCCCAGAGGCCAGATTTAGTCCCAAACCATCATTTTAAAAAGTGTCTGCATTCCATTTTGGTTCCCTCGTGAAGGATATTAAATCCCGTGGAGAGTGTGCATTGAAGTGCAAACCAAGATGATGGTTTGTTTATGAGGAACAGCTAAAAAAGGGGTGATCCTTCTGCACTGAAATAAAGAAAATGCTGAGATGCCTGAAAGAAATTCTTTCAGAAGAGTGCTGGAAATAATAAAATCAAATAAGCTCTTTTTATCTGAAAGGGAGGTTAAAATGCTTGTTAGAGTAAATATAAATCTATTCACAACTGCTTCCCTGTTGAAGGAGGAATAAAGAAATATATGAGGCTGTGTTTGTATTTTCCAGCATTTCCCAGAGGTGGAAGAGTATTGAACAAATAGTGTTATTTACTAGGTCTAGCCTTGGGAGATGGCCACAAAGGATTCCTTTTAGAGCTCCTTGATTGGTGGTTCCAAGAGAGCAAATCTTCAGAAGCATAGCATGCTATTAGTTGCAGAGAAAGAATAATGATTCTTGTTAATTAGAACTTGTTTGAATGGCTCAGGACGTGGTATGATAGAGCAAATCAAAGCATCCTAAAGCCAGTATGGAAGGGAAAAAAATCATCATTGTGTTTTGTCCTGGTGTGAAACGGCACCACCTGCAGATGGAAGAGGATTGATATGTGTTCCCATCCTTCTGCACAGGGAGCTGGGGGGTGATCCACCATCCCTCTCAGCTCATCTATGGTGTTTCTGATGCCATCTAGAAGAGTTTTTTCTAAAATGTAAAGTCATGTATCTGGTTGGCTAAGTATGGATTTCTTTACAAGACTCAGCCATTTAAGTTTTCAACCAGCATTTGATCATCTTTGTGTTGTAAATAATTAACCATAAAGTATTTGACTTGAAGAATAAAACTAAAATTGGAACTTAGGTCTCTGGTAATCTTCCCCCTTCACTTTCAGAGTTTTGTATGCTGGAAATTATTTATGATGATATTCAAATACTCAATTCAATGAGTCAGTTTCTCAGCCTGTACTGACATTCTTAAAATGATGGCGATATTCTCTTCAGAGAAATCATTTCCGTGAACTAGCAATCTTTCCAACTACTCTCGCTTTTTCTTTCATGGCAGTGCAGTAGCTGTTGGCAGGTGAGGAGTTGCCAGGAGGTGAATTGACATTAAAAATGTCAGAGGTCAGCCCACATGTAGGAAAGAAAGGGGCTGTCAGGAAAGCAAGTTAACCTTTTTTTATGGAAACCTGCTGATTGTGACTTTAGTGAGAACAACGTAGTCCTGTGGCTGCTCTGTTCCTGCTTGGAGAACTGAAATAAAAAAGGAAACTTGAAAAGGTTATCCATTTGGTGCCTAAAGGGAAGGGGTTTTCAATCTCAGTCCTACCCACAAAGAAAGATCACCTCCTAGTGATTTAGCAGTGTGTATCTTTTGATTTTACTGTAAATACCAGCTTTTCATTCTTTTCTTTTTCTTTCTTTAAGCTGAGGACTGGAATTCCTTTGCAAAAGATTAATGTCAGTCCCTGAACTCATTTCAGAATTATAACCATGATAAGCTTTGCTTTTTTTAAAGTGGCTTGCATCAGGTCTTACTTGAAATAGAAATTGCTCATTCATGGCATTAGCAGATTTCTTTATAAAAAGAGTCATGTTTCTAATTTTTTAGTGGAAATTAGTCTGGAGAGTTTATCTTGGCTGAATTCTACTTTGAAAAGAACTTCAAGAAAGAAATCAGTGGTGGAGAGGCGAGGATGTGCAAATTTCAGTGTAAGAGCAGACTGTTGCATCAGTACAAAATTTCCTTGGACAGGGATCACTGTAGAAAACAGAAGGTTCTGTCTGCAGCCCTTCCTCAGTCCCTGAGAGTTCAACCTGTGTATATTCCTGGTCTGCTCATCAGCTCAGCTCAGGTGACTCCAAAAACGCCCCCAAAATGTGAGAAAGCTTCACGGAAGCAGAGAGTGAGGAAGTGCAGTTGGAGCAAGGGCTGGAGCGGGAGGGTCTCTCTGGGGATCACCTTCAGAGTCAGATCCTGGGAGAGGAAAATACCACCTGCCTTAAAACTTTTGGGGGCTTTTGTTTGGGAATACTTTATGCACAGTTATTTGAAAGTACTCAGGTTTCAGGTATTTTTTTGTGTGTGTGTCAGGCCAGTGTTGCAGAATACCTTTGTGGAAGAGATGAGCTATTTACTCTATGAAACTTAGACTTGCAGCCACGAGATGGAAGTCACAGCAACAGACCTCAGCTGCTTCCCTTGTCTGTGGCTTCTTTACTCTTCCATGAAAACAGAAATGATGTTTTTAACATTGCATTTGTATTCCTCTTACAGTAAAGCAGTGAGTATTTTTTTTTTTTGCTGTATCCTATGAATTAAATGCACATAAAGGTGCTGTCAGTGGTGCCCAAGCCCAGGGTAGTGTTGCACATCCTGCAGCTCCCAGAGCTCATGGGATATGTTCAGCATTTTCCTCGTTGATTGCATTGAGTTGACTGGAGCAGAAGGGGCCAGGGTAGTAAGGGCTGTGTGAATGTGATCCAAGGCTTGCTGCTCTGATTGAAGAGCAAAATGCAAATGAGATTTACATTACCTGGGGCTGCACTGCCATCTAGTGATGCAAGGACTCGAGGTGTGCTCTTCGTTTTGTCTCCCACAGATCAGCATCTTCATGACACACTTGTCCAATTATGGCAACGACCGCCTGGGCTTGTACACCTTTGTGAATCTGGCCAACTTCGTTCATAGCTGGACAAACCTGAAACTGCAAACCCTCCCCCCAGTCCAGCTGGCTCACAAGTACTTGGAGCTATTCCCTGAGCAGAAGGACCCTCTCTGGCAGGTGAAGGCTGAACAAGAGATCAGAAAAAAATGGTCTCTTTTTTTTTTTTAAATTCTTTGTTTTGGTTTCTTGTAGAGAAAAGCAGTTCTATTTTTAAGCTGGCTCCATAAAACCAGGCCAGCTGAAGCTTCAGGATGTGACTGTGTTCCCTGTCTCTTGTAAAAGGCTGTGGAATTAATATGCATTAAGATGTGGAATGAAAATTTTCTTTAATTTGTTTTATTTGTGACTTGACTTGCCTTTTTAAAAATGTGGGGAAAGGCAGGCAAGTGCATGCTGTGTTATTTTCTTCTCCTTTTGGAACTAACAGGAATAAAGCATTAGACAGACATGTTTATATGCATCTTCTAGTAGTTAAAGAAATGAGTTTTTCTCCTAGTGTGTAAGGAGGACATCCAAAAAGAGAAAAGAGCATTAAGACCATGGATACCCTAATTAGCCAAGTGGAAGTAGATGAGATAGATCAGAAATGATTCGCAGTAGGCTGGGAGCTGCCCAAGGAAGATGTTTGCCAAGAAGCTGTAGATACCTGAGTCCTGACGATGATAACATTAACCCAAATAAAGTCGGCGCTCGCCGGCCCCCTGATCCCGGCAAAGTTGTGCCCGAGGCGGCCGCAGGCTCCCGCTCCGCTGCGGGCACCGCCCGGGCCGGGAGCGCGGCGGGACGGGGCGGCTGCCCGGCGCTGAGGCTCCCGCTGCGGAGGCAGCGTTTGCGGGGCTGTTCGCTGGTGTTTCTTGGGCTTTGGGTTGGTTTTTCTTGTTTCCCGGCGCACTCGGCATCTGCCCGGCGCGGTCCCCGCAGCAGCCCTTCAGTGGCCGGGCTTTTCCCTTTCGCTCTCCTCGCGGCGTTCTGCGCGACGCTGTTGCCCTCTGGTGTTTGTGAGAATTGGTTATGGCTCTGTTGGGGAGCCAAATTTGTCAGCCTAGTGCGGTAATTCTTCATAACTTCAGGTGGTTATAGCTGCTTGGATTCCCCAAATGCCATCAGAAATGGATGTGTGTTGCTGCTCGTTTCAGCTGTCATGTGCAAGCCTCGGGAAATGGCAGAAAACTTTTCTATTATTCAATTCACTCCCTGGTGTGCTGTGCTGGATAATTGCTTCAGGGTTTGGTGTGGTGGGGGTTTCTCTTCCTAAGAAAATGGTAAGTGAAAGAAACGGGGTTTCTCTCGCTCTCAGCATCCCAGGCAGTTCTCTCTGAAGGAATGGTGCTGAACTCTGCCTTATTAACTCTTTATTCTTGGCAGCTGTAGGAGAAAAGGGAAGTAATGGTATGGGCATGGAGCAGACAGTGTGCTGGACATTTATCTCAGAGACCTTGAGCAAATCATTTACTGTTTAGATAGTGAAGTTTCTGCAATTGCTGAAGAATTACAGGGTTTATCTCAGAAAAATTGTGTGATGTCAGGAGCTTAAAGCTCTTCCTATAGAAAGTATTGTGTGAAGGTGAAGAGTGATGTGAAGACTAAACCAAACTTCTGTGTTCTGTTGAAGTCTTCAGAGCCTTCTTTTAAACTATTTTTAAACATTGTACGTTTAATGGTTATAAATATTTTTTCTTGACAAACTGTCATGTATGGATCTCTATCCTGGATCTCTATCACTAGAGACTTTTCAAAGGTGTCTCTAGTGCTGCATTAGGCAATGCAGCATGGAGCTAAGGATGTCACAGGTACAGTAGAAACTGAGAACTGCTTACCTCAAGGACTTGAAAAAGAATGAAAAGAATTTCTATCCACCAGAATTGCTGTGCTGCCTAAACCATTGCCTTTTTTTTTTTTTATTTCCTTCACAGCTATGAGAGAATATAAGCCCTTCAATATTCACACATTGCAGAGTTTGTTATGTGATATTAAAGGGTCTCAAAGACTTCCCTTGTCATGTCTCATATCACCATTTTTACAAGCTGAAAATATCTTTTTAATATGCAGTTGTAAGGTCTCATTCTCAGCCTGGATTTACTCCTTTGAGCTGTTGAGTACTTCAGTCAGTAAAATAATGCTGTAAGTAGGCATGCTCAGGGTTTGGACACTTGTTTGGTGTTTTTGTAACTGATTTAACAATCTGAGCCCTGCTGTTCACCCCAGGTTTGGTTGTGTTCAGTTGCACTTTGCTGCTTCCTACCATATCATCTGTATATCCAAAGATTTCCATTTTAGTAACGCTAAAATGACTTCAGAATGCTTCCTTTGAGGAACTTGTATTTCTTAGTGACTGGCCAGAGCAGACCTTTATGTTCAAAGCAGTTAAGCAGCATTCTAATCATGTGAGATTTAAATGTCTGTAGTAATACACTAAACAATATGCCTCCTTTTTTTCTGCTCTTCATTTAAAACTCATCCTTTGTGTAATAAATCACCAGCATGTCACCAGCACTGTGGCACTGTCCAGGCAGGTAAAGAACAGGATGAGAATGATGGGGATTATTAGAAGACAATTATTTAAAATATGTCCCCAGAAAATGTGATCTACCTGAATAATACTGATGGATACTCAACCCAGAACTGGCTCTGTTTTAGTAGTTCTTGATGAAAAGGGTTTTTGTTACCCTTTAACAGGATGTTTTTACTTATAAATTGGACCCAGCTGTATTGTTTCTACTCAAGGGTCACAGTAAGCAGTTGCCCTAGCACAGGCCTGAGGTAAGACTAAACCAGAGTTTTCCTACTGGGCTTTGACAAATTTGATTTGAGAACAATTCCTCACTTATTTATGGATATTTCAGTTGAGCCCATTGCTTTGGCCTTGGTATTACCACAGTGCAGAAAAGTTTCTTGTCGTTTTAAAAATTGCGTTGATGCTCATGACTCAACTTTAATAGATTTTTTTTTAAATTCTCTGCAGTTTTATGTGCCTGTGCAGGTACCTAGTTTCTTACTTGAGCATCTTTTTTTACTGGATTGAGAACTCCTGTGAAGAGTTTAGTAGGCTGTGTTCCCTGGAAGAATTTCCATTAAATTATCAGGGTGACGTGATTTATAGAAGTCAAGAATTTGGTCATTTATTCTTACCAATGAAACAACAAACTAAAGAAAGCTGCAAGTGGTAGGAACTCGAGGTGTGCTTCATGTCTTTGGGGTTCCTCACAGTATTTGTTCTGTCATCAGTGGCACTTTGTTAGTGAATTTAAAAACCTGAAACAGAACAAGCAGAGCAATGATAAACCCCCCAAGCCAATCCAAACTGAAGATCTCTATTCAGATGCAGCTATTTTGTGCTGGTTGCCTGCAGATGCCTGTAATTGTGACTGCCCAGCAGTGCTGTTCAGAGTGCTAAATCTTCTGCTTAAGAAGGTGATATTTCTTTATCCTGCCAGCAAGATTTTCATGTGAACTAGTTCTGGGCTTCTGCAGTAGATGACAGGAGCACTGAGCCTTGCTGTCTGTGTTCATAACAAAATGCAACACTTGCTTCCGTGACTCAGCTTTCTCTTAGCAAGATCTTCTCCATAGTGAGACTGTAAGTCATAAACCAAATTCTGAATATTCCAAGATGCTAATTTTCACCTTAAAATGAGCATTTTGGCACCTGCTACTTTGAGCAGCAGAGGTAAAGGGTTCAGGTCTGAATTTTAACATGGTGGCATGAAAATGCAAACTAGGACATCAAATGCAGGTTGTAGGAGAACAAATGCAGGTTCTTCTAAAGCAATGAAGTTCTAGATAAAAAAAAAAAACATGCAAATTTTATTGCTTCAAACCATGGAAAAATACCATACGAATTATTCTATAGGTAAAATTTATTGTGACATCAGCTTTGTGGAACTTGGATTCATATAATATCTGACACCTGTTCTCAAGTGCTTTGAGGTACAGGTGGGACCACATTCCTCTGTCACTGAATTCCATGACTGTAGAAATCAAAAAGAGCTGAGACTGCTTATGCTATCTATGGGGGTTTTTTCATGGTTTTTTTCACTAGAACAATACTAACAAGCTTGAACTCTTGTGAAGACTTTCTAGACTCTTTCTGGTTTTTTCCTTTAAGCCTTTTTCTTGGATATTTTTTATTGATGTCAAAGCTATCATGACTTCTCCTTCCTTTAGTAAAGTACTGTGTTCTTTTGTAATGAAAGTGAGACTCTTCAGGTACTGTCCTCTTCTGAAATGCTGCTTCTCACACACTCACTGTAGGTACATTGAGAATTAGACCTTTTGTCTGGTTTTACTGTAGGAAATGATAGTGAGCAAGGACCATCTTCCCTGAAGCCACGTCTAGAGATGTGATAAAGGTCGCTGTCCCAATCTCCATAGGTCCCACGGTGTGTCATGTGAGGAGCATCCCAAGGATGGCGCTGTCAGGGGTGCACTGTGAGTTATTTTAGCTGTAATACAGCACTAGAGTATCCAGCAAGTTCTGTTGCTCAGGGGAAAATGCTGCTGTCCCTGGAGGAAAGCAACTGTATCTTGTCAAGGCCTTGAGACTGTTGATACTGTAAAATGCATGTTCTCTTTGAATTGTTTGTTTTCTTCTTCCTGTGTTCTTTTGAACTCCTGCCATCCAAACCAGCAAGTGAAAATTACGTGAGCCTCAAGCTGATACAAGAGAGCGTGCATTTAAAACTTGTGCCTTGCTCTGTTCCGTCCTGCTTCCTGACTGTCTTCAGCAGGGACTGTGCCAAGTCTGGCTGTGTCCTGCTGCCTCAGAGAGTTCCTCATTCCTCACAGAGGAACCTCACATCTGTCTTGGCAGTTCCAGCCACTCCTCCTTGCAGCTGCCCGCTGTAGCCCCACGGGGGTGCCTGCAATTAGGAGCTGAGGATACAATGACTGGGCTTTTCTTGAAGCAGACACGGGTTTCTGGGCTGGCTCCAGATTTTCCTCTCTATGGAATGGCATTAGGAACCGTGTCCTTGCTGCAAGTGTTTCTTGGGTTGCAACCCTTGTGTAATACCCAGTTCAACCAGCTCTGTCTCATCGGCCCTTCCTTGCTCTGAGCTTAGGTCAGTGTCAGTTCTCACTTTTTCTGTATCTGGACCAGCCAGGTCTGTGGTTGTCAAAGACAAGTAGGTGTATGTAGAGCTTTCCTGCAGAATGCAGTCAGTGATAATTTTAGGCACTAAAATGATGTGTTTCTTGGCATTCAGGCAGCTGAGCTGGAAACCCAAGATGAAGAGAACCCTTGGTGTGTGTCATGAAAAATCATCTGTCTGGAAGCCTCTGTCTGGTGTTAACTCCTTCAGGGTGGAACTTCTCTTTGTCACCTGACTTGTTCCCATATTAAATGTCTCTGTTATGCCATCCAGACTGAAATTCTTGAAGCTGGTGTGGCAAGGATCAGACATTTCAATGCTTAAGAATGTTAATTTCTTCTAAAGGTACTTCCATGTTGTTGTTTGGTCTTTCTGCATTCCTCAGGTTTTTTTTCAGACAGAAACCGAGAAGCTGGGGTTGTGTTATTTTAGTCCAGCACTGATTAGTGAGCGTGGGTGAAGGGCAGGTTTCCTGCCCAAAAGCTTTGAGCAGGACTTTGTGCAGCTGCAGGTCAGGTTCAAGGCTGGGTTCAAGTCTTCCCAGAAGAGAAGGGATTGATAAAGAGGTATCTGAGTAGACAGTGAGGAGAGTAAAATCTATGCAGACAGCAGGAATCTTGCTCTGACTCTTAACTATGAATGAGACGGCTCACGTACGCTCGCTCTTGATGCTGAATTTTGCGGTTTTGATGAATAGAATGCCTTGGAGTTTCTTTTCCCCTCCTTCATCTGATCTTTCTCGTTTAGTTTTACTTGATGCTCATCTTGGCACCGGGAAGATCTGTCTTCAGGGTTTAATTAAATTTGTGGACATGACATAGGTACTGTTAAGTACATCATATTTTTTAGCTTTTTTGAAAATCTGGAGTGAAAGACCAATTTGCTTACAATGTAGGAATAAAAAAAGAAACCAACCAGGACTGGAAGGATTAAGCTCTCAGTTGGGAAATGACCATGTTAATGCCACACCTTATCCTAATCCCATTTCCAAATGGACCTGGGTGCAAACTACGCTGAAGTTAGAGTGGCCATGTTCTAGATCTTCACACACCTAATATTTTCCAAGATCTGCTTTGAAGCTTTGTTTATGACTTATGATCATTATTTTATGCTTGTCACACCATCCAGTTGTTTTACTAGGGAGTTTTGACAGCAGTTGTACTGCTGGCTTGAAAAATTATTCTTTCCTTAAATACAAGATAAAGCATAAGTATATCCTTAGGTGATCTGCCTGTTAGGTTTAACTTTTGAGTTATGACTTTCTCTTCTCCAATTTAAGAGCTTGATTATTGTATTTCTTTTAATGCAAAGAATTGGCAAGTGCTTCTAACAGTCTGCAAGACTCCACAGTCCAGAGAAATGCTTTGTTTTCCTCTGATGTTGCAGGAAGGAGGTTTTGCTTTGAAAACATTCCTACAGTAGATGTAATATAGAGTGCATCAGTGTATGTTTGTACAACAGTTGTGTATGTTCTTAGTTCTTGGGAAAACTAATAAAAGATAAAATTTGTTTAATCATGTTCCCCCAGCTTTTTAGGAGTAGAAGGAAGAAGTTGATAAATTTTCTTCAGTATTTTGGTTGTTAGCAGCTGTCTACTTGGGAGTTAACTTTTATCTTTAGGTGAAAATAATTTCTAAAGCACAGTAAATACTTTGCTTTTACGCCTTGCTTTTCAGTACCTCTTCCTACTTTATTTGATCCTCTGAGCTGAGGAACCTGTGAGATTCAGAGACCTTCAAATGCACGTGGCAAGTAGTGGGAGCAGGGAAAAAAATACATTATTGCAAGATTTGGAGCTGTTGGTCTCCAACTCTCTGGCTGGCAGTGGTTTCTTTACTCCCCATTAGTTTAAGCAGGTGATACTTCACAAGGTGCTGCCTCAATTAAATCTCTGATTTTCTTTTCTTCTAGACCATACCTTGGGTAAAGCTCTGTGGAAGACAGATGTGTGTGCTGCAATGGTGACAGAAATATTTCAGAGGACTGGAACAAGTTGTTGAGAATCTGTGTTTGTTTTTCATGCTGCTGTTGAGAGCTATCTAAGGCAAGTAAACACCATGAGTTTTATCCTGAAACTTGACAGACATTTGCAAAGAAGAGTAATTTTGCTGGCCACTTTTTGTATGGTGAGCATAGTTATTTCTGCCTACTACTTGTATAATGGCTACAAAGAGGAGAATGAGCTTCCTGAAACCTCTTCAGAAGTGGAATGTGGTGATCCTCAACCGTTGCCATACAAGCTGATGGAGATGAAGAGCACGAAGCCCATCGATCCCCTGAGGACAGAGCTGGTAGTGCTGGTGTTTGTGGAAAGCCAGCACTCAAGCTTAGGCCAAGATATAATAACCATTCTGGAATCCAGCAGGTTTCAGTTTCACCTTGAGATTGCATCTGGGAAAGGTGACCTCCCAGTGCTTCTAGACAAAAGCAGAGGCAAATACGCTCTCATAGTGTATGAAAATATTCTGAAGTAGGTGAATATGGACTCTTGGAACAGAGGCCTTCTAGATAAGTACTGCCTGGAGTACGGTGTAGGTGTGATTGGATTTCACAAAGGCACTGAGAACAGCTTGCAGAGCTTTGAGTTGAAGGGTTTTCCTTTCCATGTCCACAGCAATCTGGGTGTTCAGGACTGTTGCATTAACCCTCATTCCCCACTGCTCCATGTGACTAAACCTTCTAAGCTTGAGGAAGGGCCCTTGCTTGGAAATGCCTGGGCCGTTTTCCAGGTTAATCACACAACTTATCAACCAATGATATTTGCAAAAGTAAAGACACCAGAAAACCTTTCTCCACCTGCTGCTCTAGGTGCTCTCTATGCCACAGTAATACATGACTTGGGGCTCCACGATGGCATTCAACGAGTCCTTTTCGGCAGTAACTTGAATTTTTGGCTGCACAAGCTGATTTTCATAGATGCCATCTCTTTCCTGTCTGGAAAGAAACTCACCCTATCCTTGGATAGGTACATTCTGGTTGACATAGATGATATCTTCGTTGGCAAGGATGGAACAAGGATGAACACCAACGATGTACAGGTAAAGTATGTGCACAAACTGATGGTCAATGCAGCAAAGCGGTATTTTCATCTGAAAGTGAATAGTTGTTCATGGTTGGAACTGGAGGGCTCCACTCAGGAGCTGTTCATATTTATTGCACTTGTTGTGAGTCTTACAAGCAGGAGGTGAATGTGGTGAGCAGCAGTAAATGGCAGCATCAAATGTGAAGAGTGGACTGGGTTATTGGCTGTTTGAGATAGGTTTGGATGTCAGGAGTTGTTTGCAGCATTTCACCTCTCTCATCTCTGTTATATGGCACTTGCTTGCAGGGAGGGTTTGTGCTAATATTGCTCTTAAAAGCTGTCAGTAAATGACTGGACAATTTCCATTTGAATGTTTAGAGCTGTACATTCCTGAAGGTCCTTTTCCACTCTGTTGTGCTGTTCAAGTGAGGTGACAGTGGTTGGTCAGTGGCACTAACATCTTCCCATTATTTCTTCCTGTGTTTCTTGTGTGCTTTTTGTGAGGAGTGTTGTCCCAAAGCAGGAAATAGGAGATCACCTTTCTCAACTTGGTCTAGAAGCTGCAAATCTCTAACATCCTGATTGTTGCCCTGTTTGCACTAAAGATAAGGGAGAATGTTTTCTTAGAAGTTTGTTAATGGGATGAGGAACTGCAAGAAGGAAAGCCAAGGACAGCACTGCATGCAGTGGGTCATTTTTGTTTCATTTTTAACCAAGTTTTTGGGTTTCTTCAGTGTTAATACACTTGTCAAGCCACAGCAGCTCTGCATTCTTTGCTCTCTTAAATGAAAGGTTTGACCCTGCGGTTAAACTTTTAATTTGTTTTAAAATTGCATTTGCTCTTTTCCAAACCATTCTCTGTCCATGCACTTAAAAATGAGATTTACCTCCTTGTTAAGTAGGTGTTTTCCTTAGGCAAACAAATCCCATGGGAGAGAGCAGAAATAAAGGTGAAGCTTCCTAAATGGTTTTTCCATGGAGAAGAGGATGGCAGTGTTTGAGTTAGGTGAGTGAGCATCCTTGAAGAGTCTCCTGAATGGAAACTCAGATGGCAGGAAAAAAGTCAAGTCTGGCCAGCATCACTGGCAGAACTTGTGTTGTTCTGCAGGAGCAGAACTTTCTGGTAACAAGGTGGCTGAAATAAAGCCTGAATAAATCCATCACTGAGTTGTGCAGTAGCAGTCGGAGACAGCACGTTTTGTATTGTTTGTCTTTGCAAGTGACACCTTAGGATTGTCATTTGAAAAGAAGTTGGGATGTTGAATTGCCAGAGTTATATACCAGAAGCAGGAGACTATTGAGACAAATTTGGTTACAGCAGATAGAGAAGGATAAACCATATTGTTTGGGGAAAATAATTTGCAGTATGTCAGAAAGTAATCTTCCCAAAATAAAACTGTCCCATTAAATAGAAGTAATATCAAAGTGGAAATAACTTTTAAGTGGGATAATTTCATTTATACAGAACTGTGTTCTGAAACAATGGAATCTGAAAAAAGTGTTCCCTTCTGAGTCTTCATCTACTTAGAGTTAAAATGTTGTATTAAACATGTTGTTAGGGCTGTCAGATGCAATGCATCTTCATTACTATTAATATCAAAGGAGTTCTCCTCGGTGGCACAATGACATGTGGAAGGAATGAAACAAAATCAGTTTGCAGTAGTTGGAAACACGTTATTGTAAAGTGTATTTGCAAATAAATGACATCTCATTAAACAAGAGTTTTAGTGAGTTCTGCTGCAGTGACTGTGACAGAGAATTGGGCGCTGCAAGTGTGAAAAGAGGTTCTAAATGTAGACTTTGTATCATTTCAGTACTCAAGATTCGCTCATTTCCACTAGGCACACATTTCTAATAAAAACATGTATGTTTTTCTGGCTCTTAACCTGCGGCACAGATTTTGCATTAGGTGGTGTACATTATTCTGTACCTGTTAATCCTCATGTGGTCCATTTCCTCCCTGTATAGGCAGGCAATCACAACAGTTGATTCTACTGATTTTGGTAGTGCAAAGCTTGTAGATAAAACATAGCATTACTTAGAACAAAACTTTCTGAAAAACATCTGTTTCTGGATTTGGAACTGTGGCTTTGATGGTGGTTGGGTTTTTTGGGTTTTGGAGGGGGTTTTTTAGGTGGTTGTTTGTTGTTGTGCTTTGTTGGTTTGGTGTAAGGAAGTGTTGCTGTGCTCTGTCCAAATCTTGCAGCTTACACACCAATCGCTACAATGTCTGTGAACATTTTTAAAGTTTTCATCTTTGCATCCCCAAATGTGGAAAACACAATTCCTGCAGTTCTGTGGTTAGAAACATAGAATGCTATAACCATTTAGTTTGGAATAGACCTTTGAGATGATGGGGTCCAACTATTAATCCAGCACTGCCAAGCCTACTAGCAAATCATGTTCCTAAATATGAGGCAGAGCAAGTCAATCCTCTCAGAAGTTTGTGTGTAAACACACAGTATCCCCCTGGTTTGCTCTTCCAGACTATCTGAAAACTTCCACTGGAATATCTGGATCCATGTCCTGCTGCTCCTGTGTGGAGTTTCTGTAGTCTGGCTGCTCCCAGTCTCCCCACTGTTATCTCAGTGCTCTGATGACACTGGAATAGGGGCTCCTTACTTCTCCTCGCAGCACCAAGGGCGTGTTTCAAAATTTACTGCAAGAGATAGAACCTTTTCTTTCAGCTGGAGACACAGTGATGGTCTTCACTGAAGGAAAGATGGCTTTTGACACTGAAGTTCATAATGAGTTGGATAGAAACAAGAAATGACCATTCCTGGAAGAACTGGTTTTTTCTTGAGCTGTGGAGACTGCTTCTGAACCTCCCTGTAATTAAACAGCACTGTGTCTTACTCGACACACAGAGCAGTTCCTCAGATGGTGTAAGCTGTCAAAACATCCATTGATTTCAGAGGAACTATGACAACTTAGAAGAGTTATAGATTAGTCTTAATTCTCCAGCAGCAACTTGAGATATGCGGAACTTAATTAGACTGGCATCACGAGTGTGAGAAACATAAAGGCATACCAGAATGTGGTTTGGGGTTCTTGGAGTGTTCATATATTTCATTAAGAAAAGTCTAGTTTGTTTTCTTGATGTCTCAAGAAGTTGTTAGAGTTTTTCATCTGAATCTTTGGGCTCTGGCTCAAAATGTGTTAGAGGTTTTCCAGAATCAGAAATGTAGGGATGAAATATGGATACACTTGGAGCTGAGTTTCACGCATTAGAACTCAGCTAGGGCACTCATGTCTTCTACTGGCAGTGCCTGCCTTGTCGTGGGTTATTCTTATTTCCCAGATATCAGGGGAGAACATGCTGCTAGTGGTCTGCTTCAGCATCAAGTGCTGATTTGCAACAACATCAACGGCAAAAATGCTGCTCAGTCCTCCAGTCAAATTAAAAAAAAGTGAAAAAAACCCAGCTAGATTCCCTGACTGCTGACTTGGTCCAGCTATACAGTGTCTTTTCCAGCTTCTCTTTTCCCCTCTTTATGTCTGGACACACTTGTACAGTTGATAAAGGCAAATCAGTGCATACCAGTTCTGTAATGACCTTTATCTTATACTTTTATTCCTCTGTAAGATACCTTTGATATCCTAGTGTGGCTTTGTTCCTGTATGGCTTTGGATGTATTAGTTTCAGAGAGTGTGCTGATAGAAACTAATGTGGAAACATCTGTTAAACCAACATCCATTCATTTACATCTAGCATTAGAGCTGCTCCACATATCTCTAATTACATTACTGTTTTATGTCTTAAGTGCTTACTCAACTCTGAAAATATAAACTGTGGGGTTCTAAGTACTCTTATTGAGATAGCATCAAAGCAAGAAATGAGTTGGTGCTTAATCCACAGCCTGATCTTTGTCACCACTTCCCATGTGACACCGAGACAAGGGCTCGTGATGTGTGAGAGAGATGGATGGATGGCTTTGTGTATCCATAAAGCTTCTTGGGCTCTGTCCCACGATTCTCCTGACAGAATCCTTCCCAGGTTTTGCTTTGGCCTGAAGTAGCAGACAGCTCCTGGGAAGTCAAAAGGGGTAGGAGTGGAGCTTAGAGAGAGAAGAGGTTTTTCCTAGGCCTTGCTTCAATGTCATAGGAGAGAGTGAAGCAGTAAGCAGATTTCAGCTCTGCTCAGCCCTCTTGTCATTTGTTGTTTGCACCTGTAACACTGTGGAAGAGCTGCATCCCCTTTGGTCTGTTTCCATCATGACTCTTTTTGTGACCTCCCTGCTGATAAGCAAGTCCGTCTAGTTTTGTAAATCCTTGCACAAGCAAGACCAAAAGCAGGTCCAAGTCCCATTCATCCAAGTGCCTCAGGCAGAAAAGCTGGCTGCTGCCCCTCCTCCATTGCAGATTGTCACAGACACTAATCCAGGAGCTTGGGTTGTGCCCCCATTTTCCCTTTTTTGTGTGAACATAGAGAACCATTTGCTGTGTGACTCACAAGGGTTGTGTTCCATCAGAGACCATGCCAGGGTTTCTCTGGTCCCCAGTGCTGCAGGCAGAAGTGTTGTCACCCCGTTGTGCATCTGCTCCCAGCCCGAGTTCAGGCTGGCCGAGGGAGTGATCAGAAGGGGAACAGGTTTTGTGCAGCACTGCTCTACAGCAAGGGGCTCCTTCCAGGGCTGGGCAGTGCTCTGCTGTTCCCTGCATCAGCTCCAGCAGAAACATTCCCCAGCTCCTGATGGTCTCCAGCCGAGCCAGCAGCAAAATGCTGACTGATGGTTTCCATGGGCTGGGACTGTTGTCTCTGGGTAACACCAGCATTCTGCTGTCACCTCAGCTGCGTGTCTGAGCTGTAGCAGGGCTGCTGAGATGGGCAGGGGAAAGGGGGCTTCTCCTAAAGAGCAATGCAGGTCAGCTGCTGGCAAAGCAATGATCATCAAGAGGATCATCCATAAAGTGCAGTGATAGCTTACAAATCTCAAACCCAAGCGTTTCTTCTTTGATTATTAAAAACAAAGGGGCTTGAACTCTCGGTTTGATGTATTAAGTGATATTTTTTTAGAAGACTAACTCAAGTTAGTCAAACTGGAATGATTCATAAAGCAGCTTAATTAGACCAGAGCTCCAGTGGGAGTCCCCTTTAACATGTCTACAGAGACTCTTTTAATACTCTAATCCACTTCTGAATCAAAGGTGAAACCAGGAATGGTAGTTTCAAAGGAGGAACTACAAAGAACATTTATCTTTCTCTTTTTGCTCTTCTGTCCTTGCCATCTAGATATCAAGCTTCCATTGCATTCTGAGGATGACTTTTTTTCTAGGTTAGCTTGCACAAGCAGAGCTTTTTCTATACCATCATTTAAACCTTAAAGAACCCTCAAAGTGAAAAATTGGATACTAAAGCACCACCAAACCGGTGTTCTAGAATTACTGTCATGAATTCATCCTGTTGTACAGTGTTTTGTTTCACCTCCTAGCAAGTTTTTTAAAAAACTTTTAGGTCGCCCTCTTATAATTTGTTTCCCGCTTTATCCGGTGCTATAGGAGGAGGCTTCATGCTAATGCTCCAGTAGGGTGGGAAATCCTGAAATGGGAAATGGAAGTGTGCCCTGAGGTCTGTTTTTAGACTGATGTGACTAGGCTGTGCTTCAAAATAAAATGAAAAATAACCCACACAGACCTGGGTTCAGCAAAAGGGAGGCTAAAGACTTGAAAATGCTGTAGTCTGACAAGGGAAATCAAGATCATGATGTTATATTTACTTTGCACTGGGCTTCTTTAGAGATGTGCAATCTCTCTACAACATCTGCTGGAACAGAGTTAATAAGCTAAAGCAATGCTTTTAATGTCTAACCACTATTGATTCCCTTTTCTTGAGGTAGGAATTGCTTACAGGCTTTCAGCACTACCATTAAAATATCAGGATGGTAGCAGAAGGAATGGTTGGGTTTTTGGTTGGAATATGCAATGCAGTTCCAGGTGAACAATGCCCAGTGGTGATTGCTCTCCAATCGTCTTTTGAGTGGGGGTTTTTTTTGACAATATATTTTTCTCATGGAAGGAAAACAAAGGTGACTTAATTAAAATGAGGAAAGAAAAACATGGATGGAATAATTCACTCCAAGTGAATAAGAACTTGGTACTTAACCATTGTACCTCTTCATCTTGCTCATTCCTACTTTCCTGCTTTCCTAATGTTCAGCAGGTTCCATTTCAAAATATCTGCCGTGATATTTTGGAGTGGCATCTTTGCTCTCAGAAGACTTTGGGGCACTTGAGAAATAATATTCCAAATGCTGTTTGCCTACCCATCCCAGTGATGTGGCACTTTGGGTCTCAGTTTTGTTCATTTGCTGGTTTTAAGTGTGCCTGAAATGCTGACACACACAGAGCAGCAGGGCTTCTGTGAACTGAAATGGTCACCTAAAATGTAAATAGCAGTAGCAGAGATACCTGTTAAACAATTTGAAGTGCAGGCTTGAAAGAAATAAATTAAATGGTGAGAGGATAGTAAGTTGGTTTCTCCTGGTGGCATAAAGCTTTTATGTTCAAGAGGAGTGTTTTAGGAAAGTAGATCCTATGCCCAAAAAAATGGAATAGGAGCAAAGAGCATCAGCATCCGTATTTCTGTTGTAGATCTGTTACATCTTGGGGCTCCCATAGAGGGCAATATTGTATAAAAGATAGTTTTAAGCCATGCATTAGGGGTCTGCCGATTCATCTGTGTTGATAGACCTTAAGGAAAATTGCTGTTCAAGTCAATTGAACTTCCAAGTGTGAGAAACTGGAAGAGACTTCAGGGGACACGACGCTGTTTAATGGGGCAGAAACTGAGAGACAAGTGAACTGCAGTGTGGGGTGATTTGCATTTTTCCAAGATGATTTGTAGAAGGTGAAAAGTTGCAGATGAAATGCTTTGATTTGCCTTTATCTCACTCTGCCTGTGCACTTGTGTTGTTCATTTCATGCAATAACCCCTACTAAACAGTCAGAGGCTGCAGCATCATTTTGTTGACCTTAAATTAAGGCAGAAAGCTGCAGTTTTGGAATTTGAAGTTTGTAGTATCTAATTGGCTAAAGGGCAAAAGAAAGAAGTAAAGATGAATGACAACTTTTCATATCAGATGAAAAATCAAGGCTCATGCATCAGGGAACTTCAAAACAATTAGTTTCATATCATTTCAGCCTAGGTCTCAATCCTAAAAGTGCATTAAAATGACACTCTCTAAGTCTCATTCCGTGGAGCTTAGATGAACCTCAGATTTTAGGTGTTCCCAGGATGGGAGTTACAGGAATTGATTTCTTTGCAATGTGAAGTGCCTAAAATAGGAAACAGTGGCAGTTTGGGGGCCTCTTGCTGCTTTCTTCCCTTTTTATTCCTTTCTATCCAACATGGCAGAAATGCCATCTAAGTGAGTAGCAGGAAGGCAACCTACATTGTTAGCAAGTGAGGGGAAAAAAAAAGGTTAATCTTTCAGGCTTTGGAGGAGCTGATAGCAGGAGAAAAACTGTGCCTGCAATACAAAGGCAAAAGTTATCAACTATCCTGAGAGATGTTTTCACAAATCAACAAAGAACATAAACTAGGGGAAAAAAACAAAAGGAAGCATTGCTCTGGTCTTTGTCCCTAAGATGAGAAACTGAAAAGCTGTGAGTATAAAGCAGGTATGAGCTGGTTGTCAGTGGAATGTCAGCTTCCAGCAGAACAGGAATAACTCAGGAGTCTGGAGATGAGTCTCTGCTGCCTTGCACAGTGTTTTAATCAAAGCCCTGAAGGAGCAGTTCCCAGCCAGCCACAAAGCACCACGTCAGGCCGTGCAGAAAGAGGATTGCAGCACAACTGGGGCTTCACCAGATCTGTCTGAGATCTAGAACTGGTACTAGGTGAGGCTCAACTTGAAGAATTTTCTTAGTTCCTTCTTTTGTCCTCTCACCCCAAATACAGCTTGTATTTTGCTTCAGCATGCTTCTGTAAATCCTCAGAGGATCCATCTTGGAAGCACTTCCAGGATGGAAATGCTCTGACCTTTAGATGTTGACAGATGAGGTGCATATTCTCCTGTTCTGTATTTATTGACAATAATGGCAGCTCTTCCTTTTTTTATTTAATTTTTTTTTTGTGAACAATGTAACTTTTACATATTTGTATGACTTCATTGTATAGCTGCCCTCCTGTAACATATTCTATATGTGCCAATTCTTTTACTCCAGGGATGTAAATGCAGTACCACATATTGATGAACACACTGTACCATTTAAACCACTGTCTGCACCATCACCCTTCAGAAATGAGACCTGCACAGCACTCTGCAATTCAATCAAATGAAAAAGGCCATGAATTTATCCACAGAGGCAGCATGGCTGATAAAGCAGCTCCTGTCTCCTGTGCTCAGAGGTGATTCCTGTTCCAGATCAGCTCTGTGCTGGACCTGCCTTTTGCAGATGTTGTGGGGCTGCTGCCACATGATGTGTGGTGGCTTTGTACGGGGGAGTCTCCTCCAGTGAGGATTGCACAGCACCACCAGTCATCCCAGTTAGCACTTGGATGAAATGGAGAACTGAACTCCAGAGGCAGGAACCAATTCTACTCTATTCCATTGCTTGAAATGTTTTCCTTAGAGTGTGTTCAGGGGAGGAGGGGAGATAGACCTTTTTACCTTTCTGGTTTTGTCTCTTTCCATGGTGTATCATATCCACCCTTGCCATAGCTGAGCTAGTAGGGCTGTGCTTTCTGAGAGGAATTCAACAGGAAAACGTTCCATCTTTTGTCCCCCGGGAAGAAGCAGCAGTTTTTGGGGCAATCTGTCTTCAAATGCTTCTGTAAAATTTTCCTTTTAGTTCTTGATCCTGCTCAGACACATCAGAGCGATACAAAACCCTCTGAGTAACGTCACCAGCCTCAGCAGAATGTCTAAACTCTCTAAACTCCAACTTTGCGTTATCACACCATAATTACATTAAAATGATGAACATAATGATGGCAGGTTGGAGGTCATTGGCTTTCAATCTTCCTGCTTAGGGCTGACCATAGCATTTGTCTGGATTTTCTTGTCTCAGGGACCGATCACTCCACGTTTCCTTAAGGGACCGAGCGCTTGCTCTCCACAGCTCCTTGGAGCTGAAGGTGCTTGCCCACACTGAGTGAGACTCTGTGATGTTTCTATTTGCAGATGTGCTGCTGTGATGGAAATTTCTGTTCCAGCACACTTCCACACCAAGAGAAATAGAGGAAAAAGAAAAGAGAAAGGAGTTAAAAGCCAGAAGGCATCATTTAAATGCCAGTGTGGCAACCAAAGAGGTAAGGGAATGAAACAGGGACAGAGGGAGGAGAGGAAGGTCACTGTCCCCAGGGACAGCAACGCCAGATGGCCACAAGCACTAATCAAGAATTCCACAGACAGGAGTTTTACTCTCACCCTTTGATTTTTTTTTTCAGCATCATTTGCATTGCAGTTTATTTTCATGGCCATTGGGAGGTTGGCAAAGGGCCAGATTGCCCTGAAGGGAGGACATGTTAATGTAATACGTGCAGGGGGCTGTTCTGAGCTATTGTCAGCACTAAACCTGCTCAGAGCAGCTCTCTTTGCTGGGGTGACAGCAGCAATGAAAGATCCACCTGAGGATCTCTTCCACCTGAGATGCAAATACCCTCTCCTTCCCTCGTGCAGTCCTAAAGCTTGCACATACATTTCCTGCATGGGGGCTGGACACTGCTTCCACTTGGATTTAATTGCATTTCCCTGCTGGGTGGAAACTTCCAGTGGCCAAGTGAGAATATTCTGGCTTGAAATAAGAAGAGACATTTCTTAGTAACAACCATTGACTATTGCACATCTCTCCTGGCAAAAATAAAAGAACTGACCTGAATGGTGATTGCCAGGGAATATTCCCAGGTTTACATTTGAGACACTTGCCTTTCCAGCCCCTTTTGCCTCCCTCCAGGAAAGCTGATGTTGCACAAAGAAGAGTCAGGTAAATTGCTGTTCCTGTTAGTTCTGTGTAACTGGAGCACCAGTATCCCACATTCTGGGTAACTTCACAACCTTTGGAGTTTCCCTTCCGCTGCATTGCATTTGTTTTCTGGATGTACTCAGTTTTGCTGGCACAGGACACAAAAATTATAAAAGGAAGTTTATGATAGAAGAGCAGGAAACAAATGACACTTGTGCATTTGTCCTTGATCCTTGAAAAATTAGCTGAGCCCCAGATTTGCTTTTGGATTTCTCTCTGCTTCTTGCACTCATGTGTTAGGGTGTTCCCAAAGAATCCTAAAGAAACAAATTCTCTGGTTTGCCTCCTATTCATGGAAAGGGCAAAGATGAAGTATCAGATTCAGTTGCTTAAAAATCTGATAAACCTGTAGGAGAAAGATGTTTTCTGCTGCACTGTTTGTCATAAACAAAATTAAGATTTAAAAAAAGCCCCACAACCTTAACAGCCTTTTCCAGAAATGAGGCAGACGCAGCAATCTTGAAGCAGTCATCGCTTCAGTCTTTCTATAACTCTGAAGACAACTAAATTAACACAGAAACCAGAGCTCTCACACACCCTACAGCCAACAGCTCCCAAAATTATTAAAACCCTTATGGATTCAGTTTATTGCAGATGCTGTCCTGAAGCAGAAAAGGTGATTCTGCACTTCCTTAGTCCTTTTCCCTTGGACTGAGGTTTGGTTTGGCCTTGTGTGGTCCCGCTGAAGAGCAACAGAGAGCAGTGACAAGGCTTCCTTAAGCCTGGGATCATAAAATCTTGTTGTTTGGGCAGAGACAAATCCCCCCCTGGCTACAGCCTCCTGTCAGCTCCAGGGGACAGGACCAGGTCTCCCCTGAGTCTCACTGAGTACTTGGTTTATGCAAAACATTTGGGCTCATTCCGTTTGCTGAGAAGAAGAGCCAAAGATGACAAACCTTGGGCACCGTCCCCTCCTCACCCCAAAGTGCCCCCCAGGATGGCCTGTGGCTCATCAAGTAACATTTCTGCAATCAGGCATTGCCAAAAGTGTTTCCAGCAACACATTCCATCACTTCTTGTCACTTTTGATTCAGTGCAAGCATGAAAATGTCTGAGATAGACAATGAAAGGCAATAGATAAAATCCAAGACAAGCGATCATAAATGGCCCTGCTGAGAAAGCAGATCCCAAGGAATGGAATGGAGGTGGAAGGTCACTCCTGACACATGAAATAGAACAGCCAGAGCAGATCCTGATGTCACCGTGATACTGAGATAGAAAAATCACCTGCTTCAAATCATTGAAAAGGAGAACAAGAAGCAGGAGGACAGGTGGGTAGGTGTGTTGTTAACTCTGTTAAACACTGTTTAAAAACCCCCAAAATGCAGTAGTTATTAACCAGATATTTGAGGAGCCACAGCCACAGATCTCTGCAGAACATTTACAAAGTGCTTGACAAATGGAAAGCTGGATCTTTTTCAGCAAGTGCCATGGGTGCTGTGCACCCAGACCTGCAGCACCAGGGCCATCCATCTGATTCAGGAGTCCTGCTTTCATCCTTGGAGTGTGCATCCTTCCATCCTCCAGTGTGCACCGGCACTTCAGATTGAGGTAAGGACAGCATTTAATAGGGGAAAAAGAACAGGAGCTACTACCTCCATGAAATATTGGCACCACCATGGGACACATTCACTTGAAGACGAGCACAAAGGGATTCCAACACAATTGTCCCCGTACAGAACACAAACCAAGCTTCTCCTGCTGCTCTGGGCGGTCACTAAACACAAGAAGGAGCTGTGGGTTTTCTCCATCGCTGCTGGTGCAGCTGAAGAAGTTCCTTAAGCCTTTCCCGTTTCCCTGAGTTGCCTCTGATTTCCATCACCTCCAAATGGGCATCTGTGGCACTATGAGAAAGAGCAGCATTTTCCTTGGGAAACAGCCAGAAAAGAAGCAGAGCAGGTCCCAGACTGGGGGCTGCCCCTTCCCGGGGATTATGTGTCAGCTCTGTTGGAATTGCTAATTCTTTAGGCACCTCCTTGGCTTTGAGGAGTGGATGGGGGGAGATGGAAAGCCAAGGCCTGGGCTGAAGGCCGTGCCCGAGGTGTGCCCAGCTCCCTGCACACCTTTTCCCCCCAGGTGCAGAGCAGGTGCAGACGCTGCCCATGGAAGGCAAGGAGAGCTGGGAGCCAAGAGAGGAGCGGTTTCTCCCGGAACACCGGGAGCCGTTCCATGGCAGCAGCTCATTCCCAGCCCCTGCCCCACTCTCTGCTCCCAAAGGTCACCGGGAGCTCGCCCAAGGCACGGGGGGCTGGCCAGGGCTTTCCCACCTGGGCCGAGTGCCACAGGAGGGGCCCCTGCAGGATTTCTGTCTTGCTCGGCTTCCAGCAGCTCAGACTGGCTCCTGCATCCAGCAGGGATTGGCTGGGCATTTGCTTGGGGTTTTTGGTTTGTTGCTTTGGCTTTTAGTTATTTGGAGAGTGCTTTGAGGGTCACTTTTGCTGCTTCATCAGCTTTACCCCCTGCCCAGCTGCCTGTTGTGTGCATGGAAGGGTTCAATCTGCATTTCGCTTCTTCTGCACCCCTACTTTATTATTTTAGGCTCTTTCTTTTACTTTTTCTCTTTTCCTTTTTACTGTTTTTCCCTCTTTCTTTCCCCTTTTAAAAATATTTATTTTTTGTAAATTTTTCTCTTTTTTTTCTTTTTTTTCTCTTCTCCTGAGCAGAAGCACCTGGGGCAGTTGCACAGCCGGGGCCACTCCTGGCTGTTAGAGAAGCCGGGAGCTGACTGCTCCACGGGATTTGTTTGCTCCCAGCTCCGCGGCTCGGGGCTCTCTCTCATCGTGTTTTATCAAATAAAGTTGGTGTGGCATTCCTGGCTTTGACGATGGTGTTTTATTGGGATGTGCCAAGCCTGGATTCCCCGGGAAGCAGCAGTACGGCTTTGCCTGTGCCTAAGGACAGCCCCGGAGCCGCGCAGTGCAGAGAGAAGCCGTTCCTAAGCCACTGCTGATGATCATAACCAAGTTGAAATTAGAAGAAATGAGAAGTCCCAGCTGAAACCGATGCAAAAGCAAGTTTGGATTGATTTTCAGGCCCTCCTGCTTCATCTGCTTTGCCTTAGGAGCCGGGGAAATGGCTCTGATTCCCCTCCCGATGCTGCTGCTGCTGGTGCGGAGCTGCCGGCCGGGCTTCAGGGATGCTGCGGCTCCCAGAGTCAGCCGGCGCTGCCTTTGGGGGCTCGGAGCTGAGCCCCAGTCCTGTAGCTGTGCCTCACAGAGACCCTTGGCTGTGTTTTGGGAGCTCAGAACCCGACTCACCCCATCAGTTTTGGGCTTCACAAAGGGCGGCGAGTGCCGCGTTTGAGGGGCTCAAAATTCAGGCTCAGAGCTTAAAACCAGAGACCGAATCGTGCGTTTTGGACTCTGAAACCG
Source organism: Poecile atricapillus (assembly GCF_030490865.1). Classification (NCBI taxonomy): domain Eukaryota; kingdom Metazoa; phylum Chordata; class Aves; order Passeriformes; family Paridae; genus Poecile; species Poecile atricapillus. The sequence goes on from NC_081252.1 coordinate 6,904,812, forward strand.
GGCTCGTGTCCGGGCTGGATTTGGGGTTCAGGCACAGTGACTGAGCCCTGGTTTCGGGGTTTCGGTCCGAGCAAGCGAGTCCAGGCTTCAGAGAGCAAGTGCCGCCGATTGACTCTCAAAGCCAGGCTGCGCTGGCCAAGTGCAGACAGCGATGAACCGAGCTGAGATTTGGGGATGTGAAAGCCCGGTCCCTCCGAGAGATCTGGGCTCACAGAGAGCAAGTTCTGCATTTCAGGGGCTTGAGGCAGAGACCAAGTCCCGCGTTCTGGGGATTTGGCTTCACAGAGCCTCGTGTTCGGGGGGCTTGAAGTAAACGCCAGCTGCGGTGCTTTGGTGTTCAGAGCGGGCTCGTTCGGGCAGCGTCAGTCGCAGCCGCTCAGCTCTAAGGGCCGCCTTTGGCCCGGCGCCACGGAGAGCTCGGAGCCGGCGACTCGGAGCTGCCTCTGGGGCCGGCGGCGGAGCCGCGTTTGGGGCTGAGAGCGGAGCCCGAACGCCGCGTTCGGGGCCAGGGGCAGAGCCCGGCCCGGCGCGTCGGGCTCCGCTCGGGGCCCCGGGGGCTGCCCCGGCACCGGCAGAGCCCCGGCTCCCCGCGGCCGGAGCGGGACCGTGCCCGGGGCCCCGAGCGGCCGGAGCGGGAGCCGGGCGCGAACCTCCGGCTCCCGGCCCGGCCCCGCCGCAGCGCCCCGGGCTCGGAGCGGCCCCGCCGAGAGCGCCCGGGCCGGGCCGGGGCCCGCACAGCGCCGAGCGGGGATCCCGAGCGAGACCCCCGGGACAGCGGCACCCGCGGGGCGGGACAGGGGCGGGATGGGACAGGGATGGGACAGGGGCGGGATGGAACAGGGGCGGGATGGGACAGGGGCGGGACCGGGGCGGGTCGGGATGGGACAGGGGCGGGACAGGGGCGGGATGGAACAGGGGCGGGACCGGGGCGGGTCGGGATGGGACAGGGGCGGGCCAAGGGCCGGGGCGGGGCCGGGCAGGTGCTCGGGGTTTGGGGCGGGCGGGGCCGGGCTCAGGTGCGCGGGGCGGGGCCGGGCAGGTGCTCGGGGTTTGGGGCGGGCGGGGCCGGGCAGGTGCGCGGGGCCCCAGGGCGGCTGCGCGGGGCGGGGCCGAGGGGATTTAAGGCCCGGAAGTCGTTCCCGGCGCCATTTGCTCCCCAGCGCTCGGAGGTGCCGGCACGGGCCGGGCCGGGCTCCCCGGCGGGGCCCAGGTGAGGCGCGGGAGCCTCGGCTTCCCGCCCCTGCTTCTCTCTTCCCCTTCTTTCCTCCCTTCCTTTCTCCCGCTCACCTCCATCTCCTCCCTCCTCTCCGCAAACCCCCCTTTCCTCTCCCCCGCTGCTCTTCTCTTCCTCCCCTGCACCTGCGTCTTCCCCTGTCCCTCCTCCCTGCACAGCCCGACCCTCCAGTGTATCCCTCCTCCTCCCCCCGCTCCTTCTCCCCCCGCTCCTTCTCCCCCCGCTCCTTCTCCCCCCGCTCCTTCTCCCCTCCTGAGCTCCCCTTCCCTCCTCTCCCTGCCCCATCCTGCGCACCCCGACCGCCCCCGGCCCTCCTTCCTCCCCTCTCCTTCCCCCGGGCACCCAGCCCGAGCCCCCCCCATTCCCGCTCGGCCTTTCCCAGCTGCACCTCCCTCTCGTGCTTCCCTACAAACGCCGAGCCCGCTCCTGTTCCTCTTTCCCCTTCTCCCTCCGCTCTGTGCCCCCGCTGAGCTCCGCTCCTGCTCCCTTCTGCCTCCCTCCCTCCCTGTGCGCTGTCTCTCGGCCCTGTCCCTCTGTGTCCCCGTGTCCCCTTCTCCCCTTGGTCTCTGTTTGCCCTTTGCAGAGAAGCCGCGAGGTTCGGGGCGCCGGATAATAAAGCCCCGAGGGCCGGAGCCGGCGCCCCCGGCGGGAATCCCCACACGGGGCCGGAGCCCGCGGTGCGGGTCCCCCCACGCACAACACCGCCCCACACTGCCGGGTGTCCCCACATCACACTGGGGGCTGAGGGGGGCCGGGGCTGGGAGGGGGGCTCAGGGTGGGCCCCTCCTCCGGAGGGGTCCTGGGGTGGGTTAGCGAGGGTTGGGGGGCTGGGGGGGTTTGGGATGGGGGGGTTTGGGAAGGGCCCCCTCGTTAGGAGGGGGTCCCAGGTGGGGGGTGCGGGGGGGTTTAGGGTGGGCCCCCTCCTCTGGAGGGGGTCCTGGGGGGGAGGGTTTGGGAAGGGCCCCCTCGATAGGAGGGGGTCCCGGGTGGGGGGTGGGTCAGGGAGGGCCCCCTCCGGAGGAGGGGTCCCGGGGAGGGGCGGGGGGCGGGGCCCCCTCCGGAGGGGGGGAACGGGGTGGGAGGGGCTGGGGGGTTCCGCCCCCCTAAGCCCCTCCCACCTTGGCCCCTCCCCTGCGGGCGGGGCCCGGCCCGGCCCCTCCCCAGGACCCCTCCTCCGGACAGGGGCCCTGGGGGGGAGGGGGGCGGGGTGGGTGGGGGGGGCAGCAGGCGGGGTCACGTCAGTCTGAACCGTAATCGCACATTTGTGTCAAACGACCGCACTCCCCCTCCTATTCCCCCCCACCCACCCCGCCCCCCTCCCCCCCCAGGGCCCCTGTCCGGAGGAGGGGTCCTGGGGAGGGGCCGGGCCGGGCCCCGCCCGGAGGGGAGGGGCCAAGGTGGGAGGGGCTTAGGGGGCGGAATCCCCGGCCCCTCCCACCCCGGACCCCCCCCTCCGGAGGGGGCCCCGCCCCCCGCCCCTCCCCGGGACCCCTCCTCCGGAGGGGGCCCTCCCTGACCCACCCCCCACCCGGGACCCCCTCCTAACGAGGGGGCCCTTCCCAAACCCTCCCCCCCAGGACCCCCTCCAGAGGAGGGGGCCCACCCTAAACCCCCCCGCACCCCCCACCCTGGACCCCCTCCTAACGAGAGGGCCCTTCCCAAAGCCCCCCAGCCCCCAACCCTCGCTAACCCACCCCAGACCCCTCCGGAGGAGGGGCCCACCCTGAGTCCCCCTCCCAGCCCCGGCCCCCCTCAGCCACCAGTGTGATGTGGGGACACCCGGCAGTGTGGGGCGGTGTTGTGCGTGGGGGGACCCGCACCGCGGGCTCCGGCCCCGTGTGGGGATTCCCGCCGGGGGCGCCGGCTCCGGCCCTCGGGGCTTTATTATCCGGCGCCCCGAACCTCGCGGCTTCTCTGCAAAGGGCAAACAGAGACCAAGGGGAGAAGGGGACACGGGGACACAGAGGGACAGGGCCGAGAGACAGCGCACAGGGAGGGAGGCAGAAGGGAGCAGGAGCGGAGCTCAGCGGGGGCACAGAGCGGAGGGAGAAGGGGAAAGAGGAACAGAAGCGGGCTCGGCGTTTGTAGGGAAGCACGAGAGGGAGGTGCAGCTGGGAAAGGCCGAGCGGGAATGGGGGGCGCTCGGGCTGGGTGCCCGGGGGAAGGAGAGGGGAGGAAGGAGGGCTGGGGGCGGTCGGGGTGCGCAGGATGGGGCAGGGAGAGGAGGGAAGGGGAGCTCAGGAGGGGAGAAGGAGCGGGGGGAGGAGGAGGGATACACTGGAGGGTCGGGCTGTGCAGGGAGGAGAGACAGGACCCAGGTGCAGGGGAGGAAGAGAAGAGCAACGGGGGAGAGGAAAGGGGGGTTTGCGGAGAGGAGGGAGGAGACGGAGGTGAGCGGGAGAAAGGAAGGGAGGGAGGAAAGAAGGGGAAGAGAGAAGCAGGGGCGGGAAGCCGAGGCTCCCGCGCCTCACCTGGGCCCCGCCGGGGAGCCCGGCCCGGCCCGTGCCGGCACCTCCGAGCGCTGGGGAGCAAATGGCGCCGGGAGCGACTTCCGGGCCTTAAATCCCCTCGGCCCCGCCCCGCGCAGCCGCCCTGGGGCCCCGCGCACCTGCCCGGCCCCGCCCCGCGCACCTGAGCCCGGCCCCGCCCGCCCCAAACCCCGAGCACCTGCCCGGCCCCGCCCCGGCCCTTGGCCCGCCCCTGTCCCATCCCGACCCGCCCCGGTCCCGCCCCTGTTCCATCCCGCCCCTGTCCCATCCCTGTTCCATCCCGCCCCTGTCCCATCCCTGTCCCGCCCCCATCTCATCCCTGTCCCATCCCGCCCCTGTCCCGCCCCGCGGGTGCCGCTGTCCCGGGGGTCTCGCTCGGGATCCCCGCTCGGCGCTGTGCGGGCCCCGGCCCGGCCCGGGCGCTCTCGGCGGGGCCGCTCCGAGCCCGGGGCGCTGCGGCGGGGCCGGGCCGGGAGCCGGAGGTTCGCGCCCGGCTCCCGCTCCGGCCGCTCGGGGCCCCGGGCACGGTCCCGCTCCGGCCGCGGGGAGCCGGGGCTCTGCCGGTGCCGGGGCAGCCCCCGGGGCCCCGAGCGGAGCCCGACGCGCCGGGCCGGGCTCTGCCCCTGGCCCCGAACGCGGCGTTCGGGCTCCGCTCTCAGCCCCAAACGCGGCTCCGCCGCCGGCCCCAGAGGCAGCTCCGAGTCGCCGGCTCCGAGCTCTCCGTGGCGCCGGGCCAAAGGCGGCCCTTAGAGCTGAGCGGCTGCGACTGACGCTGCCCGAACGAGCCCGCTCTGAACACCAAAGCACCGCAGCTGGCGTTTACTTCAAGCCCCCCGAACACGAGGCTCTGTGAAGCCAAATCCCCAGAACGCGGGACTTGGTCTCTGCCTCGAGCCCCTGAAATGCAGAACTTGCTCTCTGTGAGCCCAGATCTCTCGGAGGGACCGGGCTTTCACATCCCCAAATCTCAGCTCGGTTCATCGCTGGCTGCACTTGGCCAGCGCAGCCTGGCTTTGAGAGTCAATCGGCGGCACTTGCTCTCTGAAGCCTGGACTCGCTTGCTCGGACCGAAACCCCGAAACCAGGGCTCAGTCACTGTGCCTGAACCCCAAATCCAGCCCGGACACGAGCCCGGTTTCAGAGTCCAAAACGCACGATTCGGTCTCTGGTTTTAAGCTCTGAGCGTGAATTTTGAGCCCCTCAAACGCGGCACTCGCCGCCCTTTGTGAAGCCCAAAACTGATGGGGTGAGTCTGGTTCTGAGCTCCCAAAACACAGCCAAGGGTCTCTGTGAGGCACAGCTGCAGGACTGGGGCTCAGCTCCGAGCCCCCAAAGGCAGCGCCGGCTGACTCTGGGAGCTCCCCAGCAGCCGCTCAGTCACTTCGCACCTCGCAGCGGGATCAGGAGGGGAATCAGAAACAATAAATACATAATAATGGAACAATAGTGACAGTACATGACAGTACAATGGGAGGAAGAGGGATAACAACCATGATGAAGAGATTAAAAACCAAATTTTGTTTATACATACACACCTCAGAAATTTTATTAAAACCAGTTTCATTAATTCCTGATAGATATCAGGTCAAACAGTATTTGGGAAGTCTTTTGTCCTTCAGCAGAATGCTTCTTCAAAGGAACTGGATAAACTGTCATTGGTCATCAAAAGTAACTGTTCTTGAAATATCAGGGGTGAAATTTCAGCCATTTTAAAGGTCAGGTGCTGCCTCCAGTTGTGTTTCTGCCAGAGCAGAGACTTCTGGTGTTCCTAGAAAGCCACAGCTGATTTTGAAACGTGGAATGTTTTGTGAAGGTGGTGATTTCTGATGTGTCTGCATCCTGCAGTGTAGATTTCAGTGTGGAATCTGCAGCAGGGATGGAATTGTCACCCATTTATAAAAAGGCACGGAACAGCGGTGTGCCTGAGCTGAATTCTTCTGTTAAACTGCATTTACCATAAATTTGATCCAGTTGAGAATTTATATTTTGATGCCTGTTGCATAATGCCTGTATCCAGTGGGAAGTCTCCAAGAGAGGAGCTCCTCCTCCTGCCTCAGGAGAAGGGGCTGCTGGAACGTCTCGGCCAGCAAAGCTGTGCTGGACTGCACTGACAGGAAAGCCCCCGTTGGTTTGGGGGCTCATTGCGCCAGGTGCTGAGGGTGGGAATGAGTTCTTGAGCTGTGAGGAGCTTGCAGCAAGTGCCCTCTGCTCTCTGAGCCCCAGTGAGTGAATATGGGCTTGTTAACCCTGCAGTAAGAACTGTGCCAAGGTTTATTCCAGCGTGGTGTCTTTGAACAGGCTGCAGAATGTGCTGGGAAATTGTTCCTCTTCCACTCTTCTCTGCCAACTGCAGAAGCACCAGGGAAGCTGAAAAACAGAGATGACAAGAAACTGCTCAACACAGTTAAGGAAAAGGTATTTTCTGCTCTGAGCTACAAGGGAGTCCCCTGGTACATGGCATTTGTCTAATAGGACACTGATCTTCTTTTGTGTATTTTCTTTAACACAGCATGGAGTGCAAGGCAGTTGTATAAAGAGGTGTTGCTGCTGGACACTGACCTGTGCCTTCATTTTTGTACTCAAGTGACATTACTTATATGGCAATTGTTATTGCTGTGGCATTCCTTGTGACCTCTCTATACAAGAGCAGTTCTCCATTGCTAAACCTCACTTCCCCCTCTACAGACTGTAGGAGTTTTTATGATGTTAATATGAATAACTTATTCTATAATGTCTGAGAGGTGTCCCCAAGACCCACAGGTGTGCTGGTGCTACAGCTGCCAGCAGCACTGCCAGGAGCTTTTTGCTTTCAAAACTGCTCAAGAGCCAACCTGCCCAGCACACCCAGCATTCCAGCCAGCTTCTTGTAAGCAGCACTGTCAGAGTGCACAGAATTCTCCAGCTGCTGGCTGATTTACACCCAGTCACCTGCTCCTGCCCAGGGTCTTCAGTTCCCTCTGAAGCCAAATGCTGAGACCTTGTCAGTGCAGGTGTTGAATCCTTCTCTGAGTTCTCAGGGGGCAAGACAATGCAATGACTCCAAGCCTCCTCCAGAATGGAAAGACAGGACAGGCACCCCAAATCAGCCTGGAGGCGTTGTGCATTTAATAAAAGTGGAAAGGAAGAAACTCATCAGGCTTTTTTATCTTCCAAGAGAGCATGCTCAAATGAAGTCTTCGTTTACTTGTGCTAAGTGGAATAAATATTCCATTAGCTCAGTGATTCTGAGCCTTATCCTCCCCTTCCTCTGGAAGTGCAACAAGTGAGAAATTAACTGACAGCCACTAATGGGATTAAAAGCTTTTCATCTCTAGTCACCATTTCTGTGTGGTCCAAATCCCAGTGACCAAGAAAATGGCCTGATGTTCTTCCTGTATAATGGGGCATGTGGGACTGTGTCTCACTCCAGTACTTCCCAAGTGTGATCTCTCCCCATAGGGACATGGGCCAGGATTTGGGAGCGCGCTGCCCTGCCCTGCTGCCTTACCTGTGCAGCCTTGGTCAGTCTGTCACTGCTCAAGTGCCACCTTCAGACGAGCAGGGGTAGTGCTGTTCTTCATGGCGGACAATGCAGAGCTGGAGTTCCTTGTCCATTAACCTCAATTAAAACATTCCATCAGTTGCTCATTAACAACACAGACATCAGACTTTGCAGGCAAAGGTGCCCATCCACACAGCTCTAATCTAACACTTGCTGCAGCACTATTCTTTTTTTTTTTCCTTACAGTAACTGAGCTGTTTCTGCTTTGAGGGGAGGAACCAAGAAACCTCCATCACCTGCCACTTCTTTCCAGTCAGTGACGTCTTCAGCAGCACCGCAGCTTCTACAAACTGATACAGAAGCACATCAGATCCCCTTGTTTTGAACCCTCCTCTTCCCTTTAGCCCAAGTGTATGTTAAGAGCAGCCCATTCACTGAACTACCAGTATTGGGCATGGAACTGAAAGGGGGAAATGGAAATTAGCGTTTTCTATTCAGTGAACAACAAGAAAATATTTGTCCATGGCACAAAAGCAGTGTTCCTAAGGTAAAGTGCCATTACTTTTTCAATAACAACACAATCAGGGCAAAAATCACCAAATAAGAAGTGTCCCTACTAGGGCATTTACCTTCTCTCTGTTCCTTATAGCCTATGGCAAACTTCACCAGTGACCAAATGAACTTTACCTTTACAACTCCCCCAAATCCAGTCACTCTCCAGATGTGCACATATGACAGAGGAAGAAACAAGCTGTAAACAGGCAGTTTCCATTGGCACCACGGCAATCCCTGCTCAACACTACCAAAGCCAGGGAGTTCCCCAGCCTGTCAAAACCTTCCAAATCAAAAGAACAGTTCCAGTCTACAGCAGCACAGAGGAAACCACTTGGCAATTCCAAAACCTCAAGGAGAACAAACCCACAAAATATTAAGAAAGATATTTCCACATCAGCTTTGATAAACATGTTTAATAATCTGCTACTTTACAGGACAGTCACTTAAAAGCTGGGCTTTGAGAGCAACACTGAGACTTGAACGCCGCTTTTCCAAAACCCACACCTCAGACCCTGAGACATCAAAAGCCGGGTTTGTTCAGCCTACCAAGAACCACACGAGAAGCTCAGAGCTGTGGTTCTGCTAAAAACAGACATTGTACATAGGGAAAGGAGTCAGTGTCCTTCCACACTGCACTGGATCAGCAACAGCCCTTCCCAGATGTGTGCACCACCCTCAGGCAGAGGCAGCGCTCAGTTCCAGCCGTGTTCCACAGGCTCACACCGCTCTGTGTGCAGTCCTTGCTCTGCAGTGACGCTGCTCCTCCCTCCCTCCGGGGAACAAAGGTGCTACAGACACGCTGGGGAAAATCCCCACCCCAGGAGCAACCCAGGCCTGTGCACAACTTCTGAGCTGTACAGAAATGCACAACTTGGTGCTCTGCAGGAAGGACGACACACAGCTGCACAGAATTGCCACGCTCGCCACTACTGACCCCACAGGCGAGTGCAGATACACCACAAATTAAAAATTAACCTTTTCCTATTCCCAGGAATAATTTGGGAAGTTTAAACCAAATAAGAAAAAATAGAATTCTATTTATTTCATTTGCTCCTTGGTTTCAGAGAAGTTAAAATAGGTGTCAATACAGACACAGCACTTTTTCTTCCATAGGACAGCAAGTTGGCCGTGACCATGCAATTCAGAACTGCATTTTGTGCCTGCTCCACCGTATTAATGCAATCCAGTCCAAACCCAGACCTCCAAAGATGGAGGAGGAATCTGTGTTTTGGAGAAAATGCAGTTGAAAAAGCAGTCTCCACATTGCAAGGTTCCTAAGCGAAGAGCAAGGAGGTCACTTCCATCCTACCCGTGGTGTGAAGGGCCGGTGCTCTCTGCTCTGAGTTCAGTGCTGCCCGTGCAGGACGTGGCCGGGCGAGGGGCTGTGCCACACCTGCAAGGCCGACTGTCTGCAACGGCGTGCACCAAGGCAATTGTAAAAGTCATCTGCCTTGAGTCCCCAGAGGAATTCACTGTAGGAAAAACAAGACTACAGAAAAGATTCCCAGGCGAGGTGTGGGAAGCAGCTGTCACCTCCTCAGCGGGTTGGGAATCCCCCTCGATGGGTCCCTCCACGGCCCCCTCTGAAGCCGCCCCGCTCACCGCGGAAGTTGGTCCTGTTCCTCTCCCTGCCCCTTTCTCCCCGTCCTGCCGAAGTCCCTCCTCTTCCTCCTCCCCTGGGAGCTCCCCCGCCCCGGTCAGACTTGGATTTGGGCGGCGGGGACTTGGGCCGCAGCCTCTCGATCTCCTCGGTGCAGCCGGTCAGGTGGGAATTGGGAGCCGTGAAATACGAGGAATACGTTTCCGCGTTGAAGTTGCTGTTTGTGAGGGTGGGTCCCACCGTCAGCCAACCTTGGGAACAAAACCACAGTCAGCAGCAGCAACAACAAACTTCAGGCTTCACTGCTGAACTTCTCCCAGGGAATGAACACCCAAGAGAGGAGGAGAAACACTCCCCTACACATCAGTGGCACTGAACAGAATGAAAAGTCACCTCTAGGGTCGTTGCAAAGTTCAGATTTTAGCTGGGTATTTCTAAGGGCTTATTTTCACTTTCTATATTTTTTTCATTACCCACGGCTGTGGCAACATTGATGCTGTGCTTTCACCAGCCCCTACCCCTTCTTCCTACTTGTCTATATACCACAACAGTGTTTTTAAAAAGTATGGAAGTTCAACCAGAGTAACCTGACTCTGTGAGACACTGACACACAAAATCCACTGGCAGCAGGACTGAACACCTGAACCGTGTGTCCTGATCCGTGCATTTCTTGCACTCTGCACCAGGCCAGATGCAGCACTCACTGTGAGATACTGCATCTTCAGACACCGGCAAGAGCACTCAGCTCATAGGGGTTGAAAAGAAAGAAATCACTTTTCTGAGAAGTGTAAACATATGGGAGAAAAGGAATCTCAACTGGATTTTGTTATGCTCACTGATGAATTAAACACATGGGTGGGTAAAAATATTGGTTAACAAAAACCCCTCTTCTGAAAAAACTATAGAAATAGTATATAAATAGTAAATATAAATATATATATAATATATAGAAATCATAGTTGTCATAAGCTTTCCAAACAACAGTTCTGTGACTGACAGGTTTCCACACACACCAAAAATGTATCTCCTTGAGATCTGGGACACAGATCTGGAAATCTCTTTAGGAGCCTGAAATGAGTTTCACTGTTTGACCCAAACCAGCACAGCAGTTACCTGGTCGAATCGTGCTGTCCCTCCCAAAGAGGTGAAGCCGCCGTCGCCCGAGGCAGAAATGCTCAATGATGTGGAAAATCTCCACGGGTTTCTCAATGTTGCCGATCTCAGGCTCCTCGGTGATGATGAGGTCGATGTCTACGTTGGCGTGGATGAAGTCGCCGTCGGTGCTGCGGCGCACGGTGCCCTTGATGCCCATGAGGCAGTGCTCCTGCAGACACACAGAGCTGTCACCTGTCACACCCCTACTGCTGTGCCACGTGAGCACAAGGGACAGCAGGGCAGTTCTAAGCACGGCACACCCCGCTCTTACAGGAAAGAAATTAACTGGAGTAGAAAAGCTGGAGCTACCCAAGGAGCCATTTGAAAACAAAGCAGAGCAGTACTTTAAGCTGAAGCTCGATAAACTACACCAGGAGGTGTGCAAAGCAAGGCTGAAGTCAGGTATTTGGACTTCAATTACAGAACTTTAGGCTGGAAAGGCTGAGAAGTCTCCACAAGGCAGAAGAGAAAAATGTGATGGCAAGAGCAAGGAATGGTTATTAATTATGATTAATACCTGTCTTAGCATTCTGATCCTGATTTCATTAATATAATAATTTTAGAAGTTTTCAGTCATAAAATAGGGAGTGGAAATAAGATGTACTTTTTGATATTGTACCTCTGTTAATAAAGTAGCCCACGGAACTCCCCTCAGGTTCCTTTCCAGATCTTACTGCATAAAAGCCCACAACCGCTATCACACGGTCAGGGCACTCTCAGGCAGCTCATCAGCATTACAGGTGCTCCTGAGCTGTAACATGCATTGCTTTCCTTCCTTCTACAACACTGCAGACCAATTCAAGTGAGTGATATGTGGCACCCGTGACTGAGGAATCACCACGATTGTTCCAGGATGAAAAGAGGCTCCTACATAGTCATTTCAGAGCTGTTTCTGGGAATATCAAACTTGGATGAGCCACGTTCCCCAGCATAAAAGACTCTGACTCACAAAGCGCCACCAGATGGCTCAGGAAGCAGTTGCAGACAGGAGCACATCAGCATTCCCAAATTTTGGAAAGGGTTTGCAGAGTTGGTGGGTAAACACGTAAGGCACAACATCAGACCTGTCAAATCTGTGCAGATGGTATTGCACTCCAGCAACAGGGGTTTGGACCTGGAATCTACCTTAGTGAAAGGCAGGATACTGCCAAGCAAATCACCCAGCAAGCCAAGCCTCCTCAGTCCAGTCCTTAGGAGAACTATCCCAAACATTTCCATACCACACACGTCACTCACAAACACCTGGGATCCTCTGACAGGTGGCACAGCTCTGAGCACCCATGGAGAGATGGCTCAGCCCAACAGAGCAGAAGCTGCTCTAAGCACTGGCAAACACAGCTTGCCAACACTGTTCGTTTAGTCAGAGCAAACTCACTCCATTTTCAGTTTAGCACAAACAGTGACCTCAGCCCAACTCTCACTCCATAAACAGAGCAATTCCCCCATACCAGAAACTATTTTTATTTGCTAAACAAAGACAAAGTCCCCTCAAATCCTCCTGTGTTAGTTTTAACCTTGCCCTCACAAGCAAACTTCACATATTTGCAAAACTATTTGCAATAAACACACAATATTTATACTTATAAATATTTATAATTAATACAACGCACTTTCAAACAAACTTCAGATTAATGTAAATGCAAGTCAAAGAAAGATTCCAGATATCCTAAAGGGAAGTTTATACTCCCAACAATGGCCAATTTGAGACAGACTTGAGGATGTTTAAGGCTAATGAATGATTAATGAATGAGGAAGGATGTTCACTGACACTTGAAATGAATAAATTGCCAACCAGCTCTCTGTACCCAGTAAAACTGTCAGTTACACTTAAACATGCCCAAAACAATTATTTATGAGTCCCATTTACACTTCTCTAAGTTTCTGAACAACAGACATTTAAGTCACAAACCAGAACACTTTTTTCTCTGCACCTCCTTCAATACACATCCTCCACCAAGCATTTAAAAAACAAATGTTTGTTTTAAACCAAGCTGACCCATTCTATCACTTGTGCTGTACAATCACCTCCAGGAAGGCAGGAGATGCCCCCTGGTTCCCCCAGACCTCTCTCGGGTCCAAGCTCTGGGTGCACACCTGCTCGTGTGCCTTCAGAACCAATAGCCAATCTCCTAAAGTTACACTTTATTTTGATTCGGTTAAAATCTACAGATTTAAAGACTTCTTTTGACAATTAATTTAGTCAAATTCTATTGCTAAGTTTAGTTCCATAAAATGTGCTTTTGCAGAACAGAACTTGGAAGTCCTCTAACACCGGGTGTGTCATTAGCACACAGACACAGAATGGAAACAGAGGAGGAATGGAGCCAATCCTTTACCTTGGTTCTTTGGAAGACAGCCTTAGGGTCTAGAGTCTTGGTCTTGCCAGGGTTGTTCTTATTTGTTTTAATCCAGCAAATGTCCTCACATCTTCTGTAACCCCATTTGCGCAGACACTGAATGTTACAAACAAGTAAAACAGTTCACACCACACAAAAACATCAAGTGACCTGAACACTCACTTAGACACTTGACTTTTCTTATTCTAAGACTGTCCAGCTACCACAAAAACCCATCTATGACCAAACCAAATCTATCTGGCCAACTTCAGACTGAAAAACAGCTGAAGCACATAGATCAGTAACCACAGGCTGCCCTTAAACAGTTGCCTGTGAATTGTTCTCATGGAAAGCGCTGCTCGACTAAATAAAGAATGTTTCAGCACAGCAGGAGCCAATTGGGAATTCTTAGTGCAGCGTTTCCCTGGCACGCAGAAAGATGACAATTGCATCTCAATTTATGAAACAGTAGGACCTTTCTCCTAGCATGAAGATTTCTGGCAGAAAACTACTGAGACTTCTGTTAAGAAAGTTGTGACTTGGCAACCTGCTCCTCTGTGAACACGCACACATCAAAACCAAGACCCCAAGGAATTATGCTTCCTCACATAGCCAGTGACTCATCGGGACATTTACAGTATTTAAACAGTTAATGCCATTTAAAATCACGTAACGAAACATCCCTCTGTAGTTAGGGCTGAGAATTCTACACAGGGAAAAGTCAAAGATAAAAATAAACTCTTAAGCCTGCCCCTGATAAATTGAATTAAAACAACATCTTACCACTCGGCCGAGATCCAGACCCTCGCCTGAGCCGCACCACAGAAACACAAATGACCTTGGGGCTGCAATTTCTTCAATTTCCAGTTTCATGATCTAGTAATAATAAGTGCAATAAAAGTGTTCCTGAATTAAATACGAACCACCAGTTGTATCAGGAAGAATATCATGAATCTTGAGGAATTGTCACAGAAACCATCAAGAAGCACACCTGAGGGCCCAAGGGAAGCAGGGAACTAATTCCTTGTTTTGCTTTGCCTGTGTGCATGGCTTTTGCTTTCCCCATTAAACTGTCCTTGTCTCGAGGCATGAGTTTTCCAGCTTCTACCTTTCCAATTCTCTCCCTGATCCCACTGGTGGGGGAGTGAGCAAGTGGCTGTCTGGGATGGAACCATCACAAACAGAAATCCTACCTTTACAAAAAATGCTAGACTTAGAAGACCAATACAACACAAATGATCTCCTCAAATCCCTGCTTTGTTTTATCATTCTACTGGCAGCAAACATATTTAATACAGAAGCAACAGTACTGTTTCTTTTCCTAAGTACTTACATGAGAGCTGTGAAGAGGTTCTAAAAATCCCAGCTTAATTCCTATCAATAAATAGGAAAGACATTCTCTCCATTTTCACCTTCAGGAGAAGCAGCCAGAATTTGTGGGAACAGTGGTTCAACAATGACAAATGAGTAACATTCAAGATGAAGTAACTTCGGATGCAAAGCATCTGTTAGTCACTGCAAGCTGAAAGGATTCATCTCTAACTTGCAAACACATCAAATCAAGCCTCATTCAGTGCCTCTCCGAGGAAAAATAACACAGTAGGAGCCATCCTAAGAGCATGTAACTCCAAACTAGCAGGGTGAGTCCTGCCTCCAACACTCCAGTTTTTCTGTTAGGATGGAATGCCTCTTCCCTGGGCAGCACTGCCAGGCAACATTTTTGAATAAACACCAGAGAAAGACTTCCACAAGAGAGGTTTATCCCTTTTGTTAATTTTCTAGGGATTATTACTGGTTTGACCATTAAAATTTCCTGCTCAATTAATACTTGGAGAATGGAGGAATGTCAATGAAGCAAACTTAACTGCACTTTTTACTAGAAGACCAGCATATTAAAGAGCACACGTTAAGAAGCTCAAGAATTTCAAGAAGCAAGGGAATATTTTCAATGGACATTTGGTATTTCAACAGCCAAAAATCAAACAGAAACCTCAGTGAAGGTGAGGGCAGAGAGGAAACCCATTATTACTAAGTTCAGTTTTTCAGCCAGGCTCAGAGAGAACAAAAGTTGTATTTACTAAATTCAACCCTGAAACTATTTGCTTAAACAAATGTATGAAATGTTCTTCACTTACATCATCCCAGGTCCAGCATTTTTCATTGGCAGTAATGCCAGTCTCTCGGTAATATTCTTCCAATGGTGGCTCCAGGAGAATCACATCAAATTTGGACTTCAGTTCCCTAATATCAAAGGCTTCCAAGTCTGCTTGCAAATACCTGTTCAAACAGAAGATGCCAGACTGCTTGGACAAGGTGAAACAGTGGCCTGGAATCTACACTCCAAACAGCCCCTTTGTGCAGCCAGATAAGAGCAGGGTCTCCTGGGTGGGCTCTACACATCAAATGCTCAAAACCCAGAGGAGATCCATTACATATCCTCACTTAATCGAGGCTGGATGCTATTGCATTGTGTTTTTTAAGTAGTCTTAATAAACAGTCTTTAGGACTCTAACTTAGCAAGCAGGAATCAGATGTCCACTCAGACTGTACAACAATACCTCGTGCAGACTCGCTGCACTTTCTGTACACCCATGGACTGTAACAGGAGGAAACATAAACATTTAAGAAGCAGACACTCACTGCCTGGCTAACTGGGAAAGTGGGATATTTTTAGAATGATTCCAAAGATTCCAAATACTGGAAACATTGTTACTTTTATATAGTATACATGTCTTTCTCTATTCCTGTACCAAGCAAAATTCCCCTCACATTGATTCTATTAAATACACACTCACACACAACTCTCCTCCACACCTGCACAGCACTCACTGCCCTACCACTATCAAAAAATTACACTGTCCTCCCCTAAATTCCTTTGACCTTTCTAAAGCTATCAGTAGACCACCACCTTTGCCTTCCCAGAGAGGGTGTGGAAGAGATTCCATATGTGCACTTCAAGCCGTCAGAAGGCAGCATGTCATTATTGGTTTTCCCCCTTTTCTACTTCATGACCAAAACATGTCTCCCTTAGAAGATAAGGCTGAGTCCCACACTTTGCACTCAGAACTATTTCATGGGGTTTAATGACTATCATTAAATAAGGTGGATTTTTGTGGTATAGATTAGGAGTGCTGCACAGGACAAACATAAGGTTAAGTTCAGAGAGGTCTGAATCCCTGGAGTAACACGCTGCACACTGAGGCTGTGTTTGACATTCAACATAAACTCTGAGGCAATTCCAAGTCAGTAAGGACAAACGACTTCCAGTCAGCTAAACATTGTTGTCTTCAGCTCCAAAGCAATTGATGGATACTGAGATAATTAGCTGAACACTCTACAAAACCCAGCTGCCACAAGAAAAGCTAAGGTTGTAATAAGAGGCCAATTTTTAAAAGCTCTTCTTGCTGTCATAAAACACACGGTGACATGAGGTTCACTGCCACATGACATTCTTTTAGCTCCCAAATTAAAGCCTGCAGCCAAATCAGTTGACAATTTGGTCTTTAAAAAAATCAAAGCTTTAGAGACTATAAATAATCACACACCAGAAAGAAAATCTAGTTTATACACTGCATTAAACATCTAGATTAAACTAACAAAACCAGAGTGATCTTACTCTTCCATGCTTCAATTGATTCATTTGTGTACACAAACAGAAACAGAAAATGTAAATTCTAAGCAGGTGCTGAAGATAGAGATTTGCAAAGCAGACAGCTAACTTCAAACAGGTCTGGAGAAGAAAGGCATTTTCCACAAGAACACTTACATGGGAGGAGTGTTAGATTTAGATATCAGCTCATCCTTCAATCTGATGAGCTCTCTAAGTTTTGGATATTCTTCAAACCTATCTGCTAAGCCTAAGAAGAAGAAAACATGAAGTTAACAACTAAACAGAGTAAATCTCTATCAATTAAGCATTGTCCAGTATTCTGAATAGGTGCAAATGTTAATACTTAGCCTCATTTTAATTTTTGTTAGAACAAAGCAAACCCTTTAAAGCAGTTTTTCATTCAGTACTTGACAAAAGCCTCCTGCCCTCACCCAGCTGATCAGGGCTGTTACTGATGCAGTGTCTACGCTCTGATCTTCTCCAGAGCACTACAACGGATGAGGGATTCACAACTCCAGTTACCAGACCGAAACAACCTTTCATTTCAACGTGCCAGGATGGTGAAAGAAGTTATTTTGGTTTTCCCCCCATCCATAAATTTCTATTAAGATCTGACTAACATCAATTCACAGCACTGTCTGTGTAATCTTGCATGACTGTTTCCAAGGTGGCACCTGGAGTGTGGCTGGTTCCCTGGGGCAACCCTTTCACTGAGATTTGGTGCTGTGGTGGCAGTCATGAAGACCTGAACACCTGTTCGTACATTTACCTTTATGATGTCAATTTTCCAACCTTTCATGTGTACAGAATGCAAAGGAGAGAATCCTCATTAGGTCTTTTGCAACAAATGTTGTAAAAAGGAAAATATACTTTCAAGTATATATCATTCTCCCTTAGAGACAATGGGTTTGCTATTGCCAGCAGCAGGTTCAGCATAAACCAACAAGGTGCCACTCCTGCTTCCCAAGCAGTAGCACTTCAGCTTTAGCAGGAGTTACTTAAAAGGCTTCATTTTCATTTAAAAGTACAACTTGGAATGGTATTAGTAAATTGGGGAAAAAAACCTCAACCAAACCCACAAACCCTTCACCTCTCTCCGTATTTTAATTCAAACTTCTTAAGTCCCATCCTAGGAATGCAATGATAAAAGCGAAGTTCTCAGTACCTAACCTTTATCATCTCTTGCTACTTGTGCATGAAACACCTAAAAGTTATTTCCATCCTTTTCTTTACATATGTAACAGCTTAAAACTACTTTGTTCTCCTCATTTCCACCACTGTGCTGCTTCCAGCCATTTTAAGTCCAATACCCATGGGCAGCAGAGACAAACTAGGGTTTGAGGGTTTTCAATCAAAAGTTTTCAATCAAAAGTCCTCAAACTAGACCCACAGGTCTCTCCCTCTTTTCCAACAGCAACATCAAAATCAAAAAGATACAGCTGGCTGTTCCAGAACCACTTGTTTTTCTTTGGGCCACATCCACTACCCCTCAGCAGAGCTGTGATTGTGGTGGAGGAAACGTGCGCTCACCAATGTGCAGCTTGACAGAGCTCAGCCCCGTTCAAGGCTCTGGCCCAGCTGCTGCTGCTGCTGCTGTGTTCATCTCCACACCAACACCTGCATAAGTGTTTGTCCTGTCCCTTGCCCACCTGCCACACAGCAGAGATGTCATGGCACACAACAGGGGCTGCTGCTTCCCATTTCCAGGAAGTGTGAAACTGCCTCAAATACACATCAGTGTGAAGCCCAAGTGCTTTTAAGAGAAAGATCCAGTTGAGTCAAAACAGCCCATTTTTTAAAAAAACCTCTCCAGATGTGTTTCACAGATGCATTCACAAAATACAGGGAAGAGAAAACCAAAAGCAGAGGCAAAGGAGGCAAACCAAAACTCTTTGGGCTGCCATCTAAAAACACAACCCCTTGCTCAGGCAATCTTACACTTGAGAAAATACAGAGAACTGTTGCATAAACAGCAGAGGGAGATGTCCTGCTCCTTTTAAAAACCAAATGCCAGGCACCTATTCTGAGAAATAAACCCTGCAAGCTTAAATTCAAGGCCCAGTGTAGCATCATTTCAGTAGCAAGTCCTGTCTGGATACATGTAAACTTGAAAAGCAACAGACTCTAAACCTGGGCATTCTAACCAGCTGTCAGCAGTTACCTAATTTAGCTGGGAAACATTATCCACATTGCTTCCTGACTTAAATGTCAGTATTTCCCACACTTTACACTCTTAAGAGGCAATATATGCCAGTAGACAGGTGAACTGTAAACTTCCAGAGGTTTCAAGATCTCCTCATTAAACTCATCTACTTTCTGGTATAAAAAGAGCTTAATTTGGAAAAAAAAAATCTTCCTGGAGAAACACTTTTAAGTAAAACCAAGGCTAAGAGCAGCCTTGGTAACAATGACCTCCTAAGTAACTGAAAATAAAACCATTCATGTAGATGTCTATTCTGATATAGATGCACACTGAGACAGAAAACTGGGAAAAGTTTGTGTATCTCTTCCCAGCGCTTCCCAGAAACTGTAAGGAGTTAAAAAGGGGGAAGAAGAACAAGTGCTGTTGAATCAAAGGAGTCATCTTCAGTTCCTGGCTGTGACATACCAACGTCTCTGATGAAGTTCTGGGGTCTGTGCCCTGTATCCACAAAGTGCTGGCAGTAATCGTTGTGTGGATTTAAGCTCTGAGTGCCCTGGAGAACAGGAAGAAATTCAGTGAGAACAACAGGGGATAACTGGACATACACAAACACACTGTACGTGTCAGTCTGATAAATGAGAAAGCAGATTGTCTTTTTAACATGCTTTTTTAAGTTTCACTCATCAAGACCATCCTTTTAGCTCCAAACCAAGCCCACCATTCCTGCAGCTCTTTGTGAGCTGCCTCAGAACAATGAAAACACCAGTTACAGTCAGATCTGTCACAGGCAACTTCTGCACCTGTGAATTCCAAGCCAATAGTTCAGCTTTAAAGCTGTATTTCAGATCCCAGCAGTTGCAGAAACAGTTTAACACAACTAGTCCAGCTTTGACTACCCCTTCCAATCACAAAAGCAGCTCACCTTAAGAAAGGTACTGGAATCTTTGTAAATCTCTTCTTCATAGGGCAGGTTTTCATCATCTTGCTGCAGCTCTACTTCATCCTTGGAAACAGAGCAGGTTATTACAAGTGTGCATATAAGATTGAGCTGTTTCTGTCCTCTCCTTAAGTAGCAGAATCATAATGAGAAGTGGGCTGCCTACAAACAGCAGATCCAGCTCCAGTGCTGGAGAGGGGAAAAAAATTAGCCATTCCCCAAGAAGTCTGCACCTGTCTCACTCATGAGGAGAGTGTTACTGGGAAAGGCCCCTGAAAGCAGGGAAAAATAAGAACCCTTCACTTCCAGCCCCTGACAGTGCTTTACAAGGCGTAGAACTTAGCATTTTTGTCCCACCAAACTTTCATTCCTGGGACTGAAAGTATGTGTTTTGTTAAAGTTCTTCTGCAGCAGAACTTCTGAGCATTTATATCCACCCAATCATCTCTTACTTGCCAGTTTTAGCAAAGCCCACGCTTTGCAGAAACAGCTCATGGTACAAGTCAGTATTTCATCTAGACTGTCCTTAAATGTAACTTTAACATTCCTATTCTATAGCCCAAAATTTACATTAAAAATATCTAGAGAGCCGCTGACTTTTCATTCAACAGATTTCTGGGATTCAGAGATCTGTTGCACCCATATGTACTCTGAACATCCAACAGAGAACTCGGAACGGAAACTCAAGAGAGGCTCACCTCACATCACTTTCTGCCTTCCCACTGACCCTGGATCAACCCAGTACACAGATTTATAAAACACCCAAGTACAACTGAAGAACTACTAATTGGTATCATCTGCCAGATTATTACAGCTCTATTTACCTTATGCTACATAAGCTGTCTGAATGCAGAATAAAAACCAAAATGTTGTCCCTCCCAATTCTGATCTCTCTAAACATCAAAATCTTTATCTGTTATTTCCATAGTGGAGCTTTGAATCAACTTCTGAAATGCCTGATGTGATAAATGAGTCACAGTTTCCCCTTCCCATTTCAGGTGATGAACTTAGAGATACACAGTCTTTTTGCTTGTCTGTTTAACCGGATCAAAAAAAAGATATTACTATCAGAAACAGCAGGAGTGTTTGCAAGGAAAAGAAATGTACAGACAAGCAGCAGCAAGTGTTATTCAGGCCAAAGAAAAAAGCTGAAAGCTTCAGTTTTACTAAAAATTTCTTATGCCATCCTAAGTTACACCTGTTTCCCCCTTCCATCTTTCTTTAAATCTTGTCCTCCTGATGCTAAGCACTCATTAGATACCTGAGTCACCCCAGTTCTTTTTATGCCTTCATAAGTGATTTAACAAGAGTCTTGTGGCCACAAGCAAAAGCCCACACCACCAACTTTCAAAGGTAAAGGACGCAGTCCCAGCAGAGACAGAATGACAGCAGCAGTAACACAAGATACTAGGTTCCTGCACATTAATTATCCCTGTTCTCCAAAGCATCTGCTACTGAGTTGCTGATCTGGGGAAACAGAAACTCCCCACAAGATTAAAACAGTTTGTTTGAAATGACTGGAGATACATGTGACCCGTGATTCAACCAGCTTCTTCAGCCTCCATAACAATGGCATGGAAACATCCCAGGCCTCCGCTTGCACAAGCCAAGCAGAACAGGGCAGTCTTGAATTTGGCTGGCAGACAGCAAAATAGAACCACAGGCGGTTTTGTACTCCACACAAAGTGAAAACTCCACACACCAGACACTCATACAGGTTCAAACAATGGAGTCAAATCACCTGGGGAAGGCAGCAGGTGGAGCAGCACTCAGCTCCCAGAGGGTGGTGAAAAGCCTGCCAGTGGCAGCAGAGATTCTAATCCCATTGTACGTCACTTTCAAACACAGGGAGCTCAACTAACCCTGGGACAACTGTAACAATTCCACAAGGAAAGAGTATTTTAGGAGTTCTCCAAAACCACAACTCAACTTTCTGACTTCAAAATATCCATTATTCATTTTTCCCATAGTGTATCTCTTCCCTATCACCCACCCCCCAAGGCTGGCACGGCAGAGCCAGGCTCCAAGACTGGAGTCAGTGCTGCCCTTTGTTCTCACATCAGCCTGAGCCTTATCAAGTACCACCACTATAAATTCATACTTAATCTACAAAAAAATAAAAATAGACATATGAATAATAATAAAAAAACCACCAAAACACATTGCTTTTTTTCTTTTTTTGCATCAGATGTGCCTACATGGCTGAGAAAAGTAAAATACTTCACCTTTTATCTCAAAAACTGCTCTCACTCAGGTTTGAGGGTACATTCATTTCCACCAAATCTGAAGCCAGGGTACAAAAATTTTAAATAATTTCAGAAGACTTACCTGATCCCGTCACATAGAACCCAACACTGCAAGTCAGGGACATAGACACAAGTCCCTTCACATCAGAAATACCTCTGATTTCCCCAACAAAACCAGCAAACTTGGACAACTTGTCCACAACACTGCAAGTTAAGTCATTATTGCTTTTGTCTAAGGTGCATTAAACACAATACAATAGGGCTTGACACCTTAAGGATCCAGATTTTTGTACAAGTTCATATTACAGGACTAAATTTAAGCAGGCTCAGAGAGCTCAGGAAAAAGTTGCATAAATGCAGATGGAATTTTACTGTTCTCATCTCCTTGCCAATAAGGAATTAGCAATGCCTGCAGGAAACAGCTGATGACTCCACTATAGATGTTCTATTCAGGGGTTTTAAGTTTCTTGAGTCTGCTGATCTGCTCAACTGAACTTTTTCTGAGCTAGCGTTATTAAAATATTCCTCCATTTCAACAATAGAGAAAAAGTCTGGCCACTGTCAAGTGGTTACAGCCCACCTCAGGTAAGTCTTCTCCACAATGATTAAGAAAATCTCAATGGTGGGATTCATGTACTTTGCCAACCCAAGTGACTTACCCATATATACTTCATAGGTATTTAAAATTAAGTTCTTCAACCATGTACTTGGTGAAGAAGTAAAATTAATTGGTATTAATTGATCACTAATGCAAGAATAAAAATCCTGCTTCACGAACACCCTTCTGCCTCATGGTAACAATTTCTTCACTGAACAGGATGTACAGACTAACACTTAGCAGGTTAAAAATAATGTCTGTCCCTTTACAGAGAGACTTTCAAAATAAATCATCAAAACCCATCCTATCATACATAAACTTTTTAGTCTAGTAAGATAAAAGATGGACATTATTACAGAAAGATTAACAAACCTGAACAGAAATTAAACACGACAAAGGCTTTGTATTTAAGAAACGACTATTTCAGGCATCCAGGAGAATAGCAGACACTGCATTATTTCAAAAATACACTGACATGGATTCGATTTGACCACAGAAACAAGGTTATTAGGACATGGAAAAAAGGGAGGAGGACATACACTGCAACCAGATCCCAAAGCAAATCATAAAGACAGCTGTATCATAATCATGCCTTTGTTTAATCTCTTTCCATCTCTCATCTTGGCCCAAACATTGCGTTAGGAGAAAGCTGTCAAATAGCTTTGGGATGAGCATTTGAAAAGTGAAGGGCATGACAGTTTGATACTTCAATGACCATGCAGGCATTTTGGTTTGTTTTTTTCAACCTAACTCTTCCTGGACATTTTGGATACTTGAAAGTACACCCTGAACCAAGCCTCTTAGTTCCAGTTCCCTTAGAATCCCTTGTTTCTTCCCAATCATCCAGAACTGCATTCCTTGGCACTGCACAGATGGAAGACACCCTCAGCCTCCCTTGTCTCATTCCATGGCTAACTGCAGGCTTTCCTTCCGACACAAAGAAATTCTGGTCAAGATTCTTTCTGTCTGTACCCAAGCACACACATTTTACCACCTCTTCCCACAGCCAGCCACGGCTCAGTGCTGTTCCCTGTGGGCACTCACACCTAGGCCTGCCTCCTCCTGGGAGCAGCACTAACTAAGCCTCCACACATTGGGGTTTGGTGAGTGTACCTATGCCTATGTCGCACCTGAGGTGAACCGTGTAGCACCTGTGTCCTCTTACACTTCTGCAGTGGAAGGCATCAAGGGAGATGCCACTGTGGAACACACACATTAAATGATCTACACAAATCACATTTACTTGAATATGCACACACATTTTCTAAGCACCTCAGGGACTCAATACCAGAGTTATTTAACTGTTTCCTCATTTTCTTACCTTATATTCTTCAATCTCTTCCTCATCAGCTTCTCCCTCATCTGGATATTTACGTTTTGCATTTGGTGCAGAGGTATCATAAGCAGCCCTAGGAAGAGCCAAAAATCCTCATAAAAAAGTTTCGGTCTCCAAAGAAAAGTGTTAGGAATCTTGATAATTTGCCTTGACTGCATGTTAAAAATATGAAACTACGTCAAATTATCACACATGAAAAGCTGTTTCCCTCTCAGTATATTTGAGTTCACCACAACTTATTTAGGACAGAACTCTTGAAAAGAGTCATTCCCTTGCCTTTCTCATTTTTCTGCTCAGAAAAGTAAAGCTTACTTTAACCAAAGCACTGCAGCTACAGAATTAAGCTCATTCCTCTCCATTTTTCTGCTGTAAAAGGTACAGCTTGTTTTACCCCAAAGCAGTTTCTCTACAAAATTAAGCCTGTTCACACATACAAGTGAGAACTGATAAGCAGTAGCTGCTCTGCCCTAGACATTCCGTAGTTTCACGAGAACTTTTGGACAGAACTGTGCTTAGCAAAAGCACGAAAGGCTCTGGGACCCAAGCAGACAGCCCATTCTAAATGCAGATCTCGATTTTCCTACAGGGTAGCTTTTTAACACCAGAAACAAAAGTCACTCCGTATTTCCAAGATGCTCCTAGAAAGGAATAACTAGACCCTACTCGTCTTAGTCGCGGCTCTGAGTTGACTAATTACGGAATTTTCTTTCACCGAGCGCAATCCCATCGCATTTCCCGGGCCCGTACTCCTATCGAGCCCCAGCCGTGCTCAGCCACCGCCCTGCGATACCGACCTGCAGGTCTCCCTGGTTTCCGCGATCTCCCGCTGCTCATCCTTGCTGTTGAGCACGGCGCCGATGCTGTCGGCGTTCTCGGCCCCCAGCTGCAGACCGGGAAACACAAAGTCACTCCGCGGCCGCCCCGGCCCCGACCCTCCCCGCGGGCCGCTCTGGGTCCCGCCTGGCCCCGGTGCCCGGCTGCTCCCGGCCGTACCTGCTGCGCCAGGAGCTGGCGGCGGAGCTTCTGCCGCTCTCGGATCTCCTGCAGCCGGCTGTTCATGGCCGGCACCGGCACCGGCCCCAGCACCGGCACCGCTCCCGCCGCCGCCGCCGCTTCCCGCCCGCGCGTCACTTCCGCGCGCGCAATTCCCGCCGGGAAACGCCGCCGGCAGCCGCGCCGTGCCCGCTGTGTGTGCCCGCCCGCAGTGTGTGTGTGTGTGCCCACTGTGTGTGGTGTGTGTGTGTGTGTGTGTGTGTGTGTGTGTGTGTGTGTGTGTGTGTGTGTGTGTGTGTGTGTGTGTGTGTGTGTGTGTGTGTGTGTGTGTGTGTGCGTGTCTGTATCTGTGTCTGTGTGCCCGCTGTGTGTGCCAGCAGTGCTCGGCTCCCCGCAGGCGCTGCGCTGCACCGAGCGGCCCGAGGCGATACCCAGCTCGGGCCCTGTCACAGCCGGGACCGCTTAAGCACCCGGGCGGTTTTCCTAAAGTACATCCCTTATGTCCAGTTCCAATGTCCTGTGTGGTTATTCGCAGGTTAACCTTCGCGCTCTGCTTTCATCTCATCCTTTAGAAACTTCCGCTGGGAGGGAGAATAATCTAAGCAGCTCTTTTCATCTGATTTTTGGTGTCTTCATCGCTTCCTGCTGTCTCCCCTCTCCTCTGTGCTGTCTGTCTGGGAATGTATCTAATCCATATTTCACACTGACTTTCTGAGTGAGAATGATTCAGAATGAAGATGGAAACAAAAGCCTGTAATAAACGTCAGTCCCTATGTCTCACAAAAAGAAACTTAACAAAAGCATAAAGAAACATTACAAATTATCCCGCAGCTATAATTCATGCTGATGTTTGCTCTCCTGACACGGACCAATTCTTGCCATAACTGCCGGGGCAGGCAAGAGCTGAGAAGTGATGCTCAGCTCCCTGCTACACACGGCGTGCTGCTCCTCTCCTGGCTGCTGAGTGCCAGATTATGGCTTTAGTGACACAAGATGTTATTCTCCTTTTTCTGAATGTGGTGTATGTTGTGTACATAAAATTACATTCTGCAGGTCACACTGAAAACTGAGAAAGATGCATGAAGAGAAGGAAATGAAAGAAGTGCAAGTAAATACAAAAAGAAACCAATTCCAGCTGCTCACATTTCTCAGTGACACAATATCCTAGAGATATGATGGAGCTTTTGAAATGTTAAAACTCTACAATACTAAAAGTTGCATTTTCTATCTCCTTAGGGAATACAGTACTAGTTACACTGCCCTATCTATGGAAATGTTATGGAAAAGAAATACTCAGTAGCTGTCTCATGCTACTGTACAGTGCTTTGATGTTGTTGGCTGTAATGAATACAGTACAAATCTCTGCACAGTAACAAAATCACTTCCTCCTGGATGTGATCTGATGAGGTCTGTGGGAGCCTGCACTCCGTTTTTAGAACTGGTTGCTAAGATGAGCTGATCTTTACAAACATTAATGGCTATGAAGGTGTTCTGCTGTATGCATGCACTCTTTCAAAACAAAAAAGTTGAATTTTTGGAGAATGCTCCATGCCTTTCTTCTCCCCTGTGCATGCTGTGGTTTCAGCTCTGTGAGCCTTATATCCAGCCTGTGTTTCTGTTAAGGCAAGTACCAGACCAAATTCTCGCTGGTCTAATGGTGACTGAGGACTTTGTGGAATTGACATCGACTCTGATCCATTTTCCAGACTTTTTCCTTCATATTTATGAAGTCAATTGTTTCCTCATCCTGTTTTTATTTAGCTGATTATCCCTGAGTACATTACCTTTCACTTCTCTTTACTGACACACATTCAATCTTTTTAATTATTTCTCTTGTTGGGATAATTTTGAATTCAAATCCTGTCCTCCAGCCTACTTGTATCTACTTCCAGCATCAGGGGCTTGTGCAATAAGCGGATATTCTCTGCCACTTTGTTTAACCATTTATGGCATTATAAAGTATTTATAAAACACTGACAAATCATTTTATTCACATTCATTCACACCCATTTGGGAATTGTCTTACACTGATACATTCAAGTCTATACTACTTAAATATATATATTCAAGTCTGGACTACTCCACTGAGCAAAAAACTCTTACTTATTTTTTGTCAGTAGAAATTATTGTAAAAGTTACACAGAATTAGACCCAAACTGCTTAACTTAGCACTGTTCTTTCATTTTAATTGTTCTTCACATCTCAATATGTAAACTACATTTGTGCCCTATTAGATACTAAATAAATTCAAAAACTAGAAGCACCAAATAGACCAAACAGACGAAATGAGAAAGCTTATCTCTTCATAATAATCTCAGAAGAGATTATTAGAAAAACAGAAAATACAATAATATTTTATAACAGAAAAATGTATGTTAGTGTGGACTAACATCACACTCTTATTTCATGTCCTTTCCCTCCACACTTTCACTGAAGTACCTAGATCTACCTCTTTAGAGATGTCTTTATGAACTGTTACCTCAATTTTGGAGCCTATTTTGAACAAGTGACAGTATCCCAGCACCCAGTGACCGTGCTCACGCTGGTTTTTCTGCCCCTGCCTTAGGCTGTGTCCCTGCCAGAAGGTAAATCTGATTTAATGAGCCAACTGCAAAAGCACCACACCCATGAATCCGTACAAACTCACTGCAGCAGCTGCAATTTTGTTCAAAAACCTATTGCAAGTAACTGAGTAGCAGCAGAGTGTCTGTCAGGCGAGTGCTGCCTGTCCTTAGTAAGCCCACAAGCATCCAGCCAAAACAGAGCCATCATAAACACCCTGCCAGAGGCTGTGGATAATTTGCCTGGCATGTGCTGTGATTTCACACTTCATCTAGATCAAATTGCATTGCCACTTGATCCAGCCTTGGACATGTCCTTTGTGATGGACACAGAGCCTTGATGGTGGAGCTGCTGCCCCTGCACCAACTGCTCGTACCTGGATGTCACCAGTGATGGGAATTTTCAAAGAGATTCTGTAACTCCTTTGCTTTTGAATGGCATCATATTTCGTTCTACTTTGCCAGCAAGATTAAGTGACTTGCACACAACAGTTTAAAAAAATTATAAAGTATTTCTAATTCCTTTACATGGAAGAAACTCATTTAGTTTCTTAAATGGCCTGAACTAAACATTTTTTTGGCTTCCTCACAAGCAATATCCAACATTGCTGGAAGAAAACCAGCAGGATTGGAGCACAATTAGAGAAGCTTTTTGAACAGAACTTTGTTTTGTTGAAAAATGTGGACAGGTCAAGAGCGGGTTTTAACACCTTGCACTGGTGCAAGGTGTTAACTGCTTGTTTAACTGCTGGGAATAAAAATAATTTCTACTTTTAAAAATTTCTCTGATCAGTAAATTTTGTTCTAGAAACGTCACAAACGACCAAAATTATAATCTATATTCTTAATTCAAGATATCCTATTTACAGCTATTCAGACTTGACATTAGGAAGCATTTCTTTATGAGAGGGTGGCTCCTTGGAGAGGTGATCAATGTCCCAGGCAGTCTGTCAGTGTTCTAGAGGTGTTTGGACAATGCCCTTAACAACAGCCTTTAACTTTTGGTCAGCCCTGAGGTACTCAGGCAGATGGACCATATAACAGTCTGGTCTAGTTTATTCTATTCTAGAAATTCATTGTATTAATTTGAATTGCAAAAGATAAGATTTGGTATTTTTTACATTTCTTCATTCAAGTCCCACTTCATTTGGAGATCAGGCAATACTGGCTTCTCATCACATTCAGAAAATGCTTTTCGATAAAAATATCTGTGTATATGCCTTAAAATACAGCATGTGAAGAGAGGGTGGAGTGCAGCTTTGTTTCCTTGCATCTTGCCTTGTATTGACTCCTTTTCACTTAGACACTGCTCCCGTAGTGAGGCAGGAGCAAATCTCTAGTAATTATACAATCCAATGGTATTATTTGTTCTACCACTGAGCTGAATGTGATCCTCCCCAGGGCAGTACAGATCTAATGGCATGACACCTCTTGGCTTTACTGTTGCAGACCAAAGCATCAGTGTGAATTGGCAATGCTTTGAATAAAGAGACAGATTTCTGTGTTGAAGTGTGTTGGTGTCACACACATGTCAGTGTTCACTGACTTACAGACTTCACTCTACAAGCACAAGATCAGGAAATGTTATGTAGTGCTTTCCTGCTTCCCCTGTGTTTTTCATACAACACATTAAAATTATAGTGCCAGTTTTATCTTACAGACATAATCTGTGTCCCATCATGCTTGCAAAACAAGCACATTTATTTTTCTGTTTACAGGTGGTACTTGAGCACATTCTCTGTCTCAGAGCTGCTTGGTTTGTGCTGACTGGCAGTAAGGGAGACTGAATGACACCGTACAGAATGTGACAGGATATGGCAACTTGGCACCCTGAAAACCTCCCGTGTCTGACATCTCTGTATTCCAGAAAACTCTTCCTTATGTATTACCTGACATACTCAGTGCTTCAGTTTTCAGTATTATTTAGTTTTTCCTGGCTACCTCCATAGCTAAGTAAATGGGGTATTTGCCATCAGCATGTTATTTGTACAAAGCATTTTAAAATACAGCCCTGAATTTATTGTTTATCTTCTTGTTACTCTAGAATATGGCTTGTATTTAAACATCAGAGAAAGGAGTTTTCCTGTTTTTCACTTTTCCTGGATCCTAGGAAATTCAGAGAGAAATTCAGGAAGAAAAACCCACACATACAGGGAAAGAAAAAAAAAAAAGTGGACACATGGACTACACATCATTGGAATACTTTCCCCAGGGAAGTGTCCCAATATTGGACACTTTTAAGGGTGCTGGACCATCCTGTCTAGGCTGTGTTTTTGCCAAGAAAATTTGGATCAGATGGTCCTTGAGGTCCTTTCCAACATGGTGTTCTGTGATCTTATGATTCAAATTGCAAGTCCACCTCCTACAGCTCCCAGCACAAGTTACTTAATTGATTTCTAAGGGCTAAATTAAAGTGCTGCTGAAGCTAATGGCAACACTCTGAGATGAGACCTGGTTCCAAAATAAAGTAATAATCATAATAAAGCAAGGAGAGGTTAGAAATTATACAGCTGATAAAGTTAAGAGTACTTCTACTTCAGACAACTGGACATTTGGTCTGGTAGGATTTAAAGACTTGCCATTAGGAGGTATTGTGCAAAATAATAATATTTAAAAGTCTAAAGTAAAAAAAAAAAAGTAGGGTGTAGTGTAATACAGCACTTATTCAAAAAATAAATTGAGTGCTAAGCAGATCAATATGAAAACAGAAGTCACTATCTATGTTTTTTGTATAGCTGTACCTATAGAAAAAATATGTTGCTCTTCATAATCCAATGGGCCTAATTGTAATTTTTCCTTTTACTTGATATATCATGATGTCAGACAAGAGCACCAAGTATGAGAACAGTAAGTTAGAACATGTAATTCTACAGAGCCATTAGATTATCAAGGAAATAGCAATGGGGAAATCACAATGATAGGACAAGAGGGATCTGAGGAGATCAGAAATGAAAATGAATAAGGGAGGATTTAGCCAACAATGATGATTATAAGAGAGCACTTTGTTTTGCCAGTAGTTCCAGCAGCGGAACTTTCCTGCTTTGCCCCCTTGTCACCCTTCCCACATGCATTCAGTGGCAATCAAGGCAATCTAAGTGCCAGTGTCTGCCACAGGTCTGCACAATGCCAGTGCTGTTCTAACTACAGGAGACATAATTCAACAGTGCAAAGGTAACTCTGATCCCAGCTGGTACAGAAACTCCTCAAAACTGTACACAGGGTCCCCACCTTTTTTATTTTAAAGCAAATGCGTCTGCATTGTGAAATTTTTACTACATTGGTGGAAGGAGGCACAAATACCAAGTACATCTTTGTGCATCACTTTATAACAATCAAGGTGAAATGGTTGCTCCAGCTCTGCATATATTTGTGAAAGAGGGCTAGGAACTACTGGGATCTCTATTTTTTTAATGGTACAAATATGGGCAACTAAGGCATGTATCCATAATGCACAATATAGTCTCACTAATATAAGAAGATTCACTGGTTCAATGAAATTATTAACCTATACTGCCAAGAGACCATGGATTATAAACACTCATCAATCTACTCCCCTCCTTAACAGTTACACTTCTCAATTGAAATTGCAGGTAAAACAAAAGCTAATTTAAAATTAGTCCTCTTGCTTTCAATACAAACCAATAAATCCCAGTCTCCGTGACTCAAGTAAGTATAAACTGTTTTTTTTAGCTTTCCCTTCAGTACGTATGAGAATATGTGTTCCTTTGAAAAAATAGTAATATTCTTATCCAAAACTATTACTAATGATAAGAGAATGAAACCTTTGCAATATCTTCCTCAGAAAACAAATATATTTAAAATAGGAAGGATTAAATTTGGGTAATGCTGACCAAGGATCATAGCATATATGTAGCTCAGCGCTGAAGTAATTCCTGCACCCCTCTGAAACTCTGCAGAAAAAAATGTCTTTACAGACTGTGTGTGTGTTGCTGTTGGAGGTAAATGTAGCAAAGAGCAGAAATGCCTCATTCCACTGCTGCTAATGAGGAGGTGGAACTTGGGTTAGGTGGAAAACAAAACCACAAACCAACCCTGCCTGCCTCCCTTTCTGTGGTTTGGAATTTTCGCTGCACTTACACTTCACTACAATGAAATGCAGAATCCTCAAACAGGTATTATTAAGAAATGTTTTCAGAAATTTATCTCTGAGCAAAGAGAAGACAAATGCTACCACTGCAGACATAAATCATTGGAGGCAGCTACCTGGATTGTTTGTGAGAGAAGAACTTATTTAAACAAGTGCATTTATAAAGCATTGTTTACCCCAGGGAACTTTCCACACATGAATGTCACAGGAAATTGAAGAAGGTCATATATCTCAGCTCTGTGAACCAGTTGTCCTCAGTGACAGGGGATGTTTTGTATAAATAAGGCTTAATCCTGCTCTGTGGCAGGCTTACCTAATGTTGACTCATTTGCAAGGACCACCTTGTATATGAAAAAGAGTCCAAAATGTATGTTTTATGATGAAGAAAACACTAATTTTTTATTTTTTCAGATTCTGTGTCCCTTAGAGGACTGTCTCAGCAAATCCCGCATAGACTCAGAGTAGTCAGGTTTGGAACTAAAGCTCCATTTCTCAGCAAAACTCCATTAAGTTTGTTTGTTAACAAATGTGATTTTCTATACCATTTCTTCAAAATATCCTCCTTGGCATATTCTTGCCTCTTTAAATATACTTACTTACAGGCTGGCTACACAGCCTCCCCTTTCACCCAGTTAACAGACTGCAACATATGGGATGCTGCCTTTACTTCCCATTGCAGCATCAGGAGATAAAGCAGCACCTCTGCTGTGTTTCCACAGGCAGGCTGGGGCTGTCCTGCCCTCACACTCCAGTCTCACTCCCCACTCTGCCACATGGCACCGCACACTTGGGATCTGCTGAACGCTCCTGCTGTGAGAGGAGCATAAGGAGTGCTTGGAGGGTGCTCAGGTAAGCAATACCAAAGCAGGCTCAAACCCCAGGGCATGAACACGCAAGTTCCTGGGTGTTGCTGAAATAGTAGCAACACCATGGACATATCCTGTCTCCAGTGCTCCAAAGTGTTACACCTGGAACTCCTATAACTTGCTTTACACATGCAACAGAAACTGGTGCCCAGTTTTAAACCTTGCAGTTACTTACAGTGTTGAGCACATATACAGCTCTGTACTGATCTCCTCCAGAAAATCAAGTTTCTTACTGCCTTGTTCCAGGAAAACAGGTTCCTTATTCCCTTCTAATACAAACTCATCTCCTTGCACAAGAAAGTACTTAACACTTTAAAAAAGCTTTTCCTGTGATCTCATTACTGTGCACACTGTGTTATGTGTTAATGGAAACCTCATCAATTACCGGCTGTTCAGCTACATCCTGTGCAATGCAGGGTCACCCTATGGAGCTTATATGGAATTATGGACAAAAGGCCTATTCTCTTCCACATAAGCACAAACCCAAATTAATTTTGAGTCAGACTTGGCAGCATTTCAAATTTCTGCTGCCCATGTAGTTAAAAAGAATGACACTAATGAATAAAATTATTTTATAAGAGCGCTGACTTACATCCTAAACATGTTGACTCATTTCTGCACCCATGCCATGGCTCATTTCGCACATGGAAGTGTCCTTTGTGTGAAGCCTTGCTTCCTCTCTTAGTCCTGAACTTCAGCCTCATGTTTGATCTCTCCCAGTGCCCACTAGGTCATGTGTACGAGTTTTTCCATTTATTCCAGCACTTGATCTATTTGCCCTGGCACAGTTGATTATATGAAAAAAAAAAAAAAAAAGTACAAAATTATTATGAATGGTTATAATGAAAATAATTTCCTTGTTGTGCCTGGCTGTTTGACTACATTTTCTCTGCTTGGTACCTCTTTCCTGGGGGAATTTCTCACAGAGCTCATTGCCTGAAGTCAGCCCTTGCTCTGAGCTCTGCTTGGCACTGACCTGGCCAGGAGGGAATACAGGAGAGAATGCCTTGGACAGGGTTATCAGTGGCAGTGAGACAGGACTGAGTCAGGCCTTTACTTGTCACCAGTATTTTAACTGAATTCCACCAACAGCTGGAAGTGCTCAGCTTTTCTAAAAGCTCTGCTGACAGCACACTGCATGAGTGACTCGAAAATAAAGGTAAGCAGCTTTACTGAACACAGGAAGAGGCTAATCAGTGAATTTTCCTATTGATTCACATGGCAGCAGAATTAGACTGATTCTCCAGCTGAATTTTAAATGCCGGGTACTAAATGCTTTGAAATGCAGGACTACTATTTTTGCATGGTTAACCCACACGTCAGATGTTTTCACCTATTCACATGAGCCACTCACTGAAAATTAGCCCTCTAATAACCTGTATCCTCACACAATGCAAAATCAGAGCCAGCCACAGGGAAGAACTATCAAGTGCTTTTAGAAAGCTATTAGGATGAAGGAAGCTCTTGAGTAAGTTTCCTTCAAAGCCTTGCTTCTTATGAATAACCCACAAAGGTCTGTTTTATGTGAATATTTCCAGTATTTCCATTTCTTGGTTAACCTAAGGAATCTATGCATGGAAATGTGGGGGGAGCAGGGGGTGTTGCAGTGGTCAGATCCATTGATAATTACGAATTATTCTTTGTTTTATCAACAGTTTGGTGTTGGGACTATCAAATACCAGTAGAGAAAGAAGCAGCCAAGCCTGTGAAATTCTACAGAAACTAAAACCTATTCTGGCAGATGATTTCCAGCTGCTGTCATGGAAGTTGCCAGTGCACAGCACAGATTTGACTGCTGTCAAGACAAGCATTGGACTAAGTATTGGAACCATTTTGCAAAATGGGGAATGAGCTTCACCTGGAGCCAGCTCACCCACTGGGATGTCATCTTAAAGGATTATTTTCCCTATCAATCCCAAAACACCAAAACAAGACTTTGCTTTCCTAGAAAAATACAGGCCTTGTTAAACACAGATTACTGACTTTAAATCCCCCAGTGCTGCAGCAGGAGTTTAACTAGCACAGTTTCCAAAGATTCATGATTTTTCAGCATTTTTTGCCTTTTTTTCCTGAAAAGGTGGATGCTGTAATTTCAGAATCCAAGCAATATGTAACACCCAGACTGATTCTGAGGTTTCCAAAGAACTTCTTGCCTATTTTCCTAACTAAGAAAACATATTTTTTCTTTCCTTTTCATTTGCAATTCAACTTGTGAATGACTTTTCAACAGTTTTGCACAGCACAGAGAACACTTTTTAAGGCAGCCAAATGCACTAAGTGCATTTCCTATTTGGCATCTTTCTAAAGCTATACTAGAGTAATAATCCTCTGTTTCTTGTTTCTAAATATGTGGAGGTAAAGTCCACCCTTAAAGCCCAGTGCAGTTTTTTACTGTTATTTTAAGTGTGAGACTCCATTTTAAGTCCAAAAGAATCAAGGCACTCAAAACCACAGTCTATAAATGCAGCTCTTGTTTTGTCTTTGCTCTTTCCAATAATTTTTGAGTGATTATTATTTCAAGTGGCAGAGGCAGAAGTCACAGAGACAATGAGCTACAAGTGTGATAAAAGCAGTCAAGCAGATCAGAGTGATTCTCTGCGTGGCACCTCTAAGTGCCAGAGCCGCAGGACAAACTGTGCATGTGCTCACACTGTTCAGACACCAGAGGAACCATATGGGGGAGACACTCGGAAATGCTCAAGGCAAGACAGAAGCTGCAAGCAAAGTGCAACGCATACAGCCTGCAAAAAAAACTCCACCAGCTCCAGGATTCCTTAGAAGAGTGCCCCTCCTCTTTCCAGTGAGTTTGCCATCGACGCCTGGAATGGACGCCAGACTGAGTCCCTGATTTGTAAATTGTACCAAAAGCATTATTTCCTGCAGCATTAACAGACCTCATATCATAGGGAAAGCTCATTTATAATTACTGAAACAAATGAACGCTCCTTCTCCTTATAAGACCACATCAGAAAGAACAATCATGATAAAAATTTAAATGTTCAAGAGCCAATCTGTACATGTGGATCTGTCTTGGGAGCGAATCATTATGACACTGCGTTTTCTCTTCTTCATGCTTTTTGGAATTGTAGTTACTTCCAAATCTTTTTCCCTGAGTAGCCTGCCCTCTTTTCCCCCACCTGAGGGTTGAGTACCGTTTTGCAAGCTCAAACACAAATAGGTAAAGAAGGTTCACTGCACAGCCCACACACCTTGGGGAGGTGAATGCAATCAGAATACATGAATAAGTGCCAGGCTCAGAGCTTTGCCTGAAGCGCTTTGCGGGACTCATCATACTCATTTGTTCTCTTCCCCCTGTGCTGATCATGAGAACCCTTTGTCTTCCAGGGTACAGAGGGTTGGAAAAAGAGCTGAGATCAGGGAAAATGAAATATTCCTGTTACTTGATGCCAAAAAGTGTTTACTAGGCAATGAAGGAAACCTTAACCAGCTAGGCTGAGCATGCTTTTAGCTGGTCCTTCCCAAAGGATAAAAGCAAGCAACTTGTCATGACAGAAACAGAATTTCAGACAATTTAAAAATGGCCATAATGAGTTGCTTTCAGGCTAATGTCTTTTATATAGTCAGATACTTTGAAAACAAATTAAATTCTTGCCAGTCCTGACGCTTTTTAAAATAATGCATATCCATATTCCCAAAAGAAATCTCAGCAAGAAAGAACGATCTGTGCATTTCTGTCCACAAACAAGTGCAACAGACACTGTGATAGCATAGTTATCACATTGCTGTAGAAACCCCAGCAGAGTATGCTTTAACTTTGTGAGCGATTAAAATACAAACTATAATGCTGCAATAAAGAATTAACCACAGATGAGCAGAACTAAGACAAACACAGGCAATCCCAAACACTACAGTACCTGCTTTCCTCAGCATTGGCTCTTTTTTGTTCTTATGAATAAAAGTTTAAGCTGGTAAAGCTGCATTTTGTACCTTTTGAACAATTTGGAGGCTGCTGAAGGAGGGGCACTGTTCACTGGATATTTGTGGCGTTCTGCATGGAAAGCAGAAAGCACCCTCTTTCTTTTAGACTTTTGTCTCAACAAGAGATAGTGGAAATACTGATGTGCTCACTCAGGAACCAGACTAACACTTGCCAGACAAAAAAATTAGAGAGGAAAAAGTATCTTACGGAGAGGTGAATCAACAGCCTCACATTACAGACAAATTGCCAAATAAAGGGTGTGTGCTCCATAAGGAAGAATTTGACCTCAAGAATGAACAGCATAGATTAAAACTAGCAGTAAAGTAGAACATAGTAACTAACAACCGGACATTAGGAGACAAAGAAGCAGAAACAACTGACAGCCATCCCGGTGGGACAAGGAAATCAGAGACGATCAGGTCATGCAGACCTCTGCAGTGCTCGGAAATAAGCAGATTACTATTCAGAGCACACGGGACTGGGATAATGCTAAACCCTCGAAGACATTTCACAGCATGTGTTTCCAGCCCCTTTGTTCCCCGCTCACACTGCTGGGGATCTCTCCATCCCTGTGCCGCCCCAGACGGCCCCGAGGGCCCGTATTGTCCCTCTCGCCCCGAAGCTGCGCGCCCCAGGCCAGGCTCTGTCCCGGCTCCTTCTGCTCTTTGTGAGGCTGTCGGAGGTCGAGGGAGAGCGAGGCACGGGGCGAGGGCAGAGAAGGCGGCTGCTCGGGGAGCTCTAGTGCGAGGGGTGGGGTAAGCCTGCGGAGCTGCGGTGGGACCGCGGGCAGCGCAGAACCCGGTACGGGGGTGGCAACCCCGGGGCCGGGCTCGGGGGACTCATCCCCCTGTAAACCCCGCCGGGGCTGCCCGAGGGGCCGTGCCCGCGGCCGGCCGGCAGCTCAGCTCGCCGCCACGCCGGGCAGGCTGCGGCAGGTAGGGAGCCGGCAGCGCCGGGGCCGCGCCTCTCGGCGCCCCGCTCGCCCTGCCCCCGCGGGCCGGGCAGCCGGGGGCGGGCGGCAGGGGTGTGCGGAGAGGGGGATTAGCGGGACGCCGCGGCCCCGCCTTCCCTCCTCGCATCCCGGCCGCGATGAGAGGGGGAGATGGACCCGAGCCGGCGGGACTGGCACCATGACATTCGCCGGCTTCGTGGTGGCGCTGGTGATAGGGGCGATCCCCGGAGCCCGCGGGCCGGGGCAGGTCTCCGCCAGCCTCCCGGCCGCCCGCCCCCCACAGCCCCCGGCCGGCTGTCCCGCCGGGGGCTTCCCCGCGGCCCAGCGCCCCTGGGCGCCGGCGGCGCCCGCTCTGCCGCGGCGGGGGGCGGCGGGCCGGGCACCGCGGGGCCGCCGCAGCTCCTGCGCCCTGCCCGGCGGCGGCGAGGGGCGGCCCGGCTGCGCCCCTGGGAGCGGCCGGGGCTCGGAGGAGCGCGGCCGCGCTGACTGCGAGCGAGGTAAGCGGGGAGGGGGCGAGCCCGGGGCGGCGGCGGAGCGGGAGAGAGCGCGGGGCTGCGGGACAAGGGCGAGACAGACACTGAGAGAGCCTTGGCCGGGCGGCGGCGTTCTCCCATCCCGTACCCGGTTCCCTGTCGCTGGAGGGAACGGGGGACGAGGGGACGGACAGCGTCTGCCAAAGTGACAGCCAAAGCTGTTCCAGAGGAGAGTTAAACTCGTGCATCAGAGGATGCAGCGGAAAGACGAAGGTGCCGCCTGGGTTTATTCCGCCGCTATTCTAATACTGGCTAGGCGAACCGCGTTTCAAAGCTGTGCCGTAAGTGTTCAGTAGGCTCAGCTTGCCAAGGCTGGCTGGCATTGCTTTTTTGTAACCGGGTTCACTTATCCGGGAAGCACTTCGTCTGCAGAAGTGAAGTGGCAGCAAGAGAAATAGAAGGATGCCTGGCTCCAAAGAAGAACTGTTTACACAGTATGACTTTCTTTTTCCTCCCTACATCTTAGGATAAATGGGTTCACAAATTA
Organism: Poecile atricapillus; assembly: GCF_030490865.1. NCBI lineage: Eukaryota > Metazoa > Chordata > Aves > Passeriformes > Paridae > Poecile > Poecile atricapillus. Next base: position 6,942,972 of record NC_081252.1, read on the forward strand.
GTGCTGGTGCTCAACAGTATCTGTGAGGCTGAGACAAGATACTTGTGCTCCCCTCACACACTCCCAGCTGAACTCCTGCTGACTTCAGTGGAAGTTTTCAGTGTGTAAGGACTGAACAGCAATTTCAGCATCCAGCCCTTGATCAGCTTTACATTTCATTAGTGCTGACACTAAATATACTGATGTTCAGTCTGGTTTTGAATGACTTCACATTCTCTCCTGCATTGCTCTGGTATTATCTCTTACCTAAATAAGAATTGTGTCCCATCTATAGCTATACTAAACATGATCAAGCATAATTGTTGAAATGAAAATTAAAATTCCCTGCTTCGCTGTCCTTCCTTTTACATATTTTGTAATACCACCAAGTCAGCAAGGAAGATGATCATTAATATTACTATTTTGTTTGTTGTGAAAGCTGACTTTGGGTTGTGAGGATTTTTTAAAATGAATTTCCTTTCAGATGACTGAAAAGGATTGTTGTCCTTCTCTTCCAACAGTAGCCATAGGAGGTGTGTGGAAAAACAAAGCTAATTAGAGCAACATGGTAATTATACATATTGGTATAAAATACCACATCAAGAAGATAATGGAGGCACCAAGGTCCCTATTGATCATTTACACATTAAAAAAAATGCAGCTTCCACAGCTGTGTTCCAAGTCAAATGAACTCCTTCAAGAAGAAAGAATGATGTTATGCAGTACAGATGTTTCCCTGGAAAGAATAGCAGGCAGCTGCTGGCATGGAGGAGAAAACAGATACCTAGACACAGATGAAAAAACCCCTGAAGACTTCATGCCCTTTAACTGGTCTCACTTTCAGAAAGGGCACCACAGTTGCTCCTCTAATTTAGCCCAACATATTAATAGTTTTTTTTAGAATTCTTCAGTCTGGTTCCCAAAATACTTTAAGAAGTCTAATATAATAGCGAAGTAAACAGCAGTTTATCACTAAGAACTCTGTCTGGCACTTAGTAAAGTAAGTCTCAGAATCCCCTGTAACTTCAGCATGAAGAGGATTTACGCAAAAAAACCACCAAAAATACCTCATGATTTGGGTTTAGCTGTGTTTCTCCAGTCTTTTCAGAATGCTGCTTTGTTCTCCCCCAAAAAAGGAAATCCAGGTTGGCCCCTGCTAAGAGGGAGGACACAGCTACTGAACAATAGCCAATGCTTTGTAATGGACAGATTGCTCCTGTTGGACTCGGTGGTCAACTCCAGTGGCATCACCAGGGTCAATGCCTGTCCAAAAGCCTCCATGGGGGCAATATGAAAGGATCAGGGAGTTTGTGAGATGGCTTAAGGTAGAACACGGACACAAATCAAGCCATTTGCCCAAAAATAAAAGATTATTGTAACATTCCCCCTGAAGCATGTTCCTTTCTCACAAGAAGCAAGAAGATGCCAGTCTTCTGCAATGTCATGATGTGGTTATAGCTAGGGAGGGACAGACTGCTCAGGGAGAACCTCACTGCACCTCTTGCTTTAGTACCTGGGCTAAGGAAGCCCATACTCAGTGTTAGGCACCTGTCATAACTAAATACAATACCATATTCAAAGGCCTACCTGTAAATCTCTGGGTTTTTCTAGCTTAAATATTATGACTTATCTGCAAAGTTGATTGGCTAAATTTTGTGCATGTGTATATATTAAACTGTTTTATATTTAAACAGTAACAATGAAAGATTTTTTACAAAGTGCCTTTGCAATTATACTGTACACTACCAGTCTAAAATCAGTTTCACAGTTTAAAATAGTAGTATTATTGGTGTTTCACTTCCTTCCTTCTAAAAATATCTGGGTAACATTACTTATTCATGCCTTGAAAGCAAGTACACCAAACACAAATATATATAAATTATCATGATTAACCAAGGACATCACAGAGGACAATAAATGAATATGAGCATACCCTCTACACAGAGCCAGTGTAAGTCCACCAGAATTTAGTATTTTAGTTGCTGCTAATAACAACTCACCTGTGGTGTGCTCAGGCTCCAGGAACGAGGCCTAGCTCAGTACCTGGGAGGAGCGGCTGCCACACAGTTTGTGTGGCAAACAGTTACAGTTTTGTGCATATGTTGTTCATGCTGTGCTGTTCCACATCTAATTTAGAGCACTTTGAATCAAGTGGGTTAATTATTTTATTTTCTATTACAAAGAGGGACCAATAACCAAAACAGGTCTCTCTTTGTCAGAGGTCAGTGGCAGAACTGGAAATAAAGTACCCATCTCCAGGAAAGCCTGACTTTAGAACCTTTCCATTAAAATTGCTTTTATCAAAAGTTGATTATACTAATGTCAATCAAATAAAGCTTCACTAAACTTTTGTGAGAAGAAGAATCAAGCCTGAGGCTCATGATCGAAACACCAGATTATTCTCCCTACCTGTTATTCTACAGTCCAAGCAGTTGATGGAATGACTTTTGGGATTTTGGTTCATTTAATAGCTTATGATTAGAACTGAAACACGAATGTCCATATTTTCCTTCTAAGAAGCAGCTCCTCTGGAGCTATTCTTACCAGACCTGCAGAGTGTGAGACCCCTCATTTTCTCCAGCTCTGCCCACATAAGACAACTGCAGTCCTTCAGAGCCATTATATTGCAGTTTCAGTTTAGTTTCTCAGAGCCTTAAACCACTGATTGCTGACATGATGGATCTCAGTGCTGCAGAGGAACCAATGCAGCACATTACACACTCACTGTATACAATATTTATGACAGTTCTAATAAAGGATCCTTGAGTATGCCACACTGATACTGATTCTCAAGATAGTTCTTTAAAAGTAGTTCTGCCAGAGGCACCCTTTTTTCAAGGTTAAAATGCCTGGGGAAAATAACTGTAATTTTAGACTAAAAGCAGTGCTCAGGAAAGTGACAGACAGCAGCATTCACTGATCACAGTGAGCACCTTGCATGACTTTGCTGAAGTTAACAGGATTCACTTCTTTGATTTCAGTCAGGCCTGATCCTGGAAGAGAAGTTTCCAATGATTTGAACCAATGTCAGGTTTTACCTATGCTACATGTAGCTTTTTACAAGTGCCTCATACAAACCAGTGAGTTAGTTTCATTCTGAAACTGGGAGAGACCCTTTTATAGCTATTATGGATCATCCCCATGTATTCTAAATGCTGCAAGTTACAGTGTGGTCCCATGGGATATAGAGCGTTTATCCATGGGAAACCCTCACACTTTATGTCAATTTTCACTGACCTAATAGACTCCAAGACAACAGAGATGAATTTTCAGTGCAAGGCCTTTCTGGAGCACTATCCCACACTGGAACACCTTGGTCATTAGGGCAGAAATAAAAATATTTTTTGTTTTTACAGATTTCCAAAATTGAAATTACTTCACTTGCTTTGCTTTAAATCTGCCATTTCAGAGCACACTGCACCAGGGTGAAAGGCACAGGCAATTTCTACTTCTGATTCCTATTTCCCAGCCTACATTTGCAGCCAAATTTTAAACATTTGGACAGCTGTTGACCACGAAACTGTGGCACACCTTTAGCCAATACCATAAATGCCACTGCTGCAGCACTAACACATACAGTAGAGGTGGAAGTGATTCCCATTCTATTTGCAATTCAGCCACACAGTAACAATGCTCATTTCCAGTGAAATGTAAAAAATAAAACAGCATCTCCACATATGAGAATGGAGAGGAAAAGAGGCCAAGCACAACAGCGCGATTCCTTTGAAGCCCTTCTGCTTTTTGGAGGTAATTAAAAGTTGGCTGGGTGGTTTTCCTCTCCCTGGTTTCATCTTCAGCCTCTATGGCAGGTGTTCTGGAGCAAGTCTCAGCAGCACCCACTGGATACCCTTACTTCCTTGCATTTGCAAGTATAACTTAATCTCCTTTCAACAGTGAGAGCAGATAGGAAAGACTGTGACTTGGGCAGATACCAGGACAACTAAAATTACCAGACTGTATGTAAACAACAGGAATTGACCGTCAGTAACCTCAGCTAGAACACAATTACAGTAAATGCACACATACTTTCTGAGTGTTTATAAATGAAGGAGTTTCTGTCAAGAGAGCAGATTATATTTTTTAGCAAAAGGCTGAATTAAGTCAGTCCTAAGACCACAGGATGTACCTAGAGCTGCCTCATAAGCCTGCTTTGTGTCCTGTGCCCTTGTTTTTAACTATTGTGGGGTCAGGTCACCTCTCCTCATCCTCCCTCTTCCTGACCAGTGCTGAGGAGGGCAGAGCCATGGGCAGGATCCTGGTGCTGCTGTTCCCTGCTGCTGAGATTTGTGTGCTGAGGCAGGGTGGGTTTGATAAGCGCTTTAAGCAGAGGTCTGACACCATATTGAACTGGTGGAGAGCACAAAGAGTAGATACTACGGCACTAGCCCTACTCCCAACAAGTTTCGTTTTCTTCAGCAAATAAAAGAGCTGAAAATTATAGCTTAAAATTTTGAGATGCTACTAAACCTCTGACTCCAGAAAGCTAGAGCCTCCAGCGCATACACTTAAGCCAGACATGTTTGCCCAGGGGGAATGCAACTCTTCTGCAGAGCTGGGCTCCAGGGGCAGCACAGAGGAAGCCCCTGAGACATGCGCTGGGATGCTTGAGGCGTTGCATTGGAACAGCAGTAGACTTAACCAGTGAAAATAAGAACGAACCTGTATCCTTTCAATCATGATAAAAGACTAGGTTTCTTGATTTTTCACTATGAAGCGAAAAAGTGTTTCCTGGTAATTTTATGCAAATGCAAACACTGACTATCTTTCAATTAAAATATTAACGCATAAACAGACAGTTGGTAATACAGCACAGACACACATGATGGCAGATCATGCTGTTGTCCTGCAATTCCCTAGGATCAACTTACACAGGAAACACAGAGCTGTGTTTCAGCATGAAGAAAGTGTTTTATAACCTGGAAAGAAAAACTAAGCTACTGTAATCAAAGTCCTCATGTTGAAGGTTCTGTTTTATGAGGTATCACTACCGTAACTAATGTATCTCTTGATCTGGAAATATAACTACCAGGTGTCTGCATACCGCAATGTTTTGAGTAAACAGAGAAATAATTTTCTCATTACTGCCCTTTGATTTGTTTGCTATATAATTATGACTTGGTCATAAGACAGAGTTTGATACATACTTCAAAGTGCATATACCATATATTTGGTTACCTCTATTAAATGGCAGGTTTAATATTACCTACATGTAAAAATAGGCTTTCTTTTTATTTCTTTCTAGTTAACTTATCAGGTGAAAATCAAGAATATTTAAAATTGGTCACAAAATTACCTTTAACAATCCTCTTGTGTGTTTTGCTGTGTGTACATGACTAAGTTCTTCCACCACTATCTTGGGAAATCTGTAAATACAGAAAGAGGAGTGAGCCAAATTCTGCCATGGAGACCTTAGAAGAGGATTTTATTCTTCAAGTACTTACTTATTCAAATATTTGAATAAAAACATTGTGTAATGTGTACTCAGGAAGCACTGTATTGATTTCAGTAGGTGTCATGCAGCACTGTAAGCAATCATGCACTAAAATGGAGATGACATCTTCCAACTTGCTTTCTGGTATGTCAGGCATCACTTTGCTATGAGTGCAGTTGATGTTTCAAATGAAAATAATAGTCTATACAAAAGTCTGGTGAAGAGCAGAAATAAACAGAATTCCAGACTCTGTCTGTGACACATACAGAAAAACACAAACAGAAAAATTGTGAAGACAGATAAATGATGAGCAACATGTCTACAGTATAGTTATATTTGACTCGGTAATAATCCTCTCTCAGGAATGGTAGCTCACTCAGTAACATGAGTTGAATAAATGTTGTTTGTAATTTACTGCACACTAAGTTACTGCTGAGAAAGTAAACAGGAGGCAAAAAGGAACATGCCAAGCCAAACATGAGGTTAATTAATTCCTCAAGTTATTTAGCAGTTGTTTGGCTTGGTGGTTTTATAAAATACGCTGAACTAAACACAAGACAGAAGCTGAGAAGAAAAAGTGGAAATACCTATTATCATTATTATTTACATAAAGATGAACACAGACATAGTGAAATGCAGGCACAAACACTGACTACCTTCATCCCATTGCTAAATCTCTGCAAACTGGATGATGGTGTAGCTTCTAAGTAGATCACAGAACAGAGGCAGATGGATTAACTGGGATTTCAGGCAATACAAATTAATACAGCTGGGCTGTGTTTGATTATTTAACAGAAATGTTTCTTGTTGAATTACTGCTCTGTCATGATTGGTTTCTGTTTCTGTGTAATTATCTCTATGACCAGCTTCTTCCCACCTTTGTCAGTGGCACTTGGTTACCTTCAACAGTAGATGCATCTGACATCTCAAGTAAAACTTCTGTAATACAAAAATGTAAAATCTGCTAATTTTTTTTGGATTTCTGTGCTCTGTAGCTCTCAAGAATCACATTTTTTCCCCTCCCCACTTCTTTTAGACAATTCCTTATGGGTTTTAGCTTGCTTTGTCTGAGAATTTGGTAAAGACTCTCCTGAATTAATAGAGCTACATGCAGTGTTTTTCTGTCTGAGAAGAGTATGAACAAATGCATTCTTTGGCTAAAATAAACTGCTGTCATCTATGACATGTATAATGTAACATGGGTCAGAGAAAAAGCTATGCAGTCCCTGTGGTTATTTTCTGATTCCCTTAAGGTCAATGGAATTTTGTGAAAGATAAAAGTATAGCATATTTTACACAAATATATACATACACTAGATCTATATATCTATATACATACATACATATGATTTTCTCATTTGGACAGAGGAAATCCCATTTCAATAATTATGTGTCTATAAATACTTTCTCTTTGTTAGATCTTGAACTAAGTTGTGGCATCAGAAGGATCAGAAATATGATGCAGTTTCAGCATGTTTTTTTACATGAGGAGCAAAATGCTTTCCTCATGTAAAAAAAGGGCTTTCTCAATTTGTGTATCACTGCACAAGCATGGTTAGGTGTGCCAGAATGTTTCTTGGAAACAGCTCAGTATCCATGAAACAAGAACTCGGGGAAAATGAGGTTCAGTGTCTTTCGTGTGGGATGCATTAACTGAGCAACAGAGTATCTTGGAGGTGTAATTGTTTTATTTTTCATTTTTGGTAACTAGGGTCAGTGAGACTCCGGGGAGGCAAGAATGAGTTTGAAGGTGCAGTGGAGGTTTATTTGAATGGAATCTGGGGAACAATCTGTGGGAGCCAGTGGGACGATAATGACGCCACAGTTGTATGTCGACAGCTTGCACTTGGGTAAGTTTTGGTTTGAGTAAAAATCAGTCAATTCATTTTCATGATGTTTCAATATAAAGGACAATCTACTCTGTAAATCCTCAGGGCTTTTTCTGTTTGATGGTTACTTTTTCTGTTTGAATGCTGAAGTTGTTCTTCCCAGAATACTTTGCTTGCTTCATCCACATTACACTTCAAAGAGGAAATCAATACTTCCTTGGAAAGCTGAAGATAGGATCTGGACAGGAGCAGACCGTGGCAAATGCCTTCCTTTCAAAGTGAAATGTGTGAACAGGTCAGCAAGCTTCAGGCAAACACAAACTGCTCTACTGGACATCTGGGAGATGTCCACAAGGACAGAATTACATGGTCCCATCCTGATCTCACACGTCTAAGTGTCAATCAGCACTCCAGTGAGGTTATTGAATCTGTAACAACGTAAATGTGGCCTGGATTAGACTCTACACGGGCTCCTAATCACAGGAAAATTCCTGATTTTCAAGGGAAAGGAGTTCTCCTAGTAATCACCCACTGTAGTATGCCAAATGACACCTGGAGCTCATCCTATGTTTTTGGCAAACGGCAAACATTTCAGAGCTACAGCCATAGCAGACAGGTTCAAAGTCCCTGCAGTGTCCTCACTGACTACCACCTCCCACTGCTGCCAGAATGGAGTTCATCAACAGCACCCTTTAGCATCATTTGGCTGCCTTTATTGCCTTTCTAACATTTCTATCACTCACATACCAAAGCAGTGGTTTTGCTTGCTACAAGCAGTAAGGGGCTTTTATAGCAGACTTGCACTGTGACATTCCTAATGATTATTCCATTTTTTAAGACTGCTAGCCAGAACTAAACCTAAGCTGGTTTATAATGTTCAATACTAATCTGGACACACCGTGCCAACTTATAAAAATATGAGGATTAGATGAGATAAAAGTTCAGCCATCTGGAGGCTGTGATTTTGCTTATGACTTCAGCTGTCTACATGCAGTGGCTCCTTCCCTCATTTTCATCTAAGTCCTATCTGCTTTCCATACCCTGAACATTTCAGCTGAATGAGGATGCTGTTAGCAAAAGCAGTTCAGCGATACGGGTGAATGGTTTCGTCTTTTCAACAGAAATGGCTCAAAGCTGAACCCAGGCCAAAAAAGCCCCAAGCAAACAGTAGCTGAAAGCTTCAGCTACCTTGAATGTTTGGCAGAAATTTGCATCTCGGTACCACCAGGTGAACTCACTGGTGCTTTTCAGGTGCTCCATCTATCTGTTCCTTTATTTTAAATTTGCTGTGCTTTGCTAGGAAGAGAAGACGGCTCTGTAAGTGTTGCTGTAGATTCAGCATGAGAAGGAAACAGAGCTGTTTATAAAATGTTCTGAGTGGATGGGAATGGCTGAATAAAGAGAAATGGATGGGGGCCTGGGGGACCTGATGCAACAGAGGTGGTTGCACTGCCTCATCATCACAGCCACAATACTTGGCATTTATGGACAGAGCTTGGTACATCTTCATGGAGTGAGGGACTGAAAAAGGGATAAAGACCTGGTGGCATTACCCCTCCTGGAACTGTAACTGCAGTGGGCTGGTATTGTAGAGTCACCTCTGGACTGTGGACTCTGTGTTGATTTTTGTAGTTAGAAACCAGGAGAGCAGGAATGTAGCTGGCTCTGCAGCAACACAGTCCTTGTACTAAAATATCCCACAACAAAATGGTGAGAACTGGGTCACATCTGTTACTTTTCTTTATGCAGAAGACAATGCTGAACTGTATGAAAATGTGATGAATTTACACTACTGAAGAAAGCCCTTTCTTTTCTACTCCAAGATTTATACATGAGAAAATGTTCCCACTTCCCTTCCTCCCACTCTGATGCCCTATCCTGATTATTTTTACAGGGAAAAAGGTACAGCAAAACACATACCCTTTGCTGGACTAGGCCTTATTCCTGTTTTCTGGAGTGAAGTGCGTTGTCGTGGTGATGAAGAAAATATACTGTTATGTGAAAAAGACACCTGGCAAGATGGGACATGTCCTCAAAAAATGGCAGCTGCTGTCACATGTAGCTCCTCCCTGGGTAAAAAAAATACATATGGTTTTCTCATGTCCTTATTTTATTTAAGCAGGAGTTGTAATAATTACTCATTATAAAATCAGAAAAAGTGTTAAGATTTCTTGGAACAGATTATAATTGAATTAACTGCTTCAAATACCTCAACCAGCACCTAGCTTATCAACTTTTTACCTTCACTATAGTCAACAACAAATTGCTTCTTTCAGATGTAGCTTGTGAGAAAGAGTAAAGTAACAAGAATCTCTGGCTGTAAAATGAGGATTGCTTCCCCATTTGTTTTTCTTTAATGTCGAAATTATTAGGAAAACAAGTATCATGAATGTTTTTAAGATGTTTGATATTATTTTAATCAATATGCTAACTAAATGGGCAGGCATGCCATCAGATTTAAATGGTGCTGCCTTGAGGAGAGCTGGGCTGGCAGTGCTGGAGAGCTGGCAATGCCAATCTCTTCAGCTGAAACCAAAACATGTGGCTGCAGCCGGTTCTGTGCTGCCTTTCTCCTAACTTAGGTTTTTATCCAAAGAAGGTGGGTGCATTTTTGTCCTAAGGCTTTATTAATAATGAGCAATATTTTGATAAATGGCTTGTAAAAGAATATTTTGGTCTTCAAAAACTACTGAGTAGAGGAAGGGAGAATATTTTCGAGCTAGGGGACAAATTAAAGAACAAAAGTAAGAGAGTTTTGCCTAAAGAAACTGAAAACCATAAATGTTTTCAGGTTTTGCAGGTTCCATTGCAACTAGCCTTTTAAAATATTTACACACACATCCGCCCATATTTCATATCAGTGACACACTAATATGAAATTGGAGAAGTATCCTCAGTTTGTTTTGGTGGTTTTTTTATAACCAATAATTAGATTAAATGATAGCATTAATTGGTTGGAAAGTTTCACAAAAACTACTCAAATTTAAATCATTTGGATGTTAGATACGGTGAAACTTGAAAACAGCCTTGTTCACATCACAGCAGTTATGGGGTTTTATATGGCTTTAAACTGTTTCCATTATCATGGACTTATCAGCAGTGATGCTTTCAAGACAGTTTCTTGATACACCAGAAGAGAGCTACTGATTTTAAAAGACTGGAAGAAGGGAACAATACTTGCACAATTCCACAGTCAAAGAGATTTCACTGCTCTGACTGGATTTTCTAATGCAATGACAAGACCCAAAGATGGATTTCTATTTCTCTGTCCATGACATAATTTTTGCCTCTTACTTCAGATTTTACCTGATTTTGCTCTTGCTTGTGGAGAGGTAGCTCTACTGAATGATTCAATATTAGATCTTACAGCACTAAGTGTCTGTGAATGCTCTGCCACCTAGGTAATTCAAGATCAACATGGTTACTTGTATGTGTAAGATTTTTCAGCTAGTGAGAGTGGAGCAAAAGGGAACTCACTTTCAGGTTTTCCATCTAAGTAGAAAAAAGAAAATGTGGTTCTTGAGCAATGTCAGAGAAACCATTAAGCCATCTTCCTCTTCCTTTACTATCAGAATGATATTTCAGGATGTGCATGACCTGTTCTATATCCTGTGTTTGCTCCCAGGCGCTGTCTTCACTCCGATCCGGCTGGCTGGTGGGAGCAATGCCCATGAAGGAAGAGTGGAAGTCTACCATGGTGGCCAGTGGGGCACAGTCTGTGATGACCAGTGGGATGATGCAGATGCTGAAGTTGTCTGTCGGCAGCTTGGCCTTGGGTTTGTTTTTCTACATGTCTGTTATTCCAGCAGCAAAGCAGGAGAGCTATCAGACCCACAGCTGAAGCTAGGAGAAACACAGTTGTCAAAAAATGCTCCTTTAAAATCATAATGATACTTTGGAGCAGTAACTAAGTTTATTTTATAGAAGATTCAGGTACAGTGACATTACTTTCAATTCCCTGGAACCAGTTCTCAGTGTCATATGATAGGGCTAATTCTGTCTGCTTGGCCAGACAGATAAAGAATGTCTCAGAATAAATGTTGACTTTGTAGAGAAAACTCACAAATTCCGTAAAGTTTCAATCAAAACCTGTAGGTGAAGAAAAGAAATTTTTTGACTGTTCAAATCCCTACGATCCACTATACTGCAGAGTCTGACAGCCTCCTGGCTTTGGCACAAGAACTCTGCTTTGTCAGGAAGGATATGTTTTTTGGCATGCCTGTGAGAATCTCTCTGTATTTGTTTAAATCACGAGTCTCTGAAGATTGTCAGTTTGTATATACTGAGCTAGGGATCTGTTCGAAGTTTTGACAGTTAAGCTTGTCAGTGATTCTGCCTGAACTAAGCATGGTCTGAGATACAGCTACAGCAGCAGAACAAGATTTTCTTGCTTCACTTTCTTAACAGCCGGGGGGATTTTGATACCCCACAGAAGATAAGTAATGGTATTTGCAGAAAAATGCTGCAGAGGTGGGAGACTAAGAGGAAAACTGCTGGACCAGAGAGGAAGGAGATGAGGACAATTGGGATGGAAGGCCAGTGGGGTTAAAGAGGGAAAGACCTAGGAGCAAATAGCAGACAAGATGCTGGGTTGTATCCCATGCAGGAGAAGGGGATTATGTCTGAGACAGACTGGATGAGAAATAAGCAGGTAAATGCAGAGAAGATTGGAACAGAACTCACCTGTTCAAGCCTGCTGGGACTACAGTGAATTGAAAGAAGTGATATTGAAAGTAGAAAGTTCTGTGGCCTTAATGGGTGGTCTCCAGAGTGTACTTTGTTTTGTAACTGAGGCCCTGGGCTGCCCAAGCCACCCAGATTAGCTCAGAAGGATGAGAACTGTGAACCAGTTAAAAATATTGTAGATCTCCTGCTGAGCAAACACAGGAACCAACATGCTTCTCTGACATGAGGATTTTTTTTCCTCCCAGATTATTTCATGTTGTATTTCTATATTCCTGCATTTTCAATTGGGAATACCTAATGGAAAGTCTATCTTCTTGCAGGCATTACCTGCTTTTGAATGGGGCTGCTGTTAATAGGTTTGGGGAGTTACTAAGCTCTGCTTTGCAGTTCTGTATACTAATTACAAGTGTAATGCTCTTAGCCTGCCTCCTTACTGATGACACTAAAACTTTTTATTACTTATATTTAATCACCACAAACCACAATTCTGTGATGCTTCCAATTTGATTTGTTTTCTGAGTAAATAAATTGTATTAAGATGGAGCTAAAGCTTTTTGAAATATGTCTAGAGATTTACAGAATTTCTCAAGTAAGCAAGACGTTACAACAAACATGCTAATTAATATGAAGTGAAATCTTATCAACAGTGGCAACAGACCAGTTCTGAAGTACTAAAAATAATCTAAATTTGCATACTGTTAATCCATCTGGAAACATGCCAGAAACTGTAAAAGTAAAGCTTCTCAGTAAATAGCTTCCTACATCCCTTCAACTTTTCTGTAGCACTCCTATAAAACTCTGGAACATGAATCTACCTTTAGTAGGCGGGAAACAATGATAACTTCTTTTATTATTTGGTTTCCTAAATAATTTCTGCTTGACACAAATTCTGATTATAATGATGGGATGTGTTGTTTCTGCCTAACTCCAGAGACTCTTACTGGAATATGGTATCAATTGTAAAAGCATTCAGAGCAGTCCATCATTATCTCTTAGATTTCAGCCAGCTGCTTGGTGAATAAGGATTTTTTTCCTTAATATTTTCTATACATTTCTGCCAGCATTTTTATCAGTTACACTGGAAAAACAAGATGCTTTTTTAGTTAATGTAAACTTATGTTTTAGATAGGCTAATCAATATAGTCCAAAATTAGACATTTCACTCTTGCCATTTCAAACTAGAGTGAATATAGGAACAGAGAAAATATTGCATGGAAAGAAAGCAAACCATGGCAAACATTTGTATATGAAAGATACGGTATTTTAAATAGAATTGGAAAAAGCCTGATAGATAATAAAGGGTTAAACACTGCATAATTTCTGTTATTCTAAAACAATTGAGTGTTTTCAATAGTTTTTGCATAGCTTTTTCATGCTCAAAATCCTTTCTGCTGACAGAGAATATACCCCACACAAGGCTAGTCATTGGTCTGCTTCCTGTTCTTATTTCTAATGCTGATGGGTGATACGACACTTGTCAAGCCACCTAAGATCTCTTTGCTGTGGTTTTCACATGACTAAATGGGGAACAATCACATTTATCTGCCTCATCTGGGTATTTGATAAATGTGCTTTGAGGACAACAGGTAAAAACCACTTCAGAAATATATACTGGGTTATTTTTACTATATATAGATATTAAATGAATATTAAAATTAGAATGCTCATACCCAAGCTGCACATCTGTAATCTCCCCTAGGAAAGTTAGAAGTCAAAGGCACAGGAAAGGAAAATCTCCAGCTTGCTTCCTCCTGACTGGGTGCTCTTTGCATTTCCACAGGGGTGTTGCCAAGGCGTGGAGCCAGGCTTACTTTGGAGAAGGCTCTGGCCCCGTGCTGCTGGATGAAGTGCGGTGCACAGGAAATGAACTCTCGATAGAACAGTGCCCGAAAAGCTCCTGGCGAGAACACAACTGTGGCCACAAAGAAGATGCCGGCGTTTCCTGCACACCTCTCACAGGTACTTCAGTCATCAAGCAGCAAAAGACAGGACACAGACAGAGTTCACAGCTCTGCAAACACAACTTTTAAAGCTTCCCGAGCGGATGCAGTAAAGGCAACGCTCCTGATTTTGCTTTGGAACAATGATGAGATGTAAGAAACACTGATCCTTGTTCTTGTTTTCCCTTGTTACCGGCACAGATGGCGCACTGCGGCTCACAGGTGGCAAGGGCAGCCACGAGGGCCGCCTGGAGGTCTATCACATGGGGCAGTGGGGCACGGTCTGTGACGATGGCTGGACGGAGCTGAACACGCAGGTGGTTTGCTGGCAGCTGGGATTTAAGTAAGATTACTTGATACTGGTTAACTCTGTGACTTGACCATGATGACGAACAGTTACATGAACCCTACATGGACACTATTTTAAGAGTCTGCTTTTTAATATTAGCTGAGTGCTTCAAAGAAACTACCAAGTTAAAATCCATTAAAGCCTGCGTCCCCCAGTCTCACAGAGCTATTTAGGCCTTAGTTTAGGTAGAAAAACCTTCAACAAATGTGATTTATCAGCCTTTATGCACCAAGTTCCTTCCAATTATTTTTTTTTCCCGAGATCAGTGCATGTGCTATAGAGAACTGATTTTGACTTCTATTTTGCCTATAAAAGTTGGATTCCTCTACATCTTTGCTTATTGTACAGTCATTATTAATGACAGACATTTTCAAGGTGAAAGTCCTTCTGCACTACCTCAGAAAATCCCACAGCCTGGCTCTGGAACAGTTATGTAGTGAAAAGCATTTTAGCAAAATTCCATTTGTTTCATGCATTTACTCTTCCCTACTTTTCCTCCTGACCTGTGGCTACAAAGATACACTCTCAGTAGGTGACTGTTGTCTTGCCTTCAGACTTGAACAGGTGACATTTAAAAAAGGATTTTGTCTCAGACAGTGGCATTTAAATGTATACAGAATACTAAGAACATGCTTAAAGACTCAGAGTTATTGAGCCAGCCATATGCTTGGTTGAAGAGCAGCCTTAATCAAAGGTATTACATTCTTAAGTTTGTACTAATGTAACAGTAATTCCTTGAAAAAAAACATTACTGAAGAGGCAGCATATGGTGCTCTCACTGAATTTAATGCTAACTGAACTCGCTTACTGAGAATACTTGAGAAATCTGTTTCCTCAGGATTAGCACTTTCCCTTCTCATGCTTAAGCATCATGTGTCCTCTGATGACTGTGGACCAAAACATACCTCTGTGTTGTGCAGGTATGGGAAAAGCGCAGCTGTGGAAAAAGAGAGCTACTCAGAAGGGAGCTCTGGGCCCATCTGGTTGGATGATGTGATCTGCTCCGGGAAGGAGACAAACCTTCTGCAGTGCTCGCGCAGGGAGTGGGGGAAGCACGACTGCAACCATCAGGAGGATGTCAGACTCATCTGCCACCCGGAGAACGACAGCCACAAGCGCTCACTTGGTAAGGAAGCTCTTTGCTAAAGTCACAGTATGAGTATTGCTGTGGATACAGATCCAATCAAAGTACAGGATACTTGAGGATTCTCAAAATCCTGGTATTTGTCAGATGGGTGCAAGGAAAGTAAAAGGAAGGGAAAACACCTTACTTTTCTCCTGAAGATCACAGGAAGTAATCAGGTTTTGTTTAGAACGTAAGCATCCAGAACATTAAAGCTCAAGCCAGGTTTGCACGCTAACAAAGTCACATTCCAGAGATGCTGTTCCCTCAGCCTCCACCAGATTTCGGAGCCATTCAGCATTTCCTGATAGCGTACCTAATTTTACTTGGCTGGAGACATAGCTGAGCACTGGGGAACACAAATCCATAGCACATCCTCCTATGGCTTTGCATTCAGACAATCCGAAACAAGGGCTGTGGAGACGATGAGAAGTTCAGAGGTAGCAAGAAGGAAGGGTGAGAAGCATGAAATTATTTCTGTGTTACTCCTGCCTACCATTTATATGTGTCTGGGTGAATGGGCCCCACTTGCTGACCAGGACAGAATGATACTACACACCCAGATAAGAGAGTCAGTTCCCATAGCAAAAGCCTACAAACTTGTA